>NC_066580.1:210579026-211829026 GCF_024323335.1 Lathyrus oleraceus
TTTTATGTTGAAGGTTTTGTCATTTGAGGATTTTATCATTCAAACAGAAGGGCTTGAAGTTGGTCCCTTTTGGCAAAATTCACATACACATGTTTTGACAGAAACCCTAATTTTGGGTCAAGTTCGCAAGGACCTAACTCACTCATTTTTAATTATTTTGAGGTAAGACCAAGTGCATTGGAAAATTTAAGATGTCTACTTCAAATGTTATGTTGGACAAAAATTCATATTTCTAAAAGAAACACATGAAATAATGCAAGACATTATAGGTCAGATAACGGTTGAAAAACTCAGAAGTCCAACTTCAACTGCCCATAACTTTCTCATAAAAAATTCAAATGATGCAAAATGTATATCCAAATTCATTGCCTTGAAAAGATCTACAACTTTCATGTTGGAGGTTTTTTCATTTGAGTCTTTTTTAAGGGAGTCGCCAATTGGATTGGCGCCTCCTCTTAAAAATTACACATAGGCGCCAATTGGATTGGCTAGAGCAGGTGTCCTAGCCAATCCAATTGGCGCCTCCTTGCAATTTTTAAGAGGGATCGCCAATCCAATTGGCGCCTCCTCCTAAAAGTGGGGTATTTTGGGAATTTTCCTGAAAAGTGGGGTATTTTGGGAATTTTTTCGAAAAAGTGGGTTATCTCGATAAATTTGCCTACGAATGTTGATGGAGTTTAAATATAGGGCATAGCGATTAGAGGTCAATGGTAAATCCAGAGGTATTTCTTCTCTCACCAAAAGTCTAAGGAGTTCAATTAAAATACATCTTATTAATATTTCCTTTCATAGATAAATTATTTTCTGTCATTTTCTATAATTTTCTGCATTTACAAATCACACTTAAACTCAAATAATGTATGTATAATTTTAAAATTGAATTCACGTGTGTAAAAATATGCATTACAGTAGTGTACACTTAATTGTATAACGGGAATTTAGCATTTTACTTTACTTTGCATCGCAACAACTCCACTTTGACTTTACTTTGCATTGCAACAACTCCACTGTCTAAGAGACACCACACCAACTCCAGTATAACATTTACGCCAAAATTTTCCACAGGTAACTCTCGTCACGGAAGAAGTCTCGTTTGCTTTCAACTTGAATGAATAAACTTAAAGCAACTAAAATTTAAACTTCAAATTACGGAAAATTCCTTAGACAAAATCCCGTAAATTGAAAATGTGCACAACTAAATATTTTTTCTTAAAGCATTTGAAATAATTTGAATGGTGGAGGGTGTAGTCCGGCAACAACCTCCTATTATTTTAGCTCCTAAATCACGCCATCTTGTTGCATGAAATCCAAAATCATCATCTTGAAAACACTTGGATGGCTGTCGATAGAACACAATTAGACAACAACAGAGGATCCAGATTAACCAAGAGTGAGAGAAATATAATGAATGATTGAGAGATGGAGGTAGAAAACACCGACTTACAAGCCATTCTTTTTCGATACCATCCCATACTTCTCCGCTGTTGGGATAAACAATGATTGCCTTCTTTGTCAACTGCAGAAACATGACTATAAACTTTCCATTCTACTATAAGGAGCACTAAGATTATTCTTCAAGTATTCAAACTAATAATGACATGAGATGTTAGGGTACCTGCTTAAATTTGGAGATGAGACTTTCTATAAAATGAGGAGG
This sequence comes from Lathyrus oleraceus, assembly GCF_024323335.1. NCBI lineage: Eukaryota > Viridiplantae > Streptophyta > Magnoliopsida > Fabales > Fabaceae > Lathyrus > Lathyrus oleraceus. Next base: position 210,580,684 of record NC_066580.1, read on the forward strand.
TGCACAGTTTATACCAACTGCCTCTACTTTGCTACTCTTATTTACTACTTCAAGACAGTCTTGGAAACTCTCTCCTGAGGGAGCCTTTTCACCATCTACAGATGTAAAACAGATCCAAGATGGGATTTGTACGTTTAATTCTTCAACTAATTCAACAAAAGCCTGCAATAAAAAAGATTGCATATGAATACCAAGAAAGCTTCCTAAAAATTTAGTTGTTAAATGTAAGAGATAAATAGTGTTAGAACTTTTGGCTTAACCGATATATAAATCTTGCTGAACAACTCAAAATAAAATATTATGGAAATAGCATATGCAGATAGCTAAATCATGAAATTGTGTAAAAAAAAACTCTGAGAAAACTTTCCCTTCTATGCATAAATTTAAATGTATCATCTCAGCATTAGCAATGATACGAATGCTTAACAATTGAGAAGAGGCTATACTCAGATTATAATTGCCTCATCTTGACAATAATCTATACTCATTTTACGAGAGAAGTTAAGAGCCTTGATTTTAGGTTATTTTGATTTTGGTTTTGACACTTTCTCTACTATTGAGAAATTTATAAGTTGAGGCTTCTAATTTTTAGTAAGAGTACGTTGTTTCTGTATCTGAGCATGACACGGCTACTAGAACTGCCATTACAACAGTGCCAAAGAGATTACACTACATGAAACTGAACAAAGTTAGCAAAACTAAAACTCTGTGTGTGCGTTTGGATATAAAGCACCAAAAACAGTAAGAGAGTTTAGGATTGATTTCAGAATGTCATGTGGAACAGAATAGAAGAATCCTACTTTGGCAATGTTCCAAAGACAAGATTTTTATAACAATACCCTGCAAAGATATACACTTATGGTATGCAGAAATTTTAGTTTAAGGAATCATAGGAAGGTATGCTTAACTATCTACAAAACAAGTTTACTGGCTTAAAAGAAAATACCCGAGCTTCAAGCTTGTTTGGAATGGTCTCAAAAGCAAGCAAATCTGGACCAGCTTCAACAAGAACTTGCAATCTATGGCGATGAAAATCCTTCAACTTCTCCAAATTCACATCCGGTCCATACAGTCCCCTATAAGAATAAATGAACGGCACGATAGAAATTCAGTTAACATACCAAAACTACACAAAAGCAATTCCCAATTTCCCATGCAGACATTTAAGGAATGTAGAAGCACCTGTACTCTGATCCATCCGCAAGATAAGCCCCATAGCTTCCAATGGAGGCTGCAACCAAAGCTCTTCTATATTTGTTTTCAGGATTTCTTTTAGCCGATGTCCAGAAACTGTCACGAGCTTCAACTGCCAACTTGACACTCCTCTGTAATAGAGATTCCCCTTCTTCAGTGGACAGCCCTCTGGACAAAAATCCAGGAATGGTAGCCTATAATTATAGAATTTTTATAAGAAAACTATAAATTTTAAGCTACAACATCAAGATTTCGGCAAAGAAAAATGAAATAAAGAAAATAAAAAATAATGCTTTACAACAAATCATAGGGCCATTTCAGACACCAACATAAATATAATCAGCAGGCCTGTCAATATCCTTCATGTTGCTCATAAAAATCATGAATGAAAAGTGCAGTCCTAGGGGTGTCAAAACGGGTCCAGCTCGCCGGACAACCTATTTTGTCCGCCTTTTTTTACAGGGCAGGCCAAGGGTTAAACCCGCACCCTAAACTATGCCCTTCTTGCCCCGCCCTGTTTTTTTCGGGCGTTTGCATAGCGGACATGCCCATTTGCAATCTTACTCCTAGCAAATATAGTGCATTTTGTATATTAAAAATAAAGAACTATAATGCATCATAACTACGACTAATCAAATCAAATAAAAACTTATCCTATTAGTACCAATAAATTGATGACTCTTGAACTTGCAAAACTGTTGTTATAAGCCTATAGGCTATATGAGTCTTCAATTATAACATGCAAAATAGGATGAAGTTCATCTTTCATAACAATTTCAAATAAAATTGACACATTTTCAAAAGCACAAAGCATTTGGAAACTGAAACTTAAACAAAAAATTCTGAGAGTTACTTGGTAAGATGAAGTAACCAATATATCTGCACCAGCTTCCAAATATTCCAAGTGAACCTATCAACAATATATAAATTCAGTGAAGATTTAAGGAAATGAAGCAAAAACAGACTCAAAAAAAAAGGGAAAAAATAAAAACCTTCTTGATAAGATGTGGCTCTTTGATCAAAGAAATAGCACTCCAAAGAGGATCATTGATGGAAGCACCGTGTTTTTCAAGCTGTGTGGCAAATCCTCCATCAGTAACAACACAACCACCGGAAATTTCAATTAGATCTTGTAACAATGACTTCGTCTCGGTCTTCATTTCTTCTCTTCGACGACGTCGTTACTGTGTGACGGTGGGGTGATTATGAATGAAATGAATAGAAGAGTTATAATGTGGGCGAATTTGGGTTTTGGGGGTTGGTGGTGTGTGTGAATATGGACTAAATAGCATTCAGGTTCTTCTTCTAACAAATTTAGAATATTGTTTAACAATGTTTCAAGTTATTTATTAAATGCAGACGGTTTGCGATTTACGGTAACTGTATAAGTTACAGGATGCTGACCCACAACCACAATACCACCTTAATGGTGCCCACGATTGTCAATTTTCTTTTATTATTTGTTTGTATCAAATGGAATTTTAACGAATAGTAATCTAATTAATAAATACTATATTTTAGTTAATATGTATCATTTTAATTTATTTTTATTTTTTAAATAAAGTTTTTTATTGAAAGAATAAATAAATAGAGAGGGTGGAGAATATACCTAAACCATCAAAACTAAATTTAATATTATTTCAAAATATTTTATCGAACATAATAATACCAAGAACTTATAAATAATTAAAAACTTTAATTTAATAATATTTATTTTATGGAAATAGTTCATTAGATCAATAGGTGAGTTTTGCAGCTGCATTTGATATGTAAAGTAGCAAATACTTGGTAGAACACTACAAGACATACAAAATATTTTCTTTTACTCTACTATATTGGATGTGTACTGGACTGGACGGTTTTTTAATTGGATAATCAATGTATTGGACTGTTTTCAATGGGATGATCAATGTAATGGACTATTTTTTAATTAGAATTTAATTGATATGTAAAGATTTTTTACACTGTTAGTTAATCACAACTATTGATTTATTTAAAATATTTGATTTTTATTTTAACCACTTGAAAAGTAATACAAACGGATGATTGTGATGCATTGATAGTGTAAAAATTTTTACATTGACAATGCATATCAATTAATCTCTTTTAATTATACTTTGTTTTGTTTGATAGGCTTATACATTATACAAATGAATATATATATATATATATATATATATATATATATATATATATATATATATATATATATATATATATATATATATATATATATATATATATATATATATATATATATATATATATATATATATATATATATATATATATATATATATATATATATATATATAGATAGATAGATAGATAGATAGATAGATAGATAGATAGATATATATATATATAGAGAGAGAGAGAGAGAGAGAGAGACGATCCGGTAGAAAAATAAGAAGTGCAATGATGAATGTTTTGGTAAGAATAGAAAACCAAGGGGAGTTAAGCCATACGGTGTTTCCAACAACAATAAGTCAAGAAAGAGGTTGATATGAAAGAGTTGCAATGTTATTGTTGTCATAAATTTGGTCATTATATAAGAGATTCTTAATTTAATAAATACTTTAATATAAGTAATCGAGAAGAAGCATAATTTTGACATTCATGCAACAACGATTCAGATGAAGTTATGTTCAATGCTAATACGTATTTGGCACAAGATAAGACCAATGTGTGGTATCTTAACACGAGTTACCATGACTATATGACTAGAAATAAGGATTGTTTTATCAGACTTAACAAATCAATGGAAAGAGCCATTAGATTTGATGATAATAAAAAAATTCACATTTGAATACATAAGGAACATTCTTGTGAAGGGGAAATATGGAGAATAAGTAATAATTGATTATTTACTATATGCTCATTATATGGAAAGTAACTTGATTAGCTTGGGTGAGTTGCTTGATAAAAACGCACCATGAAGTTAGAGAATGTGAAGATGAAGGTTTTTAATGCAAATGTTAAGATAATTTTGAAATTACCTTTGTCAAACGACATGGCTTTCAAATTTTTGATCAATATGTTTGACCATCAATGTCTTGCATAAAAAGTTATTGTTGGTCAGAACTGGATATGCCATCAAAGATATGGCCACCTGAATTTCAAGAGTCTAAGCATGATGTATTTGAAGAAGATGGTGTATGGTCTTTCTCAAACTAAAGTTCCAAAACAACTCTGTGAAGAATGTTGTGTAGCTAAGCAAGAAAGGAAGTTATTCAAACATGACTCGTCCATTGTTGATATTTGTAAAGATATAGTCTTAGTCTCTCCTAATTCAATATGGCATCTAGAGCCTAACTCTTCGTCGTGCTTTACCCGGTTGACCCACTGTCTTCCGGTGAGCATTTTTTTTTGCAAATCGTGTCATCACTCCGATTTGCCTCTCACTTCTCAAAATTCTCAAGTAAAACCACCTTGCCGCCCGATCCGGCCATTTTTTCCCAGCCGCCCCACTCGGCTCTCTCCATCGTGTTGGTGTAAGCCCTAGAGGCCAATACTTTTGGTACTTGTATCGAATTATTTATTAATAATAAAAGGCTTTTTCTTTATTATGTTTGTTTAATAAAGTCCCTATAATAGATAGTCCGTTTAATGTATCAAGTGTGACTTAATCATGAGATCATATTAAACATAAGGACACTATTCTTAAAGTATCTGTAGTCGAGCTTTATTGTGAAGTGGGATAATATTAAAGCATTAAGACTATTATGTATATAGACTGATGATCACATCTCATGGATCATGGATAAGGAGTTATCAAGTCTTAAACATAGGTATGAATATTAAGAGTAATATTTATATTGGATTGACCCGCTATGAGAATACTATATAGAATGTTATGCAAAGTGTCATAAGTTATTCTCATGGTGATAATGGTGTATACCACCCTTCGACCTGAAACCACTATGGATCCTAGATGTAGAGTCGAGTGCCTTATTGCTGATCAAACGTTGTCTATAATTGGATGACCATAAAGACAGTTGATGGGTACTCCACGAAGCATGCTAAGGGACATGAGTGACCTAGATGGAATTTGCCCATCCTGTGTAACAGGATAAATGTCTATGGGCCCAATATTGAACTGGACAAGGATGACACGATCTATGCCTTGTGTTCAATATAGACATAAGGGCAAAAGGGTAATTATACACATAATTATTATCACAGAAGGATTTGTCAGATCACATGACATTTTCGTGTCTTGGGTAGCAGTGATGTGTTGCTAGATACCGCTCACTATTTATTATGTTAAATACGTGATTTAATATAATTGCCAATGCCGCGAAAACCTATAGGGTCACACACAAAGGACGGATTGATGAGAGATAGAGTAATTAAGGAATACCGTAATGTACGGTGCCCTTAAGTGAATTATAGAACATCGTAAGGTACGGTGTACTTAAGTAGAATACGAAATATGGTAAGGTACCACGCGCTTAAGTGATTTTGGCATATTATAAGATATGGGCCATATACACTTGAGTGGGCTTTTTAGCTTGCAGCCCACACAAGTGGTTCTATAAATAGAACCCTTGTGTAGAAGCATTGAAGCAGTTGCAATTTCATTTTCTCTCTCTCTCACTCACTCAAAGCCTTCATTCGTAGCAGCTAGCACTGAGATTGAAGGAATCCGATCGTGTGGACTGAGTAGAGGCGTTGTCATCGTTCAACGTTCGTGATCGCTCTGTAGATCTGCATCAAAGGTTTCAATCGTCACAAGAGGTAACGATTCTATCACTGATCATGCCCATTCGTAAGGATCACTAAAAGAGAAAATTTTAAATTCCGCTGCGTTTTGGATCGCCATTCTCCTTGAGTGGTATCAGAGCCACTTATGAAACCATGCATCTGATAGTTGTTTATTTTCTGTATTTTCTGTATTAATATGATTAAAAGACAGAATGAATCAAAGAATAAACGAGTAATTAAATTGAGATCGATCAAGTTATATATATGATATAAGTAATCCTAATGCAAAATACGGTATATATGATATACTGTTTCTATTTCATTCATTCAAACACTTAATGGTTGTTTTCCTTTGAGCGATCAATGGTCGTTTGGTTCTTGATCCGACATTAGTATGGTGAAGCAATGACGTGTTGATCAATCATACTGAATCAACAATCGAGATGTGTTTGACGGTCTGAAATTGGTGCATTAGGGTTAATGACGGCACAAGGATTGTGTTGTCAAAGAGTTATGCATTAGGGTTAATGACGGCACAAGGGTTGTGTTGTCAAAGAGTTATGCATTAGGGTTAATGATGGCACAAGGGTTGTGTTGTCAAAGAGTTATGCGATTAGGGTTGTGACTGCGCAAGAGTTGTGCTTTAAAGTATCAAGTGTTGATGCGAAAAACGACGTCGATTTCAAATGAATTGTTCATTAAAATTTTCGGCCAGGGGCGCTGCCCCTTCAACCCCGCTGACCGAGCAGCAGAACACCCGTTCCCGCTGACCGGGCAGCGGACCCCCGGCTAACTCTGCGTAGTGTGACCGGTCGCCGAAATTTAATTTGGTTTTAATTAAAAGAATTAAAATTAATAATAATAATGTGTTTATTATTATTGTCTTGTGGTGATCGGTTATGGCCTTAGTTTTCCTTTATTTTATTTTGGGTTTTTAAAATACGACCTGCGTGTCGTGCCTCTCTTTTAATCTCATAATGTAACTTCTTTTCTCATCTCACTCCCTCGTATGTAAAACGAGTTTCTTTTATGTAATGTAATGTTATGAAGAAAGAGAAGAATTCAATATCAAAGGAGGACAACCTTGAAGATCTTGCTTGGAGAAGCTTAGATCGTTATTAGGTTAGCTTAGGTTCTCTCATTGGCTTGGGAGAACAATTGCGCTAGGGGCCATAACTGTTTCATTATGTATGTATGTTGATGCATGTGAGAGACAATTTATATGATAAATAAGCCGGTGAGATCAGAATAATTGCAAATTCCCTCAAATTAAATATTAAATTTATGCTTTCCAAGTTTTAGCACTCATCAAGACTAGTATCGAATAATGTAGGTTTCGCCTACGCGGGGTGCATGTTCTATATTAGTAAGGTGCGATGGGATAATTGTAATATCCAATTGCTAAAACAATGGGTCAAACTTAACTAAACAAAATATAATAAGATTATATATGTTTAGAAGCAAGAGTTAGAATTGATCCATGTGATGGATTGGAATAAGGAGTTATTCACCCAACTAAAATATTCGAGAGTTGTATTACATACAATTGGAAGGAGTTCCTACCTAAATAACCTAGTTTTGTGTAATCCGCCTACGCGGACTTAAAACAAAGTGAAATATGGATCTCGACCCACTAGAAAATCTTCCAACGGGATTTTCCGAATCAAATGGTGAGGGTCATTTATTTTGAGTAAAATAGTGGGAGCATATTTAATTAAAGGCCTAATTAAATATGTTATTGGTACTTATATTTTCATTATTTTCATATAGATTACCATGACAACAAACACCTCTAACAACATTTTGCGATCAATCCTTGACAAGGAAAAATTGTTTGGGACAAATTTTTTGGATTGGCACCGAAATCTGAGGATTGTCCTCAAACATGATAGAAAGTTGTATGTCTTGGAGAAACCTGTTCCTGAAGAGGAAGCTCCTAGTTCTGCACCTAAGGCAGAAAAAGATGCTTATAAGAAGCATGTAGATGATGCCAATGAAACTGCTTGTCTCATGCTAGCTATCATGAACTCAGAGTTGCAAAAGCAACATGATAACATGGCAGTGTTCGATATAATCGAACACCTCAAGATGCTCTATCAAGAGCAAGCAAGGCATGAAAGGTTTGAAGTTTCAAAAGCCCTTTTTCAAGGCAAGTTAGCTGAGGGAGCCCCTTGTAGGTCCCCATGTGCTCAAGATGATTGGGTATGTGGAAAACCTTGAGAGGTTGGGTTTTCCCCTCGGAAAGGAACTTGCGACTGATTTAATCTTGCAATCGTTGCCAGATAGATTCAATCAATTTGTCCTAAATTTCAATATGAATGATATGGACAAATCTCTTCCTGAACTGCTAGTCATGTTAAGAACTGCTGAGCAGAATCTGAAGTCAAAAGGGAAGTCCATTCTGATGATCGGAAATCGAAAGAGACAGAACAAAAGGCCCACCAAGCAGGGTGATAAAGGGAAAGGCAAGGAAGTTGCCAAACCCAAACCCATTGTTGCTGCTTTGAAGCCTAGTGGAGGCATAGCAAAAGAAGGCACCTGCTTCCATTGCGGTAAGACCGGACACTGGAAGAGAAACTGCCCAAAGTACCTGGAAGATAAGAAGAATGGAGTAGAGACTTCAACTTCAGGTATTTTTGTTATTGAAATTAATTTATCTACTTCTGCATCATTGGTATTAGATACTGGATGCGGTTCTCACATTTGTACCAATGTGTAGGGACTAAAAAGGAGTAGAGATTTGGCAAAAGGTGAAGTTGACCTACGAGTTGGCAATGGAGCAAAGGTTGTTGCTTTAGCCGTAGGAACTTATGTATTGACTTTACCTAGTGGTTTAATAATTCAGTTAGAGAACTGTTATTATGTACATGTAATTAGCAGGAATATTATAATAAAGAACATTGTTGCTCAATTTATTTGAATGATATATTCTATGTTACTGCACAAATGAACAATGGACTATATGTCCTTGATCTTGAAATGCCTATTTATAACATTAATACTAAAAGGATGAAACCTAATGAGTTAAATCCAACTTACCTTTGGCATTGTCGATTAGGCCACATAAATGAGAAACGCATTTCCAAACTCCATAAAGATGGACTGTTGGACTCTTTTGATTATGAATCATATGAGACATGCAGATCTTGTTTAATTGGAAAGATGACAAAGTCTCCATTCACAGGAAAAGGTGAAAGAGCTAATGATCTTTTGTCCCTCATACATACTGATGTATGTGGACCACTGAACATACCAGCCAGAGGAGGTTTTCAGTACTTCATCACATTTACTGATGATTTCAGTAGATATGGTTATGTGTATTTAATGAAACACAAATCAGAGTCCTTTGAAAAGTTCAAGGAATTCAAGAATGAAGTACAAAACCAACTAGGTAAGAATATTAAAACTCTTCGATCAGATCGAGGTGGTGAGTATTTAAGCCTAGAGTTTGATGACCATCTGAAAGAGTGTGGGATCCTTGTCGCATCTCGAAAAATACGATTCCTCGCGATGGTCACGGAAAAAATTATGTTCGAACAGAGTCGCCACCGAACTTTATTTATCCCAATGAAGGAATAGGAAAATATCGATAAAACCTTTAGGAAATGGAACAATGATCGTCGCAACCATATTTAGGTTCGGGAGTGGATTACGTAAGGGGAAGGTATTAGCACCCCTTACGTTCGTTATATTCAACGGGAACCTTTTAATTCTAATTTATGTTTCGAGTGTTAATTTATGTTTGTTTGTTTTATTCGGGTTATAAAATGTTAAAAATAGAAATGGATGAGAACCTCAGAAAAGAGAAAGGGGAGGTTTTTATTAGTGTGCTCGCGAAGATACAACAATCTCCTGCCTACGTATCCTTATGGTATAATAAGGAAATCAGAGCATTCGTAGTTCGGGGAACTACGGTTGGTTGGTGTTTTTTAATGAACAACTGCTTAGATCGCATCCTAAAGGCTAAACGTTGGCTTGTCCACTCTCGGCGAAGGCTTAAGCATTAGTTTGTTATGCGCATTAGAAAGGATTAAATAGTGTTCTTTTTGAAAAGAGTTTTGGTCATACGGAAGTGACAAGTTGGATTAATATATTTGAATGTTTTGTTTGACTGGTTTTGATCGCACGAGGGCGAGGACGGATAAATTTGATGTGTTGAGATATTTTGGTTGGATGACGATTACTCGGATAGTCGAGTAAGACAACTCGTATCCTAACAGTCGGGAAAGGGAATAGAAGACTCTAGACCACTTTCTTTTTCATCCTTAATTATAGGAAGGATTTGGTAATAATTAATGTGTTTTGAATGGATGACGAATGCTCGGATAGCCGAGTAAGACAACTCATATCCTAATAATCGGGAAAGGGAATAGAAGACTCTAGACCGCTTTCTTTTCATCTGAGTGATTATGAAAATAAGGTTGTACATGGTTGACATATTTTTATAATGAACGACAAGTACTTGAATGACTGAGTAAGAGAACTCATATCCAAGCATTTGAGAAGAGGAATTGAAAACTCAAGACTATCTTCTTTTTCGTACAGTCTTGATTGATTTATTGATTTGCGGAGAAATAACAATTGTTCGACTGACCGAGTAAGAAAACTCGTATTCAACCAATTGAGGAGAGAAGTTGAAGACTCAAAGTCATCTCCTTTTTTCATTTCATTATTATGAAAGTGTTTTGATTTAATCGGAGTTTAGAAGTTTGTAACGAAATGACGAGTGTTTAACTGACCGAGTAAGAAAACTCGTATTCAAACAATCGAGGAGAGGAGTTAAAGGCTTAAAACCATCCCCCTTTTCATTTCATTATTATGAAAATAATTTGATTAGGTTAAGTTTGGGCGAGTTAGAAATGACAATTATTTGACTAACCGAATAAGAGAACTCGTATTCAAATAACCGAGGAGAGGAGTTGAAAACTCAAAACCATCCCCCTTTTCATTTTCAAATGAAGTGTTGTTTAGATATAATTAAGTATTTTAATTTATCTTTCGATGTCGGATCGAGGTTTTTTAAAAATTGCATTCTTGTGAATGAATTGAATTTATTTAGTGAATAATCCATCTACTCAATTAATTAAAACCGAATAGGTCTCATTGTAAGAAGGCCCAAGAGTAAGCCATGTGAGGTTAATGGTGATGCTTTTACAAGCGATCGACTTACAGAGGTGTTTTTGAAAATGGGCTCGATATTGAATCAAGAATTATGTGGTATTTCTTTTGAAATTAGTTGAAATGGTTTTGTATTGATGATGAAATGGAACGAAAGAGGTCGATCAACATTTAATTATCAAAATTAATTGATTAGAGTTTGATTAAATTGATTAACTAAATTAATTAAGATTAATTATCAAAATTATTTAATTAAATCAAATAATCAAGTTAATTAAAATTAATTATCTAAATTAACTAATTTCAATAAAAATTTAATTAACAAATTAGTTTAATAATAAAAAAAGATTGAAATGAATAAATCACAAATAGTTCACAGCGACGACGAAATCAAAGTACTGTATATAAGGATCGAAAAGCGGTAATATATCAAAGTTGTAGAATTATTACGAAACTGAAAATAGAAAACAAAATAGCAAGTCACAGAGAAACTTATTAAAAAATAGAAAACAAAATTAATTACTACACAAAAATGAATTGAAAAATTAGTGGATTTGGAATAAGTTGAGCACATTAAAAAAACGAATTGCTTATAAATTTTGTAACTAAACTAAGCTGGCTGATTTCAACAAATTGTTCATTATATATAATACCCCTTTATATACACCTAGGATGCATTCGATTAAAGATTTCACACCAATTCAAAATCATGAATCCTAAATTACTAATTCTAAATCTTATGACCAGAATGGTTCATCTCCATAAGAAACCAAATTCAAGGTGGTCCAACATTAATCTAAATTGAGAAAAAAAACACCATCAAACAAAAAAGTAAAATGATATTTTCAACATTATATTATCAACATCAAACACCATGACAGTATAATAAAAATAGAAAGAGTAGCAACACAATAGAAACCACATAAACTATTTACATATTTTTCAAATTGCACTATACCACAAGCCTCAAACAAAATCTTGCGACAATCCAATGCAACCGGAATTGGAATAAGAATCGCCATAACAAGATCTTCATAGCAAGGTAACATAAAACCATATAGAAAACAAGTATCTTATTTGGCAGAAAAGTTAACTCATATTATAATTTAACTTTGCATAATTTATATATATATATATATATATATATATATATATATATATATATATATATATATATATATATATATATATATATATATATATATATATATATATATATATATATATATATATATATATATATATATATATATATATATATATATATATATATATAATGAACATGTTGTACTGCATAATATAATTCAGCAAAAGAATTTAAAATGCAACGAAACATACTGTATTGCATAATATGTATATATATATATATATATATAAAATGAAAATAAATGCTCTGCTGCTACTATTACGCTATGGAACATAAAGAGACGACATCCCTCCTTAAGCGTTTTGAACATTGTACCGACATGAACACCAATCAAAGCCATGCTTTAGAGACCAACAGAATCACTCAACATGAGCCAAAAATACTGCTCATCTCCTCTTTAAAAGTGTTATGCCAGGAGCAACACTTAACATTTTTTAATTATTCAGAGTTTAAATACAAAACAGATTTGAATAAAAACGACACCAAGGAAACGATATATATTTGATGTCCAATCTACGGAACAAAATCCAACATTAGAAATCAACAAATTTAAAGGTTGGTTCATGTAGATCGGATGATCCAGGGCTGTTGCTAACCCCCAAAACATTAAAACCAATCGTCCTGTTTTTTGGCCCTCTGAACGGCAAGAAATAGAAGAAAGTGGAAAAATTGATTTAACAGGAAATAAACTATATCCTCATGTTGTTCAAATATAAACTAAAAACAATACACTCAACATCCATTCAACAACATTTAAAGGAGATTTACCGTAAAAAGAAGCTTAAGAAGACACGCTTATTTATCGGAAATGAAAAGCAGAGGGAACTCAAAAGCAATAATTAACCTCCACGTAAGGCCCTTCAAACATTGGAAATTAGTGATAGCAATGGAGTTTGAGATTGCAATTCATACCTTATCTTGCCTTACGTGTTTGTTGTGTGACGGTAATAATCTGTAATGAAGAACTCGTTTAAATGGAAGGCCGTGTGGCGATGATGGAGGTGTCTGGATCTGTCGGTGGGACGGTCGAGGATCTGAATGTTTGAAGGTGATTATTTGTTGGTGACGGTTTTTGAGAAAAGATGTGGTTTCCCGGCGAAGTGTGTTGTGTGACGAACCAGGTGAAGCGATGTCGGTGGCGGAGGGTGAGTTGATGAAGGTGAATGGGTTTGTAATGTTGAAGACGGCAAACGGCAAGGGTGGTTTTTCGATTTGGTGGTCGTGGTTTTCAACGGAAATGCAGACGGAAATGGAAGTCGATGGTTTGCGTTCACTAGTGATGGAGGAGGACGGTGTGATGTGGTGGCTTCGTCGATGATTGGGTTTGTTGTTTGATGGGAGAGAGGTCTCCGACGGTGGATAGATTCCCGTTGTTGCGTGGTAGTGGAGGATGATCGGAAGAGATGAGGGTTTGTGGAGGCAGCGACGGTGAAGGGTTTGGTTTGTTAGTGGAGGTGTGCGTTGATGTATGGGAGGAAGGAAGTTCACGGTGAAACGGAGGTGGGGTTGTCGTTTTGTGTGGGTGGCGAAGAAAGAAGGAAGGTGGGGGAGGAAAAGCTGTACAGCTTTTCTCTTTTCCTTTTTTCTTTTTTTCATGAATGGAGAGAGTGAGCGGTGTATGTGAATTTAAGCAGAGAGACGTTGGTGATGACTCCTATCATCGTTCCTTTTTTTATTATTATTTTTATATCCGTTGGAGGCAATGTACTAGAGAGAGAGAGAGAGTTTTTTTTAATTTTATTTATTTTTATATTTTCTTAAATAATAGTATTCATTAAATCCTAATTTTGATTGGATAAATGGGATAAATGTGGATTGCTAATAATGGTCACTGATTAATTCGAACCGATGGCTTGGATTGAATCAAAGAAACACACAAAGAAACACATCTTTTTAAATAAATTAAAATTCTTATAATGTTGTTTTTATATGATTTAATCGTTTTAAAATAATTTAAATCAATTGAATCAAATAAAATTCACAACTTTTTAAATAATCATGATAAAATTAAAATAATAACATGGAAAATTTTATTTATTCAATCTGACTATTTTGACGAAAGAACAAAATTAAAACGACTAAAAATGAATAAAAGTCGGGCAAAAATTTGCTCAAAAAGTTAAATCGGATGCATGAAAATGATCAGTGCAAAATATACTTATTGAAAAAATACAGCGTTTCTTCAAATTCTGAAATAAGTTTGCATCGGTTAAAAGTCTCAAGCGGGTCAAAATGCAACCGAAACAGCCGCTGAAAAATATAACGGGCACACCAGTTTAAACTACATGAACCATAGGTTAATAATACTGGCGTCTGCAATTTTAAATTTGAAACTTTTTATCTGTTGATTTTGTCCGTACTTGAGAAAAGATTCAACCGATTTGTCTGTATTTTCAATAATTTTATCCTGACTGATATTTCAGGTATTATTAATGATAAAATGCATGTTATGCTGTACATATGATGTAAGCTGAAAATTAAATCAAATTTATGAAAATTTAAAATGCCCGGACAAAATTGGGGTATGACAGCTGCCCCTATTTCATTATCTTGAACTAGAAGGTAAGAATGACAACAGTCTTCATACATTCGTAGTAGAAGGTAATTAAATACGAAAAGACCCGAATTTTGTCCTTTGAAAAGCAAGGAAGAAATGCAGACACAAAAATGCAGTGAGAAATACAGTAAGAAAAGGTTATCGGAAGGTAAAATGAAATACTTAAGACTCTTTGGGAATCGTCAGAACAATATCTTGGATATCACAGCTGAGATTTTTCAACAATGGAATGATACCTCAACTATATCTAAGACTTTCCGAGCATATTAGCAGAACTGCGTCTTGATTTGAACACATGAGATTCTCTGGGTATCAATGAAGCAGTATCCCATACGATATAATCGAGATATTCCGACAAGGGAATGATACCTCAATCGTATCTAAGACTCTTCAAGGATACTAAAGAAGTATCTCTAAAAATGAATGAGACTCTTCATATTGATGAAGCAATATCTCGAACAGCAAAATGAGATTCTCTGTATCGAATCGAAGCAGTATCTTATATGATAGAATTAAGATATTCCGAACAAGGGAATGATACCTTAATTGAATCTAAGACTCTCCGAGGATACTTAGAGCAGTACCTCTACAAAATCTGAAATGAGACTCTTCATATTGATGAAGCAGTATCTCAAACAGTAAAAATGAGATTCTTTGTATCGAGTCGAAGCAGCATCTTATATGATAGAATTAAGATATTCCGAACAAGGGAATGATACCTTAATTGAATCTAAGACTCTCCGAGGATACTTACAGTAGTACCTCTAAAAACTCTGAAATGAGACTCTTCATATTGATGAAGCAGTATCTCAAACAACAAAAATGAGATTCTCTGTATCGAGTCGAAGTATCATCTTATATGATAGAATTAAGATATTCCGAACAAGGGAATGATACCTTAATTGAATCTAAGAATCTCCGAGGATACTTAGAGCAGTGCCTCTAAAAAATCTGAAATGAGACTCTTCATATTGATGAAGCAGTATCTCAAACAGTAAAAATGAGATTCTCTGTATCGAGTCGAAGCAGCATCTTATATGATAGAATTAAGATATTCCGAACAAGGGAATGATACCTTAATTGAATCTAAGACTCTCCGAGGATACTTAGAGCAGTACCTCGAAAATATCTGAAATGAGACTCTTCATATTGATGAAGCAACATCTCAAACAGTAAAAATGAGATTCTCTATATCGAGTCGAAACAGCATCTTATATGATAGAATTAAGATATTCCAACAAGGGAAAGATACCTTAATTGAATCTAAGACTCTCCGAGGATACATAGAGCAGTATCTCTAAAAAAATCTGGAATGAGACTCTTCATATTGATGAAGCAGCATCTCAAATAGTAGAAGTGAGATTCTCTGTATCGAGTCGAAGCAACATCTTATATGATAGAATTAAGATATTCCAACAAGGGAAAGATACCTTAATTGAATCTAAGACTCTCCGAGGATACTTAGAGCAGTACCTCTAAAAAATCTGAAATGAGACTCTTCATATTGATGAAGCAGTATCTCAAACAGTAAAGATGAGATTCTCTGTATCGACTCGGAGCAGCATCTTATATGATAGAATTAAGATATTCCGAATAAGGGAATGATACCTTAAGTGAATCTAAGACTCTCCGAGGATACTTAGAGCAGTATCTCTAAAAAAATCTGGAATGAGACTCTTCATATTAATGAAGCAGCATCTCAAACAGTAGTAGTGAGATTCTTTGTATCGAGTCGAAGCAACATCTTATATGATAGAATTAAGATACTCCAACAAGGTAAAGATACCTAATTGAATCTAAGACTCTCCGAGGATACTTAGAGCAGTACCTCTAAAAAATCGGAAATGAGGCTCTTCATATTGATGAAGCAGTATCTCAAACAGTAAAGATGAGATTCTCTGTATCGAGTCGAAGCCGCATCTTATATGATAGAATTAAGATATTCCGAACAAGGTAATGATACCTTAATTGAATCTAAGACTCTCCGAGGATACTTAGAGCAATATCTCTAGAAAACAAATGAGATTCTTCAAATTGATGAAGCAGTATCTCAAACAGAGAGATGAGATTCTTCAGATAAATGAAGCAGTATCTCGAATATTCGTCTGTTGGGGGAACTTTAAGAAAAGACTCCTTTTGAGGGAGACATACTGGAAATGCTCTGCAGGGAAAAAAGATCATAAGAGACTTTTTAGGGTAACCTCTGCTTGGGGAGCGATGATTGTAAAGAAAGTTGCTGGGAATATCATTATTAATCGTAAAGTCAAAAAAATGATTTACTGAGATATAATCCCACGAGCATATGCAGGGTAATAACTTCATTTGGAATGAGGAATGTCCAAGATATACATGAATGACCTTGGGTCCTGACATTTTACTTTTGATTTTTGTATGATGTCCCACTTTAGGTGGGAATACCATGCATGGGATGGTGCATGAGATGCATGCAAGTATGCAATTGCTGGGGATATTTGGGATGTGCATGTAGGAATGCGAATGATTTTTGTTTTGTTGAAATTCCCATTTTGTGGGAGTGTTATGCATGAGTATGCTGATGATTGATTTGACTGTGTTTTTTTGAATTTTCTGTTTGGTAGGAAAACCATGTATGGATGATTCGTGTGATGCATGTGGGAATGTAACTAGGTAATTGGATGTTTTTGTAGGGTTTAATTCTTGATTGCCAATGAGGTTGGACTTTAAATGGGAACTGCCAGATGAGAACTGGTGAAGGAGATTGAACTGCCAGATGAGGACAACACTCGAAGGGTATGTTACCAGACGCGAACTATGAAAATAATTGAAATGTCAGACGGGAACTGACTTTTTTAAAATAGGCTACCAGACAAGAACTGGTGAAAATAATTGACTACCAGACGAGAACTGGTATCTAAATAAGTGACCTACCAAACGAGAATTGGTATCTAAATAAGTGACCTACCAAACGAGAATTGGTATTAAGAGATAATTTACCAGACGAGAACTGGTATTTGGCAAATGATTTGTCATGCAAGAACTGATTTTTGATATAGTTCTCCAGACGAGAACTGGACTTTGGAAATAAATCACCAGACGAGAACTGGACTTTGGAAATAAATTTCCAGACGTGAACTGGGCTTTGAAATGAATTTCCAGACGGGAACTGGGTTTTGAAATAAATTGCCAGACGGGAACTGGGCTTTTGAAAAAGGTTGCCAAACGGGAACTGGACTTTGAAATAAATTGCCAGACGGGAACTGGACTTTGAAATAAATTTCCAAGCGAGAACTGGACTTTGTAATAAATTGCCAGACGGGAACTGGGTTTTGAAATAAATTGCCAGACGGGAACTGGGCTTTTGAAAAAGGTTGCCAGACGGGAACTAGGCTTTGAAATAAATTGCCAGACGGGAACTGGACTTTGAAATAAATTTCCAGGCGAGAACTGGACTTTGTAATAAATTTCCAGACGGGAACTGGGCTTTGAAATAATTTTCCAAACGAGAATTGGACTTTGGCGTCAGATTTTGGGTTTCAAGGCTTTTTGATGTCAGGTTCATGTTATGGGTTATGCCTGATAAATGATATGATATGCATGCCTTTATGCTAGAGCAAAGCGACATGACTAATGCATGATGATGATTTATGTAATGATTGGAAGGTTTCCAAAATGCCCCTGCGCGGGTATTGGAAGAGAAGGTTCTTTGCAACAAGGCTTCTGTCTGTCAACAGGTTATTTTATGGGGTGGTAGCATGATTCCCCGACACTCATCTTGAACTCTGCATTTGCTGACTTGCGAACAAGCTTTTGCTTGAACTGCTTGAAAACATGGAGAGGACTCGCTCATGTATGGCTCATCTTGCCCCAATGTGATGGGTCTATGCAAAATGTTTACCTCGAAAGGATTTTGAAAGCAATTGTACCATAATTTGGAGATGGATTGCCCTAGAATTTTGATCCATGAAAGGATTTATCCTTGGTTAACCGACTCTTGGAGTGGTTGACTTTTCTGTGCTCTTGAGGTAGCTTGCCCCGATATGAGCGTTGAAGCGACTTAGCTCACCCTAACTGAATATTGAAGGGGTCTGCCCCTGGCCACCAGAACCTCTAGGTGATCTGCCCCTAGTTAATAGAGTTCTGAGATGATTTGCTCTGAATCAAATGATTCTTGAAATGATTTGCACATTTATTAGCAGATATTGGAGACTGTTTAAGACTGACCAATTCTTGGAGTAATCTTCCTATGATCAACTGATGTTTAGGTGGCATGCACCTGATTCGTAGGTTCAGAGGTAGTCTTGATTCTGATAAATGGTCAAGCTTCTCTGATTGCTCTTTGTTGAAATTTCCCTATTGTCGAGTACTGAATTTAAAATTGTTCGCTTATAAATGGTAATTTTAATGCGATATTCATGCAAGTTTTGAAAAAGAATCATTTATTGGAATGATGTGATAGTGTGTGACGAGTGGACCATGAGTCAAGATGTAATGCTGATTTAGCAATTTAAAGTGTGAAAGACACAGCGAGAATAATGACATTTATGTTGAATATTAGCGAATATTTAGGAGTCAGTTTACGCAACTTTGCTGTAATATGCTTTCGGAAATAACCCTACCTCAATTAGGTCTTTTGAGGGTTGTAACGTGGCTTGGTTCATGGTTATTGAAACAAAAGGATATAAGGCTCCAAATTGTTTTTGTACCCACCCTTCTTCTTGATAAACTCCAGTCCTACGCTCAGTTAATTCACCATACACATTCAAGTTTTAAGAGAGTTTGCAGGTGTAAGATCTCTTGAAATGACGTACACTTCATTTTGCTCTTCATGGATATTGGTGACCCTTTGATTCTTGATATGGTGGTCACTAAGTCTTGTTTTTATTTTGTTGAGGGTTTTCGTGACCTCATTTGTTTTTTGTTTTGATCCCTAACTTTTGCATTGACCGCTTTTTGAAGCTTTGGTCCATCGGGATTGCCCCGGTTTTTGCCTAAGTCTCCTTTTGGGGTATCGACTTAGCGGGATTTTTTATTGATTCCCTTTTTTAGAATGTGACTGTCAAGTCATTTGGTCATTCGGAGAACAACCAACATAACTTTTGGATTTTGCAAGGTTCCTTCGACACTTCAGGATGTGTGCGAAGAATATCATGTGGTTGATCCTCAGACAGGATATTTCGTCTTGTAATCCGAATGTGTAGTTAGATTAACTGAACACTACCCTGCCCCAGGTTTAATGTAAGGTTTTTTAGATCCGAAAGAAACTCCTACTTCTAGGCTCGAAGTGGTTGACTAGGGATTAACTCCTTATCTCTCCAGTGTTTGGGGATTTGAAACAATGCTTGTACATCATCAGTAGGATTTTATCCGAAAGCATACAGTCAACAATTATGGGTATTTTGTTTTCATCATCCTCCCTCAAATCTTTGCTAAAATAAAAGTTATGATAAAGAAAAGTGAATGGGAGAAACACTTATGTATTTTTTTTGTTTTTGATATAAGAGAAGAAAAATGAGCGAATGCGAGATAATTAATTCAAAACATGCATCATTACTTCATCAATATTACCATTAAAAACAACAATGTTTAAACACAAGCAGCTTTTAACAACAAAGAAACTACAAATGCAAAAATAGACACAAATCAGTCCAACGATTGCCAGTGTTGAGGATGTCTTCCTTTTTTGATGAAACTATCATAGCTTCCACAAGTTGGTCTAGCTGATTTTTCATCGAGTCCACTTCTCCTCCCAATGCAATATGACTTTGCTCCAATGGATCCATGATCTTTCAAGAGCTACTTCAAGTCTGATATGAGTATCGGGAAATCAACTGCAGGCTATGGACGAAGGGTGGATGAGTTTTTTTGTATATATTTTGTATGAAAGGTGATATGCAATGCATGACGATTGCAGATGCAATGATATGTGTATGAGTTGTAGTGACATGTTCAGGATCACAGGTTCAAAGTGTTTTCAGATGGATCAGAATAACGGGTAAATGACAGGTATCTCTGATTAATGGAACCCCAGGGGTAGGCTCTACAGTTGGTAGGTTCCTAGAGTCACATATATTTCTTGAGGACGTCACTGCCGTGACGAAGACTCGTCGGACAATAATATCCTTAAGAAGATCTCGTCTAGGTGAGGTCTTCGTATTATCCCAACAAGGAAGGCTCCATGGGGATTCTACTACACAACTCTCGAGTTCAAGGTTCTAATAAGGTTCTCAGAGTCATAGATCGAGGTTGGAAATATTACTGTAAGGTAATAATACGTCCAAGGGATCTCATCTGATTGGGGATTTCGTATTAACCCAATAAGTCTGGGACTTTTCAGGTCGATACTACATAACCACCGGATATAGTAGATTAAAAGGTCCCTAGAGTCATTGGTCCAACTTGAAAATACTATCGTCGTGACGAAGACTCGTCGGACAATAATATCTCAAGAGAATCTCCTCTAGGCGGGGTCTTTGTATCTTCCCAACAAGAAAGACTCCTTGTGGGCGCCCACTATGCAACCACCAACTTAATCTTATGGTTTTTCTCAGACTCAGGTGGAGAGTCTATCTCACAAAGCACCCCTAACAGAGAGCCCCAAATAAGACATAGTCAATAAATTACAATACAATAATTACAACAGAATAATTATAACAGAATAAAACAAACAAACAAGCAAGATTAACACGCAATACCCGAAACTGGACTAAATTAGGCTTCACCCTCTTTTGCTTGGAGCTATGTCCCCAGCAGAGTCGCCATTTGTCGCATCTTGAAAAATACGATTCCTCGCGATGGTCGCGGAAAAAATCATGTTCAAACAGAGTCGCCACCGAACTTTATTTATCCCAATGAAGGAATAGGAAAATATCGATAAAACCTTTAGGAAATGGAACAATGATCGTCGCAACCATATTCGGGTTCGGGAGTGGATTACGTAAGGGGAAGGTATTAGCACCCCTTATGTTCGTTATATTCAACGGGAACCTTTTAATTCTAATTTATGTTTCGAGTGTTAATTTATGTTTGTTTGTTTTATTCGGGTTATAAAATGTTAAAAATAGAAATGGATGAGAACCTCAGAAAAGAGAAAGGGGAGGTTTTTATTAGTGTGCTCGCGAAGATACAACAATCTCCTGCCTACGTATCCTTATGGTATAATAAGGAAATCAGAGCATTCGTAGTTCGGGGAACTACGGTTGGTTGGTGTTTTTTAATGAACAACTGCTTAGATCGCATCCTAAAGGCTAAACGTTGGCTTGTCCACTCTCGGCGAAGGCTTAAGCATTAGTTTGTTATGCGCATTAGAAAGGATTAAATAGTGTTCTTTTTGAAAAGAGTTTTGGTCATACGGAAGTGACAAGTTGGATTAATATATTTGAATGTTTTGTTTGACTGGTTTTGATCGCACGAGGGCGAGGACGGATAAATTTGATGTGTTGAGATATTTTGGTTGGATGACGATTACTCGGATAGTCGAGTAAGACAACTCGTATCCTAACAGTCGGGAAAGGGAATAGAAGACTCTAGACCACTTTCTTTTTCATCCTTAATTATAGGAAGGATTTGGTAATAATTAATGTGTTTTGAATGGATGACGAATGCTCGGATAGCCGAGTAAGACAACTCGTATCCTAATAATCGGGAAAGGGAATAGAAGACTCTAGACCGCTTTCTTTTCATCTGAGTGATTATGAAAATAAGGTTGTACATGGTTGACGTATTTTTATAATGAACGACAAGTACTTGAATGACTGAGTAAGAGAACTCATATCCAAGCATTTGAGAAGAGGAATTGAAAACTCAAGACTATCTCCTTTTTCGTACAGTCTTGATTGATTTATTGATTTGCGGAGAAATGACAATTGTTCGACTGACCGAGTAAGAAAACTCGTATTCAACCAATTGAGGAGAGAAGTTGAAGATTCAAAGTCATCTCCTTTTTTCATTTCATTATTATGAAAGTGTTTTGATTTAATCGGAGTTTAGAAGTTTGTAACGAAATGACGAGTGTTTAACTGACCGAGTAAGAAAACTCGTATTCAAACAATCGAGGAGAGGAGTTAAAGGCTTAAAACCATCCCCCTTTTCATTTCATTATTATGAAAATAATTTGATTAGGTTAAGTTTGGGCGAGTTAGAAATGACAATTATTTGACTAACCGAATAAGAGAACTCGTATTCAAATAACCGAGGAGAGGAGTTGAAAACTCAAAACCATCCCCCTTTTCATTTTCAAATGAAGTGTTGTTTAGATGTGATTAAGTATTTTAATTTATCTTTCGATGTCGGATCGAGGTTTTTTAAAAATTGCATTCTTGTGAATGAATTGAATTTATTTAGTGAATAATCCATCTACTCGATTAATTAAAACCGAATAGGTCTCATTGTAAGAAGGCCCAAGAGTAAGCCATGTGAGGTTAATGGTGATGCTTTTACAAGCGATCGACTTACAGAGGTGTTTTTGAAAATGGGCTCGATATTGAATCAAGAATTATGTGGTATTTCTTTTGAAATTAGTTGAAATGGTTTTGTATTGATGATGAAATGGAACGAAAGAGGTCGATCAACATTTAATTATCAAAATTAATTGATTAGAGTTCGATTAAATTGATTAACTAAATTAATTAAGATTAATTATCAAAATTATTTAATTAAATCAAATAATCAAGTTAATTAAAATTAATTATCTAAATTAACTAATTTCAATAAAGTTTTAATTAACAAATTAGTTTAATAATAAAAAAAGATTGAAATGAATAAATCACAAATAGTTCACAGCGACGACGAAATCAAAGTACTGTATATAAGGATCGAAAAGCGGTAATATATCAAAGTTGTAGAATTATTACGAAACTGAAAATAGAAAACAAAATAGCAAGTCACAGAGAAACTTATTAAAAAAATAGAAAACAAAATTAATTAGTACACAAAAATGAAATGAAAAATTAGTAGATTTGGAATAAGTTGAGCACATTAAAAAAAACAAATTGCTTATAAATTTTGTAAATAAATGCTCTGCTACTACTATTACGCTATGGAACATAAAGAGACGACATCCCTCCTTAAGCGTTTTGAACATTGTACCGACATGAACACCAATCAAAGCCATGCTTTAGAGACCAACAGAATCACTCAACATGAGCCAAAAATACTGCTCATCTCCTCTTCAAAAGTGTTATGCCAGGAGCAACACTTAACATTTTTTAATTTTTCAGAGTTTAAATACAAAACAGATTTGAATAAAAACGACACCAAGGAAACGATATATATTTGATGTCCAATCTACAGAACAAAATCCAACATTAGAAATCAACAAATATAAAGGCCGGTTCATGTAGATCGGATGGTGCGGGGCTGTTGCTAACCCCCAAAACATTAAAACCAATCGTCCTGTTTTCCGGCCCTCTAAACGGAAAGAAATAGAAGAAAGTGGAAAAATTGATTTTACAGGAAATACACTATATCCTCATGTTGTTCAAATATAAACTAAAAACAATACACTCAACATCCATTCAAAAACATTTAAAGGAGATTTACCGTAAAAAGAAGCTTAAGAAGACACGCTTATTTATCGGAAATGAAAAGTAGAGGGAACTCAAAAGCAATAATTAACCTCCACGTAAGGCCCTTCAAACATTGGAAATTAGTGATAGCAATGGAGTTTGAGATTGCAATTCATACCTTATCTTTCCTTACGTGTTTGTTGTGCGACGATAATAATCTGTAACAAAGAACTCGTTTAAATGGAAGGCCGTGTGGCGATGATGGAGGTGTCTGGATCTGTCGGTGGGACGGCCGAGGATCTGAATGTTTGAAGGTGATTATTTGTTGGCGACGGTTTTTGAGAAAAGATGTGGTTTCCCGACGAAGTGTGTTGTGTGATGAACCAGGTGAAGCGATGTTGGCGGCGGAGGGTGAGTTGATGAAGGTGAATGGGTTTGTAATGTTGAAGACGGCAAACAGCGAGGGTGGTTTTTCGATTTGGTGGGCATGATTTTCAATGGAAACGCAGACGGAAATGGAAGTCGATGGTTTGCGTTCACCAGTGATGGAGGAGGACAGTGTGATGTGGTGGCTTCGTCGATGATTGGGTTTGTTGTTGAAGGGAGAGAGGTCTCCGGTGGTGGATTTGATGGTGGCGGTGGATAGGTTCGCGGTTGTTGCATGGTAGTGGAGGATGATCGGAAGAGATGCGGGTTTGTGGAGGCAGCGACGGTGAAGGGTTTGGTTTGTTAGTGGAGGTGTGTGTTGATGTATGGGAGGAAGGAAGTTCACGGTGAAACGGAGGTGGGGTTGTCGTTTTGTGTGGGTGGCGAAGAAGGAAGGAAGGTGGGGGAGGAAAAGCTGTACAACTTTTCTCTTTTCCTTTTTCTTTTTTTCATGAATGGAGAGAGTGAGCGGTGTATGTGAATTTGAGCAGAGAGACGTTGGTGATGACTCCTGTCACCGTTCCTTTTTATTATTATTACTTTTATATCCGTTGGAGGCAATGTACTAGAGAGAGAGAGAGTTTTTTTTAATTTTATTTATTTTCATATTTTCTTAAATAATAGTATTCATTAAATCCTAATTTTGATTGGATAAATGGGATAAATGTGGATTGCTAATAATGGTCACTGATTAATTCGAACCGATGGCTTGGATTGAATCAAAGAAACACATAAAGAAACACATCTTTTTAAATAAATTAAAATTCCTATAATGTTGTTTTTATATGATTTAATCGTTTTAAAATAATAACATGGAAAATTTTATTTATTCAATCTGACTATTTTGACGAAAGAACAAAATTAAAACGACTAAAAATGAATAAAAGTTTGGCAAAAATTTGCTCAAAAAATTAAATCGGATGCATGAAAATGATCAGTGCAAAATATACTTATTGAAAAAATACAACGTTTCTTCAAATTCTGAAATAAGTTTGCACCGGTTAAAAAGCTCAGGTGGGTCAAAATGCAACCGAAACAGCCGCTGAAAAATATAACGGGCACACCAGTTTAAACTACATGAACCGTAGGTTAATAATACTGGCGTCTGCAATTTTAAATTTGAAACTTTTTATCTGTTGATTTTGTCCGTACTTGAGAAAAGATTCAACCGATTTGTCTGTATTTTCAATAATTTTATCCTGACTGATATTTCAGGTATTATTAATGATAAAATGCATGTTATGTTGTACATATGATGTAAACTGAAAATTAAATCAAATTTATGAAAATTTAAAATGCCCGGACAAAATTGGGGTATGACAATCCTATCCCAACTTACTCCTCCTGGAACACCCCAATGGAATGGTGTATCTGAGAGAAGAAATCAAACCTTGTTAGACATGGTCCGATCCATGATGAGTCACGCCGATCTTCCAAACTCCTTTTGGGGACATGCAATATTGACAGCAGCTTACACACTTAACTGTGTTCCATCCAAAAAAGGTTGAGAAGACACCATATGAGATATGGAGTGGTAAGAAACCACATATGTCTTACATGAAGATTTGGGGTTGCGAAGTTTATGTGAAACGGCAAATTTCGACTAAGCTTGAGCCTAAATATGACAAATGCTTATTTGTGGGGTATCCTAAAGAAACAAGAGGGTATTACTTCTACAATCCTTCTGAGGGAAAAGTGTTTGTCGCTCGAACTGGAGTTTTCCTAGAAAAGGATTTTATTTCCAAAGGAATCAGTGGGAGGAAAGTAGAGCTTGAAGAAATTCAAGAATCACAAAGCATCGATACACCTATGGAGGAATTAGAGCAGGAAACACAAGTAGTTATGGAAGAGCAACTTGCTCAAGTAGAACAAGACCAACGTAGGTCAAGCAGGATACGTCACCAACCTGAAAGATATGGATATCTCATAACTGATCAAGGTGATGTATTACTCATGGATCAAGATGAGGTTGTGACCTACCAAGAGGCCATAACTGGTCCCGAGTCTGAGAAGTGGCTAGAAGCCATGAAATTTGAAATGGATTCCATGTACACAAACCAAGTTTGGACCTTGGTAGAGCCTCCTATAGGAGTTAACCCTATAGGATGCAAGTGGGTCTTCAAAAAGAAGACTGACATGGATGGTAAGGTACATACCTATAAGGCAAGACTGGTTGCAAAAGGATATAAACAAATTCATGGGGTTGACTATGATGAAACCTTTTCACCAGTTGCAATGCTTAAATCTGTTCGGATTTTACTTGCTATCGCTGCATATCATGATTATGAAATATGGCAGATGGATGGCAAAACTGCTTTCCTTAATGGGAATCTTCTTGAGGATGTGTGCATGACACAACCTGAAGGATTTGACATACCAGAAGAAGCCAAAAAGATATGTAAGTTACAAAGATCAATCTATGGATTGAAGCAAGCTTCCAGAAGCTGGAATCTTCGTTTTGATGAAACGGTAAAACAATATGGATTCATCAAGAACGAAGATGAGCCTTGTGTCTACAAGAAGGTTAGTGGGAGCATGATCATTTTCTAGGTATTATATGTAGATGACATATTACTCATTGGAAACGATGTCCCTACCCTGCAACAAGTAAAGTCTTGGTTATGGAAATGCTTTTCTATGAAGGACCTAGGTGAAACAGCCTATATATTAGGAATCAGAATCTATAGAGATAGATCACAAAAATTGCTTGGTCTAAGTCAGAGTACATACATAGACAAAGTGTTGAGACGCTTTAATATGCATGATTCCAAGAAAGGATTCATACCTATGCAACATGGCCTGTGTCTATCAAAAACACAATCCCCTTCAACTAAGGAAGAAAGGGATCGCATGAATAAAATTCCATATGCATCTGCAATAGGATCTATCATGTATTCCATGTTATGTACTCGACCAAATGTCTCGTATCCTTTAAGTGCAACGAGTAGGTACCAATCTGATCCTGGTGATGCTCATTGGGTAGCTGTCAAGAATATCCTTAAGTATTTGAGAAGGACTAAGGACTCATTCTTGATATATGGATGTCAGGAAGAGTTGGTTGTAATTGGATACACCGATGCTAACTTCCAGGCAGATAAAGATGACTTTAGATCGCAATTTGGTTATGTGTTTTGCTTAAACGGTGGCGCTGTGAGCTGGAAAAGTTCAAAGAAAGATACAATTGCTGATTCTACAACCGAGGCCGAGTATATTGCTGCCTCAAGTGCAGCAAAGGAAGTTGTTTGGATCAAAAAGTTCATTAGTGAACTTGGCATAGTTCCTAGCATTGTGGATCCCATTGGTCTCTATTGTGATAACAAGGGTGCTATCTCACAAGCTAAGGAGCCTAGATCTCACCAACGATCCAAACACATACTTAGGCGTTATCACCTCATTCGAGAGATAATAGATAGAGGAGATGTGAAAATATGCAGAGTACCAACACTTGACAATATTGTTGACCCACTGACAAAGCCTCTTGCGCAGCAGAAGCATGATGGCCATACTAGATCTATGGGCATTAGGGGTATGCCTGATTGGCTCTAGTGCTAGTGGGAGATTGTTGGTGTAAGCCCTAGAGGCCAATACTTTTGGTACATGTATCGAATTATTTATTAATAATAAAAGGATTTTTCTTTATTATGTTTGTTTAATAAAGTCCCTAGAATAGATAGTCCGTTTAATGTATCAAGTGTGACTTAATCATGAGATCATATTAAACATAAGGACACTATTCTTAAAGTATCCGTAGTCGAGCTTTATTGTGAAGTGGGATAACATTAAAGCATTAAGACTATTATGTATATAGACTGATGATCACATCTCATGGATCATGGATAAGGAGTTATCAAGTCTTAAACATAGGTATGAATATTAAGAGTAATATTTATACTGGATTGACCCGCTATGAGAATACTATATAGAATGTTATGCAAAGTGTCATAAGTTATTATCATGGTGATAATGGTTGTCATACCCCAAAATTTGCCCGTTAATTTTGCAAGACATTTTTCAAGGCACTCCAACTCATTACTCAAGGCATTGACCTTAAAGGAACAAAGACCCAGCTCACAGACGGCCAAATCCAGAAAATGGCCCAAACTGGCATGCTCGCTAGGCGAGCAACTCCTTCGCCTAGCGAACCCTTCACTATGCCACTCGCCTAGCGAAGCTTGCGAATACCAGAAAATTCTGGGCTTCATTCTGAGCCCATTAGGTCACAAAAAGAGCATTATAAATAGCAGAGCTTCATTCAGGAAAAGGGGACGAAGACGGAAGGAAGACGGGAGCAAGAGCGAAGGCACATCAAACCCTGGAGGCTAACCCAGAGAATTCAGAGCAACCCTAAAGGAGACCCTGAAGGAAACTCATCTGCATCAAGGTCACCTCCGCCCAACTCAAACCGACTTACCAATTCAAGGTTGCAATTCGATTGCAAACAGGTTTGCATTACTATTACTGCTTTATGTTCTTAACTTGCATGTGATATTATAATTGAATTCATGAACATATTTGAGGTTTTGCATGTGAATTTAAGTGTGCCTGAATATCGTAATGCTGAACCATATGATTTCTGTATTGGATGCCATAGGGGGTGCAGTATGCCGAGGTCGTACTGTTCTAAAATTCAAAACCCGCAGCCGCTCGCTAGCACATCGCTAAGCGAGCATGTAGCGAGTATTCGCTAGGCCTTCGCTAGGCGAGGCCGAAGCGAACGTGACAGTCGCTAATATTTTGATTGTTCTGTTCTATGCTTATCTGATCTGTTCCATTTTAATCATGCATTATTTTGCCTGACATTCCTACTGCTGTGTTTCTTTTGCGGTGTAATCCTCGATTGCACCTTGATTTGGTATCCTGACTTGTGTGCTGAATGTTGTAAGGGTTCACATATTCCCAGGAAAAAGTAGCTGGCTAGGTATTCCACTTTATTTGTGGGATACCCTGGTGGAGATTCATCCTAAATTACCTAATTGATTTTAATGTGGAGATTCATCCTAATTACCTAATTGATTTTAATGTGGAGATTCATCCTAATTATTTAATCGATTTTAATGTGGACCTAATTACTTAATTGATTACAACTACCTAATTGATTGTAAAATATTGCCGTTGATTTTGGTGATCTTGGACCTCTCTTTGTTGCCCTACGATATTACGGTCATGTCCCGCGAATGTGGGGATACACTTAGCAAAGACCCTTCGGTTAAATCATCATAGTCCCTCGAATGTTGCCTTTGTCCCTCGATGACCCTTCGGTATAGCCTACGGTTAAATGATGATTGTCCCTTCGAATGCTAAGGTATCCTTACAAAGGTTGCCTTCAATGACCAATTGATGACCCTACGATGACCCTTTTATATCCAAAGGACAAAACTACTTACTTCTCAATAGTAAGGACAGTTTTACCCTCATAAGGATAGGAAACACCCCTAAAGACCTTGGGTAGGTATAACTCTTAATTGCTTACTCACGACTTAAAATACTTCTCACATCTCACACCTTTCAAAACTAAACGAGATAACCACTTTGTATACATTCATACAAGAATCATTACAAAGTTAAATTCTCCTTTTCAAAACATTTCCTAAACACTTCTTAAACACTTTTTCAAACAAGAAAAACATAAGTGATTAAGCAATTAAGAGCCCATGGATAACCATGGGTACAAAGGGTGCTAACACCTTCCCTTTGTATAATGTACCTCCCGAACCCAAAATATGATGAAGGTCTTTCCTGTTCTTTTCCACCTTTCCTTATGGGATAAAAGAAAAGTCGGTGGCGACTCTTGCTAACCGCGACATTTGCTTTCCAAAGCAAAAACACACAAAGTCAGTTCACCGTATGACAGAACTGGCGACTCTGCTGGGGATAACAAAGAGAGGTCACCTTAAAAAATCATTTATGTTGTCAAATTGTTCCTTCTTTTAAGGGTATTTTTGAGTGAAAGATCCTACACCCGGATCTAGTGTACCTTAGGGAAGTAGCAATAGATCATCGCGACTATCCGGCGTATACTGGAATGGTTAAAATGATGGCTACGGTTAATGTGACGCTTTGGATGTCCTGATGTTCCTCATGTTTACTTGAGGAAAAATTTGGCGTCTGCGTG
This sequence comes from Lathyrus oleraceus, assembly GCF_024323335.1. NCBI lineage: Eukaryota > Viridiplantae > Streptophyta > Magnoliopsida > Fabales > Fabaceae > Lathyrus > Lathyrus oleraceus. The sequence continues at coordinate 210,611,427 of NC_066580.1, forward strand.
GTGTCATCAAAGCATTAACCAGACCTTTAGAACCCTAATCGACCCATCCTAGCCATTAGAAAGTAGTGAGATAACTGACTTCGGTTCCGACTGGGGTTGGTTGATACTCGATACTACACTCTTTGAGATTGGACTTTAGGGAAGCTTTGGTCAACCACTTGGCGTTGCACTGAGGTGGACTTAAGGAAAGGTCGATGATTTGAGATCCTTCTAGAACCCGGTTACTATTCTAGGACAGATTGAACCAACCAAACTTCAGTGGGGAGGGTACTTACCTATGGAACTCATGCAAGCCTTAAAACCTAGGAATGATTGTTGTGTGACTTGCTTGTGCTTGTTATTTACATAACATCATAACATCATAATATCATAATATCATAATATCATAACATCATAACATCATGACAGTGTGCTAACCATTTCAAGGACTTAGGGATTTAGCTTTGCTCCATTAAATAGGTTATGGCTTCCAGGAAGACCATCCGGATCAATTTTGTAGTCATCTCTCCTCAACTCAAGGATTTAGTGTCAGAACTTCCCGATCATGCTCAGTTCATCAAGAAACATGGTTCTCTCCTCAATTTGGTTACCACCAGTTTCAAGGAAGATATGATGAGAGTTTTATTCCAGTTCTTCGACCCTAAACATCATTGTTTCACCTTCCCAGATTATCAGTTGGTACCCACATTAGAAGAATTCTCCAGGCTGCTGGGGATACCTATCCTTGATCAAACACCTTTCAGTGGTTTAGAAAAGATTCCGAAGTCTGAAGAAGTTGCCGTGGCTTTACACGTGACAAAGTCAGACATTGAAACCAATTGGGTGACAAGGAGTGGAATGAAGGGTTTACTTGCCAAATTTCTAATAAATAAGGCCCGGGAATTCCTAAAAATTATGGATGTCCATGCTTTCGAAGATGTCCTAGCATTACTAATCTATGGTTTGGTGTTATTCCCTAATCCCGACCAATTCATAGACGTGAATGCTATTAAGATATTCCTCACTCATAATCCTGTGCCTACCTTGCTCGGAGATCCTGGATCCAGTTGAGAGAGGAAAGGGATACTTTTGAAGCTCAGTTCTGTGCTGAAAGGAAGAAAGTGTTAGAACTTACCAGCCAGCTTAATGAGGAACGACGACTCAATACATATCTTCGCCCAAAAAGAAGCCGTCCCTGGGAAACTTGAGCTTTCATTGTATTTTTATTATTATTTCTTGTAATAAACAATGATTAAAGAAACTATTAATAAAAATTTCTCTCTTTTTGGTGGTTTGCGCAAAGTTAAATTCCACGAGTCCTTGAAAACATTTTATACATTGCATAGCATAACATAGCATTGCATAACAGGTATTCTAAAAGATCAATGTTCTCACGGTCTTCCTTCTAAACAGAAACATGGCTCTCGAACAAACTGTCAAGGATCTCCAGACTCAGAACGCTCAATTCCAGGAGATGATCTTGAGCTTATCCAAGGGGCAGGAGGAACTGAAGGCTCTCTTGCTCGAGCAGAAGAAAGACAAGAAACCTGTGAGTTACATCAACCCGGGAAGAAGGCTTAAAGGACAGGCCGCAGGAGTCAAGATCAGAATGCCGAAGGATCAAGAAGAGGAAACAGAGAATGATTCAGAGGAGGAGAATGTTGATCTCTTCAACCCTGAGGACGACGATGAAGATTACGAGAATGAACAGTACTCTCCAAAAGATGGCAAGTACAAGTTGCTAGAAGAACGTATGTTAGCTATGGAAGGCCAGAAGGCACCCGGTCTGGATTTTGAAAGCTTGGGTCTGGTTTCCGACGTGGTCATTCCCCGCAAATTCAAGATCCCCGTTTTCACTAAGTACGATGGTGCGTCTTGTCCTCAGATGCATCTGAGAGCTTATGTGAGAAAGATTCAACCGTATACCACTGATAGGAAGCTATGGATCCATTTCTTCCAAGAGAGTCTGTCTGGCACACAGTTAGAGTGGTACTATCAGCTCGAAAGCTCTAACATCCGCACCTGGACTGATTTAGCAACGGCTTTCTACAAGCAGTACCAGTATAATTCTGAACTAGCGCCTACTCGGCTACAGTTGCAGAATATGACTATGGGATCTAAAGAAAGTTTCAAAGAATATGCTCAAAAATGGAGAGATTTGGCTGGCAGAGTCAAACCCCCTATGACTGATCGAGAATTAGTAGACATGTTCATGAGTACACTGACTGGCCCATTCTACAACCATCTACTGGGAAGTTCCTCATCGGGTTTCACTGAACTTATATTGACGGGTGAACATGTGGAGAGCGGCATTCGAAGTGGAAAGATACAAGTGACTACCTCTGCAAGCACCAAAAGGTCCTACCAGGGGAGGAACGAATCAAATGCTATGTACGGTCAAAAGGGTCGTAACAAGAAAAATCGTGACCATACCATTGGAGCAGTTACGATTGCAGCACCGCCACCTCAAAACTTCCAGCACAGACAAGACAGGCCAAGAAGGCAGTTTACCAAGATCAATATGACTTTGGCACAGGCACTGCAGGGTATGCTAAAAGCAAATTTGATTACCCTCAGAGATCCTCCTACGAATCCCAACACTACTTCTCCTCGTTATAATCCCAATGCCAGGTGTGCGTATCACTCCGATAGCCCCGGGCATGATACAAACGATTGTTGGTCGTTGAAGAATAAAATCCAGGATATGATCGACGCTGGGGAAATTGAATTCGAGCCTCCAGAGACTCCTAATGTAATCACTGCACCTATGCGTAACCATGACAAGACTGTTAATGTTGTGGATGACAACTCTCATATTTCTAATGTATCTGACTCAGCATCTCCTCTCCTGGCCATCAAGAAGAAGTTGCTGCAAGCTAGTTTATTTCCAGGTTGTGCGGAAAATTGCGGTTTCTGTATACTCCGACCCAATGATTTCTTAAAGTTGAGGAATGGTATTCAACGGCTGATGGATGATCGTACAATTCTCTTCGAAAAGATTCCTAAGGTGGAAAACCCTATTGAAGAAATATCTGTGATTGCTAGGTCCAAAGTTCCAGTGAAGATTACCGCTCCTAGAGTACCTGTGAAGATTACTGCTGAACCCAAGGTAGCTCCCCTGATCATTACTGCACCTGGCCCAGTACCATATTCCTCAAGCAAAGCCATTCCGTGGAATTATGGAGGTGATGTTTACATCCATGGCGTAAAGCAAGATGATAATTCTGCTAATTCTGATGACGTTGACATTGTTGGGACTAGTAAAATTACTCGAAGCGGAAGGATCTTTTCTCCAGAGATCTCCCCTCCAGTCCACGAAAATCGAGGAAAGGAACCAGTCAACCCTTCTCAGTCAGAGACACCGGTCGAGGTTACTACTGAAGACATTGCCAAGCAAGAAATGGAGGAAGTGCTGAAAATCATCCGCAAGAGTGATTTTGATGTGGTAGAACAGTTGGGGCATACCCCGTCTAAGATCTCGATGTTATCCTTGTTGTTATCTTCTGAATCTCATGCCAAGGCCTTGATAAAATTCTTGAAGACTGCTCATGTACCTCAGGAGACCTCCGTCGATCAGTTCGAAAACTATGTTGCTAACCTGACTGTTGACAATGGCCTAGGTTTTTCCAATGCTGACCTGACACCAGCAGGGAAGAATCACAATAAAGCTCTGCATATCTCCATTGAGTGTAAGGGGGTCACCTTGTCTCATGTGCTGATCGATAATGGCTCTTCTTTGAATGTGCTACCGAAATCCGTGCTCGATAAACTTGACTGCAAAAGCATTGAACTGAAGCCTAGTGACATTGTGGTGCGTGCTTACGATGGTGCGAAGAGTGTTGTCCATGGTGAAGTGGTTCTCCCTATCAAGATAGGACCTCAAGTCTTCAACACTACCTTTCATGTAATGAACATTCGTCCTGCCTATTCCTGCTTGCTGGGACGCCCTTGGATTCATGGGGCAAGTGTTGTAGCTTCGTCTCTCCATCAAAAGCTGAGATATCCAATAGAGGGTAAGATCATCATTGTGTGTGGGGAAGAAGAGTATATTGTCAGTAGTGTGCATACCTTCAGATACGTCGAGATGGATGGTGAATTCTTTGAGACTCCGTCTCAGTCATTTGAAGTAGTTCCTCCGACTAGTCCTGTCCTTAAGCCAACTTCCTGTGCGCCCAAGGTTATTCGTGCTTCTCCTACTATGATTTCTCTGAAAGATGCTCAAGCTGTGGTTGAAGATGGTGGTCGTACTGGCTGGGGTTAACTGATCAATGTACCGTACAAGTCTGATAGATTTGGCCTAGGGTTTAGCTCTAAGAAAGTAGTCAAGAATCAGATTAATGTTGTAGAAGATGCTGATAGCGATTGCGACTTGGATAGCTGGATTTTCCCAACAATTGGTGACGGACTCAATAATTGGAAGGCTGAAGACACTGTCCCGATTTCCTTTAGTCAGGAGTAATTGTTATTGTCTATTTTAGTGTTGCAAATTTTTTAATGTTTACAATTGAACTTCTTAAAGCATTGTGTCTAGGCCCGGGGCACAATAGCTAATTTGTTAAGGGTTTGTCATTTCATAAGCATATTCACATTCAATAAATCAATGGACTTTTTGCATTCAAATATTTCGCTCTTTATCTTTCCTGTCATCTTCCAAACAAGCTATGTTTTCTTACACACACTCACGTAACAAATTGCAGATCCGTACCCACTCTGGATCCTGTTGGTAATAGTTCTACTACTGTTCATTATGACTTTGAAAATCCGATCTACCAAGCCGAGGATGGAAGTGAGGAAGATTGTGAAGTCCCTGATGAACTTGCCAGACTGTTATTGCAAGAGGAAAAGACTATACAGCCGCATGAGGAATCAATTGAAATTGTAAATCTGGGTACTGAAGTAGACAAGAAAGAAGTCAAAATAGGAGCAGGCTTGGAAAACAGTATCAAAGAAAGATTGATTCAGATGTTACATGACTATGTAGAGATTTTTGCTTGGTCTTATGAAGACATGCCAGGATTGGATACTGATATAGTAGTGCATCGTTTGCCAATGAAGGAAGATTGTCGTCCTGTTAAGCAAAAGGTTCGCCGCATGCGTCCTGAAATGTCTGAGAAAATCAAAGCCGAGGTTATGAAACAATTTGATGCAGGTTTTCTAGCTGTTACTTCTTATCCTCAATGGGTTGCTAATGTGGTACCAGTGCCAAAGAAGGATGGTAAGGTGCGAATGTGTGTAGATTACAGAGATTTGAATAAAGCGAGTCCCAAGGACGATTTTCCACTCCCGCACATTGATGTTCTGGTAGATAACACCGCTCAACACAAGGTATTCTCATTCATGGACGGCTTCTCAGGTTATAATCAGATTAAGATGGCGCCTGAGGACATGGAGAAAACTACGTCTGTGACGCAATGGGGCACTTTCTGTTACAAAGTAATGCCATTCGGTTTAAAGAACGCAGGAGCAACATACCAGCGTGCTATGGTGGTCTTGTTCCATGATATGATTCATCATGAAATAGAAGTATATGTGGATGACATGATAGCCAGATCTCATACTGAAGAAGAACATCTCGATCATTTGTACAAATTGTTTGAGAGGTTGAAGAAATACAAGCTGAGATTGAACCCGAACAAATGTACCTTTGGAGTAAGATCCGGTAAACTCTTGGGATTTATTGTCAGTGGTAAAGGAATTGAGGTTGACCCGGCTAAGGTGAGAGCTATTCAAGAGATGTCAGTTCCTCGTACAGATAAAGAAGTCAGAGGTTTATTGGGACGTTTGAATTACATTGCCCGATTTATCTCCCACTTGACTGCTACCTGCAAACCCATTTTCAAACTACTGAAGAAAAATCAAGAGATGGTATGGAATGATGAATGTCAAGAAGCTTTTGATAAAATCGGGAAGTATCTCCAGGAACCTCCCATTCTGATACCACCAGTTGAAGGAAGACCTCTAATCATGTATTTGACCGTGTTAGAAAGTTCAATGGGGTGCGTGTTGGGGCAACATGACGAGTCTGGTCGAAAAGAGCATGCCGTATACTACCTTAGCAAAAAGTTTACCGACTGTGAAACAAGATACTCACTGCTCGAGAAAACTTGCTGTGCTTTGGCTTGGGCTGCTCGCCGACTAAGACAGTATATGTTGAATCATACCACTTTATTGATTTCTAAGATGGATCCTATCAAATACATATTTGAGAAACCCGCCCTCTCCGGAAGGATAGCAAGATGGCAGATGATTCTAACAGAGTATGATATCCAGTATACTACCCAGAAAGCAATCAAAGGAAGCGTGCTAGCTGATCATTTGGCTCATCAAGCGGTGGACGATTACCAATCTATGAATTTTGAGTTCCCAGATGAGGATGTCATGCTTGTTACTGATTATGAAAAACCTGGACCGGATGAAGGACCCGAACTGGGATCCCGATGGACTATGGTTTTTGATGGATCTTCTAATGCATTGGGCAATGGTGTTGGTGTTGTGATTATTTCTCCCAGGGGTTGCCATACACCTTTCACTGCTAGACTATGTTTTGATTGTACCAATAATATGGCTGAGTATGAAGCATGTATTATGGGGCTCAAGGCTGCTATAGACTTAAGAATCAAGTTTTTGAGTGTGTACGGAGACTCAGCATTAGTAATCAGTCAGATCAAAGGAGAATGGAACACTAAACATCCGAATCTCATCCCTTATCGAGAGCGGGTGATGACATTAATCCCATACTTTGAAGAGATTACATTTGAACATATTCCACGGGAAGAGAATCAGTTGGCAGACGCATTGGCTACCATGTCATCTATGTTCAGAGTCAGATGGGACAGTGAAGCTCCCAGGATCACCATTGAACGATTAGATGAACCAACATATTGTTATGAACTTAATACTGAGGGAGTAGAGGAGAAACCTTGGTTCCACGAAGTGAAAAGATATTTAGAAACTCAAGAATACCCTGAAGGGGCATCCATCAACGACAGAAAATTCCTGAGGAAATTCTCCATTAAATTCTTTTTGAGTAATGGAGTATTATACAAACGTAATCATGATTTGACTTTGCTTCGCTGTGTGGATAAACAGGAAGCAGAAAAGATTATGGAAGACATGCACGACGGTATTTTTGGGACTCATTCTAGTGGACATACGATGGCCAAGAAGATTCTGAGATCAGGGTATTATTGGTCTACCATGGAAGCTGATTGCCACCATCACTCCAGAACCTGTCACAAGTGCCAGATCTATGCGGATAAAGTACATGTGCCTCCTGCTCCATTAAACGTGTTGACAGCCCCTTGGCCCTTTGCAATGTGGGGCATTGATATGATTGGAGAGATTAAACCTACTGCTTCTAACGAACATCGTTTCATCCTTGTTGCTATTGATTACTTTACAAAGTGGGTAGAGGCAGCCTCATTTGCTTATGTTACCAAGAATGTGGTGGCACGGTTCATCAAGAATAGTCTTATTTGTCGGTATGGCATCCCTGAAAGAATTATTACTGATAATGGTACTAATTTGAACAACAAGATGATTACCGAACTCTGCACGCAGTTCAAAATAAAACACCATAACTCTTCTCCGTACCGGCCAAAGATGAATGGCGCCGTGGAAGCTGCTAATAAGAATATCAAGAAGATCATACAAAAGATGACAGTAACATACAAAGATTGGCATGAGATGTCACCATTTGCTCTCCATGGTTATCGCACTTCAGTGCGCACTTCGACAGGGGCAACTCCGTTCTCTTTAGTCTACGGAATGGAAGCCGTTTTGCCAGTGGAAGTTCAGATTCCCTCTCTAAGAATCATGAAAGAGGCGGGCTTAGATGAAGATGAATGGATTCAGACTCGACTCGATCAGATAAATTTGATTGACGAGAAGAGACTTGCGGTTGTTTGTCATGGGCAGATATATCAGAAGCGCATGACCCAGGCATTTAACAAAAGAGTCAAGAGACAGGTGTATCAAATTGGCGACTTGGTGATCAAGCGTATCGTTCTACCACAAGGTGATCCCAGAGGCAAATGGACTCCCACATACGAAGGGCCATTTGTGGTTAAGAAGGTATTCTCTGGTGGAGCCATGATACTTGCTACGATGGATGGCGAAGATTTCCCGCATCCTGTGAACGCGGACATAGTTAAAAAATACTACGCTTAAAAGAGACCCGCTAGGTCGACGTATCTAGGCAAAAGTAAGGGCATCCCGGCAAACCAAAAGGGTTCGGGCAAAAATTAGGGATAAACATATAAAAATGTACACCCGGCAAGTCGAAAACCTGAAAAGGCGGCTTGGGCAAAAAAGGGTATCCTGGTGGACTGAAAACCTGAAAAGGCGGTCCAGGAAAAAATTAGGGATTAAAGCGTATGACTATGTCCCGTTCTCTGTCAGCTTCACCCAAGTTCCAAGGGCTAACAAGCTAATCACTTCCATCCGACAGCAAGGGATGAGATGCTTGAAGACATAATGACAGTAGTGGAATTAAAATCAATAGGACTTTTTCTGCATAGCTTTCTCTTTGTTTTCTTGACAACTTCCTCTTACTAGGATTTCTGTCTCCCTGTACACGAATTGCCTGTTTATAGGCCCTCTTTCAAAATCAATGCAATTTTATTTCAAAAAATGCTGTTGTTTGCTTCTTCTGTTTTGTTTGCGTAAACGTCCATTGATTTAATTTGAGTTAATATATGCATTTGAACATGATTGACGTCTACCAAAAATACATGCATAAAATAGCTATAGCAGTTACTAAAAGACTTTAGGGTCGAGGATAAGGTCTAACCATGCTTTCCAACAAGTCCGGTGACAAATCCTCTCCCCAGCAAAAACCAGTTATTCCCCAGAAGAAATGGGCATCACCAGACAGACTGGTCATCTCTTCTACCCCCAGCCAGGCTCTGTTGGATATTTCCACCATCAGACAAAAATCAAATACCCCCAGCTAAGAAAGGGTCATCAATACAAGTATTTCCAACCAGAATATTGGATTTATCTTCCCCCGGCAAAACTTTCAGACGCATAATTCATTCATTACATCATTTCACAGCATACGCATGCATACATTATTCGCATTTAGTTTCAGAAGCATAAAACATCTCATGCATCATGACATGGCATGGAGCTAACTTTATTTTTCAGGTTAATTATCCTCCTGATACAGTCAAGGTAAGGGTCCAGTCAGACGGATACTCCTATTGATTACATCATCTTTCAGATATACTCCATGTCAACATTCATCCTGACATCCTCCTAATGATGGCATCTCTAAGCCCATCCCAGACATGTATTGCGGATACAACATATACAAATATCATCGGATATAGCCTAACGTACGGTTCATTCTGATCCAGCCCAACATATGGTCCCTTCAACTATTTCAAGACGGTCTAGCGTACGACCCATTCGGATGTTCCTCCCCTCAGATGCTACCTAGCATACGGTACATTCTGAAGTGTAGTCTAGCGTACGACTACCCCCCTTCATAATCAGATTCAGCCTAACGGACGGCTCCTTCTGCTACTCAGATACGATCTAGCGTACGATCCGGTCTGATCTTCCATCCCCAGTGAAGTCACCCGCTTAATGGACGACTCATTCTGTTACTCAGATACGATCTAGCGTACGGTCCATTCTGATCTTTACCTCTCCAAAGGCAGCCTAATAGACGTTTCATTCTGCGATTCAGATACGATCTAGTGTATGGTCCATTCTGATCCCTTGTCCCCAGCAGCGTATAACGCACTCTGACTCCCCAGCGACGTCGACATCCTAATGGATGACTCACCATACGGTCTAGCGTATGACCCGGTATGACACCCATGTCTTCAGATATCGTCTAATGTACGACGCACCCTGAAGTTCTCATCATCAAACTTCCTGGATGGTATCTTTAAGCCCATCTTCATCAAGACTAACGGTTGATTAACAAGTGAAAATTTTGGGGCATTCTAAGTGTTCAATAATCTTCCACCTCCAGACCACGAATGGCGTACATACCATTCTAATTCTCTCGGTTTAAGAAAATTGAACAGGGGCAGCTGTCATACCCCAAAATTTGCCCGTTAATTTTGCAAGACATTTTTCAAGGCACTCCAACTCATTACTCAAGGCATTGACCTTAAAGGAACAAAGACCCAACTCACAGACGGCCAAATCCAGAAAATGGCCCAAACTGGCATGCTCGCTAGGCGAGCAACTCCTTCGCCTAGCGAACCCTTCGCTATGCCACTCGCCTAGCGAAGCTTGCGAATACCAGAAAATTCTGGGCTTCATTCTGAGCCCATTAGGTCACAAAAAGGGCATTATAAATAGCAGAGCTTCATTCAGGAAAAGGGGACGAAGACGGAAGGAAGACGGGAGCAAGAGCGAAGGCACAGCAAACCCTGGAGGCTAACCCAGAGAATTCAGAGCAACCCTAAAGGAGACCCTGAAGGAAACTCATCTGCATCAAGGTCACCTCCGCCCAACTCAATCCGACTTACCAATTCAAGGTTGCAATTCGATTGCAAACAGGTTTGCATTACTATTACTGCTTTATGTTCTTAACTTGCATGTGATATTATAATTGAATTCATGAACATATTTGAGGTTTTGCATGTGAATTTAAGTGTGCCTGAATATCGTAATGCTGAACCATGTGATTTCTGTATTGGATGCCATATGGGGTGCAGCATGCCGAGGTCGTACTGTTCTGAAATTCAAAACCCGCAGCCGCTCGCTAGCACATCGCTAAGCGAGCATGTAGCGAGTATTCGCTAGGCCTTCGCTAGGCGAGGCTGAAGCGAACGTGACAGTCGCTAATATTTTGATTGTTCTGTTCTATGCTTATCTGATCTGTTCCATTTTAATCATGCGTTATTTTGCCTGACATTCCTACTGCTGTGTTTCTTTTACGGTGTAATCCTCGATTGCACCCTGATTTGGTATCCTGACTTGTGTGCTGAATGTTGTAAGGGTTCACATATTCCCATGAAAAAGTAGTTGGCTAGGTATTCCACTTTATTTGTGGGATACCCTGGTGGAGATTCATCCTAAATTACCTAATTGATTTTAATGTGGAGATTCATCCTAATTACCTAATTGATTTTAATGTGGAGATTCATCCTAATTATTTAATCGATTTTAATGTGGACCTAATTACTTAATTGATTACAACTACCTAATTGATTGTAAAATATTGCCGTTGATTTTGGTGATCTTGGACCTCTCTTTGTTGCCCTACGATATTACGGTCATGTCCCGCGAATGTGGGGATACACTTAGCAAAGACCCTTCGGTTAAATCATCATAGTCCCTCGAATGTTGCCTTTGTCCCTCGATGACCCTTCGGTATAGCCTACGGTTAAATGATGATCGTCCCTTCGAATGCTAAGGTATCCTTACAAAGGTTGCCTTCAATGACCAATCGATGACCCTACGATGACCCTTTTATATCCAAAGGACAAAACTACTTACTTCTCAATAGTAAGGACAGTTTTACCCTCATAAGGATAGGAAACACCCCTAAAGACCTTGGGTAGGTATAACTCTTAATTGCTTACTCACGACTTAAAATACTTCTCACACCTCACACCTTTCAAAACTAAACGAGATAACCACTTTGTATACATTCATACAAGAATCATTACAAAGTTAAATTCTCCTTTTCAAAACATTTCCTAAACACTTCTCAAACACTTTTTCAAATAAGAAAAACATAAGTGATTAAGCAATTAAGAGCCCATGGATAACCATGGGTACAAAGGGTGCTAACACCTTCCCTTTGTATAATGTACCTCCCGAACCCAAAATCTGATGAAGGTCTTTCCTGTTCTTTTCCACCTTTCCTTATGGGATAAAAGAAAAGTCGGTGGCGACTCTTGCTAACCGCGACATTTGCTTTCCAAAGCAAAAAACACACAAAGTCAGTTCACCGTATGACAATGGTGTATACCACATTTCGACCTGAAACCACTATGGATCCTAGATGTAGAGTCGAGTGCCTTATTGCTGATCAAACATTGTCCGTAATTGGATGACCATAAAGACAGTTGATGGGTACTCCATGAAGCATGCTAAGGGACATGAGTGACCTAGATGGAATTTGCCCATCCTGCGTAACAGGATAAATGTCTATGGGCCCAATATTGAATTGGATAAGGATGACACGGTCTATGCCTTGTGTTCAATATAGACATAAGGGAAAAAGGGTAATTATACACATAATTATTATCACAGAAGGATTTGTCATATCACATGATATTTTCGTGTCTTGGGTAGCAGTGATGTGTTGCTAGATACCGCTTACTATTTATTATGTTAAATACGTGATTTAATATAATTGTCAATGCCGCGAAAACCTATAGGGTCACATACAAAGGATGAATTGATGAGAGATAAAGTAATTAAGGAATACCTTAATGTACGGTGCCCTTAAGGGAATTATAGAACATCGTAAGGTACGGTGTACTTAAGTAGAATATGAAATATGGTAAGGTACCACGCGCGTAAGTGATTTTGGCATATTATAAGATATGGGCCATATACACTTGAGTGGGCTTTTTAGCTTGCAACCCACACAAGTGGTTCTATAAATAGAACCCTTGTGTAGAAGCATTGAAGTAGTTGCAATTTCGTTTTCTCTCTCTCTCTCTCTCTCTCTCTCTCTCTCTCTCTCTCTCTCTCTCTCTCTCTCTCTCTCTCTCTCTCTCTCTCTCTCTCTCAAAGTCTTCATTCGTAGCAGCTAGCACTGAGATTGAAGGAATCCGTTCGTGTGGACTGAGTAGAGGCGTTGTCATCGTTCAACATTCGTGATCGCTTTGTAGATCTGCATCAAAGGTTTCAATCGTCACAAGAGGTAACGATTCTATCACTAATTATGCCCATTCGTAAGGATCACTAAAGGAGAAAATTTTAAATTCCGCTGCGTTTTGGATCACCATTCTCCTTGACATCAGTCACAGATCCGGTCTTCATTTTTCAGTTCGACTCTCTAAAATTTGTGCTCCAGTTCAAACAGCCTTGATTTTGTTTCTTTAAGCCATGAGAGATGTTGATTCTGTCTCGTTTACTAAAGTTCCGCTTATCCCATGTGAAAAACTAACCGGATCAGCTAACTACCACATATGGGCTCGTGCTGTCGATATGTGGTTTCATGGTCAGGGATATGAAGATCACCTAACCATAAAATTGGCTTATGTTGCCTCCGCAAAACTCGTTAAATGGAAGAAAATTGATGCCTCTCTGTGTACTGTGTTATGGTTTTCCATCGCACCTAACCACAAAATTGGTTGATGTTGTCACTGCAAAACTCGCTAAATGGAAGAAAATTGATGCCTCTTTGTGTACTATGTTATGGTTTTCCATCGCACCTAACCTCCAAGCATAGTATCAAGCATTCTCCACTTGCAATGAGATTTGGGAAAAGACTAAGAAAGTCTTCTCTAACGGCGTTCATTGTCTATACAGTGTCATCCTCAAACTCGACACACTGAAGTTGCAAAATATGAATATGCAAGCCTATATGAGTAAGCTTGATGCCTTGAAAGTGAGTTACGCAACCCTCATTCCTTATGCAAAAGATGAAACATCTCATTCCGAACAACAAAGTAAAATTTTCATGGTCATGGCACTTAAGGGACTACCACTAGAACTCGAGTCTGTTCGTAACCAGATTTTATCAGGTACTACTATTCCTAACTATGATGCAGTTAGTGAACAACTATTTCTCTTGGCTACACCTCATGCATTTGGTTCGGTTTCCCCTTCATCTATTGTTGCTCCGACATCAGGTGACATTGCTGCCCTTACATCTCTTGGCAACAATCAGAGTCTCCTTCGAGGAGGGCCATCCAACTTCAAACCTCGTCCCAAGTGTGACCATTGTAATCAGTTTGGACATATTATCGACCGTTGCTGGAAGTTACATGGAAGACCTTCACACCAGATAAATGTAACTCAATTTGATAACCCAGACACTATGCAAACTTTACTTTCTCTTCGGAGCCCTACGCCAAGCTACGAGGATTTTCTCAAGTGGTGTCAAACTAATCAAACCTCTGGTTCCACGGCTTCGGTTGCACACACTGGTAATTCATCTATTTGCTTCTCTTAATAATCTCCTATTGGTCCTTGGATCCTCGATTTTGGTGCGTCTGATCATGTTATCGGTAATAAAGGTCTTTTTTTCCCTCTCTACCTCTGGTTTCTTACCGAGTATAACTTCCGCAAATGGTTCTCAAACCCGATCCCAGGGGATTGGTACTGTTCAAATTCTACCATCTCTCTCTGTGACTTATGTCCTCTATGTACCTAATTTCCCATTTAATTTATTGTCAGTCAGTCGTTTAACTCGTTCCCTTAATTGTTCTATCACCTTTACTAATAGTAATGTTACCCTGCTTGATCAGAGTTCGGGACAGACGATTGACATCGGATGTGAGTCTCAAGGGCTCTACTACTTCTCCATGTCATCTACCACATACTCCACCACAGATTCTCCACTCATTATACATGCGCAGTTAGGTTATCCATGTCTTTCCAAGCTACAAAAGTTGGTGCCTAGTCTATCTAAATTGTCCACTTTACATTGTGAGTCTTGTCAGTTAGGGAACATACTCGTAGTCACTTTCTCGATCGAGTCAATAAACGGGCTGCGTCCCCTTTTGCTTTAGTTCACTCCGATGTTTGGGGTCCTTCGCGTGCCGTGTCTAATTTTGAGTCTAGATATTTTGTAACTTTTATTGATGATTTTTCACGTTGCACATGGCTATTTTTAATGAAGAACATGTCTGAATTGTTTTCTATTTTTGAACAATTTTATCGAGAAATAAGAACCCAATTTGGTTTGTCTATTCGTACCTTAAGAAGTGACAATGCACGTGAATATTTATCCAAACAGTTTCAAACTTTTATGCCATCCAATGGTATTCTGCACCAAACATATTGCCCTCATACACCCTAACAAAACGGGGTAGCCAAACGCAAAAATCGGCATCTTGTAGAAACCACTCGGACCCTACTTCTCCATGGTAATGTTCCTCTCCGTTTTTGGGGGGATGCGATGCTCACGGCATGTTACCTCGTAAATTGCATGCCCTCATATGTCCTTAATAATAAAATCCCTCATTCAATCCTGTTTCCAAACTCTCCTCTCCACCCAATTCCTCCTCAAGTATCCGGGTCTACGTGTTTTGTACACAATCTCTCCCCTGGTATTGATAAACTAGCAGCTCGGACACTAAAGTGTGTCTTTCTTGATTATCATCGTTCCCAAAATGGTTATCATTGCTATTCTCATACTCTACAACGATACCTCATATCGGCCAATGTTACCTTCTTCGAGTCTGTTCTATATTTCGGGTCCAGCCAAGTATCTCCGGAACCTCTTCAAGAAAGTACTCCCACACCTTTCCCGACAGTTATTAATGTCCCGCCTACCATTATCACCCACCAGTCTATGGATCATGACCCCCTACTTCTTGACCACTTCAAACATATCAGCGTCATCACCCAGCGTCTGTCGTCTCTATCCCCGAGGTCATACATGTCCCTGAGGTCATTCCAGACTCTCCTTCGACGCCTCCGCCATCACCGGATCCGATCCTGCAACCTGAGTCTGATCTTCCGATTGCCCTTCGAAAAGGTATACATCAAACATGAAATCCTTCTCCACATTATATTGATTTATGTTATCATCGTATTTCCCCTTTGCAGTATACCTGTTTGTCTTTTTTTTGTCTTTTGTTTCTATTCCTAAAACTCTAGGTGAAGCATTATCTCACCATGAGTGGAGGCAAGCAATGATTGATGAAATGTGTGCTCGTCAAAGCAGTGGTACTTGGGAACTGGTTCCTCTACCCCCTGGGAAATCTTTAGTAGGTTGTCGTTGGCTTTATAAAGTGAAGGTTGGTCCAGATGGTAAGATTGATCGATTTAAAGCTCGCTTGGTAGCCAAAGGATACACTCATATTTTTGGATTAGATTATAGTGATACCTTCTCGCCTGTAGCCAAGATGGCATCTGTTAGACTTCTTCTAGCCATTGCAGTCATTCGACATTATCCTCTTCATCAACTTGATATCAAAAATGATTTTTTACATTGTGATCTTGAAGAGGAAGTATATATGGAGCAACCACCTGAATTTGTTGCTCAAGGGGAGTCATTGAATATGGTGTGTAGGTTAAACAAGTCTCTTTATGGTCTTAAGGAATCTCCGAGAGCTTGGTTCGGCAGATTCAACACTCTAGTACAATAGTTTGGTATGGTCCGTAGTGAAGCTGACCATTCTATTTTTTATCCTCACTCAGCCCAAGGGTGTATTTATCTTATTGTGTACGTAGATGATATTGTCATAGCTGGCAGTGATCAGCAGGTGTCATACGGTGAACTGACTTGGGGTGTTTTGCTTTTTATCGCAATGTCGCGGATAGCAAGAGTCGCCACCGACTTTTCTTTTATCCAATAAAGAAAGGTGGAAAAGAACAGGAAAGACCTCAATAGATTTTGGGTTCGGGAGGTACATTATACAAAGGGAAGGTGTTAGCACCCTTTGTATCCATGGTTATCCATGGGCTCTTAATTGCTGGATCACTTATATTTTTGTCCGAAAAGTGTTCGTGAATTGTTTAGAAAATGTTTTGAAAAGAGAGTTTAACTTTGTAATGATTCTCGTATGAATGTATACAAAGTGGTTATCTCGTTTGATTTTAAAAATGGTTTAGAAAAATATAACCCGGTAATGATTCTAGTATGAATGTATACCAAGTGGTGATTTTCTAGGATTCGTAAAGTGTAAAGTGTGAGGGGTGGAAAATGTTTTAGGTTATGATCCAGTAATTGAGAGTTATACCTTCCTGAGGTCGTTATGGGCATTTCCTATCCTTATGAGGGTAAAACTGTCCTTACTATTGAGAAGTAAGTAGTTTTATCCTTTGGATGTAAAAGGGTCATCGTAGGGTCATCGATAGGTCATTGAAGGCAACAGTTGTAAGGATACCTTAGCATTCGAAGGGACGATCATCATTTAACCGTAGGCTACACCGAAGGGTCATCGAGGGACAAAATCGTATTTTTGAAGGCAACATCCGAGGGACTATGATTTATTTTATGATGATTTAATCGAAGGGTCATTGCTAAGCGTATCCCCACATTCGCGGGACATGACCGTTATACCGTAATACCGTAAGGCAGCAAAGAGAGGTCCAAGATCACTTATTTAAAGGTCATATTTTAAAGTCAATTAAGTAATTAAGTCCATACTAAAATCAATGCATTAAAATTAATACATTAAAATTAAGACATTAAAATTAACACATTAAAATTAAGTAGGCCACTTAGGGTGAGTCTCCACAAGGGTATCCCACAAATAAAGTGGAAGACCTAAACAGCAATCTTTTCCTGGGACATATGAACCTTTGCAAAATTCAGCAAACGGGTTAGAATACCAAATCAGGGTGCAATCGAGAGTTGTACCAAAGTAATAGGTAAACAAAGCATGGTTATGATAAAACAGGTCAGATGGGAAAAGATCAAAATAGGACGAAGAACAGCGGCATCCATTACAACAATTCAAAGTATCCAGGCATACTTAAGTTACATGCAAAGCCTTAAATATATTTATGAATCTCAATTATGATATCACATGTGAATTAGGAACATAAAGCGATAATAGTAACGCAAACCTGTTTGCAATTGAGTCGCAACCTTGAATTGGCCGATCGGATAGAATTGAGCGGAGGTGACCTTGCTGCCGCCGTAAGATTAGATTCGGTAAAAAGGCACACAATAGTTTCCGTTGTAGAAACTATTGTGCGAAAAGAATTAACTAAATACCAAAAGGGAATCAGGAATTGCAAAAGAAATAGTGTAGCACTTGTAAAACACAATGCCTAAGCTGCTGGAAAAGAAGAAAAAAATGCAAAGGCGAAAACGGCAAAGGAAAAAGAATCTCGGACAAAGCTCCCCCTTTTAGGTTTTCAAGGCGGCTATTTATATTGTTGTCATTAGGTCATGCCTGCTGCCCAAAAAGGTCTTCAACACGTACGTGGATATAGGGCCCAACGGATCTTCAAGTCTCCGAAGCGTTGCCTGCGCCCACAAAGTAGGGGAATGGTGTGACGTTCGTCACACCATGTGTGACGCCCGTCACAGGGGTGTGCGAGGCGTGACGTTCGTCACAGCCTCTGTGACGCTCGTCCCAGATGCCACACCCGTGTTCTTGTACTTTGGGTTGGGCTTTGCTGTTTGGTTCGTTTTCTTTTCTTTTTGCACCCCTTTTCCTCCGCTTCCAAATAAACCACTTTCATATTATCACTAGGTGAGCGTGTAGCGAGTAGGCCAGTTTGGGTCATTCGCGAGCTGGGCCTTTGTTCCTTTAAGTGTCATAAAAATGAGTCGGAGTGCCCTGAAATGTCTTGAAATATTAATGGGCAAATTTTGGGGTATGACAGCTGCCCCTGTTCAATATTCTTGAACCGAGAGAGTAGAATGGTATGTGCACCATTCGTGGTCTGGAGGTGGAAGATTATTGAACACTAGAATGCCCCGAAAATTTGCGCTTGTCAATTGGTCTTGATGGAGATGGGCTTAAAGATGCCATCCAGGAAGTTTGATGATGGGAGCTTCAGACTGTGTCGTACGTTAGACGATATCTGAAGACATGGGTGTCATACCGGGTCATACACTAGACCGTATAGTGAATCCCCCGTCATGCTGTTGACTTCGCTGGGGAGTCAGAGTATGCTGTATACTGCTGGGGATAAGGGATCAGAATGAATCATACACTGGACCGTATCTGAATACCAGAGTGAGCTGTTCGTTAGGCAGATGACTTTGATGGGGATGAAAGATCAGAACGGATCGTACGCTAGATCGTTTCTGAGTTGCAGATAGAGCCGTCCGTTAGGCCGAATCTGCTTGAAGAGGGAGTAGCCGTATACTAGACTACCATTCAGAAATGTACCTGTCCGAAGGTAGCATCTGAGCAAGGGAGTAGTCGTATACCAGACTACCATTCAGGAATGTACCTGTCCGAAGGTAGCACCTGAGCAAGGGAGTAGCCGTATACCAGACTATCATTCAGGAATGTACCTGTCCGAAGGTAGCACCTGAGCAAGGGAGTAACTGTATACCAGACTACCATTCAGGAATGTACCTGTCCGAAGGTAGCACCTGAGCAAGGGAGTAGCCGTATACCAGACTACCATTCAGGAATGTACCTGTCCGAAGGTAGCACCTGAGCAAGGGAGTAGCCGTATACTAGACTACCATTCAGGAATGTACCTGTCCGAAGGTAGCACCTGAGCAAGAGAGTAGTCGTATACCAGACTACCATTCAGGAATGTACCTGTCCGAAGGTAGCACCTGAGCAAGAGAGTAGTCGTATACCAGACTACCATTCAGGAATGTACCTGTCCGAAGGTAGCACCTGAGCAAGGGAGTAGTCGTATACCAGACTACCATTCAGGAATGTACCTGTCCGAAGGTAGCACCTGAGCAAGAGAGTAGTCGTATACCAGACTACCATTCAGGAATGTACCTGTCCGAAGGTAGCACCTGAGCAAGAGAGTAGTCGTATACCAGACTACCATTCAGGAATGTACCTGTCCGAAGGTAGCACCTGAGCAAGGGAGTAGTCGTATACCAGACTACCATTCAGGAATGTACCTGTCCGAAGGTAGCACCTGAGCAAGAGAGTAGTCGTATACCAGACTACCATTCAGGAATGTACCTGTCCGAAGGTAGCACCTGAGAAAGATGAAGGTTTAACTTGGTCGTACATTAAACCGTATTTGAGCAGCATCTGGTCTAGCTTGGTCGTACACTAGACTGTATTTGATTTGAAGAAGGTCAGAATGGATCGTACGCTAGATCGTATCTAAGTTGTTGAGTCATATGTTGAGCTGAATCAGAATGAACCGTATGCTAGGCTATATCTGATAGTATTTGTATATGCTGTATTTGCAATAAATATCTGGGATGAGCTCATAGATGCCATCGTTAGGAGGATGTCAGAATGAATGTTGTCATGGAGTGTATCTGAAAGATGTAGTTGAATCCTGAATGTAATTGATAAAGATGTCCGTCTGAATGGACCTTTTACTTTGACTATATCAGGAGGATAATTAACCTGCAAAGAAAAGTTAGCTTTATGCTATGTCATGATGCATGAGATGCAAATGTTGGATGCATGCGTGTGCTGTGAAATGATGTAATGAATGAATTATGCGTCTGAAATAACTGCGAACATTGTATGCATGTATATGTTATGAAATGATGTAATGTATGCACTATGCGTCTGAAACGTTCTTCCAGGGAACTCTACTGGGGGGAGATAAGTCTCAGTCTGCTGGTCGGAGACATTGGTATTGATGACCCGGTCTCGGCTGGGGGATACTTGATTTCTGTCTGACGATGGAAACACTCAACAGAGCCTGGCTGGGGGTGGAAGAGATGACTAGTCGGTCTGGTGATGCCAACCTCTTTTGGGGAATAATTGGCGTTGCCGGGGAATCGAATTAGCAACGGATTCATTGGAAAGCATGGTTAGACCTTCTCCTCGATCCTGAAGTCGTGTAGTAATTGCTATTGCCATTTTAGGCATGCATTTTTTTTTGTAAATATTGATCATATTCAAATGCATAAATCAATTCAAATTAAATCAATGGACGTTTATGCAAACAAAACAGAAGAGTAAAATAACAACATTTTTTTTGGAAATAAAATTGTATTGATTTTGCAAGAGGGCCTATAAATAGGCAATTCGTGTACAAGGAGACAGAAATCCTAGTAAGAGGAAATCGTCCGGAAACGAAGCCAAAGCTATGCAGAAAAGTCCTGTTGATTTTAATTCCACTACCGTCATTATGTCTTCGAGCATCTCATCTCCTGCTGTCGGATAGAAGTGATTGGCTTGTTCGGCCCCTTGAAACTTGGGTGAAACTGACAGAGAACGGGGCATAGTCATACGCTTTACTCCCTAATTTTTGCCTGGACCGCCTTTTTAGGTTTTCAGTCCACCGGGATACCCTTTTTTGCCCAAGCCGCCTTTTCAGGTTTTCGACTTGCCGGGTGTACATTTTTTTTTATATATCCCTAATTTTTGCCCGAACCCTTTTGGTTCGCCGGGATGCCCTTACTTTTGCCTAGATATGTCGATCTAGCGGGTCTCTTTTATGCGTAGTATTTTCTTGACTATGTCTGCGTTCACGGGATGCGGGAACTCTTCGCCATCCATTGTAGCAAGCATCACGGCTCCACCAAAGAATACCTTCTTAACTACAAATGGCCCTTCGTATGTGGGAGTCCATTGGCCTCTGGGATCACCTTGTGGTAGAATGATACGCTTGATAATTAAGTTGCCGTTTGGTACACTCGTCTCTTGACCTTTTTGTTGAATGCCTGGGTCATACGTTTCTGATATATCTGCCCATGACAAACAGCCGCAAGTCTCTTTTCATCAATCAAATTTATCTGATCGAGTCGAGCTTGAATCCATTCATCCTCATCTAAGCCTGCATCTTTCACAATTCTTAGAGAGGGGATCTGAACTTCCACTGGTAAAACGGCTTCCATTCCATAGACTAAAGAGAAAGGGGTTGCCCTTGTCGAAGTGCGGTAACCATGAAGAGCAAAAGGTAACATCTCATGCCAGTCTTTGTATGTTACTGTTATATTCTTGATATTGTTAGCAGCCTCCACGGCGTCGTTCGTCTTTGGCCGGTACGGAGAAGAGTTATGGTGTTTTACGTTGAACTGCGTGCAGAGTTCAGTTTAGTACCATTATCAGTGATAACTCTTTCAGGAGACAGCAGGTTTCTCAAGTAGATATTTGATAGAATCCATCTTAGAAATCAATAAAGTGGTATGATTCAACAGATACTGTCTTAGTCGGCGAGCAGCCCAAGCCAAAGCGCAGCAAGCTTTCTCGAGCTGTGAGTATCTTGTTTCACAGTCGGTACCTTTTGCTAAGGCAGTGTATGGCATGCTCTTTTCGACCAGACTCGTAATGTTGCCCCAACACACACCTCATTGAATTTTCTAACACGGTCAAATACACGATTAGAGGTCTTCCTTCAACTGGTAGCATTAGAATTGGAGGTTCTTGGAGATATTTCTCGATTTTGTCATTCATCATTCCATACAATCTCTTGATTTTTTTTTTTTAGCAATTTGAAGATGGGTTTGCAGATAGTAGTCAAGTGTGGAGTGAATCGGGCAATGTAATTCGAGTGCCCCAAGAAACCTCTGACTTCTTTCTTGTTTATTTCAGTACCCAGATTTACAATTTCAATTGATTCCTCATGCGGCTGTATAGTCTTTTGTAGTACCAGTCTGGCAAGTTCTCTAGGGACTTCACAATCTTCCTCACTTCCATCCTCGGCTTGGTAGATCGGATTTTCAAAGTCATAATGAACAGTAGCAGAGTCATTACCAACAGGATCCAGAGTGGATATGGATCGGCAAATTGTTACGTGAGTGTGTGCAAGAAAACATAGCTTGTTTGAAAAAAAATGACAGGAAAGATAAAGAGCGCAATATCTGAATGCAAAAGGTCCATTGATTTATTGAATATGAACATGCTTATGAAAATCACAAACCCTTAAAATTAGCTATTATGCCCCGGGTATAGACACAATGCTTTTGAAATACTAAAATAGCAATAACAATTACTCCCGACTAAAGGAAATCGGGATAGTGTCTTCAGCCTTCCAATTATTGAGTCCGTCACCAATTATTGGGTAGACCCAGCTATCCAGGTCGCAATCGCTATCAGTATCCTCCACAGCATTGACAGTCTTGTCATGATTAGGCAGAGGGGCAGTGATGACATTAGGAGTCCCCGGAGGCTCGAACTCAATTTCCCCAGCGTCGATCATATCCTGAATTTTGTTCTTCAACAACCAACAATCGTTTGTATCGTGCCCGGGGCTATCGGAGTGATATGCACACCTGGCATGGGGATTATAACGAGGCGAAGCAGTGTTGACATTTGCAGGAGGACCTCTGAGAGTGATTAAGTTTACTTTTAGCATACTTTGCAGTGCTTGTGCTAAAGTCATATTGAGCTTGGTAAACTGCCTTCTTGGTCTGTCTGGTCTTTGCTGGAAGTTTTGAGCCGGCGGGGCGGCGATTGTCACTGCTCCAACGGCATGGTCACCATTTTTCTTGTTATGATTCTTTTGACCATACACAGCATTCGATTCATTCTTCCCATGGTAGGACTTTTTACTGCTTGTAGAAGTAGCTGCCTGTAACTTTCCACTTCGAATGCCGCTCTCTACCCGTTCACCTGTCAAGATAAGTTCAGTGAAACCTGACGAGGAACTTCCCAGTAGATGGCTGTAGAATGGGCCAGTCAGTGTACCCATGAACATGTCCACTAATTCTCGGTCAGTCATAGGGGGTTTGACCCTGCCGGCCAGATCTCTCCATTTCTGAGCATACTCTTTGAAGCTTTCTTTAGATCCCATAGTCATATTCTGCAACTGTAGCCGAGTAGGCGCTAATTCAGAATTGTACTGGTACTGCTTATAGAAAGCTGTTGCTAAATCAGTCCAGGTGCGGATGTCAGAGCTCTCGAGCTGATAATACCATTCTAACTGTGTGCCAGACAGACTTTCTTGGAAGAAATGGATCCATAGTTTCCGATCAATGGTATGCGGCTGAATTTTTCTCACATAAGCACGTAGATGCATCTGAGGACAGGACACACCATCGTACTTAGTGAAAATGGGGATTTTGAATTTGCGAGGAATGGTCACATCGGAGACCAGACCCAAGCTTTCGAAATCTAGACCAGGCGCCTTCTGACCCTCCATGGCTAGCATGCGTTCTTCCAGCAATTTGTACTTATCATCTCTTGGAGAGTACTGTTCATTTTCATAGTTCTCATCGTCATCCTCAGGGTTGGAGAAATCAGCGTTCTCTTCCTCTGAGTCATTCTCCGCCCCCTCCTCTGGACCATTCGGGATTCCAAATTTGATTCCCGTAGCCTGTCCTTTACGCCTTCTTCCCGGGTTAATGAAACTCACAACTTTCTTGTCTTTCTTCTTCTCGACCAAAAGAGCCTTCAGTTCCTCCTGCCCCTTGGATAAGCTTAGCATCATCTCCTTGAATTGAGCATTCTGAGTCTGGAGATCTTTGACAGTTTGTTCGAGATCCATTTTTCTGTTTGGAGGAAAACCGTGAGAACACTGATCCCTTTAGAGTACCTGTTATGCAATGTTATGTTATGCTATGCAACATATGAAATGTTTTCAAGGCCTTTTGGAATTTAACTTTGCATAAACTACCGAAAAGGGAAACTTTTTTTTTGTTTTTTTTTTTGTTTTTTTTTGTTTTTTTTGTTTTTTTTTTTTGTTTTCATACAAAACAGAGCAAAGTTAAATCCCTAAGTCCTTGAAATGGTTAGTTCAATGTTATGATGTCATGATGTTATGATGTTATGAGGTTAAATAAATAACAAGCACAAACAAGTCACACAACCATCATTCCTAGGTTTTAAGGCTTGCATGAGTTCCATAGGTAAGTACCCTCCCCACTGAAGTTTGGTTGGTTCAACCTGTCCTAGAATAGTAACCGGGTTCTAGAAGGATCTCCAATCATTGACCTTCCTTTAAGTCCACTTCAGTGCAACACCAAGTGGTTGACCGAAGCTTCCCTAAAGTCCAATCTCAAAGAGTGTAGTATCGAGTCTCAACCAACTCCAGTCGGAACCGAAGCCAGTTATCTCACTACTTTCTAATGGCCAGGATGAGTCAATTAGGGTTCTAAAGGTCTGGTTAATGCTTTTATGACACCACGCGAATGCCAAATATTTCCTCAACTAACATGAGGAACATCAGGACATCCAAAGTGCCACATTAACCGTAGCCATCATTTTAACCATTCCAGTATACGCCGGATAGTCGCGATGATCTATTGCTACTTACCTAAGGTACACTAGATCCGGGTGTAGGATCTTTCACTCAAGAATACCCAAGCAATCCCTTAAAAGTAAATCAGACAATTTTAAATAAGTGATCTTGTTTTTTAAGGTAACCTCTCTTGTAAGTATTCCCCAGCAGAGTCGCCAGTTCTGTCATACGGTGAACTGACTTGGGGTGTTTTGCTTTTTATCGCAATGTCGCGGATAGCAAGAGTCGCCACCGACTTTTCTTTTATCCAATAAGGAAAGGTGGAAAAGAACAGGAAAGACCTCAATAGATTTTGGGTTCGGGAGGTACATTATACAAAGGGAAGGTGTTAGCACCCTTTGTATCCATGGTTATCCATGGGCTCTTAATTGCTGGATCACTTATATTTTTGTCCGAAAAGTGTTCGTGAATTGTTTAGAAAATGTTTTGAAAAGAGAGTTTAACTTTGTAATGATTCTCGTATGAATGTATACAAAGTGGTTATCTCGTTTGATTTTAAAAATGGTTTAGAAAAATATAACCCGGTAATGATTCTAGTATGAATGTATACCAAGTGGTGATTTTCTAGGATTCGTAAAGTGTAAAGTGTGAGGGGTGGAAAATGTTTTAGGTTATGATCCAGTAATTGAGAGTTATACCTTCCTGAGGTCGTTATGGGCATTTCCTATCCTTATGAGGGTAAAACTGTCCTTACTATTGAGAAGTAAGTAGTTTTATCCTTTGGATGTAAAAGGGTCATCGTAGGGTCATCGATAGGTCATTGAAGGCAACAGTTGTAAGGATACCTTAGCATTCGAAGGGACGATCATCATTTAACCGTAGGCTACACCGAAGGGTCATCGAGGGACAAAATCGTAT
This sequence comes from Lathyrus oleraceus, assembly GCF_024323335.1. Classification (NCBI taxonomy): domain Eukaryota; kingdom Viridiplantae; phylum Streptophyta; class Magnoliopsida; order Fabales; family Fabaceae; genus Lathyrus; species Lathyrus oleraceus. The sequence goes on from NC_066580.1 coordinate 210,637,170, forward strand.
TTTTGAAGGCAACATCCGAGGGACTATGATTTATTTTATGATGATTTAATCGAAGGGTCATTGCTAAGCGTATCCCCACATTCGCGGGACATGATCGTTATACCGTAATACCGTAAGGCAGCAAAGAGAGGTCCAAGATCACTTATTTAAAGGTCATATTTTAAAGTCAATTAAGTAATTAAGTCCATACTAAAATCAATGCATTAAAATTAATACATTAAAATTAAGACATTAAAATTAACACATTAAAATTAAGTAGGCCACTTAGGGTGAGTCTCCACAAGGGTATCCCACAAATAAAGTGGAAGACCTAAACAGCAATCTTTTCCTGGGACATATGAACCTTTGCAAAATTCAGCAAACGGGTTAGAATACCAAATCAGGGTGCAATCGAGAGTTGTACCAAAGTAATAGGTAAACAAAGCATGGTTATGATAAAACAGGTCAGATGGGCAAAGATCAAAATAGGACGAAGAACAGCGACATCCATTACAACAATTCAAAGTATCCAGGCATACTTAAGTTACATGCAAAGCCTTAAATATATTTATGAATCTCAATTATGATAGCACATGTGAATTAGGAACATAAAGCGATAATAGTAACGCAAACCTGTTTGCAATTGAGTCGCAACCTTGAATTGGCCGATCGGATAGAATTGAGCGGAGGTGACCTTGCTGCCGCCGTAAGATTAGATTCGGTAAAAAGGCACACAATAGTTTCCGTTGTAGAAACTATTGTGCGAAAAGAATTAACTAAATACCAAAAGGGAATCAGGAATTGCAAAAGAAATAGTGTAGCACTTGTAAAACACAATGCCTAAGCTGCTGGAAAAGAAGAAAAAAATGCAAAGGCGAAAACGGCAAAGGAAAAAGAATCTCGGACAAAGCTCCCCCTTTTAGGTTTTCAAGGCGGCTATTTATATTGTTGTCATTAGGTCATGCCTGCTGCCCAAAAAGGTCTTCAACACGTACGTGGATATAGGGCCCAACGGATCTTCAAGTCTCCGAAGCGTTGCCTGCGCCCACAAAGTAGGGGAATGGTGTGACGTTCGTCACACCATGTGTGACGCCCGTCACAGGGGTGTGCGAGGCGTGACGTTCGTCACAGCCTCTGTGACGCTCGTCCCAGATGCCACACCCGTGTTCTTGTACTTTGGGTTGGGCTTTGCTGTTTGGTTCGTTTTCTTTTCTTTTTGCACCCCTTTTCCTCCGCTTCCAAATAAACCACTTTCATATTATCACTAGGTGAGCGTGTAGCGGTTAGGCCAGTTTGGGTCATTCGCGAGCTGGGCCTTTGTTCCTTTAAGTGTCATAAAAATGAGTCGGAGTGCCCTGAAATGTCTTGAAATATTAATGGGCAAATTTTGGGGTATGACAGCAGGGTATACTCCAGTTAAAACAACATCTCTCAAATCAATTTCAAAAAAAAGATCTTGGTATACTCCATTATTTCTTGGGTATTGAGGTAGCTCAATCTAAAGATGGTTTGGTGATTTCTCAACAGAAATATGTTATGGATATTTTGGAAGAACTGGTTTGTTGAATGCTAAACCAACTGATACTTCTATGGACCCAAGTGTCAAACTACTACCCAATTAGGGGGAGCCTCTATCTGACTCAGGAAGGTAGAGCAGATTGGTTGGAAAGTAGAATTATCTCACAGTTGCTCGTCCAAACATTTCTTTTGCGGTTAGTGTGGTAACTCAGTTCTTAAATTCCCCTTGTCAAGAACACATGGATGTTATTATCCGGATTCTGAGATACATCAAATGCGCTCCAGGAAAAGGTTTAGTGTATGAAGATAAAGGACATACTCAGATAATTAGATACTTTGATGCTGATTGGGCAGGGTCACCCATTGATAGACGATCTACTTATGGGTATTGTCATACCCCAAAATTTGCCCCCCATTTTTGCCTTTCCACCTAACCCATGATTTGAGACTCATATATACCCATGGATACTCATCATTCATCCATGATTAACATCAACTAGCAAACATCATAGATTCAAGGTTTTGAAGCATTTTTGGCCTGAAGATTATGGTATTGCTCATCATGTGGGTTAAAACCCTAATTGCTTGGTTCATGCCATTTGAGGACCTTTTTATTTTGTGAACTTGGATTGGATAACTGGTACCTTGATCTTGAGATTGGCTGGAAACCCTAATGGTGGCGTGCTTTGATTTGGAAACCCTAACTTCCTAACACTTTCATGTACATGGTGAATCACCTATCTTGAGGCATTTGATCAAGCATGATCAAGCCTTGATCTTTAGGGTTTGGCTCATATCTGGGTGACCGGGTGCCCATTTGGTTGCATACTTCACTCCACTCTTGGATTCATGTTCATTAAAGACCAGTCATTTAATTCTTGGTCACCTGTTCATTAATACATTCGTCTATTCATTTCCTTCAACCATGGTTCAACTTAATTCAAAGTCTGGTGACCATTTGGACTAAATGGGTCACTACATGTTGTCCTTAGATTCATCATTGTGTCATCCATCGCATGATATATGGTTCATGATATGTGTTCAAATTTGGATGTGAAACCATACTCAATCATTGCATTTTGCATAAGTGTCTGTAATCATTGTATCATTGTTTCAAATTGATTCTGGTTCGAATTGATTTTTATTCATATAGATTTTGGAGAATCAAATTGAGCTTTGAAACCAATGGTATAAATCATTAATCTTTTGGTTTCAAATTGGTTTTGATCTCGAGTTAATTTTGAATTTTGAATTAATTGTAGAGACCATTAATATTTTGATTTGGTTTGAATCCCAAATTGGTTTGAAAGTTGAATTAATTAAAACCTCAGCCTTTTAATTTTGAGTTAATTGTAGGAGTCATTAACCCTTTAATCTTGCATTAATTGTATAAATCCACTTTAAATTTCTAGGATTCTCCTCTTTTTTATGATTTATGATTTTTATTTTTACTATCGGGCCATGTTTGTAATAAGGGATTGGCCCATATGTTTTTTATATATATATATATATAGCAAAACTCAGCAAAAACAAAAAAAAAAGGAGATTCAGCAAGGTCCAATCCCACTTTACGGTCCATTAATTCAAATCCAATAATAATAATCCATTGTATTTCTAACATCCATGCAAAACCAAACCATAGCCATTTTATATCCAAATATTACAATATCCATTGACCCAAATATCCCTATCCATTTACAAAAATAATTATCCAAGCTCCATATGAAAAATCCAAGTTACAAAAGTCCACTTGATTAACCCAGTTACCCATCAGTGAACCACATCCTATTACCCTCCATAAGCCCAAAACGCAGGTGATAAGATGCCGTACACAAACGCAGATGATGGTCGCGGTAGCAAAACGACGGAACTCCAAACGTAAAAATGCAGATGCGTGTAACCCAAAACGACGGCAAGAAAACCTGAAAAAGAAACGGTAGCAGGATTTCAAACGAGTTCAAAACAACCTGTAGAATGGACGTCAACAAAAAATTCCAATTCATTAACAGAACATGATTTCATTTAATAGTGGTTACGTTTTCACTTGAATTTCAAAGCAATTTGGCTCCAACTAACTTCTAAATCTCTAACTGAAATGTGAATTTCGGGTGAATGTACATTTCAATCTCTAACAGAAATCTGAATTTCATAAGTTCTATAAATTTAACAACACATTCATTACTCGTTTTTTGGAGCCAATTCTTTACACTCTGAAAATCTACATTTCTTCTTTTCCAGATTTCGACCTTCCCTAATCTCTCTGACTCTCGCAATCTCTCGTTCTCGATCCTCACTCAACCACCCTCAACCTCTCGTAACCACCCTCAACTTCACTCCGCTCCTAACAACAACAATCCAAAAAACACCAAATATAAACAGAGAATGGCGGGAGGAAGGAGAAGGAAACAATGAGCAATAAAGCAAAAATAGATTGAGTGAGGAAGAATTGGAGGATCTCACCGGAACAGGGTACATCGTCGTCATCAATGGTGGACTTCATCGCACACGCGCCAACAACTTTGTCCATCAGAACTTCATATTCTTCATCCATCGAAACTTCATATTCTTCGTCCAGCGAATCTTACAAAGAAAGCAAATTCGTTTTTCATCCTTTCTTCTTCGCAGTACAACAGAAATCTGGAACGAGAGGTAGAATCAAGATCACGAATTCGCGGAAGCTCAACAGGACCGTTCCATTCAACACACAAATCCAAGGCATAGAGCATTTCGGAAGAAACATCAGCAATCTGAAACCAGTTCGCGCGGATCTGCGATCAGAGCTTTGAATCTGGTGAGTTATTGACATTAATTTCGCTTTGTTTGATTCCTCGTGCGCACAATAATGAATTGAACCGACTTCTACTTTACATTTGATGGTGAGCTTTGAATCCGCTTGAATAAGATCCATGATTTTTTTTCGACGTCGTGAATTGAGATGAAAAAAGTTTAGCTTCAAAAACATGGCGGCGATCGTCGATATCGGAAGAACGCGTCGGTGATGAGGAAGGTGAGATCGATGGAAAAGGATCGCGGCGGCGCCGTTGGTATTTTGGTGTGTAAAGTACTCGAAGCAGATAAGCGTACCGTTGTGGAGAATAAGCCGGTTGTGTGGATTGAATCACTTGCTGTTGGGCTTGGTTTGGGCTCAGGCCCGAACAACATCAACATCCTCCATTCTACTCCCATATTGCCTGATCGGGCCTACACCCCCAGATTATCCAAAGCCCCATTGTGCTTTTTTGACTGTTTGTTTGGCTTGTTTTTGGCTGCCTTTAGTTAATTAGGATTGGTGAGATTAGAATTAATTTGGTTTATTGGATTCTTGATTGCTAATTAGATTTAGGATTTAGTATTAATGGATTTTTAGAAATATTAAACCTTGATTAATTAGAGTAGATTAATTAGAAATTTGGTTAGCAATTAGGTTGATTAGAAATTAATTAGGATTAATTAGTCTAATTAGGACTTAATAGATCTTTAGAAACTAATTAGGAATATTAAAATTAGATTTTCAATTAGGTGATTAGAAATTTTGTTTAGAAATTTAGATTAGTGTAATAGACTTTTTAGGAATATTAGAATTAAATAAATCTAGAATTAGAACATTTAGGAAACCTTAATTAGGGATAAAGATTTTAGAATTTTATAGGTTAACTAGAGATGATAAATTTAGATTAGAATGTTATATTAGATTATAAATTTTAGAAATTAGTATAAATAGATTTTTAGAAATATTAAACCTTGATTAGAATTTAATAGATTTTAGAAATATTAACAATTTTAGAAATTAGAATATTTTAGAATTTGATTGAATTTTAGGAATCAGAATAGTTTAGAATTTACTATTGATTTTTTATTAGAAATTTCATAATTAGAATTTTAATCTCACATTCATAAATTTCTTGAAATGACTGTTTCGCCCATAAGCCTAGAAGTAGTCCCTTTTACATGTTCCCATAGTTTTAGACATTGAGAAAGTAATTCCAATAAAACACTAACCCTTTAGGTAGTTGTACACTCAATTCAACTAATTTTTCCCCACTGATTAAGTTGATCAAAGTACGCTTTGATTGACTAAATCCTTTGATTGTGCTTAACTCCCCAAGCTTAGTCAAGTGATAAAAAGAACCTTGATCACTTGATAAAGCAAGTCCTTATGATCAAGATACGCTGGATACTGGATCTTCAAGTTCAATCAAGATTCAAAGATCAAGATCGAGAGTTCAAGCTATTCAAAATCAGTACAAGATGTGACTACTATTCGAGCACTACAAAGGTCAAACTCAACACTTGTTAATCATGAGCCAAGTTGTGTGCCATGAGTCTTAAATAATAGAGAAGGAATGGGACTGGAGAATTCATACCCTATTCTAAATATCTTTGGGTGTGGGACGAATGCCCCGTTTGCTCATTGTATTCACCTCTATTCATAGGCTTTAGCATAATTTGACTCAAGTTGATTGACAAGCCTCTTCATCATTCAAAGACAACCCTTCACCATGGGAAGCTGCAAGGAAATTCAAATTCAACACTCATCGATTATGATGCAAATTGCACGTCATGAGCCTTAAGTAGTAGAAAAGGAAGGGGACTAGAGAATTCCTACCCCAATTCTGAATATCTTTGGATATGGGATGAATGATCTAGTGCTCACTGTATTCGCCTCTATTCATATACTTTAGTGCAATATAAATCAAATAATTGATAAGTATTTCTACACAAATTGAAAAACAGATTGAAGATCAGGGTGAAGGAGAATTGCCATCCAAGGCGCAGCGGGATTTAAAATTTCTCTTTTAATGATCCTTACAAATGGGCATGACCAGTGATAGAATCGTTGCCTCTTGTGGCGATTCAAACCTTTGGTGCAGATTCCTTGTAACGATCAAAACCTTGGATACAGATCCACGGGGCGATCACGAACGTTGAACGATGACAACGTCTCTACTCAGTCCACATGAACGGATTCCTTCAATCTCAGTGCTAGCTGGTACGAATGAAGGCTTTGAGTGAGAGAGAGAGGGAAACGAAACTCCAAGTCTTCACTTGAGTTTGAGTCTGACTGGAGTGACAATGCTTCTACCCAAGGGGTTCTATTTATAGAACCACTTGTGTGGGCTTCAAGCTAAAAAGCCCACTTAAGTGTATTTTGGCCCATATCTCATAATATGCCAAAATCACTTAAGTATTTGGTACCTTACCATATTTCGTCTCCCACTTAAGTGCACCGTATCTTACGGTGTTCCTTAGTTACTCTATTTCTCATCAATCCGTCCTTTGTGTGTGACCCTGTAGGTTTTCGCGACGTTGACAATTATATTAAATCACGCATTTAACATAATAACAGTGAGCGGTATCTAGCAACACATCACTGCTACCCAAGACACGAAAATGTCATGTGATCTGACAAAACCTCATGAGATAATAATTATGTGTATAATTACCCCTTTGCCCTTATGTCTATATTGAACACAAGGTATAGACCGTGTCATCCTTGTCCAGTTCAATATTGGGCCCATAGACATTTATCCTGTTACGCAGGATTGCCAAATTCCATCTAGGACACTCATGTCCCTCAGCATGCTTTGTGGAGTATGTAACACCCCGATAATAATAAAATAATTATTTGAATTGAGTTAATAATTTAATTATTAATTTAATTAAATAATTGGAAATTTTATTATTATTATTTTTGGATTATTATTATTGGAAAATATATATATGTTGGAATAAGGAAAAGTTCTCATTTGGAAAAGCATTTCACGTGAAAACAGAACAGAGAAGCATCGTGAGAAAAAAGGGAAAAAGGGCAGAGAAGAGGAGCTGAAGAGCAAAGGTTGGAGAACGAAAGCTTGAAGCTCAAAGATTCTGCCGGATTGTTAAGGTAAAGGGGGTTTATCGTCGATTAATGGGTATTATGGGATAATATGTAATGGGTAGTGAGAAACCGTTGAATCGACCCTAATTGGGATTTGGAATGCTGAAAATTTGTGATGAATAGGTTGAGTGAAAACCGTAATCAAATTGATAATTGTGTGTGTAATCAAACCGATAAATTGGTGATGAATGGCGACGAGTAAGTTTGAGTGGGAAGGGTCTGGAATGGGCACATGAGATCCCTGCCCAAAGAAACGCGTCTGGTGAACTGTCATGTTCGCCTAGCGAACATAACCTTCGCCTAGCGAAGGAACGCGCCTCAACCTCGCCCCAGCGAGACTGAGAGGTTTTGCTACTGTAATGTTCGCTGTGGACTCGCTGGAGCTTCGCCTAGCGAGTGAGTGCTAGCTGTGTTTTTCACCAAAACAGAATGAGTTCGCTATTACCTTCGCCTTGAGCTCGCCTAGCGAATTAATTTACCAATTTCCTGGAGCTGTTCGCCTTGAGCTCGCCTAGCGAACCAGAGCTTCGCCACTGTCTCGCCTAGCGAGCAAGGCAGAAGAAGTGTTTATACATGTGTTGCTGAGGTGTTTCATACATGTGCTGAAGAAGTGTTTTATACATGTGTTGATGATGTGTTGATACATGTATTGATGATGTATGATGATATGCGAAATGTTGTGAATGTATATATTATGCATGTATTTGTGAATGGACTGTTGTATGGCTTAGAGTGTGAGCATATGTCCATTGTGAGTTGTTGTTGATGCTGCATTGCTAGATGATTAGTGTGCATGGCATAGCCTGTGGGGCTGTAGCTAATTCCCATTGTGAGGAATTGGTGAGTGAAATGTTGTGAATTGTTGTTGATGTTTGCATGCTAGATGATTAGCTTGCATAGTCTAGCCTTTGGGGCTGTAGCTAATTCCCATGGTGAGGGATTAGTGAGTGAGTCATTAGATCTCAATGAGTGGGACTAGTGAGCTTAGTAGCCGTATCCGGAGGGATCGGTGAGCTTGAACTATATGTTCAAGAATAGTCGGTACCGCATGTGTAGAGTCTCATTGCATAAAAATATGTATGGCGTATAATATGAATGGATGTGTTCCAATATTATACGTGTGTTGTGTTGTTGTTAAATATGATTTGAGATTATACGGGTATTGTATATTGATGTTGAGAATGATGTTTAAGCCAATGAGCTATTACTGAATGTGTATTGCAATTAGGGTGATTGATGTGTTAATTACTTGGCATTACATGTTGTTTTATAATGCTTATTATATTGATTGAGGAACTCACCCTTACAACCTATTTTTCAGGTAACGAGAAATGAGTTGAATAGAAGCTAACGCTTGGAGTCTATAGTAGTGTCCTATGGGTCATGCTCTGGTAGATGTAACATCGGGAGGGAACCTTTTCATTGTATTGTTGGAAATTGTTGAATTAGTTTACATGTATGGTGTTACATGTCTCATGATGATGTTGAATTCTATTCCGCTGCGTAATTGTGCAAATACTTTATATTTAAATTAAATAAAAGAGCATGATTGTTATATTGTTTAAATGGTGTGGAATGTTTGTGTGACACCCTTGGTGCACTATTACTCTGATTATATGTTTATTATTTTAATTAATTTTTGGGGTATTTTAGAAGGGTGTTACATTAGTGGTATCAGAGCATAGTCGGTCGTGTCGAGTCGTAATTATTCTGTTTCCCCTGTACGGGATAGGTGTTGTGTAACCCTATCAGTACTTATTGTTTTAGCTTGTTGGGTTTTCAGAATAGAGATGGCTGGAAGAGGTAGAGACGATGCTGCGATTGCTGAGGCTCTGGGTATGCTAGCTGGAGTACTTGGAGGAAATCCGAATGTTGCGGGAATGGGAGCTGCTCGTCAGTTGAGTGAGTTCCAGAAGAACAATCCTCCAATGTTCAAGGGAGCATACGATCCAGATGGTGCTCAGAAGTGGTTGAAGGAGATCGAGAGGATCTTCAGAGTAACTGAGTGTGCTGATAACCAGAAGGTCAGGTTCGGTACACATATGCTGTCAGAAGAAGCTGATGATTGGTGGGTTGCTACCCGCACTGAGTTGGAATCTGCTGGGAATGCTGAGATTACTTGGGCTGTGTTCAGGGAGAGATTTCTGAGGAAGTATTTTCCAGAGGATGTCCGAGGGAAGAAAGAAATAGAATTCTTGGAATTGAAACAGGGTAACAGGACTGTTACTGAGTATGCTGCGAAGTTCACAGAGCTGTCAAAGTACTATACTCCCTATAATGAGGCTGCTGGAGAATTTTCGAAGTGTGTGAAGTTTGAGAACGGGTTGCGTCCCGAGATCAAGCAGGCTATTGGATATCAGAGGATCAGGGTGTTTTCTGACTTGGTTGACTGTTGCAGAATTTTTGAACAGGATTCCAAGGCTAGAGCAGAGAGCTATCAGCAGAGGGTTGATAGGAAGGGTAAGAATCAGATGGATCGTGGGAAACCGTATGCAGCTGGCAAAGGTTTTCAGAAGCAGAGTGGGATGAAGAGGCCTAGTGGGGGAGACTCTAGTGCTCCTGCTAAGTGTTATAGATGTGGTCGGGCTGGACATCGTGTTCATGAGTGTACCAGTGCTGAGATGAAGTGTTTCAAGTGTGGCAAAGGTGGTCATTTGGCTGCAGAGTGCCGGCTGAAGACTGTAACTTGTTTCAACTGTGGAGAGTTGGGTCATATCAGTCCACAGTGTCCTAAGCCGAAGAAAGAGAATCAGTCAGGAGGCAAGGTCTTTGCTTTATCGGGTTCTGAGACTTCTGCAGATGATCGTTTGATCCGAGGTATGTGTTATATTAATGGCTTTCCTCTTGTAGCTATTATTGACACCGGTGCTACTCATTCCTTTATATCTTTGGATTGTGCTGTGAAACTTAAGTTAGAGATATCTGAGATGCTTGGAAGTATGGTGATTGATACTCCTGCAAAGGGTTCAGTGACTACTACTTCAGTTTGTTTGAGTTGTCCTTTGAATATTTTTGGTAGAGATTTTGGGATAGACCTAGTGTGTCTTCCACTAGTGCAGATCGATGTTATCTTGGGAATGAACTGGTTGGTGTTTAACCGAGTTTCTATTAACTGTTTTGATAAGACTGTGATTTTTCCTGAGATTGAAGAAGGAAAGAGTTTGTTTCTATCAGCGAGGTAGGTGAATGAGGAAGTAGCTGATGGGGCAGAGTTGTTTATGCTGTTAGCGACTTTGGAGGCTAAAGATAAACTGGTGATTGGTGATCTAGCTGTGGTGTGTGATTTTCCTGATGTGTTTCCGGAAGAAGTGAATGAGTTACCGCCAGAGCGCGAAGTTGAGTTCTCGATTGAATTGGTACCTGGTACTAGACCGATATCGATGGCTCCGTACCGTATGTCTGCTGTTGAGTTAACTGAATTGAAGAGTCAGTTGGAAGATCTGTTGGATAAGAAATTTATTCGTCCGAGTGTGTCACCGTGGGGTGCACCAGTGTTGTTGGTTAAGAAGAAAGAAGGTACTATGAGGTTGTGTGTGGACTACAGGCAACTGAATAAAGTGACGATCAAGAATCGGTATCCTTTGCCGAGGATTGATGATTTGATGGATCAGTTGGTTGGTGCGAGTGTGTTCAGCAAGATAGATTTGAGATCTGGGTATCATCAGATACGTGTGAAAACTGAGGATATTCAGAAGACTGCTTTCAGAACGAGGTATGGACATTATGAGTATTCTGTAATGCCTTTTGGTGTGACTAATGCGCCTGGAGTATTTATGGAGTACATGAATAGGATTTTCCATCCGTACTTGGATCAGTTTGTTGTGGTGTTTATTGATGACATTTTGGTGTATTCGAAATCTGAAGAAGAGCATGCTGAGCATTTGAGAGTGGTTTTAGGAGTGCTGCGAGAAAAGCAGTTATTTGCTAAACTGTCTAAGTGTGAATTTTGGTTAGAAGAAGTTAGTTTTCTTGGTCATGTGATTTCAAGAGGTGGTGTTGCTGTTGATCCTTCTAAGATAGAAGCGGTATCTAAGTGGGAAGCTCCGAAGTCTGTTGCCGAGATTCGAAGTTTCCTTGGTTTGGCTGGTTATTATAGGAAGTTCATTGAGGGATTTTCTAAGTTGGCGTTACCGTTGACGATGTTGACTAGAAAGGGGCAAGCGTTTGTTTGGGACTCGAAATGTGAAGAAGGTTTCCAAGAGTTGAAGAGAAGGTTAACTACTGCTCCTATTCTGATATTACCGAGTTCGTCGGAATTATTTGAGGTTTATTGTGATGCTTCATTGTTGGGTTTAGGTGGTGTGTTGATGCAGAATAAGCAGGTTATAGCTTATGCTTCGAGACAGCTGAGGGTTCATGAAAGGAACTATCCGACGCACGATTTAGAGTTGGCAGCGGTAGTGTTTGTTTTGAAGTTGTGGAGGCATTACTTGTATGGATCAAGATTTGAGGTTTTCAGTGACCATAAGAGTTTAAAGTATTTGTTTGATCAGAAAGAGCTGAATATGAGACAGAGGAGATGGTTAGAGTTTCTGAAGGATTATGATTTTGGGTTGAATTACCATCCGGGTAAAGCAAATGTAGTGGCTGATGCATTGAGTCGGAAATCATTACATATGTCTATGTTAATGGTTAAGGAATTGGATTTAATTGAACAGTTTAGAGATTTGAGTTTGGTGTGTGAGAGTACTCACAATAGTGTTAAATTGGGAATGTTGAAGTTAACAAATGGTATTTTGGATGAGATCAGAGAGGGTCAGAAATCTGATATGCTTTTGGTTGATAAGTTGACTTTAGTGAATCAAGGCCAAGGTGGTGAATTCAGAGTTGATGCGAATGGTGTTTTGAGATTTGGTGATCGGGTGTGTATTCCGGATGATACAGAACTTAAGAAGAGTATTCTTGAAGAAGGACATCGTAGTGGGTTGAGTATTCATCCTGGAGCTACGAAGATGTATCATGATTTGAAGAAGTTGTTTTGGTGGCCGGGAATGAAAAGAGAAATTGCAAGTTTTGTTTATTCCTGTTTGACTTGTCAGAAGTCAAAGATTGAGCATCAGAAGCCGTCTGGGCTAATGCAACCGTTGGCTATTCCAGAATGGAAGTGGGACAGTATCAGTATGGATTTTGTTTCTGGTTTGCCGAGAACAAGTAAGAATTTTGAGGCTATTTGGGTGATTGTTGATAGATTGACGAAGTCGGCTCATTTTATTCCGATCAGAATGGATTATCCGTTAGAGAGACTAGCGGAGTTGTATATTGAGAAGATTGTGAGTTTGCATGGTATTCCGTCTAGTATTGTTTCGGACAGAGATCCTAGATTTACATCGAAGTTTTGGGAAGGTTTGCAGAGGGCTTTAGGAACTAAGTTGAGATTGAGTTCTGCATATCATCCGCAGACTGATGGTCAGACTGAGAGGACTATTCAGTCACTAGAGGATCTTTTGAGAGCTTGTGTTTTGGAAAAAGGAGGTGCTTGGGATTGTTATTTGCCTTTGATTGAGTTTACCTACAACAATAGTTTTCATTCGAGTATTGGTATGGCACCGTTTGAAGCTTTGTATGGTAGGAGATGTCGGACACCTTTATGTTGGTATGAGTCCGGTGAGAGTGCTGTGGTTGGACCGGAGATTGTTCAACAAACTACGGAAAAGATTAAGATGATTCAGGATAAGATGAGAATTGCTCAGAGTCGTCAGAAGAGTTATCATGACAAGAGGAGGAAGTCACTTGAGTTCCAAGAGGGAGATCATGTGTTTCTTCGTGTTACTCCGATAACTGGTGTTGGTCGAGCCTTGAAGTCGAAGAAGTTGACACCTCGATTCATTGGTCCTTATCAAATTTTGGAGAGGATAGGAGAAGTAGCCTATCGTATCGCTTTACCGCCGTCGCTTGCGAATTTGCATGAGGTTTTTCATGTGTCTCAGTTGAGGAGATACATTCATGATCCGTCGCATATAGTCCAAGTAGATGATGTACAGGTGAGAGATAACCTGACTGTTGAAACATCACCTATGAGGATAGAGGATCGAGAGTTGAAGCAGTTGCGGGGTAAAGAGATTGCCTTGGTGAAGGTAGCTTGGGGAGGACCAGCAGGTGGCAACGTGACTTGGGAACTGGAGAGTAAGATGAAGGAATCTTACCCAGAGTTGTTCGCTTGAGGTATGTTTTCGAGGACGAAAACTCTTTTAGTGGGGGAGAGTTGTAACACCCCGATAATAATAAAATAATTATTTGAATTGAGTTAATAATTTAATTATTAATTTAATTAAATAATTGGAAATTTTATTATTATTATTTTTGGATTATTATTATTGGAAAATATATATATGTTGGAATAAGGAAAAGTTCTCATTTGGAAAAGCATTTCACGTGAAAACAGAACAGAGAAGCATCGTGAGAAAAAAGGGAAAAAGGGCAGAGAAGAGGAGCTGAAGAGCAAAGGTTGGAGAACGAAAGCTTGAAGCTCAAAGATTCTGCCGGATTGTTAAGGTAAAGGGGGTTTATCGTCGATTAATGGGTATTATGGGATAATATGTAATGGGTAGTGAGAAACCGTTGAATCGACCCTAATTGGGATTTGGAATGCTGAAAATTTGTGATGAATAGGTTGAGTGAAAACCGTAATCAAATTGATAATTGTGTGTGTAATCAAACCGATAAATTGGTGATGAATGGCGACGAGTAAGTTTGAGTGGGAAGGGTCTGGAATGGGCACATGAGATCCCTGCCCAAAGAAACGCGTCTGGTGAACTGTCATGTTCGCCTAGCGAACATAACCTTCGCCTAGCGAAGGAACGCGCCTCAACCTCGCCCCAGCGAGACTGAGAGGTTTTGCTACTGTAATGTTCGCTGTGGACTCGCTGGAGCTTCGCCTAGCGAGTGAGTGCTAGCTGTGTTTTTCACCAAAACAGAATGAGTTCGCTATTACCTTCGCCTTGAGCTCGCCTAGCGAATTAATTTACCAATTTCCTGGAGCTGTTCGCCTTGAGCTCGCCTAGCGAACCAGAGCTTCGCCACTGTCTCGCCTAGCGAGCAAGGCAGAAGAAGTGTTTATACATGTGTTGCTGAGGTGTTTCATACATGTGCTGAAGAAGTGTTTTATACATGTGTTGATGATGTGTTGATACATGTATTGATGATGTATGATGATATGCGAAATGTTGTGAATGTATATATTATGCATGTATTTGTGAATGGACTGTTGTATGGCTTAGAGTGTGAGCATATGTCCATTGTGAGTTGTTGTTGATGCTGCATTGCTAGATGATTAGTGTGCATGGCATAGCCTGTGGGGCTGTAGCTAATTCCCATTGTGAGGAATTGGTGAGTGAAATGTTGTGAATTGTTGTTGATGTTTGCATGCTAGATGATTAGCTTGCATAGTCTAGCCTTTGGGGCTGTAGCTAATTCCCATGGTGAGGGATTAGTGAGTGAGTCATTAGATCTCAATGAGTGGGACTAGTGAGCTTAGTAGCCGTATCCGGAGGGATCGGTGAGCTTGAACTATATGTTCAAGAATAGTCGGTACCGCATGTGTAGAGTCTCATTGCATAAAAATATGTATGGCGTATAATATGAATGGATGTGTTCCAATATTATACGTGTGTTGTGTTGTTGTTAAATATGATTTGAGATTATACGGGTATTGTATATTGATGTTGAGAATGATGTTTAAGCCAATGAGCTATTACTGAATGTGTATTGCAATTAGGGTGATTGATGTGTTAATTACTTGGCATTACATGTTGTTTTATAATGCTTATTATATTGATTGAGGAACTCACCCTTACAACCTATTTTTCAGGTAACGAGAAATGAGTTGAATAGAAGCTAACGCTTGGAGTCTATAGTAGTGTCCTATGGGTCATGCTCTGGTAGATGTAACATCGGGAGGGAACCTTTTCATTGTATTGTTGGAAATTGTTGAATTAGTTTACATGTATGGTGTTACATGTCTCATGATGATGTTGAATTCTATTCCGCTGCGTAATTGTGCAAATACTTTATATTTAAATTAAATAAAAGAGCATGATTGTTATATTGTTTAAATGGTGTGGAATGTTTGTGTGACACCCTTGGTGCACTATTACTCTGATTATATGTTTATTATTTTAATTAATTTTTGGGGTATTTTAGAAGGGTGTTACAGAGTACCCATCAACTGTCTTTATGGTTATCCAGTTACGAACAACGTTGGATTAGCAATAAAGCACTCGACTCTACATCTAGGATCCATAGTGGTTTCAGGTCGAAGAGTGGTATACATTATTATCACCATGAGAATAACTTATGACACTTTGCATAACTTTCTATATAGTATTCTCATAGCGGGTCAATCCGGTATAAATATTACTCCTAATATTCATACCTATGTTTAAGACTTGATAACTCTTTATCCATGATCCATGAGATGTGATCATCAGTTTACAAACATAATAGTCTTAATGCTTTAATGTTATCTCACTTCACACTAAAG
Source organism: Lathyrus oleraceus (assembly GCF_024323335.1). Taxonomy (NCBI): domain Eukaryota; kingdom Viridiplantae; phylum Streptophyta; class Magnoliopsida; order Fabales; family Fabaceae; genus Lathyrus; species Lathyrus oleraceus. The sequence goes on from NC_066580.1 coordinate 210,653,024, forward strand.
CTCGACTACGGATACTTTAAGAATAGTGTCCTTATGTTTAATGTGCTCTCATGATTAAGTCACGCTTAATACATTAAACGGACTATCTATTCCAGGGACTTTATTAATCAACCATAATAAAGAAAATGCCTTTTATTATTAATAAATAATTCGATACAAGTACCAAAAGTATTGGCCTCTAGGGCTTACACCAACAATCTCCCACTAGCACTAGAGCCAATCAGGCATACCCCTTATGCCCATTGATCTAGTATGGCCATCATGCTTCTGCTGCGCAAGAGGCTTTGTCAGTGGGTCAGCTATATTGTCAAGTGTAGGTACTTTACATATTTTCACATCTCCTCTATCTATTATCTCTCGAATGAGATGATAACGCCTAAGTATGTGTTTGGATCATTGGTGGGATCTAAGCTCCTTAGCTTGTGCGATAACACCATTTTTATCATAATAGAGACCAATGGGATCCACAATGCTAGGGACTATGCCAAGTTCACTAATGAACTTTTGATCCAAACAACTTCCTTTGCTGCACTTGAGGCAGCAATATACTCGGCCTCGATTGTAGAATCAACAACTGTATCTTGCTTTGAACTTTTCAAGCTCACAGCGCCACCATTTAAGCAAAACACATAACCATTGGAATCATTCATATTAAAGCGTCTCAGCACTTTGTCTATGTACTCTGGCTTAGGCCAAGCATTTTATGATCTATCTCTATAGATTCTGATTCCTAGTATATAGGCTGCTTCACCTAGGTCCTTCATAGAAAAGCATTTCCCCAACCAAGACTTTACTTGTTGCAGGGTAGGGATATCGTTTGCAATGAGTAATATGTCATCTACATATAATACCAGGAATACGATCATGCTCCCACTAACCTTCTTGTAGACACAAGGCTCATCTTCGCTCTTGATGAATCCATACTGTTTTACTGTTTCATCAAAATGGAGATTCCATGAGTAGGTCACAAGCTCATCTTGATCCATGAGTAATACATCACCTTGATCAGATATCCATATATCTCAAGTAGGTGACATATCCTGCCTGACCTACGCTGGTCTTGTTCTACTTAAGCAGGTTGCTCTTACACAACTACTTGTGTTTCCTGCTCTAATTCCTCCATAGGTGTATTGATGCTTTGTGATTCTTGAATTTCTTCAAGCTCTACTTTCCTCCCACTGGTTCCTTTGGAAATAAAATCCTTTTCTAGGAAAACTCCAGTTCGAGCGACAAACACTTTGCCCTCAGAAGGATTGTAGAAGTGATACCCTCTTGTTTCTTTAGGATACCTCACAAATAAGCATTTGTCAGATTTTGGGCTCAAGCTTAGTTGAAATTTGTCGTTTCACATAAACTTCGCAACCCCAAATCTTCATGTAAGACATATGTGGTCTCTTACCACTCCATATCTCATATGGTGTCTTATCAACCTTTTTGGATGGAACACGGTTAAGTGTGTAAGCTGCTGTCAATAGCGCATGTCCCCAAAAGGAGCTTGGAAGATCGGCGTTACTCATCATGGATCGGACCATGTCCAACAGGGTTCGATTTCTTCTCTCAGACACACCATTCCATTGGGGTGTTCCAAGAGGAGTGAGTTGGGATAGGATCCCACACTCTTTCAGATGGTCATCAAACTCTAGGCTTAAATATTCACCACCTCGATCTGATCGAAGAGTTTTAATATTCTTACCTAGTTGGTTTTGTACTTCATTCTTGAATTCCTTGAACTCTTCAAAGGACTATGATTTGTGTTTCATTAAATACACATAACCATATCTACTGAAATCATCAGTAAATGTGATGAAGTACTAAAAACCTCCTCTGGCTGGCATGTTCAGTGGTCCATATACATCAGTATGTATGAGGGCCAAAAGATCATTATCTTTCACCTTTTGCTGTGAATGGAGACTTTGTCATCTTTCCAATTAAACAAGATCTGCATGTCTCATATGATTCATAATCAAAAGAGTCCAACAGTCCATATTTATGGAGTTTGGAAATGCGCTTCTCATTTATGTGGCCTAATCGACAATGCCAAAGGTAAATTGGATTTAACTCATTAGGTTTCATCCTTTTAGTATTAATGTTATAAATAGGCATTTCCAGATCAAGGACATATAGTCCATTGTTCATTTGTGCAGTAGCATAGAATATATCATTCAAATAAATTGAGCAACAATTGTTCTTTATTATAAATGAAAAACCAAACTTGTCCAAACAAGAAACGAAATTAATATTCGTGCTAATTGCAGGTACATAATAACAGTTCTCTAACTGAATTATTAAACCACTAGGTAAAGTCAATACATAAGTCCCTACGGCTAAAGCAGCAACCTTTGCTCCATAGCCAACTCGTAGGTCAACTTCACCTTTTGCCAAATCTCTACTTCTTTTCAGCCCCTGCACATTTGTATAAATGTGAGAACCGCATCCAGTATCTAATACCCATGATGTAGAAGTAGATAAATTAATAACAAAAATACCTGAAGTTGAAGTCTCTACTCCATTCTTCTTATCTTCCAGGTACTTTGGGCAGTTCCTCTTCCAGTGTCTGGTCTTACCGCAACGGAAGCATGTGCCTTCTTTTGCTATGCCTCCACTAGGCTTTAAAGCAGCAACGGTGGGTTGGGGTTTGGCAACTTCCTTGCCTTTCCCTTTATCACCCTGCTTAGTGGGTCTTTTGTTCTGTCTCTTTCCATTTCCGATCATCAGAATGGACTTCCCTTTTGACTTCAGATTCTGCTCGGCAGTTCTTAACATGGCGAGCAGTTCAGGAAGAGATTTGTCCATATCAATCATATTGAAATTTAGGACAAATTGACTAAAACTATCTGGCAACGATTGCAAGATCAAATCAGTCGCAAATTCCTTTTCGAGGGGAAAACCCAATCTCTCAAGGTTTTCCACATACCCAATCATCTTGAGTACATGGGGACCTACAGGGGCTCCCTCAGCTAACTTGCCTTGAAAAAGGGCTTTTGAAACTTCAAACCTCTCATGCCTTGCTTGCTCTTGATATAGCATCTTCAGGTGTTCGATCATATCGAACGCTGACATGTTCTCATGTTGCTTTTGCAATTCTGAGTTCATGGTAGCTAGCATGAGACAAGCAGTTTCATTGGCATCATCGACATGCTTCTTATAAGCATCTCTTTCTGCCTTAGGTGCAGAACTAGGAGGTTCCTCTTCAGGAACAGGTGTCTCCAAGACATACATCTTTTTATCATGTTGGAAGATTTTCTAGTGGGTCGAGATCCATATTTCACTTCGTTCTAAGTCCGCGTAGGCGGATTACACAAAACTAGGTTATTTAGGTAGGAACTCCTTCCAATTGTATCTCATACAACTCTCGAAAATTTCAGTTGGGTGAATAACTCCTTATTCCAATCCATCATATGGATCATTCCCAACTCTTGCTTCTAAACATATATATAATCTTATTATAATTTGTTTAGTTAAGTTTGACCCATTGTTTTAACAGTTGGATATTATAATTATCCCATCGCACCTTACTAATATATAGATCATGCACCTCGCGTAGGCGAAACCTACATTATCCATTATTAGTCTTGATGAGTGTTAAAATTTGGAAAGCAAAAACTTAATATTTAATTTGAGGGAATTGCAATTTTTCTGATCTCACCGGCTTGTTTATCATATAAACCGTCTCTCACATGCATCAACATACATTCACATGCATCAACATACATATAAATAAAATGAAACAGTTATGGCCCCTAGAGCAATTGTTCTCCCAAGCCAATGAGAGAACCTAAGCTAACCTACAACGATCTAAGCTTCTCCAAGCAAGATCTTCAAGGTTGTCCTCCTTTGGCACTGACTTCTTTGCTTTCTTCATATCATTACATTACAAAAAGAAACTCGTTTTACATACAAGGGAGTGAGATGAGAAAAGAAGTTACATTTGGGGGATTAAGAGAGAGGCACGACACGCAGGTCGTATTTTAAAACCCAAAACAAAATAAAGAAAGACTAAGGCCATAACCGATCACCACAAGACAATAATAAACACTTTATTATTATTATTATTATTATTATTATTATTATTATTATTATTATTATTATTATTAATTCCTTTAATTAATTAAAACCAAATTAAATCTCGACGACCGATCACCACATTTTAATGAACAATTCATTTAAAATCAATGTCGCTTTTTGCATCAACACTTGATACTTTTAAAGCACTAAGTTAGCCGAACGGGTGAATTTTGCCTTGCGTTAACCGGTTAACCATATGTGTTAACCGGTTAACACTGTTTGAAATCTGTTCAAAAAATTCTTTTCTGCCTTGCGTTAACCGGTTAACCAAATGCGTTAACCGGTTAACACTGTTTGAAAATGTCTTGGAAAACCGGTTAACCAAGTATTTCTACACAAATTGAAAAACAGATTGAAGATCAGATTGAAGATCAGGGTGAAGGAGAATTGCCATCCAAGGCGCATCGGAATTTAAAATTTCTCTTTTAATGATCCTTACGAATGGGCATGATCAGTGATAGAATCGTTACCTCTTGTGGCGATTAAAACCTTTGGTGCAGATTCCTTGTAACGATCAAAACCTTGGATACAGATCCACGGGGCGATCACGAACGTTGAACGATGACAACGTCTCTACTCAGTCCACACGAACGGATTCCTTCAATCTCAGTGCTAGCTGGTATAAATGAAGGCTTTAAGTGAGAGAGAGAGGGAAACGAAACTCCAAGTCTTCACTTGAGTTTGAGTCTGAGTGGAGTGACAATGCTTCTACCCAAGGGGTTCTATTTATAGAACCACTTGTGTGGGCTTCAAGCTAAAAAGCCCACTTAAGTGTATTTTGGCCCATATCTCATAATATGCCAAAATCACTTAAGTATTTGGTACCTTACCATATTTCGTCTCCCACTTAAGTGCACCGTACCTTACGGTGTTCCTTAGTTACTCTATTTCTCATTAATCCGTCCTTTGTGTGTGACCCTGTAGGTTTTCGTGACGTTGGCAATTATATTAAATCACGCATTTAACATAATAAATAGTGAGCGGTATCTAGCAACACATCATTGCTACCCAAGACACGAAAATGTCATGTGATATGACAAAACCTCCTGTGATAATAATTATGTGTATAATTACCCCTTTGCCCTTATGTCTATATTGAACACAAGGTATAGACCGTGTCATCCTTGTCCAGTTCAATATTGGGCCCATAGACATTTATCCTGTTACGCAGGATTGGCAAATTCCATCTAGGACACTCATGTCCCTCAGCATGCTTTGTGGAGTACCCATCAACTGTCTTTATGGTTATCCAGTTACGGACAATGTTCGATTAGCAATAAAGCACTCGACTCTACATCTAGGATCCATAGTGGTTTCAGGTTGAAGAGTGGTATACACTATTATCACCATGAGAATAACTTATGACACTTTGCATAACTTTCTATATAGTATTCTCATAGCGGGTCAATCCGGTATAAATATTACTCCTAATATTCACACCTATGTTTAAGACTTGATAACTCTTTATCCATGATCCATGAGATGTGATCATCAGTTTACAAACATAATAGTCTTAATGCTTTAATGTTATCCCACTTCACACTAAAGCTCGACTACGGATACTTTAAGAATAATGTCCTTATGTTTAATGTGCTCTCATGATTAAGTCACGCTTAATACATTAAACGGACTATCTATTCCAGAGACTTTATTAATCAACCATAATAAAGAAAATGCCTTTTATTATTAATAAATAATTCGATACAAGTATCAAAAGTATTGGCCTCTAGGGCTTACACCAACACAGGGTTTCTCTTTCTATCCTTTTGTTCTCCCAGTAAAACTAAAACCATTTTGTGAATAAACTAAAGAACAATTAACCCTACGATTAGGATTGCACGACACGAGCCTTAAGTAATGGATAAGGAATGGGACTGTAGTTTCAGGATTAGCTTAAGAGGGGGGGTGAATTAGGCTTTATAAATTTTTTCGGTTATTTTATCGGTGGATGAATTTGTGTCGTCTAAGTGTCTAGGTTATGAAAGCAATAAAGCGGAAAATAAAACGACACCAAGAATTATCCTGGTTCCCTTCACAAACCGAAGGTACATCCAGTCCCCTTACACCTCGTAAGAGATTTTATTATAGTTTTAGATTATATAGCCTATCATACCATAAACCGGTGAAGCCTACGTTCTAACAACTATACAACAATCAAGTGTGCAAGAACAATCCTCTTGCAACACCAACCCTTGTGTCCAACAATCCTGGATCACAAGTCAAATAAAAATAAATCTTCTTTGATGATTTGAATAAAGTGTAGTACTATCAATCTTCTCTTGATTGATCTTCTCCTTGGATAAATAATTCACTCAAAGGATAATATATAAGTGTTCAACAAGAAATGGAATGAGATGAAACAAGAATGTTAAAAAGTTTCTTCTCAAAAATTGGTTATGAACACTTTTATGAGAAATTGATAAATATGAAAGAGTGATTATCTTGAGTTTTTATGAAAGTTCTTGGAGGTATTTTTTCATTTAAAAAATCCAGAATTTATATTGATCAAAACACCTTTTCAAAGAGGTATAATTTTCTTTATAAAAATTAGTGAAAAGGTATAAGTATTTGAAAACATTTTTCATGAAAAGAGGCCAAGAAATGCTGAAACGAACAGTGCGAACCAGTTAACCAAATGGGTTAACCGGTTAACGCATCTAACGTTAACTTTAGAATTTCAAATACAGGGTCGTTAACCGGTTAACGCATCTGGTTAACCGGTTAACACTGTTGAAACATAGAAAAATATTTTAAGTAAAATGTGTTTTTCATTTCAACATGTTAAAAAATGGTTAGGTTAAATATGGAAATGCAAAACATGATTGTTGAACACTTGTATACTAATTTAAGAGTGAATTAGATATACCTTAGAAGTGATTCAACAAATTTGCAAAAGTGTTGGCTTGATAATGAAGCTTGAACCAAATGTTGCTATGCATATGTGGCTTGATTAACTTGATGCTTTGAATTCTCTTGAAGCTCTTATCTTTTTGCATTGATACATGTTATCTCCATCAAAATTCTTTGGATTGAAGCATGCTTCTACAATCTCCCCCTTTTTGATGATGACAACCAACTTTGAGAGAGATGCTTAAGAGTGAAGTTTCTCTAATTTGATTCTCCCCCTAAGTTCAAGAACTCCCCCTAAATGAGAAGCATAACACAAAAATTATGCATAGAGAGAATATTAGAGAAACAAGTCTTCTCCCCCTTTGGCATTAGCAAAAAGGAAGAAGCTTATGGAAAAAAAGCATATAAGCGTACAAGCATTATGTAATCATTAATATAGTATAAGCATTCAAACACACACGATAACATAAACATAATTGGATTAAACGGGTAAGAGTACGGTAAACATAAAACCGAGCATCATGCATAGTACAACGGAAACCAAAATTGCCTAAGTAACTTAGGACTTAGAGTTTAAAACATAATCATAAACTAGAACGAAAAAGCATAAGAGAACATAACAACAACACAAAGAGACATGGTGCTTTAATCTTCATCCGACACGTCCTCACTATCCTCTCCTTCCGCTTCACTACCGGCGTCACCTTCATCATCATCCTCGGGAAGGTTACGGGAACTCAACACAAGGTTACGGAGGCTTTTGATTGCACGGGTAGTTTCACGGTGTTGGCTCATAATGGTGGTATAAAGGATTTCGTTGGTAATGCCACCATCCGGGATAGGAAAGTTGGATGAAGAGGACCCGTCATCATATTTATACGATCCGTCGTTGCATTGAACTATGTCGGTATTCTTCATGATTGTAACTCCGTTGATCTCATTTGCGGTTGTGGTCATTGCAATGAACGGTTCTCTTCCTTTTTCCATGTCGGTAGATTCCAAAATTCTTGAAATAAGACGACCATAGGACAACCTAGTCTTTAGGGTGAGTTGTTGTTTGAGATGGTACAACATAGTTGGAAGCCAATTAACTTTGATCTTGTTCTTCACAGCAAACATAACCTGCATCTCTAAGCCATTGATTTGAGAAAGATTTGAGTCCTTTGGCAACAAAACATGACATATAACATAGTGTAGCATCCGATCATCAACTGACAAATTCTTTGCATAACAGAGTGTGCGAGAAGTACGCTGACCCGAAACAATAATAGCCCTTGGAAACCTGCAGATTGAGTAATAATACTCCATTTTGTCATATTTAGCCCATTTGCCATCTACATGGTTAACCCCTTTCCGGAGAAAAATTCCCGAATATGGAATCCTAAGAGAAGCAGCCAACATACCTAGGTCTATCTCAATCTCACAATCTCTCACAGTAGCAAACATCATATGTTTATCATTATCATTTAGGTTCAAAGTGAAATGGTTCAAAAATGATTTTACCAAATCAGGGTAAATTTTTCCATTATCAGTGATAAACTCATGCATCCCTTGAATTTTCAACAGCTCAGGGAAGGTGAAAGTAAGAGGTGTGAAGGATTTTAGGTTCACATACTTACCCTTGAGAAGATGTCTGACCCTGACCTTGAAATCCATTCTTCTCTTTTTTGTTGTTTCCATTTGCATCTCTTCCTCTTCACTGCTTGACACTGACACAAGAGCCTTTCCCTTTCTTGGAGGAGCCATGGATGAAGATGGTTGAGTGGGGTTTAATGATGTTTTAATGATATTCAAGGAGTTTGAAAGTTAAAGAAATGAGATAAGGGTGTTTATGGTGAGTCAAAGTAGGAAGAATAGGAGTTATGAGGTGTTGGTAAGGATTAAAGCACATGCACCATAAATAAAAACGCATACAAAAAAAATAAAAACTTTAAACATTTTGTACTTAAAAAAGTAACGCAGAAATGCTGTCTGGGAAGCGTTAACCGGTTAACCGATTCCGTTAACTGGTTAACGGGCTAAAATTTTCAAAAAATTAAAAAAATCCAGCAGCTTTGTTTTGAAGAAATGGGAAAAGATTTTCACAAATTTTTTTCACAAAGTATTAGCACTTATCAATACGCAACTTTCGATCAAAAAATATTTTGAAACCGATAATTTTCGGACATACGAAAGTAAGAAAAACTAAAAACGGCGAAAAAAGAGTGCTAGCATTATATAACACAAAAGTGAAAATAAGCATATTTTAAGCTACTATAACACATAACAAGCAATTTTAAGAAAATGTTAGATGTCACCTTCATTGAGAATACCAAGTTCTCGCCGAATCTTGAAAAATTGCTCTTTAGCCAATGGTTTTGTGAATATGTCGGCAAGTTGGTTATGTGTATCCACGAACGTAACATCTACATCTCCATTAAGCACGTGATCTCGAAGGAAATGATGCCGGATATCTATGTGCTTTGTCCTTGAATGCATGACCGGGTTCTTTATGATGTTGATGGCATTTGTGTTATCGCATCGAAGAGGAATGCAACCGAGATCTACACCAAAATCAAGAAGTTGTTACTTAAGCCATAAAATCTGTGCACAACAACTGCCTGCTGCAATGTACTCCGCTTCGGCCGTGCTAGGTGCGACACATGCTTGCTTCTTGCATGCCCACGACATTAGTGCATTCCCGAGAATGTGACAAGTACCACTTGTGCTTTTCCTATCGGTCTTACATCCTGCATAATCAGCGTCAGAATAACCAATCAAGGAACATATACTACCTTTTGGATACCATAGTCCGACATTCGTTGTTCCTTTGAGATACTTCATAATCCTCTTCACGGCGGTGAGATGCGATTCCTTCGGGTTTGCTTGAAAGCGTGCACACAAACATACACTAAACATAATGTCAGGACGACTTGCCGTCAAATATAGTAATGAACCAATCATACCTCGATATTTTGTGATATCTATTGAAACTCCGGATTCATCTTGATCAACGTACGTTCCGGATCCCATAGGAGTGGACATCACTTTGCAACTATCCATATCGAATCTTTTCAACAATTCCTTGCAATACTTGGTTGGTTGATGAAGATGCCATCCTTTGTTTGCTTGATTTGTAGTCCAAGAAAATAGTTCAATTTTCCCATCATGGACATCTCGAATTCTCCTTGCATCATAAGTGAAAACTCTTCGCAAAGATCTTTGTTCGTTGAACCGAAGATGATGTCGTCGACATAGACTTGAACCAATAAGGTGTTACCCTTGATCTTCTTTATGAACAAAGTCTTGTCAACCTTTCCTTTTACAAATCCCTTTTCACATAGAAAGTTGATGAGGTGGTCATACCACACTCTTGGTGCTTGCTTTCAGCCATATAGTGCTTTCTTCAACTTGTAAACATGTGAAGGATTCTTGAAGTCTTCAAAACCCGGAGGTTGTTTGACGTAGACTTCTTCATTGATGTAGCCATTCAGGAAAGCGGTTTTGACATCCATCTGAAACAATTGAAAATTCATAGAACAAGCATAAGCAAGTAATAATCGAATTGCTTCTAACCTTGCTACCGGAGCGAACGTCTCATCAAAATCAATTCCTTCCTCTTGGTTGTATCCTTGTGCGACCAATCTTGCTTTGTTACGAACTATGATCCCATTCTCATCAAGTTTGTTCTTGAACACCCATCTTGTTCCTATGATGTGCTTGTTGTCTGGTCTTGGTACAAGACTCCAAACTTGATTCCTTTCGAATTGGTTGAGTTCTTCTTGCATTGCTACTATCCATTGATCGTCGCCTAAGGCTTCATCGACTTTGGTTGGTTCTATTTGAGATACAAAAGCCATGTTGAGACAAGCATCCTTGAGATTTAGTCGTGTTGCAACGCCTTGGCTAATATCACCAATAACTTTATCGATCGGGTGATCTCTATGAGTTCTCCATTCTTTCGGTAGATCATGATGTTCTTCAATGATTGGTGAGTCATCTCCTTGTGGTATTGGTTGATCATTTGGAACTTCCTTTTGTTGTTGTGACATATCTATTATATCATCATCATCAACAATAATGTTATCCTCTTTCGAGGGGTTAGTTTCATCAAAAGATACATGCATTGATTCTTCAATAGAAAGAGTTCTTTTATTGAAAATTCTAAATGCCTTACTAGATAGGGAGTAGCCAAGGAAGATACCTTCGTCGGATATCTTATCGAACTTACCAAGGTTGTCCTTATCATTGTTGAGGACAAAACATTTGCACCCAAAAATGTGAAAGAAAGATATATTGGGTTTCCTTCCTTTGAATAGCTCATACAGAGTCTTTTTGAGAATCGGCCGAATGTTGACACGGTTGTTTATAAAACATGCTGTGCTAACTGCGTCCGCCCAAAAATATTTAGGAAGGTTGGAGTCACTGAGCATTGTTCTTGCGAGCACCACCAAAGATCTATTTTTTCTTTCTACGACACTGTTTTGTTGTGGTGTTCGTGGTGCGGAGAAGTTGTGGGAAATTCCGTGCTCTTCGCAAAATTCTTCAAAGAATGTGTTTTGGAATTCTCCACCGTGGTCACTTCTTATGGAGGTTATTGTGAGGGACTTCCCGTTTTGAATTTGTTTCGCATACTTCTTGAAAGCCTTGAAAGCATCACTTTTCTGCACTAGAAACAATGTCCACGTATATCTAGAGAAATCATCAACAATAACTAAAGCGTAAACATTACCTCCGAAGCTTTTCGTTCTTGATGGACCGAAGAGATCCATGTGCAAGAGTTGAAGTGGCCTAGACGTAGATACAACATTCTTGGATTTGAAAGTTGTCTTGGTTTGCTTTCCCTTTTGACATGCGTCACATAGCTTATCCTTGATGAACTTAATCTTTGGAAGATCAACAACTAGATCATGCTTTATCAACTTGTTCATGTGCTCCATGTGAATGTGAGTGAATCCTTTATGCCATAGCCAAGCCTCGTTGTTGTTCATCATTAAGCATTTTACCTTCAAGGAAGAGTCATCAAATGAAGTCATAAAACTATTATTAAACCTTTTACCTTTTAGCAAAATGTCATGGGTGACTTCATGTTCTATTAAACATTCATCCTTTGTGAAGTTGATTCGGAACCCTTTGTCACACAATTGACTTATGCTAAGTAGGTTGTGCTTTAGGCCTTCAACATAAAGGACATCTTCGATGATGGTAAAAGGAGGTGCTCCAATGGTTCCTACTCCAAGGATCTTTCCTTTATTGTCATCACCGTATGTAACATATCCTTTGGCATTTAAAGATAGATGTGAAAATTTGTTGACATCGCCCGTCATATGCTTTAAACAACCGCTATCAAGATACCATTGATTCGAAGTTGTCTTCAAGCATACCTACAAAACAAAATCAAGTTTTGTTAGGTACCCGAATTGCTTTGGGTCCTTGGTAGTTAGTACCCTTTTCAACCCACACATAATGCCCTTTTGCAACGCCAATGTTTCGCACATAACAAGCATTAGGTGTGTGACCTTTGATTCCACAATAAAAACAAGTAGGTTGAAAATGACTTCTATATCTAGGAACATAATTCTTCTTCTTAGAAATCATTTTCTTTTTATGACTTTGATGCACACTTTTAGAATTGTTTACTTTCTCTTTAACAACTTGTTCACTTGCTTTAACAAAAATTGTCTCATTTGTGCTTGGTTTGGAAAACTTAGAATATCCTAATCCACTTTTATCATTAGGATACCTTTGGTGCCTAAGAATTTCCTCCAAGACAATTTAGAAACTCTTTTAAGTTGAACAATTTAGAAAGATAAAGACTCACAATTCTTACATACAAGATTTTGTTTTTCATCCATCAACTTTTGTTTTTCACTTTCAATATATTTTTCCAAAGAAATATTATTTTCTTCTAAAGATGAAATTCGTTTCTTTTGGGATGAAATACTTTTATGCAACGTCTTGCATTCTTTTAAAAGTTCATCTATAACATCTTGTGCGTCATTGTCATAAACTGAAAAGTTGCTATTAACCTCATCGATTTCTTCATCGGAGTGATGTGAAGCCATAAGAGCCATGTTCGCACATTCATCGCTTTCCGACTCCGAAGATGAACTTATCTCATTATCGTCCCAAGCAACATAAGCCTTTTTGTTCTTGAATTCCTTCTTGCCTTTGAATCCTCCTTTCTTTGCAAGTTTCGGGTAATTCAGCTTTATGTGACCTTGCTTTCCACATTCATAACAAGTGACGTCTTGCATTGATGTGGATGCTTCCTTTTTCCTGAAATGTTTATTCTTTTTAGGATAAGAGGAATTTTTATTTTTATTAAAAAACTTACCAAGCTTCTTCACAAGAAGCATAAAGTTCTCATCTTCGGACGTCTCATCATCTTTGTCATTTTTTGAATCAACCTTCAAGGCAATTCCCTTGGACTTCTTTTCTTGACTTTCGTGCTTCTCGAGCCTTCCAAGTTCTAATTCGTGTTCTTGAAGTTTGCCAAATAGAGACGCGGATGTCATCGTTGAGAGACTCTTTTTTTCTGAAATAGCGGTCACCTTCGGTTGCCATTCTCTTGTCAAAGATCTTAGGACTTTCAGGTTGAGATCATCATTGGTGAAGGTTTTACCGAGAGCAATCAAGTGATTTGTTAGATGGACGAATCTCTTTTGTAAGACAACTATGGATTCACCGGGCTGCATGCGGAACATCTCATATTCTTGACTTAGAGTGTTTATCCTCAATCTCTTCACTTTGACGGTTCCTTCATGTGCTTCTACCAAGGTATCCCAAATCTCCTTTGCCGATTTACATTGAGATATATGGAAGAACTCGTCCATACTAAGAGCGCTTTGGAGTATGTTGATTGCCTTCTTCTCATTCAAAATCTTTTTCCTATCATCTTCGTCATAGGTGTTTTTCAACTTTGCGGTACCAACTCCATTCACCACATTCATCGGGTTGTGTGGACCTTCTTCAACTGCTTCCCATATACCTTCTCCTTGGGCCTCAAGATGTGCCTTCATTCTGATTTTCCAGAAATCGAAATATTCTCCGAAGAAGAGTGGGGGCTTGTTGCTACTTCCACCATCTTTGAAAATCGGGTTTATGCTTGCGGAAGCCATGCTGGATCTCTAGGAACAAGTTACCTATAACTTGCTCTGATGCCAATTGTAGTTTCAGGATTAGCCTAAGAGGGGGGGGGGGGGGGTGAATTAGGCTTTATAAATTTTTTCGGTTATTTTATCGGTGGATGAATTTGTGTCGTCTAAGTGTCTAGGTTATGAAAGCAATAAAGCGGAAAATAAAACGACACCAAGAATTATCCTGGTTCCCTTCACAAACCGAAGGTACATCCAGTCCCCTTACACCTCATAAGAGATTTTATTATAGTTTTAGATTGTACAACCTATCACACCATAAACCGGTGAAGCCTACGTTCTAACAACTATACAACAATCAAGTGTGCAAGAACAATCCTCTTGCAACACCAACCCTTGTGTCCAACAATCCTGGATCACAAGTCAAACAAAAATAAATCTTCTTTGATGATTTGAATAAAGTGTAGTACTATCAATCTTCTCTTGATTGATCTTCTCCTTGGATAAATAATTCACTCAAAAGGATAATATATAACTGTTCAACAAGAAATGGAATGAGATGAAACAAGAATGTTAAAAAGTTTCTTCTAAAAAATTGGTTATGAACACTTTTATGAGAAATTGATAAATATGAAAGAGTGATTATCTTGAGTTCTTATGAAAGTTCTTGGAGGTATTTTTTGATTTAAAAAATCCAGAATTTATATTGATCAAAACACCTTTTCAAAGAGGTATAATTTTCTTTATAAAAATTAGTGAAAAGGTATAAGTATTTGAAAACATTTTTCATGAAAAGAGGCCAAGAAATGCTGAAACGAACAGTGTTAACCGGTTAACCAAATGGGTTAACCGGTTAACGCATCTAACGTTAACTTCAGAATTTCAAATACAGGGCCGTTAACCGGTTAACGCATCTGGTTAACCGGTTAACACTGTTGAAACACAGAAAAATGTTTTAAGTAAAATGTGTTTTTCATTTCAACATGTTAAAAAATGGTTAGGTTAAATATGGAAATGCAAAACATGATTGTTGAACACTTGTATACTAATTTAAGAGTGAATTAGATATACCTTAGAAGTGATTCAACAAATTTGCAAAAGTGTTGGCTTGATAATGAAGCTTGAACCAAATGTTGCTATGCATATGTGGCTTGATTAACTTGATGCTTTGAATTCTTTTGAAGCTCTTATCTTTTTGCATTGATACATGTTGTCTTCATCAAAATTCTTTGGATTGAAGCATGCTTCTACAAGGACTAGAGACATCCTACCCCCATTCTGAATATCTTTGGGTGCGGGACGAATGTCCCAACTGCTCACTGTATTCACCTCTATTCATAGACTTTAGTACGATTCAAATCCTGACTCTTATTTCAGAATAAAATCAAACTCACCTCATCAAACTCAGTTTTTCCTTTCGGCTTCATTTCCAGTTTAAAACCTTTTCAGAAAGGACGTGTTACTTCCGTTCTACCGTGAATGACGCTTAAGCCTCCATGAGCGAGCAAGCAATATTTAACTGCTAGAGTGCAATCCGGGTTCATCCATTCTACCGCAAACAGATAGACGCTTAAAGCTCCTATGCTCGAGGATACAAGCTAGTCGACAGTAGAACGTGAACGTTAATACTGTCCATAAAAACAACTAACGCATCCGTCCTAGCTCCACGAACTACGGAGCTCTAATTTCCTTATTGCACAAATGAGGATAGGTAGGCACGAGGGCCAAATCCTTGGCGAGCACAATTATTTATAACCTTCATTTTCCATATTTATCTATTTTTAACCTTTTTCAAACTTATCTATTAACCCTCGTTTCCCCTTTCGCGAGTAACCTTCAGATAATAACACCTATTCTTGCAAAGATCATTCAAAACTGTTTCCATGGAGTACCATTAATGTTATGGGTGCTAATACCTCCCCATTGCATAACCGACTTCCTTACCCATTTCTCTTTCCCCCGGATTTTATTGATGTTTTCCCTTTCCTTTGGGAATAAATAAAGTTTGATGGTGACTCTATTGTATCTTTGAGCGTGTGATGCACTCGGGTATAATTCACATAGCTTCAGCTGGCGACTCTGCTGAGGAGCCTTTCCTAAGCAAGTAAAGCCCAATTTTGTTTTCTTTCTTTGCATGTTTAGGTGTTTACCTTTATTGCTTTGCTCGCTTTATTTATGTTATTTATTACATTACTTTATTGCTTTAAATATTCATATGTTGTATTCTGGAAATTATTTGTCATATTATCTGTTGGGATGGGGGGATACTATGTGAGAGAAGCTCTACACCCGAGCTTAAGTATACACACATGATAGATTCGTGGATAGTCGTTCCGGCCTGCATTTTACGCGTTGGGTTCTCACGAGAGCCACACCCAGACTAGACTCACTTGAAAGTACTTTTGTCCTATGAGAATTCACTACGACAGGGTATTTTCATTTGACTCGATGACTCTGGGAGACCTTTTAGGGACCACCTTTGAGGACTAGTACACATCTGTGAGAGGGCTATTGGGTTTTTATGCAGGAAACCAAGACCCTTCATACCATTGATATCTTATATACATCAGACCTTTGATCCTATATTAAGTTACATGGATAGGTTATTATCCAGATTTCCCAGATCACGTCGGACCTTTGATCCTATATTAAGTTACATGGACATATTATTAATCAGATTTCTCAGATCATATCAGATTATTGATTCCATACTGAGTTATCCAGACTGTCTAGGTCATGCCGAACCTTTGATCTTATATTGTGTGATATGGCCAGATTATCCAGAATATTCAGATTACACCGAACTGTTGAATCTATGATGCTTGCATATCATTACATCATTTTGAAATTAATTTTTTCATGTACATTTCCAGGGAATTCAAGAGACAAGTCCTTGTTTGAGTGATCATTAGAGAATGGATCCTACTAGAAGAGGTGTTTATAGCTACAAGTTTGTGGAACCTTCTTTGAAGACATTGAGAGGATTGAGAGCTCGCCTGATTTTCAACAACAAAGACAAGTTCAAGAATGCCTATGGGAATCTCCTAGGAATGCTTAATACCAAGGCCAACATTACAACTCTTCACACTCTAGTGCAGTTCTACGACCCTCCTTTGAGATGCTTCACATTCTAGGATTACCAGTTGGCTCCTACTTTGGAGGAATATTCACACATTCTGGGGATTGAGATTAAGGATCAGGCTCCCTTTATCCCTACAAAGGAACTTCCTAAGTCTCAACATCTAGCTGAAATCCTTCACATAGGGAAGGAGGAGGTGGAACTCAATCTTAAACCTAAGGGTGGCACCTATGGGTTTTCCTTGAAGTTTCTGGTTGACAATGCTATTACACTTGTTGAAGCTGAAAGTTGGGGTGCCTTCAACACTATCTTTACTTTGATTATATATGGGATTGTGTTGTTCCCGAACATGGAAGACTTTGTTGACTTGGCTTCGATCTACCTCTTCATGGCCAAGAATCCCGTTCCTACTCTTCTTGCAGACACATACTACTCCATCCGCATGAGGAATGAGAAGAAGAAGGGAACTATTATGTGATGTACCCCTCTGATGTATAAATGGCTTATTTCACATCTACCCAACAAGGGTCCTTTTGTTGACAACGAGGGAAATATGAAATGGTCTCAAAGGATCATGTCTCTCACAGCTGAAGACATCTCCTGATATTCTAGAGTTCACGACGGTGTTGAGATCATCATGGATTGTGGTAATTTCCCCAATGTACCCCTTCTAGGTACAAAGGGTGGAATTAATTATAACCCAAGGATAACATTACGCCAGTTGGGCTACCCGATGGTAGGCAAGCCAAATTTCGAGATTCTAGAGGAGTTTATTTTGTATGAAGGGGTTGACAACTCAGAGTTCTAGAAGAGGATTATCCGAGCCTGGAGAGATATCCATTGTCATGGAAGGGCTGAATTGGGAAAGAAGAACTGTATTGCGAAGGAAGCCTACACTCAGTGGGTTAAGGAGAGAGTCAAAGAGTTTTTATTGGCATTTCCGCTTGAACCTTCCATGATCATCAAGCCGGTTGAGCCTATTGTTTCTCCTATTTCAAAGGTTGACAAACTCAAGGGGATTATCAAAGCGTTAGAGAAGGAGAGTGTTGATCTCCAATCTAACCTCGGTAAGCTCACCTCGGAGAAAGAGAACCTGAAGTTTAATCTCAACCAGAAAAGGGACCGAGCAACCAAGACCGCCAAAGAGATCCAGGAAGAACAACACAAAAGAAGGAAAGTAAGTGACACTTTGAAGGGTACAATCGAAAGCCTTTATGTGAAGAGGAAATAACTTGCTGCAACACAGTACAAAGTGTGCAAGACAGAGGTGAACTGCCAGGATCAACTTAAGAGGTTGCAAAGCCAGCTAGAGGCTTGCCAGAAGGAGCTGAAAGAGGAGCAAAATCGGGTTAAGAAGCTAGAAGTTTCTCTATCTTAGCATCATTTCGACTTGGACAAGAGATTCGAAGAGATTTGGGAGTTGAAGAGTCAAGCTCACAAGAACTTTAAAAGTACTAAGTTGCTCGACCAAGAGGTCACTCAGTGGGAAAGGAAGAGTTGTCATCTTCAAGTCCTTTTAGACCAGAAGGAAGCTTTCTTGCAGGATCTTCTAGATGGACCTAATCATACATTATTGCGTAACCTCGTCAAGGATGCACAATACTGGAATGATAGGCATGCCCGTTTGGCTCAATTTGTTGTTCATGCCTTAGAAGATCCGCCCAAGCTATTGGAAGACGCTTATGATGTTATATTACCACATGACACTCCTTGGGCTGTATTTAACTTTTTCTCTATTTATAGAGTTGTATTTCAGAGGCTTCAGGTCGATCATGTTGTAGCTCACTGAGCAGATTATTGATCCATATTATGTACCTGTTGTTTCTTCCTTATTGAATAAAAATGTGTTGTTTCCCTTTATTTGGGCATTATCTTATATCTCTACTCTTATACTCTATGGTTTCTAGTAAAAACAATAGACGAATCTCGAAGATTCCCTGAAAAATAAAAAAGAAAATGATAATAAAAACTTTTTGCATACATGCATCATTCATATGTCATATTGCATTTCAAAATTCGAAACCAATGAACTCATCTTCACTTGAACCTTCACACACATAACCACTTCCATCAGAGCTGATTACCCGACAACTGTCTTGAACTAGAAGAATGTCGCAGGTTACCATGGATGAACTACGAAGAAATCAAGAAGCGATGAAGGTTGAGTTCAACCAGCTAAAGACTTAGATGAGTTTGATCATGGAGATCCTGCAGTCAATGGTGAGGAAGGAAGGCAACTCTGTGCCAACTATTGTGCCAGAAGTGGTCACTACGGTGAACGTGCCCGACCTTGCTCCACCTCAAGAATATCCTCGTGGATTTCATTCACATCCTGCACCTCCAAGGGTTCCTTATCAGCGGCCATTTCTTGTTCCCCGACCAAGGCAGAGGAACCCAATGTCGAACCAGTATCCAAATCAGCGGTGGAACTTTGCTCAGCAAGAAAGACAAGGACCAAGAAGGCCTCAAAATCATTTTAATCCAGTGCCCATGTTGTATGGTTGAATTCTACCCCTGTTTCTTAATAGCTCGTTGGTGCAGCTGAGGGAAGTTAAGGCTCCTCCAACACCTCTCCCTCCAGATTATGACATGAACGTTAGCTGTGAGTATCACTCTGGGACGCCAGGGCACTCGATCGAGAACTGTAATATCTTAAAGTATAAGGTACAAACTTGATTGATTCGAGAGTCATCGTGTTCACACCGCAAGGTTTGAACATAATGCATATCCCCATGCCTCCGCAAGAAGGCACATTTGTAATATCGTGATCAATGTAAGTGGAAACTGTGATAGATTTGAAGAGTCTACATCTGTAGGAAGAAGTTGAGAAGTATCTCCTTGAAGATTGTCATGTTATCCGCTACCAGCTCTAAAATTCCCAGTATGAGGATCAGAAAATAAGGCTGATTACGCCAGCAGTCACTAGTTTTGTTCAATCATGTTCATGTGTAATTTTCTTGATTGTCATTTGTACCATTCATTTGTAATAAACTCGTTTATTTTTAAATAATAATGACATTGAAATGAATATGCATATTTTTGAAGCAATCCATTCGTGTTCACTCATACTTTATTTTGTCAATATCTAACCTTTTGTTTGAGCAAAATCAAAAGGAGGATGATGAAATTGAAAAACACGAGATCACCACACATATGCTTTTGAATAAGACCTCGCTAATGATGTAAGGAATTGTTTCAAATCCCAAACAACGGAGATATAAGGAGGATAATCCCTAGTCAACCCCTTTGGGCCAAGGAGTATGAGTTTCTTTCTGAACGTAAAACCTTAAATTTTAAACCGGGGCAGGGTAGTCGCCAGCTAATTTGACCAAGCATTCAAATTCCAAAGAAAAAGAGGAGTGTCCTATCTGAGGATCAACCACATTTTTATCCCTCACAAGAGGTTGGAAACCAAAACTTCCTAATGGTTGTCCCTCACCAACCGAGGAACGAGGCAATCACAACCCTTTCAAATCAAATGGTCTGAGGTTACACGATTTGTTTCAACAAAAGAGAAACAAGACAAAAAAAACAAAAAGAAAGAAAGCCTGCTAAGTCAAAACTAAAAAATGAGTGACTTAGGAAAAAATTAGGGCAACCTTTGTGGATTGTAAATCTGAACCAATCCAGCAAAAATAGGGAAATGGAAATAGAGAAACAAAAAGAGGAATCAAAAGAAAATCCTCAGCAAGAACAAATTCGTATGGCTACCAAACCAAACAAAAGAAGGGTGACTGCCACACCGAAAACCCCATTGGTTCATTAATCATCACTGCAAAATCCCTTTTGGAAGATGAGCGTTTGCGTCGAGATAGCTGAACGTAGGACTAAAGAACATCACGAAGGGCGGATGGGTTAGGATAGTTTTGAGCCTTTTATCCTTCCTTTCCGAAACCGTGAACCAGGCCACGTTACAACCCTCAAAAGACCTAATTGAAGCAGGGTTTATTTCGAAAGCATACAGTCGGTACGATCACGTTAAAACTGACTCCTTAATGATTCGCTCATCATTTGTGTTGATATTGATATGACATTCTTAATCAGTGATGCATTCATTGTATGTCATAATTCCAATGAACATGCTTGGATTTCAAAACTAGCATAAACATGACATTGCTATTATCATTTCTAAAAATGGATGTGTTACACGTGAGTAAGCATTTGACATCAAGAGAATTTCTATAATGGACGTGAATTGGAAAGCTTGATTATTACACTAGAAGAGAAGAATGCCTAAAAGACTTTGTTAAGTAGAGGCAAATTACTTCAATTGATTGAATCACAAGACAGAATGCCTGAGAACTCCGTTGAGCAGAGACATGTCACCTTGATTTGATCATACTCAGAGAGATAAATGCCTGAGACTCCGTCGAGCAAGGGCAAAATTGTTTTGATTAATCATACCAAATGTTGAACGCATGAGTCTCCATTGAGCAGTAACCAGCCACTTCATGTGATTATGTCCAAGAGCAGAATGTCCGAGAACTCTGTTGAACAGAAGGACAAGATGTTTCATTTTTCAATCAATCTGAGACCGTTACGTCAAGAAATTTCAACAAGATTCAGTTAACCCGATACAGTTACGTCGAGATTCGATGAATCTCTCCAAAGATCAGATATTCAGGGGGTGAACCACTCCAGTTGATCACGTCAGAAGACCAACGCCTGAGACTCCGTTGAGCAGGGGCAAACTATTTTGATTGATCCTATCAAGTGCAGAACGCCTGAGACTCCGTTGAGCAGGGGCAAGCGATTTCATTGGACCATATCAAGAAGCAAAATGTCTAAGAACTCCATTGAGTAGGAAGACAAGACACTTCAATTTTCAGTCAATCTGAAGCAATCACATCGATAAATATCTCAAGATTCAATTGATCTAAGGAAGTTACATCGAGATTCGATGAATCTCTATAAGACATGTTAGTCAGGAGCATTTCCTCATAGATTGGCCAACCAAAGTCAAGCTTATTCCAAGACTCGTACTGGGGCAAGCTACCTTAGGAACCCAAGATGTCAATCTCTCCGAGATAATTAATAAGAAGAATACAGTTTCAAGACACTAGGGTAGGTCAGATCGAGAGAGTTATTAAAATAGAGTTGCTTCATAACTTGTGACTGGGGCAATCCGTGCAGATTCCCAACAGACTGGGGCATGACTGACTAATGAAGGAAGATCCTTTTTGTATATTTGAGGTTGTTTAGAGCAAGATCCATTATGAATAAGAGACTTCTAAGTTCAAGATGAATTTCAGGGAGTCATGTGTAAGACCCCAATTTTGACCCTAAGATCCCTCATGCAATCTCATCATATGCATTAGCATTGGGATCATACCTTGACATCCTCCTTACCCCTATTTCATTGGGTTTGTTTTGGGAGAGATAACCAAGCACCATGTGATTGTATCATACTTGTATATTTATAATTTTACTAACAAAAATACCAAAAATATGTCTTTGTATTTTCCTAACTCTTTTGTAGGTAGGGCATGGTCCCCATTGGTCTAGCAAGTTCATATCTAGGGTTTAAGACCCTCATGTTTAAGAGAACAGCCAAGGATTGATCCACAAAGTCTCTAAGCATCATATATGAGTCCCCATGATCTCTACATGTTATTTTGATCAAGTTTTCTTCAAGAGTTTGGAGTTGATTTGCCTTGGAAACCCTAGTTTGTCTGGGTATCCTAAGTAACTTCTTCAATAAGCTTCCTCGCCAATTGATCAAATTTCTCAAGGGACACTCCAAAGTTCATCATATTATGCATATGTGATCTACCATGAGCCTAAAAAGTCAATAGAATTGCAAGTTAGCAAGTTGGTTGATGGTGGTTGGCCAGATAAATTCATCTAATCAAAACTGGGTCTCCCTAGACCCTATATCCTACAATTTTAACCATATGAAAATGATTCCAAAAGTAAATTTAGTCTAAATGACATTCCAAACAACTTTCATGTTTAAGTCTAGAGCTAATTTCGCCTGGAAAGTCAATTTCTATGTTGAAATATTATAGGTCATTTTGTCTAAACCCTAATTTGAAAGTCAAATTCCCAAGGCCATAACTTGCTCAATTTGTATGATATGAAATATTTCCAAGTTTCACAATCAAATGCGAGATGTCTAATTCAACTTTGATGTTTGGAGTGAAAGCTAAATCAACTTTTATGAGCATGTGATATGAGGATACATTATAGGTCATTTTGGACCAATACCATTGAACAAGTGATTTTACTCAACTTCAAAAATGCATAACTCTCTCATTCTAAATCCAAATGATGTCAAATTTGTGACCATTTTGAAGGTCTTTGAAAGAGATACAACTCTGATGAATACACTTTTCTCATTTGGAGCTCACATAAAAAGTTTAGTAAGGTGTGTAGCACCTCAAATTTGCCCCCCCTCATTCATGCATTCATCTTTTAGGTCGTTTAACTTTTCATATTGCATTTTATCATGGTAATCGGAATTAGATCCAAGAAGCTTGAATATCATCCAAGACACTTTGTGGGTTCTATCTGGGTGATCAGTCAACACAAGGGAATGGCTTGAGATACTTCCAACATGTTCAAATGGGGTATATTCATCATTCAAAACGCCAATCTCGAAAGAGCAAAAAGCAGAGCCTGAGCTGTGATGCTCGCTAGGCGAGCAGATTGGTTCGCCCAGCGAACCTGACTGTCATGCTCGCTTAGCGAGCAAATCCTTCGCTAGGCGAAGCTCACGCGTTTTCAAAATATAACAGAAAATCTTGGGCTTGAGTTGCCCTCATTTGAGCCCACAAAGCCACGAAAATTAGGCTATATATTCTAGACTTCCACCTCCAAAAAAGACTTGAGCTAACCTGACCTAAAACCCTAGACAGAGAGAAGAGCTAACTGATTCAGAGCAATCTCCGGACACTGAAGGAAACTCATCTGCAAAGAACTAATTCCAGACTCTAGGATTACTCTGCAAACCCAACCAGGGCAATTCAATTTCAATCAATCTCTCCAATCAGGTTTGCCTTATTCCCATTACTCTATGCTTAATTTGAATACTTTGAATGTATGAGGTATTATCGCGAGGTTTTGCCCACGGGTTTAAATGTATGTGAATATGTAAATCAATGCCTTGAATGTTTTAATCGTTTCGTTTCTGATGGATACCATAGGGTTTGGGTTGCCGAGATCGGACTGTTATCAATGAAGAACCCAAAACCCGCAGGCCTTCGCTAGCACCTTCGCTAGGCGAGCCTGCAGCGAAGCTTCGCTAAGCTTTCGCTAAGTGACGCAGCAGCGATCGCGAAAACATTTGTTTTTTCTGTTTGCTCTAATCATTTTTCGTTATGTTGTGACATATTTGCTATTGCATCCATGCGTTACTTCCTAACCTGTTTGTTGAGTTTTTGTGAGGGCTCACATGACTCTTGAAGAGATAGCTTGCGTGGTATTCCACTTTATTTGTGGGATACCCCCTGGAGGTTCATTCCGATTACCTGTGCTGACTTGCTTTCTTTGATGATGCTAGCTTGAGAGATCCTTGGGTTTCTTGCCCCCTTAGTTGCTGTTACTTCGGATCTTTATCCGTGTGGTACTTTTACCTCTTTCCCGTATTTTACCGCTTTCTTAGCTAGAAGACCTCGATAGGAGGCAATGTTTTCTTTTGTTTGTTTACTTGATACATGTTTTGTGTGGTGTGATCGTCTCCCCATAGGATTTCTAGACTTCGTATAGTCTCCCGTTTGCATGTCAATTAAGGTAGCACTGTTCCTTCATCTAGGACTTCCTTTTTGCATGAGCATGCCTAAAAAACAAACAAACTCATTGATTTTTCTTCTCCTAAGAACATGTTAACTCCTTCTATTACAGGCGAGTAAGTCTCCAAAGGTCGAGCATCCGGTAGATTGCGTAGTAACGTCGTTCACCCAAAACAAACCCCGTAGTTAGCCGAACTACTGCTTGCTCTGATTCTCATTCCAGATGAGATACGTAGGCATAAGATGCGATGTCTTAGCGAACACACTCCCCCATAACCCATAGGTAGCCGAACTACGTTTTGCTCCGATTCTCATTCCAGATGAGATACGTAGGCATAAGATGCGATGTCTTAGCGAGCACACTTCCCTTTAACCCATAGGTAGCCGAGCTACGAAGACTCTGATTCTCATATTCAGATGGGATACGTATGCAGTGGATGCGACATCCGTGCGAGTCATTTCCTTTTGACCCTTTTTTTAGTAAATAGTACATTAGATAAACCCACACCCTTTAGACAAGAACAACAAAGGTGGATCCCGTAGAGTACTACGGATGCGTAGGGGTGCTAATACCTTCCCTTCGCATAATCGACTCCCGAAACCAAGATTTGGTTGCGAGACCTTGTATTTTCCTTTCCTTTTTCCAGGTTTACTTCGAGCGTTTCCTTTCCCTCCTTTGGGATAAATAACGCACGGTGGCGACTCTTCTATCATTCTTTTTCGCCGGTTGTTTTTTCGCATACTATGATTTTTCAGGTTGCGACAAGGTGGAACATTGAGGTATATGGCTTGACACTTAGAAACTTTTTCAACATGTTAAAATTTTCAAACTTCCACCTCAAAATTCACCTTGATCCAAGTTCGAGATGGAAAAGTGTTCAACATAAGATTGTTTCTCTTGATCTAAGCTTTCCGAAGAGTCCTAATTCATTCATTTTGGATCAATTTTTCTAGGGATGCACATGGTTTTAACATGCCTGCATCATTGGTGGAAATCAAAGTTCAAATGATCACATAACATTGCCTTGCCATTCAAGCTTCATTCCAACCTCATTTCAGATTCATTTGGACCTAATTGGATTGCTTCTTGGGCTTGTACACGCCCATGCAAGCATGTGCATGACATTGCCAAATTTGGAAGAAAATTCAAGTGTGCAAATAACACTTCCAAATGCTATAAATATGGACGCTCTGAGCTCATTTGAAAGGATCCTTGCGCGCCAACTTTGCCCCCTCTCTTCAAACCCTCACAATTCAAAGGAAAACCTGATAATTTTCACTTGAAAATTGAGTTTGAATCTCACTGTTTGGAGATTCAAAAACTCTAGGATCCAAAGCTTCTTTCCATTCCTAATTGACTTCTCCAAGTCATTGGAGCAAGATCCAACAAGAATTGCAGCAAGGAAGAGCAAGTTCTGCACAACATTGAAGGTATTTTCCAAAAAATTTCTTCTCTTTGATTCTCACTCAATTCTCATCAATTCTCTTGGATCTTTGGTTGTTTGAAGTCCTACCAATATAGGAAAGAAGATTGAGTTGCTTTGAGGTCAAATCGAAGCAACTCAGTTGACACACCTCAAAATTCAACTCCTCACATCTTTCTATATATTTGGAGTTAGTTAAAATTGAGCTCAGATTCGTGCTCTACGCCATTTTTTCTTTTAGATTATGTCCTCCTTTTTCATTTATGTGATGGTGATGACTGAACCAGTCAGGCGAGGTTCGCCGGATAAGGTGACCGAAGGTTTAACGCCGGTGATGTGTTGGCATGGTTCAGAGCCATTGATCCTTTTCAAATTGTTTTAATCTCGTGCGTTGCTTGTAAATACCACTTGTGTTACGCGTTGACTAGTGACTATGGTCGAAAGCATGATTGTGACCACTTGATCTGCCACCTCAACTAATGAGGGAGATCAAGTGGTCCACGTTTTTTTGTATTTTCTGATTTTCATTTTATTCCTTTAATTTTCATTAATTCATATTAATTTTAATATTGATCTAAAAAATATGAGAGTTTCACCAAATTTTTTAAAATAAAATCCTCTTTCATATTTTAAATTAAAATTATTTTTTGGATCATTATTAATATTTTTCACGATTTAATTGATTTTGTGATTATTTTTAATTGGCGTAGTGTATGTAGGCATAAGATGCGATGTCTTAGCGAGCACACTTCCCTTTAACCCATAGGTAGCCGAGCTACGAAGACTCTGATTCTCCTATTCAGATGGGATACTTATGCAGTGGATGCGACATCCGTGCGAGTCATTTCCTTTTGACCCTTTTTTTAGTAAATAGTACATTAGATAAACCCACACCCTTTAGACAAGAACAACAAAGGTGGATCCCGTAGAGTACTACGGATTCGTAGGGGTGCTAATACCTTCCCTTCGCATAATCGACTCCCGAACCCAAGATTTGGTTGCGAGACCTTGTCTTTTCCTTTCCTTTTTCGAGGTTTACTTCGAGCGTTTCCTTTCCCTCCTTTGGGATAAATAACGCACGGTGGCGACTCTTCTGTCATTCTTTTTCGCCGCTTGTTTTTTCGCATACTATGATTTTTCAGGTTACGACATCTGGCGACTCTGCTGGGGACCCTGTTTCTCTAAGCGAGTCCCTCCTAGCTTTTGTAGGTTGTTTGTTTATTGGGTGTTCATGCTTTTGTACAGTTATTTATTTACCTGCTTTATCTTATTGCATTGTGTACGTATGATTGCTATATTTGCTGGTTCTGTTTGTTGGGATGGGATGTTCTATGAGTGATAAGCCCATTACCCAGGCTTGAGTGTACACACAGGTTTTAGAGTGGATAGTCATGAGGCTTGCGTGGCGTGTTGCTACGTTAAGTCGTTCATGAGGACCCACATCCAGACGAGGTTTCTTTTGGATATATTTTGTCCTATGGGTGTTCCATAACGACATGATGTTCCTCTAGAAATCGTCGACTCTGGTGACCATTTCCCAAGAACTCATTCGAGGCCTCTCCTCCAAGACGTGATTATGTTAGCTCTGGTGGGCGCATTCTCGCTGATCAATCCGAGGACCCCGAGATTGGGAACTTGCTATTAGGATGTCCTGTTGAGGGGAGTCAGTGAAGGCCTTTTATCCCGTAATAATGCCAAACCTTCGGTGGTAAATGTATTATTCTCGACTGAAGGGCTGAAATTGACGAACTTCTGTTCCTAGAACCTACCGGTGAGGGGCGGGCTAAATTCAGGAAACCTTAACCTTCAACCAACCCGGTTTTCTGGAGCGGAGTTTTGATCTTGTATTATATTCCTCAGTGGGTTTCTCTTCAGACAATGCAACCCGACAGATGTTCAAGCGGATATAGCAACCCTGATTTCCATGTCACTGCATCGCATCACATCATTTTGCATCATAGCATGTTTATTTTCAAAAAAATATAGTACATATAAAAAAAGTTAACCCGCATATGCATATCTGAGAAAAAATAGCATACGCATCATGCACATATCATTCATGCATCATTACAGGAGTTCTTGAGGAGGATTTCTCATTCCGGTTCCCGTTTCAGGCAGAATTGCTGAGTATCGTCCGCACCGTTACGCAACAAGGCAGAATCAATAGAGGATCATGGATCAAGTTTAAGCAGAACTAGCAGAGATGAGGACCAACATGGCCTAGTTCATGAGTATGATACCAGGGGTAGTGCAAGGGCAAGAGGATCTCCGAGCCTTGGTCCAGAGACAAGAAACTGTGATTCCCCCTGTCGGTCAGAGTCCGCTATAGGAGACCCCTGTCGATAACGCTGCTGTTACCAACCCTGTCAACAACCATTCCAATGGTGACGAATTGCGTGGTATCAGAATCAATGGACAACCCATCATTACAGAGGCTACTAATGCTCGAGCGGCACGTGCTCTGGTTCACCATCCTTCTCATTTGGTTGACAAGCAAGAAGATATATTCACCATTCCCAGTGATGATGGTGAATTTGGAAAAGTGGAAGAGAGAGATAGAAAGGTCGACGCCCTTGCTGAAAAGATTCGCGCCATGGAGTGCTAGAATTTGTTGGGTTTTGATGTTTCTAATATGGGTTTAGTTGATGGGTTGAGGATCCCATACAAGTTCAAAGCGCCATCTTTCGACAAATACAATGGCACTTCTTGTCCCCGAACTCATGTGCAAGCTTATTACCGGAAGATATCCGCTTATACTGATGATAAGAAAATGTGGATGTACTTTTTCCAAGACAACTTGTCTGGAGCATCTTTGGATTGGTACATGGACTTGAGAAAAGAATCTGTCAGAAGCTGGAGAGAGTTAGGTGAAGCTTTTCTGAGGCAGTACAAGCATAACATAGACATGGCTCCGAGCAGAACCCAGTTGCAGAGTTTGTTTCAAAAGACCGGTGAGAGTTTCAAGGAATACGCCCAGAGGTGGCGTGAACTAGCTGCGAGAGTACAACCTCCGATGTTGGAGAGAGAATTGACAGATATGTTCATCGGAACCCTGCAAGGTGTGTTCATGGACCGTACGGGAAGTTGTCAATTTGGTAGTTTTTCGGATGTTGTGATTTGCGGAGAAAGAACTAAAAGTCTTATCAAAGCAGGAAAAATCCAAGACCCTGGTTCTTCAAGTTCTTCAGGTGCTAAGAAACCATTCTCAGGGGCACCCAGAAGGAGAGAGGGTGAGACAAATGCTATATATAATCAGAGAAATGGAAATAGAGGACAACAATACCGTCAAGTTGCTACTGTGTCTATTCCAGCAACCCAGCCTCAACAACCACAAAGAGGACAACCACAACAACATCAACAACGCCAATTCCAACCAAGACAAAGAATGCCAGATCGACATTTTGATCCGCCGCCTATGACTTATGCTGAATTACTCCCTGAACTGCTCAGGTTAAAGTTTGTTGAATTTCGCACCATGGCTCCATTAACAAGGATTCCCGCTGGTTATGATGCTAATGTCCGTTGTGATTTTCATTCTGGTGCGCCAGGGCACCACATCGAGAATTGTCGGGCTTTTCACCATAAAGTTCAAGATTTTATTGACGCCAAGACGATTAACTTTGCTCCTACTCCGAATGTGGTGAATAATCCTATACCTCAGCATGGAGGACCCAGGGTGAACAATGTGGAAGGTGGGGAAAATTTGAACTTGGTAGTGAATATTGACGATGTTCAGACTTCGTTGTTTGTAGTGAAGGAACGTCTGCTTAGAGGGGGAGTATTCCCGGGATGTGACGAGAATTGTTTAGATTATGGTAATCATGAAAACGGTTGTGTGAAATTGAAAGAAGGTATCCAGGAATTAATGAATGAAGGTTGTTTACAGTTTGATCGGGTAGTGAAAGACCGTGAAGAGGTATCGACTGTTACCATTTACTTTACACCGTCAGAAGGTTTTGTGCGTGCTCCAAGAACTATTGGTGCGCCTATGACTATTGATACGCCCGTGACCATATCTGCCCCGGTGACTGTTGGTGTTCCCACGACTATTAATGCTCCAGTAACTATCAGTTCTCCTACCACCATTGCTGCTTCTAGTGGAAGACTCTATGAGAATAATAGAGCAATTCCGTGGCAATATGACAATGCTTCTTCTCCAGTGACGATTGGTTCGTCAAATAAGACTCCAGTAACAGTTGGTTCGGCTGTGGATAACGTGGGAGGACCCGGAGGATTTACGAGAAGTGGTCGTTTGTTTGCACCTCAGGTTCTGAATGATAACAATGCTGAGGCTCTTGCTAGAACAAAAGGAAAACAAGTTGTCGCTGAAGAAGAACCAGTGCGAAAGGAAGTGCCCGAGAATTCTTTTGAGAAGGACGTGGAGGAATTTATGAGAATTATTAAGAAAAGTGATTACAAGATCGTGGATAAGTTGAACCAGACACCGTCAAAAATCTCTATTCTCTCTCTGTTGATGTGTTCCGAGGCACACTGTAACGCCCTGTTGAAAATGTTGAATATGGCTTATGTGCCTCAAGAGATTTCTGTTAACCAGCTCGAAGGTGTTATTGCAAATGTTAACACGAGACATGGTTTGGGATTCACGGATCTAGACTTGACGCCTGAGGGTCGCAATCACAATAGAGCTCTGCATATCACGATGAAATGCAAAGGCGCGATTTTGTCGCATGTTTTGGTTGATATCGGTTCTTCTTTGAATGTACTGCCCAAAAAGGCTCTGAGTAAGCTTGATGTCGAAGGGGTTGTTCTCACACCAAGTGACCTTGTTGTCCGTGCTTTTGATGGATCCAAGCGATCGATTTGTGGTGAAGTCACGTTGCCTGTGAAGATCGGCCCAGAAGTGTTTAATATTGTCTTCTATGTGATGGATATTCAACCAGCATATAGTTGTTTGTTGGGGCGTCCCTGGATACATGGAGCGGAGCCGTTTCTTCGACTCTCCACCAAAAGCTAAAATATGTGTGGGATGGTCAAGTTGTGACTGTGTGTGGTGAAGAGGACATCTTTGTGATCCATTTATCCTCCTTCAAATATGTGGAGATGGATGGCGAAATTCATGAAACTCTATGTCAAGCTTTTGAGACTGTCGGTATTAAGAAGGTGGCTTTTGTCGAACAGAAGAAACCAGGTACCTCGATTACGTCTTATAAACAAGCTCTGAAGGTCATTCATTCAGGTGACGCGGAATGCTGGGGAAAGATGATTGATGTGCCCGTAAAAGAAGACATGTTTGACATTAGTTATCAGCCTTTTCAATCATCAGAACAGGGTGTCCAGGACCAGAGAGGGCCGTGTACTTTCACTAGTGCTGGATTGATGAATCACGGGGATGTCTTTACAACAAACAACGAAGATGGTGACAGTGATTATGATATGGTGCGCCCGTGTGCTCCAGGGGAGAAGATCAACAACTGGACTGCTGAAAAAATAGTCCAAGTTACTCTCAAGACAGAGTAATTTTCTTTTGTTTTGCATTTTGCATGAAAGCCCTACGCTCTGCCAAGGCGTAGTGGTTCATTGTAGGGCCACATCATGTTTTGAATTTTCAATGATTATCATAAATAAAGGACGTTTTGCAATCAAATTTGTGTTCCCTGTCTTTCTATTTTTATTACTCTCATTTTCAAAACAATAAAAATGGAAATGTTTTTTTGTTTTCTGTGACTTTCTTGAACTCTTTTCTAAAAAAAAAAGCATGAAACATCGCTCGTGCATAATTGATCTTGCGGATTCCATTAAAAACAGTTTTGTTATGGCTCAGTATGATTTTGATAATCCCATTTACCAAGCCGAAGAGGAGAGTGAGGAAGATTGTGAACTCCCCAAAGAATTGGCCAGACTATTGAAACAGGAGGAAAGGGTCATTCAACCTCACCAGGAAGAGTTGGAAGTCATTAACCTTGGTACTGAGGACGTAAAGAAAGAGATCAAGATAGGGGCCGCTTTAGAAGAAAAGGCCAAGAGTATCCTGAAGGAGCGTCAAAGAATGACGAGAAGACACCGAGAAGGCTGGCCGGAAGCTTTTACTTGAACAAGGATGATGTGTTGTACAAGAGGAACTTTGACATGGTTCTGCTCAAATGCGTGGTTAGACATGAAGCAGACATGTTAATGCAGGAAGTACACGAGGGATCTTTCGGTACCCATGCTGATGGTCATGCAATGGCCAAGAAGTTGTTAAGAGCCGGTTATTACTGGATAACCATGGAATCTGATTGTTTCAAATACGCCCGGAAGTGCCACAAATGTCAGATCTATGCAGATAAAATGCATGTACCACCAAACCCTCTGAATATTATGAATTCTCCTTGGCCATTCGCGATGTGGGGCATCGATGTGATTGGCAAGATTGAACCTACTACTTCTAATGGACATCACTTCATCCTAGTCGCGATTGATTACTTTACCAAGTGGGTGGAAGCAGCGTCCTATGCCAATGTTACCAGACAAATGGTTGCTCGGTTCATTAAGAAAGAAATTATATATCGTTATGGGGTTCCTGAGAGAATCATCACTGATAATGGTTCGAATCTCAATAACAAGATGATGAAAGAGCATTGCAAAGACTTTAAGATCGAACACCACAATTCTTCTCCTTACAGACCAAAGATGAATGATGTTGTAGAGGCGGCAAACAAGAACATTAAGAAGATTGTGCAAAAGATGGTTGCGACGTACAAGGATTGGCATGAGATGTTGCCTTTCACTTTGCATGGGTATCGTACCTCAGTGTGTACGTCAACCGGGGCAACTCCGTTTTCACTTGTGGCAGTCTTGCCAGTAGAAGTTGAAATCCCTTCTTTGAGGGTGATGATGGATGTAAAGCTCGACGAGGCTGAGTGGGTTCAAGCCAGGTTTGATGAGTTAAATTTAATTGAGGAAAAGCGATTAGCAGCTGCGTGTCATGGACAACTATATCAGAGAAGGGTGAAGAAGGATGTAGGTGTTTAATTGGCTGCATTGTATGGTAAAACACTAGCTGGATTCTAATGTCTTGACTAATGTCATGCCATGTTGTGAAGGCGTTTGTGTAACTGCATTGGAGGTTAGAGTATCTAACTGTACTCTGATGTCTTGAATAATGTCATGACATACCTGAGTAACTTACTGCAGGATTAGCTAATACAGGATTTATTGAATGTCAAATTGGATGTGGTGACATTCATCCCTGTCAGCAGATACTGAGGAATAGAACACTTGATGTTCTGTTAGAGCTCAGTATTCATTTTCAGTCTGGTTATCAAGGAAATACCAGACCTGGCATAAGGCCTACTATATGAATGTCAAACTGGATGTTGTGACATTCATCATGGACAACATATACTGAACAATAGACAGAATGGTGTTCTGCTACACTTCAGTATGTTTCTCAGTCTGCCCTTCAAAAGGATAACAGAACTGACTTAAGGCTAAATGTGTAAATGTCAAATTGGATACTTTGACATGTATTAATGTAAGCTGCTACTGTAGAATGGACATTTTGGTCCTGTACAGTTCAGCAAACTTGTACAGTCTGTTTTCAGGAAAAACAGACTTAGCATATGGTCCTTGATGTCAAGCTGAATGTTGTGACATTCATTCCTGACAGCATATGCTATATTGTAGGTTGTTTAGTTTTCTGTTTCAGCTTTTTCTCAGGCTATTCTTCAGGGATTCAATAGCTGAGAGAAAATCCAGGAAATCAACAACCAAGCTACATTTAATGAACCTAACAAATAGCCTATTTGTTAGTAACCTAGATGTGGAATTTAGGGAAACTCGGGTGACCTTAAATTCAAGAAAATACAAGTGCAAAGGCCCAAGTACTGCAATATAAAAGGAAGTTGTTCCTTCATTCAGAACTGGGGATTTTGAGGCGTGAAGATTTAGTGTGTCCATCATACTTCACTGCTGTATTTTTGTGAGTCTTGTATTAGACATATCTTGTAAACCAAGTTGTTATTGCTTTGGTGTAGGGTGTTCATTGAGTTGTAAGTGTTGTGTCACTCTAAGCTTTTAAGCGTGAGTGCTGTGTATCTTGATTAAAGCTTTTAAGCACAATCAAGAATTGTTTGAAGTGTGACTTCAAAATTGTCTTTAATATTGATTAAAGGTAGTAATCACTGAGGTGATTGAAGGGGAGTGAGTAGGAACTCTGATCTTAGTGTAAGATTGAAATTGTATTGGATAGGGATTAAGTGAAGAGTTGTAAACGGGTGAGTTTAGCTTTGAATTAATACTACTAATAGTGGATTTCCTCCCTGGCTTGGTAGCCCCCAGACGTAGGTCATGTTGGACTGAACTGGGTAAACAATTACTTGTGTTATATACTGCACTTACTTTTAAGTTCTGCATAAATCTTGTCTGTGCAGATTTGGATGTCATAACTACCCGTGTGACATCGAAAGTCTGATAACTAGAATTTCAATTGGCATCAGAGCATGCACCCTGCCTGTTAATTTCTGGGTGAGATCTAGGGAAGTTACTTTCTAGTACCATGGACAAGGATATAGGACACTCAAATAGACCACCCATGTTGGATGGATCTAACTATGATGACTGGAGGCCTCGTATGATAGCCTTCTTAAGGTCTCTAGATAGCAAAGTCTGGAGAGCTGTCAACAAAGGATGGGAACATCCAACGAAGACAGGTGAAGATGGAGTTAGTGTGCAAATTCCTGAAGAAGAATGGGACAAGGAGCAAGAGGCATTAGCCCTTGGAAATTCTAAGGCCTTGAATGCATTGTTCAATGGAATCAGTAAGAACATCTTCAGGCTGGTACACCACTGTGAGCTAGCTAAGGAAGTTTGGGATACCCTCAAGATAACTCATGAAGGTACTTCCAAGGTGAAGATGTCCAAACTTCAGATGCTGACCACCAAGTTTGAAAATCTGAGGATGAAAGAGGATGAGACTATTCATGACTTCCACATGAATATTCTTGAAATTGCAAACACCTCTGGTGGATTAGGTGAGAAAATGGCTGAAGAGAAACTTGTAAGAAAGATTCTCAGGTCCCTGCCTAAGAGATTTGCTATGAAGGTCACAACCATAGAAGAGGCTCAAGATATCTGCAAGATGGAGGTAGATGAGCTCATTGGTTCCCTCCAAACCTTTGAAATGGGCTTATGTGAGGATGCTGACAGGAAGAACAAAAGCATAGCATTTGTATCTAACACTGAAGAGAAGTCAGAAGAAGGAAACAGTGGAGGAAATAGAAGCATCTCTGAAGCCATAGCCATGCTTGGAAGACATTTCAACAAGTTCATAAAGAAGGTTGACCAACAGGGTAGACCTAATGTCAAGAACATCCCGTCTGACATAAGGAAAAGATCAACTTCTGAAGAAAAGTTCAACCAAGGCAAGGGAATCCAGTGCCATGGATGTGAAGGATATGGTCATATTAAGGCTGAATGCCCTACCTTTCTCAAGATGCAAAGGAAAGGGCTATCTGCCACCTGGTCAGAGGAAGACACTAAGAGTGAATCTGAAGGAGAATCTGCTAAAAATGTCACAACTCTGACCAGTGTCTGTGGTTCAGAGGATGACTCAAGCGGAGATGAGCTCAACTTGGATGAACTTGCTGCCTCATATAAAGAAATATGTGTTAAAAGTACAGAAGTATGTATCCAAGGAGAAAAGCAGAAGAAACTCATCAAAGAGCTAGAATCTGAGAAACAGGAGCAGCTGAAAGTCATAGAGGGTCTAAATGGTGAGATAACCCTGCTGACCTCCAAGCTGAATCAAATGACCAAATCCATCAGAATGTTGAGTAAAGGATCTGACACCTTGGAAGAGATTCTAAAAGTGGGACAGAAGTCAGGAACCATATCTGGTTTAGGATTCACTAAGAACTCTTCACCTGAACTCAAAAAGTCTAAGGCTGGAGTTCAGAAATTCAAGCAGAAGTCACATCCAATGTCTCAACATCAGAGAACCAGAATGAGCAAACATCAGAAGAAGAAATTTCAGAGATGGATATGTCATTACTGTGGTAGATTCGGTCACATAAAACCCTTTTGCTATAGGCTGCATGGTTACCCAAACCAGACCTCGTAAGGTAGGCCTAAGAAGAAGGTGTCTAAGCATAATGTCCCCATTAAGAAACAAACATGGGCGGCTAAGCAGACACCTCAGGTTAATCCTAAGCAGAAGGCATCTAAGCTTCATCCCTCTCCTGAGAATCAACAATGTGTTGCTAACCTTGCTCATACATCTCCAAGGGCACCTATCAGACAAGACTGGTACCTTGATAGTGGCTGCTCAAGGCATATGACTGGGATGAGCAACATAGTGGTGAATCTACACCCTCTTACCACCAAGTTTGTGACATTTGGTGATGGAACTAAAGGAGAAGTCAAGGGTGTTGGTAAGCTGGACTGTCCTGAAGCTCCAAAACTGAGTGATGTATTGTTAGTAAAAGGACTGGCTGTAAACCTCATAAGCATAAGCCAACTATGTGACCAAGGATGCAAGGTGGAATTTACTAAGGGAGGATGTGTGGTGTTGAATGGTTGCAATCAGGAAGTGATGAGAGGAGACAGATCCAAAGATAACTGCTATCTATGGAAATCTAAAGACTCACTCTACTTCCCTAAGTGCCCCTTAGCCAAGGGAGATCAGGAAGGGAAGCTGGGAAATGGAAGACTTGATCAACTTCATGTAAAAGGAATGAAGAAGAGCATTTCCAAGGGAACTATGAGAGGAGGCCCATATCTGTCTTTAGATAAAAGGACAGACTGTGGAAAATGTCTGATTGAAAGTTATGAGTCATTGGCACCTATTGGTCATCATACAAATGATATGACAACAAGGGATAAACAGATGTGTGTATTATTGTCGTCTACAGAAACTAAATACCTAGCGTCTGGTAGCAGGTGGTCAACCCTAGTATGGAGGAACCTGATGCAGACTGAGTACAATGTCACCCGGAATGTCATGACATTGTACGTTACTCAGTTTGACAATAGTAAGGGCAAAGAGGGAATGTGTACGTCTGATAATTTATAGCAACTAATGAAGTTAGTTAGCTACTGTTTAGTAAGTCAAATTATTAAACAACAAATAGTGTGCTCTGAGTGGTCAAAAACTAATAGACCTCACTCTTGCATCAAGCGTTTCACATTCCGTCGCTTCAACTCTCATTCGTGCAAACCTTCTTCCAAAGAAACGATTCAAATCTCCTCCGAGACGTTAATCATGTCGCACAAATCCGACTCAACCACCTACACGACCATGTCTGATTCCCCCAGCACCGAGTCTTGCAACCCTACCCGGGAGGATCCTGTTGCTGACGCTGTAACTTCGTCCCATGCAAGAAGACCTAAGGAAACGGTCTCTGGATTTTCATCAGAAATCGCTCTTAATGAACAAACAAGGGAAGGCTCGAGGTATGTGCATAACTCCATTGCAACTATTGTCACTCAGATACTATCTGGTAATCGGAATGTTCCTGGGGTTTCTGTTCCCTTGAACACTATCATACCTGATATTGTTGCATGTCAAGATAACGCTGTAGTGTTAAGAAAGAATGTCTCTGACAATGTTGAGCAACCTGAGGCTCATGAGGGGTCAAAGATTGACAAACCCTCAGGCAATGTGAGGAGTGAGAAGGTCGGTGTCACTCAAGATGTCAGTGACAACCCTAATGTTGACACTGTGAATCTGGAATAGCTCTCTGACAATGAACTGTTGACCTCAGTTGTCCCTAGCTTAGCCAAAAGAGTTAGGACTAGGAGAGAGAAGAAGACAGTGGTGCAGAGGTCCCCAACTAGGGAGGTGGATGTGACAACTTCTCTCAAGCAAAAGGTGACTCAGAGTCCCCTCAAAAGGAAAGGACATGGACCTGCAAAATCTTGGAGCAAGGAGGTGCCCAAGAAAATGAAGACCAAGGCTGTTGTGGTGGAGTCTGATTCAAATGTCCCATGTGATGTCACAACACCTATGTCTAAGAAGAAGCCAACCACTAGCAAGCTGGCTGCTAGTGTCCCAGAGGTACCTATTGACAATGTGTCATTTCATTTTGCCTCTAGTGTGAGCAGGTGGAAGTATGTCTATCACAAGAGGCTGGCCTTGGAGAGGGAACTAGCTCAGAATGCTTTGGAGTGTAAGGAGATTGTGGACCTTATTAAAGAGGTAGGACTAATGAGAAATGTGACTCAACTCTCAAAGTGCTATGAGACCTTGGTGAAGGAGTTCATTGTCAATGTGTTTGAGGAATGTGCAGATGGGAAGTCCAGAGAATTCAGAAAGGTCTATGTGCGTGGCAAGTGTGTGACCTTTTCTCCCTCAGTAATCAATCTGTATTTGGGAAGAGCTGATGTAGTGCAACCAAAGCTTGAAGTGACTGACAACAGAATATGTCAAGTCATCACTGCAAATCAAGTTCGGAAGTGGCCTCTTCAAGGGAAGCTGGTGGCCAGCCAACTCAGTGTGAAGTATGCCATGCTACACAAAGTTGGAGCTGCAAACTGGGTGCCCATAAATCACAAGTCAACTATGTCTGTGATGCTTGGAAAGTTCATCTATGCTGTTGGAACCAAGGCAAAGTTTGACTATGGTACCTACATCTTTGATCAGACCATGAAACACGCTGGGAGTTTCAGTGTGAAGGGACCTATAGCATTTCCTTCTCTCATATGTGGCATTGTGCTGAATCAATTCCCAAACATCTTGACTGACAATGACTTTGTGAAAAGAAGAGATAGTCCATTGGCCTTCAACTACAAACTGTTTCTGGGTAAGCATGTCCCTGACATTGTCATGACATCAGGAGAAACATCCAATGTTGGCAACCACCCAGAAAAAGTTGCTGTCATTGCTGTGCTCAGAGAGACTTGCAAACAGCTGGAGGCTAGGAAGCACGCGTTGGAAAAGCTGATCTCTCAATTGGAGGCGTCTGCTGAGGATACAGATGGAGCTGCTAGGCAAAGTTTCGAGGATGAGGAGGAGGCCAGGTCTGATGAGGAGACTGATGATGAGGCTGAGGAATAAACCTTTTTCTGGGATTCTGTCATTTCTTTTGTAATTCTGTTTATGTTGTTGGCTTGTAATTTAAAGTGTTGCTTTGGCAACATTTTTGACAAAAGGGGGGAGTAACAGGTGATACCCCACGACAACAGGTTATTATGTTAAAACAGATTTTCATGACAGATTCAACATTCCCTCCCCTGCAGCTGATGTGTGATGAAGTTTTTATTTAACTTTTGTTTGTGTGCTGATGTGTGTGAAGTTTTTATTTAACTTCCATCTGTGTGAGTGTGCTGTCACTCTGAGTGTATTAGCTAGGTCTATTACCTGCTAGATGTGTGATTTCCGCTGCTATGAACTCTGTTGTGGGATCAAAGTGTTTTAGCCAAAAATTTGCCAAAGGGGGAGTTTGTAGGTGTTTAATTGGCTGTATTGTATGGTAAAACACTAGCTGGATTCTAATGTATTGACTAATGTCATGACATGTTGTGAAGGCGTTTGTGTAACTGCATTGGAGGTTAGAGTATCTAACTGTACTCTGATGTCTTGACCAATGTCATGACATACCTGAGTAACTTACTGCAGGATTAGCTAATACAGGATTTATTGAATGTCAAATTGGATGTGGTGACATTCATCCCTGTCAGCAGATACTGAGGAATAGAACACTTGATGTTCTGTTAGAGCTCAGTATTCATTTTCAGTCTGGTTATCAAGGAAATACCAGACCTGGCATAAGGCCTACTATATGAATGTCAAACTGGATGTTGTGACATTCATCATGGACAGCATATACTGAACAATAGACAAAGTGGTGTTCTGCTACACTTCAGTATGTTTCTCAGTCTGCCCTTCAAAAGGATAACAGAACTGACTTAAGGCTAAATGTGTAAATGTCAAATTGGATACTTTGACATGTATTAATGTAAGCTGCTACTGTAGAATGGACAGTTTGGTCCTGTACAGTTCAGCAAACTTGTACAGTCTGTTTTCAAGAAAAACAGACTTAGCATATGGTCCTTGATGTCAAGCTGAATGTTGTGACATTCATTCCTGACAGCATATGCTATATTGTAGGTTGTTTATTTTTCTGTTTCAGCTTTTTCTCAGGCTATTCTTCAGGGATTCAACAGCTGAGAGAAAATCCAGGAAATCAACAACCAAACTACATTTAATGAACCTAACAAATAGCC
Source organism: Lathyrus oleraceus (assembly GCF_024323335.1). Classification (NCBI taxonomy): domain Eukaryota; kingdom Viridiplantae; phylum Streptophyta; class Magnoliopsida; order Fabales; family Fabaceae; genus Lathyrus; species Lathyrus oleraceus. The sequence goes on from NC_066580.1 coordinate 210,693,411, forward strand.
TATTTGTTAGTAACCTAGATGTGGAATTTAGGGAAACTCGGGTGACCTTAAATTCAGGAAAATACAAGTGCAAAGGCCTAAGTACTACAATATAAAAGGAAGTTGTTCCTTCATTCAGAACTGGGGATTTTGAGGCGTGAAGATTTAGTGTGTCCATCATACTTCACTGCTGTATTTTTGTGAGTCTTGTATTAGACATATCTTGTAAACCAAGTTGTTATTGCTTTGGTGTAGGGTGTTCATTGAGTTGTAAGTGTTGTGTCACTCTAAGCTTTTAAGCGTGAGTGCTGTGTATCTTGATTAAAGCTTTTAAGCACAATCAAGAATTGTTTGAAGTGTGACTTCAAAATTGTCTTTAATATTGATTAAAGGTAGTAATCACTGAGGTGGTTGAGGGGGAGTGAGTAGGAACTCTGATCTTAGTGTAAGATTGAAATTGCATTGGGTAGGGATTAAGTGAAGAGTTGTAAACGGGTGAGTTTAGCTTTGAATTAATACTACTAATAGTGGATTTCCTCCCTGGCTTGGTAGCCCCTAGACGTAGGTCATGTTGGACTGAACTGGGTAAACAATTACTTGTGTTATTTACTGCACTTACTTTTAAGTTCTGCATAAATCTTGTCTGTGCAGATTTGGATGTCATAACTACCCGTGTGACATCGAAAGTCTGATAACTAGAATTTCAAAGGCCTTTGATCAGAAAGTGCATCCTTGAAGCTATCAGATAGGTGACTTAGTTTTGAAGAGGATCCTTCCTCCCGGTACAGATAACAGGGGCAAGTGGACTCCGAATTATGAAGTTCCATATGTTGTTAAAAAGGTCATTTCTGGTGGAGCCTTGTTGCTTACAACTATGGATGGTGAAGATTTCCCGTCTCCCGTGAATTCAGAGGTAGTCAAAAAATACTTCGCATAAACTGACCCGCTGGACAAAAAAAGAAAGTCCAGGCAAAAAAGGGCATCCCGACGAACCAAGAGAAAAAAAAAGAAAAAAGAAAAAGGTTCGGGCAAAAGTTAGGGATAAAGAATAAAAAAAATATGTACACCCGGTAAGTCGAAACCCTGCAAAGGCGGCTTAGGCAAAAATGGGTATCTCGGTGGATTGAAAACCCGAAAAGGGAGATCCAGACAAAAGTTAGGGATTAAAGCGAAGACTATATTCTGAGTTATCTGTACTTCATCGCGTTTCAGTGTCTACCATCTTGAAGGATATGATCAGTCTAACCATTCTTCTCAGAAAGCAAAGAATTTGGAGGAAAGTGAAGATCTATGAGTCATAACAGAATTGGAAAATAGTGGAATGCCGTGTTCACATTGCCAATAGGATAATTTATTTTCTCTTTTGGCGCAATTACCTCTTCCTAGGAATTGCTTCCTGATGTATTTGCCTTTATAGGCCATTTTCAATCAATAAAAGTCGTTATTCAGTCAAATTGCTCTCTTGTTTTTTATTTTACTGTTTTGTTTGCAAAAAACGTCCGAATTTTTGATAAACATTGCATCTAAAAAACACGAAGGCTAGACAATGACATGCGGAAAGATAAAACATCTGAAAATCATTTTGAATGTCGAGTACACTTGAGTATATTTTGTCCATACGATCCCCTAGGGCATGTATGTCCTGCCGTTTTGCAGGTTACTATCTTTGATTGATGGCTAAAGTAGATGAGCCAAAGTTTGTTCGAAGGAAGACCCTGTTGTTTCAACACTGTCCAGTCGTGTAAGAAGATTGGGTCGTCTAAGTCGAGTTCAGAATTTGTTTCCCCAGCATGGTCGAGAGGTTGGTGTTTTCCTAACAAGTGACTCCCCAGTTGAGTTGGTTTATCTACCGTTCCGAGAATGTCAGATCGGTAAGTATCCTCAGCAGAATTGTTGTATATCCCCAGCGGAGTTGACAGTGCCAGACTGTCTCTTCCCAGCAGAAGCGACTGCTCCTTAGAGTCCGATGCCAGATCGATGATCTCGACGCCAGATCCATGGTCTCTTTCCTTGAAGTAGAATCTCGGTACCATATCGGTGTTTGCTTCCCCTGCTGAGTCGTCTCTCTCGCAGATTATGGTTGCCAGAACCACTGTCGCTTTCCTCAACAACAAGCTTCCAGTGCCATTCCCTCCCTAGTCAGAGTCTTGGTATTGTGTTATTGCCTGAACACCGCGTGGCCGGTCATTTCCCCACAAAGTTCATTGTGCTGTGTATCTCCAACAGCATTGTCTGGGTCAAGAAGAGTGTAATCATTCCCCCGGAGGGAGTTCTTGCCTCAACTTGGCATTCTCCCCAGCAGAGTTCCTTGCCTCGGCTTGGCGTTATTTCTAACCTAGCATTTCGCATCCCTGCATGTAGAATCATATTGCATTGCATCCTCGCAAAAGCATAGCATTTCCATTCAGTATGGAGCATTACGCCATAAAAACTCAAACATATGCATACATGCATTAAACCAGATTGGATCTTATCCCCAACAGAGGCAGATCATTTTCCAACATCAGTATAGCACATTTCCAGCAGTTGCTCTTAGTAACAGTCATAACCGATAATCCCAGTGAGATTTATTTTCTCACCAGTCCGTGAAAGGAAAGCTTGATTCCCTTCCGATTTAGCCCCCGGCAAGTGTTTGCCTTATTTTGACATACGTGAATATCATCCTGGTGATACCCGTAAGTGTCGTGCTGATCCCCCGTAAGTGTCTGTGCTTTTCTTTGACGTCGGCGAACATCATCTTTCGATGTCGGTAAACGTCGAATCCCAATCGTTGACCATCAGTAAATGGCATGTCTCTCATGGTGTCTACAAAAAAATTGTTCTGTCAACACCCGTGTGTGTCCTTTCCTTTTTGGTGTCGGTAAACATCATTGTTCGATGTCGGTAAACATCAGCCGCTTGTTAACCATCGGTAAATGGTTTTGTCGTTCAAGATTCACCAGCATCTTCGCTATCCATAAATATCGAATACTTCATGTTTGCCATCGGTAAATGGTTTCGTTTCATAAATATATTCTTTCCTTGGTGTCAGTAAACATCATTGTTCGATGTCGGTAAACATTGAGTCCCTTCCCAGTCATCGGTAAATGTCTGGTCTTGTAAACATCATTGTTCGATGTCGGTAAACATCGAGTCCCTTCCCAGTCATCGGTAAATGTCTGGTCTTGTTTCGCTATAAACATCATTGTTCGATGTCGGTAAACATCGAGTTCCGTCCCAGTCATCGATAAATGTCTGGTCTTGTTGCACCTGTAAACATCTTTTTTTTTCTCCCCAGCGAAGCCGCCATCGGTAAATGGCCTTGCTTTCTTTGATATCGGTAAATATCAGATTTTGGTTCAGAAGCCGCCATCAGTAAATGGCCTCGCTTTCCTTGATTCGTCAGCTACAGAGTGCAAATTCTCCAGTTCTTTTGGTATTCAATCCCTGTTTACCTTGAAAGTCTGATAGCCGTTGCTTTCATCCGTTCAAGTTCACAGTTGATTGAATAGGGGCAGCTGTAGCACCTCAAATTTGCCCCCCTCATTCATGCATTCATCTTTTAGGTCGTTTAACATTTCATATTGCATTTTATCATGGTAATCGGAATTAGATCCAAGAAGCTTGAATATCATCCAAGACACTTTGTGGGTTCTATCTGGGTGATCAGTCAACACAAGGGAATGGCTAGAGATACTTCCAACATGTTCAAATGGGGTCTATTCATCATTCAAAATGCTAATCTCGAAGGAGCAAAAAGCAGAGCCTGAGCTGTCATGCTCGCTAGGCGAGCAGATTGGTTCGCCCAGCGAACCTGACTGTCATGCTCGCTTAGCGAGCAAATCCTTCGCTAGGCGAAGCTCACGCGTTTTCAATATATAACAGAAAATTTGGGCTTGAGTTGCCCTCATTTGAGCCCACAAAGCCACGAAAATTAGGCTATATATTCTAGACTTCCACCTCCAAAAAAGACCTGAGCTAACCTGACCTAAAACCCTAGACAGAGAGAAGAGCTAACTGATTCAGAGCAATCTCCGGACACTGAAGGAAACTCATCTGCAAAGAACTAATTCCAGACTCTAGGATTGCTTTGCAAACCCAACCAGGGCAATTCAATTTCAATCAATCTCTCCAATCAGGTTTGCCTTATTCCCATTACTCTATGCTTAATTTGAATACTCTGAATGTATGAGGTATTATCGCGAGGTTTTGCCCACGGGTTTAAATGTATGTGAATATGTAAATCAATGCCTTGAATGTTTTAATCGTTTCGTTTCTGATGGATACCATAGGGTTTGGGTTGCCGAGATCGGACTGTTATCAATGAAGAACCCAAAACCCGCAGGCCTTCGCTAGCACCTTCGCTAGGCGAGCCTGCAGCGAAGCTTCGCTAAGATTTTGCTAAGTGATGCAGCAGCGATCGCGACAACATTTGTTTTTTCTGTTTGCTCTAATATTTTTGCGTTATGTTGTGACATGTTTGCTATTGCATCCATGCGTTACTTCCTAACCTGTTTGTTGAGTTTTTGTGACGGCTCACATGACTCTTGAAGAGATAGCTTGCGTGGTATTCCACTTTATTTGTGGGATACCCCCTGGAGGTTTATTCCGATTACCTGTGCTGACTTGCTTTCTTTGATGATTCTAGCTTGAGAGATCCTTGGGTTCCTTGCCCCCTTAGTTGCTGTTACTTCGGATCTTTATCCTTGTGGTACTTTTATCTCTTTCCCGTATTTTACCGCTTTCTTAGCTGGAAGACCTCGATAGGAGGCAATGTTTTCTTTTGTTTGTTTACTCGATACATGTTTTGTGTGGTGTGATCGTCTCCCCATAGGATTGCTAGACTTCGTATAGTCTCCCGTTTGCATGTCAATTAAGGTAGCACTGTTTCTTCGTCTAGGACTTCCTTTTTGCATGAGCATGCCTAAAACACAAACAAAATCATTGATTTTTCTTCTCCTAAGAACACGTTAACTCCTTCTACTACAGGCGAGTAAGTCTCCAAAGGTCGAGCATCCGGTAGATTGCGTAGTAACATCGTTCACCCAAAACAAACCCCGTAGTTATCCGAACTACTGCTTGCTCTGATTCTCATTCCAGATGAGATACGTAGGCATAAGATGCGATGTCTTAGCGAGCACACTCCCCCCTAACCCATAGGTAGCCGAACTACGTTTTGCTCTGATTCTCATTCCAGATGAGATACGTAGGCATAAGATGCGATGTCTTAGCGAGCACACTTCCCTTTAACCCATAGGTAGCCGAGCTACGAAGACTCTGATTCTCATATTCAGATGGGATACGTATGCAGTGGATGCGACATCCGTGCGAGTCATTTCCTTTTGACCCTTTTTTTAGTAAATAGTACATTAGATAAACCCACACCCTTTAGACAAGAACAACAAAGGTGGATCCCGTAGAGTACTACGGATGCGTAGGGGTGCTAATACCTTCCCTTCGCATAATCGACTCCCGAAACCAAGATTTGGTTGCGAGACCTTGTCTTTTCCTTTCCTTTTTCCAGGTTTACTTCGAGCGTTTCCTTTCCCTCCTTTGGGATAAATAACGCACGGTGGCGACTCTTCTGTCATTCTTTTTCGCCGGTTGTTTTTTCGCATACTATGATTTTTCAGGTTGCGACAAGGTGGAACATTGAGGTATATGGCTTGACACTTAGAAACTTTTTCAACATGTTAAAATTTTCAAACTTCCACCTCAAAATTCACCTTGATCCAAGTTTGAGATGGAAAAGTGTTCAACATAAGATTGTTTGTCTTGATCTAAGCTTTCCGAAGAGTCCTAATTCATTCATTTTGGACCAATTTTTCTAGGGATGCACATGGTTTTAACATGCCTGCATCATTGGTGGAAATCAAAGTTCAAATGATCACATAACATTGCCTTGCCATTCAAGCTTCATTCCAACCTCATTTCAGATTCATTTGGACCTAATTGGATTGCTTCTTGGGCTTGTACACGCCCATGCAAGCATGTGCATGACATTGCCAAATTTGGAAGAAAATTCAAGTGTGCAAATAACACTTCCAAATGCTATAAATATGGACGCTCTGAGCTCATTTGAAAGGATCCTTGCGCGCCAACTTTGCCCCCTCTCTTCAAACCCTCACAATTCAAAGGAAAACCTGATAATTTTCACTTGAAAATTGAGTTTGAATCTCACTGTTTGGAGATTCAAAAACTCTAGGATCCAAAGCTTCTTTCCATTCCTAATCGACTTCTCCAAGTCATTGGAGCAAGATCCAACAAGAATTGAAGCAAGGAAGAGCAAGTTCTGCACAACATTGAAGGTATTTTCCAAAAAATTTATTCTCTTTGATTCTCACTCAATTCTCATCAATTCTCTTGGATCTTTGGTTGTTTGAAGTCCTACCAATATAGGCAAGAAGATTGAGTTGCTTTAAGGTCAAATCGAAGCAACTCAGTTGACACACCTCAAAATTCAACTCCTCACATCTTTCTATATATTTGGAGTTAGTTAAAATTGAGCTCAGATTCGTGCTCTACGCCATTTTTTCTTTTAGATTATGTCCTCCTTTTTCATTTATGTGATGGTGATGACTGAACCAGTCAGGCGAGGTTCGCCTGATAAGGTGACCGGAGGTTTAACGCCGGTGATGTGTTGGCATGGTTCAGAGCCATTGATCCTTTTCAAATTGTTTTAATCTCGTGCGTTGCTTGTAAATACCACTTGTGTTACGCGTTGACTAGTGACTATGGTGGAAAGCATGATTGTGACCACTTGATCTGCCACCTCAATTAATGAGGGAGATCAAGTGGTCCACGTTTTTTTGTATTTTCTGATTTTCATTTTATTCCTTTGATTTTCATTAATTCATATTAATTTTAATATTGATCTAAAAAATATGAGAGTTTCACCAAATTTTTTAAAATAAAATCCTCTTTCATATTTTAAATTAAAATTATTTTTTGGATCATTATTAATATTTTTCACGATTTAATTGATTTTGTGATTATTTTTAATTGTTTAAAAATACTTTTAAGTCTCTAAAAATTCTGAATTTTTTTCTCCAAGGTCCTTTGGCCTTGTTTGACCTATGATAAATCTCATGGCCATTTCTTTGGTGTTTTGATGAGATTTTAGGAATTTGACAAACCATATTTAATTTAATGCATTATTTTTAGTATTTTTAAATTGAATAAATGCCAAATAATTGTGTTGAGCTATTTTGATTGTTTGTATAAGTTTGATTTGTGTTGTTGGGCCTTGGTCAAGGTTGATTTGACTTTGTTAAGTTAAGATCATTGGATTTAGGGGATTGATGGAATGTACATTCCATCTCCCAAAATGAATGAATGATCTTAATTTGGTAAAAGTCCTCCTTTGTCTAATTTGAGTTTTGATCCATTCCCATCTCTCTTCATCTCATTCCCCTTCTTTATGCATTCATATCATGGACCTATGATATCTCTACATCCTAAGGCTAGTTGATTGCAAAATCAACATAAGTATGGATGAGATTAAGCCACCACTTTTGCATATTCTTTTTGTGTGTGGTATGTTTCATGAGCATAGTCCATTATACTATGTCTCTAACATGCATTAACACCAAGATTCTATTGCCCGACCTCAAATAGTTGTGACTTCTACATAAGTCCAATTACGATTGCTTAACATAACGCTAAATTTTTGATACAAAAGGCATAACTATCTAGTTAGTGAGATTTTAAGTCTCCCCTCTTTCATGGTATTGTGTGGAAACTTGGCCTTTCTTCCTTCCTTTGGAAGATGTCTTGGTTCAAGGATCCATGCTCGTGATAAGTGGGTTGAGTGTTCTCCAAAGAATGACTTAAAATAAAAAGCAAAAGCAATACTAACTTCTAACTCATTAACAACTAACATTTAATTTCAAGTCATTTACTTTAATGCACATTATTTTTAAACCTTATTTGTTTGCCATTGTTCATACCATTCTAATTGTTTATGTTAATGTGATTTTCACTTTGTCCATTTGGACCATATTTTGTGATATATTTGCTTGTGTATATTGTGCTTGTTTGTGTGGTCTTTGAGCATTAATGTACATAATAAAAACCAAAACCATAAAAAAATATCTTGTGTGGACTGTTGGTTTGGTATGAGACAATTGGACTTAGAATTTAGGTAACACTCCCTATGCACAAGACTTAGCCAATGCCAACTTTCGTGTAACCAAGTGCTTGTAATCTGAAACTTCATTTGATACATCATTGAATATCCATTTGAGTTCATCTGCAACATGATCCTTGTGAAGCTATTATTTTGAACCTGTGACTTATGGCATTATGGAATTCATATGCCACATGGGCAAATTTGAAGAAGATCATGGAGTTGCTAAGCTTGGATGTGGCTATCTTTATTTGATGCCTTGCTCTTCAAGTTAATATTGTGTGCATTGTTTGTTGCTTGATTCTAATGTCCAAGGGAATTTGAGTTTCTATATGACATTTTTGTCTATTGGATTGCAGCCCATTGGTCAGATCTTTTCAACTCTTAACTTTTAAATTTATGCTTAGGATTAGTCTCTTCATCTCCTTCCCACTTCTTTAATTTCAAAATCTCTCCCTCCTTTTAAAAACTTCTTTGTTTGTACTTGTTTTTTTCTAAACTTAGACCATTTTGCAAACTAGAAACTTTGACCTTATGGCATTGCATTTTAAACTTCTTTTCTTAAATAAACATGTAAATAAATTTAACTATACTTGACTTAAAGACTTCAAAATCCAAAAAGAACTAACTCATTCAAACCTTTTTTTAGGCCTTTGTGCCTTTCAAACCTAATTTTTGTTAAAAGCAAAGCATCCACTTTGAATTTGTATCACGAACAACAAGGTTTTGATCCCTCATTTTTATGTTGGTACGTAGGCACAAGTCCGAAGGTCTTGTCAAACACAAAAATATAATTAATGAATTCTTTTCTTACCCCCCCATTCTACTTAATTGCAAATATCATTTGTACAAAATACATATGCACACAAGAAAGGGCTCCCTAGGAGTACCTAGGACACTTTGGGTGCTAACACCTTTCCTCTGTGTAACCAACCCCCTTACCTGTAATCTCTGGCATTTTATTAGTTTTGATTTGAAAACTTCTAATTTTTGGGTTTTGTTCGTACTTTTACTTTTTCCCTTGGAAACAATAAAAGCGCGGTGGCGACTCTTGTTATTTAATGTCTTGCTTATCCATAGCTTGATGATCATGAACTTACCGCTACAGAAATTAAGTGGCGACTTTGCTAGGGACTAGTCTCCAGTGGGTTTAGCCTACTTTTGTGTGTGTGTATATAATTGTATGTTTGATGTATGTATATTAATTTGTGTGATATAATCTGCTTGTTGTGCTTGGTGATCTCTGAGCGGTGAGATAAGTTCTAACCCGAAATTGAGTGCAATTAAGATAGGAGGATGGTATAGTCACGTTCGACTTGTGTGGAGTAATCCTTAACAAGTTGGCTTGATATCCATCTGCTCAATGGAGACTGTAGCGGTGTATTCGTCGCTATATGATTTATTGATTAAACCATAAGCAAAGTATACAATGAATCGAGTCGCCACCGCACTTTTATTTATCCTAAGGACTGGTTAAAAAGCGAACAAAAACCTAAGAAGTTTTACACGTAGAAAACCAATAAAAGATCAGAGAGTCTGGGTAAGGGGTAAATTACACAATGGGAAGGTGTTAGGCACCCATCACGTCCTAGGTACTCCTAGGGAGCCCTTTTCACACTTGTTGTATAAAAATGTTTATTTGTTTTTGACATATTGTGCAAACATGAATGGGAAGATGAGAAAAGAATATACAAGTTAGTTATTTTTGTGTTTGAACGGATGAACCCGTTGCCTACGTACCTTCCATCAAAGGTAAGGATCAAAACGCCGTAGTTCGGCTAAAAGATTTCCAAAAATTTGTGAGTTCATTTTAAAACACAAGCACTAAGGCTTTTCATTACCAATGGGAGAAAACTCAACCCGAATCAACAATCCACCATGCGAGGACGGCTTCGACGTACTAGAGGGGTTAACCCTGTTTTCAGTACGGAAGTCTTACAATCGACTCACTAAGGATAAGGTAAGATTTACATCAACCGCTATGGTAATTGAAACCTATGGCTAATGTATGAAAACATATTAACAATGGACAAAGCCACAAAACAATTGAATGTGTGAGGTTAATTGATTATGAGTATTCACAAAATATGGTCAAGGTATGATTAAGATTGATTCAAGGAAGTGTTATGAAAAGTGAAGTTTGAAAAGTCAAGGACTTATGGTCCATGTTTCTAATTTGAAAAGACATGAAGACGTTTGCACAACAAGTCAAAGTTTTTGAATGCAAAGTGTGAAAAGGTTTAGGACAAAGAGGGTGTGGATAGTGGAGTGTAAAACTTCCTAGAAAGGTTCACCTCTTGAAATCATATAGAAGATGATTCAAGTGTGTCCTTAGGAATGAGCAACAAAGCAAAGCAAGCAAATAAAAGCAAGGTGATACCGGATGCCATCAATGGACTTATACCAATCTCACAAACAAAAGCGGATACCGGATACCAATAAATGGGTTTACACCAATCTCCTAAAACAAAACAATGATACCGGATGCCATCAATGGTCTTACTCCAATCTCACAAAGCAAAAGCGGATATCGGATACCAATAAATGGATTTACACCAATCTCCTAAAACAAAACAAAACATGGATGTCAGATCCCAATCTGTCTGGACTTATACCAACCTCCAAAGGATGATCATAGGAGTACAAATGCCAACAACATGGTCTTACACTTGCATCCTCACATACAACAAACCAACAATGCACTAGGCAATGGACATGAGTAGCCAAGTGAAATGGTCTTACACTCTATCCCTTCCAAATCATAGGAACAATGGCCAATGAGTGGACTTACAGTTGTCCTCAATGGGTAAACTCAAACATGGATCACAAAGATATGCAATGATGATCATGCAATAATGAACAATCAATGATGATAAGTGCACAAAGGCAAGCAAGCAAACATGTACAAATGCAACAAGCAATCAAAGATTCAGTTAGCACACACTATAACCAAACAATTAGGCTCAATCAAAGGGTGAGACTTAAAAGTCAACTGGAATAGGGTGAATGGTGCTCTTAACCTTGACATTGAGAGCCAAGGTGAAGCAGATGAAAAGATATGAGGGGTGTGCCTCATCACTCTTATCCCTGGTCAGGGAGAGCATTGAATATCAGAAGGTGTGGGAGTTCAGAAAGATGGAACTCTCTCCACAAGTTAAGGACTCGATGGATCTTGGGTTTTTACTCACTATGCATCAACACATGTGGTGCGAGCAAGGTGAGTGACTCACAGAATAGTAGGAGATAGGCTACATATCTCTTTTGTCTACCAATTGCCTCATATGAGGTCTTTTCCTGCTTGGGGACAAAGTTAAACAATCACAAACATTGCCTCTTAAGGAGGGCTTCAGACAGGTGCCTGGCTAAGTAACAAGCCAGGTCTTCCAGACTACATGGAGACAAGAGAGTCTACCTCAATGCTTAAGCAAAGCAAAGCAAGCAAGTTCTCAAAGGAACTAAAGCAACTATGGTACCTGAAATCAATCAAATATAATCAGTATACCGATCACAAAGTCAAAACAGACAAGATATGAACCAACAGTCAACACAATCAATCACATGTGCAAAGCACAAACTCAAAGCAAATGAGTTAGCATCCTACAAAACAAACCAAGTTAGTTCATCGCAATCAAGTAAACCAACTCAATCAACTTGAATTAATCTCCTTAAAGCAATTGCTCCTTAACCTGAAAAACAACTCAAATGTGAGAAGTAAACCCTTAGGCCAAAGCCTAGGGTCAAAGGAGGGGAAAAAATTTAAAACAGAACATGAAACTTGATCAAAATCAAGATTTATCAAATAAGAACAAATTCCAGTTGGTCTCATATCAAAAACATTCATCAATTGCATTTCATAAGCAAATCATGTCAAACTAGGCAAGTTGAGAACTCAATGATGTAAACAGAATGAACACAAGCATATCAATACCAAAAAGGCTCAATAAATTCCAGGAAAAATCATGCTTAAAAAGAACACATTGGATGAGCAGCACACCAAATTTCATTGCATTTGGACAAGTGGAAGTAAGTTAATTAAAATCAACAAATCATGGTATGAAAAAACAAACCCAACCAAGGCCACAAATCATGTATCGACTTCAAGTGAATGCAAAACAGAATTGGCATAAGATAAATGAACCACAACAAGGCCAAAATGAAGTTAAACATGTTAAGAATCAATCCAAAAAATTTCAGCTTCATATGATAAGGCATGAGAATTTCACAAGTCATGTAAGTTCCACACACAAAAAGAGTTCAAAAATGACTAAACAGCAAAGAAAATCCCAATCAAATAGGAAATGAATCTAAAAAATCTACAAAAAATCATGCTCACACTTGACATACAGAAGTAATCACATGCAGAAATTCAGAGCAATTGGCATAGCACAAGCATGGAAACAAAATTCAAGAAGTTGGACAAAACATAGTGTGACATACATTGTCACACTCATGAAGATCACATCATATCTCTCAATCCAGAAACTCAAAAATAGCAAACCATATACCAAAATGACCATGAGTGAGTCTAGATCATGCATAAAAAATTTCAACCATTTTCAATTAGGTATCAAGATTTCATGAAAGAAAATGTGAGCATGGTGCAACAAATGGTGCATGAAAGTAAACCCTAGGCATTTAATTTTTCTACACGTGCACAAATCCAATAAAAATGTCCATAAAATAAAGCACATGATGATGAACAAATCAAAACAAGAACCATGAATTTTGGATGAATTTTGAGTGAGTTATCAATTTTTGAAGTGGAAAAGAAATTAAAAGGTGAATGAACAAGTATCACATGAACATGATTAACATATATGAAAGAAAATAATACAAGGCAATGAATTTGTAGCCAGCGGGGATCGAACCCCTGCGTATCTCACACGGGCGCGTTTCAGCATGAAACGCCCCGTTTCATTAATTACGTGGCACGATGCCACTGGTAGCATGGCGAACAAACTACCAAACGCATGCAAAATGAAACAATGAAGATCAAACGAGGTCTGGGCACGAAAATCACATGAGTTCTTCATGTTCTTCCACATTCATCATCATCAAGAACATTCCATCACATAAATTAACAAAAATTATATGGATCAACTCAGCATTCAACGTACATCAATAATATCAACTTAATTTCATCTAATTTTCACTACAGAAAAAGATTCGATCGAAGAAAGTTTTGACAAGCAAACTTCAAATCCAGATTTCTTCATTAATACTTAATGGATTAGCACGATTCAAGGTGCAGTAAACTCAGCAAAGAACGATCTATCAAAGCCATATCATAATTTTAGCAATTGTGAGGTTCGAGTTCTTACCTCTTGAAGTTGCAGATCTTGATTCTGGTGATTTCAAGGCTTGGATCGTGAAAACAGAACTTCAATGATGTTGAGGAAGATGGATGGAAGTGATAATTCAGCTCGAAACCTCTTGGATTAGCCTGGATCTTCAACTTCGATGTGCAAGCTCAAGATGCAACAGCCACGATTTAGCCAAGTTCTTCTACAATTCTTCTTCAACAGTTGTTCAATAGCACCTGCAAGTGAAGATCAACACGAGAGAGAGTACAAAGAATGAAGAATTTTGAAGAACTAAGTGAAAAAGTTTGGAAAATTTTGAGAGGATTTAGAGAATTTTTGATTTGGGATCTGAGATTGTGATTGTGGATTTCGATTTTCTGTTATGATTAGGACTATATAGTCCCGTTAATCCAACTTCTTAATCATGATTAAGACAAACCAAATGGATTAGTGAAAATGAGCTTTATGTCAAGTTGGCCAAAATTCCCTTATGCTTGTGCAGCCAATAGAACAGTAGAAACTCTTTTGAAGCAAATCCAATTTTCTGTTTAGAAGCTATTGGAAGTGGTTCGGCATGAAAATCATGAGTATTTTTCAAATTGACTATTTTTCCCACCAAAATGCAAAATGAACACTTGAAAAATGGACTTTTGATGTGAAGATTTTTGATGCAATGTAATGATGGATTATGATAAAGCATGTCAAATGGGATTTGCTCAAAGAAACCTCACTCAATTTGGCCAAATGGTTTGGAAGTTATGCCTCCTTGAAATCCCAAAATTCTTGAAAATGATTTGATCATAACTTGCCAACCACAAATGAAAAATGAGTGTTCTTGGACTTTTTGGAAGGCAAGAGCAAGATCTTCAACTTTCATGTTGGACAAATTTTGATTTGAAGCTTGCTTGATGATGTAAAGTTGAGGAGAATAACTTTCCATTTTTGGCAGTTGAAAATTACAGGTCCTTGCTATTTTGGGAAACTTTTTGTCTGACCTCCAATTCCTCAATGATGATGTTTGACATGTTATATGAGGCTTATATGGACATGAATGAGACCTCTCAAACCATTTCCCATCTTCAAATCCCTGATTAAATGCACAGTTGACCACAATTGACTTTGCTAGGGTTTTGGTTGACTGAGCCATGTTCTGATGAATTTCAAGCCTCTTTCTATTGAGATCTTGATTCCAAATGATGTCACAACTCATATGAACCTCTTATGAATGATCATGGTGCCCAAATTCTTCAAGCATGGTCACCATCTATAGCTCAATGAATGATTGGACTGTTTGACCTAGTTTTGCTTCAGCTGCAAGTAACAAGGTTAGATGACAATATTTTTGTACTTTTGGGTTAGTAAACAAATGAAAAGCAATGATTACAAATGCTAAACATGCTTGGTGATCAAGAACCACACTCACAAGATAACCCACCCACTAGGAGGGAGGCAAGGTGCACAAAGATCCTTGAGGGAATGAATGATATGATGTGATGCCATGAGGGATCTTAGGGCAAAAATTGGGGTCTTACAGATGCCCCTATTTAAGGTTATTCTAGCCGGAGAAGTGAAGTTTAGAAATCTTCATATCGACGTGGTAGAATGGGCTTAAATAACAGTAATGAGACAAATTTTTGGTCCCTAAGAGACCTCATGATGTAAATGTATGCATGCAAAAGACACAAACTCTGTGGGGAATAGGGTCCACAAAAAAAGAAAAGACGATCCATCGGAGTAATTCACTCACCAGGAACAGAGACATTAACAAGACTCTCATGGGGATTCTTATTGGGGATAAAAAGAAAAAGAAAGCGTGAGCAGGACACGACTCTGATTTAGGGGATAACGAAACATCGAACTGGAGACTTTACTGGGGAAGTAAAGGACTCAAACTGGGGAGAGAAAGAAATTCCAAAGGAAAACACTTCCATTGGAAAGACTCAAGGTGACTCACAAAATGCATGTACTGGGGATAACACCAATACAGCAACACAAATAGCAATACAACTCCGCTGGAGAAATCTAGAAAAGACTTTCTAGGGGGAACCAAAGGATGAGATGTTACCGGTTAGTGAGTAACAAACTCAGGAAGAAAGAATATCTAAGACCTGTATGAGGGTGACATATATTAATCAACCAAACATCTGAGAAAGACCTGAAAAAGGTACATAAACTCAGGAAAATCTGACTCCACAGGGGACCAAAGTCATAATAGGGAGCAAAAAGGAAGGAACACCAAGGATACCAGGTTGTAGGTATGTAACAGGTGACCGACCAAAGCGTGAATTGGTGTGTGTTCCAAAACACTCATCATCCTGAAGAAAGCTAGAAAAGCAGACTTGTTTATAGGATGGACATTTGATTCTGTAAAGAATGCAAATCTTACTCAGTTGGAGAAACAAAGGATCCGACAAAAGAGTGCATGAGATATATTATCTATAGCCGTCAAAACATAGATAATATCCTCGCATGGAAGATTATCCTGAACCGGGTTGTAGGTTGTTTATAGGATAAAGGTCCGGAAACGTGAATTGGTTTGTGTTCCAAAACACTCATCATCCTGAAGAGAGCGAAAGCAAACTTGTTTATAGGATGAACATTCGATTCCACAAGGAATACGAATCTTACTCTGCGGAGAAAACAATCAAAAGATTGACCCAAGAGCGAAAGAGACATAATATCCATTACCGTCAGAACGTGGATAGTACACTCAAAAGGGAAGATTATCCTGAACCGGGTTGTATGTTGTTTATAGGATAAAAATCTGAAAATGTGAATTGGTTTGTGTTCCAAAACACTCATCATCCTGAAGAAAGCTAGAACAACAGACTTGTTTATAGGATGGATATTCGACTCCACAAGGAATACGAATCTTACTCTACTGGGGAAACACGACAAAGGATTCCAACCAAAGAGTGAAAGAGATATATTATTCATTACCGGCAGACCGTGAATAATATACTCGAAAGGAAAAGACACCAGAGATACCGAAGTATATAATAGGTGACTAACCAAAAACAAAGAGACAGTCGATACCAAGCATCCGGGTAAACGAAAGACAACTCAAAGGGATAAATTGCAAGCATCCGGCAATTATCCAACAACAAATATTCGATTCCGCAAAAGGGAAATAACGAATCTTACTCGACTAGGGAAACACAAAAGGTTTCGACTGAAGAGTGCATGAGATATATTATTCATAGCCGTCAAAACGTGAATAATAACCTCGAAAGGAAGATTATCCTGAACCGGGTTGTAGGTTGTTTATAGGATAAAATCCGAAATGAGAGGCATCGGGATACCAAATTAGGTATATAAAGATGACCAATGAAAGGGAGCAACAGACATTACCAACAAGAGGGTAAATGAAAGGTGATCTGCTGAGGATTCATTGGTGAGAATCAATGACCCGGGGAACACAATCACTGGCAAACGGTGAAAGGACCCGCTGGGGGTAAAATTGCTAGCATACGGCAGTTATCCACAAAAGACTTGCTGGGGACGTAAGTGCTTATTCAAGCGACTCATCCAAGCGAAGGAAAATCAACATCGAATACTAGATGAAGATAACCACAAAGAGGGGATTACATCTACCAGAGATTGGATAGAAAACCACAGAAAGGGAACTGTCATCGGTTGGGATGAACAACAAAGTTGACTCCGTTAGGGGAGAAAACAGGGTTTAAACTACCGGGTAGTAGGTAGAAAACCGCAAAGATAGGACTTACAACTGCTGGTTTGTAGGCAGAGGCCAAACATTCCACTGAGGATAAGATGAATGAGCGCCAGTTTGTAAGCAACTATTCATTTATACCACAGGGAAGCGCAAGAGACAGTTGAAAAAGGCCAATTTAGGATCGAACCAAAAAGGCGGACTGAATCAAGACTTGTCCTAATGAGGATATAACTCAAAAGGGTAAACCCGTCCCAATGTGTGTTGGGGGGAACGGAAATAACCGTCATCCACGAGGATGTATCTCAGTGGGGAAATGGCAGGAAAGGATAGACACTTTCTTCTTAAGGGTTGACTCTATTTTGAGAGATTAACACCCGACATCTGCTTTGGGAGATCTATAAAGAGATCTACAAAACCCATAGCAAGAGATATATGGCAAAAAATGTAACATGAATATCTGAATGTTTTATGATTATGCGTGAATATGCGTGATTTATGTTTGATGAATGCTGACAAAACAGACAACTCTAACACAAACAGGACCAGGAATCAAACATCCGGTACTATACTTCCAGGGAAAACCAAGGAGGTCCAACTGGAAAGCCAATCTGCTGGAGATCTTCAAGCTGAAAAGCAAAGATCTGCGGGGAGGCAAAAGATCAGAGACATCAGGAAACACCAAACCTCTGAGTGATGGATCAACAATCAACCCAACTGGAGTACAGAAAGTCACAACAGGCAATAACGGCCACAAAGACAAATCTGTTGGGGAATGGGATAAATCCCAAAATATCTGCAGGGGAACAAGAGCTCACTGCTATGAAAGCAACTCTACATAACTCCATTAGGGAACAACCCACTGAGGGGGAACAGATCATCCACATAGAATCTGGCTGCACAAGCAACTCTACCTGGGGATAATGCAAATATCCATTCCACTGGGGAACGACCCGCTGAGGAGGAAGAAAAGATCACACAAGTAGATTCTGCGACAAGCCACTCTACTGGGGATCAAGAGCAATCAGGGAATCAACCAAAATCTCTGGATGATAGATCACCAACCAACCCTACTGGGGAAAACAGAGGTTTCCAACTCTGACGGAGGTTCTGAGGGGATTATCATGGATGCAATCCTGACTCTGTTGAGGAACACCCATCCCATTGGGGATTTTGCATGTACACGATCCACCAAACCACAACCTTACTGACGTCTCCTGGGGAGGTCCGTTGAAGAATCCACTGAGGGATGCGGAAGAGAGCTGGGGATCAACCACCAAATGCTGACTCTTCTGAGGAGAATATCCACAACTTCTGAGGAGGAACACAATCGCTGCCCTGCTGAAGGAATAAGCGCACTGACGGGGAGATATAGCAACTCCGCTGGCGACGTGGCCGGGGAAGAGAGTACTACTGGAGCAAACAAAGTTTTCCACAACACTCTGCTCTGGGGATATATCACAGATCCCACTATCGACTGTGCTGAGGAAAGACGGCAACAACTCAGCCTGCAACAATGTTGGGGAAAGCAGTAAAATATCGGGATATCAATCTACCAACCATTGAATCTTCAAAGGGAAAGCATCCATGCTGAGGATAAAAACCACAACTCCGCTGGCGATTGCACTGGGAGAGTGATAGGGTTCCGGGGTCTCAAACCAACCACTACTGAAACTTTCAAATGGAAAACACCCATGCTGGGGGAGAATACTGCTGGAGAAGAAAACGAAGTCTTCAACAACATTCTGCTTAGGGAACAACCCTAACAAAAGCTCTGCTTGGGGAACAACCCCAACAAAAAGCAGGATAAAGAGGATACAACCAATGCCAGGAATATGAACAAATGTCTTACCTGTTGGGAATCATGCCACCCTCGGGAGAGCACTGAGAAATTCTTGAGTATCCTTTCATCATTGTGAAGGTTCACTTTGTTTAAAACAACAATTTTGAAAATTTATTTGTTTAAAACAATGACATTTTATCAATTAAAACATGCAAAACATTTGTTGAATTGAAACAAATAAGAGTGCAAATAATTGGATAAAAGCTCAAATTGATTTGATGGAATGGTAGCCTGCAAATGGCAAGACTCCATAGATCTGTACAAATTTGAAATCAGTGATATATATTGGAAGAGGGCTACATTGAACATAATGATCCTTTCTCTACCAATTTGAATCTAGATGTATGCGAAGCTTCAGTTGACGACGAATCGAGAATCTTCTGACGAAAAGACGGTTGTGGAACAGAAAGTCTTGTCAGGATGCAGTTACTTGCCAAATCCCAAATTTTTGCCTAGATTGCCTCAGGGTGAGGTACTCAATCTAGCGGGATGCAAATATACTCTTTTTTTTCAAGTCTCTAATTTTTGCCTGGATTACCCTTGCGGGTTCTCCACCGAGACGCTCATTTTTGCCTAAGCCGCCCTTTCGGGTTTTCAACTTAGCGAGCTATTCTGTTTTTTTTCATTTGCATATACTTTTTTTTAGGCAAAGTATTTCTTGACTGCATCTGAATTCACAGGACGAGTGAAATCCTCCCCATCCATTGTTGTAAGCATCAAAGCTCCGCCTGAAAAGGCTCTCTTGACATAATATGGACCCTCGTAGTTTAGAGTCCACTTGCCCCTGGAATCGAGCACGAAAGACAAGACTTTCTTGAGCACGAGGTCACCTTCTCAGAACACACGAGGCTTGACCTTCTTATCGAATGCTTTCTTCATTCTCTGCTGATATAACTGACCATGGCACATGGCAGTTAATCGCTTCTCTTCGATCAAATTCAGCTGGTCATAATGACTCTGAATCCATTCAGCATCAGTCAACTAGGGACTTGAGGGTATAATTTTTCCTTTTTTCTTTTGAAAAATTTTGAATTTTTTTTCCTGATTTTTGATTTTTTCATCTTTTTCACCCTCTTCTCCTTTTTTTTTTGATTGCATTTGCAATGCCCCAATTTGACTGTTGCTGATTCTCATGATACAGCTGAATGAGCTCCTTTGGTTGCTCAAGTGCTCGGGTAATCTCATCAGGAATCCCCTTCAACATCATCTTCCTCTGCTTCGAATACAAAGAATTCAAGATTGGGAGATGGCGTTGGATCATTATGTTCAATGGGTTTTAAGATCAACCTGCATAATGATTTTGGTTAATGAAAAACTTTAGAATTTAAACAAGCAAATCATTATGCAGATGAAAAATGTTTGCTTTTATTCTTGTTTTTATGGGTTTTTTGTGATCACTGATTTCATGCAAAAGCAAAAAGTGAAAACTAATGGAAAAACAAATGTTTAACAATGCATTAATTGAATGAAACATCATTGTATTAAATGTTGCCAACAATGTCATCACTTCTCCTTTTGGCATGGGAGAAGGGTTTTGAACAAAGTGAACAATTACTCTGATCTATGGATGACTGTAAGAACATCTACAGCGACCCAATTGTGGCAGACACCGCCAGGAATGACGAAATTGTTCAAGTCCTCTGCATCCTCTTCCAAGATAGCAGCAGTTTCTTCTTCAGGTTGATCGTCATGGATGAAACCTCCACTCTTGAACAACCCTTGCTCATTAAATGCCCCAGAACAGTAGCCAATGCTAGCCCGGGATCTGTTAACCAGGAATAAATCCATCAACATCACATAGTCTGGCAAATACCTCTCTAAGTTCACAACCCTCTTGCTCAAAACGGTCCATAAATCTGGCAAAGATGGCTCTGGTATAGTACCGGCGAAGTGCGTCTTCAAAATGAATGAAGATCGCAGGGTCAGACCACGGGACGGGAGACCGGAACAAAACACCCGCTTATGCAAATGATGCATGAAGTGTTTGTGCATATGCTTGTTTTTATTTCAAAGGAACTCAAGGGTTTTATTTGCAAACTTTGAAATATTTAAGCATTTTGATCAAATATGAGAATATCTCATCAGATATATCAGGTGAAATTTTTTTCGGTTTTTTTCATGTTTTGAATTTTTTTGCAAATAAACTCCTTTGAGTTCCTTGAAAATTTTATTTTTATCTGATGATATGAATGCACATGAATGCATGAATTCATGAATGCAACAATCACACTCAAGGATCAAGCAAAGCACACCAAACAAAGGTCATGGGAAAGCTCATTGTATCCCTAATATCAATCATCCATTTTGGTGGATTTAGGTTTTCACCTTATCAACACCCAAGTTCCATTGATATTAACGGTACATGAACCGGCTCTAACATCCTTAATATCAATCATCCATTTTGGCGGATTATGGTTTACACCTTATCGACGCCCAAGTTCCATTGATATTAACGATGTTTGAACGACTCAACCACGAATCACGGGTTTGCTGAGAGCCACGAGCTTGGAGTCTCGGTTAAGAACCACCCAAAGGGAGTGTACTAGGGTTTAAACCTGCCAGACATGATCTACCAGAGGTTCCCATAATCATCGTCCCATCTCTCCGATATTATCGGAGAAACGAATACTCGTATTCCAAAAATATTCTCAAGAGAGACTCTTATGAATGTAGTATCACGTAACAATCGCATCAGATCTTACATCTGAACGACCTTCGCACTACGTCCTAAAAATAGGCCAAGATGGGCTTGGTGAACTAAGGTCATTGGCTTCTAAGGCGCATGATTGAAAGAATAATGCCTAACCACAAATAACTTGTGTGACATTATTAATCCAACATGACCTCCACCAAGTGAATGGACTCGCAAGTCAAATAATTGTGTTGAGCTATTTTGATTGTTTGTATAAGTTTGATTTGTGTTGTTGGGCCTTGGTCAAGGTTGATTTGACTTTGTTAAGTTAAGATCATTGGATTTAGGGGATTGATGGAATGTACATTCCATCTCCCAAAATGAATGAATGATCTTAATTTGGTAAAAGTCCTCCTTTGTCTAATTTGAGTTTTGATCCATTCCCATCCCTCTTCATCTCATTCCCCTTCTTTATGCATTCATATCATGGACCTATGATATCTCTACATCCTAAGGCTAGTTGATTGCAAAATCAACATAAGTATGGATGAGATTAAGCCACCACTTTTGCATATTCTTTTTGTGTGTGGTATATTTCATGAGCATAGTCCATTATACTATGTCTCTAACATGAATTAACACCAAGATTCTATTGCCCGACCTCAAATAGTTGTGACTTCTACATAAGTCCAATTACGATTGCTTAACATAACGCTAAATTTTTGATACAAAAGGCATAACTATCTAGTTAGTGAGATTTTAAGTCTCCCCTCTTTCATGGTATTGTGTGGAAACTTGGCCTTTCTTCCTTCCTTTGGAAGATGTCTTGGTTCAAGGATCCATGCTTGTGATAAGTGGGTTGAGTGTTCTCCAAAGAATGACTTAAAATAAAAAGCAAAAGCAATACTAACTTCTAACTCATTAACAACTAACATTTAATTTCAAGTCATTTACTTTAATGCACATTATTTTTAAACCTTATTTGTTTGCCATTGTTCATACCATTCTAATTGTTTATGTTAATGTGATTTTCACTTTGTCCATTTGGACCATATTTTGTGATATATTTGCTTGTGTATATTGTGCTTGTTTGTGTGGTCTTTGAGCATTAATGTACATAATAAAAACCAAAACCATAAAAAAATATCTTGTGTGGACTGTTGGTTTGGTATGAGACAATTGGACTTAGAATTTAGGTAACACTCCCTATGCACAGGACTTAGCCAATGCCAACTTTCGTGTAACCAAGTGCTTGTAATCTGAAACTTCATTTGATACATCATTGAATATCCATTTGAGTTCATCTGCAACATGATCCTTGTGAAGCTATTATTTTGAACCTGTGACTTATGGCATTATGGAATTCATATGCCACATGGGCAAATTTGAAGAAGATCATGGAGTTGCTAAGCTTGGATGTGGCTATCTTTATTTGATGCCTTGCTCTTCAAGTTAATATTGTGTGCATTGTTTGTTGCTTGATTCTAATGTCCAAGGGAATTTGAGTTTCTATATGACATTTTTGTCTATTGGATTGCAGCCCATTGGTCAGATCTTTTCAACTCTTAACTTTTAAATTTATGCTTAGGATTAGTCTCTTCATCTCCTTCCCACTTCTTTAATTTCAAAATCTCTCCCTCCTTTTAAAAACTTCTTTGTTTGTACTTGTTTTTTTCTAAACTTAGACCATTTTGCAAACTAGAAACTTTGACCTTATGGCATTGCATTTTAAACTTCTTTTCTTAAATAAACATGTAAATAAATTTAACTATACTTGACTTAAAGACTTCAAAATCCAAAAAGAACTAACTCATTCAAACCTTTTTTTAGGCCTTTGTGCCTTTCAAACCTAATTTTTGTTAAAAGCAAAGCATCCACTTTGAATTTGTATCACGAACAACAAGGTTTTGATCCCTCATTTTTATGTTGGTACGTAGGCACAAGTCCGAAGGTCTTGTCAAACACAAAAATATAATTAATGAATTCTTTTCTTACCCCCCCATTCTACTTAATTGCAAATATCATTTGTACAAAATACATATGCACACAAGAAAGGGCTCCCTAGGAGTACCTAGGACACTTTGGGTGCTAACACCTTTCCTCTGTGTAACCAACCCCCTTACCTGTAATCTCTGGCATTTTATTAGTTTTGATTTGAAAACTTCTAATTTTTGGGTTTTGTTCGTACTTTTACTTTTTCCCTTGGAAACAATAAAAGTACGGTGGCGACTCTTGTTATTTAATGTCTTGCTTATCCATAGCTTGATGATCATGAACTTACCGCTACAGAAATTAAGTGGCGACTTTGCTAGGGACTAGTCTCCAGTGGGTTTAGCCTACTTTTGTGTGTGTGTATATAATTGTATGTTTGATGTATGTATATTAATTTGTGTGATATAATCTGCTTGTTGTGCTTGGTGATCTCTGAGCGGTGAGATAAGTTCTAACCCGAACTTGAGTGCAATTAAGATAGGAGGATGGTATAGTCACGTTCGACTTGTGTGGAGTAATCCTTAACAAGTTGGCTTGATATCCATCTGCTCAATGGAGACTGTAGCGGTGTATTCGTCGCTATATGATTTATTGATTAAACCATAAGCAAAGTATACAATGAATCGAGTCGCCACCGCACATTTATTTATCCTAAGGACTGGTTAAAAAGCGAACAAAAACCTAAGAAGTTTTACACGTAGAAAACCAATAAAAGATCAGAGAGTCTGGGTAAGGGGTAAATTACGCAATGGGAAGGTGTTAGGCACCCATCACGTCCTAGGTACTCCTAGGGAGCCCTTTTCACACTTGTTGTATAAAAATGTTTATTTGTTTTTGACATATTGTGCAAACATGAATGGGAAGATGAGAAAAGAATATACAAGTTAGTTATTTTTGTGTTTGAACGGATGAACCCGTTGCCTACGTACCTTCCATCAAAGGTAAGGATCAAATCGCCGTAGTTCGGATAAAAGATTTCCAAAAATTTGTGAGTTCATTTTAAAACACAAGCACTAAGGCTTTTCATTACCAATGGGAGAAAACTCAACCCGAATCAACAATCCACCATGCGAGGACGGCTTCGACGTACTAGAGGGGTTAACCCTGTTTTCAGTACGGAAGTCTTACAATCGACTCACTAAGGATAAGGTAAGATTTACATCAACCGCTATGGTAATTGAAACCTATGGCTAATGTATGAAAACATATTAACAATGGACAAAGCCACAAAACAATTGAATGTGTGAGGTTAATTGATTATGAGTATTCACAAAATATGGTCAAGGTATGATTAAGATTGATTCAAGGAAGTGTTATGAAAAGTGAAGTTTGAAAAGTCAAGGACTTATGGTCCATGTTTCTAATTTGAAAAGACATGAAGACGTTTGCACAACAAGTCAAAGTTTTTGAATGCAAAGTGTGAAAAGGTTTAGGAC
The DNA here is from genome assembly GCF_024323335.1 of Lathyrus oleraceus. Lineage (NCBI taxonomy): Eukaryota > Viridiplantae > Streptophyta > Magnoliopsida > Fabales > Fabaceae > Lathyrus > Lathyrus oleraceus. The sequence continues at coordinate 210,718,376 of NC_066580.1, forward strand.
AAAGAGGGTGTGGATAGTGGAGTGTAAAACTTCCTAGAAAGGTTCACCTCTTGAAATCATATAGAAGATGATTCAAGTGTGTCCTTAGGAATGAGCAACAAAGCAAAGCAAGCAAATAAAAGCAAGGTGATACCGGATGCCATCAATGGACTTATACCAATCTCACAAACAAAAGCGGATACCGGATACCAATAAATGGGTTTACACCAATCTCCTAAAACAAAACAATGATACCGGATGCCATCAATGGTCTTACTCCAATCTCACAAAGCAAAAGCGGATATCGGATACCAATAAATGGATTTACACCAATCTCCTAAAACAAAACAAAACATGGATGTCAGATGCCAATCTATCTGGACTTATACCAACCTCCAAAGGATGATCATAGGAGTACAAATGCCAACAACATGGTCTTACACTTGCATCCTCACATACAACAAACCAACAATGCACTAGGCAATGGACATGAGTAGCCAAGTGAAATGGTCTTACACTCTATCCCTTCCAAATCATAGGAACAATGGCCAATGAGTGGACTTACAGTTGTCCTCAATGGGTAAACTCAAACATGGATCACAAAGATATGCAATGATGATCATGCAATAATGAACAATCAATGATGATAAGTGCACAAAGGCAAGCAAGCAAACATGTACAAATGCAACAAGCAATCAAAGATTCAGTTAGCACACACTATAACCAAACAATTAGGCTCAATCAAAGGGTGAGACTTAAAAGTCAACTGGAATAGGGTGAATGGTGCTCTTAACCTTGACATTGAGAGCCAAGGTGAAGCAGATGAAAAGATATGAGGGGTGTGCCTCATCACTCTTATCCCTGGTCAGGGAGAGCATTGAATATCAGAAGGTGTGGGAGTTCAGAAAGATGGAACTCTCTCCACAAGTTAAGGACTCGATGGATCTTGGGTTTTTACTCACTATGCATCAACGCATGTGGTGCGAGCAAGGTGAGTGACTCACAGAATAGTAGGAGATAGGCTACATATCTCTTTTGTCTACCAATTGCCTCATATGAGGTCTTTTCCTGCTTGGGGACAAAGTTAAACAATCACAAACATTGCCTCTTAAGGAGGGCTTCAGACAGGTGCCTGGCTAAGTAACAAGCCAGGTCTTCCAGACTACATGGAGACAAGAGAGTCTACCTCAATGCTTAAGCAAAGCAAAGCAAGCAAGTTCTCAAAGGAACTAAAGCAACTATGGTACCTGAAATCAATCAAATATAATCAGTATACCGATCACAAAGTCAAAACAGACAAGATATGAACCAACAGTCAACACAATCAATCACATGTGCAAAGCACAAACTCAAAGCAAATGAGTTAGCATCCTACAAAACAAACCAAGTTAGTTCATCGCAATCAAGTAAACCAACTCAATCAACTTGAATTAATCTCCTTAAAGCAATTTCTCCTTAACCTGAAAAACAACTCAAATGTGAGAAGTAAACCCTTAGGCCAAAGCCTAGGGTCAAAGGAGGGGAAAAAATTTAAAACAGAACATGAAACTTGATCAAAATCAAGATTTATCAAATAAGAACAAATTCCAGTTGGTCTCATATCAAAAACATTCATCAATTGCATTTCATAAGCAAATCATGTCAAACTAGGCAAGTTGAGAACTCAATGATGTAAACAGAATGAACACAAGCATATCAATACCAAAAAGGCTCAATAAATTCCAGGAAAAATCATGCTTAAGAAGAACACATTGGATGAGCAGCACACCAAATTTCATTGCATTTGGACAAGTGGAAGTAAGTTAATTAAAATCAACAAATCATGGTATGCAAAAACAAACCCAACCAAGGCCACAAATCATGTATCGACTTCAAGTGAATGCAAAACAGAATTGGCATAAGATAAATGAACCACACCAAGACCAAAATGAAGTTAAACATGTTAAGAATCAATCCAAAAAATTTCAGCTTCATATGATAAGGCATGAGAATTTCACAAGTCATGTAAGTTCCACACACAAAAAGAGTTCAAAAATGACTAAACAGCAAAGAAAATCCCAATCAAATAGGAAATGAATCTAAAAAATCTACAAAAAATCATGCTCACACTTGACATACAGAAGTAATCACATGCAGAAATTCAGAGCAATTGGCATAGCACAAGCATGGAAACAAAATTCAAGAAGTTGGACAAAACATAGTGTGACATACATTGTCACACTCATGAAGATCACATCATATCTCTCAATCCAGAAACTCAAAAATAGCAAACCATATACCAAAATGACCAGGAGTGATTCTAGATCATGCATATAAAATTTCAACCATTTTCAATTAGGCATCAAGATTTCATGAAAGAAAATGTGAGCATGGTGCAACAAATGGTGCATGAAAGTAAACCCTAGGCATTTAATTTTTCTACACGTGCACAAATCCAATAAAAATGTCCTTAAAATAAAGAACATGATGATGAACAAATCAAAATAAGAACCATGAATTTTGGATGAATTTTGAGTGAGTTATCAATTTTTGAAGTGGAAAAGAAATTAAAAGGTGAATGAACAAGTAACACATGAACATGATTAACATATATGAAAGAAAATAATACAAGGCAATGAATTTGCAGCCAGCGGGGATCGAACCCCTGCGTATCTCACACGGGCGCGTTTCAGCATGAAACGCCCCGTTTCATTAATTACGTGGCACGATGCCACTGGTAGCATGGCGAACAAACTACCAAACGCATGCAAAATGAAACAATGAAGATCAAACGAGGCCTGGGCACGAAAATCACACGAGTTCTTCATGTTCTTCCACATTCATCATCATCAAGAACATTCCATCACATAAAATAACAAAAATTATATGGATCAACTCAGCATTCAACGTACATCAATAATATCCACTTAATTTCATCTAATTTTCACTACAGAAAAAGATTCGATCGAAGAAAGTTTTGACAAGCAAACTTCAAATCCAGATTTCTTCATTAATACTTAATGGATTAGCATGATTCAAGTTGCAGTAAACTCAGCAAAGAACGATCTATCAAAGCCATATCATAATTTTAGCAATTGTGAGGTTCGAGTTCTTACCTCTTGAAGTTGCAGATCTTGATTCTGGTGATTTCAAGGCTTGGATCGTGAAAACAGAACTTCAATGATGTTGAGGAAGATGGATGGAAGTGATAATTCAGCTCGAAACCTCTTGGATTAGCCTGGATCTTCAACTGCCATGTGCAAGCTCAAGATGCAACAGCCACGATTTAGTCAAGTTCTTCTACAATTCTTCTTCAACAGTTGTTCAATAGCACCTGCAAGTGAAGATCAACACGAGAGAGAGTACAAAGAATGAAGAATTTTGAAGAACTAAGTGAAAAAGTTTGGAAAATTTTGAGAGGATTTAGAGAATTTTTGATTTGGGATCTGAGATTGTGATTGTGGATTTCGATTTTCTGTTATGATTAGGACTATATAGTCTCGTTAATCCAACTTCTTAATCATGATTAAGACAAACCAAATGGATTAGTGAAAATGAGATTTATGTCAAGTTGGCCAAAATTCCCTTATGCTTGTGCAGCCAATAGAACAGTAGAAACTCTTTTGAAGCAAATCCAATTTTCTGTTTAGAAGCTATTGGAAGTGGTTCGGCATGAAAATCATGAGTATTTTTCAAATTGACTATTTTTCCCACCAAAATGCAAAATGAACACTTGAAAAATGGACTTTTGATGTGAAGATTTTTGATGCAATGTAATGATGGATTATGATAAAGCATGTCAAATGGGATTTGCTCAAAGAAACCTCACTCAATTTGGCCAAATGGTTTGGAAGTTGTGCCTCCTTGAAATCCCAAAATTCTTGAAAATGATTTGATCATAACTTGCCAACCACAAATGAGAAATGAGTGTTCTTGGACTTTTTGGAAGGCAAGAGCAAGATCTTCAACTTTCATATTGGACAAATTTTGATTTGAAGCTTGCTTGATGATGTAAAGTTGAGGAGAATAACTTTCCATTTTTGGCAGTTGAAAATTACAGGTCCTTGCTATTTTGGGAAACTTTTTGTCTGACCTCCAATTCCTCAATGATGATGTTTGACATGTTATATGAGGCTTATATGGACATGAATGAGACCTCTCAAACCATTTCCCATCTTCAAATCCCTGATTAAGTGCACAGTTGACCACAGTTGACTTTGCTAGGGTTTTGGTTGACTGAGCCATGTTCTGATGAATTTCAAGCCTCTTTCTCTTGAGATCTTGATTCCAAATGATGTCAAAACTCATATGAACCTCTTATGAATGATCATGGTGCCCAAATTCTTCAAGAATGGTCACCATCTATAGCTCAATGAATGATTGGACTGTTTGACCTAGTTTTGCTTCAACTGCAAGTAACAAGGTTAGATGACAATATTTTTGTACTTTTGGGTTAGTAAACAAATGAAAAGCAATGATTACAAATGCTAAACATGCTTGGTGATCAAGAACCACACTCATAAGATAACCCACCCACTAGGAGGGAGGCAAGGTGCATAAAGATCCTTGAGGCAATGAATGATATGATGTGATGCCATGAGGGATCTTAGGGCAAAAATTGGGGTCTTACAGAGACCCTTTTGGATTTGGAAATGTCACACAAGTATTTATGGTTAGGCATTACTATCTCTAATTTGGGGTCCGAGAAGCTGCGGATCGTAGAACATTTAACCCCTCTTGGCCTATTTAGGACGTAGTGCGGAGACTGTTCAAGTGTAGACTTGATAACAGCTGTTACGCGATACTACACTCAGACGAGTTTCTCTTGAGAATATTATGGGTCGATGAGTCAGTCATCTTAACCTGTAATATCCGATAGATGAAATTAAGACTCTAGGAACTTTTTAGAACATGATCTACAGGTTTTATCCTTAGTTCACTCCTTTGGGATGGTTCTTACCCCAGACTCCATGCTCATGATTTACAACAAACTCTTGATTCTTGGTTGATCCAATCAAGTCTTGTCAATATCAATGGAACTTGGGTGTTGATAAGGTGAAAACCATAATCCACCAAAATGGATGATTGATCTTGACAATGACTTGATTCATCCATTGACCTTTGTTTGTTTGCCTTGTGTGTGATCCCTTATTTGTGATTGTTGCATTCATGCATTCATGCGTATCATAACATTCATCACACGAAAATTTCAAGGAACTGAGGTGTTATTTGAAAATATTTTCAGACCATGGATTATGGATGAAGGAACACTAAGAAGTACAGTTTCAGATGTACCGACTTGAAAGAGTTAAGGAAGCTAACATCTTTTGTATTAGATCCCTTGGACTTCAAGCAACGTCATGGGAATCTTCTGCCTATCTTATCTGTTGATGTGGTTGAAGGACTCTTAAGTGTATTGGTGCAGTTTTATAATCCTTTCTACCGTTGCTTCACTTTCCCCGATTATCAGCTTGTGCCTATGTTGGAGGAGTATGCCCATCTCTTGGGGATACCTGTTTCTAACAAAGTGCCATTTAGTGGATTGGAAGAGATTCCCAAATCTCATCTTATTGCTGAAGCTCTTCACTTGAAGAAGTCTGAGATAAAGGCTCATTGGGTGAAGAAAGGAGGGTTGTTTGGATTGCCATCTGATTTCCTCATCAAGGAAGCCACTGCCTTTGCTCAAGCTGGCAGTATGGATTCTTTTGAAGCTATCTTTGTGTTGTTCATCTATGGATTAACTTTGTTTCCTAACATTGACGGTTTTGTTGATGTTAATGCCATTAGAACTTTCTTGATTGGGAATCCCGTGCCTACTCTGTTAGGGGATATGCATTTCTCTTTGCATTTGAGGAACTCTAAGGGTGGTGGAACGATTGTGTGTTGTGTTCCTCTTCTGTACAAGTAGTTTATTTCGCACTTGCCTCAGACACCTGCTTTTGTGGAGAACAAATAATGTCTACGGTGGTCTCAGAGATTTATGTCTCTCACTAATGATGATATAGTTTGGTATGATCCTTCTTTGAGCAGTTTGGAGATTATTGATAGTTGTGGTGAATTCTATAATGTGCCTCTCATTGGTACACAAGGAGGAATTAACTACAACCCTACTTTGGTTCGTCGTCAACTTGGGTTCCCCTTGAGAGACAAACCTAATAACATGTTGTTAGAAGGTATTTTTTATCAAGAGGGTAAATATCCCCAACATTTGAAGCAAAAGATTGTGTATGCTTGGCATAATATGCATAGAAAAGGAAGATGCGAGCTCGGTCCGCGCAATTGTGTAGCTTTGGAAGCTTACACTACTTGGGTGAAGCAGAGAGCTTTGGAGTTGAAGATGCCTTATCCTTGTGAAAGACCTATGTCTATGGTTGTGGTTGAGCCATTAACTCTCCCTAACCAAGATGTAGAGGAGTTGGAAGACGCGCTCGCCAAGATGAAGAGAGAGAATGATATGTGGGAAGAACGTTTCCATGCTTTGAGCAAAAAGCATGAGGAGTTGTAGCTTGAGTCTAAGGACAAAGACGCACTTATTGAGCTACTTGAAGACCGAGTGACGAAGAGACAGAGAGATCCGAAGGTTTCATCTTCCTCTAACATGCCTCAGCCTTCCGTTGCTTGGAAGAAGATTGTTGATCAGCTTGTCCTCGAAAAGACTCAGATGAAGGCTTCTTTTGAGACCGAGATCCGACGCATTCGAAGGAAGTACGCGCCTACAGCCTGATCTTCTGACGTTGTTAGGGGTCCTTAGGATGACTAGTCTCCTTTTCTCTTGTATTTTTCATTTGGCTTCTGATATTGTACTAACTGTAATCCTTCCAATTATATAAATAAAAGAGAATTTTGGTTCATATCAAATTGTTGCAATTACTGTTGTGTATATATATATATATATATATATATATATATATATATATATATTTGCAAATAATATAAAGTTCCTTGAAAATAAAAACAATCAAGCATTACATTTTATGCATCATTTCCATAAACAGGTTTCTCTTTCGCCAGATGTCTCATTGGTGTTTCTTCTGTGCTTCAGCCAAACTGACTCATCGGTACAATACTCACGCCAATTGCTCCAGAATCATGGAACATCTTGAGCAATAGAATAGAGACCTGAAAGAGGAGATCGCCCACACGACTGCCATGATGGAGTCAGTTTTAGCCGCGTAGAGTCAATCTTCTCCAACACCTGCAACTCCTCCTCCTCAGAGGACTGTCATTTCAGAGGTGGCTATCTCTACTGTTCCCGCAACTTTCGCTCATTTCGCGCCTGTTATGCCTGCCGAATTCCCGTGGGGAATGCCGCCAAACTTCATGCCTGAAGGTTTTACACCTACATTTGTTTCTATGTCGACATCTAGCCCGGTCATGTCTGTGCCACCGCTTGTAGTGCATACCTTGCCTCGTGTGGAAGACACCATTTATCATTCCGAGCCATCTGAGGCCCCGGACGTATATGAGAAAATGGATGAAATGAAAGATCAATTTCTTGAGCTGCGCAAGGAGTTGAAAACATTGAGAGGTAAGGACCTTTTTGGGAAGAGTGCTGCTGAATTATGTCTGATGCCGAATGTGAAGATTCTAGTGAAGTTCAAAGTCACTGACTTTGAAAACTACAAAGGGAACACATGTCCGCTCAGTCATTTGGTGATGTATTCCCGCAAGATGTCTACCTAAACAGACAATGATCAACTGTTAATCCACTACTTTCAAGACAGTCTGACTGGTGTCGCGTTAAGATGGCATATGGGGTTGGATAGTGCGAGCATCCGCACTTTCAATGATTTGGGTGAAGTATTTGTTAAGTAGTACAAGTACAACGTTGATATGGCTCCAGACCGAGATCAGTTGAGATCGCTGTCTCTGAAGGACAAGGAAACGTTTAAAGAGTATGCTGAGAGGTGGAGGAACTCGGCGCTTAAATCAACCCTCCTTTAGAGGAAAAGGAGATGACAAAGATTTTCCTAAAGACCCTTAGCTCATTTTACTATGAGAAGATGATCGCTAGTTCCCCCAGTGACTTTACCGAAATGGTAAACATGGGGATGAGGCTAGAAGAAGGTGTCCGAGAAGGACGATTTTCAAAGGAGGAGGCATCATCCAGCAAGAGATACGACAACAGTTTTGATAAGAAGAAAGACAAATGAAGCCAACACAATAACTAGTCGGCAACAACGTCAACAACAATAACAACCATAACAACGAAGAAACGCCTACAACAACAACAATACCAACAATCATCAACTTCCATGGTGGTACAAGCCTGCTACAATCGAGAAATTCGCCGCAAATACCTGAACCACTTCCATGGTGGTACAAGCCTGACCTCCGTTGTGATTTTCATCAAGGAGCACCCGGACATGACATTGAGAACTGCTACCCTCTAAAATATGAAGTTCAGAAGCTAGTAAAAAGTGGAATGGTGTCTTTTGAGGACCGCGCACCCAACGTGAAAGCTAACCCACTGCCCGCTCTAGGAAATTCATCTATCGACATGGTAGATGGCTGTCCTGGGGAGTTCAAAGTGTTTGATGTCCGTTTTATTCGAAGGTCCTTGGTGACGATGCACAAATATATTTGTTTGGTGAGCGATTGTGAGCATGACCATGATGGTTGTGCTATCTGCAGTGTTAACCCAAGAGGTTGCGAGATTGGGAAAAGGGACATCCAGTGGTTGATGGATGGGGGTATGATCCAGATTGTACAATCCCGTCACGTAGATGACGATGTGAATATGATTTTTCATGTGTTTAAGAATCCCGAGAAAATGGTGATTCAATATGATATCAATAATAACAACTACATCAACCAAAGATCGGTATCACCGTTGGTCATACAGTTGGCGGGTCCAGTCCCGTACGCATCCGATAAGGCTGTTCCTTATCAGTATAATGAAGCTATGGTGAAGTATGGTCAAGAGGTTCCATTACCTACAACCAATTCTGTCGTGAGCATTGCTGATGTTACCAAGGTGACCCATAGTGGTCGAGTGTTTGGGCCGGTGTTCCCAAAAGATGTGGAAGATTCAATAGTCAGTAAGAAAGTGTAAGTGCCTACAGTAGATCCAGTTAGTGCTTCAAAGCGTCAGTCTGGTGAATCCAACAATTTGAAGACTAATGATGATGATGAGGTACTTCGGTTAATCAAGAAGAGTGAGTTTAATGTGGTGGAGCAGCTGCTCCAAACCTCCTCAAAAATTTCAGTACCGTCTCTGCTTATGAATTCAGAAGAGAATAGAGAAGCATTGCAAAAAGTTATAGAGCAAGCATTCGTGGAACATGATGTTACGGTGGATCAGTTTGATCATATTGTGGCTAACATCACTTCCTGCAATAATCTCAGTTTCTGCGATGAAGAACTCCCTGAGGAGGGTAAGAATCATAACTTGGCTTCGCATATCTCGATGAATTGTAAAGATGACGCTTTATCTAATGTGCTTGTTTACACCGGATCTTCGTTGAATGTGCTGCCGAAGTCAACATTATCAAAGTTGTCATATCAAGGAGCGCCTATGAGATATAGTGGCGTAATCGTCAAAGATTTTGACGGTTCACACAAATTAGTGATAGGTGAAGTGGACCTTCCAGTGAAGATAGGTCCGAGTGATTTCCAAATTACTTTTCATGTAATGAATATCCACCCGACTTATAGTTGTCTGTTGGGAAGGCCATGGATCCACGAGACGGGAGTTGTTACCTCCATGTTGCATCAAAAACTCAAATTTATCAAGAATGGGAAATTAGTCATTGTTGGCGGGGAAAAGGCGCTGTTGGTTAGCCACCTGTCATCTTTATCTTATGTTGAAAATGAGGATGAGGTTGGAACTCCGTTCCAAGCCTTGTCTATTACTATTGAAAAGAGAGTTGGGGCACCTATGTCCTCATTGAAAGATGCAAGGAAGATTGTTGAAGAAGGAATTGTTGATCAGTGGGGGCGAGTGGTAGAGGTCGCCGATAACAAAAACAGAACCGGTCTGGGTTTTTAGCAAGGATAGTCAGTTGTTAGATCTGATGATGTGCAACTCAGCTTCCGTAGAGGAGGGTTCATTCATGGCAATGAACAACACTTAGCTGCTATGCTAGAGGATGACGAAGAGGAAGACTGCACCAATTTTGTGACGCATGGAAAAGCTTGCAACAATTGGACTGCTATTGATATTCCTGTTATTATGCATCAATCTAAGTAATTGCTTTTATTTGTTTTTAAAAAATCCTTCTCCTATGCCTAAGGGAGAAGTGAACATTGTTGGGCATTTTCAAATTTGATCATCAGTAAAATTATTTCTATTCATCCACATCTATGATGTTTTGTTTTTACTTTTTGCTTTATTCTGAAAATGGTAATCACAAAAAAATATAAATAAATAAATAAACTTGTCCATCTGCATAATATTTGGTCACAAATCACTTCTCTGAAATCAAAATATCAAATCATTATGCAGGTTGGTTTCTAACCCCATTGAATACAATGATCCTTCTCCTTCTCCAAATTTTGAATTCCCTGTGTTTGAGGCTGAGGAGGAAAGTGATGAATTGTCTCGTCTTCTTGAGCGTGAAGGAAAAGCCATTCAGCCATTTAAAGAGTAGATTGAGTTGGTCAACTTGGGCTCCAAGGATGATGTGAAGAAAGTCAATATTGGGTCTCGAATGTGTCCGAATGTTCAGAAGGGGTTGACTGATCTTCTCCGAGAGTATTCAGATGTGTTTGCTTGGTCCTATCAAGATATGCCTGGTTTAGATTCTGAGATTGTGGAACATAGATTGTCGTTGAAGACAGAGTGCATGCCAGTCAAGCAGAAGTTGAGATGAACACATCCTGATATGGAAGTAAAGATTAAAGAAGAAGTGCAAAAGCAGATTGATTCTGGTTTCCTTGTGACCGCCGAATATCCGTAATGGGTGGCCAATATTGTGCCTGCACTACGCCAAAAACTAGAATAGACAGCGCACCTTAGAGGGCGCTTTATTACAAAAGCGCTATCTAAAGTGAAGCGAAAAAATAAGGAGCAATAGACAACGCACTTTAGAGGGCGCTTTTGTAATAAAACGCCCTCTAAGGTGAAGCGAAAAAATAAGGAGGAGATAGAGGGACAACAATACACGGCGCTTTTTAGAAAGCGCCCTCTAAGGTTACCCTTAGAGGGCGCTTTTAAAGAAGCGCTCTATAAGTCCATGTGCATTTCCAGTTTATAAAGCGCTTCTGGAAAGCCTTAGAGAGCGCTTTCATAAGCGCCCTCTTAGGCCCCCTTTAGAGGGCGCTTTTTTTCCACAAGCGCCCTCTAAGGTCCCCTTTAGTAAACATTAAAATTATAACATACTGCGCGTTTTGTTATTTCACTCTCTGTTATTTTCGTTCTTTTTCACGTTAGGGTTCTCACTGCTACGATTTTCGCTACTTCTAAGGCGTTCTCCTTCCACCTCAGTTAGATCTACGACGTTTCCTCCTTCTACCAATCAAAGGTACACTATGCAGCTTATGAGTGTATTTATTCTAGCATACATTATTACTTGCACTATTGCTTTGTTTTAGCTTTGCCCCATTTCAGTTTTATGTTATTGTTGTCTATGCTACGTTTGTTTCGACCATCAAAATTAATGATGAAGAAAAAAAAATGAAATTTTATGATTTATTATTGACTCATTTGTTGGTTAACCCTGTGAAGTTTCAATATTCATAGTCATTTAAATAGTTTGGGTTTATTAGGCAAGTGACGGTTGGTTTTTAAATTGCGGAATTTGATATCGCTATGAATCACATTTGTTGGTTAACCCTGTAAAGTTTCAATATTCATAGTCATTTAAATAGTTTGGGTTTATTAGGCAATTGACGGTTGGTTTTTAAATTGCTGAATTTGATATCGCTATGAATCACATTCAAAGACTGTTGTTAGGGTTCGGTTATGGTTGCATTATAGAGACATTAGAAACCTTTGATTTCGCGGCTTAGATTGTAGTTTAACAACATTTTGTAAAACCCTAAAAAAGTTTCAAATTTTTGACTATTCAGGCAGCAATATCTAAAACACCTTCTACCAATCAAAGGTACACTATGCAGCTTATGAGTGTATTTATTCTAGCATACATAGCGTAGCTAGTAACTTAAGAAGTTTAGGTATGGATGTTATTTGATAGAGTAAATGGAGACATGAATGCCCTCTACAAAGACTAACTCAATAAAGCGAAATTGTTTTGTCTCATCCCATTTTTGGTTTCTCTTCTAAAATTGTTTTTTGTTTATTCTAATTAGTAATGGATAATACATGGATGTCTTCCAATCGATTGTCGAGAGAGTACGAGAATGGGGTATCAGAATTCGTTAAGTTTGCCGTTGCGCACGCCGAAGACCCCAGTAGAATGATATGTCCTTGCTTGGGTTGTTGTTATGGGAAACGGGTTGACGCAGTTCAGTTGACATCGCATCTAATGAGGCATGGAATTGATCGAAGTTATACATGTTGGAATTTGCATGGTGAGAAAAGTAACGAGAATGTTGAACCGGGGGATAGTACGACCTATGCCTCAAACTATAGTGGCGCAGATACATACGATTGTGATCGAGTTGAAGAGATTGCAGAAGCACTTGAAGGAGATCTTAAGGATTGTCCCGAAATGTTTGAGAGGTTGGTAAGTGATGCAGAGAAACCTTTGTATGATGGTTGCACTAAATTCACAAGATTGTCTGCGATATTAAAGTTGTACAACTTAAAGGCGGGCAATGGATGGTCGGATAAAAGTTTCACAGAGTTATTAGCCCTTTTGAAAGATATGCTTCCTGAGGATAATGTTCTTCCCAATCGAACATATGAGACCAAAAAGATGTTGTGCTCTTTGGCATGAGCTATGATAAGATACATGCATGTCCAAACGATTGCGTTTTGTTTCGAAATGAGTATGCATCGTTAAATGAGTGTCCTAAATGCGGTGTCTCGCGATATAAGAACAAGTTGTCTCCAGCAAAAGTCTTGTGGTATTTTCCTGTTATTCCGAGATTTAGACGCATGTTTCGTAGTGAAACCGATTCAAGACACTTGACCTGGCATGCAGATGAAAGAATTATAGATGGAAAGTATCGACATCCGGCAGATTCACCACAGTGGTTGAAAATTGATAATGATTATCCTGAATTTGGAGAAGAATCAAGAAACCTTCGCTTGGCATTATCTACTGATGGAATGAACCCACACGGTATCCAGAGTATCTCACACAGTACATGGCCTGTGATTATTATGATTTATAACCTACCTCCATGGCTATGTATGAAGCGTAAGTACATGATGTTGTCTAAGTTGATTTCTGGACCTAAACAACCAGGGAATGACATAGACGTATGCAGAATAGTGGTGTCACCGTGGTAGCTGAAGCAATGCACATATCAAGTGTGAAGGACTTAAACCCCAAATTTGCAAATCTGTCGTATTTTGGTGTTATCGAGTGCATTTGGGTGTTTGATTATGAGAAGTTTCAGATTCCTATATTTGGTTGCAAGTGGGTTGAAAATAATAACGACATTCGAATGGATAAGTCAGGATTTTTGCAAGTGGATCTTAATAGGGTGGGATACAAAGATGAGTCTTTTATTCTAGCCTCTCAAGCTAGACAAGTGTTCTATGTCAATGATCCGAAAAGTACGAAATGGTCTATAGTTCTTTTTTCCAACAAAGTAATTGATGAAAACACTGGAGATCAAGGTGATATTGATGTTGAGATTGAATCGTTTACCAGAAATGATCAAGATGAGAATATTATATCAAATGATTCATATATTAGAAATGATCATAATGAGGGTATTGGATCAATCTAACCGTCCGTGTTGTTAAGAGACATGTAGAACATATTCCAACCAAGAAAAGAAAGAGAACTTAGTGAAAAAGGTACAGGTCAAATGATTTTAATTGTTTTCTTTATTACAGGTAAAATGACTTTTATGATTTTAATTGTTTTTATATTTGTCATCTGATTTTAATTGTTTTCTTTATTACAGGTAAAATGGCTATTATGAAGTCAATCATTCGTGCAAGGGGAAAGGGATACTTGAAAGTATCAATTGATATTTGTTTAGATGGAGATGTTCCATTGTCGTTAAGCCTCATTCACGTAGATGATGATGCTGGATATTTGAAAGTATCCCTCTACGACAATGGAACATGTCCATCTAAACAAATATCAATTCTATCTTCAAAAGATAAGGGACCAAAAATATAAGGGGATTACGCAGCAAATCGAGTCAGTTGCATAAAAAAAAAGGTATAAACACAATTATATGATATTTATGCATAGAAAATGTTAATTCTTGATCTTATACTTCACCTAACTAATTTAATGATATTTTAGGTTCATGCTATTGATATTGAACAAAAAGAGGTTGTTGCTAAGAAGAATGTGGCTAGCAAAAAAAACATACATCTCAGAGATGCTTTTGCTACTTAGTTTTATTTCTTTTTAAGTTATGAATTGGTTGTATATTTAGAATCTTTAGAAGTTAAACGATTATATATCAGTGGATTGTTGTATATGTATGGATTGTTGTATATAAGGCTTGTTGAATGCAATGTGTGAAAAAGGGCTTCAAATTATACAGTTTTGGGTGTACTGCTTCAATATACAGGTTGTCTAAAATAAATAAAAAAATATAGCGCTTTTTTAAAAAAAAAATTTAAATAACCACCCACTTTATAGGGCGCTTTCCAAAATAAGCGCCCTCTAAACCCTTTAAATTTCCACTTTAGAGGGCGCTTTCCAGTAAAAGCGCCCTCTAAACCCTTAAAAGTTTCCACTTTAGAGGGCGCTTTCCAGTAAAAGCGCCCTCTAAACCCTTAAAAGTTTCCACTTTAGAGGGCGCTTTCTTTAAAAAGCGCCCTCTAAAGTGGCCCTTAAAGGGCTTAAAGAGCCACTTTAGAGAGCGCTTTCACCAGGAAAAAAAGCGTTGTCTTTACCTATGCCAGCGCCAGATTAGAGGGCGCTTTAAAGCGCTGTTATAGGCCAAAAAAAGCGCCCTCTTTTCCCTTATTTGGCGTAGTGCTGTTCCGAAGAAAGATGGAAAAGTCCGCATGTGCATTGATTATAGAGATTTGAATAAAGCCAGTCCGAAAGATGATTTCCCTCTGTCACACATTGATATGTTGGTAGACAATACTACTAAATTCAAAGTCTTTTCGTTTATGGACGAACTTTCCGGATATAATCAGATCAAGATGGCACCCGAAGATATGGAGAAGACCACATTCATTACACCTTGGGGAACATTCTGTTATAGAGTGATGCCTTTCGGTTTGAAGAATGCTAGTGCAACTTACCAAAGAGCAATGACTACTCTTTTTCATGATATGATGCATAAAGAGTTTGAAGTTTATGTCGATGACATGATTGCTAAATCAATTGATGAAGAGGAACGTGTTGAGCATTTGTTGAAGCTTTTCCATCGTTTGAGGAAGTATAAACTCCGCTTGAATCCCAATAAATGTACTTTTGGTGTTCACTCTGGTAAGTTGTTGGGCTTTATCGTTAGTGAGAAGGGTATTGAAGTTGATCCGGCCAAGGTCAAAGCGATACAAGAGATGCCTGCGCCCAAAACTGAGAAGCAAGTCAGAGGTTTTCTCGGCCGTTTGAATTATATCTCAAGATTCATTTCACACATGACTGCCACATGTACGCCTATATTCAGGCTTCTTCGGAAAGATCAGTCTTGTGATTGGACCGAAGACTACCAGAAAGCTTTGGATAGTATCAGAGAATATCTGCTTGAACTTCCGATTTTTTCTCCACCTGTTGAAGGAAGACCATTGATCATGTATTTGACTGTGCTTGAAGATAGTATGGGTTGTGTTCTTGGTCAGCAAGATGAGACTAGAAAGAAAGAATTTGCAATTTACTACCTCAGTAAGAAGTTCACCGTCTATGAGACTCGGTATTCTATGCTTGAGAAAACTTGTTGCGCATTGGCTTGGACTGCTAAGCGTCTGCGTCAGTATATGTTGAATCATACCACTTGGTTGATATCCAAAATGGATCTAATCAAGTATATATTTGAGAAGCCTGCTTTAACTGGGAGGATTTCCCGTTGGAAGATGTTGTTATCAGAGTATGATATTGAATACCGATCTCAGAAAGTAATCAAAGGTAGTATCTTGGCTGACCATTTAGCTCACCAACCGATTGAAGATTACCAGTCAGTACAGTATACCTTTCCTGATGAAGAGATCTTATACTTGAGAATGAAAGATTGTGATGAACCATTGCTTGAAGAAGGGCCAGAACCTGGTCCCCGTTGGGGCATGGTATTTGATGGAGCTGTTAATCAATATGGTAATGGCATTGGGGCAGTGATTATTACTCCTCAAGGCACGCATTTTCCACTTACAGCTAGATTGACTTTCAAGTGTACAAACAATATGGCAGAATATGAAGCTTGCATTATGGGGCTCGAAGAGGCCATTGATCTCAGAATTAAGCATTTAGATGTCTTTGGAGATTCAACTTTGGTTATGAATCAGATCAAAGGTGATTGGGAGACGAATCAACCCGGTTTGATACCATATAGAGACTATGCGAGGAGGATTTCAACTTTCTTTACAAAGGTTGAGTTTCATCATATCCCTCGAGATGAAAACTGGATGGCAGATGCTCTTGCAACATTGCCATCAATGATTGTAGTGAAGTATTGGAATAAGGTTCCCAATTTGACTGTGAAGCGTCTTGATAGGCCAGCTCATGTGTTTGCTATTGAAGAGATTAAAGATGAGAAGACGTGGTATTATAACATCAAGTTCTTCCTCCAAAGTCAGATTTACCCGCATGGAGCATCTTTGAAAGATAAGAAGACTTTGAGGAGATTAGCCGGAAATTTCTACCTGAATGGTGATGTATTGTACAAATGAAACTTCAATATGGTTATGCTCAGATGTGTGGATAGACACGAAGCAGACTTATTGATGACTAAAATCCATGAAGTTTCCTTTGGTACTCATTCCAATGGGGATTCTATGGGAAAAAAGATGTTGCGAACAAGTTACTATTGGCTGACACTGGAATCTGACTGTTGCAAGTTTGTGAAGAAATGCCACAAGTGTCAAGTATATGCAGATAAGATTCATGTTCCTCCGACATTGTTGAACGCCATTTCCTCCCCATGGCCCTTCTCCATGTGGGGAATTGATATGATTGGCATGATTGAGCCCAAAGCTTCGAACGTACATCGTTTCATTTTGGTGGAAATTGACTACTTCACAAAATGGGTTGAAGCGGCATCGTACGTGAACGTAATTAAGCAAGTTATTGTGCGGTTTATCAAGAATCAGATTATATGCCGTTATGGTGTGCCAAGTAAGATCATTACTGATAATGGATCGAACTTGAATAATTATATGGTGGAAGCTCTTTGTAAAGACTTCAAGACTGCACATCATAATTCTTCTCCCTACAGGCCCAAGATGAATGGGGCTGTGAAGCTGCGAACAAGAACATTAAGAAGATTATCCATAAGATGGTTGTGACATATAAGGATTGGCATGAGATGCTCCCATTTGCTTTGCATGGGTATAGAACATCCATCCGCACTTCAACAAGGGCAACCCCTTTCTCTCTTGTATATGGTATGGAAGTAGTGCTCCCCGTAGAGGTTGAGATTCCTTCATTACGTGTGCTCATGGAAGCAAGTTGACTGAGGCTGAATGGTGTCAGACCAAGTTTGACCAGCTGAATTTGATCGAAGAGAAGAGATTCACTGTCATGTGTCATGGTCAGTTACATCAAAAGAGAATGAAGAAAGCTTTTGATAAGAAGGTCATACCTCGTGTGTCCAGAGAAGGTGACCTTGTGCTCAAGAAAATTCTATCGTTTGAACCAGACTCTAGGGGCAAATGGACTCCTAATTATGAAGGACCATATGTTGTTAAGAGAGCCTTTTCAGGTGGTGCTTTGATTCTTACAACTATGGATGGTGAAGAGTTCACTCGTCCTGTGAACGCAGATGCAGTCAAGAAATACTTCGCCTAAGAAGAAAAGAACAACTCGCTAAGTTGAAAACCCGAAAGGACGGATTAGGAAAAAATGAGCGTCTCGGTGGATTAAAAACCCGAAAGGGCGATCTAGGCAAAAGTTAGGGACATAAAACAGAAAAATTATCCCGATAAATTGAATACCCCACCTTGGGGCAATTTATGCAAAAATTAGGGATTATGGCAAGTAATTGCATCCTGCCGATCTTTAGATTTTGAAGACTTTGTTGAGCACAACGGTCGACGGTGATTCATCATCCCTAGTAGTGGCCAAAAGCACAGTGAACATCAAGAGTTGGTGGAAGGATTAATGATCTTTGTATTAAATGTAACCCTTTTCCATGTAAATTACCATTTTTAAACTTTGTAAAAATCTATGGAGTCTTGTCATTTACGGACTACCATTCCATTAAATAAAGTTGAACTTTTATCCAATTGTTTCGACTCTTGTTTACTTCAGCAAATAGTTTTAAATTTTATTATGATCATTTTGAAATTAAAATTTTTAATCAAAATTATTTTTCTTAAACATATAAAAGCATGAATCTTAAAGCAATTGATTTCATTTAAAAGAAATATCATCAGTGGTTCGAAAGCAGTAAGCCCTAAGTGTGGAGCAGTATTGGTCCTCCCCGAGCAGTAGGCGCAATTTCTCTTTCATCCTCAACAACATTTCTAGCATTTAGCAATCATTGTCCGCTATTCCCCAATAGGGTAACCAGCAGAGTTGGTTGATTCAGTCCCATGCGGAATGTTTATTCCTCAGCAGAATTTGTGTTTATTCCTCAGCTTAAAAACGACTTCCTCAGCAGTTCACGTGGTTGCGGTAGAACTTTGGTTTCCTCACCAATCGCCATCCTATTTTCTCCCAGTCAGAGTTTCCTCCTGGTTTCTAAGCAGATATTTATGTTTATCCTCTGCATGATTGTCTCCCATTTGATATAGTGTGGACCTAAAATTCCCCACAAACTCGATAACGGTTTTTCTCAGCAGATCTCTTCTTTCCCCAGCTAGGTTTGAGCCTTTGGGATGATGCTCTCTTTTCTCCAGCAAGTCGTCTCCCTCTTTTGTGGATTAACCGAGAATTGTATCGATGATTCAAATTTGCGACACCTTTGTATCCTTTGCGATCGTTATGTCAGCATAATCATCACATATACATATACATATACATATATATATATATATATATATATATATATATATATATATATATATATATATATATACATATACATATACATATACATATACATATACATATACATATACATATACATATACATATACATATACATATACATGTACATATATACTCATATATTTCATCACCAATTTTGTTGATTTACTAATGAGATTCTTATTTTCCGTTATGGCGTTGCTTTATCCCCATACAAGTTTGATGTCTGTCCTCCCTCCATTGTAGAGTGTCAGCCTGTTAAGCAGAAAGACTTTATCCTTTCTCCTCTCCCCACTGAGTTATTTCCTCATGGATAATTATCATTTTAGTTTCCTCCCCAGTTGATTATCTGGATGGAATCACTCCCCTTGAGTTATATCCTCATTGGGTTGAGTCTTGATTTACCGTTTCTTTCTAGATCTTACCTAGATAGATGCTTTGGGTCCCCTAAGAGTTTATTACCCAGTAACTGGTAATATTCTTCTTAGTCTGCAGTTTGCTAGTTCTTGCCCAATACTCGGAAAAAGTACCCCTGTTTTCTCCGCAGTGGAGTCCCTAGTGGATTCATTTTTTTTTATGATTCCCCAGGAAGTATATCCTTGATATGTTCATCCTAACCGATGACAAATATTTTCTTCCCCTGTTATGAGTTTATCCTTGATATGTTCATCCTAACCGGTGACAGATATTCTCATCTTTGGTATTCTACCCAGTAAAAAGGGTAGTTATAATCCCTATTTTTATTCCCCAAAGAGTTAATCCTTGATACGTTCATCCTAACCGATGACGGCTTCCTTCTCTTTACGGTCTTCTACTCAGTAACCCGTAGTTGTAAATCCTGCTTTTCATTCCCCTTTGCAGAGTTTATCCTTGAAATGTTCATCCTAACCGGTGACGGGTATTCTCTCTTGTGGTATTCTATCCAGTAACTGATAGATGTAATTCCTATTCCTTCCTCACAGAGTCTATCCTTGACATGTTCATCCTAACCGATGATGGATTTTCTCCTTATTGGTATTCTATCCAGCATTCGATAGATGTAATTCCTAATTTTTGTTCAGTGAGTATATCCTTGATATGTTCATCCTAACCAATGACGGATATCCTCCTTAACATCCCCAGGAAAGTCTATCCTTGATATGTTCATCTTAACCGATGACAGATTTTCTTTCCTTTGAGTTTATCCTTAATATGTTCACTTTAACCGGTGACGGATATTCTCATCTTTGGTCTTCTACCCAGTAACTGGTAGTTGTAAATCCTATTTCTATAGTTCTCCCCAGCAAGGTTATTCCTACTCAATAACCGGTAATGAATATTCCCTCCTGGCGTTTCCCAGCGAGTCATCCTTGATATGTTCATCCTAACCGGTGACAGATGAACTCTCTGTCAGATTTTTATTATCTCCTTACCTAGTAACAGGTAGGGGATAATAGATTTCTGCTCCTCCTGTGTTGAAATTTATTTCTTCCCCAGTTGAGTTGAGTGCTTATTTCCTAAGTGAAATTGCTTTTCCTGCATGATCCAAGTATGTCGGTTTTATCCTGATATACTCATTTCCCCTGCATATGTTTTTGTCCTCCCAACTGAGTCTTTCCATTTTTTATGGAATTCCTCTAGTCCCCTAGCATTTTTTAAGTCGTAGCCTGGCCTACGCATAACATTTTTTTTGTCCCCTAGAGTCTCTGTCTCCCCACTGAGTTTTCCTTACGGAATGCATTATACTTCTGCGGATATTCAGTCTCTCTGATTTCTTTTCCTTTGTGGCAACATTTTCCCACAGAGAATTTGCTTTTACATTCATATCATACGCATCATGAGGTCTCTTAGGGACCAAAATTTGTTTCTATATGTTGTTATTTAAGCCCATTCTACTGAGTCGATACAAATATTTTAACCTTCAGCTCTTTAGTTAGAATGTTCTTAAATAGGGGAAGCTGTAAGACCCCAATTTTGACCCTAAGATCCCTCATGCAATCTCATCATATGCATTAGCATTGGGATCATACCTTGGCATCCTCATTACCCCTTTTTCATTGGGTTTGTTTTGGGAGAGATCACCAAGCACCATCTGATTGTATCATACTTGTATATTTATCATTTTACTAACCAAAATACCATAAGTATGTCTTTGTATTTTCCTAACTCTTTTGTAGGTAGGGCATGGTCCCCATTGGTCTATCAAGTTCATATTTAGGGTTTAAGACCCTCATGTTTAAGAGCACAACCAAGGATTGATCCACAAAGTCTCTAAGCATCATATATGAGTCCCCATGATATCTACATGTTATTTTGATCAAGTTTTCTTCAAGAGTTTGGAGTTGATTTTCCTTGGAAACCCTAGTTTATCTGGGTATCCTGAGTAACTTCTTCAACAAGCTTCCTCACCAATTGATCAAACTTCTCAAGGGACACTCCAAAATTCATTATATTATGCGTATTTGATCTACCATGAGCCTAAAAAGTCAAGAGAATTGCAAGTTAGCAAGTTGGTTGATGGTGGTTGGCCAGATAAATTCATCTGATCAAAACTGAGTCTCCCTAGACCCTATCTCCTATAATTTTCACCATATGAAAATTATTCCAAAATAAAATTTACTCTAAATGACATTGCAAACAACTTTCATGTTGAAGTCTAGAGCTAATTTTTCTTGGAAAGTCAATTTCTATGTTGAAACATTATAGGTCATTTTGTCTAAACCCTAATTTGAAAGTCAACTTCCCAAGGACATAACTTTTTTAATATTTGTGAGATGAAAGATTTCCAATTTGCACAACCAAATTCAAGATGCCTACTTCAACTTTTATGTTCGGAGTGAAAGCTAAATCAACTTTTATGAGCATGTGATATGAGGATACATTATAGGTCATTTAGGTCCAATACCATTGAACAAGTGATTTTCCTCAACTTCGAAAATGCATAACTCTCTCATTCTAAATCTAAATGATGTCAAATTGATGACCACTTTGAAGGAATTTGAAAGAGCTACAACTCCGATGAATACACTTTTCTCATTTGGAGCTCACATAAAAAGTTTAGTAAGGTGGAACATTGAGGTATATGGCTTGACACTTAGAAACATTTTCAACATGTTGAAATTTCCAAACTTCCACCTCAAAATCCACCTTGATCCAAGTTCCAGATTGAAAAGTGTTCAACATAATAGTTGTTTCTCTTGATCTAAGCTTTCCAAAGATTCCTAATTCATTCATTTTGGACCAAGTTTGCTAGGGCTGCGCATGGTTTTAACAGGCTTGCATCATTGGTGGAAATCAAAGTTCAAATGATCACTTAACATTGCCTTGCCATTCAAGCTTCATTCCAACCTCATTTCAGATTCATTTGGACCTAGTTGGATTGCTTCATGGGCATGTACACGCCCATGCAAGCTTGTGCATGACATTGCCAAATTTGGAAGAAAATTCAAGTGTGCAAATAACACTTCCAAATGCTATAAATATGGATCCTTTGAGCTCATTTGAAAGGATCCTTGCGCGCCAACTTTGCCCCCTCTCTTTAAACCCTCACAATTCAAAGGAAAACCTGATAATTTTCACTTGAAAATTGAGTTTGAATCTCACTGTTTGGAGATTCAAAAACTCCAGGATCCAAAGCTTCTTTCCATTCCTAATCCACTTCTGCAAGTCATTGGAGCAAGATCAAACAAGAATTGAAGCAAGGAAGAGCAAGTTCTGCACAACATTGAAGGTATTTTCCAAAAAAATTCTTCTCTTCGATTCTCACTCAATTCTCATTAATTCTTTTGGATCTTTGGTTGTCTGAAGTCCTACCAATGTAGGCAAGAAGATTGAGTGGCTTTGAGGTTAAATCGAAGCAACTCAGTTGACACACCTCAAAATTCAACTCCTCATATCTTTCTATATATTTAGAGTTAGTTAAAATTGAGGTCAGATTCGTGCTATACGCCATTTTTTCTTTCAGATTATGTCCTCCTTTTTCATTTATGTGATGGTGATGACTGAACCAGTCAGGCGAGGTTCGCCTGAGAAGGTGACCGGAGGTTTAACGTCGGTGATGTGTTGGCATGGTTCAGAGCCATTGATCCTTTTCAAATTGTTTTAATCTCGTGCGTTGCTTGTAAATACCACTTGTGTTACGCGTTGACTAGTGACTATGGTGGAAAGCATGATTGTGACCACTTGATCTGCCACCTCAATTAATGAGGGAGATCAAGAGGTCCACGTTTTTTTGTATTTTCGATTTTCATTTTATTCCTTTGATTTTCATTAAGTCATATTAATTTTAATATTGATCCAAAAAATATGAGAGTTTCACCAATTTTTTTTAAATAAAATCCTCTTTCATATTTGGAATTAAAATTATTTTTTGGATCATTATTAATATTTTTCATGATTTAATTGATTTTTTGATTATTTTTAATTGTTTAAAAATACTTTTAAGTCTCTAAAAATTCTAAAAAAATTTCTCCAAGGTCCTTTGACCTTGTTTTACCTATGATAAATCTCATGGACATTTCTTTGGTGTTTTGATGAGGTTTTAGGAATTTGACAAACCATATTTAATTTAATGCATTATTTTTAGTATTTTTAAATTGAATAAATGCCAAATAATTGTGTTGAGCCATTTTGATTGTTTGTATAAGTTTGATTTGTGTTGTTGGGCATTGGTCAAGGTTGATTTGACTTTGTTATGTTAAGATCATTCGATTTAGGGGATTGATGGAATGTACATTCCATCTCCCAAAATGAATGAATGATCTTAATTTGGTAAAAGTCATCCTTTGTCCAATTTGAGTTTTGATTCATTCCCCTCCCTCTTCATCACATTCCCCTTCTTTATGCATTCATATCATGGACCTATGACATCTCTACATCCTAAGGCTAGTTGATTGCAAAATCAACATAAGTATGGATGAGATTAGGCCACCCCTTTTGCATATTCTTTTTGTGTGTGCTATGTTTCATGAGCATATTCCATGATACTATATCTCTAACATGCATTAACACCAAGATTCTATTACACGACCTCAAATAGTTGTGACTTCTACATAAGTCCAATTACAATTGCTTAACATATCACTAAATTTTTGATATAAAAGGCATATCATTCTAGTTAGTGAGATTTTAAGTCTCCCCTCTTTCATGGTATTGTGTGGAAACTTGGCCTTTTTTCCTTCCTTTGGAAGATGTCTTGGTTCAAGGATCCATGCTTGTGATAAGTGGGTTGAGTCTTCTCCAAAGAATGACTTAAAATAAAAAGCAAAAGCAATACTAACTTATAACTCATTAACAACTAACATTTAATTTCAAGTCATTTACTTTAATGCACTTTATTTTTAAAACTTATTTGTTTGCCATTGTTCATACCATTCTAATTGTTTATGTTAATATCATTTTCACTTTGTCCATTTGGACCATATTTTGTGATATATTTGCTTGTGTATATTGTGCTTGTTTGTGTGGTCTTTGAGCATTAATGTACATAATAAAAATCAAAACCATAAACAAACATCTTGTGTGGACTGTTGGTTTGGTATGAGACAATTAGACTTAGAATTTAGGAAACACTCCCTATGTAAAGGACTTGGCCAATGCCAACTTTCATGTAACCAATTGCTTGTAATATGAAACTTCATCTGATACATCATTGAAGATCCATTTGAGTTCATCTGCAACATGATCCTTGTGAAGCTGTTATTTTGAACCTGTGACTTATGGCATTGTGGAATTCATCTGCTACATGGACAAATTTGAAGAAGAACATGGAGTTGCTAAGCTTGGAAGTGGCTATCTTTATTTGATGCCTTTCTCTTCAAGTTAATATTATGTGTATTGTATGTTGCTTGATTCTAATGTCCAAGGGAATTTGGGTTTCTATATGACATTCTTGTCTATTGGATTACAACCCATTGGTCAGATCTTTTCAACTCTTAACTTTTAAATTTATGCTTAGGATTAGTCTCTTCATCTCCTCCCCACTTCCTTAATTTCAAAATCTCTCCCTCCTTTTAAAAACTTCTTTGTTTGTACTTGTTTTTTCTAAACTTAGACCATTTTGCAAACTAGAAACTTTGGCCTTATACCATTGCATTTTAAACTTCTTTTCTTAAATAAACATGTAAATAAATTTAACTATACTTGACTTAAAGACTTCAAAAGCCAAAAAGAACTAACTCATTCAAACCTTTTTTAGGCCTTTGTGCCTTTCAAACCTAATTTTTATTAAAAGCAAAACATCCACTTTGAAATTTGTATCACGAACTACGAGATTTTGATCCCTCATTTTTATGTTGGTACGTAGGCACAAGTCCGAAGGTCTTGTCAAACACAAAAATATAATTAATGAATTATTTTCTCTTTCCCCAATTCCACTTAATTGCAAACATCATTTGTACAAAATAGATATGCACACAAGAAAGGGCTCCCTAGGAGTACCTAGGACACTTTGGGTGCTAACACCTTCCCTCTGTGTAACCAACCCCCTTACCTATAATCTCTGGCATTTTATTAGTTTTGATTTGAAAACTTCTTATTTTGGGGTTTTGTTTATACTTTTCCCTTTTCCCTTGGAAACAATAAAGGCACGGTGGAGACTCTTGTTATTTGATGTATTTCTTATCCATAGCTTGATGATCATGAATGTACCGCTACATCATGCTAAACACATCCCCTAACCTTTCAATAGAGAACACCGATCTTAATCGATAAACCCAATGGTTATTGGTACCCTCAACTCTCTATCTTCAAGATACATCCTATCATATCATATAACCAAAAGCATGACCATACATCATCATCTTGCATAAACAATCTTTCATTACATACCATTGCATCGTGAAGTGCGTAGCATATTCCATCGAAATGGAGCATTACGCCTTGCAAAATAAACATTATGCATAACTGCATGAAAATATTTCTCGAAGTATAAAAGAATCCTCCGTTCAAACATTCTTCCTCCCCAGTGAGAACATTATCATGAAACTCTCGAGTGGTATTCCCCGCAGGTTCTCCCGAAGTACTTCTTCTTTGTGTTGCCTTTTTGCAAGTACCTTTGAAATCAACCACTTGCCTTTTGTAAGTCCTTTCGGCCTCGTGCAAGCCGTCATTGCTTTTAGATTAGATAAGATCATTGAGATAACTTACCTTTTGTGGGTTTATTTCGTTGCTTTGTGCACAAAATCATGTCTCCCCCTCGTTGCCTTTCGCACGAGTAGGGTACCTTTGTCAGATCTTTGCTTCCCGTTTGCTTAAACGCCTGACATGGGTTTGGTGAGTCCCGGGGTCGGTGTAAGACCCCAATTTTGACCCTAAGACCCCTTGTGCAATTTCATCATAAGCATTAGCATTGGGATCATACCTTGGCATCCTCCTTACCCCTCTTTCACTGGGCTTGTTTTGGGAGAGATCACCAAGTACTTTGTGATTGTATCATACTTGTATATTATTATTTTACTAACCAAAATACCAAAAATATATCTTTGCATTTTCCTAACTCTTTTGCAGGTAGTGTAAGACCCTAATTTTGACCCTAAGATCCCTCATGGCATCATATCATTGCTCATTGCATTGCCTCAAGGATCATAGCATGTGTGGCTCCTTAACCCTAGGGTTGGGACTTGTGTGAGTTGGTTTGAGACCACCTAGCATGCTTGAATTGTATATTATTGCTTTTCTTATTTTGTTTACTAACCAAAAGCACAAAAATATGTCACTAACTTGTTTTATTTTGAAGCTCAAGCAGTCATCTGATCCCTTGCTCCTAGAAGGCTCCTATGCTCAATGAAGTGGCTAGATGAAGATCAAAGCAAGCATGACAATGGTTCCCAAAACTCTCAATCATCATATATGTCTCCCAAGTATCTCAACTTTCCAATTTGATAAAGATAGACCAAAGGGCTTGAGGATTGTTTCCCAAGGAAACCCTAATTCAACTGTGCATTAAATGTGCCTTGCTCATGAAGCAACCTCAACCTATGATCAAATTAAATCAAGGGAAGTTCTTTCATTCATCATTTTATGCATATTTGAGCTTATGTGAGCATCCTCAACCATTCACTCATCAAGATTTGAGGTTTGGACTTGAGAAGTTGACCAGTCAAATCATCTGACTAATTTTGAAATCCACCGAGACCTAACTTTTGATGTGTTTGTAAAATGAATATGACCCCAAGAGAAAAAATGTTCTTAAGAACCATATGAATAAATTTCATGTTCATCAAAAATTAATTTGAAACTTGGAAGGTCATCATTCATTTCAAAACATTATAGGTCATTTTGGCTGAAACCCTAATTTTGGGTCAACTTCCCAAGGACCTAACTCCTTCATTTTTTATGATTTTGAGGTGAGACCAATTGCATTGGAAAGCTTAAGATGTGTACTTAAAATTTTATGTTGGATAAAATTTCATAATCCTAAAATAAACACATGTGATAATACAAAACATTATAGGTCACTTTGGACCAAAGCCATTGAATCTTGAAAAAGTCCAACTTCAAGTGCCCATGAATTTCTCATAAAAAATCCAAATGATGCAAAATGTAAGTCCAAATTGATCATATTGAAAAGATCTACAACTTTGATGTTGGAGGTTTTTCTATTTTAGGCTTACATCATTGAATAAGAAGGGATTGAAGTTTGTCACTTTTGACAAATTTTTCAAAGGCATGTTTTGTACATCAAACTTCATGACCAGTTTTCATAAATTTCCAAACTCCAAATGGATTTTTGTCCAACATAGATTTTGTTCCTTATGTCAATACCTTTCCAACCATTACTCACATACCTATGTTTGGATTTTCTAAGAGTGACTTTCATAGAGGGGAACATTTAGGCCCAATTATGGAATTCATGATGAAACTTCATGCACAAGCCAATGCAGCTCAGAATGCACGTCCATTTCAACTCCAAGTGACTTCAGCTTGCATTTTCAATTGGTTTTCGGCCTCACATGCGCCTGTACAGGCCCATGCATGGAGGACCCAATGATCATGCACACGAGTTTCTCCTCGCCTTGCCTTGCATTTGAGCTATAAATTACCTTGCTTCATTCAACTATCAACCTGAAGGCGCCTAAAGCTCTGCTGAAATCCATTCCCAACCTTACTCAAAAGGAATTCTGAATTTTTTCTCTCAATTTAAAACTTGAAGTTCAACTTCCCTGGTTGATCTTCAGTTTATAACTCCTAAGCTTATCATA
Source organism: Lathyrus oleraceus (assembly GCF_024323335.1). Taxonomy (NCBI): domain Eukaryota; kingdom Viridiplantae; phylum Streptophyta; class Magnoliopsida; order Fabales; family Fabaceae; genus Lathyrus; species Lathyrus oleraceus. The sequence continues at coordinate 210,746,691 of NC_066580.1, forward strand.
ATCATCACCTCAAGATCAAACTGCAAGCAATAATTTGGTTGGATCGTGCTCATCAAAACTGCACTTCAAAGGTTTACATCTCAACTGTTTTGATCCACATCTCACCATATATTGTGATCTGCTTGTGTTTGTTTGGTTCTCTAAAGTCCTCGTGTGAGAGGCAAGCCAATGGTGGCTTTAATTTCATGAATTGATGCATTTCAGATTGAACACCTGGATTTTCCATCTCAGATTTCTCCTACCTTGGGGATCTTGAGAGAAATCCAAGGTTATAGGGGTGATGTACATCACCCTAGCTTTAATTTGGTATAAGGCACATGTGTTTTAGTGGAGGTTGCAAAACCTGTAACTGGTGGCCGAAATCCATTTGCTCACCAGAGAAGACGGTGGTTTCCACCACCGTCCCCACGTGGAACCACTCTGAGCCATTGGATGGTGATTAAGTGATGTAATCCTGGCCTTTGCTTTACTTGACTTTTTTAAATCCAGCGTGTGATGCACTTGACTTGCGTCCATGATGAGCGTGCACTTCTGATCCCTTGAATGGTCCATGTCAATTAATGAATGTGGATCCAAGCGCTGTGGATTTTCCAGTTTTTTTTTTAATTTCTGTTTTATTTTCTTTAATTCCTTTTATTTTCAAAAATTCATAACTCTCTTATTTTGAATCACAAAAATATGGGACCAATTGCAAAAAATTTCTTTTAAAATCTAGTTTCATAATCTGATTTTTAATTATTTTTGTGATTCCATTTAATATTTTTTCTGAATTATTTTGTTTTTAATAGTTTTTAATTCATTTTAATTACTTTTTGATTTTCAAAAAATCCAAAAATATTTTCTTAACACATTTGGATCATGATAAGTCTATGAAAATATTCTCATCAATTTCTTAATTGATTTGAGATTTTAATTCATTTGTGTTATATTTTAATGCTTTTAATTGATTTTAAAATAGTTTCTGTTTTCAAAAAATGTTGAAATTTTTTGTCAAACCTTGTTTGACCATGTTAGACTTATGATGATCCTATTGAACGTATCCAAGATGATTTGAATTGGATTTGAAGTTTGACCTTACTTTGTTCATTTTATTTTATGTATTATTTTAATTCCAAAAAATAAAAAAAATATGTTTGACCTTTCTTGACTTCTAATCTTCATTTCACTTCTGTTTACCATTGATTGAAGTGGATTCCCTTCACATTTGATCATTGTGTCTTGATTATGTCATTTGGATTCTCATTTTGTCCATTTCATTTTCTTCTTCATTTTCTTCTTTTTCTTTTGACCAATGAGTTAATGATTTGTGGTTAGCCTTGACATATGAGAGGCTTAACCTTCTTTGATCCAAATCAAATTCAACTTGATTAAAGATCAAGTGAATTGCTTTGTGTCCAAGATAGGTTGCTTCTTGGTTAAGCAAAAAACCTAAAATCCATACTAGTCATGGTCTCTAACTTGTGTTTATTTGCCTATAGTTTTATTGACCGGCCTCAGATAGGTGTGACTACTATATTAGTCCACTTACGATTGCTTAACATAACGCTAAATTGCCTTATGGCACACTAACATTAACTACTAACACTAACTTTAATTCAAGCATTTAATTTTTGCAATTTACTTTAATGCAATTTAATTTCTTGCTCATTTATTCATATTGCCTTTTCCTTTTTCTCATTTGAGCTCATGTTTATGTTTATGCCATTTTCCTTTTGCTCACTTGAGCACATTATTGTGTAAATATATTGTTGCTTTGTGCTTGTTTTTGTGATTGTTTGTGTAAACCCAATGCAAAAAGGAGAAAGGACTTAGAATTAGGACCTCACCTATGCTTAATTTGTTGAAGAGAAACTAGGCCTCATGCCTTTAGAATGCTAAATCTTAAAGTTGACTTGAAAGGACCTCTAATCTAAACCCTCTCTTTGTCCATTCCTGTTATTGCATTGTGAACTTTTTGATTGTTTGTTCTTGTGTGGTAGGGATTCCAAACTTGAGATAGTTAGAAGGACCATTGTCATAAGCATCCAAGTTAAGAGAAACAAGCCAAATGGAGATCCTAGGAGCTTGATTGAATATTTGTTTGATTGCTTGAGTTAATTGCTAAGTCCAAAGGAAAGGAGCATCTTGAATCATCTTTATGATCTCAAGAAAGGAACTCCAAGGGTTTTATCTCTTATCTCATCTTTGCATGTTTAGGACTAGCCCTTCTCTTCTTCTTTCCACTCTAACCTAAGCCAAACTCATTTTGTGCAAACATTGACATTGTTTTCAAAACTAGAAACCTAGGCCATATGCCTTTGATTTTTCAAACTCTTTTCATTAATACTCATTATGAATTGAACCTTAAGTCAACTTTGACATTATTTTGTGAATACTTCTAATTTGTAAATACAACTCACTTCAAGTGATTCTTTTTTGTGGTTCCAATGGCCACCTTTGTTCAAACTTTTCATAAACATTAGTCATTAGGTTTGAGTTATCATAGTGGTTGATGTAAACCTCACCTTATCCTTAGTGATTGGACTATAAGTCTTCCATACTTATTATAGGGTGGATCCCTCACTAGTATGTTGAAGCTCTCCTCACATGGTGGATTGTTGGTTTAGGTTGAGTTTTCTCCCTTTGATAACAAAAGACCTTAAGGATTTTGAAAAATCAATTCACCAACTTATTTTGTGATTTTTACCCCGAACTACGAGGTTTTGATCCTACCTTTGTGATGGTACGTAGGCAATGGGTTTATCCATTCAAACAACAAATTATAAATATAATGTACATTCTTTTCTCATCTCCCCAATCATGTTTGCACAAATATTTTCATAAAATACCAACCTACGATACACTTTACAAAAAGGGCTCCCTTAGAGTACTAAGGATATTTTGGGTGCTTAAAACCTCCCCATTGCATAACCAACCCCCTTACCCAGATCTCTGACATTTTTATTAGTTTTTGATTTGATAAAACTTCTCGGTTTTTATTCGCTTTCTAACCTTTCCTTTGGATAAATAGAAGTGCGGTGGCGACTCGAATTGTATGATTTACTTTTGATTTAGTTAATAATTCTAAAGGTAACGAATACCCTGCTACAGAAAAGTGGCGACTCTGTTGGGGAACTATGTTGCTTCCTAGTGGGTTTAGCCTACTTTTTGCTTTGTTGTATTGTATGTTTATATTTATTTTGTGACATGTTTTTGTGCAAATTTGGGATGACTGTATTGTTTGTAATGTATGAATTGCTTGATATATCAATTGCTTGTGTGCTTGGTGGTCTCTTGTGAGATGAGTTCTATACCCGAACTCGAGTGCACTTATGATAGGAGAATGGCATATTCTTGTTGACTTGTGTGGAGTTATACCTTAGCAAGTTGACTTGCAAGCCCATTCACTTGGTGGAGGTCTTGTTGGGATCAATAATGTCACACGAGTAGTCGTGGTTAGGCATTACTCTTTCCAATATAAACCTTAGAAGCCAAGGACCTTAGATTACCTATCCCATCTTGGCCTATTTTAGGACGTAGTGCGAAGGTCGTTCAAGTATAAGATTTGACACGATTGTTACGCGATACTACACTCATAAGAGTCTCTCTTGAGAATATTTTTGGAATACGAGTAGTCATTTATCCGATAATATCCGAAAGATGAGATGATGACTATGGGGACCTCTTGTAGAACATGATTTTCAGGTTTAACCATAGTACACTCCCTATGGGTGGTTCCTAACCGAGACTCCATGCTCGTGACTTGCAACAAACCCTTGATTCGCGGTTGATCCATTCTCGTATATCCTCAGTATCAATGGAACTTGGGTGTTGATAAGGTGTAAACCATAATCCACCAAAATGGATGATTGATATTGAGGATGACTTGATCCATCCCGTGACCTTTGTGTGGCGTGACTTGCTTGATCCTTGAGTGTGATTGTTGCATCCATGCATTCATGCATTCATTTGCATACATGTCATCAACAATGAGAAAATTTTCAAGGAACTTAAGAGGTCTATTTGCAAATTTTCAGACATGGATAAGCAAAGAAGGAATACAAAGAAGTACAGTTTCAGACAACCCGACTTGAAAGAGTTAAGGAGTTTGACATCCTATGTATTAGATACCTTGGAGTTCAAGGCTCGCCATGGGAAACTTCTGTCTATTCTTGCTACTCAGGTGGATGAAGGTCTGATGAGTGTGTTGGTGCAGTTTTATGATCCTCTGTATCGTTGCTTCACTTTCCCGGATTTCCAGCTTTTGCCTACACTTGAGGAGTATGCCTATCTTGTGGGTATACCTATTCTGGATCAGTTATCGTTCAGTGGCTTGGAGAGAGTTCCTTCTTCTCAAGAGATTGTTGATCTATTGCACATAGACGTATCTGATATTGGTGCTCATATGACTACCAAAGGTGGAATTCAAGGTCCCCCATCTGATTTCCTCATCGCTCAAGCTACTTTGTTTGGGAAGGCCATGAGTGAGGACGCCTTTGAAGCCATATTTGTACTTCTCATCTATGGGTTAGTGTTATTCCCCAACATCGACAATTTTGTGGATGTGAACGCTATTAGGATTTTCTCTACTCTTAATCCCATTCCGACTCTGTTGGGTGACACTTATTTCTCTTTGCATATGAGGAATGCAAAGGGTGGTGATACCATTGTGTGCTATTTGCCTCTGTTGTACAAGTGGTTTATTTTGCACTTGCCTTAGACGCTTGCCTTCAAGGAGAACAAGGGATGTCTACGGTGGTCCACAAGACTTATGTATCTCACTAATGATGATATCTCTTGGTATAATCGTGTGTATGATGGTGTGCCGATTATTTATTCTTTTGGTGAATTCTTCAATGTGCCTCTTCTTGGTACATGTGGTGGAATTAACTACAACCCTGTTTTGGCTCGCCGTCAGCTTAGGTTCCCCTTAAAGGATAAACCTAACAACATTCTGTTGGAAGGTGTGTTCTTTCAAGAGGGTCAAGATCCCCAGAACTTGAAGGGCAGGATGGTCCGCGCTTGGCGCAAGGTTCATAGGAAGGGAAAGAAAGAGCTTGGTCCGAAGAATTGCATTGCTTTGGAACCCTACACCGCTTGGGTGAGGAGGAGAGCGCTTGAGTACCGCATGACCTATGACTATACGAGACCTACCCCTATGGTTATGGTTAGGCCTTCAACCCTCCCTAACCAAGGAGTAGAGGAGTTGAGAGATGAAGACCGTTCGCGTGCTTGGGTTCGTGAGCGAGAGGAGCTACTTCAGCAACTCAGAGATAAAGATGATGTGATAGAATTACTGGAGCACCAGATTATTGATGAGCCATATGATGTGGTTACTTATCTTCTTCCTCAGTCATCCAAGTTTTTGAAGAGGAAGTATAATCGACTCGCCAAGGAGAAGGCAGATATGGAGGCAGCCTATGAGAGAGAGGTGAAGAGGCTTCGTGCAGCTTATCTTCCGGTCTCGAGAGCTTTGGATGATTGCTTCTAGGGTTCCATAGGATGTTCATTTTCCTTCTCTCTTGTATTGTATTTGGTTACCAAGACTGTACTTCTTTGGTGTAAAATTTTTTCCAAATATTATTGATATAAATATTCCATTATATGTCTGAAACGATTAAATATTTCAAAATATTTGCGAATAGATCTCTACAAAGTTCCTCTGATAATAAAAATAAATGATATGCACAAACATTGCATGCATCATATGCATAAGCAAGTTTTGTTCAGGGTTTCTTGATCAGTGGTCTAACTCTGTGTTCTTCATTTATTTTGAAGACAAGCTGACGCACCGGTATAACACCAGGGCAAATCTACCGAAGCTGATGGATCATCTTGAACAAGAGAACCATGAGTTAAAGGAATAAGTAGCTAGGCTGACTACCATGATGGAGTCATTCCTGGCTACTCAGAGCCAGTCTTCTCCAACACCTGCATCTCCTCCTGCGAGGACAATCATTTCAGAGGTAGCTTCCTCTACTGTGCCCACCGCCACTGCCCACTTTACGCCGACTATGCTAGCCGAGTTTCCCTGGGGGATGCCCGCAAACTTTGTGCCTGATGACCCTGCTCCAAACTTTGCTTATCTGCCGGCATCTAGCCCGGTCCTTGCTGTGCCACCTCCCGTTGTGCACACGTTACCGAGAGTCGAAGACACCATCTATCATTCTGAGCCATCTGAGGGCCCAGATGTTTATGAGAAAATGGACGCCATGAATGACCAATTCCTTGAGCTGCGCAAGGAACTGAAGACTCTAAGAGGGAAAGACCTCTTCGGTAAATCTGCTGCTGAGTTGTGCCTAGTTCCCAACGTCAAGATTCCTATCAAGTTCAAAGTGCCTGACTTTGAAAAATATAAGGGAAACACTTGCCCTCTCAGCCATCTTGTAATGTACGCATGCAAGATGTCAACTCAAACCGAGAATGATCAACTCCTCATCCACTATTTCCAGGACAACCTGTTCGGTGCCGCACTCAGATGGTGTATGGGTCTGGATAGTGCGAACATCCACTCCTTCAACGACCTTGGCGAAGCTTTCGTCAAGCAGTACAAATACAATATCGATATGGGTCCTGATAGGGACCAGCTGAAGGCTATGTCCCAGAAGGAGAAGGAAATGTTTAAGGAGTATGCCCAGAGGTGGCGTGAATTAGCCGCTCAGATCGTGCCACCACTCGAAGAGAAGGAAATAACCAAGATCTTTCTGAAGACCTTGAGCTCATTTTATTACGAGAGGATGATATCTAGTGCTCCCTCGGACTTCACCTAAATGGTGAACATGGGGATGAGGTTAGAGGAAGGGGTCCGAGAAGGACGTCTCTCCAGGGATGAAGGCTCTTCTGCAAAGCGGTATGGGGGATTTGCAAAGAAGAAAGAGGGAGAGGTACATGTTGTGTCTTCCCATGTCAAGAGAAGACCATTTGTGAAGAGGAAGGTTGTTCGCCCTGCCAGTAACCAACACTAGGTGGCTCATATAGCACCTCCCTTCAGGGAAGCTCAACATTATCAACATCAATAATAACAACATCAACAATATCAACAACAACATCATCGTCCGTAACAGCAGGCCTACCAGCCTCGAAACAACAACAATACCAACACCACCTACGATAGGAAGAGGGTCACTTTTGATCCAATTCCAATAACCTATGCTGAACTCTATCCTTCATTGATAAACAGGAAGCTGATTACTCCACGTGACCCACCCGTTGTGCCGACCAACCCTCAGTGGTGGTACAAGCTTGAGCTACACTGTGTATATCATTCCGGTGCTCCCGGACATGATGTGGAGAATTGTTATCCCCTGAAGACCAAGGTCTAAGACCTTGTTAGAAGTGGGATTTTGTTTTTCGAGGACGTAGGTCCGAATGTAAAGAAGAACCCATTGCCCGAGCATGGGAAAGCTGCTGTGAACATGGTTCAGGGATGCCCTAGCAAGTCATATCAGGCAATCGTTGGTCGAGATGCACAAACTGTTATGTGGATACAATCATTATGAGCATGACCATGACAGATGCCGGGTGTGCACTGTCAATGAGAGAGGATATCGCCAAGTCAGGAAGGACATCCAAGAGATGCTGGATCAGGGTGTGATCGAGATACTTCAGAATCGTGATGAGGACGAAGTGAATGTTATATCCCCTGTTTTCAGAATACCAAAACCTGTTGTTGTCAGATATGATGGCAGCAAGAAGAAGGCTTCTCCATCTCTTATTATCAAGCCAACGGGCCCTGTCCCGTACTCTTCGGACAAAGCTGTTCCCTACAAATATAACACAGTTGCGTTAGAAGATGGTAAGGAGGTGCCGTTGCCCTCCACTTCTGTTGTGAGTATATCTGATGTCAGTGGTGTGACCCGCAGTGGTCGTGTTTTCTCGGCGCCGCCGAAATCCCATGTTGACATGAGAAGAGGTACTGTTGATAATTCTGCCAATCCTGTGAGTACTTCTTCTTCTCCGAATCCGGAACTTGTTGCGAAGGGTGTTAACCCTGCCGTTGTTGTTAAAGCTCCTGTCCCTGTTGGCCAGCATGGCATTCTGAAAGAGGACTGTGATGAGATATTGAGGCTCATCAAGAGGAGCGAGTATAATGTTGTTGATCGGCTGCTTCAAACTCCATCAAAGATATTTGTCCTATCATTGCTAATGAATTCTGAGCCACACCACGAAGCTTTGCAAAGGGTGTTGGACGTGGCATACATGGATCACGATGTCACAATTGAATAGTTTGATAACATTGTTGCAAACATAACTGCTTGTAACAATTTAAGCTTTTGCGATGCTGACCTTCCCGAGGAGGGAAAAGACCACAATTTGGCTCTACATATTTCCATGAACTGCAAGGATGATGCCTTATCTAATGTGCTGGTAGACACAAGATCATCGCTTAATGTGTTGCCAAAATCCACTATGGCCAAACTTTCTTATCAAGGGCCTCCCATGAGGCAGAGTGGAGTGGTAGTTAAAGCTTTTGATGGATCGAGAAAAACTGTGATTGGAGAAGTTGAACTCCCAATAAAGATTGGACCTAGTGATTTCCAGATCACTTTTCAGGTCATAGATATTCACCCATCATATAACTGCTTGCTTGTCAGACCATGGATTCATGAGGCAGGCGCCGTGACATCCACCCTACACCAAAAGTTGACATTCGTTAAGAATAAGAAGTTGGTGGTGATAGGGGGAGAGAAGGCTCTCTTGGTAAGCCATTTGTCTTCCTTTTCCTACATAGACCCTGAGGATGAGGTTGGGACTCCGTTCCAAGCCTTATCTATTGCTGAGCCTTTAAGGAAAGGACCTTCTTCATTTGCTTCCTACAATGATGCGAAGTTGGCCATTGAGCATGGCACAACTACTAGTTTAGGACAAATGATTAAGCTGGAAGACAATAAATCCCGGGCTGGAATAGGGTATTCTTCAGGAATTTCCAACGAGTGTGGGCTGTTCCAAAGTGGAGTTTTCATCCATACTGTTGAAGACCAAGAGGCTGCTGCCATAGTGGAAGATGATGCAGAGGAAGATCTGGGCAACTTTGTCATCCCTGGAGGAATCTGCAATAATTGGGTCGTTGTTGATGTTCCAACAGTTAAATATAAGTCCATGTAATGTGTTCACTTTTGTTTAAAAACCCTTCTCTCATGCCAAAAGGAGAAGTGATGACATTGTTGGCACATTAATACAATGATATTCATTCAATAATTACATGTTAAATGTTTGTTTTCCCAAATTATTTTCCCTTTTTACTTTTTTGCATGAAATTGGTGATCACAAAAAAACCCTAAAGAAAATAAAATCAATCTTTTCATCTGCATAATGATTTGCTTTGTTTGAAATCTGAAATCTTTTTTATATATCAATCATTATGCAGGTTGATCAAACCCATTGAACATAATGATCCAACACCATCTCCCAGCTTTGAGTTCCCTGTATTTGAGGCCAAAGAAGATGATGTTGAAGAGATTCCTGATGAGATTACCCGTCTGCTTGAGCACGAAGAGAAGATCATTCAGCCACGTCTTGAGAATCTGGAAACAATCAACTTGGGGTCTGAGGATTGTGTTCACGAAGTGAAGATTGGGGCACTCCTGCAAGAGTCTATGAAGAAGGGGTTGATTGAGTTGCTACGAGAATATGTCGACGTCTTTGCCTGGTCGTATGAAGACATGCCTGGTCTAGATACCGATATCGTGCAACATTTCTTGCCTTTGAAGCCTGAGTGTGTGCTTGTGAAGCAGAAGCTCAGAAGAACTCATCCTGATATGGCAGTGAAGATTGAAGAAGAAGTTCAGAAGCAAATAGATGCGGGGTTTCTGGTAACTTCTACATATCCTCAATGAGTGGCCAATATTGTGCCCGTGCCTAAGAAAGATGGAAAAGTCTGAATGTGTGTGGACTATCAAGACTTGAATAAAGCTAGTCTGAAAGATGATTTTCCTCTGCCACATATTGATATGTTGGTAGATAATACGACTAAATTCAGTGTCTTCTCATTTAGGGACGGATTTTCCAGTTACAATCAGATTAAAATGGCACCCGAGGATATGGAGAAGACAACATTCATCACACCTTGAGGAACATTCTATTATTGAGTGATGCCCTTCTGTTTGAAGAACGCTGGAGCCACGTATCAACGAGCTATGACTACCTTGTTTCACGATATGATGCACAAGGAGATCGAGGTATATGTTGACGATATGATTGCCAAGTCTAGAACGGAAGTTGAACATGTAGAGCACTTGTTAAAGCTTTTCCAGCGTTTGAGGAAGTACAAACTCCGCCTGAATCCGAACAAGTGTACATTTGGAGTCCGTTCCGGCAAGTTATTGGGCTTTATTGTCAGTGAAAGAGGTATTGAAGTTGATCCTGCCAAGGTCAAAGCAATACAAGAGATGCTGCGCCCAAAATTGAGAAGCAAGTCTGAGGTTTTCTTGGCCGCTTGAATTATATTTCCAGATTTATATCCCACATGACTGCCAGATGTGCGCCTATATTCAAGCTCCTTCAGAAAGATCAGCGTCATGATTGGACTGAGGATTGCCAGAAGGCCTTTGGCAGTATCAAAGAATATCTGTCTGAGCCTCCGATTCTGTTTCCGCCTGTTGAAGGGAGACCATTGATTATGTACTTGACCGTGCTTGATGACTCTATGGGTTGTGTATTGGGTCAGCAAGATGAATCAGGGAAGAAAGAATATGCTATATACTATTTGAGTAAGAAGTTCACTGATTGTGAGTCTCGATACTCAATGCTTGAGAAAACATGTTGTGCTTTGGCTTGGGCCGCTAAACATTTACGCCAGTATATGTTGAATCATACGACTTGGTTGATATCCAAAATGGATCCAATCAAGTATATCTTCGAGAAGCCTGCTTTAACTGGGAGGATTGCCCGTTGGCAGATGCTGTTGTCTGAGTATGACATTGAGTATCGAGCTCAGAAAGCTATTAAAGGTAGTATCTTGGCTGACCACTTGACACATTACCCAATTGAGGATTATCAGTCTGTTCAGTACGACTTCCCGGATGAGGAGATTCTGTAATTGAAAATGAAACATTGCGATGAACTTACACTCGATGAAGGGCCAGAGCCTGGTTCCCGATGGGGTATGGTATTCGATGGCGCTGTTAATCAATATGGAAATGGTATTGGGGCAGTGATTATTACTCCTCAGGGCACACATTTTCCTTTTACAGCAAGGCTAACTTTCAAATGCACGAATAATATGGCGGAATATGAGGCCTGTATTATGGGTTTGGAAGAGTGTATTGATCTTAGGATCAAACATCTTGATGTTTATGGTGATTCGGACCTTGTTGTTAATCAGATTAAGGGTGAATGGGAAACGAATTAGCCTGGCCTCATCCCATACAGAGATTATGTGAGGAGGATTTCAACATTCTTTACTGAGGTTGACTTCCATCATATTCCTCGAGATGAGAATCGGATGGCAGATGCTCTTGCTACACTCGCTTCGATGATTATGGTGAAGTATTGGAATGAAGTCCCCAATATCACTGTGATGCAATTGGATAGACCAGCTCATGTATTTGCAGTTAAAGAAGTGAAAGACGATAAGCCATGGTATTATGATATCAAGTGTTTTCTTCAGAGTCAAATTTACCCTCCTGCGGCATCTGTTAAAGATAAGAAGACTTTGAGGAAATTATCTGGCAATTTCTACCTCAATGGCGATGTGCTTTACAAGAGGAATTTTGACATGGTTCTGCTCAGATGCGTGGATAAACACGAAGCATACCTGTTAATGACTGAAGTCCATGAGGGTTCATTTGGTACTCATTCCAATGGACATGCCATAGCGAAGAAGATGTTGAGAGCAGGCTACTATTGGCTGACAATGGAGTCTGACTGCTGTAAACATGTGAAGAAATGCCACAAGTGTTAGATTTATGCGGATAAGATTCATATTCCCCCGACACTTCTGAATGTTATTTCATCACCATGGCCTTTCTCTATATGGGGAATTAACATGATTGGCATGATAGAGCCAAAGGCGTCGAACGATCACCATTTTATTCTCGTAGCAATTGATTACTTCACCAAATGGGTTGAAGCTGCATCGTATGCGAACGTGACCAGGCAGGTGGTTGTGAAGTTTATCAAGAATTAACTCATATGCCGTTATGGTATGCCAGATAAGATCATTACTGATAATGGATCTAACTTGAACAACAAGATGATGAAAGAGCTGTGTAGCGAGTTCAAGATTGCACATCATAATTCTTATCCTTATAGACCCAAGATGAATGGGGTTGTTGAAGCCGCTAACAAGAACATCAAGAAGATTATCCAGAAGATGGTTGTCACGTACAAAGATTGGCATGAGATGCTGCCATTCGCTTTGCATGGATATCATACATCTGTCAGCACTTCAACAGGGGCAACCCCTTTCTCTCTTGTATATGGCATGGAGGTTGTGCTCCCCGTGGAGGTTGAGATACCATCAATGAGAGTCTTAATGGAAGCTAAGTTGACTGAGGTTGAATGGGTTTAGAGTCGTTATGACCAGCTGAATTTAATTGTAGAGAAGAGATTAACTGCCATGTGCCATGGTCAGTTGTATCAACAAAGGATGAAGAAAGCCTTTGATAAGAAGGTCAAGCCTCATGTATTCCGAGAAGGTGACCTCGTGCTCAAGAAAGTTTTGTCTTTCGTGCCCGATTCCAGGGGCAAGTGCACTCCAAACTATGAAGGTCCATATGTTGTTAAGAAAGCTTTTTCAGGCGGTGCTTTGATACTTACAACTATGGATGGGGAGGATTTCACTCGTCCTGTGAATTCAGATGCAGTCAAGAAATACTTCGCCTAAAATAAAAACAGAATTGCTCGCTAAGTTGAAAACCCGAAAGGGCAGCTTAGGCAAAAATGAGCGTCTCGGTGGATTGAAAACCCAAAAGGACGGTCAAGGAAAAAGTTAGAGACATAAAAAATGAATATATATTTCCCGCTAGATTGAGTACCTCACCTTGGGGCAATCTAGGCAAAAATTAGGGATTTGGCAAGTAACTGCATCCTGACAAGACTTTGTTCTACAAGCCGTCTTCTGTCAAAGATTCTCGCTCAGTCATCGTCAACTGAAGCTTCAAATACATTGGATTCAGAGTTGGTGGAGACGGTCATTATGTTCAATGTAGCCCTTTTTCCAATATATATCACCAATTTCAAATTTGTAAAGATCCATGGAGTCTCGCCATTTGCGGACTACCATTCTATCAAATAAATTTGAGCCTTTATCCAATTCTTTGAACTCTTATTTGTTTCTGTTTAACAAATGTTTGCATGTTTTAATTGATAAATATCATTGTTTTAAATAAATAAAGTTTTATAAACTGTTTTAAACAAAAGTGAACATTCACAATGACTGAAAGGATGAATGGAATGTCCTCAGTGCTCTCCCAAGGATAGCACGATCTCCGAAAGGGTAAGACATTTGTTCATATTTCTGGCATGTTCGTATACTCTTCATCATCTTTCAGGTTGTCTCCTCAGTGAGCACAGAGAGGGTGATAAATCATCAAGTCCCCAGAGAGTCTGGAGTTTTGGCCTTGTTCTTTTGAGAGATGTGTACATCTCCATCCTCAGATTGCCAGTGAGTCTAAGTCTAGCATTTGTGTTTTATCAATTATAGGGTTGTCATCCCTTGTGTGGACTGACCTAAAATCCCTTATAGATTGATAAAAATTGATATGCTATCTATTTTTGAGGAAGTTGGTCTCTCCCTCAGCATAATTGGAAATCTCCCGCAGAGTGAGCAGGAATTCCCAGCATGAGTGGAAATCCTCAGCAGGTTGACGTTAGTTTCTCCCCAACGGGCTTGCCTACAACTCGTCCCCCAGTAGGGTTGCTCACAGTAGACTTTCCCCAGTTGGATCGCCTTCAGTCTTCCCCAGTAGAGTTGCCTGATCAGAACCTGATATTTGTTTTCCCCTCCCTATTGGAAAGCTTATGAGTAGAGCTGGTTTTGAAGATGTTTATTTCCTTCCCCAGCAGAGCAGTGGTTCTCTTTCCTCCTAGCAGAGATATCTCTCCAGCAGATAAGAGGAAATATGTTGATTATTGGAATTTCTGTTTGGTGGATGTTCCCCACAGAGCTTCATATCTTTCCTTGATAAGTTCCCCAATAGAGTTTCTTCTACGACAGAATCTTATCTGTATTGAGCTCCCCAGTAGAGTTTCCCTTACGTTGGATCTTTTGACTGTTCAGCAGCAAATCCTTGGTGGTGACTCTGTAGCTTCCCTAGCGGAGCATTTTGTTACTCCTCCTAGTGGAAAAGATGTTCCTTCAGCGGTTAGAAGAGAATGCTTGAGTGACGTGCTTCTGTTTGGTGGTTGTTCCCCCATAGAATTTCGTATTATTGCCTGATAAGATCCCATGTGGAGTTCTTCTCTAATAGATCTTATCAATATCTCTGCATGTTCCTGAGAATTGTTGGAAGATCCCCAACAGTTGGTAGCTGTGACTTTTTTGCTGATCCCCAACAGCGGCCTCTGATCCTCAGCGGTGGTCTTTGTCCCTGACAACGACTCTGCTAGGTCCCCAGCTGCAATTTGTGTCTCCTGGCATTTGTTTCTCCCCACCAGATTGGGTTTTCTCCTGTGGGCCTGGCTTTTCTCTTTTGAGATGTTATACTGGATGTACGTCCATTGATCCTTGGACATGTTTGTGTTAGATATGTCTGTTTATCAGCATTAATCATGCATAAACACCGCATATACATACATAATCATAGCATTCAGATATTCATGTTGCATTTTTGGCCATATATATTTGCTTGTTATCTCCTGCTGTTGGTGAAATATTCTTCCCTAAGCATATGTTTGTGTCTGATCTCTCCATATAGAGTCAGCCCTATAGGCAGAAAGTGTTTATCTTTCCTTCTATATTCCCCACTGAGTTATATCCTCATGGATGATTATTATTTTAGTTTCCTCCCTAAACATGTATTGGGATGGAATTACTCCCCTGAGTTATATCCTCATTGGGTTGAGTCTTGTTTGGTTGTGTCTTTCTAGTTTGTTCCTGGATTGACTCCTTTCTTATTTCCCCTGCAGTTCCTTGTGGTTCAGGTGTTCAATTGCTCAGTAACCAATAATTGTTCATCTTTTCCCTAGTGGATCTTGTGGCCTTCTACCTAGTAACCGGTAGTTGTAAGTGTTGGTGTAAGCCCTAGAGGCCAATACTTTTGGTACTTGTATCGAATTATTTATTAATAATAAAAGACATTTTCTTTATTATGGTTGATTAATAAAGTCCCTGGAATAGATAGTCCGTTTAATGTATTAAGTATGACTTAATCATGAGAACACATTAAACATAAGGACACTGTTCTTAAAGTATCCGTAGTCGAGCTTTAATGTGAAATGGGATAACATTAAAGCATTAAGACTATTATGTTTGTAGACTGATGATCACAACTCATGGATCATGGATAAAGAGTTATCAAGTCTTAAACATAGGTATGAATATTAGGAGTAATATTTATACCGGATTGACCCGCTATGAGAATACTATATAGAAAGTTATGTAAAGTGTCATAAGTTATTCTCATGGTGATAATAGTGTATACCACTCTTCGACCTGAAACCACTATGGATCCTAGATGTAGAGTCGAGTGCTTTATTGCTGATCCAACGTTGTCCGTAACTGGATAACCATAAAGACAGTTGATGGGTACTCCACGAAGCATGCTGAGGGACATGAGTGTCCTAGATAGAATTTGCCAATCCTGCGTAACAGGATAAATGTCTATGGGCCCAATATTGAACTGGACAAGGGTGACACGGTCTATACCTTGTGTTCAATATAGACATAAGGGCAAAGGGGTAATTATACACATAATTATTATCACAGGAGGTTTTGTCAGATCACATGACATTTTCGTGACTTGGGTAGCAGCGATGTGTTGCTAGATACCGCTCACTGTTTATTATGTTAAATGCATGATTTAATATAATTACCAACGCCGCGAAAACCTATAGGGTCACACACAAAGGACAGATTGATGAGAGATAGAATAATTAAGGAACATCGTAAGGTACAGTGTACTTAAGTAGAATACGAAATATGGTAAGGTACCAAGTACTTAAGTGATTTTGGCATATTATGAGATATGGGCCAAAATGCACTTAAGTGGGCTTTTTGGCTCGAAGCCCACACAAGTGGTTCTATAAATAGAACCCCTTGGGTAGAAGCATTATAACTCACTGAGACAGAAAACACAACTGAAGAGTTGGAATTTCGTATCTCTCTCTCACTCAAAGCCTTCATTCATAACAGCTAGCACTGCGATTGAAGGAATCCGTTCGTGTGGACTGAGTAGAGACGTTGTCATCGTTCAACGTTCGTGATCGCCCCGTGGATCTGTATCAAAGGTTTTGATCATTATCAGAGATCTGCACCAAAGGTTTGAATCGCCACAAGAGGTAACGATTCTATCACTGATCATGCCCATTCGTAAGGATCACTAAATGGAGAAATTTTTAAATTCCGCTGCGCCTTGGATGGCAATTCTCCTTCAGTAAGTCCTATTTCTGTGGTTTCCTACCCAGTAACCGGTAGATGTAATCCCCTCTTTGTTGGTTATATTTATCCAATATTCGGTATTGATATTCCTTCATTTTGAGTATATCTCCCAGTAATCGGTGATATATTTTTGGGATCATTGCTCTTGTCAATGCATCCCCAGCAAGTCATCTTTCATTTACCCTTGTTGGGTAATGATTTTTTCTCCTTTGGATCGGTCATCATTATATACCCAGTAACCGGTATCCCGATGTCCTTTCTTTTCGGTCGATTTATCCTTTATTAACCCAGTAACCGGTTGTGGATAATCTTCCATGCGAGTATGTTGTCTACGTTCTGACGGTAATAGATAATATATCTCATGCACTCTTCAGTCGAAGTCTGTTTCTTCCCCAGTTGAGTAAGATTCGTATTTCCTTATGGAATTGAATGTCCATCCTGTAAATTGAGTTTGCTTTTTCAGCCCTCCTTTTCGGATGATGAGTGTCTTGGATATGTTCCCAATTCACGCCTGGTTGGTCACCTATTATATGTCCAGTAACCGGTATCCCTAGTGTTCCTTCCTTCTGCTCCCTATTATGACTTTTCGTCCCCTATGGAGTCATATTTTCCTGAGTTGAAATGTGTGTCGCAACCCGAAAAATATAGAGGTGCGAAAAAACAACCGGCGAAAGAAAAAATGACAGAAGAGTCGCCACCGTGCGTTATTTATCCCAAAGGAGGGAAAGGAAACGCTCGAAGTAAACCTGGAGAAAGGAAAGGAAAAGACAAGGTCTCGCAACCAAATCTTGGGTTCGGGAGTCGATTATGCGAAGGGAAGGTATTAGCACCCCTACGCATCCGTAGTACTCTACGGGATCCACTCTTGTTGTTTCTTGTCTAAAGGGTGTATGTTTATCTAATGTACTATTTACTAAAAGGGTCAAGAGAAAAAAATGACTCGCACGGATGTCGCATCCACTGCATACGTATCTCATCTGGAATGAGAATCAGAGTCTTCGTAGCTCGGCTTCCTAGGGGTTAAGGATAAGTGTGCTCGCTGAGACATCGTGCCTTATGCCTACGTATCTCATCGGGAATGAGAATCAGAGCAAAACGTAGTTCAAACTAACTACGGGAACAAAGGGCCTCGATTGAAACTAGGGCAAGAGAAAGGGAATGTCTCGATCGCAACGAGGGCGAGAGAAAAGATCGCAACAAGGGCAAAAGAAAATAAGGATTAGTTGTTAGTCGTTAGTCAAACTCGGCAAGACATCGCATCTTGTGCCTACGTATCTCATCTGAACATGAGAATTAGAGTTGTCGTAGTTCGGCTACACGCACACAAACAAACACAGGCAAAGGCAAACGTGGAGCCTGACTGCCAATCACTGGACTTACATCAGCATCCGAACCAAACACACACAAAGGGGCAAACGTGGAGCCCGACTGCCAATCACTGGACTTACATCAGCATCCGAACCAAACACACACAAAGGGGCAAACGTGGAGCCCGACTGCCAATCACTGGACTTACATCAGCATCCGAACCAAACACACACAAAGGGGCAAACGTGGAGCCCGACTGCCAATCACTGGACTTACATCAGCATCCGAACCCAACAAAACCACACTGGAACCCGAATGCCACTTGATGGACTTACATCAGCTTCCAAGCACACAACAACCAAACAAGTTAATAGGGAGTCGGGAACTCGAGCCTATAACTGTCAAGCACACACAAAAAGAAAAAAGAAAGGTGCCCGGAGTGGTCTCGCACGACCACCTGCCTACATACCTCGTCTGGAACAAGGATCAGGGCGATGTAGTTCCCCTGAACGGGATTGCCATCTGAACATGGACTTACAAAGGAGGACATCAGTTGTGTCAGAAGAGAGTGGGCGATGTGTTCACGTCCTAGCAGTAGGTGTCGCAGCTCGCTGAATCGAGTCTTAGGCAGTTACCTCTTTGCAATAGAACGGACTACATGCCACAAGATTGGAGACGCTCGGAAAGGTCTAGAAGTAGGGAAGCTCTGCCCTAAAGTTGTCATGCAATATGTACTTAAGTGTTAGGATTTACAAATGGGGATATCTACCTAATGTTAGCATGCAAAGAAATGGGAAAACTACCTATGTTATCATACACAGGGTTCTATCTAATGGGTGCTACCTAATCGGAACAAGAATCGACGAATGGAGCAAGGAGAAGTGTTAGGGATAAGGGTAGATGGCGATGCATGAAGCAATCGACTTACAAGGTTGATGGCGATGCATAAAGCAATCGACTTACAAAAGGGTGGATGAATACGTGCTGGTTCTGTTAGGTTTTGAAAAAAATGATTACTCGACGTTGGATCGAGGTTTTGGTCTTGTTTTGAAATGGTTATCGGGTGTTCATTTTATTTCTTGTATTAACAGATGAATAAAGAATGAAAGAATATTATACATTTCATGGGAGAGGGATACATTTGTTATGAATGGGGGTTGTTCATGGCAAACAAACAATAATAATACATGCCTCATACACCATACAAGTAGGCCACAGTTAATCAAACAATTAAGATATAAACAAGTATATAATCGAATCAAACGATCAAAGAATGAAATAATGAAGCATTAAACAATGTATGAGTGTAAGTGCAAGGGACATGTCTTGTAAGGAAGCCCAAGAGTAAGCTATGTGAGGTTGATGGCGATGCTTAAAAAGCAATCGACTTACAAGGGTGTAAAAAATGGGCTCGATATTAAATCGAGAAAAGTATGATTTTTATAGTTTGAAAAAATGGTTTTTGAACTAAATTAAAATACAACAACTATGCATTATTAACAAATGAAATTATAATACACATAAAAAAAATATTAACAAAATACTAAAAGAAAAATAATATAACTAAAAGAAATAAAGTGTCAAAAAAAATCCACACATGAGTATTGAACCCACCCCACTTAAGATTATAAAACTACCCTCTCTCCACTAAGCCATTTATCATTAGTTATTATCTTAATGCTATTTTAGATATGTAAACCAAGATATGTTAGACATTAGAATAAAAACTAAGATAAAAAATCTGTTGGACTACCAGAAAAAGTCAAACCCA
Source organism: Lathyrus oleraceus (assembly GCF_024323335.1). Taxonomy (NCBI): domain Eukaryota; kingdom Viridiplantae; phylum Streptophyta; class Magnoliopsida; order Fabales; family Fabaceae; genus Lathyrus; species Lathyrus oleraceus. Next base: position 210,766,289 of record NC_066580.1, read on the forward strand.
GCCGTCTGGCTGTTGGGTTCACAAGGTTAGGATTTGGGAACACTGAATAGCATTTAACTAATACTAATATCAATAAACCCTAGTTAATGACTATTGAGAACTCTAAACGTTCAACCATTGGGATTTAAAGGTTCTGCTAAAAAAAGAGAAACAATAATGAATAAATAAAAAGGAAAAGAAAAGGTGAGGACAACGAAGGAAAATCCAGAATCCCAATCGTCATCCTCTCTCTATCTCACTCGCCCTCAACGAAAACTCCCTCTGCTCTCGCGTCCTCAATCGATCTCTCAAATCACAACCTCACTCAATCGCTCAACCTCGCTCATCAACGCTCAACCTTACTCACTTCTCTCACAATCTCACTCAATCTCGTTCCCAATCACCCACATCTCAACCAAACGCGACCTCACGTTTGCTCTCAAAGTCTCTCTCTCGATCGTGCTCTCAATCCCGTTCTCAATCAAACTCAGATGCTCAACAACGCTAAACAAAAGACAAGCACAAATCCGCGGTTTCAAAGAGACATCAAGCGGGAATCTCACCTTTGGCAACAACAATGAATCAGGTGAGCTCGAATCTTTTTCCTCCTTTCCAATACTTTTTTTTTGGGATTTAGGGTTTTGATTCGGTGGGTTTGGTCCGCCTCCGATTTTCTGTTGTTCTCTAGGGTTTTGTTGTTGTGCTCTCCTTCTTTTTCTTACTGACTTGCTTCCTTCTATTTATGTTCTGTGAATTAGGGTTTCACAAAAAATGCCTTGGGTCCCAAAAGAGTAACTCCGCAGAGCACTCTGGATGCTCAGAAATCGGATTAGTCCCTTTGATGTATGGATTTGAGACAGGTAATCTGAGCATGTGCTTTCCCCTTTGTTTTTGTTTTTGTTTTAATTCCAATTTGGGAATTTCTGGATTTTGAATTTTTACTAATTCATTTGCTCGTTTTACTGCAGTGACTTTCTTGTAACCTCCAGCTAACTCAATTGTGTTACTGCAGTGAATTCAGAGTATTGTTACAGGAGTCATGAGTTGAATGGTGCAGCAAAACAATGGATTAGCATGGAATTCTCTACAGGTTCAGTGGCATTGGGTTATTGGTTTGATAGACTCCTCATGTTTGGTTCAGTGGTACTTGGCATTGGGTTACTGGCTATTATGCTTTACAATTCATTTGTCTCGATTCTTTTGTTGCAGGTCTTGTGGTCATGTTGGATTATTTCGGCAGGAGTTTCCATGTAGCTCCCATGAGCCATTATCAGTATAAACTACAAGTGTGAGCAATTGGTTATCAACCGGATGTGTGGTTATGGCATGTGTGATGTTTAAGTGTTGTGACATGATTTTGGTTAATTATTTGGCTTGACCCTTCAACTGTATGCTTTTTTTTACTGAACTGTTTTTTGGATTGTTGGGCAGGATGCTGGTGTGCCATTCACAAGTTTTGTTCCAGTGCTTGAAACCGCTGACAGTGCATTGAGCTGTGTAGACCGCAGCAGCAGCCACCAAGGATGGTGGAAACTTCAGCATCCCATAATCCACCAGAGATAGCTCTTCCCAGAAAAAGAAGCTACCATCTCAAGTTTTGTTAGCTTGAGCAGCCTTGAGAAACATTCTCATGAAAACATATGCTGTTGGTAGAGACATGTTATACTGCAGTGTGTTGAGCATCAGCTTCTCCATTTGGAGAAGTTCCTTCCTTGAGTAAGCTTTGTCAGAGATATGGATTAGATCCGAAACGACAGGAACGGAAACTTCCTCATATTTGCATGCCAAAAGCATGGCAACAAAACCAACCAGCTGAAGTTTCTTTCTTACGACATTCTGCTTTGCCAAGAATCGGTCTATGAGATTAATTGTAAGAAACAATGTCTCTTGCATGAGGTCAAATTTGTCATGCACCTCAATAAGCCAGTCAACTGGTACATCCCTCATCCTCTCATTAAGGTCAGCTTGATCTTCCATATAGGTTGGTGAAACACAGCCAATGCACTCAATTTTTCTGTAGTAAGAATGAAGATCTTCGATATATTCCACAACAGCAAGAGCATTATTTGCATCACAGCCATCAATGTCCAAAACCCCCTCTCCATCGATATCCTCCATCTCAACCTCTTCCATCTCATGAGGATCACCATGGATTGGTTCAGTTTGCTCTAAAGTCATAGGGACAGGTTGATCTGCTCGAACTGAATTCCAACAACCAGTGCTGTCATTTCGCCATGAGTAAGATGTCCATCTTTATTTTCATCAATTGTTGCAAATAACTTTCTAATTATGTCTGTATCGGGTTCGCCATTATCTTTCAGAAGCTTTCCCAATGAACGCATCTTCAAATGTCTCAGAAACCCCAAAATAACATGCTTATGTTTGATATATTCCAATTTTTCGTTTTTGTATCCAGGGTTGGAAAATTTGGTAAAGGCAATACGATATCAATAAGCAGACAGGAATAACAAGACCAATCAAAACAGCCAAGTGCTTTCATTCATTTTTTTGTTTAATGAAACTCTGAACCAATGTCTACTGCAAAGCCGATTGTATTTGAGGCTTTGGCCAGGTAATATGGTGTATTTGAGGCTTTCTGGAGAGTTTACTTGGTCCTTTGCATAATGTCCTGCAAGTATGGTCTATGGTTGGAGACAACTGCAGAATTTCATGCCTTTCTCCACATCTTTGTTGCAATTTTGGGTTTATGTTATACACGTTTGGATTTGGCTTGCAGCAGGTACTAGACTTATAGCAGGCGGCGACAACAGAAACAAACCATGTATTCAATTGCATTTCCCTGGCGCACATGGACTCTTGTTCACACTGACGGCACGGTACTGCTGGCTCTTGGATTTGCAGGTCAGAGTATGGTGCTGGAGGATACCCCTGCGGTTCCTAAACGGTCTGCGGAAGCATAATGCAGGGAAGGGCATGGGCGACTGTCATGATAGGATGATGTGTATTCTTTGTTGTTTTTTTTTTAAAAAATTATTTCTTCCATTTGGCTTGGCTGTAATATTATTCAGAACCTAGGATTGCTTGTAACCGACAACATGATGCATTTCCATTGATGGTAATCGAAATAAAAAGGTCTGTTACCCTAGAACTTTGTTCGGATAATGCGATTTCAAACCGAAATTCTAAACCAAACATGTTGCATCTTGAAGTCTATCTTTGGATTCTAAGATCTGACGATTCTGCATTTTGAGTCATGAGGACTTCGTGCCAAACAGATCCAAGAGTTTACCAAGAATTTCCAGGTGAAATTAAAGCTGGACCTGAATCAATTTTGTCTTCAGAATTCCCAAAATCATCTTCAAGTACATAAAGAAGCTTCCTGTAAGTATGTCCATCTACAAGGTCCTTTTCTTGCAACTCTTGTAGAAACCTCATGGCCTCTTTTACCGCATCATCAATCTCTCCAACGAGTGCCAAAGAATTGACAAGCGAATTATAAGATTTACTATTCGGAGTGAAACCTTTGGTCTTCAATTCATGATACAATTCCTTGGCATTCTCTGTTCTTCCTTTGGCACACAACCCATGAATCAAGTAATCATAAGTTAAAGAATTGGGTTTGCAATCATAAACAACGCCCATCTGATGAAATATCCTCAATAATAGACGCAACTTTATGAATGAATTTTCAAACATAGAAAGATTCAAATTCTATTCTTCTTCATTGTAACCTTTTCCTTAAATCGATCATTTCCCCCAAATGCAGTCCTAGAGCCTCTTACTCAATTCTTACGCAAAGCAAACAAAACTCAAAGATGTGTAAAACATATCGCTACACCTCCTTTTACACAATTTGATCAAACACATGTTTATGGGTGTAAGCTTTTTAACGCAACCTGACTAGTCATTATACCAAAGTAATAACTGATTTTATCACATGATAAAGGATTCCATGTCTTGCTTGACCAAGGGAAAACAATCACTCTATCTCAAGACAACACGACGAGGCCCGAAGGTTTATGGAATAGCAGGTGATAACAAGTCTCAACGAAACAAGTCGGTGGATGGATTCATGACCAGATGAAATGATCATGAAAAAGGAATGCAAACGAAAGGTTGATGAAAAAAAATTCAAAGCCAAAATCGGGGTATGACAGTTGCCCCTATTTAAGCGTCTTCAACTAGAGAATATGAAGCAGGACGTTCTTCATATGATCATAGTAGGAGATGGTTAAATACTAAGAAGACCCGGATTTTGATCCTGAATCCCTATGAAATAATTAACAATGCCTGTCAGAATCAGCAAGAAGCAATCCCAAAAGAAGAATCCGTCTGGTACGGTGAAAATCGGCCTGAGTACCGAAACAGAAAGTTGACCTGGATACCAAAATAAATGGTAACACAGGAATACCCATGGCCCGAACGCCACACATTAGTCTGAACACTAAGCATTGGAATATGAGAGTATCAATGTTGGTCTGATCACCGGAAATCTGGTCTGAACTCCACTTCGATTTGGAAATCGGAAACTGGCTTGAATGCCACTTCGGTCTGGATACCGGGAACTGGCCTGGACGCCACTTCGGTCTGGATACCGGGAATTGGCCTGGAATGCCACTTCGGTCTGGATACCGGGAAAACTGGCCTGAATGCCACTTCGGTCTGGATACCGGGAAAACTGGCCTGAATGCCACTTCGGTCTGGATACCGGGAAAACTGGTCTGAACACCACAAATTCTTCGTCCTGATTGTTGAGAACTTCTTCGATCTGGAAATCGGAAACTGGCCTGAATGCCACTTCGGTCTGGATACCGGGAACTGGCCTGAATGCCACTTCGGTCTGGATACCGGGAACTGGCCTGGATGCCACTTCGGTCTGGATACCGGGAAAACTGGTCTGAACACCACAAGTTCTTCGTCCTGACTGTTGAGAACTTCTTCGATCTGGAAATCGGAAACAGGCCTGAATGCCACTTCGGTCTGGATACCGGGAACTGGCCTGAATGCCACTTCGGTCTGGATACCGGGAACTGGCCTGAATGCCACTTCGGTCTGGATACCGGGAACTGGCCTGGATGCCACTTCGGTCTGGATACCGGGAAAACTGGTCTGAACACCACAAGTTCTTCGTCCTGACTGTTGAGAACTTCTTCGATCTGGAAATCGGAAACTGGCCTGAATGCCACTTCGGTCTGGATACCGGGAACTGGCCTGAATGCCACTTCAGTCTGGATACCGGGAACTGGCCTGAATGCCACTTCGGTCTGGATACCGCCTCGGTCTGAACACCGGAATACTGGTCTGAATACCATAAGTTCTTCGTCCTGATTGTTGAGAACTTCTTCGATCTGGAAATCGGAAACTGGCCTGAATGCCACTTCGGTCTGGATACCGGGAACTGGCCTGAATGCCACTTCGGTCTGGATACCGGGAACTGGCCTGGATGCCACTTCGGTCTGGATACCGGGAAAACTGGTCTGAACACCACAAGTTCTTCGTCCTGACTGTTGAGAACTTCTTCGATCTGGAAATCGGCAACTGGCCTGAATGCCACTTCGGTCTGGATACCGGGAAAACTCTTCATGTCTATCAGCATCGGCGAAGATAACAAAATAGTGATACGTGAGCCGGCACGCATGCCAAAGACCTATGCTGGGGATAACAATCGAAAGATTTGACCAAAGAGTGCATGGGATATATCATCTATAGCCGTCAAAACGTAGATAATACACTCGCATGGAAGATTATCCATAACCGGGTTACAGGTTGTTAAATGAATAATCGACCGAAAAGAAAGGTATCAGGGTACCAGGACTAGGCATGCAAAAGATGACCAATCAAAAGAGGATAAAGTTGCTAACTCGGAGCAAATACCCAAAAGAAAGGGGAAGACCCACTGGGGACAATACTGCTTGATCAGGGCAAGTATCCAAAGGGGACAAGACTATCAATACCACAAAGAGGGGATTACATCTACCGGTTAGTAGGCCGAAAACCACGGAAAAGTAACCAGTCATCGATAGGATGAGCACACAGGGTTAACTCCACCAGGGGGATGAAAGTGGGATTTTACAACTACCAGTTAGTAGGTAGAAAACCACAAAGATAGGACTTACAACTACCGGTTTGTAGGTAGAAGCCACAGAAAAGTAACCAGTCATCAATAGGATGAGCACAAAGGGTTAACTCTGCTAGGGAAGGAAAGTGGGATTTTACAACTACCAGTTTGTAAGTAGAAAACCACAAAGATAGGACTTACAACTACCGGTTTGTAGGTAGAGGCCAAAAAACAGGATGAACCACAAAGGTTACCTCTGCTAGGGGGTGAAAGTGGGATTTTACAACTACCAGCTTGTAGGTAGAAAACCACGAAGATAGGACTTACAACTATCGGTTCGTTGGTAGAAGCCACAAATTCCGCTGAGGATGAGATGAATGAGTGCCGGTTAGTGAGCGACTATTCATTTATGCCCCAGGGAAGCACAGGAGACAGCCAACAGGAAGCCGATTTAGGATCGATCCAAAAAGGCAAACTGAATCAGGACTCATCCTAATGAGGAAAGAACTCAATAGGGAAAACCCATCCCATTAGGGAGGGAACAGAAACAACCGTCATCCACGAGGATATAACTCAGTGGGGAGCGCAGAAGGAAATGGTAGACACTTTCTGCTTAAGGGGTAGACTCTACATGGAGAGATCAGACACACCCACTGCTGCTAAGGGAATGGACCCAAGCTTGCAAGATGCTGCCAACTTCAGGGAGTAACACTGCTGGGGATACCCACTCAACTAAGGAGTCACTTGTCGGGAAAACACCAACTTTTCAACCATGCTGATGAACCCAATTCTGAAGCCGATCCAATGGCGCGATGCTAAACTCTTTCCAACAACCCAATCTCGGCTGGTCACCCCGGCCTAGGGCTAATGGACATGTTTGCAATGTTGATGCATGAGTTTTTTTGTTTTACACAATGCCCCATGATCATGGAAATGCTATGCACTAATGATGCAATATGTTATGCTTATCTAAATGATGAATGCATAGACACACGTCTCCTCCAGAGACAACACCGGGGAACTCCAGGAACTGTGCTGAGGATCTTATAACCATGTCAACTTCCATCCTGCTGGGGAAAGACAAACCTTGCTGGGGATGCACTCCATCGAACTCGAACTGCTTGGAGATTGCCCTGCTAGGGGAGGCAACCCATTCTTATCTCTATTGGGGATGATTTTCTCCAAACCCGATCCGCTTGGGGATCTCACTGAGGGAAAACCATCAACACAAACCCTACTGGGAAGGCAGTAACCTTCAGGCTCGCTGAGGAGACACTGATCTCAAATCTGTTAGGGAGGATCTACTGGAGAGATCTGTATCAACAAATAGCAGGAGACAACCATCAACAGATACACGGCAACAGCTGCATCATGAGTATCTGAGTGCTATGATTATGCATGCATGCATGATACCTAAGAATGTATGATGAATGCTGACAAACAGACGTGCTCAACACACAGGTCCGGGAATCAACCATCCGGTACCACTCTTCCGGAGGGAAAACCAAAGTCACCAGAGAGACGAGAAAATCCATTGGAGACTGGGATATCAGGGAGCAACACCATCCTGCAGGGGAGGAAGGCCACCAGAGGCTTCCGGAGGGATCGTCGGTCACAACCGGAGAACAGAGCTCAGCATACAGGCGGACGCGCCATGACCACTCGTGCTGGAGATCAGAGATACCATGAAGCAACCAAATCTCTGATGAGAGTAGATAGGCATTGATAAAGCTCCTTATGCAAACAACTCCACTGAGGGATCTATCTGAGGATATGATGGAGTACTGGGATGTCAATCCACGAAATACTGAATCTTCAAAGAAAAGCAACTATGCTGGGGGAGAGAGGAAGACTGCTCTGCTGGAGAGAGGAAAGTTAAAGTCTTCATTAAACACTCTGCCTGGGAACCGGCCCATAAAAAGTTGTTTCAACAACAAACTTGCTAGGGGTGCCCCACAATAGGGTTCACAAACAGCACTCTACTAGGGATGCCCCACTATAGGTGCTAATAGGGACTTGGAAGAAAAAAAACTGCACTGCCGGGGACATGAAGATGAACAACTTCAACCAACACTACACTGGGCAATCTCGCTGAGGAGAAACCATGAGAGGTTCTACAGGGAAAAGATACAGTCATGCTCGAGATACGAACAATTGTCTTACCTGTTGGTAATCATACCGCCCTTGGGAGAGCACTGTGGGTCTCCTAAGTATCCTTCCATCATTGTGAATATTCACTTAGTTTGAGAACAATTTTGAAAAATTTATTTATTTTGAAAAACAATGATACTTTATCAATTAAAACATGCAAAACGTTTGTTGAGTTGAAACAAATAAGAGTGCAAATAATTGGATAAAAGCTCAAATTGATGTGATGGAATGGTAGTCTGCAAAGGGCGAGACTCCATAGATCTGTACAAGTTTGAAATCGGTGATATATATTGGAGAGGGCTACATTGAACATAATGACCCTTACTCTACCATTCTGAATTTCGATGTATTCAGAGCTTCAGTCGACGACGCATCGAGGATTCCTGACGGATGACAGATATAGAACACAGTCTTGTCAAGATGCAGTTACTTGCCAAATCCCTAATTTTTGCCTAGATTGCCCCAGTGTGAGGTGCTCAATCTAGCGGGATGCGAATTCTTTTTTTTCCAATGTCTCTAACTTTTGCCTGGATCGCCCTTTCGGGTTTTCAATCCACCGAGACGCTCCTTTTTGCCTAAGTTGCCCTTTGGGGTGTTCGACTTAGCGAGCTTTTTGTTCTTTTTTTGTTTTTTTGCGAAGTATTTCTTGACTGCATCGGGAATTCACAGGACGAGTGAACTTCTTCATCCATTGCTGTAAGTCTCAGAGCGCCGCCTGAAAAGACTCTCTTGACAACCTATGGGCGTTCATAGCTTAGGGTTCACTTGCCCCTGGAATCGGGTACGAAAGACAAGACTTTCTTGAGCACAGGGTCCCTCGGAACACACGAGGCTTGACCTTCTTATAGCGTGCTTTCGTCACTCTCCGCTGATATAACTAACCATGACACATGGTAGTTAATCTCTTCTTTTCGATCGAATTCAGCATCAGTCAACTTGGGACTTTGAGGGTGCTATTTTTTCTTTTGTTTCTTTCTTTCTTTCTTTTGATTCTGATTTCTTTTGATTTTGCACCCTCTTCTTTCTTTGTATTTTCTTTTTTCTTTTTCTTTTATGCCCCAGTTGGCTGTTCTGCTGATTCTCGAGATACAGCTGAGTGATCTTCTTTTCTTGCTCAAGAAGTCGGAAAATCTCGTCAGGAATCCCTTCAACATCATCCTCTTCCGCTTCGAATACAGGGAATTCACAATTGGGAGATGACGTCAGATCATTGTGTTCAATGGGTTTAAGAAACAACCTGCATAATGATTTTGATATGAAAAGCTTTTTGGAAATCAAACAAGACAATCGTTATGCAGATGAAAAGATTGTTTTTATTCCTGTTTTTAGGGTTTTTTGTGATCACCAATTTCATGTAAAAAGCGAAAAAGGAAAACAATTGGAAAAAACAAATGTTTAACATGCATTTATTTGAATGAAAATATCATTGCACAAAATGTTGCCAACAATGTCATCACTTCTCCTTTTGGCATGGGAGAAGGGTTTTTAAACAAAGTGATTATTACTCTGACTTCTGAACAACTGTAGGAACAACCACAGTGACCCATTTGTGATAGATCCCACCAGGGATAACAACTGTCAGTATCCTTTGCATCAGCAACTTCTGCTTTTGAACAAACCTCTTCGTTGAAAACCTCAGAAGAATAACCATCGCCAACCCGGGACTTGCCGTCTTCAAGCTTGATTAACACGGGGACCTAAGTCTTCAAAGCTCAGAATCCCTGACCTCACAAGGTCTTGAACCTTCATCTTCAGCTGGAAACAACTATCCACATCATGACCAGGAGCACCCGAATGATACACACAATGCTGTTCAGGCCTGTACCACCACCGAGGGTTGACGGGTATAGCCGGCGGGTCTCAGGGAGTAATCAAGTTCCGCTCTATCAAAGAGGGACACAGCTCTGCATAGGACATAGGGATCGGATCAAAAATGATCTTCTTCCTCTCATTACTCGTACTGGCTTGATTACCATTGGGAGGCCGGTAAGCCTGCTACTGAGGACGATGTTGTTGATGCTGATATTGCTGACTTGGTCTTCTCTGTTGTTGTTGAGTTTGAGTGGCTGGAATAGTCACAGCAGCAACTTGCCGATACTGTCCTTTGTTCACACTCCTCCGACGGTGCACAACGTTTGTCTCACCCTCTCCCCTTCTGGGTGCCCCAGAGGATGGCTTTTTAGAACTTGAAGGATTTGAAGAGCCAAGATGGCGAACCGGAGCAAGAGTTGCTCTGACATTAACAGTCTCTGTAGCAAGGGGCTGTCTACTGATTATAATACCCCTCAAATCTTCACCCACGGCATAGTTGTTGACGGGAATAGTGACAGCAGTAATTTGATCATTGACAAGGACCCCCTCCGGTGAAGCACGACTGGGCGGCAGAATCACAGCTTCCTGTCTCTGGGCTAAGGCACGCAGCTCCTCTTGCCCCTGAATAACTCCTTGCATCATGGTCATGAACTGGGCCATGTTCTGCCCTCATCTCAGCCAACTCAGCTTGGACTTGATCCATACTCCTCTGATGATTCAATCTGGTTGCGGTGCGGACGATGATCAACAATCCCGTCTCAGTCAAAACCCAGAGTGAGAAGTCTCTCCCAAGCATGTTTGCAATGCAAGGATGATATGTGCATGATATGCATATGATGCGGATGCTATTTTATCATGAATGATCCTGAAAAGGATATGCACACGCGAGTTATCTTTTTTTCATGCATTATTATTTTTTGGAAAATAAACATGCTATGATGCAAAGGATGGAGCCAAGACTGGCAGGTTATGCATCTCGGCACACAGGATCCGAAGCTTCGGCTTGAACTCATGATCACAACCATCTGAAACCCAAAGTCAATCTGATCAACTGGATCTGAACCCAAATCTGGAGAACCGAGTCACCATAAATCCGACTTGTGGAGTTCCGAAATAAACGGAACTGGAGATTACATTACTATCATCACAGGATCATCCATTGAATGGATGACAGCCAGATCCTCTGAACCGGTACTCTCAATTCAACCCGGGGATCCGAAATAAACGGAACCCATTGATAAACCACGGACAGAACTCCGGGGTCCCAGAAATAAACGTCCATAAATTTGGCTGAACCAAAGTCACCATCACAGCACCACTAGCAGAAACCGTATCCGTAGAGATCAAACCCTCCCCTCACAGGTAGGTTCTAAGAACAGAAGTTTGTCAGCTTCAGCCCTTCGGTCGAGAATAATACGTTTACCACTGAAGGTTTGGCATTATTACGGGATAAAAGACCTCTGCTGACTCCCCTCAACAGGATATCCTAAAGCAAGTTCCCAGTCTCGGGGTCCTCGGATTGAGCAGCGAGAATGCGCCCACCAGAGCTAACATAATCACGTCTCGGAGGAGAGGCCTCGACTGAGTTCTCGGGAAATGGTCACCAGAGTCGACGATTTCTAAAGGAATATCTGTCGTTATGGAACACCCATAGGACAAAATATATCCAAGAGAAACCTCGTCTGGGTGTGGTTCTTCACGAACGACTTAACGTAGCAACATGCCACGCAAGCCTCATGAACATCCACTCTAAAATCTGTGTGTACACTCAAGCCTGGGTAATGGGCTTACCTCTCATAGAACACCCCACCCTAACAAACAGATAAACGGCAGCAGATACAGCAAACATATGTACATGAATGCAGTAAGGTAAAGCAGGTAAATGCTGAAAATAAATAACTGTACAAAAGAATAAACACCCAATAAACAAGAAACCTACAAAAGCTAGGAGGGACTCGCTTAGGGAAACTATATCCCCAGCAGAGTCGCCAGCTGTCGCAACCCGAAAAATATAGAGGTGCGAAAAAACAACCGGCGAAAGAAAAAATGACAGAAGAGTCGCCACCGTGCGTTATTTATCCCAAAGGAGGGAAAGGAAACGCTCGAAGTAAACCTGGAGAAAGGAAAGGAAAAGACAAGGTCTCGCAACCAAATCTTGGGTTCGGGAGTCGATTATGCGAAGGGAAGGTATTAGCACCCCTACGCATCCGTAGTACTCTACGGGATCCACTCTTGTTGTTTCTTGTCTAAAGGGTGTATGTTTATCTAATGTACTATTTACTAAAAGGGTCAAGAGAAAAAAAATGACTCGCACGGATGTCGCATCCACTGCATACGTATCTCATCTGGAATGAGAATCAGAGTCTTCGTAGCTCGGCTACCTAGGGGTTAAGGATAAGTGTGCTCGCTGAGACATCGTGCCTTATGCCTACGTATCTCATCGGGAATGAGAATCAGAGCAAAACGTAGTTCAAACTAACTACGGGAACAAAGGGCCTCGATTGCAACTAGGGCAAGAGAAAGGGAATGTCTCGATCGCAACGAGGGCGAGAGAAAAGATCGCAACAAGGGCAAAAGAAAATAAGGATTAGTTGTTAGTCGTTAGTCAAACTCGGCAAGACATCACATCTTGTGCCTACGTATCTCATCTGAACATGAGAATTAGAGTTGTCGTAGTTCGGCTACACGCACACAAACAAACACAGGCAAAGGCAAACGTGGAGCCTGACTGCCAATCACTGGACTTACATCAGCATCCGAACCAAACACACACAAAGGGGCAAACGTGGAGCCCGACTGCCAATCACTGGACTTACATCAGCATCCGAACCAAACACACACAAAGGGGCAAACGTGGAGCCCGACTGCCAATCACTGGACTTACATCAGCATCCGAACCAAACACACACAAAGGGGCAAACGTGGAGCCCGACTGCCAATCACTGGACTTACATCAGCATCCGAACCCAACAAAACCACACTGGAACCCGAATGCCACTTGATGGACTTACATCAGCTTCCAAGCACACAACAACCAAACAAGTTAATAGGGAGTCGGGAACTCGAGCCTATAACTGTCAAGCACACACAAAAAGAAAAAAGAAAGGTGCCCGGAGTGGTCTCGTACGACCACCTGCCTACATACCTCGTCTGGAACAAGGATCAGGGCGATGTAGTTCCCCTGAACGGGATTGCCATCTGAACATGGACTTACAAAGGAGGACACCAGTTGTGTCAGAAGAGAGTGGGCGATGTGTTCACGTCCTAGCAGTAGGTGTCGCAGCTCGCTGAATCGAGTCTTAGGCAGTTACCTCTTTGCAATAGAACGGACTACATGCCACAAGATTGGAGACGCTCGGAAAGGTCTAGAAGTAGGGAAGCTCTGCCCTAAAGTTGTCATGCAATATGTACTTAAGTGTTAGGATTTACAAATGGGGATATCTACCTAATGTTAGCATGCAAAGAAATGGGAAAACTACCTATGTTATCATACACAGGGTTCTATCTAATGGGTGCTACCTAATCGGAACAAGAATCGACGAATGGAGCAAGGAGAAGTGTTAGGGATAAGGGTAGATGGCGATGCATGAAGCAATCGACTTACAAGGTTGATGGTGATGCATAAAGCAATCGACTTACAAAAGGGTGGATGAATACGTGCTGGTTCTGTTAGGTTTTGAAAAAAATGATTACTCGACGTTGGATCGAGGTTTTGGTCTTGTTTTGAAATGGTTATCGGGTGTTCATTTTATTTCTTGTATTAACAGATGAATAAAGAATGAAAGAATATTATACATTTCATGGGAGAGGGATACATTTGTTATGAATGGGGGTTGTTCATGGCAAACAAACAATAATAATACATGCCTCATACACCATACAAGTAGGCCACAGTTAATCAAACAATTAAGATATAAACAAGTATATAATCGAATCAAACGATCAAAGAATGAAATAATGAAGCATTAAACAATGTATGAGTGTAAGTGCAAGGGACATGTCTCATTGTAAGGAAGCCCAAGAGTAAGCTATGTGAGGTTGATGGCGATGCTTAAAAAGCAATCGACTTACAAGGGTGTAAAAAATGGGCTCGATATTAAATCGAGAAAAGTATGATTTTTATAGTTTGAAAAAATGGTTTTTGAACTAAATTAAAATACAACAACTATGCATTATTAACAAATGAAATTATAATACACATAAAAAAAATATTAACAAAATACTAAAAGAAAAATAATATAACTAAAAGAAATAAAGTGTCAAAAAAAATCCACACATGAGTATTGAACCCACCCCACTTAAGATTATAAAACTACCCTCTCTCCACTAAGCCATTTATCATTAGTTATTATCTTAATGCTATTTTAGATATGTAAACCAAGATATGTTAGACATTAGAATAAAAACTAAGATAAAAAATCTGTTGGACTACCAGAAAAAGTCAAACCCAGCCGTCTGGCTGTTGGATTCACAAGGTTAGGATTTGGGAACACTGAATAGCATTTAACTAATACTAATATCAATAAACCCTAGTTAATGACTATTGAGAACTCTAAACGTTCAACCATTGGGATTTAAAGGTTCTGCTAAAAAAAGAGAAACAATAATGAATAAATAAAAAGGAAAAGAAAAGGTGAGGACAACGAAGGAAAATCCAGAATCCCAATCGTCATCCTCTCTCTATCTCACTCGCCCTCAACGAAAACTCCCTCTGCTCTCGCGTCCTCAATCGATCTCTCAAATCACAACCTCACTCAATCGCTCAACCTCGCTCATCAACGCTCAACCTTACTCACTTCTCTCACAATCTCACTCAATCTCGTTCCCAATCACCCACATCTCAACCAAACGCGACCTCACGTTTGCTCTCAAAGTCTCTCTCTCGATCGTGCTCTCAATCCCGTTCTCAATCAAACTCAGATGCTCAACAACGCTAAACAAAAGACAAGCACAAATCCGCGGTTTCAAAGAGACATCAAGCGGGAATCTCACCTTTGGCAACAACAATGAATCAGGTGAGCTCGAATCTTTTTCCTCCTTTCCAATACTTTTTTTTTGGGATTTAGGGTTTTGATTCGGTGGGTTTGGTCCGCCTCCGATTTTCTGTTGTTCTCTAGGGTTTTGTTGTTGTGCTCTCCTTCTTTTTCTTACTGACTTGCTTCCTTCTATTTATGTTCTGTGAATTAGGGTTTCACAAAAAATGCCTTGGGTCCCAAAAGAGTAACTCCGCAGAGCACTCTGGATGCTCAGAAATCGGATTAGTCCCTTTGATGTATGGATTTGAGACAGGTAATCTGAGCATGTGCTTTCCCCTTTGTTTTTGTTTTAATTCCAATTTGGGAATTTCTGGATTTTGAATTTTTACTAATTCATTTGCTCGTTTTACTGCAGTGACTTTCTTGTAACCTCCAGCTAACTCAATTGTGTTACTGCAGTGAATTCAGAGTATTGTTACAGGAGTCATGAGTTGAATGGTGCAGCAAAACAATGGATTAGCATGGAATTCTCTACAGGTTCAGTGGCATTGGGTTATTGGTTTGATAGACTCCTCATGTTTGGTTCAGTGGTACTTGGCATTGGGTTACTGGCTATTATGCTTTACAATTCATTTGTCTCGATTCTTTTGTTGCAGGTCTTGTGGTCATGTTGGATTATTTCGGCAGGAGTTTCCATGTAGCTCCCATGAGCCATTATCAGTATAAACTACAAGTGTGAGCAATTGGTTATCAACCGGATGTGTGGTTATGGCATGTGTGATGTTTAAGTGTTGTGACATGATTTTGGTTAATTATTTGGCTTGACCCTTCAACTGTATGCTTTTTTTTACTGAACTGTTTTTTGGATTGTTGGGCAGGATGCTGGTGTGCCATTCACAAGTTTTGTTCCAGTGCTTGAAACCGCTGACAGTGCATTGAGCTGTGTAGACCGCAGCAGCAGCCACCAAGGATGGTGGAAACTTCAGCATCCCATAATCCACCAGAGATAGCTCTTCCCAGAAAAAGAAGCTACCATCTCAAGTTTTGTTAGCTTGAGCAGCCTTGAGAAACATTCTCATGAAAACATATGCTGTTGGTAGAGACATGTTATACTGCAGTGTGTTGAGCATCAGCTTCTCCATTTGGAGAAGTTCCTTCCTTGAGTAAGCTTTGTCAGAGATATGGATTAGATCCGAAACGACAGGAACGGAAACTTCCTCATATTTGCATGCCAAAAGCATGGCAACAAAACCAACCAGCTGAAGTTTCTTTCTTACGACATTCTGCTTTGCCAAGAATCGGTCTATGAGATTAATTGTAAGAAACAATGTCTCTTGCATGAGGTCAAATTTGTCATGCACCTCAATAAGCCAGTCAACTGGTACATCCCTCATCCTCTCATTAAGGTCAGCTTGATCTTCCATATAGGTTGGTGAAACACAGCCAATGCACTCAATTTTTCTGTAGTAAGAATGAAGATCTTCGATATATTCCACAACAGCAAGAGCATTATTTGCATCACAGCCATCAATGTCCAAAACCCCCTCTCCATCGATATCCTCCATCTCAACCTCTTCCATCTCATGAGGATCACCATGGATTGGTTCAGTTTGCTCTAAAGTCATAGGGACAGGTTGATCTGCTCGAACTGAATTCCAACAACCAGTGCTGTCATTTCGCCATGAGTAAGATGTCCATCTTTATTTTCATCAATTGTTGCAAATAACTTTCTAATTATGTCTGTATCGGGTTCGCCATTATCTTTCAGAAGCTTTCCCAATGAACGCATCTTCAAATGTCTCAGAAACCCCAAAATAACATGCTTATGTTTGATATATTCCAATTTTTCGTTTTTGTATCCAGGGTTGGAAAATTTGGTAAAGGCAATACGATATCAATAAGCAGACAGGAATAACAAGACCAATCAAAACAGCCAAGTGCTTTCATTCATTTTTTTGTTTAATGAAACTCTGAACCAATGTCTACTGCAAAGCCGATTGTATTTGAGGCTTTGGCCAGGTAATATGGTGTATTTGAGGCTTTCTGGAGAGTTTACTTGGTCCTTTGCATAATGTCCTGCAAGTATGGTCTATGGTTGGAGACAACTGCAGAATTTCATGCCTTTCTCCACATCTTTGTTGCAATTTTGGGTTTATGTTATACACGTTTGGATTTGGCTTGCAGCAGGTACTAGACTTATAGCAGGCGGCGACAACAGAAACAAACCATGTATTCAATTGCATTTCCCTGACGCACATGGACTCTTGTTCACACTGACGGCACGGTACTGCTGGCTCTTGGATTTGCAGGTCAGAGTATGGTGCTGGAGGATACCCCTGCGGTTCCTAAACGGTCTGCGGAAGCATAATGCAGGGAAGGGCATGGGCGACTGTCATGATAGGATGATGTGTATTCTTTGTTGTTTTTTTTTTTAAAAATTATTTCTTCCATTTGGCTTGGCTGTAATATTATTCAGAACCTAGGATTGCTTGTAACCGACAACATGATGCATTTCCATTGATGGTAATCGAAATAAAAAGGTCCGTTACCCTAGAACTTTGTTCGGATAATGCGATTTCAAACCGAAATTCTAAACCAAACATGTTGCATCTTGAAGTCTATCTTTGGATTCTAAGATCTGACGATTTTGCATTTTGAGTCATGAGGACTTCGTGCCAAACAGATCCAAGAGTTTACCAAGAATTTCCAGGTGAAATTAAAGCTGGACCTGAATCAATTCTGTCTTCAGAATTCCCAAAATCATCTTCAAGTACATAAAG
This sequence comes from Lathyrus oleraceus, assembly GCF_024323335.1. Classification (NCBI taxonomy): domain Eukaryota; kingdom Viridiplantae; phylum Streptophyta; class Magnoliopsida; order Fabales; family Fabaceae; genus Lathyrus; species Lathyrus oleraceus. The sequence goes on from NC_066580.1 coordinate 210,784,006, forward strand.
AAGCTTCCTGTAAGTATGTCCATCTACAAGGTCCTTTTCTTGCAACTCTTGTAGAAACCTCATGGCCTCTTTTACCGCATCATCAATCTCTCCAACGAGTGCCAAAGAATTGACAAGCGAATTATAAGATTTACTATTCGGAGTGAAACCTTTGGTCTTCAATTCATGATACAATTCCTTGGCATTCTCTGTTCTTCCTTTGGCACACAACCCATGAATCAAGTAATCATAAGTTAAAGAATTGGGTTTGCAATCATAAACAACGCCCATCTGATGAAATATCCTCAATAATAGACGCAACTTTATGAATGAATTTTCAAACATAGAAAGATTCAAATTCTATTCTTCTTCATTGTAACCTTTTCCTTAAATCGATCATTTCCCCCAAATGCAGTCCTAGAGCCTCTTACTCAATTCTTACGCAAAACAAACAAAACTCAAAGATATGTAAAACATATCGCTACACCTCCTTTTACACAATTTGATCAAACACATGTTTATGGGTGTAAGCTTTTTAACGCAACCTGACTAGTCATTATACCAAAGTAATAACTGATTTTATCACATGATAAAGGATTCCATGTCTTGCTTGACCAAGGGAAAACAATCACTCTATCTCAAGACAACACGACGAGGCCCGAAGGTTTATGGAATAGCAGGTGATAACAAGTCTCAACGAAACAAGTCGGTGGATGGATTCATGACCAGATGAAATGATCATGAAAAAGGAATGCAAACGAAAGGTTGATGAAAAAAAATTCAAAGCCAAAATCGGGGTATGACAATGTGCCTTTTAGGTTTTTCCTCAGATGTTTCGGATGATTGATATCTCTCACCCTTATACCGGTTTTAGACATTCTTTCTCCCTGATCATGTTTCTCTTTCACCCTTATACCGGTGTTTGGATCACATGTCTCTTCTTGAGTTTTGTTACCCAGTAACTGGTAATACCTCATTTGTTGTTTCCTCAGCTGAGTCCTTAATGGACATCCCCACCTGAGTCCGAATTTTTATCCGAAGTATCCTTTGTGGATAATTGGTTGTATTGGCATATTCCCCAATACATGCATCCTTGCGTCAGCTCGAGTCTTTCCATCGATTTATTTTCGTGGAATCCCTTCGTGTCTCCCAGCAAATTTCAAGTCGTAACCTGCTCACGCGTTTTATTCCCTTTATCCCCCAGAGTCTTTGTCTCCCAGTGAGTTTTCCTTATGGAATGTATTATACTCCCACGGATTTTCAGGTTCTCCCGATTTCTCTTCCTTTGTGGTCATATTTCCCCATAGAGCATTAACTTTTGCATGCATACATCCGCATCATGAGGTCTCTTAGGGACCAAAATTCGTCTCTTTGTTATTATTTAAGCCCATTCTACCTCGTCGAGACGAAGATTTTAACCTTCATATCTCCGGCTAGAATGACCTTAAATAGGGGCATCTGTAAGACCCTAATTTTGACCCTAAGATCCCTCATGGCATCATATCATTGCTCATTGCATTGCCTTAAGGATCACAACATGTGTGGCTCCTTAACCCTAGGGTTGGGACTTGTGTGAGTTGGTTTGAGACCACCAAGCATGCTTGAATTGTATATTATTGCTTTTCTTATTTTGTTTACTAACCAAAAGCACAAAAATATGTCACTAACTTGTTTTGTTTTGAAGCTCAAGCAGTCATCTGATCCCTTGCTCCTAGAAGGCTCCTATGCTCAATGAAGTGGCTAGATGAAGATCAAAGCAAGCATGACAATGGTTCCCAAAGCTCTCAATCATCATATATGTCTCCCAAGTATCTCAATTTCCCAATTTTATAAAGATAAACCAAAGGGCTTGAGGATTGTTTCCCAAGGAAACCCTAATTCAATTGTGCATTGAATGTGCCTTGCTCATGAAGCAACCTCCACCTATGATCAAATTCAATAAAGGGAAGTTATTTCATTCATAATTTTATGAATATTTGAGCTTATGTGAGCATCCTCAACCATTCATTCATCAAGATTTGAGGTTTGGACTTGAGAAGTTGACCAGTCAAATCATCTGACTATTTTGAAATCCACTGAGACCTGACTTTTGATGTGTTTGTCAAATGAATATGACCCCAAGATAAAAAATGTTATTAAGAACCATATGAACAACTTTCTTGTTCATTCAAAATTCATTTTAAACTTGGAAGGTCATCATTCATTTCAAAACATTATAGGTCATTTTGACTGAAACCCTAATTTTGGGTCAACTTCCCAAGGACCTAACTCCTTCATTTTTTATGATCTTGAGGTGAGACCAATTGAATTGGAAATCTTAATATGTCTACTTAAAATTTTATGTTGGATAAAATTTCATAATCCTAAAAGAAACACATGTGATAATACAAAACAGTATAGGTCACTTTGGACCAAAGCCATTGAATCTTGAAAAAGTCCAACTTCAAGTGCCCATAAATTTCTCATAAAAAATCCAAATGATGCAAAATGTAAGTCCAAATTGATCATCTTGAAAAGAACTACAACTTTGATGTTGGAGGTTTTTCCATTTGAGGCTTGCATCATTGAATCAGAAGGGCTTGAAGTTTGTCACTTTTGACAAATTTTTCAAAGGCATGTTTTGTACATCAAACTTCATGACCAGTTTTCATAAATTTCCAAACTCCAAATGGATTTTTCTCCAACATAGCTTTTGTTCCTTATGTCAATACCTTTCCAACCATTACTCACATGCCTATGTTTGGAGTTTCTAAGAGTGACTATCGAAGAGGGGAACATTTAGGCCCAATTATGGAATTCATGATGAAACTTCATGCACAAGCCAATACAGCTTAGAATGCACGTCCATTTCAACTCCAAGTGACTTCAGCTTGCATTTTCAATTGGTTTTAGGCCTCACATGCGCCTGTACAGGCCCATGCATGGAGGACCCAATGATCATGCACACGAGTTTCTCCTTGCCTCGCCTTGCATTTCAGCTATAAATAGGAACCTTGCTTCATTCAATTATCAACCTGAAGGTGCCTAAAGCTCTGCTGAAATCCATTCCCAACCTTACTCAAAAGGAATTCTAAATTTTTTCTCTCAATTTAAAACTTGAAGTTCAACTTCCCTGGTTGATCTTCAGTTTATAATTCCTAAGCCTATCATCATCATCACCTCAAGATCAAACTGCAAGCAAGAATTTGGTTGGATCGTGCTCAACAAAGTTGCACTTCAAAGGTTTACATCTCAATTGTTTTGATCCATATCTCACCATACATTGTGATCTGCTTGGGTTTGTTTGATTCTCTGAAGTCCTCGTGTGAGAGGCAAGTCAATATTGGCTTTAATTTCATGAATTGATGCATTTCAGATTGAACACCTGGATTTTCCATCTCAGATTTCTCCTTCCATGGGGATCTTGAGAGAAATCCAAGGTTACAGGGGTGATGTACATCACCCCAGCTTTAATTTGGTATAAGGCACGTGTGTTTTAGTTGAGGTTGCAAAACCTGCAACTGGTGGCCGGAATCCGTTTGCTCACTGGAGAAGATGGTGGTTTCCACCATCGTCGCCACGTGGAACCACTCTGAGCCATTGGATGGTGATTAAGTGATCTAATCCTGACCTTTGCTTTACTTGACTTTTTTAAATCCAGCGTGTGATGCACTGGACTTGTGACCATGATGAGCGTGCGCTTCTGATCCCTTGGGTGGTCCACGTCAATTAATGAATGTGGATCCAAGCGCTGTGGATTTTCCAGTTTTTTTAATTTCTGTTTTATTTTCTTTAATTCATTTTATTTTCAAAAATTCATAACTCTCTTATTTGGAATAACAAAAATATGGGACCAATTGCAAAAAAATTCTTTTAAAATCTAGTTTCATAATCTGATTTTTAATTATTTTTGTGATTTCATTTAATATTTTTTGTGAATTATTTTGTTTTTAATAGTTTTTAATTCACTTTAATTACTTTTTGATATTCAAAAAATCCAAAAATATTTTCGTAACACATTTTGATCAAGATAAGTCTATGAAAATATTCTCATCAATTTCTTAATTGATTTGAGCTTTATTTGAGATTTCAATTCATTTGTGTTATATTTTAATGCTTTTAATTGATTTTAAAATAGTTTCTGTTTTCAAAAAATGTTGAAATTTTTTGTCAAACCTTGTTTGACCATGTTAGACTTATGATGATCCAATTGAACTTATCCAAGATGATTTGAATTGGATTTGAAGTTTGACCTTACTTTGTTCATTTTATTTTATGTATTATTTTAATTCCAAAAAATAAAAAAAATATGTTTGACCTTTCTTGACTTCTAATCTTCATTTCACTTCTGTTTACCATTGATTGAAGTGGATTCCCTTCACATTTGATCATTGTGTCTTGATTATGTCATTTGGATTCTCATTTTGTCCATTTCATTTTCTTCTTCATTTTCTTCTTTTTCTTTTGACCAATGAGTTAATGATTTGTGGTTAGCCTTGACATATGAGAGGCTTAACCTTCTTTGATCCAAATCAAATTCAACTTGATCAAAGATCAAGTGAATTGCTTTGTGTCCAAGATAGGTTGCTTCTTGGTTAAGCAAAAAACCTAAAATCCATACAAGGTCATTCTTCTTTTCTTTTGGCATGGCAAGTTGTAGGAGCTTGGATTACTAGTCATGGTCTCTAACTTGTGTTTATTTGCCTATAGTTTTATTGACCGGCCTCAGATAGGTGTGACTACTATATTAGTCCACTTACGATTGCTTAACATAACGCTAAATTGCCTTATGGCACACTAACATTAACTACTAACACTAACTTTAATTCAAGCATTTAATTTTTGCAATTTACTTTAATGCAATTTAATTTCTTGCTCATTTATTCATATTGCCTTTTCCTTTTTCTCATTTGAGCTCATGTTTATGTTTATGCCATTTTCCTTTTGCTCACTTGAGCACATTATTGTGTAAATATATTGTTGCTTTGTGCTTGTTTTTGTGATTGTTTGTGTAAACCCAATGCAAAAAGGAGAAAGGACTTAGAATTAGGACCTCACCTATGCTTAATGGAGTTCAAGAGCAACTAGGCCTCATGCCTTTAGAATGCTAAATTTGTTGAAGAGCAACTAGGCCTCATGCCTTTAGAATGCTAAATCTTAAAGTTGACTTGAAAGGACCTCTAATCTAAACTCTCTCTTTGTCCATTCCTCTTAATGCATTGTGAACTTTTTGATTGTTTGTTCTTGTGTGGTAGGGATTCCAAACTTGAGATAGTTAGAAGGACCACTGTCATAAGCATCCAAGTTAAGAGAGACAAGCCAAATGGAGATCCTAGGAGCTTGAATGAATATTTGTTTGATTGCTTGAGGTAATTGCTAAGTCCAAAGGAAATGAGCATCTTGAATCATCTTTATGATCTCAAGAAAGGAACTCCAAGGGTTTTATCTCTTATCTCATCTTTGCATGTTTGGGACTAGCCCTTCTCTTCTTCTCTCCACTCTAACCCAAGCCAAACTCATTTTGTGCAAACATTGACATTGTTTTCAAAACTAGAAACTTAGGCCATATGCCTTTGATTTTTCAAACTCTTTTCATTAATACTCATTATGAATTGAACCTTAAGTCAACTTTAACGTCACTTTATGAATACTTCTAATTTGTAAATACAACTCACTTCAAGTGATTCTTTTTTGTGGTTCCAATGGCCACCTTTGTTCAAACTTTTCATAAACATTAGTCATTAGGTTTGAGTTATCATAGTGGTTGATGTAAACCTCACCTTATCCTTAGTGATTGGACTATAAGTCTTCCATACTTATTATAGGGTGGATCCCTCACTAGTATGTTGAAGCTCTCCTCACATGGTGGATTGTTGGTTTAGGTTGAGTTTTCTCCCTTTGATAACAAAATACCTTAAGGCTTTTGACAAATCAATTCACCAACTTATTTTGTGATTTTTACCCCGAACTACGAGGTTTTGATCCTACCTTTGTGATGGTACGTAGGCAATGGGTTTATCCATTCAAACAACAAATTATAAATATAATGTATATTCTTTTCTCATCTCCCCAATCATGTTTGCACAAATATTTTCACAAATTACCAACCACGATACACTTTGCAAAAAGGGATCCCTTAGAGTACTAAGGATGTTTTGGGTGCTTAAAACCTTCCCATTGCATAACCAACCCCCTTACCCAGATCTCTGACATTTTTATTAGTTTTTTATTTGATAAAACTTCTCGGTTTTTGTTCGCTTTCTAACCTTTCCTTTTGATAAATAGAAGTGTGGTGGTGACTCGAATTGTATGATTTACTTTTGATTTAGTCAATAAATCTAAAGGTAACGAATACCCCGCTACAGGTAGGGCATGATCTCCATTGATTTATCAAGTTCACATCTAGGGTTTGAGACCCTCATGACAAAGAGTACAACCATGAATTGATACAAGAATGGTTATGAGCATAATATATGAGTTCTATTGATTCCTACATGTTATATTAATCAAGTTTTCTTCAAGAGTTTGAGGGTAATTTGCCTTGGAAGCCCTAGCTTTACTAGGTATCTTGAGTAACTTCTCCAACAAGCTATCTCACCAATTGATCAAATTTCTCAAGGGACACTTCAAAATTCATCATCTTATGCATATATGATCTACCATGAGCCTAGAAAGTCAAGAGAATTGAAGGTTAGCAAGTTGGTTGATGGTAGTTGGCCAGATGAATTCATCTGATCGAAAGTGGGTCTTCCTAGACCCTATCTCCTACAATTTTCACCATATGAAAATGATTCCAAGAGAAAACCTACTCTAAATGACATTACAAACAACTTTCATGTTTATACCTAGAGCTTGTTTTCCTTGGAAAATCATTTTCTATGTTGAAACATTATAGGTCATTTTGTCTAAACCCTAATTTGAAAGTCAACTTCCCAAGGCCATAACTTGCTCAATTTTAATGAGATGAAATATTTCCAAGTTACACAATCAAATTCAAGATGTTGACTTCAACTTTAATGTTTTGAGTGAGAGCTAATTCAACTTTTATGAGCATGTGATATCAGGCTACATTATAGGTCACTTTTGACCTATACCATTGAACAAGTGATTTTTCCAAACTTCAAAAATGCATAACTCTATCACTTCAGATCCAAATGACATGAAATTGGTGACCATTTTGAATGTATTTGAAAGGTTTACAACTTTTATGAAGACACGTTTCTCATTTGAAGCTCACATAAAAAGTTAAGTAAGGTGGAATATTGAGATATATGGCTTGACACTTAGAAAAAATTTCAACATGTTGAAATTTACAAATTTCCACCTCAAAATTCATCATGATAAAAGCTTCAAATGAAGAAGTGTTTAACATGAAATTTGTTCGTCTGGATCTAACCTTTCCAAAAAGTCTAAGTTCATCCATTTTTGACAAGAATTGCTAGGGCTGCGCATGGCATGAACAGGGTATCATCATCTGGCGAAGATCAAACTTCAAATATTCACACACACTTGCCTTGCAATCCAAGTTGATTTCAGATCCTATCACATTCATTGGTGGACCTTAAGCAATGATCTCATGGGCCTGTACACGCCCATGCACCCATGCATCATCAATTGCCAATTTTGGAAAGTGAATTTGAAGGTGCAAATATCATGAGCTGCAGCTATAAATAGAGCCCTCTAGCATCAGAATTGAACATACATTCGCGCCAGCTTTGATCCTACACCCCTAACCCTTTCATTTGAGAGGATAATCCTGAGAATTTCATCTTGAAATTGAGTTTGAATCTCACTGTTTTGAGATTCAAAACTCCAGGGATCCAAGACCTTTTGTGCATTTCATTCTACTCCTGCAAGCATTCTGAGTGAGATCAAGCATGAGCCAAGGCAAGAACAGTTGAATCCAGACCTGCATTAAAGGTATTTTCCAGAAAATTTCATCTCTTTGATTCTCTCTAAATCTTGCTCAATTCTATTGATTCTTTGGTTGTCTGAAGTCCTACTAATGTAGGCAAGAAGATTGAGTTGCTTAGAGGTCAAATCGAAGCAACTCAGTTGACATACCTCAAATTTCAACTCCTCATATCTTTCTATGTGTGAGGAGTTAGTTAAAATTGAGGTGATATTCATGATCTACACCATTTTTCCTTTTAGATCATGTCATCCTTTTTCATTTTTGATGAGGTGATGAATGGACCAGTCCGGTCAAGGTCGCTTGAGAAGACAACGGGCGCTTTGCTCCGGCAATGATGTGGCAAAGTCCAGAGCCATTGGATTGATTTAAATTGTTTTAATCATGAGCGTGCATTTTAATTACCAAGTGTGTGGACGTTTGACTCAGGCGCACCATGGAACGCGCGCTGGTGGCCACTTGATCTGCCACCTTAATTAATGAGGGAGATCAAGTGGTCCACGTTTTTTTTCTGATTTTTTGAATTTCATTTTAATTGCTTTATTTTCATTAATTCATATTAATTTTAAAATTGATCCAAAAAGTATGAGAGTTTCACCAAAAAAATTCAAAAATTTTCCTCTTTCATATTCTGAATTAAAATTATTTTTTGGATCATTATTAATATTTTTCATGATTTAATTGATTTTTCATTTGTTTTTAATTGTTTAAAAATACTTTTAAGTCTTTAAAAAATATGAAAATTTTTCTCCAAGGTCCTTTGACCTTGTTTGACCTATGATAAATCTCATGGCCATTTATATGGTGTTTTGATGAGGTTTTAGGAATTTGACAAACCATATTTAATTTAAATGCATTATTTTAGTATTTTTAATTGGAATAAATGCCAAATAATTTTGTTGACCAATTGTGATGACTTGTTTATGTTTGACTCTTGTCGTTGGGCCTTGATCAAGATTGATTTGACTTTGTCAAATTAATATCATTGGATTTAGGGGATTGATGGAATGCACATTCCATCTCCCAAAATGAATGAATGATATTAATTTGGTAAAAGTCCTCCTTTGATCAATTTGAGATTTCATTTATTCCCCTCCCTTTTCATCTAATTCCCCTTCTTTATTCATTCATCTCATTTGGCCTATGATATCTCAAAGTCCTAAAGCTAGTTGATTGAAAAATTAACATGAGTATGGATGATATTAGACCACACCTTTTGCATATTCTTTTTGTGTGTGGTATGTTCCATGAGCATAGTTCTTAATATTATGTCTTTAACATGCATTAACACCAAAATTCTATTGCTCGTCCTCAAATAGTTATGACTTCTACATAAGTCCAATTACGATTGCTTAACATAGCGCTAAATTTGTGACATAAAAGGCACAACATTCTAGTTAGTGAGATTGTAAGTCTCCCCTCTTTCATGGTATTGTGTGGAAACTTGGCCTTTTTCCCTTCCTTTGGAAGATGTCTTGGTTCAAGGATCCATGCTTGTGATAAGTGGGTTGAGTGTTCTCCAAAGAATGTCTAAGAATGAAAAGCAAAAACAAAACAATACTAACTTCTAACCTATTAACTACTAACTTTTAATTTCAAGCCCTTTACTTTAATGTCATTTGATTCTAGCTTTTATACATTTTCCATTGTTCATATCATTCTATTTGTTTATGTTAATGCAATTTTCACTTTGTCCACTTGGACCATATTGTGTGATATATTTTGTTTGTGCTTTGCTTGTTTGTGTGGTCTTTGACCATTAATGTACATAATAACAACAAAAACCCTAAGAAATGTTTGTGTTGACTGTTGGCTTGATCTTGGACAAATGGACTTAGAACTTAGGCAACATTCCTATGCTAAAGGACTTGGCCAATGCCAACTTATTGAGAAACCAAGTGCTTGCAATTTGAAACTTCATCTGATACATCATTCAAGATCTCTCTAAGTTCATCTGTAACATGATCATTGTGAAGCTGTTATTTTGAACCTGTGACTTATGGAATTCATCTGTTACATGGTGTAAGACCCCAATTTTGACCCTAAGATCCCTCATGCATCTCCATCAGAAGCATTAGCATTGGGATCATACCTTGGCATCCTGTTTACCCCTTTTCACTAGGTTTGTTTTGGGAGAGATCACCAAGCACTTTGTGATTATATCATACTTGTATTTTATCATCTTACTAACCAAAATACCAAAAATATGTCTTTGTAGTTGTCTAACTCTTTTGTAGGAAGGGTGTGATCTCATTGATTCATCAAGATCACATCTAGGGTTTGAGACCCTCATGAACAAAGAGCACAACCAAGAATTGATCCAAGAATGCTTATGAACATCATATATGAGTCCCAATATTCTCTATATGTTATATTGATCAAGTTTGCTTCAAGAGTTTGAGGGTGATTTGCCTTGGAAACCCTAGTTTGACTGGGTATCTTGAGTAACTTCTCAAACATGCTATCTCACCAATTGATCAAATTTCTCAAGGTACACTTCAAATTCCATTATCTTATGCATATATGATCTTCCATGAGCCAAGAAAGTCAAGAGAATTGGAAGTTAGCAAGTTGGTTGGTGGTGGTTGGCCAGATGAATTCATCTAATTAAAACTGGGTCTCCCTAGACCCTATCTCCTACAAAATTCACCATATGAAAATGATTCCAAGAGAAAACTTACTCTAAATGACATTATAAACAACTTTCATGTTGATACCTAGAGCTATTTTGTGCTTGGAAAATCAATGTCTATGTTGAAACATTATAGGTCATTTTGTCTAAACCCTAATTTGAAAGTCATTTTCCCTAAGCCATAACTTGCTCAATTTTTATGATATGAATGATTTCCAAGTTGTACAATCAAATTAAATGTGTCTACTTAAACTTTGATGTTTGGAGTGGGAGCTAATTTAACTTCTTTGAACATGTGATATGAGGCTACATTCTAGGTCACTTTTGACCTATACCATTGATCAAGTAATTTTTCCAAACTTCAAAAATGCATAAGTCTATCATTTCAAATCCAAATGACATGAAATTGGTGACAAGTTTGAAGGTCTTTGAGAGAGATACAACTTTGATGAAAACACTTTTCTCATTTGAAGCTCCTATAAAAAGTTAAGCAAGGTGGAACACTTAGAAAATTTTTGATATGTCAAAATTTTCCAAACTTCCACCTCAAATTTCTCCATGTTCCAAGCTCTAAATGAAAAAGTGTTTAATATCAAACTTGTTCCTCTTGATCTCACCTTTAAAAAGAGCTCGAATTCATTCATTTTGGACTTGAAATGCATAGGCTGCGCATGGCTTAAAAAGGCTGATATCATTTGGCATGGATCCAACTTTAAACATAAACTTTCAATTGCCTTACATTCCAAGCTTGCTTCAACACATCTGATCATTAATTTTGGACTTCAAGCTATTAGTTCATGGGCCTATGCGCGCCCATGCACCATGCCATTATCATTTTCCAAATTTGGAAGGTTGAAGAGAGTGTCAAAATATCACATGGATTTGGCTATAAATACAGCTGCATTTGCTCAGAAATCACACAGACATTGCGCCAGCTTTGAATCTCCATTGAAAATCCTTCACTCTCATAGGATAACCCTGATAAATTCATTTGAATTTGAGCTTGAATCTCCACTGTTTTGGAATTCAATTCGCCAGGAGTCCATTGCTTCTAAACCTTTCCATTCCTCTCCTACAAGCAATTGAAGTGAAGCCAAGCACAATTTAGATCAAGATCCATAGTGTTCAGACCTTCATTGAAGGTAATTTGTAGAAACTTTAGACTCTTCGATTCTCTCAATTTATTGCTCAATTCCATGGATTCTTGAGTTGTCTGAAGTCCTACCAATGTAGGTGTAGCGGTGTATTCGTCGCTATATGATCTATTGATTAAATCATAAGCAAAGCATACAATGAATTTTCGAGTCGCCACCGCACTTTTATTTATCCAAAGGACTGGCTAAAAAGCGAACAAAAGCCTAAGAAGTTTTACACGTAGAAAACTAATAAAAAGATCAGAGAGTCTGGGTAAGGGGTAAATTACGCAATGGGAAGGTCTTAGGCACCCACTACGTCATAGGTACTCCTAGGGAGCCCTTTTCACACTTGTTGCATAAAATTATTATTTCGTAATGACATAAATATTGTGCAAACATGATTGGGATGGTGAGAAAAGAATATACAAGTTAGTTATTTTTGTGTTCGAACGGATGAACCCGTTGCCTACGTACCTTCCGTCAAAGGTAAGGATCAAAACACCGTAGTTCCGCTAAAAGATTTCCAAAAGAGTTGGTGGATTCAATTTTAAACACGAGCCCTAAGGTCTTACGTTATCCACGGGAGAAAACTCAACCTTATACAAACAACAAGTCCACCATGTGAGAACAACTTCAACTTGCTAGTGAGGGGTTAACCCTATAATAAGCAAGGAAGACTTACAATTCAATCAACTAAGGACAAATAGGTGAGATTGACATCAACCAACTAGGATAAATCAAACCTATAGCTCATGTATGAAAAGATTAACAATGGACAAAGCCAAAACAATTGAATGGGTGAAGTTAATTGATTATGATTATGAAAGTGGAGTCAAAGTATGATTAAGGTTGATTCAAAAGAAGTGTTATGAAATGGGTTTGAAAAAGTCAAGGACTTGGGGTCCAGGTTTTTTAATTTGAAAACATGAAGATGTTTGCACAATATCAATGTCAAGTTTGAAAGTAATGTGTGAAAAGGTTTAGGACATAATGAGGATGAATGGATGAGGATGAATTGTAAAACTTCTTAGAAGGTTCACATCTTGAAATCATATAGAAGATGATTCAAGTGTGTCCTTTGGAATGGGCAATGGATAATAACAAACAAACAAAGAAGAATGTCAACAAAAGCGGATACCGGATGCCAATCACTGGGCTTATACCAATCTCCTAAAACAGAACGGGATATCAGAGGCCACTCTATGGACTTACACTAATCTCCTCAAACAAAGAAATAAAATTGGATACCGGATGCCAATCACTGGGCTTATACCAATCTCCAACAACAAAAACAACATTTGGATGTCAGATGCCAATTTATCTGGGCTTATACCAACCTCCAACATATGATCATAGGAAAACAAATGCCAAATTACACGGACTTACAATTGTATCCTCACATACAATCAAACAAAGCAACATGTGATCATAGGAAAGCAAATGCCAACTTACAGGGACTTATAATTGCATCCTCACATACAATCAAACAAATGCGTCAAGCAAAAACAAGATGAGTGGCCAATGAAATGGTCTTATACTCACTTCCACATCATAGGAACAATAGCCAATGGATGGTCTTACAATTGTCCTCAATGGGTAAACAACAATGATAATGTCACAAAGACAAATGAGATGATCATGCACTAATGAGCAATAAATGATGATAAATGCATAAAGCATACAAGCAAACATGTGCATATGAGATAAGCAATCAATCAATGAAAGCATTCAGCACACACTATAACCAAACAAGGAGGCTCATACAAAGGGTTAGGCATTGAAGCCAACTGGAATAGGTTGATGGTGCTCTTAACCTTGCCATTGAGGGGCTAAGGTGAAGCAGATGAAAAGATATGAGGGGTGTGCCTCATTGCTCTTATCCCTGGTCAGGGAGAGCATTTGAATATCAGAAGGTGTGGGAGTTCAGAAAGTAGGAACTCTCTCCACATATTAGACTCTATAGATCTTGGGTTTGGATCTCAATGCTACAACCATGTAATGGGAGCAAGGAGAAGACTCACAGAATAGTAGGAGATAGGTTACATATCTCTTTGATCTACCAATTGCCTTATTAAAAGGACTTTTCCTGCTTGGGACAAATGTAAACACACACAAGCATTGCCTCTTAAGGAGGACTTCAGACAGTTGCCTGGCCAAGTAATAGGCCAGATCTTCCAGACTACATGAAGAAAAGGAATTATACCTCAATGCAAATTTCTATTTAAGCAAAGAAAAGCAAGTTCAAAGAACTAAGCAACTAATGGTACCTGAAATAGTCAAACAGAATCAGTACACAATTCAAAAGTTAAAGCAAAAGGAGGTAGGAATCAACAGTCAAAACAAACAGACAAATGTGCAATGCACAAGGCTCAAGGCATATATGAGCCAAGCAACCTACAAAACAAAGAGGTTAGCTCATGATAAACAATCAAGCTTAATCAAATTTGTATTGTTCTCTTTGAAGCATTTGTTGCTTAACCTGAAAACATGAACTCAAACATGAGCAACAGGACCACTAGGACAAGCCTAGGGTCAAAAGGGTATGACAAAGTCAAAACAGAAAGTGATATTCAACCAAAATCAAGTTTAAACAATCAAGAAGCAAACTCAATTGGTCCCACATTCATATCATTCATCATCATCATTTCATAAGCAAAAGAAGTCAAAGCATGGCAAATGAAGTCAAAACCAAACATAAACATTTCAAAAAATTATCAAATAATTCATGATCAATCATAACCCATAACATGCCATGCATATAAAATTTCAGCTCAATTGGATCATGGGAAGATAGTCAATGAAAATCAGAAAGGAAGGGCAAGTTTAAGCATGCTCAAAGAAGTCAACCAAACATGTATCAACTTCAAAAAAACATAAATCAGTGATAACATATGAGAAATGAATGGGATCAACACCATGACACAACTTAAGATGTCTACTAATCACATATCAAATTTCATGTTCATCCAATAAAGTATGAGAATTTCACAAATGACATGGGAACATGTGTCACAAAAAGTCAACATATGAACAAGCAGGGGAGAAAAATCCCAAACAATTAGGAAATTCCACAAATAATTCCAAGAAAATTCACACATAAACTAGACATCCAAGAGTAGGTTCATGCAAAAATTCAAAGCAATTGGAGTTCAAGAAGCATGGCATTGAAAATCATGGAGTTAGACATCAATGGTGTGACACAAATTGTCACACCCTAATTCAAAAAATCATAACCCAACAACCAGAGATGATAAATTCATAAACTCTACACCAAAATCACCATGAATGTGTCTAGTTTAAGCACAAAAAATTTCAAAGGCATTGGTCAAAGCATCACCATTTCACAAATGTTTTGGCAAAGGGTACAAAAAATGAGCACATGAACAAAACCCTAGCACCAATTAAAATCCACTCGTGCAAAAATTCTGGAAAAAACATGATAAATAAGTAGAGATCCAGATGAACACAATGCAAAAAGTTTCATGAATATTGGATTAAAAATGATGGCTCTATGAATTTTGCAAGTTGATGCATCCAAATGAAATAAGTATTGAAAACAAACATGATTTAATGGTTTAATTTGGGCACGGTGGCATTTTTGTAATTATGTTGAAACGTTAGTGAAACGCTGCGCAGCGCTTATCCTACGTGTCACACTACAATTCGTCATGGGCAATGAAACAGGGCATTTCTCATGCAAACGAAAGCCAAACACGCTGCACAGGAAATTCTGGGTTTGAAACAACTAGGGTTTTGTAACAGTACCATCATCTTCATCCAAAGGAAATCGTGAAAAAAGATATTTGCCCAGAACATGAAATCCAACATATCAAACGAAACATCTAAGAACACTCATCAACATTATAACATCAAAATTCATGAACTCGAGCTAACACATGAGAAAATAGCAAAAACAAGTTTGAACATAAAACTTAAAAGCCAGATTTCTCTTAAAATACTCAATCATTTTCAATGGTTCAAAGTTCATTGTGACCAGGGCAAGGAGACCTATCTAATGCATAGCACGATTTAACAAATGGTGATAGTCGAAAACTTACTTGATTTGTGGAACAGTTGAGATGCAATGATGATTTGGTTCCAAATGCTTGAAACAGATACTCAAGAAGCTTCCTAAAGTTGAATGGTGAAGGAAACTTGGCTCATGAATGTTTAAAATGGCTCAGAACAAAATCTGCCATGTGTGTGTTCTTCAATGGAACAGTCGTGTTCTATGATTACAGTTGGTTTTTGAGGTTTCCAATGAGCTTCATAAAGATGGTATATGATGTAGCAGCCAAGGCAAGTCGTGCTCTTTGAGATTTCTTCCAGAAAAGTTCCAAATGCAAAAATGTGAAATTGAGAGAACAAGAGTTTTTTGTTTGTGTAATGAGGCTGCTAGGGTTCTGTTTGACAGAGAATGAACAATATATATGCTGTTTAACAAGCTAAGCTTTATTAGTGAACTTGGTAATTGGTATTTAGTTAAATGGCCTCTTTTTACAAAATTGCTAAATTCCACTTAAGTGATATGGCCAAGGCTGCAGCTCGAAAATGGGCCTTCCAACACAACCAAAATGCAATTTCTGAATGTTTTTAATTGGTAGGAGGTGTTGGAATTGGTTAATTTGAAAAGCCATTTTTCAACCTCACTTGAAATTAAATCATGCAAGTTCAAAAATGCCATTTTGATTGGTGATGTTTTGATGAATGATGAAGACATATTTGGAAAGAGGGGATCAAATGTGACTTGTTGCAAAAAACCCCACCCAATTTGGCCAAATGGTTTGAGAGATATGGCCTTTTGAAGTTCAAAAATTTTGGAGAATGATTTGATCATAACTTGCCAACCATACATGGGAATTGAGTGTTATTGGACTTTTTGGAAATGGGAGAACAAGATCTTCAACTTTCATGTTGGGCAAAAATTCATTTGAAGCTTGTATCATGATGTAAGTTTAGGATCAAGAAGTTTCCATTTTTGACAAATTCCAATTACAGGTCAACTTTCTATTTTTGGAAATTTTTTTGTTTGACTTCAAATTCTTCCATGATGATGTTTGACATGATATATGAGGCTTATGTGGACATGATTGAGACCTCTCAAACCAATTCCCATCATCAAATCACTGATTAAATGGACAGTTGACCAACAGTTGACTTTCTAGGGTTTTGGATGACTGGGCCATGTTCTGATGAATTCCAAACCCTAATCCCTTGATATCTTGATTCCAAATGATGTCACAACATATAAGAACTCTTGATGATTGATCATGGTGCCCAAATTCTTCAAGAATGGCCACCATCCATTGTTTAATGGCTGATTTGACTGATTTTGACCTAATTGGCTTCATCTGCAAGTAACATGGTTAGATGACAATATTTTTGTACTTTTTGGTTAGTAATCATATGAAAAGCAATGATATACAAATGCAAGACATGCTTGGTGATCAAGAACCACACTCACAAGGCAACCTACCCACTAGGAGGGAAGCTAGGGCATGCAATGATCCTTGAGGCCATGATATGATATGCTATGGGCCATGAGGGATCTTAGGGCCAAAATTGGGGTCTTACAGATGCCCCTATTTAAGGTCATTCTAGCCGGAGAAGTGAAGTTTAGAAATCTTCATCTCGACGCGGTAGAATGGGCTTAAATAACAGTAATGAGACAAATTTTGGTCCCTAAGAGACCTCATGATGCAAATGTATGCATGCAAAAGACACAACTTCTGTGAGGAATATGATTTACACAGAAGAAAAGACGATCCATCGGAGTAATACACTCACCAGGAACAGAGACTCTAACAAGACTTTTGTTGGGGGCAAACAAAACTGATACCGCGTGAACAAGACACGACTCTGATTAGGGTAATAGAAATCAGACTGGAGACCTCACTGGGGAGTGAAGGACTCACACTGGGGAAAAGAAAATTCCAAAGGAAAATAAATCCATTGGAGAGACACAAGCTGACTCCTGGGGGAGAAGCAACAGGAAAACTTCACTGAGGAAGCACCAAAGAACGAGGTGTTACCGGTATAAGGGTAACAAACTCAGGAAGAATGAATATCTAAGACCGATATAAGGGTGAGAGATATCAATCAATCGAACATCTGAGAAAGACCTGAAAAAGGTACATAGACTCAGGAAAATCTGACTCCACAAGGGACCAAGGTCATAATAGGGAGCAGAAAGGGAGGAGCACCAGAGATACCGAGGTATATAATAGGTGACCGACCGAAACGTGAATTGGTATATATGCCAAAACACACATCATCCTGAAGAAAGCTAGAACAGCAGACTTGCTTATGGGATGGATATTCAATTCCACAAGGAATATGAATCTTACTCTGCGGAGAAAACAATCAAAAGATTAATCCAAGAGTGCATGAGACATATTATTCATTACCGGCAGACCGTGAATAATATACTCGAAAGGAAAAGACACCAGAGATACCGAAGTATATAATAGGTGACTAACCAAAGACGTGAATTGGTATATATGCCAAAACACTCATCATCCGAAAGGAGGGCTTGAAAAAGCAAATCGACTTACAGGATGGACATTCGAATCCACAACGGGAAAACGAATCTTACTCAACTGGGGACACAAACCCAAAGAGTGCATGAGATATAATATCCATTACCGGCAGACCGTGGATAAGAATACTCGCATAAGATATATTATCTATTACCGTCAGAACGTAGATAATAAACTCGCATGGTAAGAAACACCAGAGATACCGGTTACTGGGTATATAATAGGCGATCTACCGAAAATGTGAGTTGGTATATATGCCAAAACACACATCATCCAAAACACAAACTGGTTAAAGGATGGATATTCGATTCTACAGAGAATACGAATCTTGCTCAGCTGGGGAAAATCAACAAAGGATTCCAACTAAAGAGCGCATGAGACATATTATTCATTACCGGCAGACCGTGAATAATATCCTCGAAAGGAAAAGACACCGGAGATACCGAAGTATATAATAGGTGACTAACCAAAAAAGAGAGAGACAATCGATACCAAGCATCCGGGTAAACGAAAGACAACTCAAAGGGATAAATTGCAAGCATCCGGCAATTATCCGACAACAAAGAAATATTCGATTCCACAAAGGGAAATAACGAATCTTACTCAACAAAGAAAACACAAAAGGCTTCGACTGAAGAGTGCATGAGATATATTATTCATTACCGGCAGACCGTGAATAATATACTCGCATGGAAGATTATCCACAACCGGTTACTGGGTTAATAAAGGATAAATCAACCGAAAAGAAAGGCATCGGGATACCAACCTAGGTATATAATGATGACCAATCAAAGGGAGCAACAGACATTACCAACAAAGGGGGTAAATGAAAGAAGACTCGCTGGGATGCATTGATGAAAATCAATGATCCGGGGAACACAATCACTGACAAAAGGTGAAAGGACCCGCTGGGGATAAAATTGCTAGCATACGGCAATTATCCACAAAAGATTTGCTAGGGATATAAGTGCTGATCTGAGCAACTTATCCAAGCAAAGGAAAATCAACATCAAGAACTAGATGGAGATAACCACAAGGGGGAAATTGTCATCGGTTGAGATGAACAACAAAGTTAACTCTGCAAGGGGAGAGAACAGGGTTTATAACTACCGGTTTGTAGGTAGAAAAACCGCAAAGATAGGACTTACGACTGCTGGTTTGTAGGCAGAGGGCCAAAAGGGTGGAGGTAACCACAAAATTAGGGTTTACATCTACCGAATACGGGGTAGAAGGCCAAAAACTCTGCGTGGGGATAGAACAAATCACAAATCCGCACGGGAAACCAAAATAGGGTTTATAACAAACCACAAACTGCTGGAGAGCAGGAAAATAGGATTTACGACTACCGGCTGAGGGTAGAAAACCAAAACTCTGGCTGGGGAATAAAAGGTGTATAACCACAAATTCTGTCAAGAAAGCCAGGAAACATAGGACTTATAACTACCGGTATGAGGGTAGAGGCCCAAAACTACTCCGCTGGGGAACAACCCACTGGGAAGCACAAGACATGTGACAAATAGCCAATTCGGGAATAATCCGAAAAGGCAGACTGAATCAAGACACGTCCTAATGAGGATATAACTCAAATAGGAAAATCCATCCCAATATATGTGTTGGGAGGAAACGGAAGAAACCGTCGTCCACGAGGATATATCTCAGTGGGGAACTGCAGAAGGAAAGACAACATTTTCTGCTTATGGGCTGACTCTATATGGAGAGTTTTTAAACACCCGACATCTGCTTGGGGAGATTTGTAAAGAGATCTACATCACCCAAAAGTAGGGAACAACAAACAAAGGATACATGGCGAGAAATGCGACATGAATATCTGAATGTTTATGAACATGCATGAATATGCGTGATTTATGTTTGATGAATGCTGACAAAACAGACAATTCTACCACAACAGGTCCAAGAATCAAACGCCCGGTATTATACTTCCAGGGGAACAACCAACTGGAGAGCCAATCTGCGGAGATCTACGTGTTGAGAAGCAAAGATCTGCGGGTACTGCTGAAGAAGCAGAGAATCAGAGATATCAGGAAACAACCCAATCAGGGTACAGAAAGTCACAACGGGCAAAGCAGCCACCAAGACAAATCTGTAGGGGAACAAGAGAAGTCCCAAAGTATCTGCAGGGGATCCCAGTGTCAACCGAGAAACAAAAAGTGCAATGCACAAGCACGAACTGCTGTAGAAGCAACTCCACATAACTCCGCTGGGGAACAACCCACTGAGGGAGAATGATATCACCCAAATAGAATCTAACTGCATAAGCAACTCTACTGGGGAAAACTGTCGGCTACTCTCTTGGGAACAACCCACTGAGGGAGGACAGATCAAACAAGTAGATTCTGCAACGAACCACTCTACTTGGAGAGTATATACATAGCAAACTGATCACAACAAGTGGATTCTGCAATATAAGCCACTCTACTGGGGATCACAAACAGTCAGGAAATCAATCCGTTCTCGGGATGCTAGAGCCATCATCCTACCATATTGGGGATTGAAGGAGTATTCAACAGGCGAAGCTGCCACAACAAACGCTCTGCAGACTACGCTGAGGAAAAGATGGTTGCAATATACTGGGATGTCAACCCAATCAACCACTGAATAGGAAAATAATTCCTGCTCTGCTGAAGAGAAAAACTCTGATGGAGAGATAGCAACAATTCCGCAGACGACTTCGCCGGGGAAAAGGTAAAGTACTGGGTATCAAACCACTGACTCACCAAATCTTCAAAAAGAAAGCGATCGTGCTGAGGAAACAGACAAATCCGCTGGCAACTGCACTGGGAAGAGTGATAACAACTCTGCTCGCAAATCCGATGGGGATATCAATAACAGCTCTACTCATGATTGTGCTGAGGAGACAAATAAAGTCTGGGGCAGGCAACCCACTAGAGAAAGTGACGGGGCACCAAGATGACAAACCATCAACCGCCGAAACCCTCAAGGAAACACCCATGCTGGGGAAAAATGCTGCGGGAGAACGAAGTCTTCAACAACACTCTGCTTGCGACTATACTGGGGAACAACCCCAACAACAACTCTGTTTGAGGGACAACCCCAACAAAGATCTGAAGAAAGAAGATACAACCAAACCAGGAATATGAACAAATGTCTTACCTGTCGGAGATCATGCCACCCTCGGGAGAGCACTGAGATATTCTTGAGTATCCTTTCAATATTGTGAATGTTCACTTTGTTTAAAACAATATTTTTTGAAAAATTTGATTTGTTTAAAACAATGATATTTTATCAATTTAAAACATGCAAAACATTTGTTGAATTGAAACAAATGAGAGTGCAAATAATTGGATAAAAAGCTCAAATTTATTTGATGGAATGGTAGTCTGCAAATGGCAAGACTCCATAGATCTGTACAAATTTGGAATCAGTGATATATATTGGAAGAGGGCTACATTGAACATAATGATCCTTTCTCTACCAATTTGAATCTCGATGTATCCGAAGCTTCAGTTGACGACGAATCGAGAATCTTCTGACGAAATGACGACTGATAAACCAGAAAGTCTTGTCAGGATGCAGTTACTTGCCAAATCCCTAATTTTGGCCTAGATTGCCCCAGGGTGAGGTACTCAATCTAGCGGGATGCAAATATTCTCTTTTTTTTCAAGTCTCTAATTTTTGCCTGGATTACCCTTGCGGGTTCTCCACCGAGACGCTCATTTTTGCCTAAGCCGCCCTTTCGGGTTTTCAACTTAGCGAGCTATTCTGTTTTTTTTTTCATTTGCATATACTTTTTTTTTCTAGGCAAAGTATCTCTTGACTGCATCTGAATTCACAGGACGAGTGAAATCCTCCCCATCCATTGTTGTAAGCATCAAAGCACCGCCTGAAAAGGCTCTCTTAACAACATATGGACCCTCGTAGTTTGGAGTCCACTTGCCCCTGGAATCGGGCGCGAAAGACAAAACTTTCTTGAGCACGAGGTCACCTTCTCGGAACACACGAGGCTTGACCTTCTTATCGAATGCTTTCTTCATTCTCTGTTGATATAACTGACCATGGCACATGGCAGTTAAACGCTTCTCTTCAATCAAATTCAGTTGGTCGTAACGACTCTGAATCCATTCAGCATCAGTCAACTAGGGACTTTGAGGGTATCATTTTTTCTTTTCCTTTGGAAAAATTTTGAAATTTTTTTCCTGATTTTTGATTTTTCTTATTTTTTCACCCTCTCTCTTTTTTTTTTTTTTTTTTTTAATGCCCCAGTTTGACTGTTTTGCTGATTCTCGTGATACAGCTGAATGAGCTTCTTTTGTGCTCAAGAAGGCGGGTAATCTCGTCAGGAATCCCCTTTAACATCATCTTCCTCTGCCTCAGATACAAGGACTTCAAGATTGGGAGATGGCGTTGGATCATTATGTTCAATGGGTTTAGAAATCCCTGCATAATGATTTTGGATAATGAAAAGCTTTTGATATTTAAACAAGCAAATCATTTATGCAGATGAAAAAGCTGTTTTTGTTTTTCAGGGTTTTTTGTGATCACTGATTTCATGCGAAAAGCAAAAAGTGAAAACAAAGGAAAAACAAATGTTAAACAATGCATTAATTGAATGAAAACATCATTGTATATATGCTTTGCCAACAATGTCACCACTTCTCCTTTTGGCATGGGAGAAGGGTTTTAAACAAAGTGAACAATTACTCTGATCTATGGATGACTGTAGGAACATCTACAGCGACCTAATTGTGGCAGACACCACCAGAAATAACAAAATTGTACACATCCTCTGCGTCCTCTTCAAAGATAGCAGCAGCTTCCTCTTCAGGTTGATCATCATGGATAAATCCTCCACTTGTGAACAAACCTTGCTCGTTACATGCCCCAGAACAGTAGCCAATGCCAGCCCGGGATCTATTGTCTTCAAGTTCAAGCACCTTCCCTAATCCAGCAACTGCGCCACATTCGATGGCCAGCTTAGCATCTCGGTAGGAAGCGAATGAAGGAGACTTCTTCTCGATTGGTTCATCAATAGATAAAGCTTGGAATTGAGTTCCAACTTCATCCTCTGCGTCAATGTACGAGAAAGAAGACAGATGGCTAACCAGGAGAGCCTTTTCTCCCCCTACTACAACCAGTTTCTTGTTTTTGACAAATTTCAGCTTCTGGTGTAGGGTGGATGTCACGGCGCCAGCCTCGTGAATCCATGGTCTGCCTAAGAGACAGCTGTAAGATGGGTGGATATCCATTACTTGAAAAGTAACTTGGAAATCACTTGGTCCAATTTTGATTGGGAGATCAACTTCCCCAATCACGGTCTTGCGCGACCCATCAAAAGCTTTCACAACAACCCCACTCTGCCTCATAGGAGGACCTTGATATGACAATCGAGAGAGTGTGGATTTTGGCAATACATTAAGGGATGATCCAGTGTCCACCAGCACATTGGACATTGCATCAGATTTGCAGTTCATGGATATGTGTAAAGCCATGTTGTGGTCTCTTCCCTCCTTAGGGAGATCAGCGTCACAAAAGCTCAAAGTGTTGCAAGCAGTAATGTTTGCAACAATACTATCAAATTGCTCAAGGGTGACGTCGTGATCGACATATGCCAGATCCAAGACTTTCTGCAGAGACTCCCTATGGGTTCTGAATTCAGCAGCAAAGAAAGAATGGAAATCTTGGAGGGCGTGTGTAGAAGCTGGTCTACAATGTTGTACTCACTCTTTCTGATGAGCCTCAGCATCTCATCAGATTCTTCATCAACAATGCCACTTGGGCCAACTGAAGAAACATGAGTCTTTTGTACGGATGAGGAGGGTTTGGCAACATCAAGTGCCGGATTCTGAATGCTCACAGCGGTTCCCACAGGGCGCTCAACAGTATCAGAAGCAACAGCCTTGGCAGGTGCGGAAAATACACGACCACTTCGGGTCAACCCACTGACATCAGCAACAGTGGTTACAGAAGTTGAAGGCAAAGGTACTTCGACCCCATCCTGGACAGCAACAGGTTTATACCGGAATGGCACAGCTTTATCAGATGAGTAGGGCACAGGGCCGGCAGGCTTAATGATCAAAGAAGGGGAAGCCTTCGGCTTGTTGCTATTGTAACGAATAACAACGGGCTCAGGCAGCTTGAACACTGGTGAAATGACATTCACTTCAGGCTCGACTTCATCAACATTGCGATTCTGGAGAATCTCAATGGTACCTTCATTCAACAACTTCTGAAGTTCTCGGCGGACCTGATCGCAACCCAAACGGTTAACCGAGCAGACGCGGCACTTGTTGTGGTTATGCTCCAAGTAACTGTACTGACACAACATACGGTGTAAATCAACCAACGACTGCCTGATGTGGCTGACATATCTGACCTTGTACTTCCCAAGGCATTCCTGAATCATATTCACAGATTTCCCGTGCGCAGGCAATGTGTTCTTGGTGACGTTTGCGCTTGAGTCTTCAAAACTCAGAATTCCACTTCTCATAAGGTCTTGCACCTTAGTCTTCAGTGGGTAGCAATTTTCCACATTGTGGCCCGGAGCACCGGAATGGTAGACACAATGCTGGTCTGGTTTGTACCACCATTATGGGTTTGCAGGAATGGCAAGAGGATCCCTGGGAGAAACCAATTTCCTTTCCAACAAGGAAGGATAAAGCTCTGCATATGTCATAGGAATTGGATCGAAGCTGATCTTCTTCCTATCATAATTCACGTTAGCTTGATTGGTTGTACTTCCACGAGGCTGGTAAGCCTGTTGCTGTGGACGTTGCTGTTGTTGTTGGTATTGCGGTTGTTGATATTGCTGCTGATGCTGATACTGTTGATGTTGATATTGCTGAGCATTATCTTTGAATACAGGTGCTATATGAGCCACCTGGTGCTGATGACCGGCACGGCGTGCAGGCTTTCTCTGAACAGAGGGTCTTCTATGTTTAGGCTGAGATTGCACGGCATGTGCTTCCCCTTCTTTCCTCTTAAACGCCCCATATCGTTTAGAGGAAGAACCATCGTCCTTGGCCAACCGTCCTTCACGGACACCTTCTTCGAGACGCATCCCCATGTTCACCATTTCGGTGAAATCAGAGGGAGCGCTTGCTACCATCCGCTCATAATAAAATGAGCCAAGAGTCTTCAGAAAGATCTTGGTCATTTCCTTCTCTTCTAGCGGTGGGGTGATCTGAGCTGCCAGCTCTCGCCATCTCTGGGCGTACTCCTTGAACGATTCCTTGTCTTTTTGCGACATGGACCTGAGTTGATCTCGGTCAGGCGCCATATCGATGTTGTACTTATATTGCTTGACGAAAGCTTCGCCAAGGTCGTTGAAAGATCGGATGTTGGCACTGTCCAGGCTCATGTACCATCTGAGCGCGGCACCGGATAGACTGTCTTGAAAATAATGAATCAGGAGTTGATCATTATCAGTCTGTGTTGACATCTTCCTGGCATACATGACCAGGTGAGCAAGTGGAGAGGTGTTCCCCTTGTATTTTTCAAAGTCCGGGACCTTGAATTTGATCGGTATCTTCACACCGGGAACTAAGCATAACTCGGCAGCAGACTTGCCGAATAGGTCTTTTCCTCGAAGAGTCCTCAATTCCTTTCTCAGCTCAAGGAATTGATCGTTCATGGCATCCATCTTTTCATGAACGTCTGAGCCCTCAGACGGCTCAGAGTGATAGATGGTGTCGTCTACCCTGGGCATGGTATGCACGACAGGAGGAGCGGGAACAGGGACCGGGCTAGATGTCGGCATATGAGCAAATGTTGGAGCTGGCAGATCAGGCATAAAACCTGGAGGCATTCCCCAAGGGAACCCGGGAGGCATAGCATTGGGCTGATGGGCACTGACTGGCACCGTTGAAGTAGCTACTTCTGAGATAACCGTCCTCTGAACAGGCGTTGCTGGCTGTTGAGCAGGCTGATTCTGAGCAGGGAGAAGTTGCTCCATCAAAGCGCCAAGTCTGGCGACCTCTTCCTTTAATTCTCTGTTCTCTTGTTCCAATTGCTCCATGACTCTCGCAGAGTTGACTCGCGTATAATACCGGTGAGTCAGCTTGTCTTCAAAATAAATGAAGAGCAAGGTTAGGACAAGAAGACCAGAAACAAAGGGTACCTGCTTATGCAAAAAATGATGCATGAAATGCTTGTGCAAATGCTTTGTTTTCAAGGAACCCTTAGGGTATTATTTGCAATATTTTGAATATTTAAAACATTTTAATTGCTCATGGAAGATATTTCATTCAATATATTGAGACAAAGAAATACAACATTTTTTATTCATTACAAAGAGAAAAGGTAAATGACATCATATGGATCCCTAGAAGCTCGGGATGTTGGAAGACGAGAAGTACACAACTTCTTGATCTCTCTCTCATAGGTAGCCTCCATGTCAGCTTTCTCTTTAGCAAGTCGATCATACCTCCTCTTCCAGAAGTTGGATGACTGAGGAAGCAGAGAAGTCCAAGTGTCGTTCGGATCGTCGATCACTCGGTGCTCGAGAAATTCAATCATAGTGTCCTTCTCCTTGAGCTGCTGCAGCAATTCCTCTCTTTCACGGATCCAAGCACGTGAAAGGTCTTCTTCTCTCAACTCCTCTACACGTTGGGTAGGGAGGGTTGAAGGCCCAGCCACATCCAACGGTGTAGGTCTCGGATGATCATACGGCATCAAGTAGACGACAGCTCTCTGTCTGACCCAAGAGGTGTATGGCTCCAAAGCAATGCAGTTCTTTGGACCCAACTCGTTCCTACTCTTCTTGTGAATACTGCGCCAAGCACGGACAAATCTGGCTTTCAGGCCTTGGGGATCTTTACCCTCCTGGAAGAACACACCTTCTAACAGAATGCTATTAGGTTTATCCTTTAGGGGGAACCCAAGCTGACGACGTGCGAGAATAGGATTGTAGGTAACCCCACCACATGTGCCAAGAAGAGGCACATTAGGGAATTCACCACAATAATCGATGATCTGAACGGTATCATACACGCGATCATACCAGGTGATATCATCATTGGTGAGAGACATGAGTCTCTGAGACCACCGTAGACATCCCTTGTTCTCCTTGAAAGCAACTGTCTGCGGCAAGTGCGAAATAAACCACTTGTACAGCAGGGGTAAACAGCAGACAATGACTCCTCCATTCTTCATATTCCTTAGATGCAAAGAGACATAAGCATCGCCCAACAAAGTCGGAACTGGATTAAGAACTGAGAAGATCCTAATAGCGTTCATGTCCACGAACTTGTCGAAGTTGGGAAATAGCACCAATCCATAGATGAGCAGCACAAATAGAGCCTCAAAGGCATCCTCACTCATGGCCTTTCCATAAAAGGTAGCTTGGGCAATGAGGAACTCGGAAGGAAAACCCTGAATTCCGCCTTTGGTAGTCAGATTAGCTCTAATCAGATCTTCATCTATATCCAACAGACTAGCAATCTCTCGAGCAGATGGAATACTCTCTAGGCCACTGAACGACACTTGATCCAGAATCGGAATCCCAATGAGATGAGAATACTCCTCCAAAGTTGGCAACAGCTGGAAATCCGGAAATAAGAAGCAGTGATGCAACGGATCGTAGAATTGTGCTAAGGTACTCATCAAACCTTCGTCAACCTGAGTGGTGAGCAGAGGTAGGAGCTTTCCATAGCGAGCTTTGAAACCCAAGGGATCTAATACATATGATGTCAGATTCCTTAACTCTTTTACATCGGGCTGTTTGAAGCTGTACTTCTTTGTATGCCTCTTTGGTCTTTCCATGTCTGAAAATTTTGCAAATAAACCCTTTAAGTTCCTTGAAAATTTCTTTTTCTGATGACATGAACGCGGATGAATGCGTGAATGCATGAATGCAACAAACACACTCAAGGATCAAGCAAGGCACACCAAACAAAGGTCGTGGGAAAGCTCATTGTATCCCTAATATCAATCATCCATTTTGGTGGACTTAGGTTTTCACCTTATCGACACCCAATTTCCATTGATATTAACGGTACATGAACCGGTTCGAACATCCTTAATATCAACCAGCCGCTTTGGTGGATTTTAGGTTTTACACCTGATCCGGGATCCATTGATATTAACGATGTTTGAACGACTCAACCACGAATCACGGGTTTGTTGAGAGTCACGAGCATGGAGTCTCGGTTAAGAACCAACCAAAGGGAGTGTACTAGGGTTTAAACCTGCCAGACATGTTCTATCAGAGGTTCCCATAATCATCGTTCCATCTTTCGAATATTATCGGAGGAACGAATACTCGTATTCCAAAAATATTCTCAAGAGAAACTCTTATGAGTGTAGTATCGCGTAACAATCGTATCATAACTGACATCTGAACGACCTCCGCACTACGGTCCTAAAAAAATAGGCCAAGATGGGTTTAGTAGACTAAGGTCCTTGGCTTCTGCGGCACATGATTGAAAGAATAATGCCTAACCACAAATAACTTGTGTGACATTATTAATCCAACATGACCTCCACCAAGTGAATGGGCTCGCAAGTCAACTGGCTAAGGAATACTCCACACCAGTCAACAAGACTATGCCA
This sequence comes from Lathyrus oleraceus, assembly GCF_024323335.1. Lineage (NCBI taxonomy): Eukaryota > Viridiplantae > Streptophyta > Magnoliopsida > Fabales > Fabaceae > Lathyrus > Lathyrus oleraceus. Next base: position 210,812,710 of record NC_066580.1, read on the forward strand.
TTCTCCTATCCTAGAGTGCACTTGAGTTCGGGTATAGAACTCATCTCACAGATCACCAAAGCAAACAACAATTGTATATTAAGCAATTCAAGCATTACAATCAATACAGTGATCCCAAATTGTACAAAAATATGTCATATAACAGATAACAATATAGCACAACAAGGGTGAAAAGTAGGCAATACCACCAAGGATCGATTATCCCCAGCAGAGTCGCCACTTTTCTGTAGCGGTGTATTCGTTGCTATATGATCTATTGATTAAATCATAAGCAAAGCATACAATGAATTTTCGAGTCGCCACCGCACTTTTATTTATCCAAAGGACTGGCTAAAAAGCGAACAAAAGCCTAAGAAGTTTTACACGTAGAAAACTAATAAAAAGATCAGAGAGTCTGGGTAAGGGGTAAATTACGCAATGGGAAGGTGTTAGGCACCCACTACGTCCTAGGTACTCCTAGGGAGCCCTTTTCACACTTGTTGCATAAAATTATTATTTGTCATGACATAAATATTGTGCAAACATGATTGGGATGGTGAGAAAAGAATATACAAGTTAGTTATTTTTGTGTTCGAACGGATGAACCCGTTGCCTACGTACCTTCCATCAAAGGTAAGGATCAAAACGCCGTAGTTCGGCTAAAAGATTTCCAAAAGAGTTGGTGGATTCAATTTTAAACACGAGCCCTAAGGTCTTACGTTATCCACGGGAGAAAACTCAACCTTATACAAACAACAAGTCCACCATGTGAGAACAGCTTCAACTTGCTAGTGAGGGGTTAACCCTATAATAAGCAAGGAAGACTTACAATTCAATCAACTAAGGACAAATAGGTGAGATTGACAACAACCAACTAGGATAAATCAAACCTATAGCTCATGTATGAAAAGATTAACAATGGACAAAGCCAAAACAATTGAATGGGTGAAGTTAATTGATTATGATTATGAAAGTGGAGTCAAAGTATGATTAAGGTTGATTCAAAAGAAGTGTTATGAAATGGGTTTGAAAAAGTCAAGGACTTGGGGTCCAGGTTTTTTAATTTGAAAACATGAAGATGTTTGCACAATATCAATGTCAAGTTTGAAAGTAATGTGTGAAAAGGTTTAGGACATAATGAGGATGAATGGATGAGGATGAATTGTAAAACTTCTTAGAAGGTTCACATCTTGAAATCATATAGAAGATGATTCAAGTGTGTCCTTTGGAATGGGCAATGGATAATAACAAACAAACAAAGAAGAATGTCAACAAAAGCGGATACCGGATGCCAATCACTGGGCTTATACCAATCTCCTAAAACAGAACGGGATATCAGAGGCCACTCTATGGACTTACACTAATCTCCTCAAACAAAGAAATAAAATTGGATACCGGATGCCAATCACTGGGCTTATACCAATCTCCAACAACAAAAACAACATTTGGATGTCAGATGCCAATTTATCTGGGCTTATACCAACCTCCAACATATGATCATAGGAAAACAAATGCCAAATTACACGGACTTACAATTGTATCCTCACATACAATCAAACAAAGCAACATGTGATCATAGGAAAGCAAATGCCAACTTACAGGGACTTATAATTGCATCCTCACATACAATCAAACAAATGCGTCAAGCAAAAACAAGATGAGTGGCCAATGAAAAGGTCTTATACTCACTTCCACATCATAGGAACAATAGCCAATGGATGGTCTTACAATTGTCCTCAATGGGTAAACAACAATGATAATATCACAAAGACAAATGAGATGATCATGCACTAATGAGCAATAAATGATGATAAATGCATAGAGCATACAAGCAAACATGTGCATATGAGATAAGCAATCAATCAATGAAAGCATTCAGCACACACTATAACCAAACAAGGAGGCTCATACAAAGGGTTAGGCATTGAAGCCAACTGGAATAGGTTGATGGTGCTCTTAACCTTGCCATTGAGGGGCTAAGGTGAAGCAGATGAAAAGATATGAGGGGTGTGCCTCATTTCTCTTATCCCTGGTCAGGGAGAGCATTTGAATATCAGAAGGTGTGGGAGTTCAGAAAGTAGGAACTCCCTCCACATATTAGACTCTATAGATCTTGGGAGCAAGGAGAAGACTCACAGAATAGTAGGAGATAGGTTACATATCTCTTTGATCTACCAATTGCCTTATTAAAAGGACTTTTCCTGCTTGGGACAAATGTAAACACACACAAGCATTGCCTCTTAAGGAGGACTTCAGACAGTTGCCTGGCCAAGTAATAGGCCAGATCTTCCAGACTACATGAAGAAAAGGAATTATACCTCAATGCAAATTTCTATTTAAGCAAAGAAAAGCAAGTTCAAAGAACTAAGCAACTAATGGTACCTGAAATAGTCAAACAGAATCAGTACACAATTCAAAAGTTAAAGCAAAAGGAGGTAGGAATCAACAATCAAAACAAACAGACAAATGTGCAATGCACAAGGCTCAAGGCATATATGAGCCAAGCAACCTACAAAATAAAGAGGTTAGCTCATGATAAACAATCAAGCTTAATCAAATTTGTATTGTTCTCTTTGAAGCATTTGTTGCTTAACCTGAAAACATGAACTCAAACATGAGCAACAGGACCACTAGGACAAGCCTAGGGTCAAAAGGGTATGAGAAAGTCAAAACAGCAAGTGATATTCAACCAAAATCAAGTTTAAACAATCAAGAAGCAAACTCAATTGGTCCCACATTCATATCATTCATCATCATCATTTCATAAGCAAAAGAAGTCAAAGCATGGCAAATGAAAGCTCATAGAAGTCAACAGCAAGACTTAACTCAAAACCAAACATAAACATTTCAAAAAATTATCAAATAATTCATGATCAATCATAACCCATAACATGCCGTTCATATAAACTTTCAGCTCAATTGGATCATGGGAAGATGGTCAATGAAAATCAGAAAGGCAGGGCAAGTTTAAGCATGCTCAAAGAAGTCAACCAAACATGTATCAACTTCAGAAAAACATAAATCAGTGATAACATATGGGAAATGAATGGGATCAACACCATGACACAGCTTAAGATGTCTACTAATCACATATCAAATTTCATGTTCATCCAATAAAGTATGAGAATTTCACAAATGAAATGGGAACATGTGTCACAAAAAGTCAACATATGAACAAGCAGGGGAGAAAAATCCCAAACAATTAGGAAATGCCACAAATAATTCCAAGAAAATTCACATATAAACTAGACATCCAAGATCAGGTTCATGCAAAAATTCAAAGCAATTGGAGTTCAAGAAGCATGGCATTGAAAATCATGGAGTTAGACATCAATGGTGTGACACAAATTGTCACACCCTAATTCAAAAAATCATAACCCAACAACCAGAGATGATAAATTCATAAACTCTACACCAAAATCACCATGAATGTGTCTAGTTTAAGCAAAAAACTTTCAAAGGCATTGGTCAAAGCATCACCATTTCACAAATGTTTTGGCAAAGGGTACAAAAAATGAGCACATGAACAAAACCCTAGCACCAATTAAAATCCACTCGTGCAAAAATTCTGGAAAAAACATGATAAATAAGTAGAGATCCAGATGAACACAATGCAAAAAGTTTCATGAATATTGGATTAAAAATGATAGCTCTATGAATTTTGCAAGTTGATGCATCCAAATGAAATAAGTATTGAAAACAAACATGATTTAATGGTTTAATTTGGGCACGGTGGCATTTTTGTAATTATGTTGAAACGTTAGTGAAACGCTGCACAACGCTTATCCTACGTGTCACACTACAATTCGTCATGGGCAATGAAACAGGGCATTTCTCATGCAAACGAAAGCCAAACACGCTGCACAGGAAATTCTGGGTTTGAAACAACTAGGGTTTTGTAACAGTACCATCATCTTCATCCAAAGGAAATCGTGAAAAAAGATATTTGCCCAGAACATGAAATCCAACATATCAAACGAAACATCTAAGAACACTCATCAACATTATAACATCAAAATTCATGAACTCGAGCTAACACATGAGAAAATAGCAAAAACAAGTTTGAACATAAAACTTAAAAGCCAGATTTCTCTTAAAATACTCAATCATTTTCAATGGTTCAAAGTTCATTGTGACCAGGGCAAGGAGACCTATCTAATGCATAGCACGATTTAACAAATGGTGATAGTCGAAAACTTACTTGATTTGTGGAACAGTTGAGATGCAATGATGATTTGGTTCCAAATGCTTGAAACAGATACTCAAGAAGCTTCCTAAAGTTGAATGGTGAAGGAAACTTGGCTCATGAATGTTTAAAATGGCTCAGAACAAAATCTGCCATGTGTGTGTTCTTCAATGGAACAGTCGTGTTCTATGATTACAGTTGGTTTTTGAGGTTTCCAATGAGCTTCATAAAGATGGTATATGATGTAGCAGCCAAGGCAAGTCGTGCTCTTTGAGATTTCTTCCAGAAAAGTTCCAAATGCAAAAATGTGAAATTGAGAGAACAAGAGTTTTTTGTTTGTGTAATGAGGCTGCTAGGGTTCTGTTTGACAGAGAATGAACAATATATATGCTGTTTAACAAGCTAAGCATCATTAGTGAACTTGGTAATTGGGATTTAGTTAAATGGCCTCTTTTTACAAAATTGCTAAATTCCACTTAAGTGATATGGCCAAGGCTGCAGCTCGAAAATGGGCCTTCCAACACAACCAAAATGCAATTTCTGAATGTTTTTAATTGGTAGGAGGTGTTGGAATTGGTTAATTTGAAAAGCCATTTTTCAACCTCACTTGAAATTAAATCATGCAAGTTCAAAAATGCCATTTTGATTGGTGATGTTTTGATGAATGATGAAGACATATTTGGAAAGAGGGGATCAAATGTGACTTGTTGCAAAAAACCCCACCCAATTTGGCCAAATGGTTTGAGAGATATGGCCTTTTGAAGTTCAAATATTTTGGAGAATGATTTGATCATAACTTGCCAACCATACATGGGAATTGAGTGTTCTTGGACTTTTTGGAAATGGGAGAACAAGATCTTAAACTTTCATGTTGGGCAAAAATTCATTTGAAGCTTGTATCATGATGTAAGTTTAGGATCAAGAAGTTTCCATTTTTGACAAATTCCAATTACAGGTCAACTTTCTATTTTTGGAATTTTTTTTGTTTGACTTCAAATTCTTCCATGATGATGTTTGACATGATATATGAGGCTTATGTGGACTTGATTGAGACCTCTCAAACCAATTCCCATCATCAAATCACTGATTAAATGGACAGTTGACCAACAGTTGACTTTCTAGGGTTTTGGATGACTGGGCCATGTTCTGATGAATTCCAAACCCTAATCCCTTGATATCTTGATTCCAAATGATGTCACAACATATAAGAACTCTTGATGATTGATCATGGTGCCCAAATTCTTCAAGAATGGCCACCATCCACTGTTTAATGGCTGATTTGACTGATTTTGACCTAATTGGCTTCATCTGCAAGTAACATGGTTAGATGACAATATTTTTGTACTTTTTGGTTAGTAATCATATGAAAAGCAATGATATACAAATGCAAGACATGCTTGGTGATCAAGAACCACACTCACAAGGCAACCTACCCACTAGGAGGGAAGCTAGGGCATGCAATGATCCTTGAGGCCATGATATGATATGCTATGGGCCATGAGGGATCTTAGGGCCAAAATTGGGGTCTTACAGTAGGCAAGAAGATTGAGTTGCTTTAAGGCCAAATCGAAGCAACTCAGATCATGAACCTCATTTTTCAATTCCACATATCTCTTAATATATTTGGAATTGGAGGAATTAGAGGTCATATTCGTGCTCAGTGATGTTTTTTCTTTAAGATCATGTCCCTGTTTTGTATTTTGGTGATGGTTTATCTTGACCGGTCCGGTGGAGCTCACCGAAGAAGACAACTGAAGCTCTGGCTCCGATGATGTCGGGTCTTGAGTCTGAGCCACATGATCCATGTCTCACGTTTTAATCTTAATCGTTCCTTGTGAATACCATTTGTGCCACGCGGTTGACTCAGGTCTTTGTGAAACGCGCGTTTTGGATCATCAGATCTGCCACCTCAATTAATGAGGGAGATCTGATGGTCCACGTATTTTTGGATTTTCTGAATTTTATTTTAATTGCCTTTTCTTCAATAATTCATATTAAATTCAAAATTGATCCAAAAAATATGGGACTTTCACCAAAAAATTTCAAATATTTTTCTCTTTCATATTCTGAATTAAAATTATTTTTTGGATCATTATTAATATTTTTAATGAATTAATTGATTTTTCATTTGTTTTTAATTGTTTAATAATATTTTTAAGTGTCCAAAAAATATGAAATTTTTTGTCCAAGGTCCTTTGACCTTGTTTGACCTATGATAAATCTCATGGCCATTTATTTGGTGTTTTGATGAGATTTTAGGATTTGGACAAAACATATTTGAATTTAATGCACTATTTTATTATTTTTAATTGAATAAATGTCATTTTAATTGTGTTGACCATTTGTATTGACTTGTTTGAGTTTCTTATTTGTTGTTGGGCCTTGGTCAAGGTTGATTTGACTTTGTCAAGTTAATATCATTGGATTTAGGGGATTGATGGAATGTACATTCCATCTTCCAAAATGAATGAATGAATGATATTAATTTGGTAAAAGTCCTCCTTTGACCAATTTGTGATCTCATTCATCCCCTTCCCCTTCATCTAATTCCCCTTCTTCATCCATTCATTTTCATTTGGCCAATGACATCTCAAAGTCCTAATGCTAGTTGATTGAAAGATTAACATGAGTATGGATGAGATTAGGCCACATCTTTTGCATATTTTTTGTGTGTGGTATGTTTAATGAGCATAGTTCATAATACTATGTCTCCAACATGCATTAACACCAAAAGTCTATTTCCCAACCTCAAATAGTTGTGACTTCTACATAAGTCCAATTACGATTGCTTAACATAGCGCTAAATTTGTGACATAAAAGGCATAAGCATTCTAGTTAGTGAGATTGTAAGTCTCCCCTCTTCCATGGTATTGTGTGGAAACTTGGCATTCTTTCCTTCCTTTGGAAGATGTTTTGGTTCAAGGATCCATGCTTGTGGCAAGTGGGTTGAGTGTTCTCCAAAGAATGTCTTGAAATCAAAAGCAAAACAAAACCAACTACTAACTTACTAACTATTAACTTTTAACTTCAAGTCTTTATTTTAATGCAATTCACTTTTAGCATTTTATATCATTTGCCATTATACATATCATTCTAATTGTTTATGTTAATGTAATTTTCACTTTATCCACTTGGACCATATTGTGTGATATATTTTGTTTGTGTATATTTTGCTTGTTTGTGTGGTCTTTGACCATTAATGTACATAATAATAACAAAAACCCTAAAAGACTTTTGAGTGGACTGTTGGTTTGATCTTGCCCAATTGGACTTAGAACTTAGGCAACATTCCTTTGCTAATGGACTTGGCCAATGCCAATTTGTTGAAGAACCAAGTGCTTGCAATGTAAAATTCATCTAATACATCATCCCTCTAGTTCATCTGCATCATTGATTCTTGTTAGGGTGTTATGTTGAACCTGTGACTTATGGAATTCATCTGTTACATGGGCTAAAGAAGATCATGAAGTGGATAAGCTTGGATGAGGCCATATTTATTTGATGCATTTGCTCTCCAAGATTGATATAATTGTGCATTTGTATGTTGTTTGATTCTAAAAGTCCAAGGGGATTCTGGGTTTTTATTGACATACTTGTCTATTGGATTGCTACCCATTTGGTCAGATCTTTTCAACTTTAAACTTTTAAATTTTGTGCATAGGGTAGTCTCTTCATCTTCTCCTTATTTCTTTAATTTCAAAATCTCTCCCTCCATTTTCAAAATCTTCTTTGTATGAACTGTTTTTGTTCTAAACTTTGACCACTCTTTGCAAAAAAGGTAGAAACTTTGGCCTTATGTGTAATACCCCAAAGTTTACCCTTCATTTTTCCTGGAAGCATGGGATTATGTCTTACACTTCATTAGCATCATATTAGGTCATACTCATTGCATACTGCATTAGTGACATGGAGATCAGGTTTTGATCGATCACTCCTTATCAGAAGGAGCCCACACAAAGAAAGATTGAGAATTGGACTTCATTTTCTAAGTATACAAGTCTCAAGGGTCTCAGGGGGGTCCAAGTATCTTATTATGGTCCACAGTTCATCAGTGAAGGATTCAGAGTTATCAGAGTGTTCATCTGGATTTAATCAGAAGTTAGGGTTTCATGGCTACCTGCAACAGGAAATGTTTGGTTGGAAGTAGAGGAGCTCATCCATTTCATGATTAGAGGGGCATCTTGGCCTAGGAATATTCACAATTATCTCAGAAAGATCCATTGGCAATCAGTGCAATCAGTTCCTGATCATTTTTGCCCTAAAACTAGGGTTTGGTATAAAATCAATTTATTTCTGATTCTTTGGGTGAAACTATTTTCCATGGCCCTCCATATGTCCACAAGGGTCTACATACAAAAAATTAGCTCTTTATTTGAGCTAGAAGTGCTTTAATTGATCAATGGAATCGGGAATCAGACAGTTTGGGAAAAGTCAACCGTGGGGCCAGAAAAGTCAACTCCTGACATTTTGAGAGTGGAATCTCAAAATCCATGCCTAGGGGATCCTACATGTGAAATTTGATCAAGGTTGGATCATGAATTCATCATTTAATCAGGAATTGGAAAAGTTACTTAATTTGGAAATGGTTGACTTTCCATTTAGGGCAAGTTTTCATGATCGTTGCACTCACTTTAAGCCCATTTTACATCAAGAAAAAAGCTCTATTTGAAAATTTCTCCAACATGAACGTTGTTCCTCTTGTTCCAATCTTTCTAGAGATATAAAGTTTGCTCCATTTGGATTAGAATTGAGAAAGTTATGCTTAGTCAAAGTGAGACATTTTTTTAGGACACTTAGAAAAATTTCTAAGTCCAAAATCTTCAAAATTTATCAAGACTTCTTGGCCAGTTTTCTTGCACTTCAAGGCATTATTTGAAAATACTTTCTTCACAATAATTGTACCTTGCCATGTCCTCTTTCACATCCTTTTGGAATCATCTCATTTGGATCCATGGTTTGAGAGATACATTCATTTAAAGTGGGCATCATGACTTGATTTTCTAGGCAGATTTTGGGTCTGGCTGGCCCAATCAGATTTTCTAAGCAAGCTGCACAAACCAGTCACATTTTTTTTACCTCTTTTGGCCATGCATTAGACATCCATTCACTTATGTTTGGGCCAAAATAACAACATTTTACACCTCACTTCACACTTTTATTCTTATGGATAAATCACTTATTAAAAAGCCCATGAGAACACCTAATCCACCCTATTTAAGAAGCTGAAACCCTAACCCTAAAGGGGCATTGGAATTTCGTGGCAAGGAGGAAAAACTTCATCACATATCAGATTCCATTCCACTTATATTTTCCATTAGGTAATCATCTCTTCCATGGCCATGTTTTGATATATCTACGCTTGCTTACCATGTTCATCACCATTAATCCTTCCATTTTCATATTTCTTTTTCTTATTTAAAATATTTTCTTCGTCCATAAAATTACCCAAAAATATTTTTCACTTTTCTTAACTTTTTATTTAATTTTATATAATTTTTATTTTCGTATTTTTTAATATTAATATTTTATTTTAATTATTTATTCTAAATGGTCCATTTTAACACACTTTTTTGTATTGATTTTATTTTTATGACTTAAAATTATTGTTAGCATTTAATTTTTGGGATAAAGGTTGACCACTGTATCATGGTCAACCTGACCTTTTCTTGGAATTTTATTTCACATTTTCAATTTATTTTGGATTTATTTTTGACCTAGTTTGGTTGGTTGACTTTTAATTTGACTTCTGTTTTATTTTAATTAATTCACGTACCAATTTTAATTATTTTTAAAATCTTTCTGGGGGATGATGATGTCCTGACCCCACTTTATTTATTTTAATTTTTCATAATTTTCTTGATTAATTTACTATTTATTCTTGATTTATTTCTAACCTAGTCTTATTAATTGACTTTTGGTTTGACCTATGTTTTCTTTTAATTAATTCACGTGCCAATTTTCATTATTTTAAAAATCTTTTTAGGGGATGATGATGTCCTGACCCCACCTTATTTAGTTTAATTTTTCATAATTTTCTTGATTAATTTACTATTTATTCTTGATTTATTTCTAACCTAGTCTTATTAATTGACTTTTGGTTTGACCTATGTTTTGTTTTAATTAATTCACATGCCAATTTTCATTATTTTTAAAATCTTTTTGGGGGATGATGATGTCCTGAACCCACCTTATTTAGTATAATTTTTCATAATTTTCTTGATTAATTTGCTATTTATTCGTTATTTTTTAAGTTGACTTGAATTTTCAGTTGACTTCTTTATGATCGATGTTTGACTTAGGGATTGCTTATGGCAATTGAAGAGATCTTTTGATCCTCCCTCGTTCATCTCATATGCCATGTATTAGAGGCCTTTTACCTTGATTTTATTTGGTCCTTACCTCATTTCCTGATTAAATTATTCAGTGGACCCTTCTTGTGCATATTTTCATCTGTTTGATTCATTTGTTATCTTTTATACTTGTTTCTCTCATTCATGCTTTCTATTGCTTGATTATTTAACATGTTCATACTCCCATGCATTGTTAAAATGCTCCATTATTTGATTCTTTGGTTTGATTATATATTGTTTATTTATGCTATCTGATTGATAATTGTTGCCTACTTGTATGATGTATGAGGCATATGTTCTTATTGTTTGTTTGCCATGAACAAACCCCATTCATAACAAATGTACCCCTCTCCCATAAAGTGTATAATATTTATTTCTTTATTTCTTTAGTCACCTGTTAATACAAGAATTAAAACGAACATCCGATAACCATTTCAAAATAAGATCAAAAGCTCGATCCAACGTCGAGTAATCATTTTCAAAACTTAACAGAACCAGCACGCATTCATCCATCCTCTTGTAAGTCGATTGCCTCAGGCATCGCCATCTACCTGTAAGTCGATTGCCTCCGGCATCGCCATCTACCCTTATCCGTAACTCCTCTCCGCGCTCCATCCGCCTACTATTGTTCCGTTTAGGTAGCACCCATTAGGTAAAACCCTTTGTATGATAACATAGGTAGAATTCCCTTATTCTTTGCATGCTAACATTAGGTAGATGTTCCCCTTTGTAAATCCTAACATATAGGTCCATATTGCATGACAACTCTAGAGCAGAGCTTCCCCACTTCGAGACCTTCCGTGCGTCTCCGATCTTGTGGCATGTCAGTCCGTTCTATTGCAAAGAGGTAACTGCCTAAGACTCGATTCAGCGAGCTGCGACACCTACTGCTAGGACGTTGAACACACTGCCCACCCTCCTTTGACACAGCTGGTGTCCTCTTTTGTAAGTCCATGTTCAGATGCCAATCCTTAACCCGTAGTTAGCCGAACTACGTTTTGCTCTGATTCTCATTCCAGATGAGATACGTAGGCATAAGATGCGACGTCTTACCGAGAACACTTCTCTTTAACCCATAGGTAGCCGAGCTACGAAGACTCTGATTCTCATACTCAGACGAGATACGTAGGCAGTGGATGCGACATCCCTGCGAGTCATTTTCGTTTAACCTTCCTTTTAGTAAATAGTACTTTAGATATACCTACACCCTTTAGACTAGAACAACACTTATGAAAAGGGCTCCCTAGGAGTACCTAGGATGTTTTGGGTGCTTAAAACCTTCCCATTGCATAACCAACCCCCTTACCCAGATCTCTGACTTTTTCACTAGTTTTTGATTCGATAAAACTTTTAGGTTTTTGTTCGCTTTCTAACCATTCCTTTGGATAAATAGAAGTGCGGTGGCGACTCGACTTGTATGGTTTACCTTGGATTTAGTCAATATCTCTAATGGTAACGAATACCCCGCTACATTATGCCATTGCATTTTTAAACTTATTTTCTTAAATCAAACGTGTAAATGAACTTAACCATACTTAACTTAAACTTTAAAAAGCCAAAAAAGAACTAACTCATTCAAGCCATTTTAGGCCTTTGTGCCTTTCAAATTTAAATTTTGTTAAAAATCAACACACTCATTTTGAAATTTATAGCACGAACTACGAGGTTTTGATCCCTCATTTTTATGTTGGTACGTAGGCACAAGACCGAAGGTCTTGCCAAACACAAAAATATAATTAAATAATTCTTTTCTCATCCCCCCATTCTATTTGTTTGTAAACATCACTTTGTACAAAATACATATGCACACAAAAAGGGCTCCCTAGGAGTACCTAAGACTCTTTGGGTGCTAACACCTTCCCTCTGTGTAACCAACCCCCTTACCTGTGATCTCTGACTTTTATTAGTTTTTATTTGAAAACTTCTTACTTTTTGGGCTTTGTTCGTAGTTTTTCCCTTTTCCCTCGGAAACAATAAAAGCGCGGTGGCGAGTCTTGTTAATTGATCTCTAGCTTGTCAATAGCTTGATGATCATGAACTTCTCGCTAGAGAAATTAAGTGGTGACTCTGCTGGGGAGTAGTCTTCAGTGGGTTTAGCCTACTTTTTGTGTGAATATATTTGTATATATGTGATGTTTGTATATATGTATGTGTGATATATTCTGCTTGTCGTGCTTGGTGATCTCTGAGTGGTGAGATAAGTTTTAACCCAAACTTGAGTGCAATTAAGATAGGAGGATGGTATAGTCATGTTCGACTTGTGTGGAGTAGTCCTTAACAAGTTGGCTTGAGATCCATCTGCTCAGTGGAGACTCCTTTGGATTTGGAAATGTCACACAAGTATTTGTGGTTAGGCATTGCTATTTCTAATTGGGTCTGAGAAGATGAGGACCTTAGAACACCTAAGCCATCTTGGCCTATTTAGTACGTAGTGCGGAAACTTTTTAAGTGTAGACTTGATCATAGTTGTTACACGATACTACACTCATACGAGTTTCTCTTGAGAATATTATGGATCGATGAGTCAGTCATCTTAACCTGTAAGGTACGATAGATGGAATTAAGACTCTGGGAACTTTTTAGAACATGATCTACAAGTTTTTTTATCCTTAGTTCACTCCTTTGGGATGGTTCTTACACAGACTCCATGCTCGTGAGTTGTAACAAACCCTTGATTCTTGGTTGATCCAATCAAGTCTTGTCAATATCAATGGAACTTGGGTGTTGATAAGGTGTAAACCATAATCCACCAAAATGGATGATTCATCTTGACAATGACTTGATTCATCCCTTGACCTTTGTTTGCCTTGTGTGTGATCCCTTATTTGTGATTGTTGCATTCATGCATTCATGCGCATCATAACATTCATCACACGAAAATTTCAAGGAACTAAGGTATCATTTGCAAATATTTTTTGACCATGGACTGTGGACGAAGGAACACTAAGAAGTACAGTTTCAGATGTCCAGATTTGAAAGAGTTAAGGAAGCTAGCATCTTTTGTATTAGATCCCTTGGACTTCAAACAATGTCATGGGAAGCTTCTGTCCATTTTGTCTGTTGATGTGGTTTAAGGACTCTTGAGTGTATTAGTGCAGTTCTATGATCCTCTCTACCATTGTTTCACTTTCCCGGATTTTCAGCTTGTGCCTACCTTGGAGGAGTATTCTCATCTTTTGGGGATACCTATTTCTAGTAGAGTACCTTTTAGTGGATTGAAGGAGATTCCCTGGTCTCTTATTATTGCTGAAGCTCTTCACTTGAAGAAGTCTGAGATAGAGGCTCATTGGGTGAAGAAAGGAGGGTTATTTGGGTTGCCATCTGTTTTCCTCATCAAGGAAGCTACCACTTTTGCTCAAGCTGGTAGTGTGGATGCTTTTGAAGCTATCTTTATGTTGCTTATCTATGGATTAGCTTTGTTCATTAACATTGACAGTTTTGTTGATGTTAACGCCATTAGACTTTTCTTGATTGGAAATCATGTGCCTGCTTTGTTGGGTGATATGTATTTCTCTTTGCATTTAAGGAATTCTAAGGGTGGTGGAATGATTATCTGTTGCATTCCTCTTATGTACAAGTGGTTTATTTCGCACTTGCCTCAGACGCCTGCTTTTGTGGAGAACAAACAATGTCTACGGTGGTCTCAGAGACTTATGTCTCTCACTAATGATGATATAGTTTGGTATGATCCGTCCTTAAGCAGTTTGGAGATTATCGACAGTTGTGGTGAATTCTCTAATGTGCCTCTCATTGGTACACAAGGGGGAATTAACTACAACCCTGCTTTGGCTCGTCGTCAACTTGGGTTCCCCTTGAGAGACAAGCCTAATAACACTTTGTTAGAAGGTCTTTTCTATCAAGAGGGTAAAGATCCCTAACATTTGAAGTAGAAGATTGTGCATGCTTGGCATAATGTGCAGAGGAAAGGAAGATCCGAGCTTGGTCCGCGCAATTGTGTTGCTTTGGAGTTGAAGATGCCTTATCCTTGTGAAAGACCTATGTCTATGGTTGTGGTTGAGCCATTAACTCTCCCTAACCAAGATGTAAAGGAGTTGGAAGACGCGCTCTCCAAGATGAAGCAAGAGAAGGATATGTGGGAAGAGTGTTTCCATGCTTTGAGCAAAAAGCATGAAGAGTTGCAGTTGGAGTCTAAGGACAAAGATGCACTGATTGAGCTACTTGAAGACCGATTGACGAAGAGACAGAGAGAGCCAGAGGTTTCATCTTCTAGCATGCCTCAGCCTTCCGTTGCTTGGAAGAAGATTGTTGACCAACTTGTCCTCGAGAAGACTCAGATGAAGGCTTCTTTTGAGACCGAGATTTGTCACATTCGAAGGAAGTACGCACCTTCAGCCAAATCTTCTAACACTGTTGTTAGGGATCCTTAGGATGACTAGTCTCCTTTTCTCTTGTATCTTTTTACTTTGGTTTCTGAAATTGTACTTAGTGTAATCCTTCTAATTTATATAAATAAAAAGAGATTTTTGGTCATATCGAATTGTTGCAATTTAAATATTACATATTTGTAAATGATATAGTAAGTTCCTTGGAAATAAAAACAACCAAGCATCGCATTTCATGCATCATTTGTATAAGCAGGTTTTTGCCATGTGTCTGATTGGTGTTCTTCTATGCTTTAGCCAAGCTGACTCACCGGTACAACACCAGAGCTAATCATCCAAGAATCATGGAGCACCTTGAACAAGAGAACCGAGATTTGAAAGAGGAGATTTCCCAACTGACTGCCATGATGGAGTCAGTTTCTTACTGCTCAAAACCAAGCTTCTCCAACGCTTGCAACTCCTACCGCGAGGACAGTTATTTCTGAAGTGGTTACCTCTACTATGCCTGTTGCCACTGCCTATTTCGCACTGAACTTGCCTGCCGGATTCCCGTGGGGAATGCCGCTCAATTTTGTGCCAGAAGGTTTCGCTCCTACTTTTGCTTCCATGTCGGCATCTAGCCCGGTCATATCCGTGCCACCTTCAGTTGTGCATACTTTGTCTCGTATAGAGGACATCATCTATCATTCCGAGCCATCTGAGGGGCCGAATGTCTTTGAGAAGATGGATGAGATGAAGGACCAATTTCTTGAGTTGCGCAAGGAATTGAAAACGCTGAGAGGCAAAGATCTGTTTGGGAAGAGTGTTGTTGAACTGTGCTTAGTGCCCAATGTGAAAATCCCGGTGAAATTCAAAGTGCCTGACTTTGAGAAGTACAAAGGGAACTCGTGTCCGCTCAGTCATCTTGTGATGTATGCCCGCAAGATGTCAACTCAGACAGATAATAATCAGTTGTTGATTTACTCTTTCCAGGATAGCTTGACTGGTGCTGCACTCCGTTGGTATATGGGGTTAGATAGTGCAAGCATCCACACTTTCAATGACCTAGGTGAGGCTTTTGTGAAGCAGTATAGGTACAATGTGGATATGGCGCCGGATAGGGACCAACTGAGGTCCATGTCTCAGAAAGATAAGGAGTCATTCAAGGAGTATGCCTAGTGATGGACAGAGTTGGCTGCCAGATCACTCCTCCTTTGGAGGAGAAAGAGATGACAAAAATCTTTCTGAAAACCTTGAGTTCATTTTATTATGAACGTATGATCCCCAGTGCCCCCATTGATTTTACCGAAATGGTAAATATGGGGATGAGACTTGAAGAAGTAGTCCGTGAAGGACGATTGTCAAAAGATGAGGCGTCGATGAGCAAAAAGTATGGCAGTAGTTTCAACAAGAGGAAAGATAATGAGACCAACGCAATTTCCAGTGGGAGGCAGAGGAGGCCTCAAGTCATAAGAAATCCACCACCCCGTCAACATCATCATCACCAAGTATCATCCGTTATTCCAGTATTCTCTAATAAGCAAGCAACACCAATTCAACAACAATAACACTAATATCAAAATCAACATCATCAACAACAACAACAACCGCAACAAAGAACGAACACCTACAACAACAACAATTCCAACAACAAACATCACCAGCAACAGAACTTCGAGAGGAAGAAGGTCTCTTTTGACCCGATTCCTATGTCATATGCAGAACTATACCCATCATTAGTCCTCAAAAACTTGATTCAGCCGAGGAACCCACCACAGATCTCGGAACCACTTCCTTGGTGGTATAAACCCGAGCTTCGTTGTGCTTTTCATAAGGGTGCACCAGGGCACGATATTGAGAATTGTTATCCGCTGAAGTATGAGGTGCAAAAGCTTATGAAGAGTGGCATGGTGTCTTTTGAAGACTGCACGCCTAATGTGAAAGCTAACCCTTTGCCCGCTCATGGGAATTCTTCAGTGAATATGGTGGACGGCTGTCCAGGTGAATTCAAAGTTTTTGATGTCCAGTTTATCTGAAGATCTTTGGTGCAAATGCACAACGATATCTGTTTGGTGAGTGACTATGAACATGATCACGATGGTTGTGATATTTGTAGCGTGAACCCAAGGGGGTGTGTTATGGTGAAAAGGGACATCCAGCGTCTGATGGATGAAGGCATGATCCAGATTGTTCAATCCTGTCATGTAGATGACGATGTTAATGTCATAGCGCCCGTTTTCAAGCAACCAGAGCGGTTAGTAATTCAGTATGATAGCAGTAGTAGCAACAACGTCAGCAATAGATTAGTTTCGCCGTTGGTAATACGGTTAGCGGCCCCAGTCTCGTATGCATCTGATAAAGCTGTACCGTATCAATACAATGCTACAATGATGAATAATGGTCAAGAGGTACCATTACCTACGACCAGTTCAGTGGTGAGCATTGCAGATGTTACGTAGGTGACCCGCAGTGGTCGAGTTTTTGGACCGGTGTTCCTGGAGAATAAGGAAGAAATAACTGTTGGTAAGAAGGCGGAGGTGCTTAATATAGATCCAGTGGGCTGTTCAAAGGATAAGTCTGGTGAATCCAGTAATTTGAAAGCCAATAATGATGATGATGAGGTACTCCGACTAATTAAGAGGAGCAAATTTAATGTGGTTGAGCAATTGCTCCAGACCCCCTCAAAGATTTCCGTGTTGTCTCTGCTTTTGAATTCTAAAGTGCACATAGAATCACTCCAGAGAGTTCTTGAACAAGCATATATGGAGCAAGATGTTACTGTGGATCAATTTGATCATATAGTGGCTAACATCACTTCATGTATTAATCTGAGCCTTTGCGATGAAGAACTCTCTGAGGAGGGAAGAAATCACAATCTGGCTTTGCATATTTCAATGAATTGTAAAGAAGATGCTTTGTCAAATGTGCTAGTTGACACTGGTTTGTCACTCAATGTGCTTCCAAAGTCAACATTGTCAAAGTTATCTTAGCAAGGAGCTCTCATGAGGTACAATGGTGTAATTGTCAAAGCCTTCGATGGCTCGCGCAAGATAGTTATTGGAGAAGTGGATCTCCCAGTTAAGATAGGTCAGATTGATTTTCATATTACTTTCCAGGTAATGGATACTCACCCAGCCTACAGCTGTTTACTAGGAAGGCCATGGATTCATGAGGCAGGGGCTGTTACTTCCACTCTGCATCAAAAGCTCAAATTTGTCAAGAATGGCAAGCTAGTAATTGTGGGAGGTGAGAAAGCGCTATTAGTTAGCCATCTGTCATCTTTCTCATATGTGAAAGCTGAGGATGAGGTTGGAACTTCGTTCCAAGCCTTATCTATTGCTGCCGAGAAGAGAGTTGGGGCACCTATGTCCTCTCTGAAAGATGCGCAGAAGATTGTGGAAGAAGGTCCTGTTGATCAGTGGGAGCGCGTGGTAGAGGTCTCCGACAACAGAGGAAGAACTGGTTTGGGGTTCCAAAAGGGCTTGTCGACTGATAGATCTGAAGAGATGCAACTCAGCTTCCGTAGTGGAGAGTTCATTCATGGGAATAAACAAGACTTAGCTGTTGTGCTAGAGAATAGTGAAGAGGAAGATTGCGCCAGCTTTGTAACGCATAGAAAAACATGCAACAATTGAACTGCTGTTGATATTCCTATTATTTTGCATCGATCTAAGTAATTGCTTTTATATTTTAAAAATCCTTCTCATATGCCTAAGGGAGAAGTGAACATTTTTTGGGCATTTTAAATTGATCATCAATAAAATTAATTCTATTCATCCACATCTTTGGTGTTTTGTTTTACTTTTTGCTTATTTCTGAAAATGGTAATCACAAAAAAAAAAACAGAAATAAACAATATAATTGTCCATATGCATAATATTTGGTCACAAATTCACTTCTCTAAAATCAAACTATCAAATCATTATGCAGGTTGGTTCCTAACCCCATTGAATACAATGATCCTTCTCCTTCTCCAAATTTTGAATTCCATGTGTTTGAGGCCGAGGAGGAAAGTGATGTAGAGGTGAGTGATGAATTGTATCATCTTCTTGAGCATGGTGAGAAGATTATTCAGCCATTTGAAGAGCAGATTGAGCTAGTCAACTTGGGTTCCGAAGATGATATGAAGGAAGTCAAGATTAGGTCTCGACTGTGTCCAGATGCTAAGAAGGGGTTAATTGATCTTCTTCGAGAGTATTCAGATATGTTTGCTTGGTCCTATCAAGACATGCCTGGGTTGGATTCTGATATTGTGGAGCATAGATTGTCGTTGAAGCCAGAATGCCCGCCAATCAAGCAGAAATTGAGAAGAACACATTCTGATATGGCTGTGAAGATCAAAGAGGAAGTTCAGAAGCAGATTGGTGCCGATTTCCTTGTGACTGCTGAGTATCCGTAATGGGTGGCCAATATTGTGCCAGTGCCGAAGAAAGATGGAAAAGTCCACATGTGTGTTGATTATCTAGATTTGAATAAAGCCAGTCCGAAAGATGGTTTCCCTCTGCCACACATTGATATGTTGGTAGATAATACTGCTAAATTCAAAGTCTTTTCGTTTATGGATGGATTTTCCGGATATAATCAAATAAAGATGGCACCCGAGGATATGAAGAAGACCACATTCATTACACCCTGGGGAACATTCTGTTATAGAGTGATGCCTTTCGGTCTAAAGAATGCTGGTGCAACATACCAGAGAGCAATGACTACTCTTTTTCATGATAAGATGCATAAAGAGATTGAAGTGTATGTCGATGACATGATTGCTAAATCAATTGATAAAGAGGAACATGTTGAGCATTTGGTGAAGTTATTCTAGCGTTTGAGGAAATATAAACTCCGCTTGAATCCCAATAAGTGTACTTTCGGTGTTCGTTCTGGTAAGTTGTTGGGCTTTATTGTCAGCGAGAAGGGTATTGAAGTTGATCCTGCCAAGGTCAAAGCAATACAAGAGATGCTTGCGCCCAAAACTGAGAAGCAAGTCAAAGGTTTTCTCGGCCGCTTGAATTATATTTCCAGATTCATTTCCCACATGAATGCCACATGTGCGCCTATATTCAAGCTTCTTCGAAAAGATCAGTCTTGTGGTTGGACCGAAGACTGCCAGAAAGCATTTGATAGTATCAAAGAATATTTGCTTGAGCCTACGATTTTGTCTCCTCCTGTTGAAGGAAGACCATTGATCATGTATTTGACTGTGCTAGAAGATAGCATGGGTTGTGTTGTTGGTCAGCAAGATGAGACTGGGAAGAAAGAATTTGCAATTTACTACCTCAATAAGAAGTTCACCGACTGTGAGACTTGGTATTTAATGCTTGAGAAGACTTTTTGCGCATTGGCTTGGGCTGCTAAGCGTCTGCGCCAATATATGTTGAATCATACCACTTGGTTGATATCCAAAATGGATCAAATCAAGTATATATTTGAGAAGCTTGCTTTAACTGGGAGGATTTCCCGTTGGCAGATGTTGCTATCAGAGTATGATATCGAATACCGATCTCAGAAAGTGATCAAAGGTAGTAACTTGGCTGATCATTTGGCTCACCAACCGATTGAAGATTACCAGTCAGTGCAGTATGAGTTTCCAGATGAAGAGATTTCGTACTTGAAAATGAAAGATTGTGATGAACCATTGCTAGAAGAAGGGCCAGAACCTGGTTCCCGTTGGGGCATGGTATTTGATGGAGCTGTTAATCAATATGGAAATGGCATTGGGGGTAGTGATTATTACTCCTCAAGGCACGCATCTACCATTTACAACTAGATTGACTTTCAAGTGTACAAACAACATGGCAAAATATGAAGGTTGCATTTGGGGCTTGAAGAGGCCATGAATCTCAGAATCAAGTATTTCGATGTCTTTGGTGACTCGGCTTTGGTTGTGAATCAAATAAAAGGAGAATGGGAGACAAATCAACTCGGTTTGATGCGTGGATAGAGACGAAGCAGACATGTTAATGCAGGAAGTTCATGAAGGCTCCTTCAGTACTCATGCCGGCGGACATTCAATGGCTAAGAAATTGTTGAGAGCGGGTTATTACTGGATGACCATGGAATCTGATTGTTTCAAATATGCTCGGAAGTGTCATAAATGCCAGATTTATGCTGATAAGGTGCATGTGCCGCCAAATCCTCTGATAATGATGTCTTCGCCGTGGCCGTTTGCTATGTGGGGCATTGATATGATTGGAAAGATTGAGCCGACTGCTTCCAATGGGCATCGCTTCATCCTTGTTGCCATCAACTATTTCACCAAGTGGGTCGAAGCAGCGTTATTTGCGAAGGTCACCAGACATGTGGTTGCCCGATTCATCAAGAAAGAAATCATTTGTCATTATGGGATTCCTGAAAGAATCATTACTGGTAATGGTTCTAATCTCAATAACAAAATGATGAAAGAGTTGTGCAAGAACTTCAATATTCAACATCATAACTCTTCCCCTTATCGTCCTAAGATGAACGGTGCTGTTTAGGCAGCAAATAAGAACATAAAGAAGATTGTGCAGAAGATGGTCGTTACGTACAGAGATTGGCATGAGATTCTACCCTTCGCCTTGCATGGGTACCGTACTTCAATACGTACATCGACAGGGGAAACCCCTTATTCCCTTGTGTATGGTATGGAAGCAGTCCTACCTGTTGAAGTGGAGATTCCTTCTCTAAGAGTCATGTTGGATGTCAAGTTAGACGAAGCTGAATGGATTCAGACAAGGTTGAATGAGTTGAGTCTTATCGAAGAGAAGCGAATGGCAGCCATTTGTCATGGGCAGTTGTATCAGAGTCGGATGAAGAGAGCCTTTGATCAGAAAGTGCATCCTCGATGCTTCCAAGTCGGAGATTTGGTGTTGAAAAGGATCCTTCCTCCTCAGACAGATCACAGGGGCAAGTGGAATCCTAACTATGATTGACCGTATATTGTCACCAAGGTTTTTGATGGTGGAGCCTTAATGCTTGCAACTATGGATGGTGAAAACTTCACTTCCCCTATGAACTCAGACGCAGTTAAAAAATACTTCACATAAAATAGACCCGCTGGACGATAAAAAGAATAGTCCAGGCAAAAAAATGAACATCCCGGCGAACCAAGAAATTCAGGCAAAAGTTAGGGATTAAATAATGAAAAGATTGTACACCCGGTAAGTTGAAAACCTGAAAGGGAAACTTAGGCAAAAATGGGTATCGCAATGGTTTTAAAACCCGAAAGGGCGATCCAGGCAAAAGTTAGGGATTAAGTGAATGACTGCGTTTTAAGTAGTTCTGAATATCATCTCGTGTCGATAACCGGAAACTTCTGAAGGATAGGAAACAATCCAATCACCTTTTTCGGAAAGCTGATCATCTAGAGGATCTTGAAGACGAGCGAATCATAGCAGAATTGGAACCCGATAGAAATCCATTTCACATTGCCACTAGATTAATATCTGTTTTTATCTGTTGTACAATTACCTTGTTCCAGGGATTGCTTCCTGATGTAAATACCTATTCAGAGGCCACTCAATTAATAAAATCATGTTATTCAGTACATCTTTGTGTTCATTTTCATTTTACTGTTTTGTTTGCAAAAATGACGTCCGAATTTTCGATAAACATTGCATCATGAAACATAAGAGCTTTACAGGTATGTGCTTAATAAACATTGAAAATTGCTGTAAATTTTAAGTCCTTTGGATCGTCTATTCAGAACAGGTACACTTGGGGCATTTCCTTAAGGTCCCCATCAAATGATCGCAGATGTTTTTCCTCAACAGTTGGAATTTGGTATCTTATCCCTGCAGAGCTGATCCGAGCGTTGGATTCTTCAATCCCCAGCAGGCTCTCACTGCTGTACTTCCCCAAGCATTTGTTTCAGATTATACATTCACCAGTAGAGTCGACAATGTCAGACTGTATATCCCCAGCGGAGTCGACAGTGTCAGACTGAATATCCCTAGCGGAGTTGACTGTGTCAGACTATATATCCCCAGCGGAGTTGACAGTGCCAGACTGTATCTTCCCAGCAGAAGCGGCTGCTCCTCAGAGTTCGATGCCAGATCGATGATCTCGACGCTAGACCCATGGTCTCTTTCCTTGAAGCAGAATCTCGATACCGTATCGGTGTTTGCTTCCCCTGCTGAGTCGTCTCTCTCGCAGATTATGGTTGCCAGAACCACTGTCGCTTTCCTCAGCAGCAAGTTTTCAGTGCCATTCTCTCCCAGTCAGAGCCTCGGTATTTTGTTATTTGCCAGAACACCGTGTGGTGGGTCATTTCCCCACAGAGTTCTTTGTGTTGTGCATCTCCAACAGCCTTGCCAGGGTCCAGAAGATGGTGATCATTTCCCCAGCAGAATTCCTTGCCTCAGCTTGGCATTCTCTCTAATCAAGCATTTCGCATCCCTGCATGTAGAATCATATTGTATTGCATCCTCCCAAATTGTGTAGCATTTCCATTTTCATGGAGCATTACGCCATTGAAAAATTCAAACATACGCATGTAAAGCATAAGGCATTCTCGGTATTCCAAGTGATAAGCCAGAAGTTGTTTCCAGTACTCAGACTGAAGATTGTTCATGACTTATCTTTATTATTCCCAGCAGGGGTCGTTGGCCCACACGCCGCCTCAATTATCATTTTCCCTATTTCTGTCGATGCTGACAAGCATGAAGTTTCTAGTATTCAGACCGAAGTGGCATTCAGGCCAGTTTTCCGATGTTCAGATCGAAGAAGTTTCCGACATTCAGGTCGATGCAACTTGTGGCATTCAGGCCAAGTTTCCGGTATTCAGACCGAAGTGGCATTCAGGCCAGTTTTCTAATGTTCAGATCGAAGAAGTTTCCGACATTCAGGTCGATGCAACTTGTGGCATTCAGGCCATGTTTCCGGTATTCAGACCGAAGTGGCATTCAGGCCAGTTTTCCGATGTTCATATCGAAGAAGTTTCCGACATTTAGGTCGATGCAACTTGAGGCATTTAGGCCAGTTTTCTGGTATTCAGACCGAAGTGGCATTCAGGCCAGTTTCCCGGTGTTCAGACCAATGTTTGATAATAAAGTATCGTCCGATGCTCAGATCAAAGTCATTTCCAGTATTCAGATTGATGAGCGGCATTCAGGCCATGGTTATTTATGTGTTACCATTTATTTTGGTATTCAGGCTAACATTCCTTGTTTCGGTGTTCATACCGACTCTCACCATACCAGACGGATTCTTTTTCAAGACCACCTCTTTGCCGATTCTGACAGAAATTGTTACTTCATTTTTTCACTTCAGTGTAAATTTTCGGGATTTTATCGTATTCAATCACTTGATACCTCGAAAGTGTGAAAGCCGTTGCTATCTTCCTTTCGGGTTTCGAGTTGATTGAATAAGGGTAGCTGTAATACCCCAAAATTTACCCTTCATTTTTCCTGGAAGCATGGGATTAAGTTTTACACTTCATTAGCATCATATTAGGTCATACTCATTGCATACTGCATTAGTGACATGGAGATCAGGTTTTGATCGATCACTCCTTAACAGAAGGAGCCCACACAAAGCAAGATTGAGAATTAGACTTCATTTTCTAAGTATACAAGTCTCAAGGGTCTTAGGGGGGGGGGGTCCAAGTATCTTATTATGGTCCTCAGTTCATCAATGAAGGATTCAAAGCTATCAGAGTGTTCATCTAGATTTAATCAGAAATTAGGGTTTCATGGCTACCTACAACAGGCAATGTTTGGTTGGAAGTAGAGGAGCTCATCCATGTCATGATTAGAGAGGCATCTTGGCCTAGGAAGATTCACAATTATCTCAAAAAGATCCATTGGCAACCAGTGCAATCAGTTCCTGATCATTTTGCCCTAAAACTAGGGTTTGGTATAAAATTAGTTTATTTCTGATTATTTGGGTGAAACTCTTTTCCATGGCCCTCCATATGTCCATGGATTCATCATTTAATCAGGAATTGGAAAAGTTACTTAATTTGGAAATGCTTGACTTTCCATTTTGCATTAAGATAAAAGCTCCATTTGAAAATTTCTCCAACATGAAAGTTGTTCCTCTTGTTCCAAGCTTTCTAGAGATATAAAGTTTGCTCCATTTTTTTAGGACACTTAGAAAAATTTCTAAGTCCAAAATCTTCAAAATTTGTCAAGACTTCTTGGCCAGTTTTCTTGCACTTAAAGGCATTATTTGAAAATACTTTCTTCACAATAATTATACCTTGCCATGTCCTCTTTCACATCCTTTTGGAATCATCTCAATTGGATCCATGTTTTGAGAGATACATTCATTTAAAGTGGGCACCATGACTTGATTTTCTAGGCAGATTTTTGGCCTGGTTGGCCCAATCAGATTTTCTAAGCATGTTGCACAAACCAGTCACGTTTTTTACCTCTTTTGGCCATGCATTGGACATCCATTCACTTAAATTTGGCCCAAAATAACAACATTTGACACCTCATTTCACACTTTTATTCTTATGGATAAATCACTTATTAAAAAGCCCATGAGAACACCTAATCCATCCTATTTAAGAAGCTGAATCCCTAACCCTAAAGGAGCATTAGAATTTCGTGGCAAGGAGTAAAATCTTCATCACATATCAGATTCCATTCCACTTCTATTTTCCATTAGGTAATCATCTCTTCCATGGCCATGTTTTGATATATCTAGGCTTGCTTACCATGTTCATCACCATTAATCCTTCCATTTTCATATTTCTTTTTCTTATTTAAAATATTTTCTTCGTCCATAAAATTACCCAAAAATATTTTTCACTTTTCTTAACGTTTTATTTAATTTTATATAATTTTTATTTTCGTATTTTTTTAATATTAATATTTTATTTTAATTATTTATTCTAAATGGTCCATTTTAACACACTTTTTTTATTGATTTTATTTATATGACTTAAAATTATTGTTAGCATTTGATTTTTGGGATGAAGGTCGACCACTGTCTCATGGTCAACCTGACCTTTTCTTGGAATTTTATTTCACATTTTCAATTTATTTTGGATTTATTTTTGACCTAGTTTGGTTGGTTGACTTTTAATTTGACTTTTATTTTATTTTAATTAATTCGCGTACCAATTTTCATTATTTTTAAAATCTTTTTGGGGAATGATGATATCCTGACCCCACTTTTTTTAGTTTAATTTTTCATAATTTTCTTGATTAATTTACTATTTATTCTTGATTTATTTCTAACCTAGTCTTATTAATTGACTTTTTGTTTGACCTAAGTTGACTTGAATTTTCAGTTGACTTCTTTATGATCGATGTTTGACTTAGGGATTGCTTATGGCAATTGAAGAGATCTTTTGATCCTCCCTCGTTCATCTCATATGCCATGTATTAGAGGCCTTTTACCGTGATTTTATTTGGTCCTTACCTCATTTCCTGATTTAATTATTCAGTGGACCCTTCGTGTGCATATTTTCATCTGTTTGATTCAACTGTTATCTTTTATACTTGTTTCTCTCATTCATGCTTTCTATTGCTTGATTATTTAACATGTTCATACTCCCATGCATTGTTTAAATGCTCCATTATTTGATTCTTTGGTTTGATTATATATTGTTTATTTATCTGATCTGATTGATAATTGTTGCCTACTTGTATGATGTATGAGGCATATATTCTTATTGTTTGTTTGCCATGAACAATCCCCATTCATAACAAATGTACCCCTCTCCCATAAAGTTTATAATATTTATTTCCTTATTTCTTTAGTCACCTGTTAATATAAGAACTAAAACGAACATCCGATAACCATTTCAAAATAAGATCAAAAGCTCGATCCAACGTCGAGTAATCATTTTCAAAACTTAACAGAACCAGCACGCATTCATCCATCCTCTTGTAAGTCGTTTGCCTCAGGCATCACCATCTACCTGTAAGTCGA
This sequence comes from Lathyrus oleraceus, assembly GCF_024323335.1. Classification (NCBI taxonomy): domain Eukaryota; kingdom Viridiplantae; phylum Streptophyta; class Magnoliopsida; order Fabales; family Fabaceae; genus Lathyrus; species Lathyrus oleraceus. Next base: position 210,839,409 of record NC_066580.1, read on the forward strand.
TTGCCTCAGGCATCGCCATCTACCCTTATCCGTAACTCCTCTCTGCGCTCCATCCGTCGACTCTTGTTCCGTTTAGGTAGCACCCATTAGGTAGAACCCTTTGTATGATAACATAGGTAGAATTCCCTTATTCTTTGCATGCTAACATTAGGTAGATATTCCCCTTTGTAAATCCTAACACATAGGTCCCTATTGCATGACAACTCTAGAGCAGAGCTTCCCCACTTTTAGACCTTCTGTGCATCTCCGATCTTGTGGAACGTCAGTCCGTTCTATTGCAAAGAGGTAACTGCCTAAGACTCGATTCAACGAGCTGCGACACCTACTGCTAGGACGTGACCGCATTGCCCACTTTCCTTTGACACAGCTGGTGTCCCCTTTTGTAAATCCATGTTCAGATGGCAATCCTTAACCCCTAGTTAGTCGAACTATGACAACTCTGATTCTCATGTTCAGATGAGATACGTAGGCACGAGATGCGATGTCTTGCCGAGTTTGACTGACGACTAACAACTAATCCTTGTTTGCTTTCGCCCATGCTGCGATTCTTTTCTCTCGCCCTCGTTGCGATCGAGACCTTCCCTTTCTCTTGCCCTAGTCGTAATCGAGACCCTTGTTCCCGTAGTTAGCCGAACTACGTTTTGCTCTGATTCTCATTCCAGATGAGATACGTAGGCATAAGACGCGAAGTCTTACCGAGTACCCTTCTCTTTAACCCATAGGTAGCCGAGCTACGAAGACTCTGATTCTCATACTCAGATGAGATACGTAGGCAGTGGATGCGACATCCTTGCGTGTCATTTTCTTTTAACCTTCCTTTTAGTGAATAGTACTTTAGATATACCTACACCCTTTAGACTTGAACAACACTTATGAAAAGGGCTCCCTAGGAGTACCTAGGATGTTTTGGGTGCTCAAAACCTTCCCATTGCATAACCAACCCCCTTACCCAGATCTCTTACATTTTTACTAGTTTTTGATTCGATAAAACTTTTAGGTTTTGTTCGCTTTCTAACCATTCCTTTGGATAAATAGAAGTGCGGTGGCGACTCGACTTGTATGGTTTACCTTGGATTTAGTCAATATCTCTAATGGTAACGAATACCCCGCTACAAAAAAGTGGCGACTCCACTGGGGAATATCATTTGCCTAGTGGGTTTTGCCTACTTTTCATATTTGTTGTATTGTATGGTATATAGCTTTGTGACATATTTTTGTGCAATTTGGGATTACTGTATTATATGTAATGATTGAATTGTTTGAATATTAATTCCTTGTATGCTTGATGATCTTTGTGAGATGAGTTCTATACCCGAACTCGACTTGTATGGTTTACCTTGGATCTAGTCAATATCTCTAATGGTAACGAATACCCCGCTACAGGAGGCATGGAAATAAACACATGAACGTTTAACTTTCCTTGAGAAGCAGGTAACAAAACTTTGAGATTCTCTTGATTGAAAAGCCCTACCTTACACAATAAACACAAAGGTAAAAAACCAACAAAGAGGTGCTTGGTGATCCCGGCAAGACACTAACTCAAAGATGAATACGGGGATCAAGATGTGACCTTGTTTGTGTGCAATGCTGCAAATGGTATGTGGGATATTAGGGTTAAAAATTAAGGTATGACACCATGGAGTACCATGGACGTGAGGGGTTATAATACCTTCCTCTTGTGTAATTAACTTTTGAACCCTAATCTTGGTTGCGAGACCGATTCCTTATTCCCTTTTAGCGCTTCCCATGCGCGCCTTTTTCTTGAGGGTTTTATCGGCTATTTCCGCTCGCCTCTCCAATAGAGAAACACAAATAAAACTCGGCGGTGACTCTCCTGTTCGTTATCATGTGAAATCCCGGTTGGGACAGTTGACGACTCTGTTGGGGAAGAGTTTCTCCCTAAGCGAGTCTAGCCTAGTTTGGGTTGTTTTCTTTTACGTGCGTAGGGGGTTTATCCGTTATTTAATTTTTCTATATATATTGCATTTATTACTAACCTGTGTATATTTTCTTTGTTTGTCTGTAGGTCTGTAACCTTGATTCGGCGACGAAGAAAGTTTGGAGGCAATAATGATTATAAAGAAAATCTTGTGTGAAAGACTCTCCACCCGAGTCTAAGAGCTTGCTTGAAATAGGAGAGGTTGAGTAGTATTGGTCCCCGAGGTTCCTTCCTCGTAAGTGACGTATGAGAACCTCACTTAGAGTAGATGACCTTGATTGAGCAGTCTCCTGGCAAGTAAATTGACATTAGTGACTGACATTCAAGGGAGTCCATGACTCTAGTGGCAGTGTCTTACACCTAATTTCTCAAAAGCCCTAGATCATGCAAAGCGAGAACCTTGGTTTACAAAGCATTCATTATTAAACCTCATGCTTCGTCACGATGGTCTGAGACTTTGAACCCATGCCTAAGTTCCGTGGAATTTAATAAAAACTAATCATTCATTCATACATACATTCATTCATCATCAAACTAATCATTCATTTTCGTTTGTTCAAACGCAGAATTACAAGACTTTTTATCGAAACAATCATGGTTTCCTCAACAAGGAAAAACAATTCTACCTTCAGATTCAAGAGTCCTGACATCATCTTATTGAAGGTCCTTTGCTCAAATGTAATAGCCCTCTAGGACAACAAGTTCAAATCCAATTTTAGGAACATCATATATCTTCTAACCGAGAAAGTTGACTATGATGTTATTGTAACACCTCAAAATTTGCCCTCCTCTTCTTGAGACTAGTTTGGGGCATTTCATTTCATGTTTTAGGGCATTAGGCATTGCATTTTGCATCTCATATGAAAATAAGAAGGTCATCCTCCAAAGTCTTTTCAAAAGATGGGGAAGTTAGGTGATTCAAGCCTGAGGGTCTCTATGAATTGATCATCAACCATCTGAGGGTATGGACTCCAATTAGGGTTTCTTGATTCTTCAAAGGTCTTGAGCATCATCTTGTCTTCAAGGAAATATCACCATCATCATGGTTCTATCATCATCAAGGGTTTCAGAGTTCATCCTCAAGTTCCTCTGGATTAGGGTTGTGACCTCTAGTCAACCTTAATCAATGCAATTCTTCCAACTAGGGTTTCTCAAAGAGATGAGGTATTTTCTTGGGATGAGGATCACATGATTATTATAAGGAGCTTACATGAGCAAGGGTTTCATTTTAAAGCAATTTCACCAAGTGGTAGAGGCTCAAGTTGATCAAGACATTTCAAGGTCATCTGAGGACCAATAGTCAACTGTGCAGTCAACTGAGGGCTATGAGGTGGGGAAATGAGTTGAGACACCTAAATCATGTTCAAATGGGGTATATTTATCATTCTAAACATCCATCTTGAAGATTCAAAGGTCATGGAAAAGTTACTAAAAATGGAAAATGACCTATAATTCAAAGTTTCCAAATTGGGCAAGTTTTTGGTCCACTTTCAACTTGACTTTTCAATGTCAAAAAAGTTTCAAATGGATTTCTCGGGAACATGAAAGTTGTAGATCTTTGTCTCTCCTTTCCAAAAAGTCCTAATTCATGTCCATATGATGAATGGTTGAGGAGTTATGGTCATTTGATCACAAAGTGTGCATGGAAATTCAAAATGGCATAACATTTGATATAAGGCTTCAAATTGGGTCATTCTTTTTGCAAAGTGCTCCTCATGTTCAAGGCATCTCAAAATGACATCATTTGACTCATTTGTGCAAGCTAAGCCTCAAGGAATCATGGTCAAAAGTCACATTATTTCACATTTGTTCTAAGGATGATATCATGCTACAAATCAATATTCACAAAGAACCAAGGCAAGGCTTCACTTCAGCATTCTTCATGGACCATATTTGAGTAAAAATGAGCCCTTGCCATGCATGAAAGAGGCGTGTATGTTCCTTGTTTCACACATGTTCAAAATGAAGCAAATCTTCACCATTCATTCTTGGCTTAAGATGCAAGCTAAACAATCTTCAAATCCTGACCCTTGGTTGTTCTTGCGTGGATTAAGATCCTAGCATGGGACTGAACACGTGCATTATGGCCATGGGAGCTCAATTTGCATTTTTTCAAGTTACATAATAATTCACTAATCATGATTAGTAAAGGCTAAAAATGATTAGCAGTGTCATTAGCAAGAGGTATAAATAGAGAAACCCTAATCACAAGCTTCATAACTACCATTTCAGATCTAGAATTCAAGAAATTCTCTCAAAATCTCTCTCTTCGAATTTCCATTTCCTTCACACAAACCTCAAAGATTATTGCAGATTCTTGATCCTCATGCTTCATTGATCAAGAATCATCCATCGTTTGGTGTAATTCTTCAAGAAATCGAGCAGTTCAAGTGCATTATCATGATGAACGGATTTGGAAATTGAGGCACATCCAAGAGGTTTCATCCATTTCTTTTTGCATAAAGCTTCAAAGGAAGCTCATAGGAGTTGACCTGGAGTAGCTGAGCTTGGGAGATCGCGATTTCAGAGATCTCCATTTCCAGGTGACTCCAATTTCACTCTCTCCTTTTGCTGATTTTAGGTTATAGGATTGAAGAACTTATTGTGTAGGTCATGAATATATGATTATAATTGAGATTGAGTGAGTATTAAGGATTTTGTGGTAACTGGAAGTTTGGATCTGAAAACTTCTCTTCTTCGATTTGCAAAACCTAGGAAGAATTAGGAGAATCTAAGGTGATATTTGGAATCAGCATGGAAAAATGAGTGGAATGGTGGTGGTCTGGTGAATTTCTGGGAATTTTTATGGTGGCGCCGCCGTGGGAGCCACCGGGGACTCGTCGAAGAAGACGACCGGAGCGGAGCTCCGACGTCTGTGTTGTAATTAGGGTTTGCTGATGTAGGCGCCATGTGGTGCAAGGCGTGGCAAAGTGATTGGATGAGATGTGCTTGACCAAGGCCACGCGAGCGCTGAACGCTGACTGGGGTGGCTGACTGGATTAATGAAACGGTGCATTTCATTAGTTTGAATGGGAACTGTTGATCACAGATGCGCGCCAGATCCAATGGCTTGTGTTTTTTCCTGATTAATTCAAATATTTCATTTCCCTCCATTTTCCATTTTATATTTCAATTCTTTTGGTCATTTTGTTTAATTCATAAAAAATCCAAAAATTGTCCAATTGAGTCCCAATTCTTTTTCATAGTTTTGTATTGGTGTCTAGTTTTTTATGGTGTTAAATTCAAGAATTTTTGATGTCTGTATTTTTCTGTGGGAATTTTTGAATCAATGTTGTGCCAAATTGACCTAGTGCATTGAATGTTTTGTGAAATCCTCAATTTTGAACCTTTTGATCCACTCTTTTTCATACATGACATTCATACATGACATGAATTATTGGTCACTGGTTTGGATTTTTTCTCACATGTTATCATCATTTTTGACACATAGAGAAAAATGTGTCAATTTGTGTCACATTTTTGACATTGACTTGGTGCATTCTTGTTCACATAGGATTTGCATCATTCTGGACTTGATATTTTGCATATTGAACATTCATGGCATAGGGAACCTATACAAAAAATCCCAAAGTCAGTGTATGCATTTCTGATTTGATATGAATTTTCTAAGTTGGAAGTTCATTTTGTGCATATTTTTGGTCATTACATGGCATAGGCAAGTTGAGGTACTTGATCATTGATTTGATGCTGGTTCTTTTGAGGACATTGGAGGGAGGGTTTGAAGGTGTGATGTGCAAAAGGATGGGTCCTGGATTGGTCATTTGGTTAGGTTTTGAAGCTTGTCTTTGTACTAGGGTTTTGACTAAATTTTAGGGTTTGCTCTTGGTCCACTCTTTGACTTGGTTTGGGGTCTTCTTTGTGGTGTGAGCCTTTGCCTCTTTTGCATTGGTTTGATCCCTGATTTGTGAGTCTTGAGTTATTGTATTGGAGCATTCATTCAAGTCATACATTATTTGGCACTTATTTGAAGGTTGGGAACACAAGTGAATTCTCAAGGAGACTTGTGAGGTATTGAGGGAGTGGAGGTTCTTATTGATATGAGATGAATTGATGGGCTTATAAATGGGATTTGTGACTCATTAGAGATGATTTTAGAAGCATGATTCTACTGATTTGTGAAGTTTGGAATGGTTTGAGGCTTGTAGTGACTTATTGAAGTGATTTAGGTCTATTTTGGAGCTTTTGAAGTAATTGAGTGGTATTTCAGGTATGGTGGATCTTTGGCCTTGGTGATTGATGTTTAGGGGTTCATATGGTTCTGTTTGGGGCTTGTGATCATTGGTTGGAGTTTGTTTGGGGTTCTCACATCTTTTGGAGGCTTTAAGAAGTGTTTGAAGAGGTGTGAAGCCATTGTGAGCAAGTTTTGAGTGCAAACTTGTTCTACTTGAGTTTTCAAGGGGTTTATGGTTGATTTTGGATCATGGGATTATGGATTATTGGGTGGTCATTTGAAGGACCCTACTTCTGACTTGGAGTGATCTTGATTTAATTTATCTCATGCCATTGTTTGTTTATGCTTTGTTGTGTTGATTGGATGTACATAAACTAACTTTGTCTCTTGTTTCAGGTTTGGATACGCATCATTGATGATTGGGTTTGTTCTCACTTTGTGAGATACCAAATGCGTTGAGTTCTGACCTATTTTTGTTTTGTAGGGTTTTAATTGATGTGGTGAGCTCATGAGCTCATTTGAGTGCTAGAGCACTTATGCATTGAATTGTGTAATTGTTAGAGGGTTTCACTGCTTGTCTTCTGGTTTTATGACTGAAGTACTAACCGTTTAGTCCTTGTACAGGTACCTTAGTTGCTTACCTGCTTTAGCTCTTGCTTGAGCATTGGATTGTGGTTGACACACCACTCAGGTAGTTAGCTTCTTACTTCATGTAGTCTGGAGTCCTGTCACTTTTTTTGCCAGGCATTTTGCTGGCAAGTCCTCCTTCAGAGGCTCTGTTTGTGTTTGTTTAAAACTGTGCTCAAAGACCTCTAAGAAGAGGCATGCGTTAGATTTGATAAGACCTCCAAGAGAAGAGGCAATTGACGGAAGGTAGGGATCTGTAACCGATTCCCCGTTATTCAGTGTGTCGTTCTTTATGCTCGCACTACCTGCTGATGCTTCCGAACATGTGCCCCAGATCTTTTGTCCAGAGTCTGTCAAGTGGAAAAGGATCCCACTTTCTGGATCCCCACGCTTTCTGTGTCATGAGCTCACCCTGGCCAGGGTTAAGAGCATGAGGTCTCATCCTCATTTAGACTTTGATCAACATCACCCTGACGTTCAATGTTAGTGGTTAAGAGCTACAGATTACCCTTTTCAGTTTGGCTTGTTTGTCGACGTTGATATGACCCCTCTTGACTAAAGCTCACCCATTATTTGTGCCTCTTGTATGGATATAGTGTGTGATGTTTGTTTACTGGTGTTGGTGTGTTCACTTGCTTTCCTCTTCTTATCTCCATTTCTGTAGAAGTCATACGATTAATTTCTGAGGAAGTTGAACATATGTAGAGTTTAGACTTGAGTTGACTCGCTTCCAGGATGAGTTAAGTTCTCGTTAGAGGCCTCGACATAGGGATATTGATTGAATGACAACTATTAGGCTCGAGCCTTAGTCTCCCTATTAGTTTGTTGTTTCCTCGGTCTTTGGTTAAGAGAGTGTTTTACCCCTGGTAAGGGGAACTACGTCGCCCTGATTCTCATACCAGATGAGATACGTAGGCAGGAGGTTGAGAGCGATCTCTCCGGGCACCCTTTTCTTTATTTTCGTGTGTGTTCACCCTTATTCTTAACTTGTGTATACTTTTTCGTGCCTTTGTTTGCTTTGGCGTGAGTACCCGTTTGTTCAGCGTGTGTCTGTGTTGTATGTTCATACCTTGGGGAATTTCTTCTGTTTAGTCGGGGTTCACTTTGGTTACCTGTTATCCATTTGGGGTTCGCCTATATTGACTTGGGGTTCATCTCGGGGTTCATTCGTGACGGTTGTTATTCGTATTAGGGTTCATGTTGGGGTTCATCTTCGGGGTTCATCTTCGGGGTTCATTTGTGGTGACTGATTATACATATCGGGAGTTTATTTTGGATATTTGGTTACTTTGTTGGGGTTTGTTCTGATAACCTTTTTTCTTTGGTGTTCGCTGGTTAGTGTTTGTTATTGTTGGGAGTCGGGTGTAAGTCCATGTATTGGCATTCTGGGTGTTTCTTTTGACGTCTCAGCCCCTTTTTGGTGTCTTGTTTCAGCGTGCGTTAGCCGAGCTACGAGTGCTCTGATTCTCCTCTGGATAGAGAAGATACGTAGGCATAGGATGTGATGTCCTAGCGAGCATGTCTTCTTTTCCCGAACTACGTTGACTCTGATGTTTGTTTCTGACAAACTACGTAGGCCGAAGGATGTGACATTCTGCCGAGTCCACTTCCTCCATTTTCTTTCTCTCCCCCACCTGTTTATTGTTCCAGTTTGTGCAGTTTCTTTGAGCAGTTTATTAGCAGCCTTTCCTTTTCTTGGAGCTATCTTTTGAGCGTGGATCCCGTCGAGTACGGCGGACGTGAGGGGGTGATAATCCTTCCCCTTCCGTAACCGACTCCCGTACCTTGTAATCTCTGGTCGTAAGACCGTTCCTTTCCTTTTCTTAGGTTAGTCCTGCGCTCCCTTTCCGTCATGGGATGAATAACGTCGGTGGCGGCTCTGTATTTTCCCCGCCGGTTTTTTTTCGCGTTGCGACAGCTGGCGACTCTGCTGGGGACTGAAATTGACCTCTTGCTGGTCCATCTTCCCTAAGCGAGTCAATCCTAGCGCTCTCTAGCGTAGTTTTTAGGGTAGTTTGGGTTGCTTTTACTGCTTTATTTATTGAATTTGTGATTATTATACTGTGATTATATGTATATTTGCATATATGTTTGCATGCATCATGTTATCACTGTGCTGGATTCTGGACAGGTGTGGTTCATCTGATTTGGGGGTGGGTGTTCTGAGTGGGGATAAAACCCAAGCCCGAGTATACACCTAGGGTTAGCGTGGTCTCATGTCTCCTCTCATGTTGGATCAACATGTTGTTGCGATGTGACATACCACAACCGGACGAGGTTCTTCTGAGAGAGCTCTTCCTTGTGGAGTTTCCACTATGGTCGGGTTATCTCTTTTGAGCTGTTGACTTCGGTGACCGTTCTTTCCCGGATCTTTGGTTTAGATGATCTTATGAGAGTTGCACGACACTCCCGAAAGGGCAAACCCATTGAGTATCTCATCCGATTGTCGAGACCGATTATCCGCCTTAGGATGACCTTATTAGAATTCACCTATGAGGGGAAGGGTTTGGTTCCTACAGGTACAGGTCCTGTTGGTGACTCTTTGATGGTGACTTTGGTTCGGTTCGTAATATGGGTTTCTATTTATAAGTTGGATTTATGGATATTTATTTCTGACACGCCGGAGTTCTGTTCGTGGTATTTATTAGAGGGTTCCGTTTATTTCGGATTCCCCGAGTTAGAGTTGGGGTTACTTGTTCAGGTAATCTTGTTGCTATCCGTTCAGTGATTTTCCTATGATGATGGTGATGTATCTTCCGGTTCCGTTTATTTCGGAACCCCCGAGTTGGATTTGTGGTTACTTAGTCCCTTGGATGGTTGTGATTAGTTCTAAGACCGGAATCCAGTACAGTTGGTGTTCAGATGTCCTGGTGGATGACACTATGAATTGCATTCATGCATCTGCATCATTCTCATTTTGCATTTATCCGCATCTAACTCATGTTTATCTATACTCAGGGTACATTCTTGATTGAGATTTTGGTTGAGAGACATCCTTGTTCCAGGTATGAGGACCGACTTAAAAGATGATGTTGTCTACAGTTTCTTTGATCCATAGATTAGCGTGTTGAAGGGTATGATAGCATTGATTACACCTGACCATGTGGGGATGTTCCGCGAGGCTTATGGCAGTATTACGAAGATGGTTTTCAGGCTCACAGATGGGGATAGGAGTGTCATCCATACTCTTCTCCAGTTTTATGATCCGGGTTTGAGATGTTTTGTCTTCCCAGAATATTTGTTGGGACCTTTGATGGAGGATTATGCCGGTATTCTGGGCATTTGGGTCAGAAACCAAATTCCTTTTTATGTTACCAAGGAAGAACCTGATATTGTTGAGATTTCCCGCGCTCTTTATTTGAGCCTGGAAGTGACTAAGAAAGGTTTGAAGGAGAAAGGAAAGTTGCCCGGTTTTCATCTGAGTTTCTTGGAGGCCAAAGTCAAGGAACATGTTATTTTGGGTAATTGCAAGACTGTTTGTGCTTTGCTTGCCGTAAGCATTTATGGATTTATTCTGTTCCCTAATCAGAAGAATTTTTGTGGATGTTAATGCCATCAGGGTGTTTGTTCAGAAGAGTCCCATTCCTACCTTGGTTGGGGATGTTTATTATTCGGTCCATAATCGGAACGAGAAGTGGCGTGGGGGATTGGTTAGATGTAGTGCTCAATTGTTATATAAGTGGTTCGTGGGATATTTGCCTTCCAATGGTGCCTTTGTCTTTCTTGACCATACTGTGAATTGGGCAACCAAGTTGATGGGTTTGCGGGCCAAGGACATAGCTTGGACTCACATTGATGTGGCTGGACGAGATTTTATTTACAGTTGTGGGAGTTTTCCCAATGTGCCCCTTATAGGAGTTCAAGGGTGTATTAATTATAACCCGACGCTTCTTAAGAGACAAATGGTATTTGCTATGGAGGTTCCTCCCCTCGAGTGTGAGATTTAGGAGTCTTTCTACTTCTCGGTTGAGGGTAATCTGTTATTGTTGGGACAAGTGTCTGGTGCATGGCGCAACATTTAAAGGAAAGGCAAGATTCCTTTTGGTAGAGCTAATAACAGGTCTTTTCCTCCATTTGATGATTGGCTCAGAAAGAGGGTTGAACTCACTCGTCTGCCATTTCCTGTGGGTGATCTTTGGTATCCGTTGATTGAGGAGCCACGCTCTTCTGTCAGTATGGAAGAATTCCTTGAGATGAGAAGGGCAAGAGATCAACTGCAAGCAGAGAAGACTGAGATAGAAATGAGTGTTGCTAGAATTCAAATGGCTAATCAGGAAGTCAAGAGGAAAGCAGAAGACCAGGCTAAGAGACATGCTCAGGAGGTGAAGAGTTTTGAGAAAGACACCGCCTATTACTGTAAGATCAGCCAAGCTTTAGAGACATCTACGAATGAGCAGGATCTTACCAAAGAGCATTTGGCTAGAGCTTTGAGGGTCATTGAAGATGAAAAGAAGAGACAAGTCTTTGTGAAGACTCAGAGGGAAGCTAGAGCCAAAGCCCTTACCGCAGAGTGGGAAGCGAAGCTGAGGTTTAAGGAAGAAGAGAAAGTGGAGATCATGGCCGAGAGAGATCACTATCTTGCTGAGAGGGACCATTATTTTCGTCAGATGAAGATTCATCAGAAAGAGGTGGGAAAACTTCAGCAGGAGAACACTGAGCTCAGGTTCACTATGAAGTTTACCGGGATGGTTGATGATACAGAGCCTTATGTGGGACCTTTTTCAGATTAGATTTTTATTGCAGTTGTTATCATGTGTTGGGTTACCGTCAGGCATGTTGACGGAATTCACTTGCTCATATTTCTTTCCAATTCTGGAGGATTGTAAAGTTGATTTGTATCAGATATGATATATGACTCCCGCACGTGTTGCGCACTTTTGCTATACAGTGGTTATTATCATTCAGTGATTGATCTCAAAGCTCTATCTGCTTTTCTGTGTTACACTTACGCAGCACACACATGGTCGGGTGATATCTTTGCTAAAGCATAACTTTCTGTTCCGTACGACAAAGCCAAAGGATTGATGTCAGAATGTTGCTGTCGAATTATTATCCGTCTCAATGAAGCCAGGATCGAAGGACAGAATGTTCCTCATACGGATAGACATTGCATTCATGCATGAATCATAATAACTTGTTCTCTATTTTTTGCAGGTGTTGGTTTCTAACGTGTTTGATTGTTACAAGAATCATTGCTCGCGCACGCAGAGTCATCCCTCTGCACGTAGCTCGTCTGCACAGATAGTTTACCAGACGCAACAAACCCAGAATGATGGATCCACCCAACGCTGACATTCTGGAGCTGAAATAGAAGATGAGTGAGTTGATCAACGCCATGCAAGGGTTTTCCCTGAGGCAGAAAGAAATCGCCGAGAAGGTGGAGAAGCTTGAGCTGGCTTCGATTGCCAATAATGGCAAAAATCAAGAGGGTAACTCCAACAATGGTCCTGGTAGTTCTAGGGATGGTGGCGATCCCAGAAAGAAGGCAACTAATGATGGTGTAGTCATCAACAATGGTGAAGGTCTTGGTTTTGCTGCAGGCAGTGGCCCAGGGCATGTTGGCAACACTCCGAAGGAAATTCAGTTTTCTCCTTTCTTTGGGGCTGTGGAGGATAAAGAGGAGGATCAATTCTCTATGCTGAATGAGCAGTTTGGTCAGTATGGTGTTCAACCGCCGAACAAAGAGATTCAAGTACTAGCAGAAAAGATTAAGGCTCTGGAAAGCCATACCACTTCTAGGACTATTAACATGACAAATATGGGACTGGTTGAGGGGATTGTGATCCCACAGAAGTTCAAGGTGCCCACGTTTGATAAGTACAATGGTAGTTCTTGCCCGGAAACTCATCTTCAGGCCTTTGTTCGGAAGTTATCTGCCTACACCATGGATCAGAAGCTCTGGATGTACTTTTTCCAAGATAGCTTATCTGGCGGGTCTCTCGAGTGGTACACCAAGCCGAGATCCTTAGATATAAAGAGCTGGCAGGATTTAGGGGATGCTTTCTTCAAACAATACCAATTTAACGCTAACATGGCACCAAGCCGCACCCAGTTGCAGGGTATGTATCAAAAGCCGAACGAGGGGTTTAAAGAGTATGTACAAAGGTGCAAAGAGTTGTCTGCCAAGGTTCAACCCTCATTAGTGGATTGGGACATGTCAGACTTGTTCATGGGTACTCTTCAGGGGATTTTTGCTGAGAGGATGGTGGGATGTCCAGTTACTGGTTTTGCGGATATAGTAATGGCTGGTGAGAGGATTGGAAGTTGTTTGAAAATGGAAAAAATACAAGGAAATGCTCCGTAGTCTGGATTGAAGAAGCCCTTCGGAAATGGTCAGCGCAAGAAAGAGGGTGACTCGAGTGTTGTGTATGCCCAAAGAGGACACGGTAGGGATCATTACTACTAGCATAATGATGCAGTAACAATTCCTGCTGGTAATCAACCCGCACAACAGCAACAGCAACAGCAGCCACCTCAACAGAGAACACAAAGGGTTGGGTACCAAGTTAGGGGAAGGACGGCAGATCGCCAGTTCGATAGGCCACCCATGACATATGCCCTTCTGTTGAAGAAGTTGAAGGATCTCGGGTTGGTACAGTTGAGGACGTTAGCTCCGTTAAGACCAGATCAGAGGCCTGCAAGTTATGATGAGAACGTCAAGTGTGAGTTCCATTCTGGTGCTCCCGGGCATAACATTGAGGGTTGTAAAGCCTTTAAGCATGTTGTTTAAGACTTGGTGGATTCCAAAGCCATCAATTTTGCACCAACGCCGAATGTTAATGCTAATCCCATGCTGACGCATGGTCAGATGACGGTGAATGTAATTTCTGAGGATAAAAGTAAAATCGGGGTGACGGATGTGGATCAGTTGAGGACCCCAATGTCTGTGGTCAAGAGACATTTGTTAAAGAATGGAGTTTTTCCTGGTTGTGGTAGTTATTGTGCTGCTTGTACTGTAACTACAAATGGGTGTGTAACGTTCAGGGAGACAGTTCAAAAAATGATGGATAAGGGAAGTCTCCGATTCGAGAAAGTTGCCTTGGAGAATGAGGATATTTCAACGATAACCATTTATTTCGATCCTGTCCACTTGTCAGTGCCGACAGAGGTGGTTCCAATTACCATCACGGTACCTGGACCTATTCCGTATGAAAATGATGGTGTTGTGTCGTGGGACTATGGTGGTGATGTGTATTGCATTGGGAAAAAGAAGGAAGATCAGGCTGCAGTTGATACCACCGTTTCAAGGGTGGACAATGTCGGGCTTAGTGGTTTCACTCGCAGCGGGAGGTTGTTTGCACCTAACACATTCAGAGGTGGTGATGTGGAAAAAGAACTGAGAGATAAGGTTGATGCTTTAGCTAGGGCAAAAGGAAAGCAGGTGGTGAATGAGGATACTCCTAGAGCGGCACAGGCGCCTGTTGAGCCGGAAAGTGAGTTTGATGCTGAAGCCGAGGAGTTTTTGAGAATTATTAAGAAGTCTGAGTATAAACTTGTTGATCATTTGCAGCAGACTCCGTCCAAAATTTCGATCTTATCTTTGCTGTTGAGTTCAGAAGGTCATAGAGATGCTTTGTTGAAGATTTTGAAGAGGGCCTACGTCCCGCAAGAGATTATAGTCAATCAATTAGAGATAGTGGTATCGAGTGTTAATGCCAGCCATGGGTTGGGTTTCACTGATCTCGATCTTACTATGGACGAGCGCAATCATAATAAGGCGCTACACATTTCGATGGAGTGTAAAGGAGCCGTGCTTTCACATGTTTTGGTTGATACGGGCTCGTCACTCAATGCGTTGCCTAAGAAGGCCTTGGCTAAATTGGACTGCGAGGGATTGATTTTGAGGCCTACTGATCTCGACTTTATGAGTCGATTGGGGTACTAACGGCAAGTGCACAGTTCTATCGCGTAGTTTTAAAAGATATCGATCCCACAGGGACTTATGAATCGATATACCGTTTTCTAAGGTTACTTCGTAAAGCTAAGGCGGATGATACTTTGATTGAATAGGGGAAAAGTTAAAACTAAAATAAGATCTAGGTTAAATATCAATTAAGCGGATATCGGTATGTAGTTCGTCGTAATTAGGGAATCAAGTCTTCGTTGGTTTCTTGGTTTTAAAATAAATCTTTTGAGTGGACACCATTGATTAAAAGTCTTCTCTCAAACTCTCGCTCTGTTGAATAGACCATGACTTTAAATTAACGTAGTTGTCACTTATTAGTTAAGTCCAAAATCACTTTTTGAAAACAATAGAATCTATAGAAACTCTTTTTAAGAAAATACTAATCGTTTAAACACCCTCGTCTCAAACTCTCGCTCTGTCGACTTAGATTATATAATTAAATTCAAATGCTTAACTCTCGTCCTCACATTTAACTTTTAAAAATACTTTTTGAAAAAGATTAGAATTTAATTAACTCTAAAAATTGCTTTCGCCCTGATCTAGAATTAATGTCCAATTTACACTGTCCAGTTAAAAACTCAAACTTTCGTTCTATTGATTTTAATTTCTTTAGTCTTTTACTCTCGTACAAAAACCTAGGTATTAAACCTGTAAATTGAGACCATAAAAAGAGTGATTTTGTTTTTAAACGTAATTAAACCAACTTAGTTTTGATTCCTTCATTCCGCTTACTTTACATACCGATACCTAAATAACTTAGACGGACATGCTAAACAGATCTAAAGAATCATCATGCTTAAATAAATCCATCTCAGGCAAACAATATAAATAAACAATAATGCAGGGCATATATAAATTCAAACAATAATTAAAGAACCTGAATAATTAATGGCAATCTTGAACACTCCACCACAGACCGGTTGGATTTGTTCTTGAATTCTTCAATCGGACAGGAAAATAAAAAGTGAAGGAATAAAAATCTAGGATCTAACGTAAAGTTAGATCCAGTAAAAGATACACAATAGTTTCCGGTGTAGAAACTATTGTGTGAAAAATTAATTAAGTGCTGAAAGATTGACTGGAAAAGAAAATAAAAATTGCAAATAAAGTAAAAACTGTAAAAAAAGGTAATGCTGTAAAGTATGCTTGCACGGCCGGAAAAGAAAAAAAGAACGAAGAAGAGAGAGCCTTTAGGGTTGGAAGGAAGTGACTATTTATACTAGTCCACTTTGTAATGGTTTCCAAAGCTTTCCGTGTAAAATCCTCACGTTCCAAGAGTCAAACGAAATAATAGGCTTCAACGTGCCTCTGTTGCGTTTCTGAAGCCAAAAATATAGGAGAATGGTGTGACGTCCGTCACACCATGTGTTACGCTCGTAACACAAGGCAGCAGGGCGTGACGCTCGTCACAGGCTCAGCGCTCATGGCTTGTAGCTTTGGGCTGGACTTTAGTGAAATTGCTTCTCTTGATTCCTTTTTGCACCTCCTTTTCTTCCTTTTTCACTTATGCTTCAAATAAGCTACCTGAGATAAATAGAAGGAAAAATACCCAGTAGTATCGAATAAAATAAAATAAATTGAAGCGAATAATAATATAATTTAATTAAATCGAGTCCAAGAATGTGATATTATTTCATGTTATCAAACTCCCCCATACTTAGACCTTTGCTTGTCCTCAAGCAAGATACAGTATAGAAATCGTTTTAAAAATTAGCCAGATGAAATTTCAAAACACACATTGATTCGTACCAGGTTGCAAGTAAACCTTCTTTAGAAATAACCTGAGTCTAATCTTGACATCAAGAACTACCGTTACAACATCCGGTAACCTTACCTCATGCAAACCAGTTCGAGTCATGCTATTATAACCAGCCTAGTTCTTTTTCTCTTATTTCACCCGTTTTCATTCTAGCGAAATCACATTAAGCCCTTTATCGTTTCGCGCACATAGTGGAGTGACCGGTTAGTGATTCTGATCCCTTTTTTAGCTTGAAGCTCTGGTACATTAGTCGGATAACTTCGTTTCTCGGTCCATTGCAAATTGCGGGGGATCGGACCGTAGTCCGCCCTACCAAGTTCAGCACCAGATACCTGCTGAACCAACTCATAATGGATCTTTCGTATTATGTTTTTGTATGATCTGCAACCTTTAGATTAAATGATCTGGTAAGGATCACCTAACTTAGTTAGTGCATTTCCTGATATATATATATATATATATATATATATATATATTTATTTTATTTTGGGAATCATTCACTTATATTCATCGGCCCTCCACGTAGTTTGCTATTAAGATGGTGCTGACTTCTTGTATAAACTACTCGGGGTTACTATAAAGTTAAAAGTCCAGGGACTTGTATAACAGGTACCTTTCTGATCTAACATGTTGAGGTTTGTTTAGAGCGTTGGTTTGGTAATAATTTTGTCTTGATTTCACTCAAGTTTGATAAAATAAGCAACCTTTATATTTATTGATTGTGTTAAATTTTTGTTATGGCTCAAGAAAATTGAGGGGAATAGATAATGGAAAATTTTCACACTAGGGACTTAATTTAGAATATATATAAATATATATAAATATATATATATATATATATATATATAAGAAAGGGAAATAACAATGAAAAGGGAAAGATAACATACTTGAAAAAGGGAAGATTTAAAGAACAAGGTTTTTCCCCCCCACACTTAAATGAAACATTGTCCCCAATGTTTCAAAGAAAACAAAAGAAATAGAAAAAGAAAAGGAAACTAAAATCAATGCTGTCTGCCGCCTCTGGTTCTTGGACCTTGTGATCGTTGACGTACTTCTAAGTCGTCAAACCTGCTGAGCAACTCAGCGAACCGCTGATTGGTTATTGCATTCCTCGCTTCCTGTTGTTGTTGCATCTGGCGCATCATCTGCATCACTTCGAGATTCTCCGCTTGCATACCATCGATAGCATCCATGATGTCGTCGTTGGTTGCTGGCCTTCTTCGTCGACGACGTCGTGAGGATGGACCAGCTGCATTATCGGAAGGGTTGAGCAGGACTGATTGTTGTGCAGAAACCTGATCACCTTGCTCCATTTCTGCAAACTTGTCTGGAGGCGGGTTTGCTTGCGTAGGCTCGGTAGCTTCGGGAGCATTCAGATCATAGATGTGGTGGTTGGGATTGGTGACATCTGTTAGGGCAATGTTGGGTAAAACAACGCTTGGGACTTCCTGGTTGTTCACCATAAGGTAATACCCTCCGCCTACCCTGTTTTTGATTAGGCGGCTGGACCGACAGTAGCTTATATCCATAAATAGGGGTGGGAGAGATTGTAAATTCTGAAGTCGATCCCCAAGATTTAAGCCAAGTGCTATGGTGGTGATTAATCCACCAATTACAAAAGGTTGACGGCCTCTAGCACATAGGGTGCGGATATGATGAAATAGGAAGGAGGCAGCGTTTATCTATGTATCTGCTGCAAAGACGCAGTGGAGGAAAAATAATTCCTTGGCGTTGACTTTGCTGTTGTTCGGTCGACCAAAAATAGTGTTTTGCAGGATGCGGATGAAGTACCGGATGGTTGGGTTATGTACATGCGAAGCAAGTAATACATCCCAGTTGTTGGTTTCCACACCGGAAATTTTTCTAAAGAGGTTGAAGGCGTTTATATGCCACTGGGAGTTCGGAGGTATCCTAGGGTGGACTTGACCTTGTACAAGGAATTGTAGCATGGTGCTCAATTGGTTTTGGGATAGGGAGTACTCGGTGTTGAACATGCGGAAGGTTGCGGTACCAGTTAAGTACTCGTCTTCACCGGTAGGAGTGTTGTACGAATAAGAACTTAAAAATTTTAAGGTGAGAGCGGGGTAGGTAGGTTGATTATGAGTGCAAAGAAAGGTTAAATCAGCGAGGCGGAGCATCCATTCTATACCTTGAAGTAATCCTAATTCTTGTAAACAATTTAAATCAGGATACCTGGTGGATTGGACGCCTCGCTGTTGGAAACGCTCAAACTGCTCCCTTTGATAATTTTCATTTTCGGATCGGAAAATGATATTTCCGAAATCTTGGTTTCCCGCCATATCGATAAGTGGTTTGAAAGAGGTAATAAGGGGAGAAGGGAAATGAAATTGATTTTATAGAATGGTTTGTGGTGTATGAAGAAAGGTATGGTGGGTATTTATAGGAAAAGATTTGGAAGTTGGAAAGGGAGTGGTTGAAAAGTAAATAAATGTGGGTAAATGTGAATAAATGGGGAAGGCAAAAAGTGGGTGGTGTAACGGTCGTGTGTCCAACGGTTAGTAACGTTCACATAGTCTGCAGGTGTCACGCTCGTGACAGGGGTGTTACGGGCGTCACAGGCACTTGGTGTGACGACCGTAATGGATTGTGTGACGCTCGTCACACAGTCATTCTTGCAACGTACTTTGTTTTTATCATTATATTTTATTGTTGTTATTTTGTTATGCATATGTTTATTTTATTTTGCTATTGTGATACTTTTAAATTGCCTTGCATGCTATTCTACTTTCATAATATATATATATATATATATCTTTAATAAGTTATGTAGGTAGCAACAGTAGAGAGCATTATTGATAGATATTGCATAAGTCATAATAAAGTAAAATAAATCAATAGCTTCATAAAATAATCATAATGTAACATTGGAAGACAAAAGCAAACATGCGAAAGAAAAACAAATACTAAAATAATTTGAAACAAAATTAATGAATAACCTAAACTAAAACTAAGTAACTAAGAAAAACAACTTCTATCCATCTGCATGATCTCTGGCCGGAGGAGCAAAGGAGTTAACACGGTTTAGCAACTCGTGGAACTGGTTTGTCATACTGTTCATGTATCCCAGAAATTCTTGTCCCATGTTAGCTAACTCTTCTCTGAGGGCGTCCTGTTATGACATCAAAGCCTGAAAGGTGGTGTTGTAATTTGCTTCGGGCATATGATGTTTAAGATCGGGTATTGCCGATTCTTCGGTCGGGACAGGTTGAGGAGGAGGATCAATATCATAATAACCAGATGATGTCTGAGGGTCATATTCAGCATAAGGGATCTGGTCGTCACAAATCTCATAGTCCTGGATGGATTCAGTAGATCTAGCAGGAGAGGGTATTCCGTTCAGGTTGTAAAGCCAGTTAATTATAAGCTCAAACTCTTCAGGTCCGAGGTTTGCTATAAACATAATGTTGAAGAGGAAGGGTATACTCATAGTCGCAATGCCACAGAAAGGGCTTAGGTCAAGCATAGGTTGACATAATCCGATAGCATTACCAATCATGGTTATCAAGCCTCCTATTTGAATTGGTGCTTGTTCATCTTGGATAAGGCGGTCAAAATTTGCCAACATAAAAGTGGCACCGTTTACTGGACGGTTATGGGAAGCACAAAATATGATGAAGAGTTCATCACGTGAAGCTGAGGTACTGTTTGACTTCTTCCCAAATAAGGTGTGGGCCAGGATCTTATGGAAATAACGAAAGGCCGGGTTATGTATGTTTCCAGAAAGAAACTCATGTTCCTCGGGATCGTCATTTCCAGTCAAGCTTCCCCAAAAGTGTTCAAGTTCTCTATATTCAAAAAGTTCTTCTTGGCTCACTGTGAATGTATCAAAAGAGGTAGGGAAACCTAAAAGGTTGGTAAAGTCTTGAATGTTAAATTGATACTCCATGTTGAACATTCTAAACTGGATGAAACCTCTGCTTATTCCTTTTCCATGGTTGGGTAGATAGATCAGAGAACTAAGGAATTCTAGAGTCAGTCTCCGGTAAGTGACGAATTCTCTACGGATAGGAGTGGTTTCCCACCCTATTTGACTCAGTAAATACATGACACTCTCTCTTAGTCCAAGGGCAGTCATTGCCCAATCATCTGCATACAAACTAGGTAGCATCTCACTCTCTGCTAGTTCCTCAAACTTTTGTTTCTGAGCTTTCCCTCTGAATTTGATACCGATACGATCAATTTGTCCCATCAGGTTAGTGTTAGCTAGAGAAAAGAAACACAAGAGTTTTAGTCAGGATTTGGCCAAATGCCGAAAGAAGAAAAGAATAAAATTTTTATAAGTTAAAATAAATTAAGAATGAATACTAAATAAAATTTAGAAGAATAATTAAAGAGGAAATAAAAATTAAGATAAAGAATATTTGTGGGTTGTCTCCCACTAAGCGCTTTGTTTAATGTCGCAAGCTCGACATAAACACTATCAAATATAATTGTAAGACCCCAATTTTGGCCCTAAGATCCCTCATGGCCCATATCATACCATATCATTGCCTCAAGGATCTTTGCATGCCCTAGTTTCCCTCCTTGTGGGTGGGGTACCTAGTGAGTGTGGTTCTTGATCACCAAGCATGTTTTGCATTTGTATATCTTTGCTTTTCATATGTTTACTAACCAAAAGTACAAAAATATTGTCATCTAACCATGTTACTTGCAGTTGAAGCAATCTACAATCAAACAGTCAAATCAGTCATTAAGCAATGGATGGTGGCCATTCTTGAAGAATTTGGGCACCATGATCATTCATCAAGAGTTCACATGAGTTGTGACATCATTTTGGATCAAGATATCAAGTGTCAGGGGTTTGGAATTCATCAGAACATGGTTCAGTCAAGCAAAACCCTAGCAAAGTCAATTGTTGGTCAACTGTGCATTTAATCAGTGATTTGATGGTGGGAATTGGTTTGAGAGGTCTCATTCATGTCCATATAAACCTCATATAACATGTCAAGCATCCACAATGAAGAATTTGAAGTCAGACAAGAAATTTCCAAAAATAGAAAGTTGACCTATAATTGGAATTTGCCAAAAATGGAAACTTCTTCTCCTCAAAATTACATCATGATACAAGCTTCAAATGAATGTTTTCCCAACATTAAAGTTGAAGATCTTGTTCTCCCATTTCCAAAAAGTCCAAGAACACTCAATTCCCATTTATGGTTGGCAAGTTATGATTAAATCTTTCTCAAAGTTTTTTGAACTTCAAAAGGCCATATCTTCCAAACCATTTGGCCAAATTGGGTGGGGTTTTTTGCTACAAGTCATATTTGATGCCCTCTTTCCAAATATGTCATCATAATTCACCAAAAGTTCACCAATCAAAATGGCATTTTTTAAAGTGGTTTGAATTAATTCAAGTGAGGTGAAAAAATGAGTTTCCAAATTATACATTTCCAACACATTTTACCACTTGCAATTGATCAGAAATCATGTTTGGAGTGTGTGCCAAGGCCCAATTCGCAGCTGTAACCATGCCCATGCAACATTTGAGTGGAAATGCACAAATTAGCAAAATCACTCCATTAAGCAAATTTCAATGATCATTTCCACTAACCAAAGCTTAAGGACCTTAAACAACATATATATTCCACATTTTCTGCAGAAACCCTAGCAGCCACTCTGACAAAAAATAGAAAAAAACTCTCTTGCTCTCAAAACCTCATTTCTTGATTTTGGAACTGTTGCTGAAATTTCTCAAAGAGCTCGAGCATTATTTGTTTGTCCATCATTTACCAACCATTTGGAAGCTATAGCAAGCCTCAAATCTCAACTGTAAAGCCATTTTCCAGCTCTGCTTCATCAAAGCTCTTCCATGGCAGTCTTCGAGTTGAGCCATTTCCAGGATTGCTGAGCCAAATTCCTTCACTCATTCATCATCTGGAAGCTTGTAGTGCATCTGTTTCAACCATTTACAGCCAAAGAACCACTGCATCACAACTGTTCTTCAAATTTGGTAAGTTTTCGACCTTAACCATTCCCAAAATCATGATATGCTTTGTATAGGTCTTGCCATGCTGGTCATTTTAAACTTTAAATCATTGAAAATGGTTGGTTATTCTGAAAGTTATGTTGACATGAAGATTGATGTTCATTGTTGTTTTTGCATGATTCATCCATGATAGCTTGATTTAATGTTAATGGCTGTTGGAATGTTGATGTATGATGTTAGATGTATCGAATGCCATGCTTGTTTTCCATTTCTGGGACAAATTTTTTTTCACGATTTGGATGATGATGAACAGTGGCGATGAACCCTAATTGCAAACCCAGATTTTCTGTTTCATACGCGTTTGGTTTCTGTTTGCATGAGAAACACTATTACATTGCCCATGACCAATCACCGAGTGACACGCTTCTGTTTGCTGCGCTGCGTTTCATTAACATGATCACATAATTACAATATTGCCATGCCGTGTTACATTAAATCCATTTAATCATTTTATTTTACAATTTTTATTTCATTTTTACACAATCTTACAAAATTCATAAGTCAATCATTTTTGATCCAAAATTCATGGGACTTTTTGCAAAATGTTCATCTCAATCTCCAGTTTTTTATCATATTTTTTCCAGATTTTTTGGATGAGTGGATTTTTAATTGTGCTAGGGTTTTGTTCATGTGTCCATTTTTTGTACACTTTGCCAAATCAATTGTGAAATGATGATACCTTATCCAATGCCTTTGAAATTTTTTGTGCTTAAACTAGACACATTCATGGTGATTTTAGTGTAGAGTTTGTGAATTTATCATTGCTGGTTTGTGAGTTATGATTTTTTGAATTAGGGTGTGACAATTTGTGTCACACCATTGATGTCCAACTTCATGATTTTAATTACCATGCTTAATGAACTCAAATTGGTCTGAATTTTTGCATGAACCTACTTGTTTGGGATTTTCTCCCCTGTTTGGTCATATGGTGACTTTTTGTGACACATGTTCTCATATTGTTTGTGAAATTCTCATACTTAATTGAATGAACTTGAAATTTGACATGTGATTAGTAGACACCTTAAGCTTTGTCATGGTTTTGATCCCATTAATTTCTCATATGTTGTCACTGATTTATGATTTATTGAAGTTGGTACATGTTTGGTTGACTTCTTTGAGCATGCTTGAACTTGCCTTGCCTTTCTGATTTTCATTGACCAACTTCCCTTTATCTAAATGAGCTGAAATTTGATATGAATATCATGTTATGGATGATGTTTGATCATGAATTATTTGAGGATTTATTGAAATGTTTATGATTGGCTTTGAGTTAAGTCTTGTTGTTGACTTCTATGAGCTTCTATATGCCATGCCTTGACCTAATTTGCTTGTGAAATGATGATGATGATTGATATGAACATGAAACCAATTGAGTTTGTTTCTTGATTGCTTGAACTTGATTTTGGTTGGATTTCACTTGCTGCTTTGACTTTCTCATCTCTTTTTGACCCTAGGCTTGTCCTAGTGGTCCTGTTGCTCATGTTTGAGTTCATTGTTTCAGGTTAAGCAACTAACGCATCAAAGAGATCATTACAAATTGAATGAGTTTGATTTGTTTATCATGACTAACTTGTTTGTTTTGTAGGTTGCTTGGCTCACATGCTTTGAGCCTTGTGCATTGCACATTTAACTGATTGTGTTGACTGTTGATCTTTATCTCATTTTGATTCAAACTTTGAGTTGTGTACTGATTCTGTTTGACTGGTTTTAGGTACCTTTAGTTGCTTAGTTCTTTAAGAACTTGCTTTGCTTTGCTTAATAGCAATTTGCATTGAGGTATAATTTCTTATCTTCATGTAGTCTGGAAGACCTGGCCTGTTACTTGGCCAGGCAACTGTCTGAAGTCCTCCTTAAGAGGCAATGCTTGTGTGTGTTTACATTTGTCCCAAGCAGGAAAAGTCCTTTTAATAAGGCAATTGGTAGATCAAAGAGATATGTAACCTATCTCCTACTATTCTGTGAGTCTTCTCCTTGCTCCCATTACATGGTTGTAGCATTGAGATCCAAACCCAAGATCTATCGAGTCAATAATCTGTGGAGAGAGTTCCTACTTTCTGAACTCCCACACCTTCTGATATTCAAATGCTCTCCCCGGCCAGGGATAAGAGCAATGAGGCACACCCCTCATATCCTTTCATCTGCTTCACCTTAGTCCCACAATGGCAAGGTTAAGAGCACTATTAACCCTATTCCAGTTGGCTTCAATGCCTAACCCTTTGTGTGAGCCTAAATTGCTTGGTTATAGTGTGTGCTGAATGACTTCATTGAT
This sequence comes from Lathyrus oleraceus, assembly GCF_024323335.1. NCBI lineage: Eukaryota > Viridiplantae > Streptophyta > Magnoliopsida > Fabales > Fabaceae > Lathyrus > Lathyrus oleraceus. The sequence continues at coordinate 210,864,108 of NC_066580.1, forward strand.
TGATTGCTTATCTCATATACACATGTCTGCTTGCATGCTTTGTGCATTTATCATCATTAATTGCTCATTAGTGCATGATCATCTCATTTGTCTTTATGACATGTCTTTGTTGTTTGCCCATTGAGGACAATTGTAAGACCATTCATTGGCCATTGTTCCTATGATATGGAAGTGAGTATAAGACCATTTCATTGGCCACTCATCTTATCTTTGCTTGATGCATTTGTTTGATTGTATGTGAGGATGCAATTATAAGTCCCTGTAAGTTGGCATTTGCTTTCCTATGATCATATGTTGCATTGTTTGATTGTATGTGAGGATGCAATTGTAAGTCCGTGTAATTTGGCATTTGCTTTCCCATGATCATATGTTGGAGGTTAGAGTAAGCCCAAATAAATTGGCATCTGACATCCAAGTTTTTGCTTTGTTGTTGGAGATTGGTATAAGTCCAGATAGATTGGCATCCGGTATCCATTTCTTTTCTTTTCTTTGTTGAGGAGATTAGTATAAGTCCATAGAGTGGCCTCTGATATCCAGTTCAGTTTTAGGAGATTGGTTTAAGTCCAGTGATTGGCATCTGATATCCGCTTTTGTTGATTTTTCTTTCTTTTGCTTTGATTGTTTGTTATTACCCATTGCCTATTCCAAAGGACACACTTGAATCATCTTCTATATGATTTCAAGAGGTGAACCTCCTAAGAAGTTTTACGATCCATCCTCATCCATTCATCCCATTATGTCCTGAACCTTTTCACACATTACTTTCAAACTTGAGATAGATATTGTGCAAACATCTTCATGTTTTCAAGCTAAAAACCTGGACCCCAAGTCCTTGACTTTTTTTCAAACTCCATTTCATAATACTTCTTTTGAATTAATCTTAACCATACTTTGACCCTACTTTCATGAATACTCATAATCAATTAATTCCACCCATTCAATTGTTTTGTGGCTTTGTCCATTCTTGCTAAGTTTTCATACATGAGCTATAGGTTTGATTTATCTTAGTTGGTTGATGTCAATCTCACCTATTTGTCCTTAGTAGATTGAATTGTAAGTCTTCCTTGCTTATTATAGGGTTAACCCCTCACTAGCAAGTTGAAGTTGTTCTCACATGGTGGACTTGTTGTTTGCATAAGGTTGAGTTTTCTCCCGTGGATAATGTAAGACCTTAGGGCTTGCGTTTTAAAATTGAACTCACAAACTTTTAGAAATCTTTTAGCCAAACTTCGGCGTTTTGATCCTTACCTTTGATGGGAGGTACGTAGGCAACGGGTTCATCCGTTCGAACACAAAAATAATTAACTTGTATATTCTTTTCTCATCATCCCAATCATGTTTGCACAATAAATATTTCATAACAAATAACAATCTTATACAACAAGTGTGAAAAGGGCTCCCTAGGAGTACCTAGGACGTGATGGGTGACTAACACCTTCCCATTGCGTAATTTACCCCTTACCCAGACTCTCTGATCTTTTTATTAGTTTTCTACGTGTAAAACTTCTTAGGCTTTTGTTCGCTTTTTAGCCAGTCCTTTGGATAAATAAAAGTGCGGTGGCGACTCGAATTCATTGTATGCTTTGCTTATGGTTTAATCGATAAATCATACAGCGACGAATACACCGCTACAGAAAAGTGGCGACTCTGCTGGGGAACAAAACGATCCTTGGTGGTATTGCCTACTTTTCACCCTTGTTGTGCTATATTGCTATTTGTTATATGACATATTTTTGTACAATTTGGGATAACTGTATTGATTGTAATGTTTGAATTGCTTGATATACAAATGTTGTTTGCTTTGGTGATCTCTGTGAGATGAGTTCTATACCCGAACTCGAGTGCACTCTAGGATAGGAGAATGGCATAGTCTTGTTGACTGGTGTGGAGTATTCCTTAGCCAGTTGACTTGCGAGTCCATTCACTTGGTGGAGGTCATGTTGGATTAATAATGTCACACAAGTTATTTGTGGTTAGGCATTATTCTTTCAATCATGTGCCGCAGAAGCCAAGGACCTTAGTTTACCAAACCCATCTTGGCCTATTGTTAGGAACGTAGTGCGGAGGTCGTTCAGATGTAAGTTCTGATACGATTGTTACACGATACTACACTCATAAGAGTTTCTCTTGAGAATATTTTTGGAATACGAGTATTCGTTCCTCCGATAATATTCGAAAGATGGAACGATGATTATGGGAACCTCTGGTAGAACATGTCTGGCAGGTTTAAACCCTAGTACACTCCCTTTGGGTGGTTCTTAACCGAGACTCCATGCTCGTGACTCTCAACAAACCCGTGATTCGTGGTTGAGCCGTTCAGACAACCTTAATATCAATGGAACTTGGGTGTTGATCAGGTGCAAAAACTAAATCCCCCAAGATGGATGGTTGATATTAAGGATGTTCGAGCCGGTTCATGTACCGTTAATATCAATGGAACTTGGGTGTCGATAAGGTGAAAACCTAAATCCACCAAAATGGATGATTGATATTAGGGATACAACGAGCTTCCCCACGACCTTTGTTTGGTGTGCCTTGCTTGATCCTTGAGTGTGATTGTTGCATTCAAGCATTCATACATTCCTCTGCATCCATATCATCAGATAAAAAGAAAATTTTCAAGGAACTCAAAGGAGTTTATTTGCAAAAATTCTCAAACATGAAAAACCGGGAAAATTTTTTCACCTGATATATCTGATGAGATATTCTCATATATGATCAAAATGTTAATATTTCAAAGTTTGCAAATAAAACCCTCGAGTTCCTTTGAAATAAAAAACAAGCATATGCACAAACACTTCATGCATCATTTGCATAAGCGGGTGTTTTGTTCCGGTCTCCCGTCCTGTGGTCTGACCCTGCGATCTTCATTTATTTTGAAGACGCACTTTGCCGGTACTATGCCAGAGCCAACTCTGCCAGATTGATGGATCATCCTGAGCAAGAGAATTGTGAACTCAGGGAGATATTTTGCCAGACTAAGTACTGTTGATGGATTTATTCCTGGTTAATAGATCCCGGGCTGGCATTGGCTACTGTTCTGGGGCATGTAATGAGCAAGGATTGTTCACAAGTGGAGGATTCATCCATGACGATCAACCTGAGGAAGAGGCTGCTGCTATCTTGGAAGAAGATGCAGAGGACCTGAACAATTTCGTTATCCCTGGTGGTGTCTGCCACAATTGGGTCGCTGTGGATGTTCCTACGGTCATTCATAAGTCAGCGTGATTTGTTCACTTTGTTTAAAACCCTTCTCCCATGCCAAAAGGAGAAGTGATGACATTGTTGGCAGCATTTAATACAATGATGTTTTCATTCAATTAATGCATTGTCAAACATTTGTTTTTCCATTTGTTTTCACTTTTTGCTTTTGCATGAAATCAGTGATCACAAAAAACCCTGAAAAACAAGAAAACAATCTTTTTATCTGCATAAGGGATTTGCTTGTTTAAATTCAAAAGCTTTTCATTATCCAGAATCATTATGCAGGGATTTCTAAACCCATTGAACATAATGATCCAACGCCATCTCCCAATCTTGAGTTCCTTGTATTTGAGGTAGAGGAAGATGATGTTGAAGGGGATTCCTGATGAGATTACCCGCCTTCTTGAGCACCAAAGGAGCTCATTCAGCTGTATCATGAGAATCAGCAAAACAGTTAAACCGGGGCATTGCAAATACAATCAAAAAAAAAAAAAAAAAAAGGGTGAAAAAGAAGGAAAAATCAAAAATCAGGAAAAAAATTTCAAGATTTTTTTCAAAAGAAAAAAGAAAAATTATACCCTCAAGTCCCTAGTTGACTCATGCTGAATGGATTCAGAGTCGTTACGACCAACTGAATTTGATCGAAGAGAAGCATCTAACTGCCATGTGCCATGGTCAGCTATATCAGCAAAGAATGAAGAAAGCATTCGATAAAAAAGTCAAGCCTCGTGTGTTCCGAGAAGGTGACCTCGTGCTCAAGAAAGTTTTGTCTTTCGCGCCCGATTCCAGGGGCAAGTGGACTTCAAACTACGAGGGTCCATATGTTGTTAAGAGAGCCTTTTCAGGCGGAGCTTTGATGCTTACAACAATGGATGGGGAGGATTTCACTCGTCCTGTGAATTCAGATGCAGTCAAGAGATACTTTGCCTAAAAAAAAAGTATATGCAAATGAAAAAACAAAATAGCTCGCTAAGTTGAAAACCCAAAAGGGCGGCTTAGGCAAAAATGAGCGTCTCGGTGGAGAACCCGCAAGGGTAATCCAGGCAAAAATTAGAGACTTGAAAAAAAAGAATATTTGCATCCCGCTAGATTGAGTACCTCACCCTGGGGCAATCTAGGCAAAAATTAGGGATTTGGCAAGTGACTGCATCCTGACAAGACTTTCTGGTTTATCAGTCGTCATTTCGTCAGAAGATTCTCGATTCGTCGTCAACTGAAGCTTCGGATACATCGAGATTCAAATTGGTAGAGAAAGGATCATTATGTTCAATGTAGCCCTCTTCCAATATATATCACTGATTTCAAATTTGTACAGATCTATGGGGTCTTGCCATTTGCAGGCTACCATTCCATCAAATCAATTTGAGCTTTTTATCCAATTATTTGCACTCTTATTTGTTTCAATTCAACAAATGTTTTGCATGTTTTAAATTGATAAAATATCATTGTTTTAAACAAATCAAATTTTTCAAAACATTGTTTTAAACGAAGTGAACATTCACAAGATTGAAAGGATACTCAAGAATATCTCAGTGCTCTCCCGAGGGTGGCATGATTTCCAACAGGTAAGACATTTGTTCATATTCCTGGTTTGGTTGTATCTTCTTTCTTCAGATCTTTGTTGGGGTTGTTCCTCAAACAAAGTTGTTGTTGGGGTTGTTCCCCAGTATAGTCGCAAGCAGAGTGTTGTTGAAGACTTCGTTTTCTCCAGCAGCAGTTTTCCCCAGCATGGGTGTTTCCTTGTGAGTTTCGGCGGTTGATTGGTTTGTCATCTTGGTGCCCCGTCACTTTCTCCAGTGGGTCGCCTGCCCCAGACTTTATTTGTCTCCTCAGCACAGTCACGAGTAGAGTTGTTATTGATATCCCCATCAGAGTCGCGAGCAGAGTTGTTGTCACTCTTCCCAGTGCAGTTGCCAGCGGAATTGTCTGTTTCCTCAGCACGATCGCTTTCTTTTTAAAGACTCGGTAAGTCAGCGGTTTGATACCCGGTACTTTACCTTTTCCCCGGCGAAGTCGTCTGCGGAATTGTTGTTATCTCTCCATCAGAGTTTTTCTCTTCAGCAGAGCAGGAACTATTTTCCTACTCAGTGGTTGATTTGGGTTGACATCTCAGTATATTGCATCCATCGTTTCCTCAGCGTAGTCTTTAGAGTGTTTGTTGTGGCAGTTTTGCCTGTTGAATACTCCTTCAATCCCCAGTATGGTCGGATGATGGCTCTAGCATCCCGAGAACGGATTGGTTTTCTGACTGTTTGTGATCCCCAGTAGAGTGGCTTATATTGCAGAATCTACTTGTTGCGATCAGTTTGCTATGTGTATTCTCCCCAAGTAGAGTGGTTCATTGCAGAATCTCCTTGTGTGGTACATTCTCCCTCAGTGGGTTGTTCCCCAGCGGAGTTATGTGGAGTTTGCTTCTACAGCAGTTTGTGTTTGTACAACGCACTTTTTTTGTTTCTCAGTTGACACCGGGATCCCCTGCAGATACTTTGGGACTTCTCTTATTCCCCTACAGATTTGTCTTGGTGGCTGTTTTGCCTGTTGTGACTTTCTGTACCCTGATTGGGTTGTTTCCTGATATCTCCGACCCTCTGCTTCTTCAGCAGTACCCGCAGATCTTTGCTTTACAGCATGTAGATCTCCGCAGATTGACTTTCCAGTTGGTTTTCCCCTGGAAGTATAATACCGGGCGTTTGATTCCTGGACCTGTTGTGTTAGAATTGTCTGTTTTGTCAGCATTCATCAAACATAAATCACGCATATTCATGCATATTCATAAAACATTCAGATATTCATGTTGCATTTCTTGCCATATATCCTTTGTTTGTTGTTTCCTGCAACGGGTGATACAGATCTTCTTTATAGATCTTCCCTTAGCAGATGTCGGGTGTTATAAATCTCTCCATATAGAGTCAGCCCCATAAGCAGAAAATGTCTGTTGTCTTTCCTTCTGCAGTTCCCTACCGAGATATATCCTCGTGGATGACGGTTTCTTCCGTTTCCTCCCAACACATATATTGGGATGGATTTTCCTATTTGAGTTACATCCTCATTAGGATGTGTCCTGATTCAGTCTGTCTTTTCGGATTATTCCCGAATTGACTACTTGTCAAATGTCTTGTGCTTCCCAGTGGGTTGTTCCCCAGCGGAGTAGTTTTGGGCCTCTACCCTCATACCGGTAGTTATAAGTCCTATTTTTCCTGGCTCTCTTGGCAGAATTTGTGGTTATACACCTTTTATTCCCCAGCCAGAGTTGTTGGTTTTCTACCCGGTAACCGGTAGTTATAAACCCTGTTTTCTCCATTTGCAGAGTTAACTTTGTTGTTCATCCCAACCGATGACAGTTACCCTTTTGTGGTTTTCTATCCAATTTCTTTTGGTAGATGTAATCCCCTTTTTGTGGTTTATCTTCATCTAATGTTTGATGTTGATTTTTTTCCTTCGCTTGGATAAGTTGCTCAAATAAGCACTTATATCTCCAGCAAGTCTTTTGTGGATAATTGCCGTATGCTAGCAATTTTATCCCCAGCGGGTCCTTTCACCTTTTGTCAGTGATTGTGTTCCCCGGATCATTGATTGTCATCAATGCATCCCAGCGAGTCTTCTTTCATTTACCCCCTTTGTTGGTAATGTTTGTTGCTCCCTTTGACTGGTCATCATTATATACCTAGTTTGGTATCCCGATGCCTTTCTTTTCGGTTGATTTATCCTTTATTAACCCAGTAACCGGTTGTGGATAATCTTCCATGCGAGTATACTATTCACGGTCTGCCGGTAATGAATAATATATCTCATGCACTCTTCAGTCGAAGCCTTTTGTGTTTTCTTTGTTGAGTAAGATTCGTTATTTCCCTTTGTGGAATCGAATATTTCTTTGTTGTCGGATAATTGCCGGATGCTTGCAATTTATCCTTTGAGTTGTCTTTCGTTTACCCGGATGCTTGGTATCGATTGTCTCTCTTTTTGGTTAGTCACCTATTATATACTTCGGTATCTCTGGTGTCTTTTCCTTTCGAGTATATTATTCACGGTCCGCCGGTAATGAATAATATGTCTCATGCGCTCTTTGGTTGGAGTCCTTTGTTGATCTTCCCCAGTCGAGTAAGATTCGTATTCTTTGTAGAATCGAATGTCCATCCTTTAACCAGTTTGTGTTTTGGATGATGTGTGTTTTGGCATATATACCAACTCACGTTTTCGGTAGATCACCTATTATATACTTCGGTATCTCTGGTGTTTCTTACCATGCGAGTTTATTATCTATGTTCTAACGGTAATAGATAATAAATCTCATGCGAGTATATTATTCACGGTCTGCCGGTAATGAATAATATGTCTCATGCGCTCTTTGGTTGGAGTCCTTTGTTGATATTCCCCAGTCGAGTAAGATTCGTATTCTTTGTAGAATCGAATATCCATCCTTTAACCAGTTTGTGTTCTGGATAATGTGTGTTTTGGCATATATACCAACTCACGTTTTCGGTAGATCACCTATTATATACTTCGGTATCTCTGGTGTTTCTTACCATGCGAGTTTATTATCTACGTTCTGACGGTAATAGATAATAAATCTCATGCGAGTATATTATTCACGGTCTGCCGGTAATGAATAATATGTCTCATGCGCTCTTTGGTTGGAGTCCTTTGTTGATATTCCCCAGTCGAGTAAGATTCGTATTCTTTGTAGAATCGAATATCCATCCTTTAACCAGTTTGTGTTCTGGATGATGTGTGTTTTGGCATATATACCAACTCACGTTTTCGGTAGATCACCTATTATATACTTCGGTATCTCTGGTGTTTCTTACCATGCGAGTTTATTATCTACGTTCTGACAGTAATAGATAATAAATCTCATGCGAGTTTTCTTATCCACGGTCTGCCGGTAATGGATATTGTATCTCATGCACTCTTTGGGTTTGTGTCCCTGTAGCGGTGTATTCGTCGCTATATGATCTATCGATTAAATCATAAGCTAAGAGATACGTTGAAAATTTCGAGTCGCCACCGCACTTTTATTTATCCAAAGGATTGGCTAAAAAGCGAACAAAAGCCTAAGAAGTTTTACACGTAGAAAACTAATAAAAAGATCAGAGATTCTGGGTAAGGGGTAAATTACGCAATGGGAAGGTGTTAGGCACCCACTACGTCCTAGGTACTCCTAGGGAGCCCTTTTCACACTTGTTGTAAAAGATTATTATTTGTTATGACATAAAGATTGTGCAAACATGATTGGGATGGTGAGAAAAGAATATACAAGTTTTATTATTTATTGGGTTATTGGGTTCGAACGGATGAACCCGTTGCCTACGTACCTTCCATCAAAGGTAAGGATCAGAACGCCGTAGTTCGGCTAAAAGATTTCCAAAAGTGGGTTAGGTTCAATTTTAAACACAAACCCTAGGTCTTACGTTATCCACGGGAGAAAACTCAACCTTATACAACCAACAACGTCCACCATGTGAGAACAGCTTCAACTTGCCAGAGAGGGGTTAACCCTATAATAGGCAAGGAAGGCTTACAATTCAATCACTAAAGACAGAAGGTGAGATTAACATCAACCACTAAGATAAATCAAACCTATAGCTCATGTATGAAAAGATTAATGGACAAAGCCAAAACAAGTGAATGAGTGGAATTACTGATTATGATTATGAAAATGGAGTCAAAGTATAATTAAGATCAATTCAAATGAGTATTATGAAGATGAAGTTTGAAAAAGGTCAAGGACTTGAGTCCAGGTTTTTAGTTAGGAAACATGAAGATGTTTGCACAACACTTATGTCAAATTTGAAAGGTAAATGTGTGAAAAGGTTCTAAGACGTAATGAATGATGAATGGATGAGGATGGATAGTAAAACTTCTTAGAAGGTTCACTTCTTGAAATCATATAGCAGATGATTCAAGTGTGTCCTTTGGAATGGCAATTAATAATAATAAACAAACAAAGCAAGCAAAAGCGGATATCGGATGCCAATCACTGGTCTTATACCAATCTCCTAAAATAAAACGGGATATCAGAAGCCACTCAATGGACTTACACTAATCTCCACAGGCAAAGAAAATAAAAGGCGGATACCGGATACCAATAGATGGATTTACACCAGTCTCCTAAAACAGAACAGGATATCAGATGCCACTCAATGGTCTTATACTAATCTCCACAAAAGAAAACAAGAATGAAACAGGGAAGTCAACTGCCAATTTATCTGGACTTAGGTTAACTCCACAGTATGCTCACAGGAAATCCAATGCCACATCACGGGGACTTACAATAGATCCTCACATACAAGAACAAAAGCAACAACATGATCACAGGAATGCAAATGCCAACTTACAGGGACTTATAATTGCAACCTCTCATGCAAACAGATGAACAAACTATGACCACAGGAAAGCAGATGCCAACTTACAGGGACTTATAACTGCAACCTCACATACAAATCAAACAGATCACATTATGATCACAGGACAACAGATGCCAACTTACAGGGACTTATAACTGTATCCTCACATACACACAGATAAACAGAAGATATGAGTGACCAATGAGGTCTTACACTCTATCCTTCCATATCACAGGAGCAAATGCCAAAAGAGATGGACTTACAATTGTCCTCAATGGGCAACCAACAATGATAGCATCACAAAAAGCAGATGAGATGATCATGCATTAATGGCAATTGATGATGATGATAAATGCATAGCATACAGGCAAACAAGTGCACATGAAGCAGATAATCAATCAATGAATAGCAAACAGCACACTCTATAGCCAAACAATGGGGCTCACACAAGAGGGTTTGACTTTAAAAGTCCACTGTAATGGGTGAAAGTCGCTCTTAACCTGGTCATTGAGGGGCTCAGGTGAAGCAGATGAAAAGGAGATGAGGGGTGTGCCTCATTGCTTCTATCTCATATCAGAGAGAGCATCAAAGAAAGTGTGGGAGTTCAGAAAGTAGGAACTCTCTCCACATTATTGACTCGATTAGATCTTGGGTATTTATCTCATTGCTTCTACCATGAAATGGGAGCAAAGAGAGGACACACTGAATAGTGGGGGATAGATTACTTATCCCTACCTTCCACCAATTGCCTCAAATGAGGACTTTTCCTGCTTAGGACAAATATAAACAAACACAGGCATTGCCTCTTAAGGAGGACTTCAGACAGTTTGCCCGGTCAAATAACAGACCGGGTCTCCAGACTACATGAAGAAGAAGTATTTATACCTCAAAGCAAATGCTAAATAGCAAAGCAAGCAAGCAAGTTCAAAGAACTTAGGCAACTAAAGTACCTGAAAAAGTCAAACTCATTAGTAAACAAGTCGACAGTCAAAAATCAAAAGGAAATAACCCAAAAGTCCACCACAGAGGGACCAATTGTGCAAGGCACAAAGACTCAAGCATGTGAGTCACCTACAAAACAAAGATTAGCACATCATATAATTCAACTCAAACAAATATTTGAATGATCCTCAAGGCATTAGTGCTCAACCTGAAACAGATGAACTCAACATAAGCTTACAAGACCACTAGGACTAGCCTAGGGTCAAAGATGGAAGAAAAAGTCAAGGCAGCAAGGAAAAGTCAACCCAAACCAAGTCTAAACATTCAAGAAGCATTCTCAATTGGATTCATAATCAAATCATGCATCATGGTCATTTCATATGCAAAAGAATGCAAAGCATAGCAAAGGAAGCATGCAAAAGTCAACAGCAAAGACTTCATCCAAAAGTCAACTCAAACATTTTCAAAAATTATGAAATAAATCACACTCAATCCTAACATCTAACATGGTATACATGTCAAATTTCATGGTATTTGGATGAGAGGAAGGCAGTCAAGTAAAATCATGAAGTCAAACCAAATTCAAGTAAGCATGGTGAAAGTCAACAAGCATGGGTCAACTTCAAAAAATCATATCAATTTGAAAACAGAAGAGAAATGAATGAGATTAACACCAATGCAAAGCTTGAGGTGTCTAGTTATCACATATGAAATTTCATGAACATACAATAAGATATGAGAATTTCACAAAAGATTTGGCAATGTATAGCACAAAAAGTCAACAAATGACCACATATGGAAGAAAATTCTCAATCAAATGGAAAACAGCAAGATTAATTCCAAGAAAAATTCATACATCAATTAGACATACAAGGGATCATTCATGCAAAATTTGGGGTCATTTGGATGTAGGGAAGTGTGTGAACAAAAATTGTGAAAATGCATGATCATGGTATGACACCAAATGCAACACACAACTTCAAAAAATCATAACTATCAATCCACAAATGATAAATGCACAAACTTTATATGGAAATGAAGATCAATGTGTCTAGTTTCACCACAAAAAAATTTCAAAGGCAATGGATGCAATATGACAATTTCACAAAGAGAGTGGTAAGATGTATCATTTATGCACACATGTGAAGAAATCATTTATCAATTAAAAATCAGCCAACCAAAAATTAATTAAAAATCATGATTAAATAATAGACATCTTTGTGATCATCATGCAAAAAAAATCATAATTTTTGGAGTTGAAATGAAAGAGCAAATAATTGTGGAAGTTTGTGTAACAATTGGAGCAAAAATGAACAAAATGCATGGCAATGTTGGTCAACTAAGGAGTCAACGATGGCAGAGTTGGTAAATAGTGCAGTCACTTAGTGAAACGACTGCGCTTCAGGGGAGAAAACGGAATGTTCTCATTGGCTCCCAGCCAATGGAACAGTGGCATGCGCAGCAACAGCCAATGGGCTTCGAGTTTTCTGGGTTCATCATAACCCTTAGGGTTTGGCAACAACAGGGCATTGGCATTTGATCAAAAGCAACAAATGAATAGCAGCAATGTAACAACACACAAGTCAAGCTTCCACGACCAACACAATCAAACATCAACCATGTTGATTTTCTAGGCAAAGTGTTTGGTTTAAATAAAAGCAGCATTCATCATTCTTCATCAACAAATCAAACAACATAAAACAATAGCATGTAGCAGCATAGCATTGACATTGTGTAGCAGCAGGCAATCAACAGCATATAGCACAATCAAATGAATTTTTTAGGACAATGTTCATAAGGCTCAAAACAGCAGGGCAAGCTTCATCATCTTTAATAAATAACATTCGAAACAAGCACCATTCAAAAAGCAAGGCATAAATGGTTCATGCAGCAAGCAGGCCGACAGCAGGGTTTGAAATTCACACATCAAAAATCATCCATTTGCAGCATGGCTAACAGCATTAACAAGACAATATGGGAAATAGCTGTAAAGCTTCAACAGCAACATGTATGTGTTTATCATCATAAAAACAATCTTCAAACAAAGTCATACAATAACATGGCATTGGTGAACATCAAGCACATCATCCAATCGACCAAGCAAACAGATAGCAGCATGTTAACAAAATCCTTCATACAACCATAACATAACAAACCAACATCATCAATTCAAGCAGAATTCTGGCAGGTTTATGATTCATACACAACAGTAGGGCATTAACAGCATCATGTGACATCCAATCAGCACAAACCATATGGATTTTTTTGGGAAAATATGTTAGGTTCCATGAACAGCAGTATATACCAATAACAGCAGCATAAAGCATTCATCATTCAATGAACCAAAACCAGACCAAGCATAGCATAATTAACATGGCAGCTGTAAACAATCAGCATGGTATTGGTTTTAAAACAACAGCAAGGGATATGCTCATGGGATTTCAAAAATGCAGCATGGTTTTGAAATACTTCAAGCAGCATGAGTAACAACAATAGACAATCCTCATAAAACATGGTTTCTGGAAAGGCCAAGGTTCCAACAACAGCAAAAATTTATGTTGTCACCAACATCAAAACAAAATGTCTCGACCAAAACACACAATCAGCATATAAACAGCCTGGATTTTCTAAGCATGTTCATGACAGCAACAAAGTATATTCATCATCCAATGACCCAAAACTAGACCAAGCATAGCATAATTGATGTGGCAGCTGTAAACAATCAGCATGGTAGCTCATATATTCATCATCAATTTGCAATATGGTTAATAGCATAACAGCAAAACAACATCATCATAACAGTAGCAGGCACACATTCATGTTTCAAAATTGCAGCAGAATTTTAGCAAGCAGGGTATAGCATCACCCAATGTTCAACATCAATCAATCCAAGCAGAACAAACATGGCAATGGTAATGTTCAATCAACAGACAAAAATAGCATTCAACATGGCAAGGAAACACTGTCATCATGAAGCCATATCGACCAACAATAAGACAAGCATAGCAAAAGGAAGTTCTGGAAATGATAGGTTTCTTTATACAGCAGTATGCACCATTCAGTGTTCATCATTATCAATCATCAATTGAAGTTCCAACCAACAAGCAAACAAACAAAAGCATGGCTAACAGGTTCAGCTCATGGAAACAAGACAATGCTCGTGGGAATTCAAAACTGCAGCAGGGCACTATCTTCATGTTGCTAACAATTATCAAAGACAAGCTTTATACACCAACAGACAAATGGCAGCCAACATACATGAGTTGGTTTTTCTGGAAAAAAAACAGGGTTTAACATGGCAGGGTTTAGCAGCATCTTCATATTCATCATCCATGCTCATCATGTTTTAATTAAAATTCGAATAGCATGGCAATCACCCAAACAATGATATAACAAGTTCATGCAAGGTGTAAACAGCAACAAAACACAACACTTCAAGCGAAAATCTGGGCAGAGTTTGGTTAATCATGAATAGCATATCAACTTCAACATCATCATACACTAAAAATCAAATCAACCAGAAGTTCAAATTAAGCATGGTCACAGCATCAGTAAGCATCAAATAACAAGAATACAACATCAAACTCCCAGAATCAAATCAAACATGGCAAATCGAGCAAGACTTCACTTGTACACAAAACTTCAATTTCAAATATCTCATGCAATACTTCATCAATTCAAACAAACTATGGCTCTTTAGAATCAGTGAAGCAAGGCCTACTTAAAGCATATCATTATTTGACAAAACAAGGTAATCGAAAAACTCACTTGTTTGGAGGAAATCAATGGAACAGTGTCTGTTTGAAGGTTTGAAGCTGAAACAGTTCCTCTCTATGCTATACAATGATGGAGTCTTGAGGTGGTTTGGCTCAATGGTGCATCGAGTTCTTCAAATCCTCCTTCACCATTGTTGATAGCTTGGAGATGCAGTGTTAAAGAAGGTGTTCCAGTTGATAAAGGATGGTTCAAAATGCCTCACAATGCAGTCCAAATGATGATGGATGCAAAGGTTCTTTGTGGTTTTTGGTGGTTTCTCCAAATCGAGTCAAAATGCAAGGTTGCAAGAGAGAAGGGAATGAGTTTTTCTGTGTGGTAGGCTGCAGAACTAGGGTTCAAATGTCCAGAAGAAATGCTTATATATGACTGCTTTACCTCTACTAATCAAATGTTAAACTTGTTTAGTTGTAATGAGCTCATTTGCATTTTGCTAATTTTCCCATACATGGAATGGAGGGTGTAATGCTGTACGAGTGGGCTTGTGAAAAGGCTGCATACAGACTGTTCCAATTGCTGTTTTGTGCTGTACATCAAGGGCTGTACCTGATTTGCTCAAATGAGGTTATTTGCCTATTTCCAAATTTTTGCATTTTAATACCAAATGGTGGTGTAAAGGTGGTATGATGATGGTTTATGGCTTGGAACAAATCACAAATGTGATATGGAACATTTCCCAATTGACCAAATCAAGAAAAAGTCAAAAACTCAAAAAGTCAAAGTTTGGTCAAACTTTGAATTTAAATGCAAAAGGTCCAAAAATGCCATTTTGAATGGTGAGGTTTTAGGTCATGAAATTTATATTTTTGGAAAGAGGATGAAAAATGTGATGTGTAGGAAAAAACCCCACCAAATTTGGCCTTATGGTTTGAGAGTTATGGCTTGTTGAAGTTCAAAAATTGGTGAAAATGAATTGATCATATCTTGACAACCACACATGGGATTTTGATGTTCTTGGACTTTTTGAAAATGGGAGAACAAGATCTTCAACTTTCATGTTGGGCAAAAATTCATTTGAGGCTTGTATCATGGTGTAAGTTTAAGATCAAGAAGTTTCCATTTTTGGCAGTTGAAATTACAGGTCCACTTTCTATTTCTGGAAAATTTCTGATTTGACTTGATTTTCTTCCATGATGAGGTTGAACATGATAGATGAGGCTTATACAAGCATGAATGAACTCCTTCAGATCAATTCTATTCATCAAATCTCTGATTAAATCAACTGTTGACCAAGTTTGACTTTTCTAGGGTTTTGGATGACTGGAACATTTCTGATGAATTCCAAACCCTAATTCCTTGAGACCTTGACTTTAAATGATGTCTCAAGTTGTATGAACCTTTGATTAATGATCATGGTGTCCAAATTCTGCAAGAATGGCCACCATCCATTGCTTTGACTGACCACTGACTGATTTTGACCTAATTGCTGATGATTGCTTCCACTGCAAGCAACAAGGTTAAACAGACAATATTTTTGTACTTTTTTAAATGATAAACATATGAAAGCAAAGATATACAAATGCAGAGTATGCTTGGTGATCAAGAAACAAACCTACAAGGCAAACTATCCACTAGAAGGGGACAAAGGCATGCAATGATCCTTGAGGCCATGATATGAATGATATGGGCCATGAGGGATCTTAGGGCCCAAAATTGGGGTCTTACAGATGCCCCTATTTAAGGTCATTCTAGCCGGAGAAGTGAAGTTTAGAAATCTTCATCTCGACGCGGTAGAATGGACTTAAATAACAGTAATGAGACAAATTTTGGTCCCTAAGAGACCTCATGATGCGAATGTATGTATGCAAAAGACACAAACTCTGTGGGGAATATGATTCACACAGAAGAAAAGACGATCCATCGGAGTAGTACACTCACCAGGAACAGATACTCTAACAAGACTCTATGGGGATAATAAAAGAAAAAGAAATGCGTGAACAAGACACGACTCCAAACTGGGGAATATAAGACTGACATAACGTGAACAAGACACGACTCTGATTAGAAAACAGAAAACAGACTGGAGAACTCACTGGGGAGTGAAGAACTCACACTGGGAAGAGGATTCCAAATGGAAAATAAATCCATTGGAGAAACACAAGCTGACTCCTGAGGAGAATCAACAAAAAGTTCCACTGGGGAAGGCAACAAAGAAATGAGATATTACCAAGCATACGGGTAACAAACTCAGGAAAATCTGACTCCACAGGGGGACCGAGGTCATAATAGGGAGCAGAAAGGAGGGAACACCAAGGATACCGGTTACTGGGTATATAATAGGTGACCGACCAAAGCGTGAATTGGATTTCACTTCCAAAACACTCATCACCCTGAAGAGAGCTAGAAAAGCAAACTTGTTTATAGGATGGATATTCAATTCCACAAGGAAAAAAGAATCTTACTCTGAGGGGAAAACAATCAAAAGATCGACTCAAGAGTGCACGAGATATAATATCCATTACCGTCAGAACGTGGATAGAATACTCAGATGAGACATATTATTCATTACCGGCAGACCGTGAATAATATACTCGAAAGGAAAATTATCCTGAACCGGTTACTGGGTTGTTTATAGGATAAAATTCGAAGACGTGAATTGGTTTTCACTTCCAAAACACTCATCATCCGAAAGGAGGGCTTGAAAAAAGCAAAACAACTTACAGGATGGGCATTCGAATCCACAACGGGAAAACGAATCTTACTCAAATGGGGACACAAACCCAAAGAGTGCATGAGATATAATATCCATTACCGGCAGACCGTGGATAAGATACTCGCATGAGATATATTATCTATTACCGTCAGAACGTAGATAATAAACTCGCATGGTAAGAAACACCAGAGATACCGGTTACTGGGTATATGATAGGTGATCTACCGAAAACGTGAATTGGATTTCACTTCCAAAACACTCATCATCCGAAACACAAACTGGTTAAAGGATGGCTATTCGATTCTACAAAGAATACGAATCTTGCTCAGTTGGGGAAAATCAACAAAGGATTCCAACTAAAGAGCGCATGAGATATATTATTCATTACCGGCAGACCGTGAATAATACACTCGAAAGGAAAAGACACCAGAGATACCGGTTACTGGGTATATAATAGGTGACTAACCAAAAGGAGAGACAATCGATACCAAGCATACGGGTACACGAAAGACAACTCAAAGGGATAAATTGCAAGCATCCGGCAATTATCCAACAACAAAGAAAATATTCGACTCCGCAAAGGGAAATAACGAATCTTACTCGACTGGGGAAACACAAAAGGCTTCGACTGAAGAGTGCATGAGATATATTATTCATTACCGGCAGACCGTGAATAATATACTCGCATAGAAGATTATCCACAACCGGTTACTGGGTTAACAAAGGATAAATCAACCGAAAAGAAAGGCATCGGGATACCAAATTAGGTATATAATGATAACCAATCAAAAGGAGCAACAGACATTACCGACAAAAGGGTAAATGAAAGGCGAACTGCTGAGGATAAATTGCAAGCATCCGGCAATTATCCAAAGAAGACTAGCTGGGGATGCATTGGTAAACAACCAATGATCCGGGGAACAAATCACTAGCATACGGTGAAAAGACCCACTGGGGATAAAATTGCTAGCATACGGCAATTATCCACAAAGACTTGCTAGGGATATAAGTGCTGATCTGAGCAACTTATACAAGCAAAGGAAAATCATCACCAAATATAGGATGAAGATAACCACAAAAATTAGGGTTTACATCTACCGAATACGGGGTAGAAGACCAACAACTCCGCGTGGGGATAGAACAAATCACAAATCCTCACGGGAAACCAAAATAGGGTTATAACAAACCACAAACTGCTGAAGAGCAGGAAAATAGGATTTACAACTACCGAGTATACGGGTAGAAAACCAAAAACTCTGGCTGGAGAATAAAAGGTGTATAACCACAAATTCTGTCAAGAAAGCCAGGAAAAGTAGGACTTACAACTGCTGGTTTGTAGGCAGAGGCCCAGAAACATTCCGCTGGGGAACAACCCACTGGGAAACACAAGACATTTGACAAATAGCCAATTCGGGAATGATCCGAAAAGACGGACTGAATCAAGACACGTCCTAATGAGGATATAACTCAAATAGGAACATCCATCCCAATATATGTGTTGGGAGAAAACGGAAGAAACCGTCATCCACGAGGATATATCTCAGTGGGGAACTGCAGAAGGAAAGACAACATTTTCTGCTTATGGGGTTGACTCTATATGGAGAGATTTTTAACACCCGACATCTGCTTGGGGAGATCTGTAAAGAGATCTATATCACCATAGCAGGAGACACGACAAACAAAGGATACATGGCGAGAAATGCAACATGAATATCTGAATGTTTATGAATATGCATGAATATGCGTGATTTATGTTTGATGAATGCTGACAAAACAGACAATTCTAACACAAACAGGTTCAGGAACCAAACGTCCGGTATTATATTTCCAGGGGAACAAACCAGCTGGAGAGCCAATCTGCGGAGATCCACATGCTGTAAAGCAAAGATCTGCGGGTACTGCTGAAGAAGCAGAGGATCGGAGATATCAGGACATAACCCAATCAGAGTACAGAAAGTCACAACGGGCATAGCGGCCACCAAGACAAGTCTGTAAGGGAAACAAGAGAAATCCCAAAGTATCTGCAGGGGATCCCAGTGTCAACTGAGAAACAAAAAGTGCATTGCACAAGCACGAACTGCTGTAGAAGCAAATCCACACAATTCCACTAGGGAACAACCCGCTGAGGGAGGATGATATCATCCAAATAGAATCATAACTGCATAAGCAATTCTATTGGGGAAAACTGTCGGCTACTCTCTTGGGGACAAACCACGGAGGGAGGACAGATCAAACAAGTAGATTCTGCAACGAACCACTCCACTTGGGGAGAATATACAGCAAACTGATCACAACAAGTAGATTCTGCAATATAAGCCACTCTACTGGGGATCACAGACAGTCAGGAAATCAAATCCGTTCACTGGAGGCTAGAGCCATCATCCGACCATATTGGGGATTGAAAGAGTATTCAACAGGCGAAACTGCCGCAACAAACACTCTGCAGACTATGCTGAGGAAAAGATGGTTGAAATATACTGGGATGTCAACCCAAATCAAAACTGCTCAGGAAAATAAATCCTGCTCTGCTGAAGAGATAAAACTCTAACGGAGAGATAGCAATAATTCCACAGACGACTTTGCCGGGGAAAAGGTAAAGTACCGGGTATCAAACCACTGACTTACTGAGTCTTCAAAAAGAAAGCGAACGTGCTGAGGAAACAGACAAATCCTGCTGGCACACTGCCTGGGGAAAAGAGGTAATAACTCCACTTGCAACCCTGGTGGGGATATCAATAACAGCTCTACTCGCGACTCCGAGGGGAGTACCAATCAATCAGTTACTCATGACTGTGCTGAGGAGACAAATAAAGTCTGGGGCGTACGACCCACTGGAGAAGGTGACGGGGCACCAGGATGACAAACCATCGACCACCGGAACTTCACAATAAAACACCCATGCTGGGGGAAAACCGCTGCTGGAGAAAACGAAGCCTTCAACAACAAATCACTCTGCTGTACTGGGGAACAACCCCAACAACAACTCTGTTTGAGGAACAACCTCAACAAAGGTCTGAAGAAAGAAGATACCACCAAACCAAGAATATGAACCAATGTCTTACCTGTTGGGAATCATGCCACCCTCGGGAGAGCACTGAGATATTCTTGAGTATCCTTTCAATCTTGTGAATGTTCACTTTGTTTAAAACAAAAATTTTGAAAAATTGATTTGTTTAAAACAATGACATTTTATCAATTTAAAACATGCAAAACATTTGTTGGATTGAACAAATAAGAGTGCAAATAATTGGATAAAAAGCTCAAATTGATTTGATGGAATGGTAGTCCGCAAATGGCAAGACTCCATAGATCTGTACAAATTTGAAATCAGTGATATATATTGGAAGAGGGCTACATTGAACATAATGATCCTTTCTCTACCAATTTGAATCTCGATGTATCCGAAGCTTCAGTTGACGACGAATCGAGAATCTTCTGACGAAATGACGACTGTGAAACAGAAAGTCTTGTCAGGATGCAGTTACTTGCCAAATCCCTAATTTTTGCCTAGATTGCCCCAGAGTGGGGTACTCAATCTAGCGGGATGCAAATATATCTTTTTTTTCAAGTCTCTAATTTTTGCCTGGATTACCCTTGCGGGTTCTCCACCGAGACGCTCATTTTTGCCTAAGCCGCCCTTTCGGGTTTTCAACTTAGCGAGCTATTCTGTTTTTTTTTCATTTGTTTTTTTTCATTTGCATATAATTTTTTTTTTTTTTTTTTTTTTTTTATTTTTTTTTTTTTTAGGCAAAGTATCTCTTAACTGCATCTGAATTCACAGGACGAGTGAAATCCTCCCCATCCATTGTTGTGAGCATCAAAGCTCCGCCTGAAAAGGCTCTCTTAACAACATATGGACCCTCGTAGTTTGGAGTCCACTTGCCCCTGGAATCGGGCGCGAAAGATAAAACTTTCTTGAGCACAAGGTCACCTTCTCGGAACACACGAGGCTTGACCTTCTTGTCGAATGCTTTCTTCATTCTTTGCTGATACAACTGACCATGACACATGGCAGTTAATCGCTTCTCTTCAATCAAATTCAACTGGTCATGACGACTTTGAATCCATTCAGCATCAGTCAACTAGGGACCTTTGAGGGTATAATCTTTCTTTTTTCCTTTGGAAAAATTTTTGAAAAAAATTTTCCTGGTTTTTGATTTTTTCATTCTTTTTCACCCTCTTTCTTCTTTTTTTTTTGTTTTTTTTTTTTTTTTTTTTTTTTTTTTTACTGCCCCAGTTTGACTGTTTTGCTGATTCTCATGATACAGCTGAATGAGCTTCTTTCGTGCTCAAGAAGGCGGGTAATCTCGTCAGGAATCCCCTTCAACATCATCTTCCTCTGCCTCAGATACAAGGACTTCAAGATTGGGAGATGGCGTTGGATCATTATGTTCAATGGGTTTAGAAATCCCTGCATAATGATTCTGGATAATGAAAAGCTTTTGAATTTTAAACAAGCAAATCAGTTATGCAGATGAAAAAGCTGTTCTTGTTTTTCAGGGTTTTTTGTGATCACTGATTTCATGCAGAAAGCAAAAAGTGAAAACAAAGGAAAAACAAATGTTTGACAATGCATTAATTGAATGAAAACATCATTGTATTAAAATGCTGCCAACAATGTCATCACTTCTCCTTTTGGCATGGGAGAAGGGTTTCAAACAAAATGAACAATCACGTTGATCTATGAATGACCATAGGAACATCCACAGCGACCCAATTGTGGCAGACACCACCAGGAATGATGAAATTGTTCAGATCTTCTGCATCTTCTTCAAAGATAGCAGCAGCCTCTTCTTCAGGTTGATTGGCATGGATGAATCCTCCACTTGAATAAACCATGCTCCTTAAGTGCCCCAGAACAGTAGCCAATGCCAGCCCGGGATCTATCAACCAGGAATAAATCCATCAACAGGAATAAATCCATCAACAGGAATAAATCCATTAAAAGCACTAAGGCTTGGCAAAATCCTCTGAATTCACAACTCTCTTGCTCAGGATGATCCATAAATCTGGCAGAGTTGGCTCTGGTATAATACCGGCAAAGTGCGTCTTCAAAATAAATGAGGATCGCAGGGTCAAACCACAGGACGGGAGACCGGAACAAAACACCTGCTTATGCAAATGATGCATGAAGTGTTTATGCATATGCTTGTTTTTTATTTCAAAGGAACCCGAGGGTTTTATTTGCAAACTTTGAAATCTTGAGCATTTTGTTCATACATGAGAATATCTCCTCAGATATATCAGGTGAAAAAATTTTCCCGGTTTTTTCATGTTTTGAAAATTTTTGCAAATAAACTCCTTTGAGTTCCTTGAAAATTTTCTTTTTTCTGATGATATGGATGTAGATGAATGCATGAATGTATGAATGCAACAAACACACTCAAGGATCAAGCAAGGCACGCCAAACAAAGGTCGTGGGAAAAGCTCTATGTATCCCTAATATCAATCATCCATTTTGGTGGATTTAGGTTTTCACCTTATCGACACCCAAGTTCCATTGATATTAACGGTACATGAACCGGTTCAGACATTCTTAATATCAACCAGCCGCTTTGATGGATTTTAGGTTTTACACCTGATCCGGGATCCATTGATATTAACAATGCTTGAACGACTCAACCACGAATCACGGGTTTGTTGAGAGTCACGAGCATGGAGTCTCGGTTAAGAACCACCCAAAGGGAGTGTACTAGGGTTTAAACCTGCCAGACATGTTCTATCAGAGGTTCCCATAATCATCGTTCCATCTTTCGAATATTATCGGAGGAACGAATACTCGTATTCCAAGAATATTCTCAAGAGAAACTCTTATGAGTGTAGTATCGCGTAACAATCGTATCAGAACTGACATCTGAACGACCTCCGCACTACGGTCCTAAAAATAGGCCAAGATGGGTTTGGTAAACTAAGGTCCTTGGCTTCTGCGGAACATGATTGAAAGAATAATGCCTAACCACAAATAACTTGTGTGACATTATTAGTTCAACATGACCTCCACCAAGTGAATGGACTCGCAAGTCAACTGGCTAAGGACTACTCCACACCAGTCAACAAGACTATGCCATTCTCCTATCCTAGAGAGCACTCGAGTTCGGGTATAGAACTCATCTCACAGATCACCAAAGCACACAGCAGATGTATATCAAGCAATTCACACATTACAATCAATACATTCATCCCAAATTGTACAAAAATATGTCAGATGACAAATAATAACATAGCACAACAAGGGTGAAAAGTAGGCAATACAACCAGGGATGATTGATTGTCCCCAGCAGAGTCGCCACTTTTCTGTAGCGGTGTATTCGTCGCTATATGATCTATCGATTAAATCATAAGCTAAGAGATACGTTGAAAATTTCGAGTCGCCACCGCACTTTTATTTATCCAAAGGATTGGCTAAAAAGCGAACAAAAGCCTAAGAAGTTTTACACGTAGAAAACTAATAAAAAGATCAGAGATTCTGGGTAAGGGGTAAATTACGCAATGGGAAGGTGTTAGGCACCCACTACGTCCTAGGTACTCCTAGGGAGCCCTTTTCACACTTGTTGTAAAAGATTATTATTTGTTATGACATAAAGATTGTGCAAACATGATTGGGATGGTGAGAAAAGAATATACAAGTTTTATTATTTATTGGGTTATTGGGTTCGAACGGATGAACCCGTTGCCTACGTACCTTCCATCAAAGGTAAGGATCAGAACGCCGTAGTTCGGCTAAAAGATTTCCAAAAGTGGGTTAGGTTCAATTTTAAACACAAACCCTAGGTCTTACGTTATCCACGGGAGAAAACTCAACCTTATACAACCAACAACGTCCACCATGTGAGAACAGCTTCAACTTGCCAGAGAGGGGTTAACCCTATAATAGGCAAGGAAGGCTTACAATTCAATCACTAAAGACAGAAGGTGAGATTAACATCAACCACTAAGATAAATCAAACCTATAGCTCATGTATGAAAAGATTAATGGACAAAGCCAAAACAAGTGAATGAGTGGAATTACTGATTATGATTATGAAAATGGAGTCAAAGTATAATTAAGATCAATTCAAATGAGTATTATGAAGATGAAGTTTGAAAAAGGTCAAGGACTTGAGTCCAGGTTTTTAGTTAGGAAACATGAAGATGTTTGCACAACACTTATGTCAAATTTGAAAGGTAAATGTGTGAAAAGGTTCTAAGACGTAATGAATGATGAATGGATGAGGATGGATAGTAAAACTTCTTAGAAGGTTCACTTCTTGAAATCATATAGCAGATGATTCAAGTGTGTCCTTTGGAATGGCAATTAATAATAATAAACAACAAAGCAAGCAAAAGCGGATATCGGATGCCAATCACTGGTCTTATACCAATCTCCTAAAATAAAACGGGATATCAGAAGCCACTCAATGGACTTACACTAATCTCCACAGGCAAAGAAAATAAAAGGCGGATACCGGATACCAATAGATGGATTTACACCAGTCTCCTAAAACAGAACAGGATATCAGATGCCACTCAATGGTCTTATACTAATCTCCACAAAAGAAAACAAGAATGAAACAGGGAAGTCAACTGCCAATTTATCTGGACTTAGGTTAACTCCACAGTATGCTCACAGGAAATCCAATGCCACATCACGGGGACTTACAATAGATCCTCACATACAAGAACAAAAGCAACAACATGATCACAGGAATGCAAATGCCAACTTACAGGGACTTATAATTGCAACCTCTCATGCAAACAGATGAACAAACTATGACCACAGGAAAGCAGATGCCAACTTACAGGGACTTATAACTGCAACCTCACATACAAATCAAACAGATCACATTATGATCACAGGACAACAGATGCCAACTTACAGGGACTTATAACTGTATCCTCACATACACACAGATAAACAGAAGATATGAGTGACCAATGAGGTCTTACACTCTATCCTTCCATATCACAGGAGCAAATGCCAAAAGAGATGGACTTACAATTGTCCTCAATGGGCAACCAACAATGATAGCATCACAAAAAGCAGATGAGATGATCATGCATTAATGGCAATTGATGATGATGATAAATGCATAGCATACAGGCAAACAAGTGCACATGAAGCAGATAATCAATCAATGAATAGCAAACAGCACACTCTATAGCCAAACAATGGGGCTCACACAAGAGGGTTTGACTTTAAAAGTCCACTGTAATGGGTGAAAGTCGCTCTTAACCTGGTCATTGAGGGGCTCAGGTGAAGCAGATGAAAAGGAGATGAGGGGTGTGCCTCATTGCTTCTATCTCATATCAGAGAGAGCATCAAAGA
Organism: Lathyrus oleraceus; assembly: GCF_024323335.1. NCBI lineage: Eukaryota > Viridiplantae > Streptophyta > Magnoliopsida > Fabales > Fabaceae > Lathyrus > Lathyrus oleraceus. The sequence continues at coordinate 210,889,330 of NC_066580.1, forward strand.
AAGTGTGGGAGTTCAGAAAGTAGGAACTCTCTCCACATTATTGACTCGATTAGATCTTGGGTATTTATCTCATTGCTTCTACCATGAAATGGGAGCAAAGAGAGGACACACTGAATAGTGGGGGATAGATTACTTATCCCTACCTTCCACCAATTGCCTCAAATGAGGACTTTTCCTGCTTAGGACAAATATAAACAAACACAGGCATTGCCTCTTAAGGAGGACTTCAGACAGTTTGCCCGGTCAAATAACAGACCGGGTCTCCAGACTACATGAAGAAGAAGTATTTATACCTCAAAGCAAATGCTAAATAGCAAAGCAAGCAAGCAAGTTCAAAGAACTTAGGCAACTAAAGTACCTGAAAAAGTCAAACTCATTAGTAAACAAGTCGACAGTCAAAAATCAAAAGGAAATAACCCAAAAGTCCACCACAGAGGGACCAATTGTGCAAGGCACAAAGACTCAAGCATGTGAGTCACCTACAAAACAAAGATTAGCACATCATATAATTCAACTCAAACAAATATTTGAATGATCCTCAAGGCATTAGTGCTCAACCTGAAACAGATGAACTCAACATAAGCTTACAAGACCACTAGGACTAGCCTAGGGTCAAAGATGGAAGAAAAAGTCAAGGCAGCAAGGAAAAGTCAACCCAAACCAAGTCTAAACATTCAAGAAGCATTCTCAATTGGATTCATAATCAAATCATGCATCATGGTCATTTCATATGCAAAAGAATGCAAAGCATAGCAAAGGAAGCATGCAAAAGTCAACAGCAAAGACTTCATCCAAAAGTCAACTCAAACATTTTCAAAAATTATGAAATAAATCACACTCAATCCTAACATCTAACATGGTATACATGTCAAATTTCATGGCATTTGGATGAGAGGAAGGCAGTCAAGTAAAATCATGAAGTCAAACCAAATTCAAGTAAGCATGGTGAAAGTCAACAAGCATGGGTCAACTTCAAAAAATCATATCAATTTGAAAACAGAAGAGAAATGAATTAGATTAACACCAATGCAAAGCTTGAGGTGTCTAGTTATCACATATGAAATTTCATGAACATACAATAAGATATGAGAATTTCACAAAAGATTTGGCAATGTATAGCACAAAAAGTCAACAAATGACCACATATGGAAGAAAATTCTCAATCAAATGGAAAACAGCAAGATTAATTCCAAGAAAAATTCATACATCAATTAGACATACAAGGGATCATTCATGCAAAATTTGGGGTCATTTGGATGTAGGGAAGTGTGTGAACAAAAATTGTGAAAATGCATGATCATGGTATGACACCAAATGCAACACACAACTTCAAAAAATCATAACTATCAATCCACAAATGATAAATGCACAAACTTTATATGGAAATGAAGATCAATGTGTCTAGTTTCACCACAAAAAAATTTCAAAGGCAATGGATGCAATATGACAATTTCACAAAGAGAGTGGTAAGATGTATCATTTATGCACACATGTGAAGAAATCATTTATCAATTAAAAATCAGCCAACCAAAAATTAATTAAAAATCATGATTAAATAATAGACATCTTTGTGATCATCATGCAAAAAAAATCATAATTTTTGGAGTTGAAATGAAAGAGCAAATAATTGTGGAAGTTTGTGTAACAATTGGAGCAAAAATGAACAAAATGCATGGCAATGTTGGTCAACTAAGGAGTCAACGATGGCAGAGTTGGTAAATAGTGCAGTCACTTAGTGAAACGACTGCGCTTCAGGGGAGAAAACGGAATGTTCTCATTGGCTCCCAGCCAATGGAACAGTGGCATGCGCAGCAACAGCCAATGGGCTTCGAGTTTTCTGGGTTCATCATAACCCTTAGGGTTTGGCAACAACAGGGCATTGGCATTTGATCAAAAGCAACAAATGAATAGCAGCAATGTAACAACACACAAGTCAAGCTTCCACGACCAACACAATCAAACATCAACCATGTTGATTTTCTAGGCAAAGTGTTTGGTTTAAATAAAAGCAGCATTCATCATTCTTCATCAACAAATCAAACAACATAAAACAATAGCATGTAGCAGCATAGCATTGACATTGTGTAGCAGCAGGCAATCAACAGCATATAGCACAATCAAATGAATTTTTTAGGACAATGTTCATAAGGCTCAAAACAGCAGGGCAAGCTTCATCATCTTTAATAAATAACATTCGAAACAAGCACCATTCAAAAAGCAAGGCATAAATGGTTCATGCAGCAAGCAGGCCGACAGCAGGGTTTGAAATTCACACATCAAAAATCATCCATTTGCAGCATGGCTAACAGCATTAACAAGACAATATGGGAAATAGCTGTAAAGCTTCAACAGCAACATGTATGTGTTTATCATCATAAAAACAATCTTCAAACAAAGTCATACAATAACATGGCATTGGTGAACATCAAGCACATCATCCAATCGACCAAGCAAACAGATAGCAGCATGTTAACAAAATCCTTCATACAACCATAACATAACAAACCAACATCATCAATTCAAGCAGAATTCTGGCAGGTTTATGATTCATACACAACAGTAGGGCATTAACAGCATCATGTGACATCCAATCAGCACAAACCATATGGATTTTTTTGGGAAAATATGTTAGGTTCCATGAACAGCAGTATATACCAATAACAGCAGCATAAAGCATTCATCATTCAATGAACCAAAACCAGACCAAGCATAGCATAATTAACATGGCAGCTGTAAACAATCAGCATGGTATTGGTTTTAAAACAACAGCAAGGGATATGCTCATGGGATTTCAAAAATGCAGCATGGTTTTGAAATACTTCAAGCAGCATGAGTAACAACAATAGACAATCCTCATAAAACATGGTTTCTGGAAAGGCCAAGGTTCCAACAACAGCAAAAATTTATGTTGTCACCAACATCAAAACAAAATGTCTCGACCAAAACACACAATCAGCATATAAACAGCCTGGATTTTCTAAGCATGTTCATGACAGCAACAAAGTATATTCATCATCCAATGACCCAAAACTAGACCAAGCATAGCATAATTGATGTGGCAGCTGTAAACAATCAGCATGGTAGCTCATATATTCATCATCAATTTGCAATATGGTTAATAGCATAACAGCAAAACAACATCATCATAACAGTAGCAGGCACACATTCATGTTTCAAAATTGCAGCAGAATTTTAGCAAGCAGGGTATAGCATCACCCAATGTTCAACATCAATCAATCCAAGCAGAACAAACATGGCAATGGTAATGTTCAATCAACAGACAAAAATAGCATTCAACATGGCAAGGAAACACTGTCATCATGAAGCCATATCGACCAACAATAAGACAAGCATAGCAAAAGGAAGTTCTGGAAATGATAGGTTTCTTTATACAGCAGTATGCACCATTCAGTGTTCATCATTATCAATCATCAATTGAAGTTCCAACCAACAAGCAAACAAACAAAAGCATGGCTAACAGGTTCAGCTCATGGAAACAAGACAATGCTCGTGGGAATTCAAAACTGCAGCAGGGCACTATCTTCATGTTGCTAACAATTATCAAAGACAAGCTTTATACACCAACAGACAAATGGCAGCCAACATACATGAGTTGGTTTTTCTGGAAAAAAAACAGGGTTTAACATGGCAGGGTTTAGCAGCATCTTCATATTCATCATCCATGCTCATCATGTTTTAATTAAAATTCGAATAGCATGGCAATCACCCAAACAATGATATAACAAGTTCATGCAAGGTGTAAACAGCAACAAAACACAACACTTCAAGCGAAAATCTGGGCAGAGTTTGGTTAATCATGAATAGCATATCAACTTCAACATCATCATACACTAAAAATCAAATCAACCAGAAGTTCAAATTAAGCATGGTCACAGCATCAGTAAGCATCAAATAACAAGAATACAACATCAAACTCCCAGAATCAAATCAAACATGGCAAATCGAGCAAGACTTCACTTGTACACAAAACTTCAATTTCAAATATCTCATGCAATACTTCATCAATTCAAACAAACTATGGCTCTTTAGAATCAGTGAAGCAAGGCCTACTTAAAGCATATCATTATTTGACAAAACAAGGTAATCGAAAAACTCACTTGTTTGGAGGAAATCAATGGAACAGTGTCTGTTTGAAGGTTTGAAGCTGAAACAGTTCCTCTCTATGCTATACAATGATGGAGTCTTGAGGTGGTTTGGCTCAATGGTGCATCGAGTTCTTCAAATCCTCCTTCACCATTGTTGATAGCTTGGAGATGCAGTGTTAAAGAAGGTGTTCCAGTTGATAAAGGATGGTTCAAAATGCCTCACAATGCAGTCCAAATGATGATGGATGCAAAGGTTCTTTGTGGTTTTTGGTGGTTTCTCCAAATCGAGTCAAAATGCAAGGTTGCAAGAGAGAAGGGAATGAGTTTTTCTGTGTGGTAGGCTGCAGAACTAGGGTTCAAATGTCCAGAAGAAATGCTTATATATGACTGCTTTACCTCTACTAATCAAATGTTAAACTTGTTTAGTTGTAATGAGCTCATTTGCATTTTGCTAATTTTCCCATACATGGAATGGAGGGTGTAATGCTGTACGAGTGGGCTTGTGAAAAGGCTGCATACAGACTGTTCCAATTGCTGTTTTGTGCTGTACATCAAGGGCTGTACCTGATTTGCTCAAATGAGGTTATTTGCCTATTTCCAAATTTTTGCATTTTAATACCAAATGGTGGTGTAAAGGTGGTATGATGATGGTTTATGGCTTGGAACAAATCACAAATGTGATATGGAACATTTCCCAATTGACCAAATCAAGAAAAAGTCAAAAACTCAAAAAGTCAAAGTTTGGTCAAACTTTGAATTTAAATGCAAAAGGTCCAAAAATGCCATTTTGAATGGTGAGGTTTTAGGTCATGAAATTTATATTTTTGGAAAGAGGATGAAAAATGTGATGTGTAGGAAAAAACCCCACCAAATTTGGCCTTATGGTTTGAGAGTTATGGCTTGTTGAAGTTCAAAAATTGGTGAAAATGAATTGATCATATCTTGACAACCACACATGGGATTTTGATGTTCTTGGACTTTTTGAAAATGGGAGAACAAGATCTTCAACTTTCATGTTGGGCAAAAATTCATTTGAGGCTTGTATCATGGTGTAAGTTTAAGATCAAGAAGTTTCCATTTTTGGCAGTTGAAATTACAGGTCCACTTTCTATTTCTGGAAAATTTCTGATTTGACTTGATTTTCTTCCATGATGAGGTTGAACATGATAGATGAGGCTTATACAAGCATGAATGAACTCCTTCAGATCAATTCTATTCATCAAATCTCTGATTAAATCAACTGTTGACCAAGTTTGACTTTTCTAGGGTTTTGGATGACTGGAACATTTCTGATGAATTCCAAACCCTAATTCCTTGAGACCTTGACTTCAAATGATGTCTCAAGTTGTATGAACCTTTGATTAATGATCATGGTGTCCAAATTCTGCAAGAATGGCCACCATCCATTGCTTTGACTGACCACTGACTGATTTTGACCTAATTGCTGATGATTGCTTCCACTGCAAGCAACAAGGTTAAACAGACAATATTTTTGTACTTTTTTAAATGATAAACATATGAAAGCAAAGATATACAAATGCAGAGTATGCTTGGTGATCAAGAAACAAACCTACAAGGCAAACTATCCACTAGAAGGGGACAAAGGCATGCAATGATCCTTGAGGCCATGATATGAATGATATGGGCCATGAGGGATCTTAGGGCCCAAAATTGGGGTCTTACAGTCCCCAGTTGAGTAAGATTCGTTTTCCCGTTGTGGATTCGAATGTCCATCCTGTAAGTCGATTTCCTTTTTCAAGCCCTCCTTTCGGATGATGAGTGTTTTGGCATATATACCAATTCACGCCTCGGTTGGTCACCTATTATATACCTCGGTATCCCTGGTGTTCCTTCCTTTCTGCTCCCTATTATGACTTTGGTCCCTTGTGGAGTCAGATTTTCCTGAGTTTATGTACCTTTTTCAGGTCTTTCTCAGATGTTTGGTTGATTGATATCTCTCACCCTTATACCGGTCTTAGATATTCATTCTTCCTGAGTTTGTAACCCTTATACCGGTAACACCTCATTCTTTGGTGCTTCCTCAGTGAAGTTTTCCTGTTGCTTCTCCCCAGGAGTCAGCTTGTGTCTTTCCAATGGATTTATTTTCCTTTGGAATTCTTTTCCCCAGTGTGAGTCCTTCACTCCCCAGTGAGGCCTCCAGTCTGATTTTTGTTCCCTAATCAGAGTCGTGTCTTGTTCACGCTGTATCAGTTTTGTCTTTTCCCAACAAGAATCTTGTTAGAGTCTTTGTTCCTGGTGAGTGTATTACTCCGATGGATCGTCTTTTCTTCTGTGTGAATCATACTCCCCACAGAATTTGTGTCTTTTGCATGCATACATTTGCATCATGAGGTCTCTTAGGGACCAAAATTTGTCTCATTACTGTTATTTAAGCCCATTCTACCGCGTCGAGATGAAGATTTCTAAACTTCACTTCTACGGCTAGAATGACCTTAAATAGGGGCATCTGTAAGACCCCAATTTTGGCCCTAAGATCCCTCATGGCCCATATCATACCATATCATTGCCTCAAGGATCTTTGCATGCCCTAGTTTCCCTCCTAGTGGGTGGGGTACCTAGTGAGTGTGGTTCTTGATCACCAAGCATGTTTTGCATTTGTATATATTTGCTTTTCATATGTTTACTAACCAAAAGTACAAAAATATTGTCATCTAACCATGTTACTTGCAGCTGAAGCAATCTACAGTCAAACAGTCAAATCAGTCATTAAGCAATGGATGGTGGCCATTCTTGAAGAATTTGGGCACCATGATCATTCATCAAGAGTTCACATGAGTTGTGACATCATTTTGGATCAAGATATCAAGTTTCAGGTGCTTGGAATTCATCAGAACATGGTTCAGTCAAGCAAAACGCTAGCAAAGTCAACTGTTGGTCAACTGTGCATTTAATTAGTGATTTGATGGTGGGAATTGGTTTGAGAGGTCTCATTCATGTCCATATAAACCTCATATAACATGTCAAGCATCCACAATGAAGAATTTGAAGTCAGACAAGAAATTTCCAAAAATAGAAAGTTGACCTGTAATTGGAATTTGCCAAAAATGGAAACTTCTTCTCCTCAAAATTACATCATGATACAAGCTTCAAATGAATTTTTGCCCAACATGAGAGTTGAAGATCTTGTTTTTCCATTTCCAAAAAGTCCAATAACACTCAATTCCCATTAATGGTTGGCAAGTTATGATTAAATCTTTCTCAAAATTTTTTGAACTTCAAAAGGCCATATCTTCCAAACCATTTGGCCAAATTGGGTGGGGTTTTTTGCTACAAGTCATATTTGATGCCCTCTTTCCAAATATGTCATCATAATTCACCAAAAGTTCACCAATCAAAATGGCATTTTTTAAAGTGGTTTGAATTAATTCAAGTGAGGTGAAAAAATGAGTTTCCAAATTAAACATTTCCAACACATTTTACCACTTTCAATTGATCAGAAATCATGTTTGGAGTGTGTGCCAAGGCCCAATTCGCAGCTGTAACCATGCCCATGCAACATTTGAGTGGAAATGCACAAATTAGCAAAATCACTCCATTAAGCAAATTTCAATGATCATTTCCACTAACCAAAGCTTAAGGACCTTAAACAGCATATATATTCCACATTTTCTGCAGAAACCCTAGCAGCCACTCTGACAAAAAATAGAAAAAAACTCTCTTGCTCTCAAAACCTCATTTCTTGATTTTGGAACTGTTGCTGAAATTTCTCAAAGAGCTCGAGCATTATTTGTTTGTCCATCATTTACCAACCATTTGGAAGCTATAGCAAGCCTCAAATCTCAACTGTAAAGCCATTTTCCAACTCTGCTTCATCAAAGCTCTTCCATGGCAGTCTTCGAGTTGAGCCATTTCAAGGATTGCTGAGCCAAATTCCTTCACTCATTCATCATCTGGAAGCTTGTAGTGCATCTGTTTCAACCATTTACAGCCAAAGAACCACTGCATCACAACTGTTCTTCAAATTTGGTAAGTTTTCGACCTTAACCATTCCCAAAATCATGCTATGCTTTGTATAGGTCTTGCCATGCTGGTCATTTTAAACTTTAAATCATTGAAAATGGTTGGTTATTCTGAAAGTTATGTTGACATGAAGATTGATGTTCATTGTTGTTTTTGCATGATTCATCCATGATAGCTTGATTTAATGTTAATGGCTGTTGGAATGTTGATGTATGATGTTAGATGTATCAAATGCCATGCTTGTTTTCCATTTCTGGGACAATTTTTTTTTCACGATTTGGATGATGATGAACAGTGGCGATGAACCCTAATTGCAAACCCAGATTTTCTGTTTCATACGCGTTTGGTTTCTGTTTGCATGAGAAACACTATTACATTGCCCATGACCAATCACCGAGTGACACGCTTCTGTTTGCTGCGCTGCGTTTCATTAACATGATCACATAATTACAATATTGCCATGCCGTGTTACATTAAATCCATTTAATCATTTTATTTTACAATTTTTATTTCCTTTGTTACACAATCTTACAAAATTCATAAGTCAATCATTTGTAATCCAAAATTCATGGGTCTTTTTGCAAAATGTTCATCTCAATCTCCAGTTTTTTATCATATTTTTTCCAGATTTTTTGGATGAGTGGATTTTTAATTGTGCTAGGGTTTTGTTCATGTGTCCATTTTTTGTACACTTTGCCAAATCAATTGTGAAATGATGATACCTTATCCTATGCCTTTGAAATTTTTTGTGCTTAAACTAGACACATTCATGGTGATTTTGGTGTAGAGTTTGTGAATTTATCATTGCTGGTTTATGAGTTATGATTTTTTGAATTAGGGTGTGACAATTTGTGTCACACCATTGATGTCCAACTTCATGATTTTAATTACCATGCTTAATGAACTCAAATTGGTCTGAGTTTTTGCATGAACCTACTTGTGGATGTCTAGTTTACATGTGAATTTTCTGGAATTATTGATGGCATTTCCTATTTGTTTGGGATTTTCTCCCCTGTTTGGTCATATGTTGACTTTTTGTGACACATGTTCTCATATTGTTTGTGAAATTCTCATACTTAATTGAATGAACTTGAAATTTGACATGTGATTAGTAGACACCTTAAGCTTTGTCATGGTTTTGATCCCATTCATTTTTCATATGTTGTCACTGATTTATGATTTATTGAAGTTGGTACATGTTTGGTTGACTTCTTTGAGCATGCTTGAACTTGCCTTGCCTTTCTGATTTTCATTGACCAACTTCCATTTATCTAAATAAGCTGAAATTTGATATGCATATCATGTTATGGGTGATGTTTGATCATGAATTATTTGAGGATTTATTGAAATGTTTATGATTGGTTTTGAGTTAAGTCTTGCTGTTGACTTCTATGAGCTTCTATATGCCATGCCTTGACCTAATTTGATTGTGAAATGATGATGATGATTGATATGAACATGAAACCAATTGAGTTTGTTTCGTGATTGCTTGAACTTGATTTTGGTTGGATTTCACTTGCTGTTTTGACTTTCTCATCTCTTTTTGACCCTAGGCTTGTTCTAGTGGTCCTGTTGCTCATGTTTGAGTTCATTGTTTCAGGTTAAGCAACTAACGCTTCAAAGAGATCATTACAAATTGAATGAGTTTGATTTGTTTATCATGACTAACTTGTTTGTTTTGTAGGTTGCTTGGCTCACATGCTTTGAGCCTTGTGCATTGCACATTTAACTGATTGTGTTGACTGTTGATCTTTATCTCATTTTGATTCAAACTTTGAGTTGTGTACTGATTCTGTTTGACTGGTTTCAGGTACCTTTAGTTGCTTAGTTCTTTAAGAACTTGCTTTGCTTTGCTTAATAGCAATTTGCATTGAGGTATAATTTCTTATCTTCATGTAGTCTGGAAGACCTGGCCTGTTACTTGGCCAGGCAACTGTCTGAAGTCCTCCTTAAGAGGCAATGCTTGTGTGTGTTTACATTTGTCCCAAGCAGGAAAAGTCCTTTTAATAAGGCAATTGGTAGATCAAAGAGATATGTAACCTATCTCCTACTATTCTGTGAGTCTTCTCCTTGCTCCCATTACATGGTTGTAGCATTGAGATCCAAACCCAAGATCTATCGAGTCAATAATCTGTGGAGAGAGTTCCTACTTTCTGAACTCCCACACCTTCTGATATTCAAATGCTCTTCCCGGCCAGGGATAAGAGCAATGAGGCACATCCCTCATATCCTTTCATCTGCTTCACCTTAGTCCCACAATGGCAAGGTTAAGAGCACTATTAACCCTATTCCAGTTGGCTTCAATGCCTAACCCTTTGTGTGAGCCTAAATTGCTTGGTTATAGTGTGTGCTGAATGACTTCATTGATTGATTGCTTATCTCATATACACATGTCTGCTTGCATGCTTTGTGCATTTATCATCATTAATTGCTCATTAGTGCATGATCATCTCATTTGTCTTTATGACATGTCTTTGTTGTTTGCCCATTGAGGACAATTGTAAGACCATTCATTGGCCATTGTTCCTATGATATGGAAGTGAGTATAAGACCATTTCATTGGCCATTCATCTTATCTTTGCTTGATGCATTTGTTTGATTGTATGTGAGGATGCAATTATAAGTCCCTGTAAGTTGGCATTTGCTTTCCTATAATCATATGTTGCATTGTTTGATTGTATGTCAGGATGCAATTGTAAGTCCGTGTAATTTGGCATTTGCTTTCCCATGATCATATGTTGGAGGTTAGAGTAAGCCCAGATAAATTGGCATCTGACATCCAAGTTTTTGCTTTGTTGTTGGAGATTGGTATAAGTCCAGATAGATTGGCATCCGGTATCCATTTCTTTTCTTTTCTTTGTTGAGGAGATTAGTATAAGTCCATAGAGTGGCCTCTGATATCCAGTTCAGTTTTAGGAGATTGGTTTAAGTCCAGTGATTGGCATCCGATATCCGCTTTTGTTGATTTTTCTTTCTTTTGCTTTGATTGTTTGTTATTACCCATTGCCTATTCCAAAGGACACACTTGAATCATCTTCTATATGATTTCAAGAGGTGAACCTCCTAAGAAGTTTTACGATCCATCCTCATCCATTCATCCCATTATGTCCTGAACCTTTTCACACATTACTTTCAAACTTGAGATAGATATTGTGCAAACATCTTCATGTTTTCAAGCTAAAAACCTGGACCCCAAGTCCTTGACTTTTTTTCAAACTCCATTTCATAATACTTCTTTTGAATTAATCTTAACCATACTTTGACCCTACTTTCATGAATACTCATAATCAATTAATTCCACCCATTCAATTGTTTTGTGGCTTTGTCCATTCTTGCTAAGTTTTCATACATGAGTTATAGGTTTGATTTATCCTAGTTGGTTGATGTCAATCTCACCTATTTGTCCTTAGTTGATTGAATTGTAAGTCTTCCTTGCTTATTATAGGGTTAACCCCTCACTAGCAAGTTGAAGCTGTTCTCACATGGTGGACTTGTTGTTTGCATAAGGTTGAGTTTTCTCCCGTGGATAACGTAAGACCTTAGGGCTTGCGTTTTAAAATTGAACTCACAAACTTTTGGAAATCTTTTAGCCGAACTACGGCGTTTTGATCCTTACCTTTGATGGGAGGTACGTAGGCAACGGGTTCATCCGTTCGAACACAAAAATAATTAACTTGTATATTCTTTTCTCATCATCCCATTCATGTTTGCACAATAAATATTTCATAACAAATAACAATCTTATACAACAAGTGTGAAAAGGGCTCCCTAGGAGTACCTAGGACGTGATGGGTGCCTAACACCTTCCCATTGCGTAATTTACCCCTTACCCAGACTCTCTGATCTTTTTATTAGTTTTCTACGTGTAAAACTTCTTAGGCTTTTGTTCGCTTTTTAGCCAGTCCTTTGGATAAATAAAAGTGCGGTGGCGACTCGAATTCATTGTATGCTTTGCTTATGGTTTAATCGATAAATCATACAGCGACGAATACACCGCTACAATAATCTATAAAATTTGGGGGCACTACGTCTAAGTGCAGGACTTGTGAATCTTCAATGTTCTCTGCATGATGATAATGTTTTAGACGCTGCCCGTTTACGATAAACGGTTCAATGGATTTTCCTTTAATTTCCACCGCTCCACTAGGAAAAACATTGGTGACTTGGAAAGGACCTGACCATCTAGATCGTAGTTTTCTCGGGAATAACTTTAGCCTAGAGTTAAATAACAGGACTGTATCGCCTTGTTTGAAGATTTTCCTTGATATGCGCTTGTCATGCCATTATTTTGTTCTTTCTTTGTAGATTCTGGCATTTTCGTAAGCGTCTCGTCTGAGTTCCTCTAATTCGTTTATATCAAGGATTCGCTTTTCACCGGCGGCCTTATAGTTTAAATTTAGATTTTTAAAAGCCCAGTAGGCCTTATGTTCTAATTCTACCGGGAGGTGGCAGGATTTTTCATAAATAAGCTTAAATGGGGTTGTCCCTATGGGAGTTTTGTAAGCGGTTCGATACGCCCATAAAGCTTCTTGTAGTTTCAATGACCAGTCTTTCCTTGAGGTGGCGACTATTTTTTCTAATATTCATTTGATTTCTCTGTTAGACACTTCCACTTGCCCACCGGTTTGAGGGTGGTAAGGTGTCGCTACTCTATGCCTTACACCATACTTAAACAGTAGTTTTTCGAGTACCTTAGATATGAAATACGATCCACTATCACTGACTACTATTCTTGGGACACCAAATCTTGGAAATATTATATTCTTAAAGAGTCTAGTTACTACTCGTGTGTCGTTTGTTGGAGAAGCTATAGCTTCAATCCATTTTGATATGTAGTCAACCGCTACGAGTATGTACTTGTTACCGAAAGAAGGTGGAAAAGGTCCCATGAAATCTATCCCCCACACGTCGAAAATCTCTACTTCCAAAATGCCCTTTTGTGGCATCTCGTCACGTCTAGATATGTTTCCTGTGCGTTGACATCTATCACATTTCTTGATAGCCGCATGCACATCCTTCCATATGTTTGGCCAATAAAGACCGGCTTGTAGGATTTTGGAGCAGGTCTTGGATGTACTTGCATGTCCACCATAAGGAGCGGAGTGACAGTGTTGGATTATATTTTCTACCTCTTCTTCAGGTATACATCAACGGAAAATACCATTGGGGCCCCTTTTGAAAAGTAAAGGGTCATCCCAGTAATAATGTTTTATGTCATAGAAGAATCGTTTCTTTTGCTGGTAGGATAAAGTAGGTGGAACTATTCCGGCAGCTAAATAATTGACGATTCAGCGTACCATGGTGTAAGACATATAGCTAAGGTGGTTTCTACCTGTTTATCAGCTTTATTTTCTTCCAAAGTAGCTATAAGTTTATCGTACGAGAAATCATCGTTGATCGATGTTCTTTCCGGTTCCAGGTTTTCAAGTCTAGAGAGGTGATCTGCTACTACGTTTTCAGTTCCTTTTTTATCTTTGATTTCTAGATCGAACTCTTGTAGCAACAAGATCCACCTTAGGAGTCTAGGTTTAGCATCGTTTTTTGTTAAGAGGTACTTGATAGCAATGTGGTCGGTGTAAACGATTATTTTAGCTCCGACCAAGTAAGAACAAAACTTATCTAGTGCAAACACCACTGCTAAGAGTTCTTTCTCGGTTGTGGCGTAATTCATTTGTGCTTCATCTAGAGTTCTACTTGCGTAATATATGACGTGAAGCTTTTTATCCTTTCGTTGTCCTAAAACAGCGCCCACGGTGTAATCACTGGCATCACACATTATTTCGAATGGTTCATTCCAATCTTGTGTCTGCATTATGGGTGCGGAGATCAATGCTTGTTTAAGCGTTTGGAATGCTTCTAAACATTTATTGTCGAAGATGAATTCAACATCCTTCATCAATAGTCCGGTCAAAGATTTAGTTATTTTAGAGAAGTCTTTAATGAATCGTCGGTAAAAACCGGCATGTCCTAAGAAGCTTCGTACTTCTCTCACAGTTTTCGGAGGTTGAAGGTTTTCGATTACCTCTATTTTGGCTTTGTCTACTTCAATTCCTCTATTTGAGATGATGTGTCCTAAAACAATTCCTTCTTGTACCATAAAGTGACATTTTTCCCAATTAAGTACTAGGTTTACTTTTACACATCGTTCTAGAACTCTTTCTAGGTTTTCAAGACATTCTTCAAAGCTTTGTCCGCATACGGAAAAGTCGTCCATAAATACTTCCATGATATTTTCGAGAAAATCAATGAATATCGCCATAATGCACCTTTGGAAGGTTGCAGGAGCATTGCACAAGCCAAACGGCATTCGTCTATAAGCGAAGGTGCCAAAAGAACACGTGAATGTTGTCTTTTCTTGGTCATCAGGATGAATTGGTATTTGAAAGAAGCCTGAGTAACCGTCTAGATAGCAGAAATGAGAATGTTTTGCTAATCGTTCTAACATCTAGTCAATGAATGGTAAAGGGAAATGATCTTTTCGGGTTGCTTTGTTTAGTTTCCTATAGTCAATGCACATTCTCCATCCCGATTCGATTCGTTTGGTTATAGTTTCTCCTTTTTCATTTTCGATAACTGTTATACCTCCTTTCTTTGGTACTACGTGTACAGGACTAACCCATTTGCTATCAGATATAGGATATATGATACCTGCCTCTAATAACTTGGTTACTTCCTTCTTCACTACCTCACTCAGGATCGGGTTTAGTCTCCTCTGATGTTCCCTAGAAGTTTTACAGTCTTCTTCTAGCATGATGCGGTGCATACAAATAGAAGGACTTATTCCTTTAAGATCGGTGATGTTGTACCCTAGTGCGGTTGGATATTTTCTTAAGATATGTAGGAGTTTTTTGGTTACGAGTTTTCCTAGGTCTGCATTAACTATCACTGGTCGTTCAAGTTCTAAGTCTAGGAATTCATATCTCAGATTTTTGGGAAGTGTTTTCAGGTCTAGGGTTGGTTTCTTAAGGCATTGCGTAGGGTCCGGTGTTATTGCTAAACATTGGTTGAGTTTGTCTTCTACAAGATAGTCAGACAATTTGTCATTTTCAAACTTTGTTTCTTTTATGCATTCATCGATGATATCCATGAAGTAACATGTGTCTTCTATTGCAGGTGCTTTCAAAAATTGGGAAAGAATGAACTCAATTTTCTCTTCTCCTACTTCGAAAGTGAGTCGTCCTCGTTTTACGTCTATGATTGCACCGGCGGTTGCTAAGAATGGTCTTCCCAATATAATGGGTGTAACTTCATCTTCTCTAATGTCCATAATTATAAAATCAGTTGGAATGTAGAATTGACCTATGCGCACGGGAACGTTTTCAAGAATTCCTACAGGATATCTAATAGAACGATCTGCTAGTTGCACAGACATTTTAGTTGGTCTTAATTCTCCCATTTCTAGTTTCTTGCATATGGATAAAGGCATAACACTAATACCGGCTCCTAAATCGCATAAGGCTTTATCTATGACAAATTTTCCTATGTGACAAGGTATAGAGAAACTACCTGGATCTTTAAGTTTAGGAGGAATATTCTGGATTATAGCGCTACATTCAGCAGTGAGTGTAACAGTTTCGCTATCTTCAAGTTTCCTTTTATTAGAAAGAATTTCTTTTAAGAACTTAGCATATGAGGGCATCTGCGTAATAGCTTCTGTAAACGAAATTGTGACGTTTAATTGTTTCAGTAGGTCAACAAATTTTTTAAATTGGCCCGCATCTTTGGTTTTAATAAGCCTTTGAGGGTAAGGGATAGGTGGTTTATCAGGTGGTGGAGGTACATAAGGTTCTTTCTTTTCTACGGTTTCCTTATTACTCTCTTCCTTTTCCTTAGGTGTACTTTCTTCCTCAGTTGACTTTTTAGAGTTTTGGTTTTCAGTTCTTGGATCTACTGGTCCTTCCACTTCCGTTCCACTTCTTAGTATGATTGCATGAGCGTGGCTTTTCGGGTTAGGTTGGGGTTGTCCAGGAAATGTACCAGTTGGCGCAGCAGTAGGCGCTTGTTGTTGAGCTACTTGTGAAATTTATGTTTCCAGCATTTTGTTATGGGTAGCCAGGGCATCTACTTTACTATCTAGTTGTTTGATTTGTTCGCTAGTGTGTATATTCTGGTTTACGAAATCTTTATTGGTTTGCTGTTGAGACGCTATGAAGTTCTCCATCATTATTTCCAAGTTGGATTTCCTAGGAACATTATTGTTAGGTGTAGATGGGGTCGGCTTTTGATATCCAGGAGGTATAGCTGGGGCTTGATTTGGAGCTTGTTCTGGTGCGTATAAAGCATTATTACTCTTATATGAAAAATTAGGATGATTCTTCCAGTTTGAGTTATAGGTGTGCGAGTAGGGACTTCCTTGAGCATAATTCACTTGCTCTGCTTGGATTCCTGTTAGGAGTTGACAATCTGCAGGAGTGTGACCTTGGATTCCACAGACTTCGCAATTCTGAGTTGCGGCAACCACGGTGGTTAGAGGTGATACATTTAAACTTTCAATTTTCTGGGCAAGGGCTTCCACTTTTGCATTAACATGATCAAGGCTACTTATCTCGTACATGCCACTTTTCGTTTGAGGTTTCTCTACCATTGCTCGGTCGCTTCCCCACTGATAATGGTTTTGGCCCATGCTTTCGATAAGTTGATAAGCATCGGCATAAGGTTTATCCATAAGTGCACCACCTGCTGCGGGGTCTATTGTTAACCTTGTGTTGTACAAGAGACCATTATAGAAGGTATGAATCACTAACCAGTCCTTTAAACCATGGTGTGGACAAAGTCTCATCATGTCTTTGTATCTTTCCCATGCTTCGAAAAGGGACTCGTTATCTTTCTGTTTAAATCCATTTATCTGGGCTCTCAACATAGCTGTTTTACTCGGAGGAAAATATCGGGCAAGAAAGACTTTCTTCAACTCATTCCATGTTATGACTGAGTTGGAAGGAAGAGACTGAAGCCATCTTCTAGCTTTATCTCTTAACGAGAAAGGAAAAAGACGAAGTCGAATTGCCTCTGAAGTGACACCATTAGCTTTAATAGTATCAACGTATTGGACAAATACGGATAAATGAAGGTTTGGATCCTCGGTGGGATTTCCAGAGAATTGATTCTGTTGCACTGCCTGTAGCAGCGAAGGCTTAAGTTCGAAGTTGTTTGCTTCGATTGCGGGTGGGGCAATACTCGAATGCGGCTCATCTTGCGATGGAGCGGCGTAATCTCGAAGAGCACGAGCTGGTTCTGCCATCTCGGGTATCGGTGAAGGAAGAAGATTTTTGAGATCAGGAATTTCGATAGGAGGGAGATTGTTTGCAGCACGATATTCCCGAATTTGTCGTAAGACTCGGAGATATAGTTCGATGTCATTGATTCGTAAGTAAAACGGCTCGCCTTGTGAGCGAGTGTGTGGCATACAAATCAACGAAAAAAGAAGAAATAAAAATTGCCTTAGTCTCTACAGCGTAACAGAAGAGTTACGATATCGACTAAATAAAAGTCCCCGGCAACGGCGCCAAAAACTTGATCGCGACTTTATAAGTCGATTGGGGTACTAACTGCAAGTGCACAGTTCTATCGCGTAGTTTTAAAAGATATCGATCCCATAGGGACTTATGAATCGATATACCGTTTTCTAAGGTTACTTCGTAAAGCTAAGGCGGATGATACTTTGATTGTTTGGGGGAAAAGTTAAAACTAAAATAAGATCTAGGTTAAATATCAATTAAGCGGATATCGGTATGTAGTTCGTCGTAATTAGGGAATCAAGTCTTCGTTGGTTTCTTGGTTTTAACATAAATCTTTTCAGTGGACACCATTGATTAAAAGTCTTCTCTCAAACTCTCGCTCTGTTGAATAGACCATGACTTTAAATTAACGTAGCTGTCACTTATTAGTTAAGTCCAAAATCACTTTTTGAAAACAGTAGAATCTATAGAAACTCTTTTTAAGAAAATACTAATCGTTTAAACACCCTCGTCTCAAACTCTCGCTCTGTTGACTTAGATTATATAATTAAATTCAAATGCTTAACTCTCGTCCTCACATTTAACTTTTAAAAATACTTTTTGAAAAAGATTAGAATTTAATTAACTCTAAAAATTGCTTTCGCCCTGATCTAGAATTAATGTCCAATTTACACTGTCCAGTTAAAAACTCAAACTTTCGTTCTATTGATTTTAACTTCTTTAGTCTTTTACTCTCGTACAAAAACCTAGGTATTAAACCTGTAAACTGAGACCATAACAAGAGTGATTTTGTTTTTAAACGTAATTAAACCAACTTAGTTTTGATTCCTTCATTCCGCTTACTTTACATACCGATACCTAAATAACTTAGACGGACATGCTAAACAGATCTAAAGAATCATCATGCTTAAATAAATCCATCTCAGGCAAACAATATAAATAAACAATAATGCAGGGCATATATAAATTCAAACAATAATTAAAGAACCTGAATAATTAATGGCAATCTTGAACACTCCACCACAGACCGGTTGGATTTGTTCTTGAATTCTTCAATCGGACAGGAAAATAAAAAGTGAAGGAATAAAAATCTAGGATCTAACGTAAGGTTAGATCCAGTAAAAGATACACAATAGTTTCCGGTGTAGAAACTATTGTGTGAAAATTAATTAAGTGCTGAAAGATTGACTGGAAAAGAAAATAAAAATGGCAAATAAAGTAAAAACTGTAAAAAAGGTAATGCTGTAAAGTATGCTTGCACGGCCGGAAAAGAAAAAAAGAACGAAGAAGAGAGAGCCTTTAGGGTTGGAAGGAAGTGACTATTTATACTAGTCCACTTTGTAACGGTTTCCAAAGCTTTCCGTGTAAAATCCTCACGTTCCAAGAGTCAAACGAAATAATAGGCTTCAACGTGCCTCTGTTGCGTTTCTGAAGCCAAAAATATAGGAGAATGGTGTGACGTCCGTCACACCATGTGTTACGCTCGTAACACAAGGCAGCAGGGCGTGACACTCGTCACACATTGTGTGGCGCTCGTCACAGGCTCAGCGCTCATGGCTTGTAGCTTTGGGCTGGGCTTTAGTGAAATTGCTTCTCTTCATTCCTTTTTGCACCTCCTTTTCTTCCTTTTTCACTTATGCTTCAAATAAGCTACCTGAGATAAATAGAAGGAAAAATACCCAGTAGTATCGAATAAAATGAAATAAATTGAAGCGAATAATAATATAATTTAATTAAATCGAGTCCAAGAATGTGATATTATTTCATGTTATCAATCTGGTGGTTAGAGCGTTTGATGTCTCTAAAAGGCATGTGTTCGGGGAAGTTGAGCTACCCCTAAAGATTGGTCCTGAGGTGTTCAAATTTGTGTTTTGTGTCATGGACATTCAACCGACATACAGTTGTTTGTTGGGCCATCCATGGATACATGCTGCGGGGCAGTAACATCGACTCTACATCAGAAGTTGAAGTATATCTTGGACGGGTAAGTCGTGACAGTTTGCGGTGTGGAGGATATTTTTGTCAGCCAGTTGTCATCATTTAAGTATGTGGAAATGGACGGTGAAATATTTGAAACACCAAGCCAGGCGTTTGAAACCGTCAAGGTGGAGAATGCCGTTTTCGCCGAAAGAGAGAAGAATTCGTCCATTGCTTCTTATAAATAGGTTGTGGAGATGGTGAAAAGTGGAGAGGCCCCAGGTTGGGGAAGAGTCTTAGATGTTGCGGTGAAGGAGGATAAGTTTGGGATTGGTTATCAGTCAGGCCAAGGTTCGTCTGGACAGAATAAAGGTCGTCGCCAACCGTTCATATTTACCAGTGCTGGAATGCTAGATCCAGGCCGTATCTGTGCTGTGGGTGAAGAGACTGACAGTGACTGCGAGCTCGACTCATGGATAAAACCGTGCGTACCAGGAATAGAGATCCAGAACTGGAAAGCCGAAAAGATCATCACTGTCATTCTGCGTGAAGAGTAATATTTCTGTTTGTTAATTCTGTTTGCATGAAAGCCATACGTTTTGCCCAAAACGTAATGGTCCATTGTAAGGGCCACCTCATGTGTTTCATTTTGCAGTATTTGCATCATTAATAAACGAATGTTTTTTGCATTAAAAGCGGTGTTCTCTGTTTTTCATTTAGTTTGCAGTTAAAAACAATATAAATGGCAATGTTTATTTTCATTTTTCTTCCTTTTAATTTGTCTCGTTCCGACCCTAAAGCAACACATGAATCAACATTCATGCAGATGCGATTATTCTCCGGATCTCATTGATAACAATTCTGTTACACCCCTATATGACTTCGACAACCCGATCTATCATGCCGAAGAAGAAGGCGAAGAAGATTGTAAACTGCCAGAAGAGTTAGCCAGGTTGTTGAAACAAGAGGAGAAGGTGATCCAACCGCACGAGGAGCAAGTTGAGATTATTAATCTGGGTACTAAGGAGGTCAGAAAGGAAGTAAAAATTGGGGTCGCCTTGGAGATGAATGTCAAGAGCAGAATGGTAGCACTGTTGAAAGAGTATGTTGATATCTTCGCCTGGTCTTATCAAGATATGCCAGGGTTGGATACCAATATTGTTGTACACAAGTTGCCATTGAGAGAAGATTGTCCTCCAGTAAAGCAGAAGTTGCGCAGAACTCGACCCGAGATGGCCATGAAAATCAAAGAGGAGGTACAAAAGCAGTTGGATGCTGGTTTCCTAGCTGTCACTAATTATCTGCCGTGGGTCACGAATATTGTGTCGGTACTGAAGAAGGATGGAAAGGGGAGGATGTGTGTGGACTACCGGGATTTAAACAGAGCTAGCCCGAAAGATGATTTCCCATTACCTCACATTGATGTGTTGGTAGATAATACAGCTCAATTCTCGGTGTTTTCCTTCATGGATGGCTTTTCTGGCTATAATCAAATTAAAATGTCGCCAGATGATATGGAGAAAACAACGTTCATCACACCATGGGGCACTTTTTGTTATAAGGTAATGTCATTCGGTCTCAAGAACGCTGGTGCCACGTATCAAAGAGCTATGGTGACTTTGTTTCATGATATGATTCATCATGAGATCGAATGCTATGTTGATGACATGATAGCGAAGTCACAAACAGAAGAGGGGCATCTGGTAGACTTAGCCAAGTTGTTTGACCGGTTGAGACAATTCAAATTGAGGTTGAATCCGAATAAGTGCACTTTTGGAGTGCGGTCCGGCAAGTTGCTGGGGTTTATTGTAAGTGAAAGAGGAATCGAGGTTGATCCTGCTAAAGCAAAAGCGATACGAGAAATGCCTGAGCCGAGGACAGAAAAGGAGGTTCGTGGTTTCTTAGGTAGATTGAACTACATTTCACGGTTCATATCTCATCTAACAGCCACGTGTGAACCCATATTCAAGTTTTTGAGAAAAGATCAAACGGTCAGGTGGAATGATGATTTCGAAGCGGCATTTGAAAAAATAAAAGAATATTTGCAGGAGCCTCCGATTCTGATGCCTCCTTTGGAGGGGCGACTGTTAATCCTGTACTTGACAGTCCTTGAGGGGTCTATGGGGTGTGTACTGGGGCAGCATGACGAGTCTGGTCGAAAAGAGCATGGAATTTATTACCTTAGCAAAAAGTTTACCGACTGTGAAACAAGATATTCACTGCTCGAGAAAACTTGTTGCGCTTTGGCATGGGCTGCTCGCCGACTGAGACAGTATATGCTGGTTCATACCACTTTGTTGATTTCCAAGATGGATCCGATCCAGTATATATTTGAGAAACCAGCATTGACCGGACGGGTTGCGAGATGGAAAATGATTTTGACTGAATACGATATCCAGTACACTTCTCAAAAAGCAATAAAGGGGAGTGTATTGTCTGATTACCTCGCCCAACAACCCATTGAGGATTATCAACCGATGAAATTTGAGTTCCCCGATGAGGACATCATGTTTCTCAAATCGAAAGATTGTGAGGAACCTATCCCGGAGGAGGGGCATGACCCTGAGTCCGAATGGATTCTGATGTTTGATGGGGCCGTTAACGTGAATGGTAGCGGAGTTGGTGCTGTTTTGGTTACGCTAAAGGGATCCCACATTTCTTTTGCTGCCCGACTAACATTTGAATGCACCAACAATGTGGCTGAATACGAAGCTTGTATCTTGGGTGTCGAAGAGGCGATTGACTTGCGAATCAAGAACCTTGTTATTTATGGAGATTCAGCTTTGGTTGTGAACCAAGTTAACGGGAAATGGCTTACACATCAATCCCACTTAATTCCATACCGGGATTACACGAGGAGATTATTGACGTTCTTCACGAAGGTGGAATTACACCATGTGCCGAGGGAAGAAAATCCTTTAGCAGACGCCTTGGCTACTCTGGCCGCTTTGATTAAAGTGCAGTGGTGGAATCAAGTTCCTAGTGTTGAGGTGGGACGGCTGGATAGACCGACTTATGTGTTTGTTGTTGAAACAGTGCCTGATGATGAAAAGCCGTGGTATTATGACATCAAGCGTTATCTGGAGACCCAAGAGTATCCCGAGGGAGCGTCTAAGAAGGACCGAAAGACTCTGAGGAGGTTGGCTATGGCGTTCTATCTGAATAAAGATGGGGTTTTGTACAAGAGGAATTTTGATTGGGTTTTGCTCAGATGTGTCGATGACAAAGAAGCAAGCCAATTGATGAAAGAGGTGGACGAGGGATCGTTTGGTACCCACGCCAGCGGGAATGCAATGGTGAAAAGGTTGCTAAGGGATGGATATTACTGGATGAAAATGGAGGCTCAGTGTTTCAACTTTGCGCGGAAATGTCCTAAATGCCAGATTTATGCCGACAAGGTGCACGTGCCTCCAAATCCGTTGAGTTTGATGTCGTCTCCGTGGCCGTTTTCTATGTGGGGCATTGATATGATAGGAAAGATCGAGCCTACGGCTTCGAATGGGCCACGATTCATATTAATGGCTATTGATTACTTCCCCAAGTGGGTGGAAGCGGCGTCTTATGCAAACGTGACGAAACAGGTCGTGGCCAGGTTCCTGAAAAGAGACATCATTTGCAGATATGGGGTTCCCGAAAGAATCATCACTGATAATGGTTCTAATCTCAACAACAGGATGATGGTAGAACTGTGCCGGGAATTCAAGATCGAGCATCACAATTCTTCTCCTTATCGTCCAAAGATGAATGGGGAGGTCGAGGCGGCTAATAAGAATATTAAGAAGATTGTGCAAAAAATGGTCGTGACCTATAAGGATTGGCACGAGATGTTGTCATTTGCATTGCATGGGTATCGAACCTCGGTGCGTACATCTATTGGGGCAATGCCTTTCTCGCTTGTGTATGGGATGAAAGTTGTGCTACCAGTTGAGGTCCAGATTCCGTCATTGAGAGTCCTGATGGATGTGAAATTGGAAAAGGCTGAATGGGTAAGGACTCAGAATGAAGAGTTGAGCCTGATTGAGGAAAAAAGACTGGCGGCCATTTGTCATGGGCAGTTGTACCAGCAACAAATGAAGTGTGCTTTTGACCGAAGGGTGCGACCTCGTATGTACCATGCGGGAGATATGGTGTTGAAAATGATCCTTCCGCCTCAGAACGATCGTCGGGGCAAGTGGACACCCAATTATGAAGGCCCATTCATGGTCAAGACGCTTTTCTCTAGCGGAGCCTTGTTGTTGACGACCATGGATGGTGAGGATTTTCCATCCCCTGTGAATGCGGACGCAGTTAAAAAATACTTCGTGTAAGAGACCCGCTGGACGGAAAGAATAAAATAGTCCAGGCAAAAATGGGCATCCCGGCGAACCAAAAATGAAAATGAAAAAGGTTCGGGCAAAAATTAGGGATAAAAAGAAAAAACTGTACACCCGGCAATTCGAAATCCCCACAAGGGCGGCTTGGGCAAAAAAGGGTATCCCGGTGGACTAAAAACCCGAAAGGGCGGTCCAGGCAAAAGAGGGAGTGAAACGAACAACTGCGTCTAGCATGGTCATTTGTACTTTGGATATGACACATGGATAATCTAAAAGCGGAGATCGGTCGGAAGCGTCTTGTTTCGGAGGGCAGAAAGCGCGGAGAGCCTTGAAGACATATGGGTTGTGTAGGTGTTTAATTGGCTGCATTGTATGGTAAAACACTAGCTGGATTCCTATGTCTTGACTGATGTCATGACATGATGTGGAGGTGTTTGTGTGACTGCATTATAGGTTAGAATACCTAGTTGTACTCTGCTGTCTTGACTGATGTCATGACACACTTAAGTAGTTTACTACAGGATTAGCTAATACAAGATGTATTGAATGTCAAATTGGATGTTGTGACATTCATCCCTGTCAGCAGATACTGAGGAATAGAACAAGTGGTGTTCTGTTAGAACTCAGTATTTATTTTCAGTCTGGTTATCAAGGAAATGCCAGACTTGGCATAAGGCCTACTCTCTGATTGTCAACTGGATGTTATGACATTCATCATTGACAGCATATACTGAACAATAGACAGAGTGGTGTTCTGCTACACTTCAGTATATTTCTCAGTCTGTTCTTCAAGAGGATAACAGAACTGACTTAAGGCTAAATGTGTAAATGTCAAATTGGATGCTTTGACATTTGTTAATGTAAGTTGTTACTATAGAATGGATAGATTGGTCCTGTACAGTTCAGCAAATTTGTACACTCTGTTTTCAGGAAAAACAGACTTAGCATATGGTACTTGATGTCAAACTGAATGTTGTGGCATTCATTCCTGACAGCATATGCTAAATTGTAGGTTGTTCAGTTTTTCTGTTTCAGCATTTTTCTCAGGCTATTCTTCAGGGATTCAACAGCTGAGAGAAAATCCAGGAAACCAACAACCAAGCTACATTTAATGAACCTAACAAATAGCCTATTTGTTAGTAACCTAGATGTGGAATTTAGGGGAACTCACGTGACCTTAAATTCAGGAGAATACAAGTACAAGGCCCAAGTGCTGCAATATAAAAGGAAGTCATTCCTTCATTCAGAACTGGGGATTTTTAGGCGTGAAGATTTAGTGTGTCCATCATACTTCACTGCTGTATTTTTGTGAGTCTTGTATTAGACATATCTTGTAAGCCAAGCTATTATCACGTAGATGATTGCATTGGCATAGGGTGTTCATTGAGTTGTAAGTGTTGTGTCACTCTAAGATTTTAAGCGTGAGTGCTGTGTATCTTGATTAAAGCTGTTAAGCACAATCAAGAGTTGTTTGAAGGGTGACTTCAAAATTGTCTTTAATATTGATTAAAGGTAGTAATCACTGAGGTGATTGAGGGAGAGTGAGTAGGAACTCTGATCTTTGTGTAAGATTGAAATTGCATTGGGTAGGGATTACGTGAAGAGTTGTAAACGGGGGAGTTTAGCTTTGAATTAATACTACTAATAGTGGATTTCCTCCCTGGCTTGGTAGCCCCCAGACGTAGGTCATGTTGGAATGAACTGGGTAAATAATTACTTGTGTTATTTACTGCACTTACTCTTAAGTTCTGCATAATTCTTGTCTGTGCAGAATTGGATGTCTAACAACCCGTGTGACATCGAAAGTCTGATAACTAGAATTTCAATTGGTATCAGAGCAGGCACCCTGCCTGTTAATTTCTGGGTGAGATCTAGGGAAGTTACTTTCTAGTACCATGGACAAGGATATAGGACACTCAAATAGACCACCCATGTTGGATGGTTCTAACTATGATGACTGGAAGCCTCGTATGATAGCCTTCTTAAGATCTCTAGATAGCAAAGTCTGGAGAGCGGTCAATAAAGGATGGGAACATCCAACGAAGACAGGTGAAGATGGAGTCAGTGTGCAAATTCCTGAAGAAGAGTGGGACAAGGAGCAAGAGGCATTAGCCCTTGGAAATTCTAAGGCCTTGAATGCATTGTTCAATGGAATCAGTAAGAACATCTTCAGGCTGGTGCACCACTGTGAGCTAGCTAAGGAAGTTTGGGATACCCTCAAGATAACTCATGAAGGTACCTCCAAGGTGAAGATGTCCAAACTTCAGATGCTGACCACCAAGTTTGAAAATCTGAGGATGAAAGAGGATGAGACTATTCATGACTTTCACATGAATATTCTTGAAATTGAAAACACCTCTGGTGGACTAGGTGAGAAAATGGCTGAAGAGAAACATGTAAGAAAGATTCTCAGGTCCTTGCCTAAGAGATTTGCTATGAAGGTCACAGCCATAGAGGAGGCTCAAGACATCTGCAATATGATGGTGGATGAGCTCATTGGTTCTCTCCAAACCTTTGAAATGGGCTTGTGTGAGAATGCTGAAAAGAAGAACAAAAGCGTAGCTTTTGTATCTAATACTGAAGAGGAGTCAGAAGCAGGATATACTGGAGGTGATGAAAGCATATCAGAAGCCATAACCATGCTTGGGAGACAGTTCAACAAGTTCGTGAAGAAGATTGATCAAAGAGGTAGACCTAATGTCAAGAACATCTCGTCTGACATCAGGAAAAGATCAACTTCTGAAGAAAAGTTCAACCAAGGCAAGGCAATCCAATGTCATGGTTGTGAAGGTTATGGACACATTATAGCCGAATGTCCGACTTACCTCAAGATGCAACAGAAGGGGCTAGCTATCACATGGTCTGAGGGAGATTCTGGAAGTGAATCTGAAGGAGAATCTGCTAAACATGTCACTGCACTAACGAGTGTTTGTGCCACTGATGATGATTCAAGTGCAGATGAAGTGACCTTTGATGAACTGGCTGCAGCTTATAAGAAGTTATGTGTCACCAGTGCAGAAGTGCGTGTACAAGGAGAAAAGCAGAAGAAGCTCATCAAGGAGCTGGAAGATGAGAGACAGAAGCATCTGACAGTCATAGAGGGTCTAAATGGTGAGATAACCCTGTTGACCTCCAAGCTGGATCAAATGACTAAATCCATCAGAATGTTGAATAAAGGAACTGACACGTTGGAAGAGATCCTAAAGGTGGGACAAAAGTCTGGAACCATATCTGGTTTAGGCTTTGTGAAAAAATCCTCAGCTGAACTCAAACGCCCAAAGGCTAAAGTTCAGAAATTGAAGCGGAGGTCACATCCAATGTCTCAACACCAGGGAACCAGGACAAATAATCATCAGAAGAGGAAATTCCAGAAATGGATATGTCACCACTGTGGTAGGCTTGGCCATATAAAAGCCTTCTGCTACAGGCTTCATGGTTACCCTAACCAAGCCCCTCATGTCAGGCCTAAGCATAAGACATATAGGCACTATGTCCCCATCAAGAAGCGACAATGGTATGCTAGGTTAGCTCACACAGCTCTAAGGGCATCTACCAGAGAAGACTGGTACTTTGACAGTGGCTGTTCAAGACATATGACTAGTATGGAGAATATATTGGCGGATATACAACCTCACACTACCAGTTATGTGACCTTTGGTGATGGTGCTAAAGGAAAAATAAAAGGTGTGGGTAAGCTGGACTGCTCTGGAGTCCCAGAACTGAATAATGTACTGTTAGTAAAAGGACTGACTGCCAACCTCATCAGCATAAGCCAGCTGTGTGATCAAGGATACTATGTTCAGTTCACTAAGGAGCTATGTGTTGTGACAAACGGAGATAATTAAGAAGTTATGAGAGGATCCAGATCCAAAGATAATTGCTATCTGTGGGAACCTAAGCTATCAAACTTTTCCACAATGTGCTCCTCTGCCAAGGAAGAACAGGAGGTGAAGCTGTGGCATAGACGCCTTGGTCATCTACACTTAAGGGGAATGAAAAAGATCATATCCAAGGAAGCAGTTAGAGGAATCCCAAAGCTGCTTATTGATGAAGGAAGAGTCTGTGGAGAGTGCCAGGTGGGCAAGCAATCCAAGATGTCACATCCGAAGCTGGGACATCCTACAACTTCCAGAGTTCTGGAACTGTTGCACATCGACTTAATCGGACCTATGCAGGTTGAAAGTCTGGATGGAAAGAGATATGCATATGTGGTGGTTGATGACCATTCCAGATACACATGGATAAGCTTCATCAGAGAGAAGTCAGATACATTTGATGTCTTCAAAGACCTGTGCATCAGACTTCAAAGGGAAAAGGACAGTTGTGTTGTCCGAATTAGGAGTGATCATTGTACGGAGTTCAAAAATTCCAAGTTTGATGAGTTTTGCCCGTCTGAAGGAATAACTCATGAGTTCTCCTCTCCTATAACTCCTCAGCAGAATGGGATAGTGGAAAGAAAAAATAAAACTATTCAAGAATCTGCCAGAGCTATGATTCATGCAAAGAAGCTCCCTATGCACTTTTGGGCTGAAGCTATGAATACCGCCTGCTATGTTCACACTAGAGTCACCTTGAGAAAAGGAACCTCCTCCACTCTGTATGAAATATGGAAAGGCAGAAAACCCACTGTGAAGTACTTTCATATCTTTGGAAGTAAATGCTACATTCTCTCAGATCGTGAACAGAGAAGGAAAATGGATCCCAAAAGTGATGAGGGTATATTCCTAGGATACTCAACTAACAGCAGAGCTTACAGAGTGTTCAACTACAGGACCAATGTCCTGATGGAATCCATAAATGTTATTGTGGATGATAAAGAGGAAGGAATCGATGTCATAGAGGATGTTGGAACATTCCTTGAGACTACTACAGACATCCCAGTCAAGTCTGAAGAAGCACATAAGACTCCTCCTGAATGTGAGGTAGATGCACCCACCAAAATGCCATCTATCAGAATTCAGAAAGACCACCCTAAGGATCTTATCATAGGGGATCCCAATAGTGGTGTAACTACCAGGTCAAGAGGAATTAGATCAAATTCCTGTTTTGTATCCAAGGTTGAACCAAAGAATGTGAAAGAAGCCCTGACTGACGAATATTGGATCAATGCCATGCAAGATGAACTTGAGCAGTTTAAAAGGAATGAAGTATGGGAGCTAGTTCCATGTCCTGAAGGGACCAACGTCATTGGTACCAAGTGGATCTACAAAAACAAGTCTGATGAGAAAGGAGTAATTACTAGGAATAAAGCAAGACTAGTAGCTCAAGGATATACTCAAGTTGAAGGGGTTGATTTTGATGAGACGTTGGCACCCGTTGCTAGGCTTGAGTCCATCAGATTGCTGTTAGGTGTAGCATGCATTCTGAAGTTTAAACTGTTCCAGATGGATGTGAAGAGTGCATTCTTGAACGACTACTTAAATGAAGAAGTCTATGTTGAACAACCTAAAGGGTTTTGTGATCCTAACCAACCTAAGCATGTGTACAAGTTGAGGAAAGCCTTGTATGGGTTGAAGCAAGCACCTAGAGCGTGGTATGAAAGGTTGACTGAATTTCTGACCTCAAATGGATACAGAAAAGGTGGGATAGATAAGACTTTGTTTGTGAAGGATGAAGATGGCAAAATCATGATTGCTCAAATCTATGTGGATGATATAGTTTTTGGTGGAATGTCAGAGCAAATGGTAAAACATTTTGTTCACCAAATGCAATCTGAGTTTGAAATGAGTCTGGTTGGGGAACTGACTTATTTTCTTGGAATGCAAGTCAACCAAATGGAGGACTCTATGTTTCTCTCCCAAAGCAAGTATGCCAAAAATATAGTTAAGAAGTTTGGTATGGATAATGCTAGGCACAAGAGAACTCCTGCTCCCACTCATCTAAAGTTAACCAAAGATGATGGAGGGCCCAGTGTTGATCAATGTTTGTATAGAAGCATGATAGGCAGTCTTCTATACCTAACTGCAAGTAAACCTGACATTTCCTATGCAGTTGGAGTGTGTGCTAGATACCAAGCAGAGCCCAAAGTGAGCCACTTGAATCAAGTCAAGAGGATCCTCAAGTACATCAATGGGACTTGTGATTATGGGATGCTGTACTCACATGGTTCTGAGCCAGTCCTATCTGGATACTGTGATGCTGACTGGGCTGGAAGTGTTGATGACAGAAAAAGCACATCAGGAGGATGTTTCTTCTTGGGAGACAATCTCATATCATGGTTCAGCAAGAAGCAAAATTGTGTATCTCTGTCCACTGCAGAGGCTGAATACATAGCTGTTGGAAGCAGTTGTTCCCAACTAGTTTGGATGAAACAGATGCTCACTGAGTACAATGTCTCTCAAAATGTCATGACATTGTTTTGTGATAATCTCAGTGCCATCAATATCTCAAAGAATCCCATCAAACACAGCAGGACCAAACATATTGACATTAGACATCACTTCATCAGAGATCTGGTGGAAGACAAAGTGATTACCCTGGAACATGTAGCCACTGAACTCCAACTGGCTGACATATTTACAAAGGCTCTGGATGCTACTCAGTTTGAAAACTTAAGGGGCAAACTGGGAATATGTCTCTCTGAGAACTTATAGCAACCAATGATGTTTGGGATGTATTGTTTAATATCTCTGCCTATTAAACAATTGGAAGTGTGCTCTGATTGGTCAAAAAATCATAGCTATGCCACTTGCAACATGTGTGGCAACAAGAGGTTAAAGAGATATCCTAACTTGAGGCAGCCTATGCACCTGCAGGAGTTCAAGGACACTGTTCATGCAGGAGTGGTTCTGGATGTCAGACACAAAGTCATGGCATCTGATATGGTGGTACCTACTGTAAAGCAAAAGTGTGTGACTACTTGATCAAAGCTGTGAAGCAAGATCAAGTGGGTGTTAACTTGGTTGAAACTGTGAAGTAAAACCAAGTCTGTAATTCTGTCAGGTATGTGTAATATTGGTCTGCAGTTTAAAGTGTTGCTTTGGCAACATTTTTGACAAAAAGGGGGAGTAAAAGGAGATACCCCAGGACAACAGATTGTTTTGCAGATATTCAAGACAAAGGTTGTGGTACAATTAGAAGTTTTTATTTAACTTCTGTATGTGTGCTGACTTGTGGAGTTTTTATTTAACTTCCAAATGTGTGAGTGTGCTACCACTCTGAGTGTATTAGCTAGGTCAATTTCCTGCTAGATGTGTGATTTCCGCTGCTATGGATTCTGTTGTGAGATCAAAGTGTTTTAGCCAAATATTTGCCAAAGGGGGAGTTTGTAGGTGTTTAATTAGCTGCATTGTATGGTAAAACACTAGCTGGATTCCTATGTCTTGACTGATGTCATGACATGTTGTGGAGGTGTTTGTGTGACTGCATTATAGGTTAGAATGCCTAGCTGTACTCTGCTGTCTTGACTGATGTCATGACACACTTGAGTAGTTTACTGCAGGATTAGCTAATATAGGATGTATTGAATGTCAAATTGGATGTTGTGACATTCATCCCTGTCAGCAGATACTGAGGAATAGAACAGGTGGTGTTCTGTTAGAAATCAGTATTTATTTTCAGTCTGGTTATCAAGGAAATACCAGACCTGGCATAAGGCCTACTGTCTGAATGTCAAACTGGATGTTATGACATTCATCATTGACAGCATATACTGAACAATAGACAGAGTGGTGTTCTGCTACACTTCAGTATATTTCTCAGTTTGTTCTTCAAGAGGATAACAGAACTGACTTAAGGCTAAATGTGTAAATGTCAAATTGGATGCTTTGACATTTATTAATGTAAGCTGTTATTGTAGAATGGACAGATTGGTCCTGTACAGTTCAGCAAATTTGTACAGTCTGTTTTCAGGAAGAACAGACTTAGAATATGGTACTTGATGTCAAACTGAATGTTGTGACATTCATTCCTGACAGCATATGCTAAATTTTAGGTTGTTCAGTTTTTCTGTTTCAGCATTTTTCTCAGGCTATTCTTCAGGGATTCAACAGCTGAGAGAAAATCCAGGAAACCAACAACCAAGCTACATTTAATGAACCTAACAAATAGCCTATTTGTTAGTAACCTAGATGTGGAATTTAGGGGAACTCGCGTGACCTTAAATTCAGGAGAATACAAGTACAAGGCCCAAGTGCTGCAATATAAAAGGAAGTCATTCCTTCATTCAGAACTGGGGATTTTGAGGCGTGAAGATTTAGTGTGTCCATCATACTTCACTGCTATATTTTTGTGAGTCTTGTATTAGACATATCTTGTAAGCCAAGCTATTATCACGTAGATGATTGCATTGGCATAGGGTGTTCATTGAGTTGTAAGTGTTGTGTCACTCAAAGCTTTTAAGCGTGAGTGTTGTGTATCTTGATTGAAGTTGTTAAGCACAATCAAGAGTTGTTTGAAGTGTGACTTCAAAATTGTCTTTAATATTGATTAAAGGTAGTAATCACCGAGGTGATTTAGGGGGAGTGAGTAGGAACTCTGATCTTAGTGTAAGATTGAAATTGCATTGGGTAGGGATTAAGTGAAGAGTTGTAAACGAAGGAGTTTAGCTTTGAATTAATACTACTAATAGTGGATTTCCTCCCTGGCTTGGTAGCCCCCAGACGTAGGTCATGTTGGAATGAACTGGGTAAACAATTACTTGTGTTATTTACTGCACTTGCTCTTATGTTCTACATAATTC
This sequence comes from Lathyrus oleraceus, assembly GCF_024323335.1. Lineage (NCBI taxonomy): Eukaryota > Viridiplantae > Streptophyta > Magnoliopsida > Fabales > Fabaceae > Lathyrus > Lathyrus oleraceus. Next base: position 210,921,782 of record NC_066580.1, read on the forward strand.
TTGTCTGTGCAGAATTGGATGTCATAACAACCCGTGTGACATCGAAAGTATGATAACTAGAATTTCAGGTTGTAACCGGGTTGGAAGTTGATGAGATCACGGGTTCACATTGCCATTAGGATAGATTTTCCTTTTGTGCGCAATTACCTCTTTTCAGGGATTGCTTCCTGTGTACTGCTCAGTTACGAGCCACTTTTTCAATCAATAAAATGCATATTCAGTCAAATAATTTCGTTTTTGTTTTCATTACCGCTTTGATTGCAAAAACATCCGTTTATTTTGATAAGAATCTTTGCATTTTGAGATGTAGTGGTCTCTTTCAATGCATGTTTAGAGGATTGAAACTTGAAATCTTATTCGGAAGGTTGAGTGACCTGGGTGTTGAAATTTTGGCACGTCTGGGGCACGATTTATCTGACTGTCTCTTTTGCAGGTACTGTTGGTTATTTTCACTCACTTGCAGGTGGTGGTGCGAAGCGTTTCTTTTTGACAAAAGATTACTTTGAGGTCCAATCAGGGACGAGGAATTGAAGAATGGTGTAGAGACGGCAAGAGAATTGTGACGATCCTAGAGGGTTAATCAAGAAGACTCTTCAAAGTCTGAAGAGCGGAGAGCTGGCATGAATCTAAGGAGGTCGATTGTCTTGAAGTAGGGAAGTGTCGAGAGTACAAGGTGATGAATCGGAAAAGACCGGATGAGTCAGGGAGCTCTCAAAAGTGGAAAATTGACATTGTGGTTATATGGTGAATACCAGTGTTTGACGAGTCGACGGGTGTTCCGTGTCAAATATTCCGTATCTCCCCGGCGGGTTCGAGGTCGATGTTTCCTCAGCAGCCAGGCCTGAAGGTTGTTGTTTCCCCAACGGGGGTGTGCGTTGGTAGTATTTTCCCTAGTGAAGTCGCCAAGCAGATCGAGTTCTGTGGAGGTCATACCCAGTGAGGGTTGCTCTTTCTTCGGTATCAGTGTTATCCCAAGCAGGGTTGGAGATTGGAGCGATATCGAGTTCCTCAACAGAGTTGCTCGTGTCGTCCCCTGAGGGGGATACCTTTTATGCATTCATCATTTAGAGAAGCATAGCATATTGCATAACTAATTGCGTAGCATTTCCATGGTTATGGAGCATTACGCTGTAAAGTTCATGCATCGGCATTGCAAACATAAGCTAGTCTCGAGTCGTGGTTACCGTTTGGGAGTTGGTTTAGCTGGTTGGTGAAGATGTTACTCCGAGGATTTTGGAATCATGATTTTGAATCAACAGTATTCCCCAGTAGCGCGATATTAGAGGAAGAGATTTTTTCGTTTGGAGATGGAAATGAAGATTGGAGAACGTTACGCGATCAGCGCGGAGATTGGGGTCCACCAGGAGAAAAGGAAGTGCTAGGCATTTTCTGGAGAACGGGGTTCAAATGGAGAAAAGGAGACACAGGGTGTCTTCTGGAGAATGGGGTTCACAAAGACGATCGAGAGTTATCGTCAGGTGACTGGGGTTCAAATGGAGAACGGGGTTCATTGTTTGGCGCGAGGGACATGAAGTTGTCGGGGTTCAAATGCGGTGATCGGGGATCATCCGCGCGAAAGGAAAATATTTGTGTAGGGGTCCAACAAAAAAATAAAATAAGTTTTTGGGGTTCAAGAAAAGAAAAAAATAATAAAGAAAATTTCTAGTGGAGCGCAAATTATTCGCTTGTTCTTGGTATTCAACCACTCTTCACCCTGATCATTTGGAAGCCGAGACTGTTCATATCGACAGGTTCATAGTGGGTTGAATAGGGGCAGCTGTAACACCTCAAAATTTGCCCTCCTCTTATTGAGACTAGTTTGGGGCATTGCATTTCATGTTTTAGGGCATTAGGCATTGCATTTTGCATCTCATATGAAAATAAGAAGGTCATCCTCCAAAGTCTTTTCAAAAGATGGGGAAGTTAGGTGATTCAAGCCTGAGGGTCTCTATGAATTGATCATCAACCATCTGAGGGTATGGACTCCAATTAGGGTTTCTTGATTCTTAAAAGGTCTTAAGCATCATCTTGTCTTCAAGGAAATATCACCATCATCATGGTTCTATCATCATCAAAGGTTTCAGAGTTCATCCTCAAGTTCCTCTGGATTAGGGTTGTGACCTCTGGTCAACCTTAATCAATGCAATTCTTCCAACTAGGGTTTCTCAAAGAGATGAGGTATTTTCTTGGGATAAGGATCACATGATTATTATAAGGAGCTTACATGAGCAAGGGTTTCATTTTGAAGCAATTTCACCAAGTGGTAGAGGCTCAAGTTGATCAAGACATTTCAAGGTCATTTGAGGACCAATAGTCAACTATGCAGTCAACTGAGGGCTATGAGGTGGGGAAATGAGTTGAGACACCTCAATCATGTTCAAATGGGGTTTATTCATCATTCTAAACATCCATCTTGAAGATTCAAAGGTCATGGCAAAGTTACTAAAAATGGAAAATGACCTATAATTCAAAGTTTCCAACTTGGGCAAGTTTTTGGTCCACTTTCAACTTGACTTCTCTGTGTCAAAGAAGTTTTAAATGGATTTTTGGGGAACACGAAAGTTGTAGATCTTTGTCTCCCCTTTCCAAAAAGTCCTAATTCATGTCCATATGATGAATGGTTGAGGAGTTATGGTCATTTTATCATAAAGTGTGCATGGAAATTCAAAATGGCATAACTTTTGATATAAGGCTTCAAATTGGGTCATTCTTTTTGCAAAGTGCTCCTCATGTTCAAGGAATCTCAAAATGACATCATTTGACTCATTTGTGCAAGCTAAGCCTCAAGGAATCATGGTCAAAAGTCACATTATTTCACATTTGTTCTAAGGATGATATCATGCTACAAATCAATATTCACAAAGAACCAAGGCAAGGCTTCACTTCAGCATTCTTCATGGACCATATTTGAGTAAAAATGAGCCCTTGACATGCATGAGAGAGGCATCTATGTTCCTTGTTTCACACATGTTCAAAATGAAGCAAATCTTCACCATTCATTCTTGGCTTAAGATGCAAGCTAAACAATCTTCAAATCCTGACCCTTGGTTGTTCTTGAGTGGATTAAGATCCTGGCATGGGACTGAACACGTGCATTATGGCCATGGGAGCTCAATTTGCATTTTCGAAAGTTGCATAATAACTCACTAATCATGATTAGTAAAGGCTAAAAATGATTAGCAGTGTCATTAGCAAGAGGTATAAATAGAGAAACCCTAATCACACGCTTCATAACTACCATTACAGATCTAGAATTCAAGAAATTCTCTCAAAATCTCTCTCTTCGAATTTGCATTTCCTTCACACAAACCTCAAAGATTATTGCAGATTCTTGATCCTCATGCTTCATTGATCAAGAATCATCCATCGTTTGGTGTAATTCTTCAAGAAATCGAGCAGTTCAAGTGCATTATCATGATGAATGGATTTGGAAATTGAGGCACATCCAAGAGGTTTCATCCATTTCTTTTTGCATAAAGCTTCAAAGGAAGCTTCAAAAGGTGTCTGTGTTTTAATTAGGGTTTGCTGATGTAGGCGCCATGTGGTGCAAGGCGTGGCAGAGTGATTGGATGAGATGCGCTTGACCAAGGCCACGCAAGCGCTGAACGCTGACTGGGGTGGCTGACTGGATTAATGAAACGGTGCGTTTCATTAGTTTGAATGGGAACCGTTGATCTCAGATGCGCGCCAGATCCAATGGCTTGTGTTTTTTCCTGATTAATTCAAATATTTCATTTCCCTCCATTTTCCATTTTATATTTCAATTCTTTTGGTCATTTTGTTTAATTCATAAAAAATCCAAAAATTATCCAATTGAGTCCCAATTTTTTTCATAGTTTTGTATTGGTGTCTATGTTTTTATGGTGTTACATTCAAGAAATTTTGATGTCCGGATTTTTGTGTGGGAATTTTTGAATCAATGTTGTGCCAAATTGACCATGTGCATTCAATGTATTGTGAAATCCTCAATTTTGAACCTTTTGATCCACTCTTTTGCATACATGACATTCATATATGACTTGAATTATTGGTCATTGCTTTGGATTTTTTCTCACATGTTATCATCATTTTTGACACATAGAGAAAAATGTGACAATTTGTGTCACATTTTTGACATTGACTTGGTGCATTCTTGTTCACATAGCATTTGCATCATTCTGGACTTGATCTTTTGCATATTGAAGATTCATGGCATAAGAAACCTATAAACGAAATCCCAAAGTCATTGTATGCATTTTTGATTTGATATGAATTTTCTAAGTTGGAAGTTCATTTTGTGCATATTTTTGGTCATTACATGGCATAGGCAAGTTGAGGTACTTGATCATTGATTTGATGCTGGTCCTTTTGAGGACATTGGAGGGAGTGTTTGAAGGTGTGATGTGCAAAAGTATGGGTCCTGGATTGGTCATTTGGTTAGGTTTTGAAGCTTGTCTTTGTACTAGGGTTTTGACTCAATTTTAGGGTTTGCTCTTGGTCCACTCTTTGACTTGGTTTGGGGTCTTCTTTGTGGTGTGAGCCTTTGCCTCTTTTGCATTGGTTTGATCCCTGATTTGTGAGTCTTGAGTTATTGGATTGGAGCATTCATTCAAGCCATACATTATTTGGCACTTATTTGAAGGTTGGGAACACAAGTGAATTCTCAAGGAGACTTATGAGGTATTGAGGGAGTGGAGGTTCTTATTGATATGAGATGAATTGATGGGCTTATAAATGGGATTTGTGACTCATTATAGATGATTTGAGAAGCATGATTCTACTGATTTGTGAACTTTGGAATGGTTTGAGGCTTGTAGTGACTTGTTGAAGTGATTTAGGCCTATTTTGGAGCTTTTGAAGTAATTGAGTGGTATTTGAGGTATGGTGGATTTTTGGCCTTGGTGATTGATGTCTAGGGGTTCATATGGTTCTGTTTGGGGCTTGTGATCATTGGTTGGAGTTTGTTTGGGGTTCTCACATCTTTTGGAGGCTTTAAGAAGTGTTTGAAGAGGTGTGAAGCCATTATGAGCAAGTTGTGAGTGCAAGCTTGTTCTACTTGAGTTTTCAAGGGGTTTATGGTTGATTTTGGATCATGGGATTATGGATTATTGGGTGGTCATTTGAAGGACCCTACTTCTGACTTGGAGTAATCTTGATTCAATTCATCATATGCCATTGTTTGTTTATGCTTTGTTGTGTTGATTAGATGTATATAAACTAACTTTGTCTCTTATTTCAGGTTTGGATACGCATCATTGATGATTGGTTTGTTCTCACTTTGTGAGATACCAAATGCATTGAGTTCTGACTTATTTTTGTTTTGTAGGGTTTTAATTGATATGGTGAGCTCATGAGCTCATTTGAGTGCTAGAGCACTTATGCATTGAATTGTGTAACTGTTAGAGGGTTTCACTACTTGTCTTCTGGTTTTATGACTGAAGTCCTAACTGTTTAGTCCTTGTACAGGTACCTTAGTTTCTTACCTGCTTTAGCTCTTGCTTGAGCATTGGATTGTGGTTGACACACCACTCAGGTAGTTAGCTTCTTACTTCATGTAGTCTGGAGTCCTGTCACTTTTTTAGGCAGGCATTTTGTTGGCAAGTCCTCCTTCAGAGGCTCTGTTTGTGTTTGTTTAAAATTATGCTCAAATACCTCTAAGAAGAGGCATGCGTTAGATTTGATAAGACCTCCAAGAGAAGAGGCAATTGACGGAAGGTAGGGATCTGTAACCGATTCCCCGTTATTCAGTGTGTCGTTCTTTATGGTCGCACTACATGCTGATGCTTCTGAACATGTGCCCCAGATCTTTTGTCCAGAGTCTGTCAAGTGGAAAAGGATCCCACTTTCTGGATCCCCACTCTTTCTGTGTCATAAGCTCACCCTGGCCAGGGTTAAGAGCTATGAGGTCCCATCCTCATTACCATTTTGATCTGCTCACCTTGACGTTCAATGTCAGGGGTTAACAACCCATTTGATTACCCTTACAGTTTGGCTTGCTTGTCGAGGTTGATATGACCCCTCTTGACTAAAGCTCACCCATTGTTTGTGCCTCTTGTATGGATATAGTGTGTGATGTTTGTTTACTGGTGTTGGTGTCTTCACTTGCTTTCCTCTTCTCATCTCCATTTCTGTAGTAGTCGTACGATTAACTTCTGAGGAAGTTGAACGTATTTAGAGTTTAGACTTGAGTTGACTCGCTTCCAGAATGAGTTATGTTCTTGTTTGAGACCTCGACTTAGGGATATTGATTGCATGACAACTATTAGGCTCGAGGCTTAGTCTCCCTATTAGTTTGTTGTTTCCCCGGTCTCTGGTTAAGAGAGTGTTTTACCCCTGGTAAGGGGAACTACGTCGCCCTGATTCTCATACCAGATGAGATACGTAGGCAGGAAGTTGAGAGCGATCTCTTCGGGCACCCTTTTCTTTATTTTTGTGTGTGTTCACCCTTATTCTCAACTTGTGTTTACTTTTTCGTGCCTTTGTTTCGGGCATTTGTTTGCTTTGGCGTGAGTACCTGTTTGTCCAGCGTATGTGTGTGTTGTATGTTCATACCTTGGGGAATTTCTTCTATTTAGTCGGGGTTCACTAGTTGGGGTTCACTTTGGTTACCTTTTATCCATTCGGGGTTCGCCTATATTGACTTGGGGTTCATCTCGGGGTTCATTCGTGACGGTTGTTATTCGTATTAGGGTTCATGTTGGGGTTCATCTTCGGGGTTCATCTTTGGGGTTCATTTGTGGTGACTGATTATACATATCGGGAGTTTATTCTGGATATTTGGTTACTTTGTTGGGGTTCATTCTGATAACCTTTTTTCTTTGGTGTTCGCTGGTTAGCGTTTGTTATTGTTGGGAGTCGGGTGTAAGTCCATGTATTGGCATTCTGTTTCCTTTTTGTTATTGTTGGGAGTCGGGTGTAAGTCCATGTATTGGCATTCTGTTTCCTTCTGGGTGTTTCTTTTGGTGTCTTGTTTCAGCGTGCGTTAGCCGAGCTACGAGTGCTCTAATTCTCCTCTGGATAGAGAAGATACGTAGGCATAGGATGCGATGTCCTAGTGAGCATGTCTTCTTTTCCCGAACTACGTTGACTCTGATGTTTGTTTTTGACAAACTACGTAGGCCCAGGATGCGAAATTCTGCCGAGTCCACTTCCTCTGTTTTCTTTCTCTCCCCCACCTATTTATTGTTCCAGTTTGTGCAGTTTCTTTGAGCAGTTTATTAGCAGCCTTTCCTTTTCTTGGAGCCATCTTTTGAGCGTGGATCCCGTCGAGTACGACGGACGTGAGGGGGTGTTAATCCTTCCCCTTGCGTAACCGACTCCCGTACCTTGTAATCTTTGGTCATAAGACCGTTCCTTTCCCTTTCTTAGGTTAATCCTGCGCTCCCTTTCCGTCATGGGATGAATAGCGTCGGTGGCGGCTCTGTATTTTCCCCGCCGGTTGTTTTTCGCGTTGCAACAGTTATCACTACAATGACCCAATACTACGACATCCCTCTAAGATTCTTCACTTTCCCTGATTTCCAAATCTCTCCAACCTTGGAAGACCTTGAGAGATCTCTCAATCGATCAATAAAAGAATGCAGCTTCTTTCCCAAGTTGGAAGAAGGTTTCTGTTTGACCGAACTCTCAATCGTCTTGGGTATCAACGTCAACAAGTTAGTGGTCAATTGGGACATCAAAGTTTCCATCAAGGGTTTGACTCAAAAGTTCCTCAAATCCCACGCTTGGTAAATGTTAAATAAAGAAAGGAATGACTTTTGTAGTGAAACCTTGCACTTCTGATTCATGGGATTATTTTATTCCCAAATATGGACAAGTTCGTGGATTACTTGGCAGTCGAAGTCTCTCTAACAAAGAACCCACTGTCGTTTTTACTTGTCGACTTCTATCATACTTTCAATACAAGGAATGAAAAGAAGGAGGGACCTTCCTCTGTTGTGCTCTCTTGTTACACCTGTGGATGAGGGCTCACATGCCTCAATGTGGACCCTTTGCTCAAAGTAATATGACATGGTCTCAAAATCTTGCATCTTTCTCCTCCAGTTCAATTATGTGGTACAAGAGAGAATGGGATACAAAAGTAGTCATTGCAAGATGTGGAAGGTTCCCAAACATACCCTTAATAGGAACACAATGTTGTAACAACTACAACCCCACTTTACTCAAGAGACAATCGGGGTACGCCATGTTGAGTCCTCCCGAGGATAGAGATTTCATTCCTTTCATCGTTAATATCGTGGACCCGCTCGATTCGAACGTGAAGAGAGTGCGAAGAGCTTGGACAAACATAGTATGCATTGACCGAGAATGGGGAAAGAAGAACATCATAGCCAAGGAACCCTACTTTGTATGGGTAAAAGAGAGGGCTATGGTTTTCAAGATGTGATCCTGTTTAACCCTTCTTCATTCCCCTTGATGCCCGAGCCCGAGCCTATCTTGCAAGAGGAAATGGACAAGCTTACCAACTAAATCAGAGAGTCTTAGTTCGAAAACACTTAATTATGAGTCCAACTCAATCGTTCCAAGGAACATAACCACGTCTTAGAAGATAAGGATAAACAAGTCTGTGAGTAGTTCGAGGATTGCAAGAAGAGGCTCCAAATAGCTGAAGGCCGAAGAGTTTGGGTTGGTGGATCTCTACAAGGAGCTAATTCTGAGCTAGACTTCTGCAATGACAAGTTGGATCAAGCGTACCGAACTATCAAGGACCTTGAAAAGGTCGTTGAGCGGTCTAATGCTATGAAGAAAGAAGCTATGGAGGATTACAAAGCCCAAACCTCGAGCTTAGGACCACTCTAAAGGAGTGTAAGTACCTCTTGGCTAAGGAACAACTAGAGAGAGAGAGAGAAGATTCACTGAAGCTTCTTGCGAGCAGTTCAACCTTGGACGGGCTTGCGAACGAATCAAGAATTTGAACATGGGAATCTACGACCAAGCATATGTGGAGTTGTAAAACAATTATAGATATTAGGAGGAAAGATGCCATGGAGCTGAAGCTTCCATTTCTTAAAGGGATGAAATCATCCATAATCTCCAAACCATTTACAACGAGTGGAGGGACAAATACGCCAACATGGCGGTGCTAACTAACTACGCCCTCCAAGACTTTCCTGACAAGTTGAAGGAGGTTGATCTGATTATATGCCCAAATAATACCCTTGAGAAGGTTTACAATTTCGTCAAATTCTGCAAGAAGACGATGGTCGAACTCATCACCGATATTGAGTTATAAGTCTCAAGGGGCCACTTATAGGGTTGACATATAGTTAGTTTATTTGTTTCAACTACTTGTACTTTGCAATTCCATGTATTTGTAACATGTATGATTTCCCTTCAAAGGATAAATAGAACTTTGGTGATTCACTCCAATGTGCTTTCCTTTATCTTTGATTGCAAACATAAATCGTTAAGTATTTATCGCAATAAAATAACACGATTAACCAAAGAGTTATGCTTTAAAATAAAAACAAAAATAATAATAATAAAAATTCATGCATCATTTTCATGTTTCGAAACAAAAAAAAAACATAAAAACTCATCCATCCACCCTTTTCTTGATCAGACCGATACTTCAAAGTTGACTTTTCAGTAAAATATGTGAAGACACCAACAAGTCGTCATGGAGAAACTACAACAAAACCAGAAAGCAATCCGAGAGAAAGTATCCCAAGTGAGGTCCCATATGGGGAAACTAATGGAGACGATCCAAGTGGTCTCTAGGGGGCCAAGAGATTAAGGCAAAGATGCAAGAAGACATGAACCAACATGCTAACACTGTGAATCCTCCCATTCCTCCGGTGGTCGAGACTCCAATTCCTCCTCCTCAAGTTGACCCTCCGGTCCATATAGGCACACCCGGCGGTGTCCCTCAAGTTAATATCCATCCCCTTGTCATTGAGGTAGATGGTCAACATGATGCTTTCTTCAGCCCTAGGGCTTCCTCCCAATATGATGTCTTTGGTCCCGCAACAAATGAATTGGAGAAGAAGGTAAGGACCATTGAGGAAAAGATAAAAGTAATGGAGAGTAATGATGCATTAGGTCTTGATGCAGTTGAAATGTGCTTGGTGCCTGCTGTGGTTATCCCAGCCAAATTCAAAGTCCCCGACTTTGAGAAGTATAAGGGAACCAATGATCCTAAGGCCCACATCAGAGGCTATTATCGTAAAATGGCTGCCTATTCCAACGATGACCAACTTTTGATGCACTTATTCCAAGATTCACTAAATGGGCCATCCCTAGATTAGTACATGCAATTGGAAGGCACTCATATTTGTACTTGGAGAGAGATGGCTGAGGCATTCCTCAGACATTATCAGTACAACACTGATATGGTGCCAAACCGCACACAGTTGCAGAATTTAACATAAAAATCTGAGGAAACGTTTAAAGAATACACTCACAGATGGAAGGAACTAGCAGCCAGAGTACAACCGCCATTGTTAGAGCGAGAGTTGATATACATGTTCATGGAAAACTTACAAGGCCCATACCTTGATAGGATGGTAGGCAGTGCATCCTCCAGCTTTCCCAATTTGGTCTTGGTCGGTGAAAGGATTGAGAACATGATCAAAATGAGCAAAATTCAAAACTCTGCATGTACGTCCATTGTAGCAAAGAAACCTTTTGTTCCCTATGGCAAGAAAAGAGAAGGCAAGACAAATGCAACAACAGTCGTCTGAACAAGGATTCCAACATATCAAGTTCCATATCAACAAGTGGCCATTGTGGACCTCGTCCAACCAATTCAACAATAACCTTTCACTATTCATGTTCAACCTCAACAACAACAACAACAACAACAATAATGCTACCAACAACGACAATGTCAACAACATTATCAACCACATCAACAACAATCGCAACCACAAAATCAGCAACAAAAACAAAATAGTAAGAAGGCTTGAAAGAAGGTTTGAAGCGGTTCCTATATCGTACAACCATATTCTACCATACTTATTAAGAGGATCACTTGTACAACTAAGGGAGTTGGGACCCCCACCAACAGTTTTTCCTCCCGATTATGATGCAAATGCCCATTGTTAGTTCCATTCCGGAGCTCCCGTACACTCCATCGAGAATTGCAAATCTTTGAAGTATAAAGTCCAAGATCTAATTAATTCAAAGGTAATTACGTTCGCGCCAAACAACCCGATTGTGAATATGGTAGAATTGGACGATGGAAGGAAAGTGATAACCTTTGTCAGTGAACTAAAGACTCCACTCCTTGAAATCAAGAATGTCTTGATGAAGAACAACTCGTTTCTAGTTTGTGCAATAACTTGTGAATTATGTTTAGTTGATCCGCAACAGTGTGAAAGTTTGAAGTCAACCATTCAAGACCTGATAAATCAAGGAATTCTTTTGATAGACCGATCCTCTACACTCAAATATGTGCCACTCTAGAAATACCATACGATGAAGTTCCCTCTCTACAAATTTCATATGACCTATCTCAATTAACTCTCTTAGAAAATCATGTTGCTCCAATGATAATAACAATTCCAACATTGTTCCCTACGATAACACCAAGGCAGACCCATGGGTGTATGATACCCCAGTCTACGTCCAAGGTCAAAAAATTCAAGAAGAGCCAATAAAATCCAGTGACCCAGTAATCTCTATCGTCGGAACTAGCAGGGTCATAAGAAGTGGAAGAATCTTTGCACCTGCACCTACACCATTTGGTACTAGAAATCCTTCAAACTTGAACAAGGGAAAACAAGTTGATGATACTCAGCAAAGGCAAGACTCCCTGCCTGCCAATGAGGTGGACGAGTTTTTGCGTATTATCAAAATAAGCGATTATCGAGTGGTTGAACAACTCAACCAAACACCATCCAAAATATCGATATTGTCTTTATTTATATGCTCAGAAGCGCATTTTGTATCTCACAAGAGATTTCAGTGTGCCAGTTTAAAGGAGTGGTTAACAACATAGCCACCAGTTTAAGCTTGGGTTTCAGTGACGAGGAGCTCCTTGCCAAGGAAGGAAATCACAGCAAAGCTTTCCATATCTCTATTAAGTTCATGGATACAGTTCTATCAAGAGTTTTAGTAGACATTGGATCTTCTCTCAATGTGATTCCCAAAAGCTCCCTTGCTAAGCTAACCATTTAAGGACTCGTGATGAAACCGAGTGAGCTGATAATAAGAGAATTTGATGGGTCAAGGAGGAGCATGATCGGTGAAGTAGATCTACCTATGAAGATTTCCCCCATACCTTAATCATCACTTTCATTATAATAGATATCCATCCAGCATACAGTTGTCTACTTGGAAGGCCATGGATTCACTCATCCAGAGCCATTACTGCAATGCTTCATCAATGGTAAGTCATCTCGCATATTTCCGATATATTGAATGAGAGGGAGAAATGAAGGAAATCCCATTTCAATTGTTTGAAGTTATCAACGTCAAAATGGTATGCCCGATGAGGGATGAATAAAAAAATGTTGAATTCCCAATGGCCTCCCTCCGAGATTACATGACTATCATAATGAACGGACACCCCAAGGATGGGGAAGAATGCTTGAGCTACCAAACAATAAGGACCGCTTGGGATTGGGATACAATTCCTAGAACTTGAAGAAGACACCGCCAATATCTATAAAAGGACATGTGTTCCCGTTATCAGAATACTTATCTAGTCTCGTACACCTTGTTGACAGTCATATATGTGCTTTGTGTTGCAACGCGAAAAACAACCGACGGGGAAAATACAGAGTCGCCACCGACGCTATTCATCCTATGACGGAAAGGGAGCGCAGGACTAACCTAAGAAAGGGAAAGGAACGGTCTTACGACCAGAGATTACAAGGTACGGGAGTCGGTTACGCAAGGTGAAGGTGTTAGCACCCCTCACGTCCGCCGTACTCGACGAGAACCACGCTCAAAATATAGCTCAAAGGAAAGGAAAGGGTTTCTGCTAAACTGCTCAAAGAAATTGCACAAACTGGAACAATAAACAGGTGGGGGAGAGAAATATAACGGAGGAAGTGGACTCGGCAGGATGTCGCATCCTGGGCCTACGTAGTTTGTCAGAAACAAACATCAGAGTCGACGTAGTTTGGGAAAAGGGGACATGCTCGCTAGGACATCGTATCTTATGCCTACGTATCTTCTCTATCCAGAGGAGAATCAGAGCACTCGTAGCTCGGCTAACGCACGCTGAAACAAGACACCAAAAAGGGATGCTAAGACGTCAAAAGAAACACCCAAAAGGAAACAGAATGCCAATACATGGACTTACACCCGACTCCTAACAATAACAAACAGGAAACAGAATGCCAATACATGGACTTACACCCGACTCTTAACAATATCAAATGCTAACCAGCGAACACCAATGAGAAAGGTTATCAGAACAAACCCCAAGAAAGTAACCAAATATCCTGAATAAACTGCCGATATGTATAACCAGTCACTACAAATGACCCCCAAAGATGAACCCCAAAGATGAACCCCAATATGAACCCCAAGTGAATAACAATCATCACAAATGAATCCCGAGATGAACCCCAATATGAATAACAATCATCACAAATGAACCCCGAATATGAACCCCAAAGATGAACCCCGAACGGATAACAGGTAACCAAAGTGAACCCCAACTAGTGAACCCTGACTAATAACAGAAGAAATCCCCCAAGGTATGAACATACCACTCACACACACGCTGAACAAACGGATACTCACACCAACGCCAGCAAATGCCGGAAACAAAAGAATCGAAACGGTAAATAGAATTCGAGAATAAAGGTGAACACACGCGAAAACAAAAGAAAGGGTGAATAATACACAAAACAAAGAAAAGGGTGAATAACACACAAAACAAAGAAAAGGGTGAATAACACACAAAACAAAGAAAATGGTGCCTAGAGAGATTATCCTCAACCTCCTGCCTACGTATCTCATCTGGTATGAGAATCAGGGCGACGTAGTTCCCCTTACCAGGGGTAAAACACTCTCCTAACCAGAGACCAGGGAAATAACAAACTAATAGGGAGACTAAGACTCGAGCCTATTAGTTGTCACGCAATCAACATCCCTAAGTTGAGGTCTCTAACAAGAACTTAACTCACACAGGAAGCGAGCCAACTCAAGTCTAAACTCTACATACGGTCAACCTCCTCAGAAGTTAATCGTACGACTCCTACAGAAAAGGAGATGAGAAGAGGAAAAAAAATAAACACACCAACACAAGTGAACAAGCATCACACACTATATCCATACAGGAGTCTCAAACAATGGTTGGGCTTTAGTCAAGAGGGGTCATATCAACCTCGACAAACAAGCCAAACTGTAAGGGTAATCAAATGGGCTCTTAACCACTGACATTGAACGTCAGGGTGAGCATATCAAAATGGTAATGAGGATGGGACCTGATAGCACATAACCCTGGCCAGGGTGAGCTTATGACACAGAAAGCGTGGGGATCTAGAAAGTGGGATCCTTTTCCACTTGATAGACTCTGGATAAAAGATCTGGGGCACATGTTCAGAAGCATCAGCACGTAGTGCGAGCATAAAGAACGACACGCTGAATAATGGAGGATTGGCTACTAATCCCTTTTATCCGTCAATTGCCTCTTCTCTTGGAGGTCTTATCAAATAACATATGCCTCTTCTTGGAGGTATTTGGGCACAATTTTAAACAAACACAAACAGAGCCTCTGAAGGAGGACTTGCCAGCAAAATGCCTGCCAAAAAGGTGACAGGACTTCAGACTACATGAAGTAAGAAGCTAACTACCTGAGTGGTGTGTCAACCACAATCCAATGCTCAAGCAAGAGCTAAAGCAAGCAAGAAACTAAGGTACCTGTACAAAGACTAAACAGTTAGTACTTCAGTTGTAAAACCAGAAGACAAGCAGTGAAACCCTCTAACAGTTACACAATCCAATGCATAGGTGCCCTAGCACTCAAATAAGCTCATGGGCTCACCACATCAATTAAAGCCCTACAAAACAAACATAGGTCAGAACTCAAATGCATTTTGTATCTCACAAAGTGAGAACAAACCCAATCATCAATGATGAGTATCCAAACCTGAAACACCAGAGAAAGTTAGTTTATGTACATCCAATCAACACAACAAAGCATAAACAAACAATGGCATGAGATGAATTGAATCAAGATCACTAATCAGGGATCAAACCAATGTAAAAGAGGCAAAGGCTCACACCACAAAGAAGCAAACCCCAAAATTGGGTCAAAACCCTAGTATAAAGACAAGACTCAAAACCTAACCAAATGACCAATCCAGGACCCATCCTTTTGCACATCACACATTCAAACACTCCCTCCAATTCCCTCAAAAGGACCAGCATCAAATCAATAATCAAGTATCTCAACTTGTCTATGTAATGTAATGACCAAAAATATGCACAAAATGAACTTCCAACTTAGAAAATTTATATCAAACCAGAAATGCATGCAATGACTTTGAGATTTTCTGTATAAGTTCTTTATGCCATTAAAGTTCAATACGCAAAAGATCAAGTCCAGAATGATAAAAAATTCTATGTGATAAAAAATGCACCAATTCAATGTCAAAAATGTGACACAAATTGTCACATTTTTCTCCATGTGTCAAAAATGATGATAACATGTGAGAAAAAATCCAAACCAGTGACCAATAATTCATGTCATGTATGAATTTAATGAATGCAAAAAATTGGATCAAAAAGCTCAAAATTAAGGATTTCACAATGCATTGAATGCACTAGACTAATTTGGCACAATATTGCTTCAAGAATTCCCATATAAAAATCCAGACATCAAAAATTCATGAATTTAACACCATTAAAAAGTAGACATCAATACAAAACTATGAAAAAAAATTGGGACTCAATCGGACAATTTTTGGATTTTTTATGAATTAAACAAAATGACCAAAGTAATTGGAAAATAAAATGGAAAATGGAGGGAAATAAAATATTTGAATAAACACAGAAAAATCACCAGCCATTGGATCTGGCGCGCGTCTGAGATCAACGCTCCTCATTCAAACAATGAAATGCACTGTTTCATTAATTGACTCAGCCTCCCAATCATCAGTCCATGCATGCGTGGCTTCAGTCAAAGGAACCTCACCCAATCACTCGTCCACGCATTGCTCCACATGGCGTACACGCATCAAACCCTAGCTAACACACAGACGCCGGAGCTCCGCTCCAGTCGTCTTCCCCGATGAACACACGGTGGCTCCCACGGCGGCGCCACCACAATTTTTTCCAGAATTTCCCCAGACCTATGTCATTCCACTCAGTTTTCAACGCTGATTCCAAATATCCTATTGGCTTATCCTAATTCTCCCTAGGTTTTGCAAATTGAAGAGAGAAAGTTTCTAGATCAAAACTTCCAGTCGCCACTAAATCCTCAATTCTCACTCAATCTCAATTCTAAACACATATCCATGATCTACACATCACGATCTTCAATCCTATAACCTAAAATCAGCAAAAGGAGAGAGTGAAAATGAAGTCACCTGGAAATGGAGACCTCTGAAACCGCAATCTCACGAGCTCAGCCGCTCTAGATCAACTCCTATGAACTTCCTTTGAAGCTTTATGCAAAAAGAAACGGTTGAAACCTCTTAAACACGCCTCAATTTCCAAATCCGATTGCCATGAGAATGCATTTGAACTGCTTGATTTCTTGATGAATTGCACCAAACGATGGATGATTCTTGATCAGTGAAGCATGAGGATCAAGAATATGCAATGATCTTTGAGAATTGTGTGAAGAAAATGCAAATTCGAAGAGAGAGAAATTTGACAGAGTTCTTGAATTCTAGATCTGAAATGGTTGTTATGGCAGTTATGATTAGGGTTTTGCTACTTATATCCCTTGCTAATGACACTGCTAATCATTTTATCCATTTACTAATCATGATTAGTGAGTTATGAAGCAACTTGCAAAAATGCAAATGGAGCTCTCATGGCCATAATGCACCTGTTCAGCCCCATGTTAGGATCTTAATCCACTCAAGAACAACCAATGGTCAGGATTTGAAGATTGTTTAGCTTGCATCTTAAGCCAAGAATGAATGGTGAAGATTTTCTTCATTTTGAACATGTGTGAAACCATGAATGTACACGCCTATTTCATGCATGGCAATGGCTCATTTTCACTCCAATATGGTCTATCAAGAATGCTGAAGTGAAGCCTTGCCTTGGTTCTTTGCGAATCTTGATTTGTAGGATGATATCATCCTTAGAACAAATGTGAAATAATGTGACTTTTGACCATGATTCCTCTTGCACAATTGAGTAAAATGATGTCATTTTGAGATGCCTTGAACATGAGAAGCACTTTGCAAAAACAATGAACCAATTTGAAGCATTATATCAAAAGTTATGCCATTTTGAATTTCCATGCACACTTTGTGATCAAATGACCATAACTCCTCAACCATTCATCATATGAACACGAATTAGGACGTTTTGGAAAGGGGAGACAAAGATCTACAACTTTCATGTTCACCCAAAATCCATTTGGGACTTCCTTAATATTGAAAAAAAAAAGTTGAAAGTGGACCAAAACTTGCCAAATTTGGAAACTTTGAAATACAGGCCATTTTCCATTTTTAGTAACTTTTGTCATGACCTTTGCATATTTAAGATGGATGTTTAGAATGAAGAATAGACCCCATTTGAACATGATTGAGGTATCTCAACTCATTTCCCCACCTCATAGCCCTCAGTTGACTACACAGTTGACTTTTGGTCCTCAGATGACCTTGAAATGTCTTGCTCCACTTGAGCCTCTACCACTTGGTGAAATTGCTTCAAAATGAAACCCTAGCTCATGTAAGCTCCTTATAATAGCCATGTGATCCTCAGCCTAAGATAACACCTCATCTCTTTGGGAAACCCTAGTTGGAAGAACTGCATTGATTAGGGTTGACCAGAGGTCACAACCCTAATCCAGAGGAACTTGAGGATGAATTCTGAAACCCTTGAAGATGATAGAACCATGATGATGGTGACATATCTTTGCAGATGAGATGATGCTCAAACCCTTTGAAGAATCAAGAAACCCTAATTGAAGCCCATGCCCTCAGATGGTTGATGATCAATTCATAGAGACCCTCAGGCTTGAATCACCTAACTTCCCCATCTTTTGAAAAGACTTTGGAGGATGATCTTCTCATTTCATATGAGATGCAAAATGAAATTCCTAATGTCCTAAAACATGAAATGCAATGCCCCAACCTAGTCTCAAGAAGAGGAGGGCAAATTTTGAGGTGTTACAGTTGCTCCTATTCAATCCACTGTGAACCTGTCGGTATGAACAGCCTCGGCTTTCAGATGATCAGGGTGAAGAGTGGTTGAATACCAAGAACAAACGAACAATTTGCGCTCCACTGGAAATTTCCTTTTTGTTATTATATTTTTTTTCTTTTCTTGAACCCAAAGACTTCTTTGATTATTTTTTTTCGCGCGGCTGATCCCTGATCACCGTATTTGAACCCCGACAACTTCATGTCACTCTTGCTGCCAAACAATGAACCCCGTTCTCCATTTGAACCCCAGTCGCCTGACGATAACTCTCGATCGTCGTTGTGAACCCCATTCTCCAGAAGACACCCTGTGTCTCCTTTTCTCCATTTGAACCCCGCTCTCCAGAAGACATCTTGCGTCTCCTTTTCTCCATTTGAACCCCGTTCTCCATTCTCTTGTGATAATTCCGTTGGAAACGTCGAAAATAACACCAACCACCACTCTGATGGCGACATACCAGAGGGTACACTTTCACAAAAGAAAGGTAATATGTGCATTTCTTCCTTTGAAGACACCCATAACGACTTTTGTTGGCCTCGCCAAAGTCTAAGGTGACACATGATCAGAAGACAATCCCGAGGACCTCATCCCGGATACAATCTTCAATCCCCATCTCCATCTCCAGTTGAACCCCGTTCTCCAAAAAATGCCCAGCCATTCCTTTTCTCTTGGTGGACTCCAATCTCCGCGCTGATCGCATAACGTTCTCCAATCTTCATTTCTATCTCCGCACGACAGAATCTCTTCCTCCAATATCGCGCTACTGGGGAATACTGTTGATTCAAAATCACGATGCCAAGCTCCTCAGAGTACATCTTCACTAACCAACAAAACCAACTCTCAAACGGTAACCACGGCTCGAGACTAGCTTATGCTTGCAATGCCGATGCATGAGTTTTACAGCGTAATGCTCCATAACCATTGAAATGCTACGCAACTAGTTATGAAATATGCTATGCTTCTCTAAATGATGAATGCATAAAAAGTATCCCCCTCAGGGGACAGCACAAGCAACTCTGTTGAGGAACTTGATATCGCTCCAATCTCCAACCCTGCTTGGGATAATACTGATGCCGAGGAAAGAGTAACCCTCACTGGGGATGACCTCCACTGAATTCGATCTTCTTGGCGACTTCACTAGGGAAAAAACTACCAACGCACACCCCTACCGTGGGAACAGCAACCTTCAGGCCTGGCTGTTGAGGAAACACCAACCTCGAACCCGTTGGGGAGATACAGAATATTTGATACGGAACACCCATCGACTCGTCGAACACTGGTATTCACCATCTAACCACAGTGTCAACTTTTACTTTTGAGAGCTCCCAGACTCATCCGGTCTTTCCTGATTCATCACCTCGTATTCTCGACTTCTCCCTACTTCCAGCAAATCGACCTCCTTAGGTTCGTGCCAACTCTCCAGTCTTCATACTTTGAAGAGTCTTCTTGATTAACCCTCTAGGATCGTCACAATTCTTTCTCCGTCTCTACGCCATTCTTCAATTCCTCGTCCCTGATTGGACCTCAAAGGAATCTTTGGTCGAAAAGAAACACCTCGCACCACAACCTGTAAGTGAGTGAAAATAACCAACAGCACCTGCAAAAGAGATCGTCAGATAAAACGTGCCCCAGGCGCGCCAAAATTTCAACACCCAGGTCACTCTACCTTCCGAATAAGATTTTAAGTTTCAATCCTCTAAACATGCATTGGAAGGGACCCCTACATCTCAAAATGCAAAGATTATTATCAAAATAAACGGATGTTTTTGCAATCAAAGCGGTAATGAAAACAAAAACAAAATTATTTGACTGAATATGCATTTTATTGATTGAAAAAGATGGCTCGTAACTGAGCAGTACACAGGAAGCAATCCCTGAAAAGAGGTAATTACGCACAAAAGGAAAATCTATCCTAATGGCAATGTGAACCTGTGATCTCATCGAGTTCCAACCCGGTTACAACCCATATGTCCTCAAGACTCTCCGCGCTTTCTGCCTTCCGAAACAAGACGCTTCCGACCGATCTCTGCTTTTAGATTATCCATGTGTCATATCCAAAGCACAAACGACCATGCTAGACGCAGTTGTTCGTTTTACTCCCTCTTTTTCCTGGACCTCCCTTTCGGGTTTTCAGTCCACCGGGATACCCTTTTTTGCCCAGGCCTCCCTTGTGGGGTTTTCGACCTGTCGGGTGTACAATTTTTTTTCTTTTTATCCCTAATTTTTTCCTGAACCTCTTTCATTTTCATTTTTTTTATTTTTTGGTTCACCAGGATGCCCATTTTTGCCTGGACTATTTTATTCTTTCCGTCCAGCGGGTCTCTTATACGAAGTATTTTTTAACTGCGTCCGCATTCACAGGGGATGGAAAATCCTCACCTTCCATGGTCGTCAACAACAAGGCTCCGCCAGAGAAGACCTTCTTGACCATGAATGGACCTTCATAATTGGGTGTCCACTTGCCCCGACGATCGTTCTGAGGAGGATGGATCCTTTTCAACACCATATCTCCCACATGGTACACACGAGGTCGCACCTTTCGGTCAAAAGCACGCTTCATTCGCTGCTGGTACAACTGCCCATGACAAATGGCCGCCAGCCTCTTTTCCTCAATCAGGCTCAACTCTTCATACCGAGTCCTTACCCATTCAGCCTCTTCCAATTTCACATCCATCAATACTCTAAATGACGGAATCTGGACCTCAACTGGTAGCACAACTTCCATCCCATACACAAGTGAGAAAGGCGTTGCCCCAGTAGATGTACGCACTGAGGTTCGATACCCATGCAATGCAAACGGCAACATCTCGTGCCAATGCATATAGGTCACGACCATTTTTTGCACAATCTTCTTAATATTCTTATTAGCCGCCTCGACTGCCTCATTCATCTTTGGACGATAAGGAGAAGAATTGTGATGCTCGATCTTGAAATCCCGACACAGTTCTACCATCATCTTGTTGTTGAGATTAGAACCATTATCAGTGATGATTCTTTCGGGAACCCCATATCTGCAAATGATGTCTCTCTTCAGGAACCTGGCCACGACCTGTTTCGTCACGTTTGCATAAGACGCCGCTTCCACCCACTTGGTGAAGTAATCAATAGCCACTAATATGAACCGGTGCCCATTCGAAGCTGTAGGCTCGATCTTTCCGATCATATCAATGCCCCACATAGCAAACGGCCACGGAGACGACATCAAACTCAACGAATTTGGAGGCACGTGCACCTTGTCAGCATAAATCTGGCATTTATGACATTTCCGCACGAAGTTGAAACACCGAGCCTCCATTGTCATCCAGTAATATCCAGACCTTAGCGACTTTTTCACCATCGCGTTCCCATTGGCGTGGGTACCAAACGATCCCTCGTGCACCTCTTTCATCAATTGGCTTGCTTCTTTGTCATCGACACATCTGAGCAAAACCCAATCAAAATTTCTCTTGTACAAAACCCTATCTTTATTCAGATAGAACGCTATGGCCAACCTCCTCAGAGTCTTTCGGTCCTTCTTAGACGCTCCCTCGGGATACTCTTGGGTCTCCAGATAACGCTTGATGTCATAATACCACGGCTTTTCATCATCAGGCACGGTTTCGACAACAAACACATAAGCCGGTCTATCTAGCCGTACCACCTCAACACCAGGAACTTGATTCCACCACTGCACTTTAATCAAAGCGGCCAGAGTAGCCAAGGCATCTGCTAAAGGATTTCTTCCCTCGGCACATGGTGTAATTCCACCTTGGTGAAGAACGTCAACAATCTCCTCGTATAATCCCGATATGGAATTAAAAAGGATTTATGCGTTTACCATTTCCCGTTAACCTGGTTCACAACCAAAGTTTAATCTCCATAAATAACAAGGTTCTTGATTCGCAAATCAATCGCCTCTTCGACACCCAAGATACAAGCTTCGTATTCAGCCACATTGTCGGTGCATTCAAATGTTAGTCGGGCAGCAAAAGGAATGTGGGATCCCTTCGGCGTAACCAAAACAGCACCAACTCCGCTACCATTCACGTTAACAGCCCCATCAAACATCAGAATCCATTCAGACTCAGGGTCAGGCCCCTCCTCCGGGATAGGTTCCTAACAATCTCTCGATTTGAGAAACATGATGTCCTCATCAGGGAACTCAAATTTCATCGGTTGATAATCCTCAATGGGTTATTGGGCGAGGTAATCAGACAATACACTCCCCTTTATTGCTTTTTACGAAGTGTACTGGATATCGTATTCAGTCAAAGTGGTACGAACCAGCATATACTGTCTCAGTCGGCGAGCAGCCCATGCCAAAGCGCAACAAGTTTTCTCGAGTAGTGAATATCTTGTTTCACAGTCGGTAAACTTTTTGCTAAGGTAGTAAATTGCATGCTCTTTTCGACCAGACCCATCATGCTGCCCCAGTACACACCCCATGGACCCCTCAAGGACTCTCAAGTACAGGATTAACGGTCGCCCCTCCACAGGAGGCATCAGAATCGGAGGCTCTTGCAAATATTCTTTTATTTTTTCAAATGCCGCTTGACAATCATCATTCCACCTGACCGTTTGTGTTGATTCTAAGTGTTGGCAACAATTTTGGTAAAACAAAGAGTGTTCACAAGATGTCTTGTGTGATGTCTTAACATAAGATATCCTATGTACCTGCTAGAGTTAAAGAACATATGCAAGCAGGATTGTTTCAGAATGCCACATAAAATGACAAGGCCTCTGATATTGGTTGTACCTGCTGGAGCTTAACTGGAAGACATGTTCATGCAGGATTGTTTCAGATGACATACACACTCTCATGGTATCGGATATGGCTGTACCTGCTATAAAAGGAAATTGGATTATGCAGGATTTTTATAGGATGTCAGACCCGATGTCATGACATCCTGTACACAGAACATTCAGTATGAATGTCTGGTGTTTTGTGATTGCACAATTAATGGCAATCATTGGTTGATTGAAGATATGGCTAGCTGGCGCATTCTATCAGGGATTTCAACCAGATTTACTTATTTTCCAGGGAGATCTATACAGCTGTTATAAAAAGATTTGATTGGAAAATATATTTAGGGTTTTCAAGATGTCCAATGTTTCTACAAAAAGGGACTCAGAAAACCTGATTGTACACACAACCAAGACTGGGTGAAATTTAGAGAGAGACTAGGGTTTATGTTTGTAGGTCATTCAAGTCATCCATTGATGATTGAATTGGACTGATTTGTCTTCTTGATCAAAGCTTTGAAGCAAGATCAAGAGTGTGTCTTATTGATGAAACTGTGAAGTAAAATCAAGAGTTTGTAATTGAAAAGTATTTTCTTTTCACAAGGGATTGTTATTTAAGATCACGGGTTTGTGATTGTAAGGGAAGTGAGTGGGTTCCCATATCTAAGAGTGCTTAGGTAGAAATTGCACGGGTAGAGATTAGGTGAGAAAGACTGTAACTTGGTGAAGTTTACGGATAGTCTTTGAACTAATTCTATTATAGTGAATTTCCTTCCTGGCTTGGTAGCCCCCAGACGTAGGTGAGTTGCACCGAACTGGATAAACAATTGCTTGTGTGATTTGCTTTACCATTCTGGTTTTGTTTATCCATTGTTTATAACCAGATATCAGTGTCGTGACATTACCTTCGACATCTTATATCTAATACCAGAATTCCAATTGGTATCAGAGCAGGCATCCTGCTCTGGTTCTGGGTGAGATCTAGGGGCAATACTTTCTGGTACAATGTAGAGAGATGGAGGATCTGTTCATAGGCCACCAATCTTGGATGGTTCTAACTATGACTATTGGAAACCTAGAATGGTAGCGTTTTTGAACTCCCTTGATAACAAGGCGTGGAAAGTTATGCTAACAGGTTGGGTGCATCTTGTCATTACTAAAGAAGGAGTAGCCACCACTGAGAAGAAGCCTGAAGAACAATGGTCCAAGGAGGAGGATGATCTTGCTCTTGGAAACTCTAAAGCCTTGAATGCAATATTCAATGGGGTAGACAAGAATATTTTCAGGCTGGTAAATAACTATGAAGTGGCCAAAGAGGCTTGGAACATTCTCAAGGTCACTCATGAAGGCACCACTAGGGTAAAGATGTCTAGACTTAAGGATGAAAGAAGATGAAAACTTAAGGATGAAAGAAGATGAAAACATTCATGAATTTCACATGAGTATCCTTGAGATTGCTAATGCTTGAGGAGCCCAGGGAGAGAAGATGACAAATGAAAAGTTGGTGAGAAAAATACTTAGGTCACTACCTAAGAGATTTACAATGAAGGTGACTGCCATAGAAGAGTCTCAAGACATCTCCAACATGAGGGTAGATGAGCTAATTGGGTCCTTCCAAACCATTGAGATAGGATTGATTGAGGGAACTGAAAAGAAAACCAAGAGCATTGCCTTTGTATCCAACACAGACGAGGAAAACATTAAAGATATGGATAAAGAGTGGGCCAATGAAGTTGCAATGATGGGGAGACAGTTTAACAGATTGTTAAAGAAAATGGATGTCAGATCCAAGGCAAATGTCAAAAACATCTCATCTGACATCAGCAATGGAAGAAGAGTAAGGTCAGAAGAAAAGCCCAAAGAAGGAAAAGAAGTAAAGTGCTATGAATGTGATGGGTATGGACACATTAGAACAGAATGTGGTACCTACCTCAAGAAGCAGAAGACGAGTCTTGCTGCCACCTGGTCAGATGAGAGTGACACAGAGGAGGCTGCAAATCTTGTGACTGCTTTGACAGGAAGATGGGGATCTGATGAAGACTCTAGTGATGATGAAGTTACCTTTGACGAATTGGCATCTACCTACAGAGAGCTGTGTCAGAAAAGTGTGGAGCTGAACAAGCAGTCTTTAAACCAGAAGAAAGACATAACTCAACTTGAGAATGAGAAGGTAGAATACTTGGAAACCATCTCCAAATTGAAAACAGAAGTTGTGGCTCTAAAAGTCAAGCTAGATGAAGATCAACAAGTTGAGAGTCAGAAGATAGTTCAACTGGAGAAAGAAAAAGCAGAACATGTGGAAACCATCTTCAAGCTAAACCTAAATGCAGCAATAGTAAGAGAAGGTCCAAGATGTCACATCATATGTCACACCATCAGAAGAAATAACAGTAGAAAGACAAACACCAAAGATGAAGATGTCATTACTGTGGGAAATTTGGACACTCAAGGCCCTTCTGCTATAAGCTGTATGGTTACCCTACTCCCTTCCATCAACATCATCAGAAGAGCAAACACCAAAGATGGAGATGTCAATACTATGGGAAAGTTGGACTTTCTAGGTCTTCCTGTTATAAGTTGTATGGTTATCCTAGCCACGTTCATCAACAGACTCACTATCAACCCAGACCCAAACATCAAAGGCCTATCAACAAGAAGCAATGGGTTACTAAGACTAATGTTAGAAGTCTAATGTCTCACAAAGAAGAGTGGTATTTTGATAGTGGATGCTCTAGACACATGACTGGGAACTCAGACTTGATAACTGATCTTCACCCTCATGACTTAAGCTATGTAACCTTTGGTGATGGAGCTAAAGGTGAAATAAAGGGGATAGGCAAGCTTGAGTGTCCTGGAGCTCCTAAACTTGACAATATTCTTCTGGTCAAGGGCTTGACTTCAAATCTAATAAGCATCAGTCAGCTAGGAGATCAAGGTTTGAGTATCATCTTCACTAAAACTGAATGTCTGATTGTGAACAAAGACAGTGAAGTAATTATGAAAGGAATCAGGACCAACAACAACTGCTACATGTGGAGCTCTCAAATGGATAACCCCTCTAAGATAAGTACAGTTGCAAGAAGAATCTTCAAGGGAAAGGAAAAGTGTCAGATAAGGATGCCAAACCTCAAGGAAGAAAAGGTCATGATGGCCCAAACACCTGAACACATGACTGGTGGTATGAAGTCTGAAGGTAGTAAGAGCTTTGCTGAGACACAAGGGACTATGAATGCAAAGGAAATTAAGAAGATATCAGATGAATGCAACAATGCTCAACCAAGTTGGATGAAAATTCTAATAATTACATACAATGTCACACTCGATGTTATGACATTATATTATGACAACTTGGATGGTACACCCTTGTCCAAAGATCATATTCAGCACAGCTGGACCAAGTACATCACGTGCTTTCATCACTCATGTAGAAAATATGTAGAAAACAAACTCATAGTTTTACAGCATGAAATGCAACTAACCAACAAGACTGCAAGGGATTGGTATGTTGTTCAACTGAAATATGAAAAGGGAAAATTAGGGGATTGGTTTCTTGAGAAAATATGGGAATTAATGAGGAGTGGAAAAGGCAACAAAAATATTGTCTGCCCAATGAAAAGAAAAAGCCACATTAATAATGAACCATCTCCTAGTATTGGAAATAGCATACTCTGCTTGAACACAATTCTCTCCATCTTCATCAAACTTCTCAAAGAACCTCTTCTAGGGCAAAGAAAGTTTTCTCAAAAGTTCAACAACATGTCTCAACATCCGTCAACATCTAGCTCAAAATCCTTTCATACTAGAACTTCCTCCATGGAATTTTTAGATGAAGATTTGATGGACGTAACTCCTTTGCGTATGATACCAGGTAACGTTCCAAGCTCCCCTTCCATGGCTAGAGCTAAGCAAGGTAACACTCCTGAAAAATCGCCTGATAAAGAGGACATGTACTCTACTGATCGCATCATAAGAAACCTAGTTACTAGGACACTGAATAAAGAGCATGGAGTTAAGGACATTTTTACCCCTCTGTCCAGAAGGGACCCCTTACCTGAGGAAGAAGGGTCTGAGGAAGAAGATGACATGTTGGTCAATCTTGTGAAAACAAGTGTAGCTAATAGACTGAGAAAAAGGAAGAGTATGGCTGAGATAAGGACAGGTAGGAAGGAGAAAAAGGTTGCTGGTATAGGTCCCTCCAAGACTTGGAGTAAAGTAGAGGTCAGGAAGATGAAGGAGAGTGAGAGTTCTGAATTTGATGAGGATGTCGAATATGATGTCTCAGACATTTCCCCTGTTAAAAGGAAGCCTGTAAAGAAGTCTCCAAACAAAGTGGTTGTTGTTCATCTTGACAATATCTCGTTTCACGTGGAAGGTGGTGCTGCCAAATGGAAGTTTATGACTCAAAGAAGGGTAGCAGTAGAAAGAGAATTGGGAAAAGAAGCAAGTGAAGTAAAAGAAGTCATGGAAGCTTGGAAGGTTCTGAAGGTACAGGTGAAGACACAAGTGAAGGTGAAGATGATTCTTCTTCTTCTGATTAATGGTACCTGACTGAATTGAAGACTTAGAGGGGTGCTGGAAGGTGTGGTGGAAGTTGTTGGTGTTTGGAAGGCTGTTATCTTGTTTGGTTTTTGTTTTTGTATTTTGTGGCGGTCCTCTTGATACCTGTTATGTAATATTTAGGGCTCTTAATGAGTTCCTTGGATTTGTTCATTATCTCAGCTTTCTGCTGTGTATAATGTTGGTGTGTACTTCCTGAATATTCTGTTTTAACATGCTTAATGTTATAACATCAGTTTTAACTTTCTCTGCTAGACTAATAGACATTTATTTTGTCTGATTGGTCACCTTTGGTCAATTTTGACTAAAAAGGGGGGAGAAGTGCTTGATATATGGAAGTTGGATGTGGCTGAACAGAAGTACAACTATTATTGAAAGACGTGCACAGGTGTTGATGTTATAGCAGATGTCAGTGTGACATTCTGGCTGGTACAGGTGCTGGAGTTACAGTAGCTGTTTTTTTTTATGTATGCACAGATTTAGGGGGAAAAGAAGTACCCTTGTACATTGTGCATTTGTGTGTCTTACTAGTTGCATCCATAACTAGTAATTCTAGTGATTGTTGCACAGATTAAGGGGGAGGAGAAGTACCCTTGTGCATGTGTGTATTACTAGTAGCCACAGCTAGTAATTGTTTTTTTTCTGCTGCTGATTAAACTACTGTTATGTGGTTTAAACTGCTGATAGTTTGCCTTGTGAACAAAAAGGACAAATATATGTTTTAGCCAAAATTTGCCAAAGGGGGAGTTTGTTGATTCTAAGTGTTGGCAGCAATTTTGGTAAAACAAAGAGTGTTCACAAGATGTCTTATGTGATGTCTTAACATAAGATATCCTATGTACCTGCTGGAGTTAAAGAACATATGCAAGCAGGATTGTTTCAAAATGCCACATAAAATGACAAGGCTTCTGATATTGGTTGTACCTGCTGGAGCATAACTAGAAGACATGTTCATGCAGGATTGTTTCAGATGACATACACAATGTCATGGTATCTGATATGGTTGTACCTGCTATAAAAGGAAATTGGATTATGCAGGATTTTTATAGGATGTTAGACCCGATGTCATGACATCCTGTACACAGAACATTCAGTATGAATGTCTGGTGTTTTGTGATTGCACAATTAATGGCAATCATTGGTTGATTGAAGATATGGCTAGCTGGTGCATTCTATCAGGGATTTCAACCAAATTTACTTATTTTCCAGGGAGATCTATACAGCTGTTATAAAAAGATTTGATTGGAAAATATATTAAGGGTTTTCAAGATGTCCAATGTTTCTATAAAAAGGGACTCAAAAAACCTGATTGTACACACAACCAAGACTGAGCGAAATTTAGAGAGAGATCTAGGGTTTGTGTCTGTAGGTCATTCAAGTCATCCATTGATGATTGAATTGGACTGATTTGTCTTCTTGATCAAAGCTTTGAAGCAAGATCAAGAGTGTGTCTTCTTGATTGAAACTGTGAAGTAAAATCAAGAGTTTGTAATTGAAAAGTATTTTCTTTTCACAAGGGATTGTTATTTAAGATCACGGGTTTGTGATTGTAAGGGAAGTGAGTGGGTTCTCATATCTAAGAGTGCTTTCGTAGAAATTGCACGGGTAGAGATTAGGTTAGAAAGACTGCAACTTGGTGAAGTGTACGGATAGTCTTTGAACTAATTCTATTATAGTGAATTTCCTTCCTGGCTTGGTAGCCCCCAAACGTAGGTGAGTTGCACCGAACTGGGTAAACAATTGCTTGTGTGATTTGCTTTACCATTCTGTTTTTGTTTATCCATTGTTTATAACCAGATATCAGTGTCGTGACATTACCTTCGACATCTTATATCTGATACCAGAATTTCAGTTTTATCTTTTCTCAACAACTTGAATATGGGTTCACACGTGGCTGTTAGATGGGATATGAACCGTGAAATGTAGTTCAACCTACATAAGAAACCACGAACCTCTTTTCCTGTTCTCGGTTCAAGCATTTCTTGTATCGCTTTTACTTTAGTAGGATCAACCTCGATTCCCCTTTCACTTACAATAAACCCCAGCAACTTGCCGGACCGCACTCCAAAAGTGCACTTATTCTGATTCAACCTCAATTTGAATTGTCTTAACCGGTCAAACAACTTGGCCAAGTCTACCAGATGCCCCTCTTCTATTTACGACTTTGCTATCATGTCATCAACATAGCATTCGATCTCATGATGAATCATATCATGAAACAAGGTCACCATAGCTCTTTGATACGTGGCACCGACGTTCTTGAGACCGAACGGCATCACCTTATAATAAAAAGTGCCCCATGGTGTGATGAACGTTGTTTTCTCCATATCATCTGGCGACATTTTAATTTGATTATAGCCAGAAAAGCCATCCATGAAGGAAAACGCCGAGAATTGAGCTGTACTATCTACCAACACATCGATGTGAGGTAACGGGAAATCATCTTTCGGGCTAGCTCTATTCAAATCCCGGTAGTCCACACACATCCTCACCTTTCCATCCTTCTTCGGTACCGGCACAATGTTCGCGACCCAAGGCGGATAATTAGTGACAACTAGGAAACCAGCATCCAACTGTTTTTGTACTTCCTCTTTGATTTTCATGGCCATCTCGGGTCGAGTTTTGCGCAACTTCTGCTTTACTGGAGGACAATCTTCTCTCAATGGCAACTTGTGTACAATAATATTGGTATCTAACCCTGGCATGTCCTGATAAGACCAGGCAAAGATATCAACATACTCTTTCATCAGTGCCACCATTCTGCTCTTGACATTCGTCTCCAAAGCGGCTCCAATTTTTACTTCCTTTCTTACCTCCTCGGTACCCAGATTAACAATCTCAACTTGCTCCTCGTGCGGTTGAATCACCTTCTCCTCTTGTTTCAACAACCTGGCTAACTCTTCCGGCAGTTCACAATCTTCTTCGCCTTCTTCTTCGGCATGATAGATCGGGTTGTCGAAGTCATATATGGGTGTAACAGGATTGTCATCAATGAGATCCGGAGAATAATCGCATCTGCATGAATGTTGATTCATGCATTGCTTTAGGGTCGGAACGAGACAAATTAACAAGGAAGGAAAATGAAAACAAACATTGCCATTTTATTATGTTATTTTTTTAAACTGCAAAAATAAATGAAAAACAGAGAGCACCGCTTTAAATGCGAAAAACAATCTGTTTATTAATGATGCAAATAATGCAAAATGAAACACATGGGGTGGCCCTTACAATGGACCATTACGTTTTGGGCAAAACGTATGGCTTTCATGCAAACAGAATTGACAAACAGAAATATTACTCTTCACTCAGAGTGACAGTGATGATCTTTTCGGCTTTCCAGTTATGGATCTCCATTCCTGGTAAGCACGGTTTTATCCACGAGTCGAGCTCGGAGTCACTGTCAGTGTCTTTACCCACAGCACAGATGCGACCTTGATCTACATTCCAGCACTGGTGAATGTGAACGGTTGGCGACGACCTTTATCCTGTCCAGACGAGCCTCGGCCTGACTGGTAACCAATCCCAAACTTATCCTCCTTCACCGAAACATCTAACACTCTTCCCCAACCTGGGGCCTCTCCACTTTTCACCACCTCCACAGCCTGTTTATAAGAAGCAATGAACGGCTTCAAACGCCTGGCTTGGTGTTTCGAATATTTCACCGTCCATTTCCACGTACTTAAATGAAGACAACTGGCTGACAAAAATATCTTCCTCTCCACAAACTTTCACGACTTGCCCATCCAAGACATACTTTAACTTCTGATGTAGAGTCGATGTTACTGCCCCCGCAGCATGTATCCATGGACGACCCAACAAACAGTTGTACGCCGGTTGAATGTCCATGACATAAAACACAGATTCGAACACCTTAGGACCAATCTTTACGGAGAGCTCAACTTCCCTGAACACAGTCCTTTTAGAGCCATCAAACGCCCTAACCACCAGATCAGTAGGCCTCAAAGTCAATCCCTCGCAATCCAATTTAGCCAAGGCCTTCTTAGGCAACACATTGAGTGACGAGTCTGTATCCACCAAAACATGCGAAAGCACAGCTCCTTTACACTTCATCGAAATGTGTAGTGCCTTATTGTGATTGCGCCCGTCCACAGTAAGATCGAGATCAGTGAAACCTAACCCATGGCTGGCATTAACACTTGATACCACTGTCTCTAATTGATTGACTGTAATCTCCTGCGGGACGTAGGCCTTCTTCAAGATCTTCAACAAAGCATCTCTATGACCTTATGAACTTAACAACAAAGATAAGATCGAAATTTTGGATGGAGTCTGCTGCAAATGATCAACAAGCTTGTACTCAGACTTCTTAATAATTCTCAAAAACTCCTCGGCTTCGGCGTCAAACTCACTTTCCGGCTCAACAGGCGCCTGTGCCGCTCTAGGAGTATCCTCACTCACCACCTGCTTTCCTTTTGCCCTGGCTAAAGCCTCGGCCTTATCTCTCCGTTCTTTTTCTACATCACCACCTCTCAACATGTTAGGTGCAAACAACCTCCCACTGCGAGTGAAACCACTATGTCCGGCATTGTTCACCTTTGAAACGGTGGTATCAACTGCAACCTGGTCTTCCTTCTTTTCCCCATTGCAATACACATCACCGCCATAGTCCCATGGCACAACACCATCACCTTCATACGGAATAGGTCCAGGTACCGTGATGGTAATTGGAACCACATCTACCGGCACTGACAAGTGGACAGGATCGAAATAAATGGTTATCATTGAAATATCCTCATTCTCCACAGCAACTTTCTCGAATCGGAGACTTCCCTCATTCATCATTTTCTGAACCGTCTCCCTCAACATGATACACCCATTTGCAGTTACAGTACAAGCAGCACAGTAATTATCACAACCAGGAAAAACTCCATTATTTAACAAACGTCTCTTGACCACAAACATTCGGGTCCTCAACTGATCCACATCCTTCACCCCGATTTTACTTGTATCCTCAGAAATTACATTCACACCCATCTGACTATGCGTCGGCATGGGATTAGCATTAACATTCGACGATGGTGCAAAATTGATGGCCTTGAAATCCACCAAGTCTTGGATAACATGCTTAAAGGCTTTACAACCCTCAATATTGTGCCCGGGAGCACCAGAATGGAACTCGCACTTGACATTCTCATCATAACTGACAGGCCTCTGATCTGGTCTTAACGGAGCTAACGTCCTCAATTGTACCAACCCCAGATCCTTCAACTTCTTCAACAAAAGGGCATATGTCATGGGTGGCCTATCAAACTGGCGATCTGCCATCCTTCCCCTAACTTGGTACCTAGCCCTTTGTGTTCTCTGCTGAAATGGCTGCTGTTGCTGTTGCTATTGTGCGGGTTGATTATCAACAGGAATCGTTACTGCAGCAGTATGCTGGTAGTAATGATTCCTACCATGTCCTCTCTGGGCATACACAGCACTCGAGTCACCCTCTTTCTTGCACTTACCATTTCCGAAGGGCTTCTTCAATCTAGATGACGGAACATTTCCCTGTATTTTTCCCATTTTCAACCAGCTTTCAATCCTCTCGTCAGCCACTACTATATCCGCAAAACCAGTAACTGGACACCCCACCATCCTCTCAACAAAAGTCCCCTGAAGAGTACCCATGAACAAATCTGACATCTCCCCGATCCACTAATGGAGGTTGAACCCTGGCAGCCAACTCTCTCCACCTTTGTGCATACTCTTTAAACCCCTCGTTCGGCTTTTGAGACATACCCTGCAACTGGGTACGGCTTGGTGCCATGTTAGTGTTAAATTGATATTGCTTGAAGGAAGCATCCCCCAAATCCTGCCATCTCTTTATATCTGACGATCCCAGCTTGGTATACCACTCGAGAGACCCGCCAGCTAAGCTATCCTGGAAAAAGTACATCCAGAGCTTCTGATCCATGGTGTAGGCAGATATCTTTCGAACAAAGGCCTGAAGATGAGTTTTCGGGCAAGAAATTCCATTATACTTATCAAACGTGGGCACCTTGAACTTCTGTGGGATCACAATCCCCTCAACCAGCCCCATATTTGTCATGTTAATAGCCCCAGGAGTGGCATGGCTTTCCAGAGCCCTAATCTTTTCTGCTAGTACCTGAATCTCTTTGTTCGGCGGTTGAACGCCATACTGACCGAATTGCTCATGCAACACAGAGAACTGATCCTCTTCTTTATCCTCCACAGCCCCAAAGAAAGGAGGAAATTGAGTTTCCTTCAGAATGTTGCCAACATGACCCGGATCACTGCCTGCAGCAAAACCAAGACCACCACTATTATTTATGAATACACCACCATTAGTTGCCTTCCTTCTGGGATCACCACCACCCCTAGAACCACCAGGACCATGGTTGGAGTTACCCTCTTGACTATTGCCATTATTGGCAATCGAAGCCAGCTCAAGCTTCTCCACCTTCTCAGCGATTTCTTTCTACTCCACGGCGAACCCTTGCATGGCATTGATCAACTCACTCATCTTCTCTTTTAGCTCGATAATGTCAGCGTTGGATGGATTCATCAGTTTGGGCTTGTTGCGTCTGGTAAAGTATATGTGCTGACGAGTTACGTGCAGAGGGATGATTCTGCGTGCGCAGTCAATGATTCCTGTAACAACCAAACACGTTAGAAACCGACACCTTCAAAATAGAGGACAAGTTATTATGATTCATGCATGAATGCAATGTTTATCCGTATGAGGAACATTCTGTCCTTCGATCCTGGCTTCATTGAGACAGATAATAATTCGACAGCAGCATTCTGACATACATCATCTGGCTTTGCCGTACAGAACAAAAAGTCGTGCTCTAGCAAAGATATCACCCGACCATGTGTGTGTTAAGTAAGTGCAACACAGAAAAGCAAATAAAGATTTGAGATCAATCACTAAATGATAATAACCACTATATAGCAAAAATGCGATACACGTGCGAGAGTCGTATATCATATCTGATACAAATCAACTTTACAATCCTCCAGAATTGGAAAGAAATACGAGTAAGTGAATTCCGTCAACATGCCTGAAGAAGGTCCCAAAGAAGGCTCTGCACCACCAACCATCCCGGTAAACTTCATAGCGAACCTGAGCTCAGTGTTCTCCTACTGAAGTCTCCCCACCTCTTTTTGATGAATCTTCATCTGACGAAAATAATGGTCCCTCTCAG
This sequence comes from Lathyrus oleraceus, assembly GCF_024323335.1. Classification (NCBI taxonomy): domain Eukaryota; kingdom Viridiplantae; phylum Streptophyta; class Magnoliopsida; order Fabales; family Fabaceae; genus Lathyrus; species Lathyrus oleraceus. The sequence continues at coordinate 210,956,503 of NC_066580.1, forward strand.
CAAGATAGTGATCTCTCTCGGCCATAATCTTGGCTTTCTCATCTTCCTTAACCCTCAGCTTCGCTTCCCACTCTGTGGTAAGGGCTTTGGCTCTAGCTTCCCTCCGAGTCTTCACAAGGACATGTCTCCTCTTTTCATCTTCAATGACTTTCAAAGCTCTAGCCAACTTCTCCTTGGTAAGGTCGTGCTCCTTCGTAGATGACTCTAAAGCTTGGCTGATCATACAGTAATAGGCGGTGTCTTTCTCAAAACGCTTCACCTCCTGAGCATGTCTCCTAGCCTGGTCTTCTGCTTTCCCCTTGATTTCCTGATTAGCCAGTTGAATTCCCGCAACACTCATTTCTATCTCAGTCTTCTCTGCTTGCAATTGATCTCTTGCCCTCCTCATCTCAAGAAATTCTTCCATACTGACAGAAGAGCGTGGCTCCTCAATCAACGGATACCAAAGATCATCCACAAGAAATGGCAGATGAGTGAGCTCAACCCTCTTTCTGAGCCAATCATCAAATGGAGGAAAAGAACTGTTATTAGCTCTACCAAAAGGAATCTTTCCTTTCCTTTGAATGTTGCGCCATGCTTCAGACACTTTCTCCAACAATGACTGATTACCCCCAACCGGGAAGTAGAAAGACTCCTGAATCTCACGCTCGAGGGGAGAAACTTCCATAGAAAATCCCATTTGTCTCTTAAGAAGTGTCGGGTTATAATTAATACACCTTTGAACTCCTAGAAGGGGCACATTGGGAAAACTCCCGCAACTGTAAATAAAGTCTCGTCCAGCCACATCAATGTGAGTCCAAGCTATGTCCTTGGCTCGCAAACCCATCAACTTGGTTGCCTAATTTACAGTATGGTCAAGAAAGACAAAGGCACCTTTGGAAGGCAAATATCCCATGAACCACTCATATAACAATCGAGCACAACATCTAACCAATCCTCCACGCCGCTTCTCGTTCCGATTATGGACCGAATAATAAACATCCCCAATCAAGGTAGGAATGGGATTCTTCTGAGCAAACACCCGGATGGCATTAATATCCATAAAAATCTTCTGATTAGGGAACAGAATAATTCCATAAATGCTTACGGCAAGAAAAGCACAAACAGTCTTCCAATTACCCAAAACAGCATGTTCCTTGGCTTTGGCCTCCAAGAAACTCAGATGAAAACCGGGCAAGTTTCCTTTCTTCTTCAAACCTTTCTTAGTCACTTCCGGGCTCAAATAAAGAGCACGAGAAATCTCAACAATATCAGGTTCTTCCTCAGTAACATAAAAAGGAATCTGGTTTCTGACCCGAATGCCTAGAATACCGGCATAATCCTCCATCAAAGGTCCCAACAAATAGTCTGGGAAGACAAAACATCTCAAACCCGGATCATAAAACTGGAGAAGAGTATAGATGGCACTCCTATCCCCATCTGTGAGCCTGAAAACCATCTTCGTAATACTGCCATAAGCCTCACGGAACATCCCCACATGGTCAGGCGTAATCAATGTTATCATACCCTTCAGCACGCTAATCTCTAGATCAAAGAAACTGTAGACAACATCATCTTTTAAGTCGGCCCTCATATCTGGGACAAGGATGTCTCTCAACCAGAATCTCAATCAAGAATGTACCCTGCATATGGATAAACATGAGTTAGATGCGGATAAATGCAAAATGGGAATGATGCAGATGCATGAATGCAATTCATAGTGCCATCCTCCAAGACATCTAAACACCAACTGTACTGGATTCCGGTCTCAGAACTAATCACAACCATCCAAGGGACTAAGTAACCACAAATCCAACTCAGGGGTTCCGAAATAAACAGAACCATAGAATACATCACCATCATCATAGGAAAATCACTGAACGGACAGCAACAAGATCATCTGAACAAGTAACCCCACCTCTAACTCGGGGGATCCGAATTAAACGGAACCCACCAATAAAAACCACGGACAGAACTTCGGTGTGTCAGAAATAAATATCCATAAATCCAACTTATAAATAGAACCCAGATCACGAACCGAACCAAAGTCACCATCAATGAGTCACCAGCAGAACCTGTACTTGTAGAAACCAAAATGGTAATGAGGATGGAACCTCATAGCTCTTAACCCTGGCCAGGGTGAGCTTATGACACAGAAAGCGCGGGGATCTAGAAAGTGGGATCCTTTTCCACTTGACAGTCTCTGGACAAAAGATCTGGGGCACATGTTCAGAAGCATCAGCATGTAGTGCGAGCATAAAGAACGACACACTGAATAACGGGGGATTGGCTACTAATCCCTTTTATCCGTCAATTGCCTCTTCTCTTAGAGGTCTTATCAAATAACACATGCCTCTTCTTGGAGGTCTTTGGGCACAATTTTAAACAAACACAAACAGAGCCTCTGAAGGAGGACTTGCCAGCGAAATGCCTGCCGAAAAGGTGACAGGACTTCAGACTACCTGAAGTAAGAAGCTAACTACCTAAGTGGTGTGTCAACCACAATCCAATGCTCAAGCAAGAGCTAAAGCAAGCCAGCAACTAAGGTACCTGTACAAAGACTAAACCGTTAGTACTTCAGTTGTTAAACCAGAAGACAAGCAGTGAAACCCTCTAGCAGTTACACAATCCAATGCAAAAGTGCCCTATCACTCAAATGAGCTCATGGGCTCACCACATCAATTAAAACCCTACAAAACAAACATAGGTCAGAACTCAAATGCATTTTGTATCTCACAAAGTGAGAACAAACCCAATCATCAATGATGAGTATCCAAACCTGAAACACCAGACAAAGTTAGTTTATGTACATCCAATCAACACAACAAAGCATAAACAAACAATGGCATGAGATGAATTGAATCAAGATCACTAATCAGGGATCAAACCAATGTAAAAGAGGAAAAGGCTCACACCACAAAGAAGACACCAAACCAAGTCAAAGAAAGGACCAAGAGCAAACCCCAAAATTGGGTCAAAACCCTAGTATAAAGACAAGACTCAAAACCTAACCAAATGACCAATCCAGGACCCATCCTTTTGCACATCACACATTCAAACACTCCCTCCAATGCCCTCAAAAGGACCAGCATCAAATCAATAATAAAGTATCTCAACTGGTCTATGTAATGTAATGACCAAAAATATGCACAAAATGAACTTCCAACTTAGAAAATTCATATCAAACCAGAAATGCATGCAATGACTTAGGGATTTTTTGTATAAGTTCTTTATGCCATGAGTGTTAAATATGCAAAAGATCAAGTCCAGAATTATACAAATGCTATGTGAACAAAAATGCTCCAATTCAATGTCAAAAATGTCACACAAATTGTCACATTTTTCTCCATTCGTCAAAAATGATGATAACATGTGAGAAAAATTCTAAACCAGTGACCAATAATTCATATCATGTATGAATGTAATGTATGCAAAAAAATTGGATCAAAAAGCTCAAAATTAAGGATTTTACAATGCATTGAATGCACTAGACCAATTTGACACAATATTGCTTCAAGAATTCCCATATAAAAATCCAGACATCAAAAATTCATGAATTTAACACCATAAAAAAGTAGACATCAATACAAAACTATAAAAAAAATTGGGACTCAATCGGACAATTTTTGGATTTTTTATGAATTAAACAAAATGACCATAGTAATTGGAAAATAAAATGGAAAATGGAGGGAAATAAAATATTTGAATAAACTCAGAAAATCACCAGCCATTAGATCTGGCGCGCGTCTGAGATCAACGCTCCTCATTCAAATAATGAAACACACCGTTTCATTAATTGACTCAGCCTCCTAATCATCAGTCCATGCATGTGTGGCTTCAGTCAAAGGAACCTCACCCAATCACTCGTCCACGCAGTGCTCCACATGGAGTACACACATCAAACCCTAGCCAACACACAGACGCCGAAGCTCCGCTCCGGTCGTCTTCCCCGATGAACACACGGTGGCTCCCACGACGGCGCCACCACAATTGTTTCCAGAATTTCCCCAGACCTATGTCATTCCATTCAGTTTTCAACGTTGATTCCAAATATCCTATTGGCTTATCCTAATTCTCCCTAGGTTTTGCAAATCTAAGAGAGAAAGTTTCTAGATCCAAACTTCCAGTCGCAACTAAATCCTCAATTCTCACTCAATCTCATTTCTAAACACATATCCATGATCTACACATCACGATCTTCAATCCTATAACCTAAAATCAGCAAAAGGAGAGAGTGAAAATGAAGTCACCTGGAAATGGAGACCTCTGAAACCGCGTTCTCACGAGCTCAGCTGCTCCAGATCAACTCCTATGAACTTCCTTTGAAGCTTTATGCAAAAAGAAACGGTTGAAACCTCTTGAACACGCCTCAATTTCCAAATCCGATTGCCATGAGAATGCACTTGAACTGCTTGATTTCTTGATGAATTGCACCAAACGATGGATGATTCTTGATCAGTGAATTGTGTGAAAAAAATGCAAATTTGAAGAGAGAGAAATTTGAGAGAGTTCTTGAATTCTAGATCTGAAATGGTTGTAATGGCAGTTATGATTAGGGTTTTGCTACTTATATCCCTTACTAATGACATTGTTAATCATTTTATCCATTTACTAATCATGATTAGTGAGTTATGAAGCAACTTGCAAAAATGCAAATGGAGCTCTCATGGCCATAATGCACGTGTTCAGCCCCATGCAAGGATCTTAATCCACTCAAGAACAACCAATGGTCAGGATTTGAAGATTATTTAGCTTGCATCTTAAGCCAAGAATGAATGGTGAAGATTTTCTTCATTTTGAACATGTGTGAAACCATGAATGTACACACCTATTTCATGCATGGCAATGGCTCATTTTCACTCCAATATGGTCTATGAAGAAAGCTGAAGTGAAAGCCTTGCCTTGGTTCTTTGCGAATCTTGATTTGTAGCATGATATCATCCTTAGAACAAATGTGAAATAATGTGACTTTTGACCATGATTCCTCTTGCACAATTGAGTCAAATTATGTCATTTTGAGATGAATTGAACATGAGAAGCACTTTGCAAAAAGAATGAACCACTTTGAAGCATTATATCAAAAGTTATGCCATTTTGAATTTCCATGCACACTTTGTGATCAAATGACCATAACTCCTCAACCATTCATCATATGAACACGAATGAGGACTTTTTGGAAAAGGGAGACAAAGATCTACAACTTTCATGTTCACCAAAAATCCATTTGATACATCCTCAATATTGAAAAGTCAAGTTAAAAGTGGACCAAAACTTGCCAAATTTGGAAACTTTGAATTACAGGCCATTTTCCATTTTTAGTAACTTTTGTCATGACCTTTGAATCTTCAAGATGGATGTTTAGAATGAAGAATAAACCCCATTTGAACATGATTGAGGTGTCTCAACTCATTTCCCCACCTCATAGCCCTCAGTTGACTGCACAGTTGACTTTTGGTCCTCAGATGACCTTGAAATGTCTTGATCCACTTGAGCCTCTACCACTTGGTGAAATTGTTTCAAAATGAAACCCTAGCTCATGTAAGCTCCTTATAATAGCCATGTGATCCTCAGTCCAAGATAACACCTCATCTCTTTGAGAAACCCTAGTTGGAAGAACTGCATTGATTATGGTTGACCAGAGGTCACAACCCTAATCTAGAGGAACTTGAGGATGAATTCTGAAACCCTTGAAGATGATAGAACCATGATGATGGTGACATATCTTTGCAGATTAGATGATGCTCAAAACCTTTGAAGAATCAAGAAACCCTAATTGAAGCCCATGCCCTCAGATGGTTGATGATCAATTCATAGAGACCCTCAGGCTTGAATCACCTAACTTCCCCATCTTTTGAAAAGACTTTGGAGCATGATCTTCTCATTTCATATGAGATGAAAAATGCAATTCCTAATGTCCTAAAACATGAAATGCAATGCCCCAAACTAGTCTCAAGAAGAGGAGGGCAAATTTTGAGGTGTTACACTTTGGAGGAAGATGTTGAAGAAGATATCAGATTGATCTTCATTAAAACCAAAGGAAGGGGTGCCACTAAATGGACAGTGATGGAAGTACCTGATGTAACCATGATTAAGATATAATTTTTCTTGTTGTTTTCCCTTTTAATCAAAAGAACCCATGTCACGCCCAAGGCATGGGGGAATCATTTGTAGGGCCTCAATGAATTATCCCTTTTTTATCATCAGTAATGAAAAATCCACATTTCATATTCAATTTTGTGATCCCTGTATTTCATTTATTATTTCACTTTTCAAAAATGGCAATATTCTTTTTTCCTTAAAATTCTTTTTCAAATCATTTTTTCTTCCTTTCATATTAAAAAAAAGTATGAACCCTGAAGAATTGGAAAGACAACAAAGATTGTGATAACCCGATAAATCACGCCAACAAAGATTGTGATGAAGATTCTGAGCTCCCCGAAGAATTGGAAAGACAACTCTAGCAAGAGGAAAAGTTCATCCAATCGCATGAAGAATGAGTTGAGGTGGTCAACCTTAGAACATGTGAGGAAGCCAAGGAGGTCAGAGTAGGCTCGGATCTACAAGAAGAGGTCAAGACAAAGTTGATCAAGCTCGTGAAATATTACATGGATGTGTTTTTATTGTCGTACCAAGTCATGCCCGACCTCGATACTGATATCCTGGTCCATCGTCTACCTCTTAGAGAGGATTTCTCTCCCGTGAAGCAAAAGCTATGAAGGACTCGTCCTAACATGGTTATGAAGATCAAGGAGGAAGTGAAAAAATAGCTCAACAACGGCTTTCTAGCAGACTCCAATTACCCATAATGGATTGCCAACATTGTGCCCGTGCCCAAGAAGGACGGCAAGGTGAGGATGTGTGTAGATTATAGAGTTCTGAATAGAGCATGTCCCAAAGATGACTTCCCCCTACCCCACATTGATGTGCTAGTGGACAACACCGCTCAATTCTCTATTTTCTCATTTATGGATGGTTTCTTCGGTAACATGATGAATTAGGAGGTAGATTTGAAATGGTGAAAGTTCATCACGCAACAATTCATCAATCATGAATAAGATGGACACAAGCTATCCAATTGATCAAAAGGGAAAATAAAGAGATGAAGAAAAAAAGGACAAGAGAAGCCACACCCATATTGAATCAAAGGTTGGATCAAGTCATCATCAAAATCAATCATCCATTTTTGTGGATTAGGGTTTTCATCCTATAAACACCCAAAATCCATTGAGTTTGATGAGACTCATGATCCAAATCATCATGACCCAAGGCCAACAAAACTTCACAAAGGTAGCACAAATATAAAATGCAATTAAATGAAATAAGAATGTAAAAAAAAAATTAAATGAATTTTAAAGTAGAAATAAAATGAGAAATCCATAAAATCCTTCAAAACATCAAATAAATGGCCAAGAAAATTATGGAAGGTTGGAAATAAAATAAGAAGCATATAATAAAATTTTCAAATTTTCAAAATGCATAAAAGTATTTTTAAACCAATTAAAACAAAGGAGAAAAGAGAAAATTCATGAAAAATAGGAAATCAGTGAAATAAAATGTGAAAAAATAAAAATCAGATGAAGAAAAATAAAAGAGAATTTTAGAAATTATTTTGGGATATTTTGGATGAAAAATGAAATTGATATGAATTTTAAAATAAAAAGAAATTAAAAATAATAAAAGAAAAAGAATTAAAAATCAGAAAAACACGGAGCGTTGGATCATGCCTCATCAAGTGACGTGGCGTATTCATCACTCCTCATATTAGGATGCACGATGGAACATGCTACAAACAGCACACGAGATCCAATTAAAAACCAACCAATCCAAACTTTTCGTTTGTCCAACGTGTCTCGTCAAACTCACATGACTTGGAACACTCTGATCATCTTCTCCTGTGAGCTCTCACCGGAGTTTCATCGTTTTGTAAATTCAGAACACGAGATCACCATCATTGTGGTCCTCTTCTCATCCTGAATTCAACCTTATACTCCAAATTCATTTATCTAAATTGAGAAAAGGGAATTTCAAAGAAGTTTCAAAAGCAAGCAAGCCATGGAAAATAAAATTAAATGATGAATACAATCAATCAATAGCAGATAAATTAGGGGAAATCATCAGGGAGTGAAGGACTATATTGTGGTAACTTGTTTGAGTTCAAATGATGCTCATAACTAACTTGTCCAGATGGTGATCAAAAGTTGATGAAGCTCGATCTGGTTAGAGCACTTCAGGAGGTCTCTGAGCTTGGGAATTGTTGCAAAAGTTTCAGAGGATGCCGAAGATGCTAATGGAATCAAGAAATTGGATTGAAACAAGCTGAAACTCAAATGTGCCAAGAAAGATTACAATGTGCTAAGAAAGGTTTCATTTGGATGTTTGATCACAAAGTTATGGTATGTTGAAGTTGGCATGAAAAATTGGTTATGTAACTTAGAAAACTTCAAGTGTTCAATGGCTGAAAATGACCTATAATGTCTCAATGAACACCATGGCCTTCCAAGCATAATTTGACCTTGATCATTGAAGCAAACTTGTAGAAGGCATCACAAATTACATTTTTCAAAAAGAATCATCCTCAAATGTTGAAATGTGAAGAAATTATGAATCTTGAAAGTTGAGAAAAAGTCACTTGAAAATAGGTCAAATTTCACTAAGTCCACAAATGACCTATAATATCTCGAAGCTTTTAATTTCCTCCAAGCATAACTGGCTCTTGTCATGTAAACAGAAGTTGTAGTGGATTCTGAGAAGAGTCATATACAAAAAGAAGAATTCAAAAATGTTGAGAATTGAAGGAGTTGGGATCCTTGGAACTTTGACCTAAAATATTGACTTTTTGGTCAAACCTATTGGAACAAGCTTGTGTGCTTGGACTTTTCTTGCATTTCAAAGCACATGGGTCATCATATGAACTCAAAATGAGGTGTACTTGATTTCCTATTGATTAAATTGCTCAAAGCTTGACGTTTCTTGTTGTAGAAGGCATGGAAATAAACACATGAACCTTTGACTTTCCTTGAGAAGCAGGTAACAAAACTTTGACATGCTCTTGATTGAAAAGCCCTACCTTACACAATAAGCTTAAGGAAAATAAAACATATTTCTTTATATTTTTGTTAGTGGTTAGATAAGAAATAAATAATATAAACACAAAGGTAAAAAACCAACAAAGAGGTGCTTGGTGATCCCGGCAAGAAGCTAACTCAAAGATGAATACGGGGATCAAGATGTGACCTTGTTTGTGTGCAATGCTGCAAATGGTATGTGGGATATTAGGGTTAAAAATTAGGGCATGACACCATGGAGTACCATGGACGTGAGGGGTTATAATACCTTCCGCTTGTGTAATTAACTTCTGAACCCTAATCTCGGTTGCGAGACCGATTCCTTATTCCCTTTTAGCGCTTCCCATGCGCGCCTTTTTCTTGAGGGTTTTATCGACTATTTCCGCTCGCCTCTCCAATAGAGAAACAAAAATCAAACTCGGCGGTGACTCTCCTGTTCGTTATCGTGTGAAATCCCGGTGGGGCAGTTGACGACTCTGCTGGGGAAGAGTTTCTCCCTAAGCGAGTCTAGCCTAGTTTGGGTTGTTTTCTTTTTCGTGCGTAGGGGGTATATCCGTTATTTATTTTTTTCTATATATATTGCATTTATTACTAACCTGTGTATATTTTCTTTGTTTGTCTGTAGGTCTGTAACCTTGATTCGGTGACGAAGAAAGTTTGGAGGCAATAATGATTATAAAGAAAATCTTGTGTGAAAGACTCTCCACCCGAGTCTGAGAGCTTGCTTGAAATAGGAGAGGTTGAGTAGTATTGGTCCCCGAGGTTCCTTCCTCGTAAGTGACGTATGAGAACCTCACTTAGAGTAGATGACCTTGATGGAGCAGTCTCCTGGCAAGTAAATTGACATAAGTGGCTGACATTCAAGGGAGTCCATGACTCTAGTGGCAGTGTCTTACACCTAATTTCTCAAAAGCCCTAGATCATGCAAAGCGAGAACCTTGGTTTACAAAGCAGTCATTATTAAACCTCATGTATCGTCACGATGGTCTGAGACTTTGAACCCATGCCTAAGTTCCGTGGAATTTAATAAAAGCTAATCATTCATTCATACATACATTCATTCATCATCAAACTAATAAGCAAAGCTCTTAAGATTTTTGTTTGTTTAAACGCAGAATTACAAGACTTTTTATCGAAACAATCATGGATTCCTCAACAAGGAAAAACAATTCTACCTTCAGATTCAAGAGTCCTGACATCATCTTATTGAAGGTCCTTTGCTCAAAAGAAATACCCCTCTAGGACAACAAGTTCAAATCCAATTTTAGGAACATCATATATCTTCTAACCGAGAAAGTTGACTATGATGCTATCACTACAATGACCCAATACTACGACATCCCTATAAGATGCTTCACTTTCCCTGATTTCCAAATCTCCAACCTTGGAAGACCTTGAGAGATCTCTCAATCGATCAACAAAAGAATGCAGCTTCTTTCTCAAGTTGGAAGAAGGTTTCTGTTTGACCGAACTCTCAATCGTCTTGGGTATCAACGTCAACAAGTTAGTGGTCAATTGGGGCATCAAAGGTTCCATCAAGGGTTTGATTCAAAATTTCCTTAAATCCCACGCTTGGTAAATGTTAAATGAAGAAAGGAATGACTTTTGTAGTGAAACCTTGCACTTCTGATTCATGGGATTATTTTATTCCCAAATATGGACAAGTCCGTGGATTACTTGGCAGTCGAAGTCTCTCTAACAAAGAACCCACTGTCGTTTTTACTTGTCGACTTCTATCATACTTTCAATACAAGGCATGAAAAAAAGGAGGGACCTTCCTCTGTTGTGCTCTCCTTTTACACCTGTGGATGAGGGCTCGCATGCCTCAATGTGTACCCTTTGCTCAAAGTAATATGACATGGCCTCAAAATCTTGCATCTTTCTCCTCCAGTTCAATTATGTGGTACAAGAGAGAATGGGATACAAAAGAAGTCATTGCAAGATGTGGAAGGTTCCCAAACATACCCTTAATAGGAACACAATGTTGTAACAACTACAACCCCACTTTACTCAAGAGACAATTGGGGTACGCCATATTGAGTCCTCTCGAGGAGAGAGATTTCATTCCTTTCATCGTTAATATCGTGGACCCGCTCGATTTCAACGTGAAGAAATGCGAAGAGCTTGGACAAACATAGTCTGCATTGACCGAGAATGGGGAAAGAAGAACATCATAGCTAAGGAACCCTACTTTGTATGGGTAAAAGAGAGGGCTATGGTTTCCAAAATGTCATCCTGTTTAACCCTTCTTCATTCCCCTTGATGCCCGAGCCCGAGGCAATCTTGCAAGAGGAAATGGACAAGCTTACCAACTAAATCAGAGAGTCTTAGTTCGAAAACACTCAATTATGAGTCCAACTCAATCGTTCCAAGGAACATAACCACGTCTTAGAAGATAAGGATAAACAAGTCTGTGAGTAGTTCGAGGATTGCAAGAAGAGGCTCCAAATAGCTGGAGGCCGAAGAGTTTGGGTTGATGGATCTCTACAAGGAGCTAATTCTGAGCTAGACTTCTGCAATGACAAGTTGGATCAAGCGTACCGAACTATCAAGGACCTTGAAAAGACCATTGAGTGGTCTAATACTTAGAAGAAAGAAGCTATGGAGGATTACAAAGCCCAAACCCTCGAGCTTAGGACCACTCTAAAGGAGTGTAAGTACCTCTTGGCTAAGGAACAACTAGAGAGAGAGAGAGAGAAGATTCACTGAAGCTTCTTGCGAGCAGTTCAACCTTGGACGGGCTTGCGAACGAATCTAGAATTTGAACATGGGAATCTACGACCAAGCATATGTGGAGTTGTAAAACAATTGTAGATATTAGGAGGAAAGATGCCATGGAGCTGAAGCTTCCATTTCTCAAAGAGATGAAATCATCCATAATCTCCAAACCATTTACAACGAGTGGAGGGACAAATACGCCAACATGGCGGTGCTAACTAACTACGCCCTCCAAGACACTCCTGACAAGTTGAAGGAGATTGATCTTATTATATGCCCAAATAATACCCTTGAGGAGGTTTACAATTTCGTCAAATTCTGCAAGAAGACGATGGTCGAACTCATCACCGATATTGAGTCTCTCTGCAAGTCTCAAGGGGCCACTTTTAGGGTTGACATATAGTTAGTTTATTTGTTTCAACTACTTGTACTTTGCAATTCCATGTATTTGTAACATGTATGATTTCCCTTCAAAGGATAAATAGAACTTTGGTGATTCACTCCAATGTGCTTTCCTTTATCTTTGATTGCAAACATAAATCGTTAAGTATTTATCGCAATAAAATAACACGATTAACCAAAGAGCTATGCTTTAACATAAAAACAAAAATAATAATAAAAAAAATTCATGCATCATTTTCATCTTTCGAAAAAAAAAACATAAAAACTCATCCATCCACCCTTTTCTTGATCAGACCGATACTTTAAAGCTGACTTTTCAGTACAATATGTGAAGACACCAACAAGTCGTCATGGAGAAACTACAGCAAAACCAGAAAGCAATCCGAGAGAAAGTATCCCAAGTGAGGTCCCATATGGGGAAACTAATGGAGATGATCCAAGTGGTCTCTAGGGGGCCAAGAGATTATGGCAAAGATGCAAGAAGACATGAACCAACATGCTAACACTGTGAATCCTCCCATTCCCCCTTGTCATTGAGGTAGATGGTCAACATGATGCTTTCTTCAGCCCTAGGGCTTCCTCCCAATATGATGTCTTTGGTCCCGCAACAAATGAATTGGAGAAGAAGGTAAGGACCATTGAGGAAAAGATAAAAGTAATGGAGAGTAATGATGCATTAGGTCTTGATGCAGTTGAAATGTGCTTGGTGCCTGGCGTGGTTATCCCAGCCAAATTCAAAGTCCCCGACTTTGATAAGTATAAGGGAACCAATGATCCTAAGACCCACATCAGAGGCTACTGTCGTAAAATGGCTGCCTATTCCAACGATGACCAACTTTTGATGCACTTATTCCAAGATTCACTAAATGGGCCATCCCTAGATTAGTACATGCAATTGGAAGGCACTCATATTTGTACTTAGAGAGAGATGGCTGAGGCACTCCTCAGACATTATCAGTACAACACTGATATGGTGCCAAACCGCACACAATTGCAGAATTTAACATAGAAATCTGAGGAAACGTTTAAAGAATACACTCACAGATGGAGGGAACTAGCAGCCAGAGTACAACCGCCATTGTTAGAGCGAGAGTTGATATACATGTTCATGGAAAACTTACAAGGCCCATACCTTGATAGGATGGTAGGCAGTGCATCCTCCAAATTTCCCAATTTGGTCTTGGTCGGTGAAAGGATTGAGAACATGATCAAAATGAGCAAAATTCAAAACTCTGCAAGTACGTCCATTGTAGCAAAGAAACCTTTGGTTCCCTATGGCAAGAAAAGAGAAGGCAAGACAAATGCAACAACAGTCGTCTGAACAAGGACTCCAACATATCAAGTTCCATGTCAACAAGTGGCCATTGTGGACCCCGTCCAACCAATTCAACAATAACCTTTCACTATTCATGTTCAACCTCAACAACAACAACAGCAACAACAATGCTACCAACAACGACAATGTCAACAAAATTATCAACCACATCAACAACAATCGCAACCACAAAATCAGTAACAAAAACAAAATAGTAAGAAGGCTTGAAAGAAGGTTTGACCCGGTTCCTATATCGTACAACCATATTCTACCATACTTATTAAGAGGATCACTTGTACAACTAAGGGAGTTGGGACCCCCACCAACAGTTTTTCCTCCCGATTATGATGCAAATGCCCATTGTGAGTTCCATTCCGGAGCTCCCGTACATTCCATCGAGAATTGCAAATCTTTGAAGTACAAAGTCCAAGATCTAATTAATTCAAAGGCAATTACGTTCGCGCCCAACAACCCGATTGTAAACAACAATCCTATGCCTCCGCACAATAAAGCAAATGTGAATATGGTAGAATTGGATGATGGAGGGAAAGTGATAACCTTTGTCAGTGAACTAAAGACTCCGCTCCTTGAAATCAAGAATGTCTTGATGAAGAACAACTCGTTTCTAGTTTGTGCAATAACTTGTGAATTATGTTTAGTTGATCCGCAACAGTGTGAAAGTTTGAAGTCAACCATTCAAGACCTGATAAATCAAGGAATTCTTTTGATAGACCGACCCTCTACACTCAAATATGTGTCCACTCTAGAAATACCATACGATGAAGTTCCCTCTCTGCAAATTTCATATGACCTATCTCAATTAACTCTCTTAGCAAATCATGTTGCTCCAATGATAATAACAGTTCCAACATTGTTCCCTACGATAACACCAAGGTAGACCCATGGGTGTATGATACCCCAGTCTACGTCCAAGGTCAAAGAATTCAAGAAGAGCCAATAAAATCCAGTGACCCAATAATCTCTATCGTCAGAACTAGCAGGGTCATAAGAAGTGGAAGGATCTTTGCACCTGCACCTCCACCAATTGGTACTAGAAATCCTTCAAACTTGAACAAGGGAAAACAAGTTGATGATACTCAGCAAAGGCAAGACTCCCTGCCTGCCAATGAGGTGGATGAGTTTTTGTGTATTATCAAAATAAGCGATTATCGAGTGGTAGAACAACTCAACCAAACACCATCCAAAATATCGATGTTGTCTTTGTTTATATGCTCAGAAGCGCATAGGGATGCCTTGGCAAAATTCTTGAAAACGATCCATGTACCACAAGAGATTTCAGTGTTCTAGTTTAAAGGAGTGGTTAACAACATAGCCACTAGTTTAAGCTTGGGTTTCAGTGACGAGGAGCTCCTTGCCAAGGGAAGAAATCACATCAAGGCTTTCCACATCTCTATTAAGTGCATGGATACAGTTCTATCAAGAGTTTTAGTAGACATTGGATCTTATCTCAATGTGATTCCCAAAAGCTCCCTTGCTAAGCTAACCATTTAAGGACTCGTGATGAAACCGAGTGAGTTGATTATAAGAGAATTTGATGGGTCAAGGAGGAGCATGATCGGTGAAGTAGATCTACCTATGAAGATTGCCCCCATACCTTAATCATCACTTTCATTGTAATAGATATCCATCCAGCATACAGTTGTCAACTTGGAAGGCCATGGATTCACTCAGCCGGAGCCATTACTGCAACGCTTCATCAAAGGTTGAAATTTTTGGTTGACGATAAATTGGTGGTCGTAGAAGGTGATGAGGATATTGTGGTAAGTCATCTCGCATCTTTCCGATATGTTGAATGAGAGAAAGAAATGAAGGAAATCCCATTTCAGTTGTTTGAAGTTATCAACGTCAAAATGGTGTGCCCGGTGAGGGATGAATAAAAAAATGTTGAATTTCCAATGGCCTCCCTCTGAGATGCCTTGACTATCATAAAGAACGGACACCCCCAAGGATGGGGAAGAATGCTTGAGCTACCAAACAATAAGGACCGCTTAGGATTGGGATACAATTCCTAGAACTTGAAGAAGATGGCGCCAATATCTATAAAAGGACATGTGTTCCTGTTATCAAAATACTTATCTAGTCTCGTACACCTTGTTGACAGTCATATATGTGCTTTGGAGGAAGATGTTGAAGAAGATATCAAATTGATCTTCATGAAGACCAAAGGAAGGGGTGCCACTAAATGGACAGTGATGGAAGTACCTGATGTAACCATGATTAAGACATAATTTTTCTTGTTGTTATCCCTTTTAATCAAAAGAACCCATGTCACGCCCAAGGCATGGGGGAATCATTTGTAGGGCCTCAATGAATTTCCCCTTTTTTATCATCATTAATGAAATATCCACGTTTCATATTCAATTTTGTGATCCCCGTATTTCATTTATTATTTCACTTTTCAATAATGGCAATATTCTTTTTTCCTTAAAATTCTTTTTCAAATCATTTTTTCTTCCTTTCATATCAAATCAAGTATGAACCCTGAATATTTTAGATCACCCTCGACATCTACCAATGACAACTCGGTTATAGTCTCATATGACTTTGGTAACCCGATTAATCACGCCAATAAAGATTGTGATGAAGATTCTAAGCTCCCCGAAGAATTGGAAAGACAACTCTAGTAAGAGGAAACGTTCATCCAATCGCATGAAGAATGAGTTGAGGTGGTCAACCTTGGAACAAGTGAGGAAGCCAAGGAGGTCAGAGTAGGCTCGGATCTACATGAAGAGGTCAAGACAAAGTTGATCAAGCTCGTGAAATATTACATGGATGTGTTTTTATGGTCGTACCAAGACATGCCCGACCTCGATACTGATATCCTGGTCCATCGTCTACCTCTTAGAGAGGAGTTCCCTCCTATGAAGCAAAAGCTATGAAGGACTCTTCCTAACATGTATGAAGATCAAGGAGGAAGTGAAAAAATAGCTCAACATCGGCTTTCTAGCATACTCCAATTACCCCTAATGGATTGCCAACATTGTGCCTGTGCCCAAGAAGGACGGCAAGGTGAGGATGTATGTAGATTATAGAGTTCTGAATAGAGAATGTCCCAAAGATGACTTCCCCCTACCCCACATTGATGTGCTAGTGGACAACACCACTCAATTCTCTGTTTTCTCCTTTATGGATGGTTTCTTCGGTAATAACCAAATCTGGATGGCTCAAGAAGATATGGAGTAAACCACTTTCATAACCCCATGGGGCACCTTTTACTACAAGGTCATGCCTTTCGGATTAAAGAACGTTGGTGCAACATACCAAGGAGCCATGGTCACGCTCTTCTATGATATGATTCATAAAAAGATCGAGGTCTACGTTGATGGCATGATCACCAAATCTCAAACAGAAGAGGAGTATCTTATCAATCTAGAAAAGTTGTTTGAAAGACTAAGGAAGTCTAAATTAAGGCTTAATCCCAACAAGTTCATGTTTGGAGTTAAATCTGGCCAATTTCTAGGTTTTGTCGTCAGCCAACATGGAATTGAGGTGGATCCTGAGAAAGTGAAGGCCATACAAGCTATGATTGCACCCAAAACCGAGAAGGAAGATCGAGGATTCCTAGGGAGGTTGAACTACATTGCTAGATTCATATCTCACCTAACGGCCACTTGTGAGCCGATATTCAAGCTACTTCAAAAGGATCAAGTTGTCACTTGGAACGACGATTGCCATAACTCTTTTAAGAAGATCGAGGAGTACGTACAAGAACCTCCTATTTTGATGCCTCATGTACTTGGAACACCACTGATCATGTACCTTACCATCCTTGAAGGATCCATGGAGTGTTTCCTCAGCCAGCATGATGAGACTGGTAGGAAAGAACACGTAGTATACTACTTAATCAAGAAGTTCATCGATTACGATAGCAGGTACTCGATGCTTGAGAAGACTTGTCGTGCACTAGCTTGGGATTCCAAATGCTTAAGATAGTACATGCTCACTCATACAATATTGTTAGTCTCGAAGATGGACCCTGTCAAATACATCTTTGAGAAGCCTGCTCTAACCGATAGAGTATCCCATTAGAAAATGGATTAAATCAAGTACGACATCAACATGTCACTCAAAAGGATATCAAGGGGAGTGTATTGTCCGACTATCTTGCGCATCAGCCCTTGGAAGACTACCAGTCTATGCGCTTCAAATTCCCCAACGAGGACATTATGCTAATCAGAAACTACAACATCCATGGCCCCAAGAAAGGACCAGAACCTAGATCTCGTTGGACCTTGGTATTTTATGGAGCTTATAATGCTCACGACAATGGCATTAGGGCAGTCATCACCTCCACAACTAGTTTCCACCTCCCCTTCACCGCAAGGTTGTGTTTTAAATATACAAACAATATGTTGGAGTACGAGGCCTATATCTTCGGCATTGAAGCTGTAATTGACCTTAGGATCAAAATCCTTGAAGTCTACAAAGATTCAGCTTTGGTTATTAGCCAAGTCAAAGGAGATTAGGACACTAGAGATCACAAGCTCATCCCTTACAAAGAGCATGTCTTGAAACTGATCCCATACTTTGACGAAATTACATTCAATCATATTCTTCGAGAAGTTAATCAATTGGCCGACACATTGGAAACCTTGGCATCCATGCTTAAGGTTAAATGGAAAAATGAAGCACCATCCTTTCACCTTAACTACTTGGACGAGCCTGCTTGTTGTTTAACGGTCAAAGATGAATTCGACGGTCATCCTTGGTTCTATGACATCATGAAATTATTAGAGAGCCAAGAATACCCTAAGGGCCCATCCATCACCGACAAGAAGTATCTTCGGAAGTTGTCATAAAAGTTCTTCTTAAGTGGGGGGTATTGTACAAGCAAAATTATGATTCGGTTTTGCTAATACGTGTGAATGAGCAAGAAGCTAATCAGATTATAATGGAAATCCATGAAGGACCTCTTGGAACACATGCCAGTGGACACACCATGGTGAAAACAATCTTGAAGGCCGGTTATTATTGGATTACTATGGAGGTTGATTGTCACCGCCACGACCAAACATGCCGCAAATTCCAGATCTATGCCAACAAGATCCATGTGCCACCAATGCCACTAAATATCTTAACATCACCTTGGCCTTTCTCCACGTGGGGCTTTCACGTAATCAGACGCATAACGCCAACTGCCTCGAATTAACACCGCTTCATCCTTTTAGCCATTGACTATTTCACTAAATGGGTGGAAGCGGTCACATACGCCAGCGTTACAAGACAAGTGGTAGCTAGGTTCATAAGAAAAGAAATCATTTGTCATTATGGGGTCCCCAACAAGATCATTACTAATAATGGATCTAACCTTAATAACAAAATGATGAAAGAGCTCTATCGAAGCTTCAAAATCGACCACCATAACTCATCGCCTTATAGGCCCAAGATGAATGGCACTGTCGAGGAAGCTAACAAGAACATTAAGAAGATCATGCAGAAAATGGTGGAAACCTACAAAGATTTGCACGAAATTCTTCCATTTGCATTACATGGATATCGCACCTCAGTGCGTACTTCCACTGAGTAAACTCCCTTCTCTCTCGTGTATGGCATGGATGCAGTCTTGCCTATTGAAGTAGAGATTCCTTCTTTAAGGATTTTGACCAATGTCAAGCTTGATAAAGTCGAATGGGTACAAGCCCAATTTGACCAGCTGAACCTCATTGATGAAAAACGCTTGGAAGCTATCTACCACAACCAGCTTTACCGCAAGTGCATCAAGAGGGCACATGACAAAAAGTATTCCCCCGCAACCTCAAGGCCGGAGACCTTGTATTGAAGAGATTTTTCCCATTCACACTGATCCAAGGGGAAAATGGATGCCAAATTATGAAGGCCCATATGTTGTAAGAAAGTTCTTCTCTAAAGGGACCTTGATCCTTGCGACTATGGATGGTGAAGATATTTCGTACCCTGTGAATGCTGATGTAGTCAAAAAATACTATGCTTAAAAAAAGCGAAAGAGCCTGATAAGTTAAAAACCCGAAAGGGAGACTTATGCAAAAATGGGTATCCTGGTAGAATGAAAACTGGAAAAGGCGGTTGAGGCAAAAATTAGGGATTCTTAAAAAGCGAGAGGTTACATCCCACAAATAATATTTCTTCACTCATCAGAGAGTCAATTCAACGGCTTCCCCAAAAAGTCATTCCAGTCACTGTCCTTCTTAAAGCAAGATCAAAAGACGACCAAAGGCATAAAGACTAAGTTGGAATTTGGTGGAAACCTGAGATATTTCGTTGCCATTATAGCTTTTCAAATTTTTTTTGCAATCACCTCTTTTAGGAATTTCTTCTTTGTACAAATCATCTATTTTTGGACCATTTATCAATAAAATCAGTTCCTAATATGTGCTCAATATTTTTACTTTTCCTGTTTTGTTTGTAAAATGTGACCTTTTCTAAAAATGATATGACATCGGAAATTTCCTAATAAAGAAGACATTTTTCAAACAAAAAATTTAAAGGGAAACAACATCGAATTTCTTCTCTTTCAAAAAATTGCTAAAGGTAACCAAAAATATGTTTGGTACACACAACCAGAAAGTACCATACACTCCCGTGGACTTGGTCGATCAAATTCTTCCCCGGTGGAAATCCTCAACCATTGCACGAAGTGCTCACCTAGACCTCGGAAATTACAATTATTCGGTACCGGAAAGTCAAAACACTTTCCCCAAACGTGCAAAGCCGAATCATACTTGGCGCAACTTACAAACCCTGCACTCCCCTGCAGGCCCGAACATGCATAAACATCCTGCATACATAACACCACATCATAAGTATCTTCTAAAAACTTATACTCAATTGATTCACAAAAATTCGGAATTTCCCAACCGAAGTCTGGGATTTTCCCCAATAGAGTCAACATTCGATCTCCAAATATTTCCCCAAGCAAAGTCAGGTATTCTAGTTATTGCAGAGAATCGTCACTGAACTGTTTTGTTTCAAGTTTCCCTATAAGAGTCAGATATTCTAGTCGTTGCTAAGAATCATCATTATACTTTTTCTATCCCCAGAAAGTCATCAACACATATTCACTCCTCCCCCCGAAGTCAGGTATTCTTAGCCTTTGTTAAGAATCGTCACTAAATTTACCCTTTTCTTCAAACACGAGTCAAATATCCATCGCTAGAAATCATCTTGGAATTTCATTCCCAATCATGAGTCAGGTATTCCAATTTCTATAAGGAATCATCACTGATATTCTCTCTTCCCCAGCTAAGTCAAGTATTTTTAGCAGTTGCTAGGAAACTTCACTGAATTACTTATCTATTTCCCCCAACAGTCGAGTCAGGTATTCCATCTGTTGTTAGGAATCGTCACTGAACTTCTACATTTTCCTCAACAGAATCAGGTATTCTAGTTGTCACTCAGAACCGCCATTGTACCTCTTTGAGAAGATTATCCCCGGTCAGGCAAGGTATTTCAGCCGTCGTTGAGAATTGTAACTGAATGACTCCTTTTCCCCAAGCAAGTTGTTGTAAGGTTTATTAAGAATATGATTATATGTCGTTATGTTGTGCCAAGTAAGATCATTACTAATAATGGATCGAACTTGAATAATAAAATGGTGGAAGCTCTTTATAAATACTTCAAGATTGCACATCATAATTCTTCTCCCTACATACCCAAGATGAGCGGGGATGTCGAAGCCGCGAATAAGAACATTAAGAAGATCATTCAAAAGATGGTTGTGACATACAAATATTGGCACGAGATGCTCCCATTTACTTTACATGGGTACCGTACATCCATCCGCACTTCAACAGGGGCAACCCCTTTTTCTTTTGTTTATGGGACGGAATTTATGCTCCCCGTATAGTCTGAGATCCCATCATTACGTGTCTTAATGGAAGTCAAGTTGACTCAATCTGAATGGTGTATCAGGAACTAGCATTTTTGTTTTATCATTTGTATGGTTTCCATCCCTTGTGTGGGCTGACCTAAAATCCATTATAGATTGATAAAAGTTGATATGCTTTAAATTGAGAATATTCCTTGTCTCACTATCCCGACTATCTACTCACAAGGAATGTTGTCTTTCCTCAGCCTGAGTAAGATTCTCTAGCGAAGTAAGCATGTGTTCCCTGCAGAGCTACCTTTCCAGATAATTGTTTACTCAGCAGGAAGTTGCTTAGTGCAGTTGATGATGGGCTTATTTCCCATTTCGTTTATTTTGAAAAGAGGTATCCCCGGTATATCGCTTGTGGATGATGGATTCATTTCCAATTTCCCCAGCAAGGGTAGTTTCCTCAAGAGCATTTACAGCTTGTCCCTAGTAGGGTTGCCAGATCAGAGTTTGATGTTTGTATCTCCTCTGATTCTGAAGATTTCTCCTAGCAATAAGAGTTGGTGGTGAAAATGTTTATTTCCTTCCCTAGTGGAGCAAAATGTTATTATTCCCCTTTTGCAGAGTTTCCTCTCCGGCATATAGAAGGGAGTGTTTTGATTGATGTACATCTAATTGGTGGTTGTTCCCCACAGAGTTTTACATCATTCCTTGATAAGCTTCCCCGGTAGAGTTTCTTCTCTGGCGGATCTTATTATTATTTAACCACCTGTCCCCAAGAGAGTTGATGGAAACTCCCCGACAGATGTTTTGCATCTTCCTTATGTCAGGATTGTTTGCTCCTGGAAGACTTCTCCTGTGCAGAGTGTTATTTCTTGCAGTTGGAAGCTTTGACTTTGCCTATCCCCAGCTACGGTTAAAGTATTCCCTTGATTCTTCTTATTCCAGAGATAATCCCCGTTAGAGTTGAGTTCTCTATTTGATCATCTTCTTTCGCTGCTTCTGAATACATCTTCTTTGTTCCTCAGCAAGTGTAGGTTTGGGATAGGGTTTGATATCCCCGATGATTTATTTTCATCCTTCTCGGGTTATTCCCAAGTTGATTTCTCCAGTAGGCTTCGCCCTTCTTGTTGAGACATTTGCCACGTGTCTGTTCGTGATTCTTGGATTTTTTTGTGTTAGATATGTCTGTTTGTCAGCATTAATCATACACAAATCATGCATATACATGCATAATCATAGCATTCAGATATTCATGTTGCATTCTTTGCCATATATCTTTGCTTGTTATCTCATGCTATTGGTGAAATGTTCTTCCCCAAGCAGATGTTTGTGTCTGATCTCTCCATATAGAGTCAGCCCCATAGGCAGAAAGTGTTTATCTTTCCTTCTTTCTTTCCCACTGAGTTATGTCCTCATGGATGATTATTGTTTCAGTTTTCTCCCTACTTGTGTATCGGGATGGAATTACTCCCCTGAGTTATATCCTCATCGGGTTGAGTATTGTTTGATTGTTCCTTTCTCGTTATCCCCTGCAGTTCCCTGTGGTTCAGTTGATCAATTGCTTAGTAACCAGTAATTGTTCATCCTTCCCCCAGCGGATCTTGTGGCCTTCTACCCAGTAACCAATAGTTATAAGTCCTATTTCTGTGGTTTTCTACCCAGTAATCGGTAGATGTAATCCCCTCTTTGTTGGTTATCTTTACCCAGTAACCGGTATTGATATTCCTTACTTTTTTAGTATACCACCCAGTAACCGGTGATATATCTCTTGGATAATTGCTTTTGTCAGGCAATTTATCCCTAGCGAGTCATCTTTCATTTACCCTTGTTTGGTAATGATTGTTTCTCCTTCTGAGTGGTCATCATTTTATACCCAGTAACTGGTATCCCGATGTCCTTTCTTTTCGGTCGATTTATCTTCTATTAACCCAGTAACCGGTTGTGGATAATCTTCCATGCAAGTATGTTATCTACGTTTTTACCCATATAACGGTAGTAGATAATATATCTCATGCACTCTTCAGTCGAAGTCTTTTTTTCTTCCTCAGTTGAGTAAGATTCATATTTCCTTGTGTAACCGAATGTCCATCCTGTAAGTCGAGTTTGCTTTTTCAACCCTCCTTTCGAATGATGAGTGTCTTGGATATGTTCCCAATTCACGCCTGGTTGGTCACCTATTATATACCCAGTAACCAGTATCCCTGGTGTTCCTTCCTTCTGCTCCCTATTATGACTTTTTGTCCCCTGTGGAGTAAGATTTTCCTGAGTTGAGATGTGCCTTTTAGGTCCTCCTCAAATATTTCGGACGATTGATATCTTTCACCCTTATACCAGTCTTAGATGTTCTTTCTCCCTGAGCGTGTTGTTCTCTCACCCAGTAACCGGTGTTTCGATAACATGTCTCTCCCTAAGTTTATTACCCAGTAACCGGTAGTATCTCGTTGTTTCTTCCTCAGCTGAGTCCTTTGTGGATATCCCCGTCTGAGTCCGGATTTTTTATCTGATGTATGCTTTGTGGATAGTTTTGTTGTATTGGCATATTCCCGAATACATGCATCTTTGCGTCAGCTTGAGACTTTCCATCGATTTATTTTCGTGGAATGCCTTCGTGTCTCCCAGCAAGTTTTCAAGTCGTGACCTGCTCACGCATTTTTACCTTATTTCCCCTGAGTCTCTGTCTCCCTAGTGAATGTGTTACTCCTATGGATCTTCAGTTTCTCCCGATTTCTTTTCCTTTGTGGCAATTATTCACCATGAAGATTTTATTTTTGCATACATACATTTGTATCATGAGGTCTCTTAGGGACCAAAATTCGCCTTTTTGTTATTATTTAAGCTCATTCTATCTCGTCGAGACGAAGATTTTAACCTTCATATCTCCGGCTAGAACGACCTTAAATAGGGGCATCTGTAAGACCCTAATTTTGACCCTAAGATCCCTCATGGCATCATGTTATTGCACAAGTGCATTGCCTCAAGGATCATAACATGTTTGGCTCCTTAACCCTAGGGTTGGGATTTGTTCGAGTGTTTGGAGACCACCAAGCATGCTTGTATTGTATGTAATTGCATTTCTTATTTTGATTACTAACCAAAAGCACAAAAATATGTTACTAACTCTTTTGTTTTGAAGCTCAAGTGATCATGTGCTCCACAATGCTCCTACGAGGCTCCTAAGCCCAATGCAATGGCTAGATGAAGATGAGAAAAAGCATGACAATGGTCCAAAAAGTTCCTAATCATCATATAAGTCTCCCAAGTATCTCAATTTTCCAATTTTATCAAGATAACCCAAAGGGATTGAAGATTGTTTCCCAAGGAAACCCTAATTTCATTGTGTTTTGACTGTGCCTTGCCCATGAAGCAATCTCAACCTTTGATCAAATTCAATCAAGGGAAGCTCTTTCATTTATCATTTTATGCATATATGAGCCTATTTGAGGCCCCTAAATGATTTATTCATCAAGATTGGAAGTTTGGCCTTGAAAAGTTGACCAGTCAAGTCATCTGACTAAGCTGAGGATAAATGAGATATAACCTTTGATGTATTTGCCAAATGAAGATGACCCCAAGAGAAAACACTTTCCTAAGAACCATATGAACAACTCTCATGTTCATCAAAAATACATTTGAGTATTGGAAGGTCATCATTCATTTCAAAACATTATAGGTCATTTTGACTGAAACCCTAATTTTGGGTCAACTTGCCAAGGGGATAACTTCCTTAATTTTTATGATTTTGAGGTGAGACCAAGGGAATTGGAAAGCATGAGATGTCTAATTAAAATGTTATGTTGGATAAAATTTCATAATTCTAAAGGAAATACATGTGATAATGAAAAACATTATAGGTCATCTTGGACCTAATTCATTGAATTTGAAAAAGTACCCAACTTTAAATGCCCATAACTTTGTCATAGCAAACCCAAATGATGAAAAATTTGATTCTAGATTTACTATCTTGAAAATATATACAACTTTTATGTTGGAGATTTTTTCATTTGAAGCTTCTATCATGAAGACAGAGGGGTTTGATCAAGCTTACTTTTGGTGAACTTTTTCAAAGTAATTTGAATATGTTTTGTACTTGAATTTTCCAAGCCAGTTTTGATCAATTTGCACATGTTAAATGATTTTTTTTCCCAACATGACTTTTGTTCCTTATTTCAAGAGCTTTCCAACCATTACTCACAATAATCCTTGGGGCTACCATTTGGGAGATTCAAATTTATTTTCATTTATGTGCATTCTTGATATTTTATGTTGAAACTTGGTATGCAAGCCTTTTCCACTTCATGTGAACGTCCAAATGCCTTCTATGTGAATTCAGCAAGTTGCTTTAGCCATCCATGGGCCTTTCACACGTCCACAAAGGCCCATGCATCCAAAAATTCAAATCCCATGCACATGAACAAAGTGTGTGATCAGCCACATTCGGCTATAAATAAACACCTCATGAGCTTCATTTCACAACCTTTCGGAGATCCCATATGTTGCTGCACTGAAACCATAGCCCTCACTAAAGGAATCAATCACTTTCTTCAATATTTTCGAGCTTGAAATTCAGCAACATTAGCTGAGTTTTAAAGCCAGATTCCTTAGCCAATCATTTCCATTACATTCATAGATCAAGAAGGAGCACAAATCTTGGAGAATTCGTGGCCAGAAGTTCATCAATTCAAAGGTATAAACTCAAACTTTTTGGATCTGAAACTCTTAATTCAATGTAGCATTCTTGTGTTTCTGTGGTTCTCTGAAGTCCTCATACTTGAGGCAAGCTTTTGATGCATTCAATTTGCCCTTTCATGAACAATTCGTGTGGACACCATGATTTTCTCCTTCATCTTGCCCTCAATATAGGAAGAGTGAGGGAAATCCAATGGTACAGTGATGATCTACATCACACGAGCTTCATTTACATGTCCTTGTTTTCCATTTTTATTGAGATTTATTTTTCTGCAAATGTGGTCGGAGTTTGTGTGTTTGGCCGGAGAAGACGGTGGTTTCCACCACCATCACCACATGTGCTTTAACCTGGCCTTTGGTTCTTGCTTCCACGATATAATCTCACGCGTCCGTTTCAATTACTTATTTTAATTCATGATGTGGCGCGGTTGACTGAAGTGTATTGTGTGTCCTCAGATCCAGACCATACATCCTTGCCACGTCAATTAATGAATTGCATCTAGTGGCTCAGGCTTTTTCACTTATTTTATTTTTCTTTTTATTTTCTGTTAATTTATTTCATTTTCAATAATTCATTAAAAATTCATTTGAAGTCAAAAAAATATGAGACTAACTCTAAAAATTTTCTTGGAAAATCTAGTTTCATATTATGATTTTTAATTATTTTTGTGACTTCATTTGATTTTTTTTATGAATTACTTAGTTTTTAATGATTTTAATTCATTTTAAAATACTTTCTGACTTTTAAAAAATACCAAAATATTTGCATAGCATCTATGGATCATGATAATTCAATGAAAAATAGTCTCAACAATTTCTTGATTGTTTTGAGATAATTTGAGATTTTAATTCATATTATGCTATTTTTATTTGGTTTTAATTGATTTTAATTACTTTCTGACTTTAAAAATTTGTGAGAAAATTAGTCAAAGTTTGTTTGACTATGTTGAACCTATGAGAATTTAATTGAACTCATTGAAGTCTTTTTGAATTGAATTTGAGGTTCAACTTTGTTTGTTTATTTTTTATTTGTATTTTCTTTTTATTCAAAAAAATACAAGAAAAATATCATTGACTCCTTGACTTGTTATATTCATTTCTCCTCTGTTTGGTGTTGATTGAGGTTGAATTGATTCAACTTTGATAAAATTCATTGGATCTTGTGGTTTGAAATCCTTAAGGATCATCAACTAGAAAGATGAATGAATTTGATCAAGGATGAGTTATCCCTTGATCAATTGGGATTGGTTGTTGACTTCTTACCCCCTCATTTTCATCTTCACCCCTTCCTTTCCCTCATTGGCCAATGAGTTAAAGTCTTGAGGTTGGTCTTGACAAATAAGAAGTTTAATCTTCTTTGATCCAAACAAAATTCAACTTGATCCATGATCAAGTGAGTTATTTTGTGTCAAATATAGGTTACTTCTTGGTCAAGCAAATAACCAAAAGTCAATACAAGGCCTTTCCCATTTTGTTTGGCATGGCAAGTTTATGGGGCTTGGCTTACTAGTCATGATCTCTAACTTGTGTTCTTTGCCTATATTCTTATTGACCGGCCTCAGATAGGTGTGACTACTACATTAGTCCACTTACGATTGCTTAACATAGCGTTACATTGTCTTATGACAAGCTAACATAACTCTACTAATTACTAACTTTAATTTGAGCTTTTAAATTCTCGCCATTTACTTTTAATGTCATTTATTTGTTGCTCATTATTCATCTTGCTTTTCATTTTGCTCACTTGAGCACATATTTTATGTTTATGTCATTTTTCTTTTGCTCATTTGAGCCCATTATTGTACATAAATATATTGTTATTTTGTGAACCAAAATGCAAAGGAGAAAGGACTTAGAATTAGGATTTACCCATGCTTAAAGGAGTTCAAGAGCAACTAGGCCTCATGCCTTTAGAATGCAAAATTTGTTGAAGAGAAACTAGGCTTAATGCCTTTAGAATGCTAAAATTCAAAGTTGATCTTAAAGGACTTCTCCTCAAACTTATTCTTTGTCCATTCCCTTTATTATGTTGTGAGCTTTTTTATGTGTGCTTTTGTATGATAGGAACCTCATCTTAAGATTGTGAAAAGAGGACCATTGTCATGAGTAGCCAAGTTAAGAGCCAAGCCAAATGGAGATCCTAGGAGCTTGAATTCAATTATTGATTGCTTGTTTGTATGTTAAATCCAAAGGAAATGAGCATATTGAGTCATCTCTATATGACTCCAAGAAAAGGAACTCCAAGGGTTATCTTTTCCCTCTTATCTTTGTATGCTTTAGGAATAACCCTTCTCTCTTCTCCCCACTCTAACCAAGCCAAAAATCATTTTTAAAACTTTGACTTTATTTCAAATTAGAAACCTAGGCCTTAGGCCTTTGATTTTTTAAAACTCTTTTCATAAATATTCATTGTAAATAAACTTTAATCCAACTTTGACCTCATTTTATAAATAAATTTAACTTGTAAATATAACTCATTTCAAGTTGTTTTGTGGTTCCAATGGCCACTTTGTTAAAATCTTCTCAAAAACATTAGTCATAGGCTTGAGTTATCATAGTGGTTGATATAAATCTCACCTCATCCTTAGTGTTGAATTATAAGCCTTCCATGCTTATTATAGGGTTAACCTCTCACTAGCATGTTGAAGCCTTCCTCACATGGGGGATTGTTGGTTTAGGTCGAGTTTTCTCCCTTTGATAACAAAAGACCTTAAGGCTTTTGATTAAAACCAATTCACCAATCTTTGAAATTTTTTACCCCGAACTACGAGGTTTTGATCCTCCTTTGTGATGGTACGTAGGCAATGGGTTCATCCATTCAAACAACAAAATTTGTAAATATAATCTATTCTCTTCTCATCCCCCCCAATCTTTTGCACAAATCTTTTCTGAAATACCAACCTACAACACATATTTGCAAAAAGAGGTTCCCTTAGAGTACTAAGGATGTTTTGGGTGCGTAAAACCTTCCCATTTCATAACCAACCCCCTTACCTAGATCTCTGACATTTTTATTAGTTTTTGATTTGAAAAACTTCTTACTTGGCTTTTGTTCGCTTTTTAGCCTTTCCTTTGGAAAAATAAAAATGAGGTGGCGACTCGAATTGTATGTTGACTTTTGGTTTAGTTAATAAACCTAAAGGTAACGAAAACCCCGCTACAGAAAAGTGGCGACTCTGCTGGGGATAAGACTTAGCCCCATGGGTTTAGCCTACCTTTTGCTTGAATGTGTTGTATGTTTATATTTATTTGTGACATATTTTTGTGCAAATTTGGGATGAATGTATTGTTTGTAATGTATGAATTGCTTGACATATTAATTGCTTGTATGCTTGGTGGTTTCTTGTGAGATAAGTTCTATACCCGAACTCGAGTGCACTTATGATAGAAGAGTGGCATAGTCTTGTTGACTTGTGTGGAGTTATTCCTTAACAAGTTAACTTGCAAGTCCATTCACTTGGTGGAGGTCTTGTTGGGATCACTAATGTCACACGAGTAGTTGTGGTTAGGCATTACTCTTTCCAATAAGAACCTTAGAAACCAAGGACCTTAGATACCTAACCCATCTTGGCCTACTTTAGGACGTAATGCGAAGGTCGTTTAAGTGTAAGACTTGAGGCGATTGTTACGCGATACTACACTCATAAGAGTCCCTCTTGAGAATATTTTTGGAGGATGAGTAGTGGTTTTATCCGATAATATCCGAAAGATGGGATGATGACTATGGGATCCTTTTAGAACATGATTGTCAGGTTTAACCATAGTACACTCCTGTTGGATGGTTCTTAATCAAGACTCCATGCTCGTGACTCGTAACAAACTCGTGATTCGTGGTCGATCCGTTATCGTATATCCTTAAAATCAATGGAACTAGGGTGTTGATAAGGTGCAAACCATAATCTACCAAAATGGATGATTGATATTGACGATGACTTGAGCCATCCTGTGACCTTTGTGTGGTGTGACTTGCTTGATCCTTGAGTGTGTTTGTTGCATCCATGCATTCATTCACATTCATGTCATCGATAATAAGATTTTACAAGGAACTTAAAAGGTCTATTTTCAAATTTTCAGACATGGATAAGCAAAGAAGGAATACGAAGAAGTACAGTTTCAGACAACCCGACTTGAAAGAGTTAAGGCATCTGACATCTTATGTATTAGAGCCCTTGGATTTCAAAGCTCTCCATGGGAAGATTCTAGATATTCTCTCTACCAAGGTGCATGAGGGTCTGATGAGTGTGTTGGTTCAGTTCTACGATCCTCTGTATCGGTGCTTCACTTTTCCGGATTTTCAGCTTTTGCCTACACTAGAGGAGTACGCTTATCATGTGGGTATGCCTATTCTTGACCAATTGTTGTTCAGTGGTTTGGAGAAGATTTCGTCTTCTCAAGAGATTGTTGACATGCTTCACGTGGAGGTATCTGACATTGTTGCCAATATGACTACCAAGGGTGGAATTCAAGGTCTCCCGTCTGATTTTCTGATTGCCAAAGCTACCTTGTTTAGGAACGCCATGAGTAAGGACGCTTTTGAAGCCATATTTGTACTCCTCATCTATGGACTAATGTTATCTCCCAACATCGACAACTTCGTGGATGTGAACGCTATTAGGATTTTCTCTTCTCTTAATCCCGTTCCGACTCTGTTGGATGACACTTATTTCTCTTTGCATATGAGGAATGCAATGGCTGGTGGTTCCATTGTGTGCTATTTGCCTCTGTTGTACAAGTGGTTTATTTCGCGCTTGCCTCAAACGCTTGCCTTCAAGGAGAACAAGAGATGTCTACGGTGGTCTACAATACTTATGTCTCTCACTAATGATGATATCTCTTGGTATAATCGTGTTTATGATGATGTCAAGATTATTGATTCT
This sequence comes from Lathyrus oleraceus, assembly GCF_024323335.1. Taxonomy (NCBI): domain Eukaryota; kingdom Viridiplantae; phylum Streptophyta; class Magnoliopsida; order Fabales; family Fabaceae; genus Lathyrus; species Lathyrus oleraceus. The sequence continues at coordinate 210,987,358 of NC_066580.1, forward strand.
TGTGGTGAGTTCTCCAATGTACCTCTTCTTAGTACATGTGGTGGAATTAACTACAACCCTGCTTTGGCTCGCTGTCAGCTTGGGTTCCCCTTAAAGGATAAACCTAACAACATTTTGTTGGAAGGCTTGTTCTTTCAAGAGGGTAAAGATCCCCAAAACCTGAAGGATAGGATGGTCCGCGCCTGGTGCAAGGTTCATAGGAAATGGAGAAATGAGCTTGGTCAAAAGAATTGTGTTTCTTTGGAGCCTTACACCTCTTGGGTAAGGAAGAGAGCCCTCGAGTACCACATGCCGTGTGAGTATCCGAGACCTACCCCTATGGTTATGGGTAGGCCTTCAACCCTCCCTAATCAAGGAGTAGAGGAGTTGAGAGACGAAGATCGTTCGTGTGCTTGGGTTCGTGAGCGTGAGGAGCTTCTTCAGCAGCTCAAGGATAAGGATGTTGTAAGACCCCAATTTTGTCCCTAAGATCCCTCATGGCATCATAACATTGCATTTGCATTGCCTCAAGGATCATAAGCATCTTGGTTCCCTTTACCTTTGGGTGGGACTCCTTGTGAGTGGTTTGAGATCACCAAACATGCTTGAATTGAATATCATTGCTTTTCTCATTTTTTGTTTACTAAACCAAAGCACAAAAATATGTCACTAACATCTTTTGTTTGTAGCTTGAGCAATCACAAGGTCAAAGCTTCTAGGAGACCATCTGTGCAATGATATGGCCAAGATGAGATGAAAGTAAGCATGGTAATGGTTCCCAAGGCTCTCATCCATCAAATATGCCTTCCTAGCATCTCAATTCATCATTTTGATCAAAGCAAGTCAAAGGGTTTGAGGGCTTGTTCTTTAAGGAAACCCTAATCCATCTGTGCACCACAATGCCTTGCTCATGAAGCAACCTCAGTCCATGGTCAAATACAATCAAGGGAAGTTCTTTAACTCTTCATTTCATGCATATTCGAACTTATTTGAGTATCCTCAATCATCAATTCATCAAGATATGAGGCATGGACTTGAGAAGTTGATCAGTCAATTCATCTGACTATTTTGAAATGCATTGAGACCTAACTTTTGATGTGTTGGTCAAATGGAGATGGTTCCAAAAGAAAATATGTTCTTAAGCACAATATGAACAACTTTCATGTTCATCCGAATTTGATTTGAAGCTTGGAAAACCATCTTCCATTCCAATACATTATAGGTCATTTTGATTGAAACCCTAATTTTGGGTCAACTTCCCAAGGACATAACGCATTCATTTTTTATGACTTTGAGGTGGGATCAAATTCATTGGAAAGCTAAAGATGTCTACTTTAAATGTTATGTTGAACAAAATTTCAAAATCTCAAAGTAAATACATGTGATAATGCAAGACATTGTAGGTCCTTTTTGACCCAATGCATTAAAAGTAAACAAAGTCCAACTTCATGTGCCCATAACTCTTTCATAAAAATTCCAAATGATGCAAAATTGAAGTCTATTTTGATTGTCTTGAAAAGATCTACAACGTTTATGTTGGAGGCGTTTCCATTTGAAGCTTGCATCCTCAAAACAGAGGGGCTTGAAAGTTGGCCAAAATTAGAAACCTTGCATTGACATGTTTTGCACATCACACTTTAAACTCAAATTTCATAAATTTCCCCACTCCAAATGATTTTTTGTCCAACATAACAATTGTTCCTCATACAAAGTCCTTTCCAACCATTACCCATATGCCTATGCTTAGATTTTCTAAATGGCACTTTCGAAGAAATGATTGTTTAGGTGCAAATGGAGAATTCACATTGAATCTTGAAATTCAAGCTATTGCAAGGCAGATTACACGTCCAAATCAATTCATTGTGTTATCAGCTTGCAAATCCATCAGCTTTTGGGCCTCACATGCGTCTGTACAGGCCCATGCATGGAGGACCCAAAGCTTCATGCACACGAGTTTCTTCTCATTTTGGCATCAGCTCCAGCTATAAATACCTTGCCATGCTCACTCATTTGACACGCCAATCTCAACCTGAAATGCTGCATAAATATTTCCCTAACCATCACTAAAGAAGCAAGCTCACTTTTCTCATTTTTTTCAGATTTGAATTTTAACTTCATCTGGTTGAATTCTCAGATCTAGTGCTTCTAGACCTTCACCATACACTTCATTGAACTTCTATTTTGATAAAGCAAGCAAGGTTTCAAGCTCAAATCACCAGAACTCAAACTTGAACTCCATCTGGTATTTTCTTCGATTCTCCTAATCCTTTGACCTATTTGCTGTGGTTTTGTGTTGGCTGAAGTCCTCTCAATAGAAACATCATGTTTATGCTTTTGATTTTTGCAATTCATTAAGTTCATGATGAACACCATATTTTTCCAGCTCTGATTTCTCACATTATAGAGATCTAGAAGGAAAATGGATGGTATAGGGATGATGTACATCATCCCAGCTTTCTATTGATGTATAGATCGCACGTTTTGGTTGCCTCTTTAATTTCTGCAATTTGGCCGGAATCCTGGAGCTCACAGAGAAGACGGTGGCTCCGGTGGCTTCATCATCTCCAGATCAAACCCTGGCCATTGGATCTATTTCCCAGATTGAATCTCGTCCCTTGCTTGTTATGACTTCCTATTGTTTCACATGTGCACGCATTGACTTGGATCCATGGTAGGCGCGCGCTTCGTGGCCTCTTGATTTGCCAGCTCAATTAATGAGCTTAGATCAGACGGTCCATGCTTTTTACAATTTCTATTTTTTGTTTTATTTTCCTTTTATTTTCTTTAATTCCAATTATTTTCAAAAATCAATATCTCTTTCATTTTTATCCAAAAATTATGGGACCAATTCCATTAGTTCCCAAATAAATTCTAGTTTCTATTTCTGATTTTTTCTTTTTTTTATTTTGTCATTTGATATTTTTTGTGAATTTTCTCTTTTCTGGTTATTTTTAATTCATTTTAAATAGTTTTTGATCTTCAAAAAATGCAAAAATATTTTCCTAACCTATTTGAATGATGATAGATCTATGAAAAATATTCTCATCAATTTTTGAATTGATTTGAGATTTATTTGAGATTTTAGTTCAATTAGGTTATTTTATTCATTTTTAATTGATTAAAAATTGTTTCTGACTTTTAAAAATGCTGAAATTTTTTTCCAAACTTTGTTTGACCTTGTTGGACTTAGGATAAATCACTTGGACCTTTCAAGGTTGATTTGAAGTGATTTTGAAGTTTGACCTTTCCATTTATTTTAATTCAAGTTTATTTCTTATATTAGAAAATGCCAAAAATAGTTTATTCATTTCTTGACTTCCAATCATCATCTCACTTCTGTTTTTGATTGTTTGACTTTGACTTTCAATGTTATTGGTCAACATATGAGGATTGGTACATGATGTTTCATTTAATGCATTTATTTCTTTTACCATTTTGTCATTTCGATTTCTATTATTCATCTCTTTCTTCTTCTTCTTTTCTTTTTGATCAATGTGTTGAAGGTTGATAAGTTAGTATTGATTAGGGAGATTTAACCTTCCTTGATTCAAATCTAATTCATCTTGATCAATTGATCAAGTGAATGGCTTTGCATTAAGGATAGGTTGTCTTTTAAATCATGCAAAAGGCTTAAACCAATACAAGATCATTTCTCATTTTCTTTTTGGCATGGCAAGTTGTTGGGACTTGGTTCACTAATCAAGACTCCTAAGTTGTGTTTGTTGCCTACATTATTATTGATCGGCCTCAGATAGTTGTGACTTCTACATAAGTCCAATTACGATTGCTTAACATAGCGCTAAATTTGCCTTATGGCACACTAACTACTAACACTAACTATTGACAATTAACATTTACTTTATGCAGTTTATTTTTATGCAATTTACAATTCTTGCACATATTATCCATTTGCTTTTCTCTTTGCTCATTTGAGCCCATGTTTATGTTAATGTCATTTGCCTTTTGCTCACTTGAGCACATGATTGTGTATATACTATTATGCTCGTGTCTTGTTTTGATTGTTGTGAACCAAAATGCAAAGAAATGGACTTAGTTTCTAGGACTTTCCCTATGCAAAGAAATGGAGAATTGGACTTAGATTCTAGGACTTTCCTTATGCAAAATTGGAGTAAAGGATCTTAATGTTGAAGATGGATTAGAAGGACCAAATCTCTAAACTCACTCTTGTCCATTCTTGTTTTACTCCATGAAACTTTTGATGTGTGTGCTTTTGTACTAGGAGTTTCCATTTGAGCTTAATTGGAGGACCATTACCATGAGCATCCAAAGTGAGAAATACAAAAGCCATTGGAGGATTCTTGGAAGCATGGCCTTGTGTTTGTTTGCTTGAAATATTTGCTTTGTGGTTGCTTATTCCAAAGGATGGGAGCTACTTGGATCATCAATATGATCTCAAGAGAGGAACTCCATTATGGTTTTATTTCTTTATCCCTCATCTTTTACTTTCTTTAGGACTTAGCCCTTCTTCTTCTTCCCTCCACTCTAACCCAAGCCAAAACTTTTGTGCAAACATTTAACATTTGTTTTCAACATTAGAAACCTAAGCCTTATGCTTTTGATTTTCAAACTTTCTTTTCATAACACGTATTTTGAATTGAATCCTTAAATCCACTTTGACCATTTTTGTACATACTTCTAATTGGTAAATATAACTCACTTCAAGTTGTTTTTGTGGTTCCAATGGCCACTTTCTTAATCAAAATCTTTCATAACCTTTAGCTATTACGTTTGAGTTATCCTTGTGGTAGATGTAATACTCACCTATATCCTTAGTGATGGACAATGAGTCTTCCATGCTTATTATAAGGTTAACCCCTCACTAGCATGTTGAAGCTATCCTCACATGGTGGATTTGTGGTTTGGTTGAGTTTTCTCCCTTTGATAATAAAACACCTTAAGGCTTTTGGACCAATCAACTCACCAACTCATTTTTGAGATTTTTACCCCGAACTACGAGGTTTTGATCCTAATCTTTTTACAAGATGGTACGTAGGCAATGGGTTTATCCATCCAAACACAAAATGTAAATAACTTGTACATTCTCTTCTCATCTTTCCAATCATGTTTGCACAAATATGTTTTCACAAAACAACAACCTTACCAAGTATGAAAAGGGCTCCCTAGGAGTACCTAGGATGTTTTGGGTGCCTAACACCTTCCCATTGCATAACCAACCCCCTTACCCAGATCTCTGTTTTTTTACTAGTTTTTGTTAAAACTATTAGGTTTTTGTTCGCTTTCTAACCATTCCTTTGGATAAATAGAAGTGCGGTGGCGACTCGACTTTGTATGGTTTACCTTGGATTTAGTCAATATCTCTAATGGTAACGAATACCCCGCTACAGATGCAATGATAGAGTTTCTAGAACATCAGGTTATGGAAGAAGAGATATGATTAGCTCGCCAAGGAGAAGGCCGACATGGAAGCAGCTTATGAGAGAGAGGTGAAGAGGCTTCGTGCGACGTATCTTCTGATCTCAAAGGCTTTGGATGAATGCTTCTAGGGCTCCATAGGATGTTTATTCTCCTTTTCTCTTGTATTGTATTTGGTTACCGAGATTGTACTACTTCTTTGGTGTAAAAAGTTTCCAAATATTATATTGCTATGAGTATTCCACAAATGTCTCAAAAAGTTCAATATTTTCAAAACATTTGCAAATAGATCTTTATAAAGTTCCTCCGATAAAAAACAAATCATATGCACGAGCATTGCATGCATCATATGCATAAGCAGGTTTTGGTTCCGAGCTCTTGATATAGTGGTCTAACTCTTTGCTCTTTATTTATTCAAAGACAAGCTGACGCACCGGTACAACACTCGAGCAAATCATCAGAAGATCATGGAACACCTTGAGCAAGAGAACCGAGATTTGAAAGAGGAGATTGCCCGACTGACTGCCATGACGGAATCAGTTCTTGCCGCTCAAAGCCAAGCTTCTCCAACTCCTGCAACTCCTCCCGCGAGGACTGTCATTTCTGAAGTGGTTACCTCTATAGTGCCTGCTGCCACCGCCCACTTCGCTCCGAGTCTTCCTGCTGGCCTCCCTTGGGGAATGCCACCCAATTTTGTGCCATAGGGTTTCGCTCCCACTTTTGCTTCTATGCCGGCATCTAGCCCGGTCATGTCTTTGCCACCTCCCGTTGTGCACACTTTGCCGCGAGTAGAAGACACCGTCTATCATTCTGAGTCATCTGAGGGCCCAGACGTTTATGAGAAGATGGATGAGATGAAGGACCAATTCCTTGAGCTGCGCAAGGAACTAAAAATGCTGAGAGGCAAAGATCTGTTTGGGAAGAGTGCTATTGAGCTGTGCTTAGAGCCCAATGTGAAAATCCCAGTCAAATTCAAAGTGCCTGACTTTGAGAAGTATAAGGGAAACTTGTGTCCACTCAGTCATCTTGTGATGTATGCCCGCAAGATATCAACCCAGACAGATAATGATCAACTACTGATTCACTATTTCCAGGATAGTCTGACGGGTGCTGTGCTCCGTTGGTATATGTGGCTAGAGAGTGCAAGCATCTGCACATTCAATGATCTAGGAGAGGCTTTTGTGAAACAGTACAAATACAACGTGGACATGGCTCCTGACATAGTTCAGCTGAGGGCGATGTCCCAAAAAGATAAAGAAACCTTCAAGGAGTATGCCCAAAGGTGGAGAGAATTGGCAGCTCAGATAGTGTCTCCATTGGAGGAGAAGGAGATGACAAAGATCTTCTTGAAGTGTATTGTGTGTCCTCACGCGTCCCTTTAAATTACTTATTTTAATTCATGATGTGGCGCGGTTGACTCAAGTGTATTGTGTGTCCTCAGATCCAGGCCATACATCTTTGCCACGTCAATTAATGAATTGCATCTAGTGGCTCAGGCTTTTTCGCTTATTTTATTTTTCTTTTTATTTTTTGTTAATTCATTTCATTTTCAATAATTCATTAAAAATTCATTTGAAGTCAGAAAAATATGAGACCAACTCTAAAAATTTTCTTGAAAAATCTAGTTTCATATTATGATTTTTAATTATTTTTGTGACTTCATTTAATATTTTTTATGAATTACTTTGTTTTTAATGATTTTATTCATTTTAAAATACTTTCTGACTTTTAAAAAATACAAAAGTATTTTCATAGCATCTATGAATCATGATAAGTCAATGAAAAATAGTCTCAACAATTTCTTGATTGTTTTGAGATTATTTGATATTTTAATTCATATTATGCTATTTTTAATTGGTTTTAATTGATTTTAATTACTTTCTGACTTTAAAAATTTGTGAGAAAATTAGTCAAATATGTTGAACCTATGAGAATTTAATTGGACTCATTGAAGTTGTTTTAAATTGAATTTGAGGTTCAACTTTGTTTGTTTATTTTTTATTTGTATTTTCTTTTTATTCAAAAAAATACCAAAAAAATATCATTGACTCCTTGACTTGTTATATTTATTTCTCTTCTGTTTGGTGTTGATTGAGGTTGAATTGATTCAACTTTGATAAAATTCATTGGATCTTGTGGTTTGAAATCCTTAAGGATCATCACCTAGAAAGATGAATGAATTTGATCAAGGATGAGTTATCCCTTGATCCAAGCCAAATGGATATCCTAGGAGCTTGAATTAAATTATTGATTGCTTGTTTGTGTGCTAAATCCAAAGGAAATGAGCATCTTGAGTCATCTTTATATGACTCCAAGAAAAGGAACTCCAAGGGTTATCTTTCCCCTCTTATCTTTGTATGCTTTAGGAATATCCCTTCTCTCTTCTCCCCACTCTAACCAAGCCCAAAATCATTTTCAAAACTTTGACTTTATTTCAAATTAGAAACCTAGGCCGTAGGTCTTTGACTTTTCAAAACCCTTTTCATAAATATTCATTGTAAATAAACTTCAATCCAACTTTGACCTCATTTTGTAAATAAATTTAACATGTAAATATAACTCATTTCAAGTTGTTTTGTGGTTCCAATGGCCACTTTGTTAAAATCTTCTCAAAAACATTAGTCATAGGTTTGAGTTATCATAGTGGTTGATATAAACCTCACATCATCCTTAGTGTTGGATTATAAGCCTTCCATGCTTATTATAGGGTTAACCCCTCACTAGCATGTTGAAGCCTTCATCACATGGTGGATTGTTGGTTTAGGTCGAGTTTTCTCCCTTTGATAACAAAAGACCTGAAGGATTTTGATTAAAACAAATTCACCAATCTTTGAAATTTTTTACCCCGAACTACGAGGTTTTGATCTTCCTTTGTGATGGTACGTAGGCAATGGGTTCATCCATTCAAACAACAAAATTTGTAAATATAATCTATTCTCTTCTCATCCCCCAAATCTTTTGCACAAATCTTTTCTCTAATACCAACCTACAACACATATTTGCAAAAAGAGGTTCCCTTAGAGTACTAAGGATGTTTTGGGTGCATAAAACCTTCCCATTTCATAACCAACCCCCTTACCTAGATCTCTGACATTTTTATTAGTTTTTGATTTGAAAAACTTCTTACTTGGCTTTTGTTTGCTTTTTAGTCTTTCCTTTTGGACAAATAAAAGTGCGGTGGTGACTCGAATTGTATGTTGACTTTTGGTTTAGTCAATAAACCTAAAGGTAACGAAAACCCCGCTACAAATCCCAAACCCTCACCATTGAAGGATAATCTTGAAGGTTTTCTTTTAAAATCGAGTTTCAAATCTCCATCTGTTTTGAGATTGAAACTCTAAGAGTCCAGATCTTTTCTTGATCCTAATCACTTCCAACAAGCTTCTGAAGCAAGGCCAAGCACAATTGGAATCGAGATCGTGCCAGTTTGAATCTCCATTGAAGGTGAATTTTCATAATTTTATTCTCTTCGATTCTCCCTCAATTCTTCACCATTCTTTGTGATTTTTGGTTGTCTAAAGTCCTATCAATGTAGGCAAGAAGATTGAGTTGCTTTGAGGTTAAATCGAAGAAACTCAGTTCATGATCCTCAAAATTCAAATCCATGTATCTTTTTATATATTTGGAATTGGAGAAAATTGAGGCCAGATTCGAGCTCTCGCGCATTTTTTCTGTAAATCCATGTCTTCATTTTTTCATTTTGGTGATGGTTGATGGTGGACCATCCGATGAGGTCCACCGGAGAAGAAGACCGGAGCCCTAGCTCCGGTGATGTGTTGTCACACATCTCAACCACAGGATCCATGTGAAATGTTTTAATCTCGTCCCTTTCTTTTGATTACGAAGCCTGCAACGCATTTGACTCAGGTGTTTGTGGAATGCGTGCTTTTGGCCATCAAATCTGCCACCTTAATTAATGAGGGAGATATGATGGCCCTTGTTTTTTTGAATTTATTTTTACTTTCTGATTTTTCATTTAATCGATTTATATTGATTAATTCATATTAATTTCATTTTTAATCCAAAAAATATTGGACTTTCACCAAAAATCTTTAAATATTTTCCTCTTTCATTTTCTGAATTAAAATTATTTTTTGTATTAATTTTGATATTTTTCAAGAATTAATTGTTTTTGTGCATATTTTTAATTATTTAAAGATACTTCTGACTTTTCCAAAATTATGAATTTTTTTGTCTAAGGTCCTTTGACCTTGTTTGACCTAGGATAAATCTCTTGGCCATTTATTTGGTGTTTTAAAGAGGTTTTAGGTTTTGGCCAAACTAAATTTAATTTAAATGCACTTTTAATTTGATTTTTAATTGATTAATTGTGTAGAAATTATGTTGAGCCATTTTTATTGACTTCTGATGTTAGACTATGTGTTTGGGTCTTGGTCAAGGTTGATTTGACTTTTGTTTGATTAAAATCATTGGATTTAGGGGATTGATGAAATGTACATTTCATCTCCCAAAATGAATGAATGATTTTAATTTGAAAAAATTCCTCCCATGACCAATTTGTGTTTTATATTATTTCCCCTCCATCTTTATCTTCAATCACTTTCTCTCCCATCCTTTTCATTGACCAATGAAATCTCAATATCCTAAGGTTAATTGGTTCATCAATAACCTTGTGTTACATGAACTAATAGAAGTATGAATGAGATAGGTCCATCCTTTGATCTTTTTCTTTTTTGTATGTGGTATGTTTTAGGAGTATGGTTCATTATACCATATCTCTAACATGCATTGACATCAAAATTTCTATTGTCCGGCCTCAGATAGTTGTGACTTCTACATAAGTCCAATTACGATTGCTTAACATAGAGCTAAACTTTGACCCTAAAGGCATATCATTCTAGTAAGTGAGATTGTAAGTCTCCCCCCTTTCATGGTATTGTGTGGAAACTTGACATTTTTCCTTCCTTTGGAAGATGTCTTGGTTCAAGGATCCATGCTTGTGAATAGAGGGTTGAGTGCTCTCCAAAGAATGACTTAATCAATTGAAAAGCAAAACATCACTAACATCTAATCAACTAACATTTGCCTAACTTTTATCATATTGCTTTTATTTTTTAAGTCATTTACTTTATGCAATTTAAATTCAAGTTATTTACCATTTCATTTGTCATTTACATACCAGTTAACTTGTTTATGTTTATGTCATCTTCACTTTGCTTATCTGAGTCATATATTGTGATTGTATATATTTGTTTGTGTATTTTGTTTGTGTTTGTGGTCTTAGGACCTTAAAATACTTAATAAACAACAAAAGTCCTAAAATATGTTTGTGTGGACTGTTCGATTTGATCTGAGCTTATGGACTTAGGATTAGGCAACATTCCCTGTGCAAAAAGGACTTGGCCAATGCCAACATTTTAAGACCACGTTATTGTGAACTGAGCCTTCATCTGATGCAATCCTTGTACTCTGTTTGAACTCATCTGTTACTTTGTCTTAGTGCTAATTATTATTTTGATCTTGTGTTTGATGCTCTGTTCTGAGTTGATCAAGGAATATTTCATCTGATACATGAGAAGACAAAGAAGATTGCTAGCTATGGGATTGCTAGCTATGGGAATTGCTTGCTTGGATGTGGCTATCTTTATTTGATGCCTTGATCTTCATGATGTTTGGATATTGCTAATTGCTTGCTGATCATAGCTTGATTCAAAGTCCAAAGGGAAAGTGGGTTTTCTATATGACATTCTTGTTTGTTGGATTGCATCCCATTGGTCAAATCTTTTCAACTCTTAAATTTTAATTTATGCTTAAGATTAGTATCTTCACCGCCTCCCACTTCTTAAATTTCAAAATCTCTGCCCCTTTTCAAAACCTTTCTTTGCTTGTGATTTCAAACTTAGACTCTTTTACAAATTAGAAACTTTGACTTTATGCCATTGCATTTTAAAACTCTTTTCTTAATCAAACTTGTAAATAAATCTAATCATATTAACTTAAAATTTCAAAAGACAAAAAGAACTAACACTCATTCAAACTCTTTTAGGCTCCTTTATGCCTCTTTTAAACTTAATTTTTGATTAAAAGCAATCCACTCATTTTGAAATTGATACCACGAACTACGAGGTTTTGATCCCTCATTTTATGTTGGTATGTAGGCACAAGTCCGAAGGTCTTGCCAAACGCAAAAATATAATTAATGAATTCTTTTCTCATCCCCACACTCTATTTATTGCAAACATCTTTTATGCCAAAAACACATACACACATAAAAAAGGGCTCCCTATGAGTACCTATGACACTTTGGGTGCTAACACATTCCCTCTGTGTAACCAATCCCATTACCTGTAATCTCCAGCATTTTATTAGTTTTGATTTGAAAATTTCTTATCTTTGGGTTTTGTTCATACTTTTCCCTTTTCCTTTGGAAACAGTAAAAGTGCGGTGGCAACTCTGGTTTTATTGACGTTAAGTTTATCCATAGCTTAATGGTCATGAATTTACCGCTACACTAGAGTCTATAACTCTATAGGAAGAATGAATGGCTAGTAGAGTCTACAAATCTATAGGGAAGATGGAGTTTGCCAAGGTCTATAACCTTAAAGGCAAAGAAAAATGGATGCCACAGTCTATAACTCTATACGAAAGAAGGAGTTTGCCAAGGTCTATAACCTTAAAGGCATAAAGAAGGAAAATGATTTAGGAATGGTGTATAATCATATGTTCTTCAAACCACATGATCTGGATATCAAAAAGAATGTGACCCAATGAGAGGGTGTGATTATCTTTCCTGAAGAAGACTTGTCAATTATATGATTCAAATTGCACTAAAGTCTATGAATGAAGGTGAATATCATGAGCAACTGGATCATTCATCCCGTACCCAAAGATATTCTAGACAAGGATAGGAATGCTCCACTCTCATTATTCTTTGTTACGTAAGGCTCATGGCATGCAACTTGAATCATGATTGACAAGTTACTGATACAAGATCCTGGTTGCTGATCCTGATGATATAGTATTGCTTATTATGGGAGAAGAGTTAACAATCATTTGATTCGAATTATTCTAAAGTCTGTGAACGAAGGAGAATGCTTTAAATAGCTAAGGCTTATGCCCCGTACATAAACGCATTGTAGACAAGGGTAGGAGAAAATCCATCTCATCATTCTTCGTTCCTTAAGGCTCATATCAAACAACTTGAATCAGGATTGACAAGTGTTGATACCTATGTTGTCCTTGAATTGTAGTCCACTTTGTCTGCAATGTGAATGCCTTGTATCAACTTTGAAGTCTTGAACTCTTGATATTGAATCTTAATGTCTTGAGCTCCTGAAGTCCAGTACAACTTGAACACAAGGGATTTTCCCTATCAAGTGATTAAGGATCTTTTGATCACTTGAATAGGCTTAAGAAATTGAGCAGAGTAGAAAGGATTTGGTTGATCAAAATGACATTTGATCAACACCACCAATGAGAATGAAAATGAAATGGATCATGTACACAACATATCTAAAGATTAATTTGTTAATCAGATGATTTTTTACAAGTCTTAAACTAGGGGAACATGCATTTAATGATTTCAAACCCTAAGTACTAAGGTTAATTGCACAATTAAGAATCAAGATCTAGTTGAAACTAAACAACATAATCATCTAATTATCATTATCACTAATCAATTAAAATTCTAATATTTTTAATCATATTCTAACAATTCTAATCAATCTAATTATCATTAATCAATTCTAAAATACTAATTAATTCTAGAAATTCTAAATCCTCATTAATCTAATTAAGTTTTAAAACCTAATTACCCTAATCAATTCTCGAAGTCTAATGAACCTAAAATTCCTAATTAAGTTCTAATTTTTCTAATCAAATTTTAAATCAATTTCTAAAATCTAATTAAACTAAAATCCTAATTAACCTTTAATTCTAAACCTAAACTCCTAATCAACCTAAAATTCTAAAAGTCTAAAATTATAAATATCTAAAATTCCAATATCCTAATTCTTCTAATTAACATCATCAACCTAATCCTCTAATTATCATCCAATTAACCTAAATCCCTAATTCTAATATCTTATTAACACATGAAAGTAATTAAAATAAAATAATTAAAGCTAAGGTAGGTGCATGCTTAGTATATGCGGTGAAGGGCACGATTCCAAGCTCACAAAAGACACACATGAGGAACCGAGTCCTCTCTTTCACGTTCATCGTTCAAGATGAAACAACCATGGAAAAACGGAAAGGAAGAGAAAACACGCTATAAATCTCGTTCCACTGCATATTCATTGCGCCACAAATTCATCATCTTCTTCCTATAATGGTCAAAGGCTTCTGATGCTCAGTAACACAAAAAGAAAAGAAAAAGTGCTTATGTAAATAAGATGGAAGCAGCAACGCAATTCACAATGTCAACCTCACAAAGTCGCGCTCGGATTGTGCTCCTCATCAACTTCTTCTTTTGTAAATCGTGACGCGTCGAGTGAAGGACATGATTCCACCTTAACGGTTCGCCACTCAGAATCACCATCCATATTCCAAGAAGTTCCATTATGTGCACGCGGAAATGAAGAATAATAGTTTTAAAACCAAGAAAAACTCACCTAATCGGAACTAGGTACTGAATCTTCCCTTCTCTGCTTCGTCTTGCTGCTCTTCCTCTGTGATTTCTATGAACTGCTTCTGCTTCTTCTCCCTTTGTGCTACTGATATATTGTGAATTCTCGCGTGCGTTGCAAATTTGTGCGTGAGTGATTGTGAGGATTTGCAGATAGAGGTTGAGAGGTTGAGAGGATGATTCTCATAATTTGGAAAAGAAATCGTCCCCCTTGAGATTGTGATTGATGCGAATTTCTTCTAGATTTTTCTGTTATGCATGAGTGTGTGTTGAATGAAAAGATATAGATTGAAGAATGTATTGAATGGAAAATTTGTGCAATCCCCCAAAACTCTTCTGAACTGAAGTGTGTTTGTGTATATATAGCCATCAATTATGATATAAATTCTACTGAAATTTAGATTGAAATTCTATTGTAATTCACAGTTAGTTAGAGATGCAAATGTTAGTTGGATTAGCTTAAATGAAGTTCAAATTGAAATGTAATTGGAAATTAAACTCAGATTCAAATGAAATTCAAATGACTGACAATGGAATTCTTTAATGAAATGTGCCTCTATGTGAAGTTATTGAAAAAAACTGCTATGTTTAGTTAGCTATGTGTGAATGAGTTGACTTGTTAGTGGAATATTGTTATGTGATTTCAATGAAAGTGTAAAAAATGAAATTCTGTTTGGTTAATGAAATGCTATGTTTAGAATGTGCTAAAATTCTGCATTGTGGTTGCTTGACTATTGATGAGTTTGTCATGCTCATTGCCTTGCTTGAAGTGTTGGTGGACTCATATTCATGACAAGTTATTGCTGCCTTATTGTAGATTGCCATGGAACATGGAGCTTGGAGCAAGATGAAGATCATGGTGAAGTAACTGGAAGCATGCAACATGAAAGCTAGATGGAGCATGGGTGTTATGACTCAAAGCATGATGCCCTTTCCTTTTTTATTCAAATTAAGTCTTGTTTTAGTCATGGAATGCAACATGGCTTATGATATGTAATGTTTGTAATGTGATTTGCAATGCCATATGCTCATAGGTAGAACATGTACTATGCTTATTTAAGTGAAAAAAGAACCTATTTATGATGATTAAGTAAACATGTTAAGGTAATGGAAAAAACCCTCATTAGTTCAAGATACAATTCAAAACTTAAACTACCTCCACTTGTTTGCTAGACCAAAGTGTATGATACTTGTTATGAAAGTTATATGAAATGGGCTAGTGACAACCTATTCAATGCCTTAATTCCACATAAATCACTTTAATGCAAATTGACCAAAACATGATTGTATGAATCAAACTTCACGCTATGTCCTAGAGCAATTCAATGGTAATTGTCAATTAGGATTATAATACCATGTATTAGGCTTAGGGTATTCCCACATTGATTGTTGACCAAAAATGTAATCAGTTGACCAAACAGTCAACATAGGTAAAAACCACGCACTTTCATGTACAATGGTTGTTATGAATCTTGAAATAAATAGGCAATGAATGAATGGATCGAAATGACAAACAAAACTTGTAAGCTAAGAAACCAAATTACTTATATTTGAAAGAATACACCTTACACCCTTGAGCTATGCAATGACCTAAGTGTAAGACCCCAATTTTGACCCTAAGATCCCTCATGCAATCTCATCATATGCATTAGCATTGGGATCATACCTTGGCATACTCCTTACCCATCTTTCATTGGGTTTATTTTGGGAGAGATCATCAAGTACCATATGATTGTATCATACTTGTATTTTATCATATTACTAACCAAAATACCAAAAATATACATTTGCATTTGCCTAACTCTTTTGTAGGTAGGGCATGATCACCCTTGATCTATCAAGTTCACATCTAGGGTTTAAGACCCTCATTGCTAAAATCACAACCAAGGAAAGATCCATAATGTCTCTAGGAATTATGTATGAGTCCCAATGATCTTTACATGTTGTTTTGATCAAGAGTTTGGAGTTGGTTTACCTTGGAAATCCTAGTTCACCTAGGTATCTTGAGTAACTTCTTCAACAAGCTTCTCCACCAATTGATCAAATTTCTCAAGGGGAACTTAAAAATTAATCATCTTATACATATATGAGCTACCATGAGCCTAAAAAGTCAAGACAATTGCAAGTTAGCAAGTTGGTTGATGGTGGTTGGCAAGATGAATTCATCTGATCAAAACTGGGTCCACCTAGACCCTATCTCCTACAATATGTATCATACAAAAATGATTCCAAGAGAAACGTTGCTCTAAATGACATTCCAAATAACTTTCATGTTTAAGTCTAGATCTGATTTTGCTTGAAAAGTCATTTCCTATGTTGAAACATTATAGTTCATTTTGTCTAAACCCTAATTTGAAGGTCTACTTCCCAAATCCATAACTTGCTCAATTTTTATGAGATGAAATATTTCCAAGTTTCACAATCAAATTCAAGATGTCTACTTCAACTTTGATGTTTGGAGTGAGAGCTAAATCAACTTTTATGAGCATGTGATATGAGGATACATTATAGGTCATTTTGGACCAATACCATTGAACAAGTGATTTTCCTCAACTTCCAAAATGCATAACTCACTCATCCCAAATCCAAATGATATCAAATTGGTGATCATTTTTAAGGTTTTTGAAAGAGATACAACTTTTATGAATACACTTTTCTCATTTGGAGCTTACATAAAAAGTTAGGCAAGGTGGAATAATTGAACATGTGACTTGACACTTAGAAAATACTTTGACATGTTGAAATTTCCAAACTTCCACCTCAAAATTCACCATGATACAAGTTCCAAATAGAAAAGTGATCAACATAAGATTTATTCCTCTTGATCTAAGCTTTCTAAAGAGTCCTAATTCACTCATTTTGGACAAATTTTGGTGGGTCCGCGCATGGCTTAAACAGGCCTGTATCAGTTGGCAAGATTCATGCTTCAAATGTTCAAATAACTTTGCCTTGCCATCCAAGCTTCATGCAGACCTCATTTCAGTTGGTTGTGGAGCTAATTGGATTACTTCATGGGCCTGCACACGCCCGTGCAAGCATATGCATTGCACTGCCAATTTTGGAGAATTTTTCAAGTGTGCAAATAACACTTCTCATTGTTATAAATAGAGGTCCAATGCCTCAGTTCAAAGGACCTTGCACGCCAGCTTTACCCCCAATCATTCAAACCCTCTCAATTTAAAAGAAAACCTGAGAAATTTCTATTGAAATTTGAGTTTGAAACTCACTGTTTGGAGATTCAAAAACTCCAAGATCCAAAGCTTTGCATTACTCTTAACCTACTTCCACAAGATCCATAAGCAAGATCGAGCACGAATTGGAGCAAGAGAGATCCATTTATGCACATCATTGAAGGTATTTTTCCATATTTTTCTTCTCTTCGATTCTCTCTCAATTCTCAATAATTCTCCTGGATCCTTGGTTGTCTGAAGTCCTAGAAATGTAGGCAAGAATATTGAGTTGCTTTGAGGTCAAATCGAAGCAACTCAGTTGACACACCTCAAAATTCAACTATCTCTCTATATATTCGGAGTTAGTTAAAATTGAGGTGATATTCGTGATCTACGCCATTTTTTCTTTAAGATCATGTCCTCTTTTTTCATTTATGATGTGATGATGATTGAACCAGTCCAGCCAGGGTCATCGGAGAAGATGACTGACCTTTGGCTTCGGCGATGCACTGTAAGTGTTTAGAGCCACTAGATGAGTTCAAAATATTTTAATCAAGAGCATACATTGTGATTACCCAGCGTGTGATCAGTTGACTCAAGCGCATCATGGAACGTGCACTCTCCACCACTTGATCTGCCACCTTAATTAATGAGGGAGATCAAGTGGTCCACGTTTTTTTTATTATCTAATTTTTATTTTTATTCCTTTGATTTTCATTAATTCATATTAATTTTAATATTGATCCAAAAAATATGAGAGTTTCACCAAAAAAGTTTAAATAAAATCCTCTTTCATTTTCTAAATTAAAATTATTTTTTGGATCATTATTAATATTTTTCATGATTTAATTGATTTTATGATTATTTTTAATTATTTAAAAATACTTTTAAGTTTCCAAAAATTCTGAAAATTTTCTCCAAGGTCCTTTGACCTTGTTTGACCTATGATAAATCTTATAACCATTTCTTTGGTGTTTTGATGGGGTTTTAGGAAATTGACCAACCATATTTTTAATATTTTTAATTGAGTAAATGGCAAATTAATTGTGTAGAGCTATTCTAATTGCCTTTGTGAGTTTGACTTGTGTTGTTGGGCCTTGGTCAAGGTTGATTTGACTTTGTTAGGTTAAGATCATCGGATTTAGGGGATTGATGGAATGTTCATTCACTACGCCAAAAACTGGAATAGACAGCGCCCCTTAAAGGGCGCTTTATTACAAAAGCGCACTCTAAAGTGAAGAGAAAAAATACGGAGCATACTACTGGAATAGACAACGCACTTTAGAGGGCGCTTTTGTAACAAAGCGCACTCTAAAGTGAAGCGAAAAAATAATGAGGAAATGGAGGGACACCAATAGAGGACGCTTTATTGAAAGCTCCTTCTAAGGGTAACCTTAGAGGGCGCTTTTAAAAAAGCGCTCTCTAAGTCCATGTACATTTCCAGTTTATAAGGCGCTTTTGGAAAGCCTTAGAGAGCGCTTTTAGAAGCGCCCTCTTAGGCCCCCTTTAGAGGGCGCTTTTGTAACAAAGCGCCCTCTAAAGTGAAGCCAAAAAAAAAATAATGAGGAAATGGAGGGACAACAATAGAGGGCGCTTTAGTGAAAGCGCCCTCTAAGGTTACCCTTAGAGGGCGCTTTTAAAAAAGCGCTCTCTAAGTCCATGTACATTTCCAGTTTAGAAGGCGCTTTTGGAAAGCCTTAGAGAGCGCTTTCAGAAGCGCCCTCTAAGGTCCCCTTTAGTAAACATTAAAATTATAACATATACTGCATGTCTCTTTATTTTCCCTCTTTATCTGTAACTGGGTTTTCTCTCTACTGCGATTACTCTGGTCCTCCGTTCGTTCTCCCTCCCTCACCGTCATCGTCGCCGTCGCCTTTTTCTGCTGCTGCGTTCACGTTCACTGAGTTATCTGCGTCCACCGTCACTGTTCACTTTCTTCTCCATCGTTACCGTCACCTTGAAGGTATTCTCTTCTCCATCGTTACCGTTCACTTTCTTCATGTGTTTGATTAGGGCATTTTCTAAACTTAGTTTTACATTTTGTGCATTATGTTGATTAATGTTGTTTAGGGCAAACTGAGATTTTTATTTCTGATTGAAAACTGATATCATTTGAAGTGTGTTTGAGCTTGTGCTTGGAAGTTTGATGATTATGGATGCAAGTTTGTTCATGTTCCAAACACCATAAGTTTGCATTGGAGTGCTGAAGACCAACTAATTGAGCCTAACGGTTCAATGTTGGCAAGTTACATTGGTTTCCTTGTTCGACAACATATTCCGATTACATGTGATAATTGGAGAAGTCCGGACTTGAAGGTTGGCAAAGAAAAAATATGGTCGGAGATACAGGTACTTACCATATATTGTTATATGTTTTTTTTGCATCAACTTTGCAGCCCTGTATTGTAGGCAGAATTTAGGACTTCTCAAAGTTGATTTCTTGTTGCTTTGTCGTTCATAAAATACACCACTAAATTCTCTGCGTTTAATTTTTAATTTTTTTTCATCAGGCTTGTGTCTCAATAGAGGATGGGTATCTACCTAAAGTTACTTTTGTAGTGGTCCAAAAGAGACATCACACCCGTCTCTTTCCTGTCAACCCCAAAGAGACCGATAGAAGTGGAAATATTATGCCAGGTTTTTTCAATATATTTCTCAACGCAGCTGGTATATATTATCATTTGAATTTATCACTTTTTGCTGATTTTGTTGTTCTAAATTGTCAAAGGAACCGTGGTAGACACCAGCATTTGTCACCCTAGGGAATTTGATTTTTACCTTAACAGCCATGCAGGAATTCAGGTAATATTAGCTATGTCATTTAACTTTATGCCATTGTTTACTATTTGTTGCTCAATCGCCTTTTGACAGTTCTGTGTTATTTGCATTTGGACGTGTTCTTTTTGCAGGGGACTAGTCGACCAACGCATTATCATGTGTTGTATGATGAAAATAAATTCACTGCAGACCAGCTACAGAGTTTGACCAATAACTTGTGCTACACGTAATGATATGATTTGCTTTTTTAATCTTAATTAATGTTTTCTAAACTTGTATTGTTTTCATTTAATTTTAGAAGCCTTCTGATACTATTTTTTTCCATTCAGTTATGCGAGGTGTACTCGATCTGTCTCAATAGGTTTGTTACTCGATTCCCTTTGCTTGTTTTTGTTTTAGGCTATACAAAACTTTAGTTTAACAAAAATGTTATCTTGTATGCAGTTCCTCCTGCCTATTATGCACACTTGCTAGCTTTCCGCGCTAGATACTACATAAGTGAAGTTGAAAATTCTGATTCTGGTTCTGCAAGTGGAAATAGGAGTGCCACCAACTTTGTGTCGACTCTGCCATCTATCTTGGAAAACGTCAAAGAAGTAATGTTTTACTGTTGATCTTGATTTGTCGTACAAGCTTCGAGGATAGATTTGGGAGTTAGGATATTCGCCATGCCTTTTTTGGATATACTACTTATGCTGCCATCTGTTTTTTTGGTTGAGCCTTATTTTGTATGGATGTGCGATAGAACTACTAGACAGCTTTTGGATATACAGAACATGTTTGCCACCATGGGTGGATGGGCGTTATTTTGTTTAGTATTGGTTAGAACTACTAGACAGCTTTTGGATACAGTGGTCACTGGGTTTTGGTTGCTATGGATCTTTCGAGACTAATAGTGTATTATCTCGATTCGTTATCTCGATTCGTCACTGGGTGTTGTTGTATATTGTTGATCAAAGAATCATATATTAATGTTGTATATATGGAGGATTAATGTTGTATATAAATGGATTCATGTTGTATATATCAATGGATTAATGGTGTATAACATTGGATTAAAGGATGAAATCAATATGAATTTTACACTTTTGCAGCATGCGAACAGGTTACCAATTAAATATCCACTGTTTTTCAAACAAATTTTTTTAAAATAACTAACACTTTAGAGGGCGCTTTGTCCAGAAAGCGCCCTCTAAACACTTTACATTGACAACTTTAGAGGGCGCTTTTTCCTGAAAGCGCCCTCTAAACACTTTACATTGACAACTTTAGAGGGCGCTTTTTCCTGAAAGCGCCCTCTAAACACTTTACATTGACAACTTTAGAGGGCGCTTTTTTCAGAAAGCGCCCTCTAAGGTGTCCCTTTATGGACCACTCCAGAGGGCGCTTTCTTCTGAAAGCGCACTATAATGTGGCCACTTTAGACAGCGCTTTCTCCAGGAAAACAAAGCGCTGTCTTTACCTATGCCAGCGCCACTTTAGAGGGCGCTTAAAAGCGCTGTTATAGGCCAAAATAAGCGCCCTCTTTTCCCTTATTTGGCGTAGTGATTCCATCTCCCAAAATGAATGAATGATTTTAAATTGGTAAAAGTCCTCCTTTGTCAAATTTGAGTTTGATCCATTTCCCCTCCCTCTTCATCCCATTCCCCTTCTTTATGTATTCATGTCATGGACCTATGATATCTCAACATCCTAAGGCTAGTTGATTGCAAAATCAACATAAGTATAGATGAGATTAGGTCCCCCACTTTGCATATTCTTTTTGTGTGTGGTATGTTTCATGAGCATAGTTCATCATATTATGTATCTAACATGCATTAACACCAAAATTCTATTTCCCGACCTTAAATAGTGTCACTTCTACATAAGTCCAATTACGATTGCTTAACATAACGCTAAATTTTGACAGAAAAGGCATAGCATTCTAGTTAGTAAGATTGTAATTCTCCCCTCTTTCATGGTATTATGTGGAAACTTGGCCTTTTTTCCTTCCTTTGGAAGATATCTTGGTTCAAGGATCCATGCTTGTTATAAGTGGGTTGAGTGTTCTCCAAAGAATGACTTAAACAAAAGAGAAAAAGCAAAAGGAATACTAACTTTTAACTCATTAACAACTAACATTTAAATTCAAGTCATTTACTTTTAATGCACTTTAAATTTTTTAAGCTCTATTCATTTGCTATTATTCATACCATTCTAATTGTTTATGTTAATGTCATTTTCACTTTGTCCACTTGGACCATATTTTATGATATATTTTGTTTGTGTATATTGTGTTTGTTTGTGTGTTCTCTGACCATTAATGTACATAATAAGAACAAAAACCCTAAAAAGTATCTTGTGTGGACTGTTGGTTTGATTTGAGGCAATTGGACTTAGACTTTAGGCAACATTCCCTATACAAAGTGCTTGTAATCTGAAACTTCATGTGATCTGAAACCAAGTGCTTGTAATCTGAAACTTCATGTGATATATATTGAAGATCCATTTGAGTTCATCTGCAACATGATCATTGTGAAGCTGTTATTTTGAACCTGTGACTTATGCCATCTTGGAATTCATCTGCTACATGGAGAAAATTTGAAGAAGAGCATGGAGTTGCTAAGTTGGGATGGGGCTATCTTTATTTGATGCCTTGCTCTTCAAGTTGACATTGTGTGCATTGTTTGTTGCTTGATTCTAAAGTCCAAGGGAATTGTGGGTTTCAATATGACATTCTTGTCTATTGGATTGCAGCCCATTGGTAAGATCTTTTCAACTCTCAACTTTTAAATTTATTCTTAGGATTAGTCTTTTCATCTCCTCCCCACTTCTTTAATTACAAAATCTCTCCCTCCTTTTAAAAAAACTTCTTTGCTTGTGTTTGTTGATTTCTAAACTTTGACCACTTTTGCAAACAAGAAACTTTGGCCTTAAGCCATTGCATTTTCAAACTCATTTTCTTAATCAAACTTGTAAATGAACTTAACTATACTTGATTAAAAATTTCAAAATCCAAAAATAACTAACATTCATTCAAAACATTTTTAGGCATTTGTGCCTTTCAAACTTAATTTTTTGTTAAAAGCAATGCACTCACTTTGAAATTGATACCAAGAACTACAAGGTTTTGATCCCTCATTTTTATGTTGGTACGTAGGCACAAGTCCGAAGGTCTTGTCAAACACAAAAATATAATTAATGAATTCTTTTCTCATCCCCGCACTCTTTTTTTCTCAAACATCATTTGTACGAAAACACATATGCACACAAAAGAGGGCTCCCAAGGAGTACCTAGGACACTTTGGGTGCTAACACCTTCCCTCTGTGTAACCGACCCCCTTACCTGTAATCTAAGGCATTTTATTAGTTTCGATTTGAAAACTTCTTATTTTTGGGTTTTTTTCTTACTTTTCGCTTTTCCCTTGGAAACAATAAAAGCGCAGTGGAGACTCTTGTTTATTTGATGTCTAGCTTATCCATAGCTTGATGATCATGAATTTACCGCTACACTAAGACAAATTAAATCAATGAAATGAAGGCTCTAGGGCAACTTGCAATGAGACATGAACCATGAACAATGAGTGTAAGAACCTCAATCCAAATCAAACAAGTGCAATGACCAAGAATCAAAATGGATGAATTAATGTATTACAAACTTAGGCCCAAGAATGCACCCTAAGTAAAGAATCAATGGACTATGACTATGAACGCAAGCAAGAACAAACTTGGATGAAACAAAGCATTAGGTCAAAATGATCATCAAACAAAGGTCAAAGAATCAAACCATAATGACCAACTAGTCCACATCCATGAATTAGGGCCTTACAAGATTAACCCCGTTGATAAAAGTCAAATAACAAAAAGTAGGGTTTCATGGCTCAACAAGGGGCAACAGATGAATCACCATTATGAGCACCGTCATTTAGGGTTTCAAGCCAACCACAAGATCAAGGTACAAGTTACCCAATCCAAGGTCAAACCAAAAGGTCAACAAATGACATGAATCCAAGATTAGGGTTAATCATAAGATTAACATGGTCACCAAATGTCAACACCTTCCACTAGGGTTTCAATCCAAATCATAAGATCCATAAATCAAACTATATGGACAAGAACCATCAATTATATGAACCAAGAAAATCAAGCCAATGATGAAGTTAGGGTTTTAACCACCCAAAACAAAAGGATGCCTACAACCAATAATTAGGGTTATGCACCAGCAATACAAAGATGCAATCTCCAAGGTATAGCGGGGTATTCGTTACCTTTAGATTTATTGACTAAATCAAAAGTAAATCATACAATTCGAGTCGCCATCGCACTTCTATTTATCCAAAGGAAAGGTTAGAAAGCGAACAAAAACCGAGAAGTTTTATCAAATCAAAAACTAATAAAAATGTCAGAGATCTGGGTAAGGGGGTTGGTTATGCAATGGGGAGGTTTTAAGCGCCCAAAACATCCTTAGTACTCTAAGGGAGCCCTTTTTGCAACGTTGTATGGTAGGTTGGTATTTGTGAAAATATTTGTGCAAACATAATTGGGGAGATGAGAAAAGAATATACATATTATTTACAATTTGTTGTTTGAATGGATAAACCCATTGCCTACGTACCATCACAAAGGTAGGATCAAAACCTCGTAGTTCGGGGTAAAAATCTCAAAATAAGTTGGTGAATTGATTGGTCCAAAAGCCTTAAAGTCTTTTGTTATCAAAGGGAGAAAACTCAACCTAAACCACAATCCACCATGTGAGGAGAGCTTCAACATACTAGTGAGGGATCCACCCTATAATAAGTATGGAAGACTTATAGTCCAATCACTAAGGATAAGGTGAGGTTTACATCAACCACTATGATCACTCAAACCTAATAGCTATTGTTTATATAAAACTTTGGAAAAGGTGGCCATTGGAACCACAAAAAAATCTTGAGTGAGTTGTATTTACAAATTATAAGTATTCACAAAATAAAGTCAAAGTTGACTTAAGATTCAATTCAAAATAAGTATTATGAAAAGAGTTTGAAAAATCAAAGGCATAATGCCTAGGTTTCTAGTTTTGAAAACAATGTCAATGTTTGCACAAAATGAGTTTGGCTTGGGTTAGAGTGGAGAGAAGAAGAGAAGGGCTAGTCCTAAACATGCAAAGATGAGAGAAGAGAATAAAACCCTTGGAGTTCCTTTCTTGAGATCACAAAGATGATTCAAGTTGCTCCTTTCCTTTGTACTTAGCAATTAACTCAAGCAATCAAACAAATATTCAATCAAGCTCCTAGGATCTTCCAATTGGCTTATCTTTCTCTTAACTTGGATGCTTATGACAATGGTTCTTCTAACTATCTCAAGTTTAGGATCCCTATCACACAAGAACAAACAATCAAAAAGTTCACAATGCAATAATAAAAATGGACAAAGATAGAGTTTAGATTAGGGGTCCTTTCAAGTCAACATCAAGATTAAGCATTCTAAAGGCATGAGGCCTAGTTGCTCTTCAACAATTTTAGCATTCTAAAGGCATGAAGCCTAGTTGCTCTTAAAACTCCATTAAGCATAGGTGAGGTCCTAATTCTAAGTCCTTTTTCCTTTTTGCATTGGGTTCACACAAACAAAATAAACACAAAGCCACAATATATTTACACAATAATGTGCTCAAGTGAGCAAAAGGCAAATGGCATAAACATAAACATGAGCTCAAGTGAGCAAAGGGAAAAGGCAATATGAATAAATGAGCAAGAAATTAAATTGCATCAAAGTAAATTGTAAGAATTAAATGCTTGAATAAAAGTTAGTAATTAGTAGTTAATGTTAGTGTGCCATGAGGCAATTTAGCGCTATGTTAAGCAATCGTAAGTGGACTAATGTAGTAGTCACACCTATCTGAGGCCGGTCAATAAAACTATAGGCAAATAAACACAAGTTAGAGATCATGACTAGTAAGTCAAGCTCCTACAACTTGCCATGCCAAAAGAAAAGAAGAATGACCTTGTATGGATTTCAGGTTCTTTGCTTGACCAAGAAGCAACCTATCTTGGACACAAAACAACTCACTTGTTCTTTGATCAAGTTGAATTTGATTTGGACCAAAGAAGGTTAAGCCTCCCATATGTCAAGGCTAACCACAAATCATTAACTCATTGGTCAAAAGAAAAAGATGAAGAAAGGAGATGAAGATAGAATGTACAAAATGGAAATTTAAATGACATAATCAAAACACATTGATCAAACATGAATGGAATCAACATCAATAAATGTTAAACAGAAGTGAAATTAAGATTAGAAGTCAAGAAAGATCAAACAGATTTTTGGTATTTTTTGGAATTAAAATAATACATGAAATAAAATGAACAAATTAAGGTCAAACTTCAAATCCAATTTAAATCAACTTGGATAAGTCCAATTGGATCATCATAAGTCTAACATGGTCAAACAAGGTTTGACAATTTTTCTCAACATGTTTTTGAAAACAGAAATTAATTTTAAACAATTAAAAATGGAGAAAAATAACATGTATGAACTAAAATCTCAAATAAATCTCAAATTAATTAAGAAATTGATGAGAATATTTTTCATAGACTTATCATCATTCGTACATGTTAAGAAAATATTTTTGGAATTTTTGAATACCTAAAAGTATTTAAAATAAGATAAAAACAATCAAAAACAAAATAATTCACAAAAAATATTAAATGGAATCACAAAAATAATTAAAAATCATATTATGAAACTAGAATTCAAGAGAATTTTTTTGCAATTGGTCCCATATTTTTGTGATTCCAAATAAAGAAGTTATGAATATTTGAAAATAAATGAAATAAAAGAAAATAAAACAGAAATTAATAAAATAGAAAAAATCAGAGGCGCACGATCCATCTCATTAATTGACATGGACATCATCAACAGATCAGAGGTGCGCGCTTACCATGTACATGAGTCAAGCGCGATGTATCAAAAATTAAATGAAGTCAAACATAACAAAGGCTCAGATTAGATCTGGTAATCATTATCCAATGGCCATGGTTCAAACACGTGGGGACGGTGGTGGAAACCACCTTCTTCTCCGGTGAGAAGGCAAAATCTGGCAACCAGTTGCAGGTTTTGCAACCTCAACTAAAACACGCGACCCTTATACCAAATTAAAGCTGGGGTGATGTACATCACCCCTGTGACCTTAGATTTTACTCAAGATCCCTATGGAAGGAGAACTCTGAGGTTGAAAATCTAGGTGTTCAATCTGAAGTTCAATAATTCATGAAATTAAAGCCACCATTGGCTTGCCTCTCACACGAGGACTTCAGAAAACAAAACCAACACAAGCAATGCACAATATATAGTGAGATTCGAAGAAAAATAGTTGAGCTGCAAACCTTTGAAGTGCAGCTTTGATGAGCACGATCCAGCCAAATGCTTGCTTGTAGCTTAATCTTGATGTATGATATGAGAGCTAGGCTTAGGAATTAGTATTGAAAATCAACTGATGTTGTTGAAAATCAAACTTGAAAAAGAGAAGTGAAAATTCAAATTCCTTTGGTGAGAGGTTAGGATTCAATTCCAGCAGGGTTTCAGGCGCCTTCAGGTTGATTATTCAATGAAGTGAGCATGCTATTTATAGATGAAAGTGCAAGGCAATGGAATGGAACTCGTGTGCATGAGAATTGGGTCCTCCATGCATGGGGATGTACAGGCGCATGTGAGGCCTAACAAATAATGTAAATGAATGCTGAAATGATTTGAAGCATGTTTGGACGTGCAGATTGAATGACATTTGCTTGTGTATGAAGTTTCATCATGAAATGCATAAATGGTCCCAAAAGTTCCTCACTTAAAAAGTCCCATTTGGGAAATCCAAACATAGGCATGTGAGTAATGGTTGGAAAGGTCTTGGCATAAGGAACAAAAGCTATGTTAGACAAAAATCCATTTGGAGTTTGGAAAATTTTGAAAACGGGTCATGAAGTTCAAGGTTCAAAATATGTATTTGAAAAATTTGCCAAAAAAGACTAACTTAAAGCCCTTTTGTTTCAATTATGCAAGCCTCTAACGGAAACATGTCCAACATCAAAGTTGTATATATTTTCAAGACAATCAATTTAGACTTAAATTTTGCATCATTTGGATTTTTAATGAGAACGTTATGGGCACTTGAAGTTGGACTTTTTAAAGATTCAATGGCTTTGGTCCAAAGTGACCTATAATGTTTTGTATTATCACATGTGTTTCTTTTAGGATTATGAAATTTTGTCCAACATAACAATTGAATTAGACATAAACTTTCCAATGCACTTGGTATCACCTAAAAAGCATAAAAAATGAAGGAGTTAGGTCCTTGGGAAGTTGACACAAAATTAGGGTTTCAGTCAAAATGACCTATAATGTTTTGAAATGAATAATGATCTTCCAAGTTTCAAATGAATTTTTGATGAACATGAAAGTTGTTCATACGGTTCTTAAGAACATATTTTCTCTTGGGGTCATCATCCTTTGACAAAAACAATCAAAAGTTAGGTCTCAGTGGATTTCAATTTAGTCAGATGACTTGACTAGTCAACTTCTCAAGTCCAAACTTCAAATCTTGATGAATGAATGATTGAGGATACTCACATAGGGTCATATATGCATAAAATGATGAATGAAAGAACTTACCTTGATTTAATTTGATCATAGGTTGAGGTTGCTTCATGAGCAAGGCACAATCAATGCACAATTGAATTAGGGTTTCCTTGGGAAACAAGCCTCAAGCCCCTTGGTTTATCTTGATCAAATTGACACATTAAGATACTTGGGAGACATATATGATGATTGAGAGATTTGGGGACCATTTTCATGCTTGCTTTCATCTTCATCTCGTCATTTCATTGAGCATAGGGGCTTCCTAGGAGCCTTGGATCTTATGATTGCTTGAGCTTAAAAAAAAAAGAGGTTAGTGACATATTTTTATGCTTTTGGTTAGCAAACAAAATAATAAAAAAATAATATACAATTCAAGCTTTCTTGTTGGTTTCAAACCAACTCACACAAGTCCCAACCCTAGGGTTAAGGAGCCAAGATACTATGATCCTTGAGGCAAAATGCAATGAGCAATGTTATGATGCCATAAGGGATATTAGGGTCAAAATTAGGGTCTTACATAAGGCTTAAAGCCTTAGGGTTTAAACGTTGATCCAGATGAATGAAGAACCACCCCCTCTAGGGCTTGTTTCTAAGGAAAAACCCTAATTTTGGTTAGGTGTAAAGAACCACAACCCTTTGAATATATGAAGATGTTTTCAAATTTTAATATGAATGGTTAGTACATATGTAATTGGCACGAATGTATGCAGATGAATTATAATCCAAAAGTTAGATGAAAACTGAAAAAGGGAGGGAAAATTTAGGGGTATGACAGCTGCCCCTATTTAATCATCTTAAACTTGAGTGCGTGAATTGCGAAAGATTTCCGGGTATTCAAGGTAGAAGAGGATTAAATACCAAAGTATCCAAAAATTTTCCCATTGAGAATGGTTATAAGGTGAGTGCCATGAGAATATGGAATGACGGGTAAACTTTTATAGGTTCATATTCTAGGGATTGGCTTAAAAAAATTTATGCAGGGAAACATATTAATCGCAAAGGGAAACATGATATGTATGCCATATGTAATGTATGACTTATAATACATATTTTTTATTTTTTGGCGTAGTACTCCATCTTGATGGATATGTCACGTGATTTTAGAGATGTAATGCTAATGCAATGAGGATTAATATATGCATGATTTAAGTAAAGTTGAGTTTTGTGATTTGCTAAGCAAAGACTTGGCTTTGGGTGAGCCAATAAGAACTGGATTTTTGACATGCCAATAAGAACTGGACTTTTGGATTTTCTCATTTGGAAGGCCTCATGCTATGCTAAATGAATGGTATACATGAGTGAAGTGACATGATTGATGCATGATAATGATTTATGTGCTGGTTACACTAGATGCTCATGTTACGGACAATGGGAAATCAGGTATAGGATAAGGGTCATAAAGATGTGATTCTCCAACACCTACTTCGGGTTCAACAGTCGTCATGCATCTAGACTTGATCGGAAACATGGAGAGAGTTTGTACCTTCGTAGCCTACCTCTACCCCAGTATGTTGGGTATCTGCATGAATTTCCCCAGTCACAAATTATGAAGCAGTCTTGTCATTTGAAGATCTCAAACTGGCTTGCCCCAACATATTGAAACCATATCCCCTTGATTAACCATTTCCTGGAGTGATTGACTACTTGTGCTCTTGGGGTGGTCTGCCCCAATACGAGCCTTGAAGTAACTTGCCTTTGTCTGACTGATTTAGAGAGCTTTTCCGAATCATGACGTGATTTCCCTAGATTGACTGAATCCTGAAGAGATCCGTGCTTCATGAATCAAAAGAAATATCCAACCTTCTCATTGTAAGATTTCTTCATGTCAAGTTCCTATTCACAAGTAAGAATGCTCATTTTGAAAATGATAATTGTAATGTCATGCTCATGCAAGTTTTAAAACTCAAGTGTGTTCACTAAGATTATGACATATAATAAATGAATCACTGGTTAAAATTTCATATTGGTATCAATACAAATGATAAACAAATATTTAGGAGTCAACTTTGACGCGTTCTTACTATATTATGCTTTCGAAATAAACTCTGCTTCAATTATGACTTTTGAGGGTTGTAACGTGGCTTGGTTCACGATTTCAGAAATAAAGGATATAAGGCTCAAAACCTATTCTACCCCACCCGTTCTTCATGATGTTCTCCAGTCCTATGTTCAGTTAGCTCGAAACAAGCGTTTATCTTTTAGAAAAGGATTTTGATTAATAGAATTGATGGTTATGGAAACCCGAGAGTTTAGAGCGACAACCACTCACCTTTTGCTTTTATTTGCAGCCACACATATTTGCTCTTGCTGAAGAATTTGTTATTGATCCTCTTATTCTTTTGTTTTTCTTTCCCTTATATTTTCCTGGACTGATCCTTTGG
The DNA here is from genome assembly GCF_024323335.1 of Lathyrus oleraceus. Lineage (NCBI taxonomy): Eukaryota > Viridiplantae > Streptophyta > Magnoliopsida > Fabales > Fabaceae > Lathyrus > Lathyrus oleraceus. The sequence continues at coordinate 211,018,233 of NC_066580.1, forward strand.
GTTTGTAATCCACCGGGATGCCCTAAGTTTTTCCTAAGTAATTTGTTTTCAAGTTCTTGACCTAGCGGGATTTCTTTTGCTTTTAATTCTTATTTCTTTTTTTTTGTATTGGAGAAAATTCTATGATATTTTCTTGCTTGATTTGTTGCAAGGGTCGTGACTATCTCACTCCTTTTGCTGGTAAGGGATGACTAATGTGAATCTATGATTCCACCCTCTTGAAAGGGATAGGATACGATTGATCCTTTAATGGGATACTCTCCTATTCGAAATTTGAATGCAAGGTCAAACTAGCTGAAGATGACCCTACCCTGGTTAAAATTGATCGTTTTATGTACAGAAAGAAACTCCTACTTCAAGGCCTAAAGGGGTTGACTAGGGATTATCTTCCTTATACCTATGGTGTTTAGGGATTTAAAACAATGCCTTACACCATCAACAAGGTTTTATTCAAAAGATACAGATAACAATCTCGCATATTTTATTTCATCATTCTCTTTTAAGTTTGATATTGATAAATAAAATATGAGTGAACAGAAATGGATTTAATAAAAACATGCATGTTCATTTCATTATTATTATCATCTAAAAACCATACAAATTTTACAAATGCACAAACACTTAACAAACGATAGAAAGATTACAAATGAGATATGATTGAACAATATGATATTGCATACATGATTGATCTTGAGATTCATCCTGTATATACAACCCTAATTCTGAGCATTCTTTATCCATGACTAAAATCACCACCAACAGTTCTCACATTGGACCCTTCTTCGGTGAAAGTAAAAATCTTCTGATCAATCCTCAGTAGAATGTCTTATATGCCTCGTACCTTAGCTTTGAGAGGCCATCAATCCTCAGTAGAATGTCTTATATGCCCAGCATGGTGAACACATGAGGCCTTAGGATTATACTTGTAATGGTAAGGGAAAATGGCAGGCGGAATCTCCTTTGGCATAATCGTTCCCATACAGACAAGGTATGGAAGCAGTTGAGCATATGACACATGGATCTGGTCACACTAAGGATGCTTTCCATCATTACGCATGTTTTACCCATGACTTCGGTTAATCTACATAGTTTGTTGACCTTGTAGAGCTTGGGCCTGAAGAGGCCATTGATATTGGGATATAACACCATGCGGGAATGTGTAGTACGGAATGAGAGCCAAAGGTACTTGGAATTGAGAAAGAACCTGAGGAGTAGCCATTTGTGGGAACAACTAAGCATAGTGCATCAGGTCGGGATTGCCAATTTGATTAAAAGTTTGAACACACTGAACTCCAAATGGGACGTAGGGTCCCACATGATAAGTATACTGAGTTTAAATAGCCGTATAAGACTGTAGCGGGGTATTCGTTACCATTAGAGATATTGACTAAATCCAAGGTAAATCATACAATTCGAGTCGCCACCGCACTTCTATTTATCCAAAGGAATGGTTAGAAAGCGAACAAAAACCTAATAGTTTTAACAAAAACTAGTAAACGAAACAGAGATCTGGGTAAGGGGGTTGGTTATGCAATGGGAAGGTGTTAGGCACCCAAAACATCCTAGGTACTCCTAGGGAGCCCTTTTCATACTTGTTGTAACGGTTGTTGTTTTTTTTTGTGAAAATTTGTTTGTGCAAACATGATTGAAGAGATGAGAAGAGAATATACAAGTTATTTACATTTTGTGTTTGGATGGATAAACCCATTGCCTACGTACCATCTTAAAAAAGATTACGATCAAAACCTCGTAGTTCGGGGTAAAAATCTCAAAACAAGTTGGTGAATTGATTGGTCCAAAATCCTTAAGGTCTTTTGTTATCAAAGGGAGAAAACTCAACCTAAAACCACAAATCCACCATGTGAGGATAACTTCAACATGCTAGTGAGGGGTTAACCCTATAATAAGCATGGAAGACTCATTGTCCATCACTAAGGATATAGGTGAGTATTATATCTACCACAAAGATAACTCAAACCTAATAGCTAAAGGTTATGGAAAATTTGCTTAAGAAAGTGGTCATTGGAACCACAAAAAGACATTTGAATGGGTTATATTTACTAATTAGAAGTATATACAAAAATGGTCAAAGTTGACTTAAAGATTCAATTCAAGATAAGTGTTATGAAAAGAATGTTTGAAAATCAAAAGCATAAGGCTTAGGTTTCTAATGTTGAAAACAAATGGTTAAATGTTTGCACAAAAGGTTTTGGCTTGGGTTAGAGTGGAGAGAAGAAGAAGAAGGGCTAGGTCCTAAGTGAAACAAAAAGGTGAGGGAAAAAGAATCAAAACCACAATGGAGTCCCTCTCTTGAGATCATATTGATGATCCAAGTAGCTCCCATCCTTTGGAATAAGCAACCACAAAGCATAAGCAATCAAACAAGTCTCATAAGAGATCCTCAATGTATCTTGTATCTTCCACTTTGGATGAGCATGGCAATGGTCCTCCAATTAAGCTCAAATGGAAACTCCTAGCACAAAAGCACACACATCAAAAGTTCCATGAAATAAAACAAGAATGGACAAGAGTGAGTTTAGAGATTTGGTCCTTCTAATCCATCTTCATCATTAAGATCCTTTTACCCCAATTTTGCATAAGGAAGGTCCTAGAATCTAAGTCCAATTCTCCATTTCTTTGCATAGGGAAAGTCCTAAAAACTAAGTCCATTTCTTTGCATTTGGTCCACAACAATCAAAACAAAAACACAAGCACAATAATATATACACAATCATGTGCTCAAGTGAGCAAAAGGCAAATGGCATTAACATAAACATGTGCTCAAGTGCGCAAAGAGAAAAGCAAATGGATAATATGTACAAGAATAGTAAATTGCATAAAAGTAAATTGCATAAAGTAAATGTTAATTGTCAATAGTTAGTGTTAGTAGTTAGTGTGCCATAAGGCAAATTTAGCGCTATGTTAAGCAATCGTAATTGGACTTATGTAGAAGTCACAACTATCTGAGGCCGGTCAATAATAATGTAGGCAACAAACACAAGTTAGGAGTCTTGATTAGTGAACGAAGTCCCAAAAACTTGCCATGCCAAAAAGAAAATGAGAATTGATCTTGTATTGGTTTAAGCCTTTTGCATGATTTAGAGGACAACCTATCCTTGATGCAAAGCCATTCACTTGATCAATTGATCAAGATGAATTAGATTTGAATCAAGGAAGATTAAATCTCCCTAACCAATGCTAACTTATCAACCTTCAACTCATTGATCAAGAAGAAAAGGAGTAGAAGAAGAAGAAGGAGAAGATGGATAAGAGGAATGGAAATGGCAAAATTAAAGTGCATTAAATGAAATGCAATGTACCAATCCTCATATGTTGACCAATAACATTGAAAGTCAAGGTCAAACAATCAAAAACAGAAGTGAGATGAAGATTGGGAGTCAAGAAATGAATATACTATTTTTGGCATTTTTTTATATTTAAAATAAACTTGAATTAAAAATAAATGGAAAGGTCAAACTTCAAAATTACTTCAAATCAACCTTGAAAGGTCCAAGTAACTTATCCAAAGTTCAACAAGGTCAAACAAAGTTTGACAAAAACTTTCAGCATTTTCAAAAGTCAGAAACTATTTTTAATCAATTAAAAATGAATAAAAATAACCTAATTGAACTAAAATCTCAAATAAATCTCAAATCAATTTAAAAATTGATGAGAATATTTTTCATAGATCCATCATCATTCAAATAGGTTAGGAAAATATTTTTGCATTTTTTGAATATCATTAATTAAGCTGGCAGATCCAAGGATCCAGAGGTGCGCGCTCATTGTGATCCACTGTCAATACACTCACATGGAAAACAAATAAAAGTCATAACAAGCAAGGATCCTGATTGAATCTGGAAAATAGATCACACGGCCAGGAATGGATCTGGAGATGATGAAGCCACAGGAGCCACCGTCTTCTCCGGTGAGCTTGGATTTTCCGGCCAAATTGCAGAAATTCAAAAGGCAACCAAAGTACACGATCTTTATACCAAAATGAAGCTGGGGTGATGTACATCACCCCTGTAACCTTGAATCATGCTCAAGATTCCTATAAATTAAGAAATCTGAGGTGGAAGATTCAGGTATGGAAAATGCAGATCAAGGAAAAACAAAATTGAAGCTACCACTAGCTTGCCTCTCAAGTGAGGACTTCAGAAAACATTAGATCCAAGCAAAAAGGTTCATGGATGATGAGAATCGAAGAAAATACCAGTTGGAGTGTGTGCTTGAATTCTGGTAGCTTGAGCTCGATGCCTTGCTTGCTTTGCTAAAACAGAAGTTCAATGAGATGAATGATGAAGGTTTAGAAGCATTAGATCTAAGAATTCAACCAGATGAAGTTGAATTTTAGATCTGAAAAATTTGAGAGAAATGCAATTGCTTCTTTAGTGATGGCTATGGAGAGAATTTTGTAGAATTTCAGGTTGAATCAAGTGTCTGAAATGGATGGAATGAGGTCTCTATTTATAGAAGAAGTGGCAAGGAGAGTGTGATCAATCCGTGTGCATGGCATGTGGAGCTTCATTGCATGGGCTTGCATGATCATGCACAAAGCCCAAAAACAATGCCAAATGAATTCTGAGCATCAGCCAAATGGAATTGGGCGTGTGACTTGCAAGGCAATTGCTTATGTACCAAGATTTCAAGTGAATTCCTCATTTGTACCTAAACCTTCATCTCTTCGAAAGTCCCAATGAAAAAATACAAACATGATCATGTGAGTAATGGTTGGAAAGGTATTGATGTAAGGAACAATTGTTATGTTGAGCAAAAATCCATTTGAAGTTTGGAAATTTATGAAATTTGAGTTTAAAGTGTAAGGTGCATGACATGTCAAGGCAAGGTTTCTAAAATTGGCCAATTTTCAAGCCCCTCTGCTTTGATGATGCAAGCCTCAAATGGAAAAACCTCCAACATAAAAGTTGTAAATCTTTTCAAGACAGTCAAAATGAACTTAAATTTTGCATCATTTAGAATTTTGATGAAAGAGTTATGGGCACTTGAAGTTGGACTTTTTTGACTTTTAATGCCTTTGGTCAAAAAGGACCTATAATGTCTTGCATTATCACATGTGTTTCCTTTGAGATTTTGAAATTTTTTTAAACATAACATTTAAAGTAGACATCTTAAGCTTTCCATTTCATTTGATCCTACCTCAAAATCCTAAAAAATGAATGAGTTGTGTCCTTGGGAAGTTGACCCAAAATTAGGGTTTCAGTCAAAATGACCTATAATGTATTGGAATGACAGATGGCCTTCCAAGCTTCAAATCAATTTTTTATGAACATGGAAGTTGTTCATATTGTCCTTAATAAAATTGTTTCTTTTGGAACCATATCCATTTGACCAACACATAAAAAGTTAGGTCTCAGTGAATTTCAAAATAGTCAGGTGAGTTGACTGATCAGATCATGGGCTGAGGTTGCTTCAGGAGTAAGGCATTGTGGTGCACAGATGAATTAGGGTTTCCTTGAAGAACAAGACCTCAAACCCTTTGACTTGGTTTGATCAAAATGATGCATTGAGGTACTAGGGAGACATATTTGATGGATGAGAGCTTTGGGAACCATTACCATGCTTGTTTTCATCTCCTCTTGACCCTGTCTTTGTACCAATAATCTTCTAGAAGCTTTGGACCTTGTGATTGCTCAAGCTACAAACAAAAGATGTTAGTGACATATTTTTGTGAATTTGGTTAGTAAATAAAATGAGAAAAGCAATGATATACAATTCAAGCATGCCTGGTGATTTCACACCACTCACAAGGAGTCTCACCCAAAGGCAAGGGGAACCAAGATGCTAATGATCCTTGAGGCAATGCAAGTGCAATGTTATGATGCCATGAGGGATCTTAGGGATAAAATTGGGGTTTTACAGATGCCCCTATTTAAGGTCATTCTAACCGGAGAGGTGAAGGTTAAAATCTTCGTCTCGACGGGGTAGAATGGGCTTAAATAATAACAAAGAGACGAATTTTGGGTCCCTAAGAGACCTCATGATGCAGATGTATGCATGCAAATAGTACGAACTCTATGGGGATATGTGTCCATAAAGAAGAAAAGAAACTCGGAGAAATCGACAATCCATAGGAGTAATACACTCACTCGGGAGATAGAGACTCTAGGGGAGTAAAGGGTGAAAACGCGTGAGCAGGTCACGACTCAAAACTTTGGGGAACAGGATTCCAAAGGGAATAAATCCAATGGAAATACTCGAGCTGACTCGAAGGTGCATGTGTTGGGGAATATGTCAACACAGCAACATTATCCATAATGGATACTTCAGATAAAAATCTGGACTCAGGTGAGGATAAGCCACTAAGGGACCTCACTAGGGATATCCAAAAAGGACTCTCCTGGGGAAGCAACGGGATGAGGTATTACCGGTTACTGGGTAATAAGCTCCAAGAGACGTGTGATCTGAACATCGGTATAAGGGTGAGAGAACAACATGCTCGAGAATAATGAATATCTAAGACCGGTATAAGGGTGAGAGATATCAGTCAACCAAATCATCTGAGGAAGACCTAAAAGGTATATTTCAACTCAGGAAAATCTGACTCCACAGGGGACAAAAAGTCATAATAGGGAGCAGAAGGAAGGAACACCAGGGATGCCGGTTACTGGGCATATAATAGGTGACCAACCAAAACGTGAATTGGGGAATATTCCCAAAACACTCATCATCCGTAAAGAGGGCGAAAAGCAAACTCGATTAAGGGATGGACATTCGATTCCAAAACAAGGGATACGAATCTTACTCAACTGGGGAAGAGCAAAGGGCTTCGACCAAAGAGTGCATGAGATATATTATCTATTACCGTCAGAACATAGATAATATACTCCCATGGAAGATTATCCACAACCGGTTACTGGGTTAATAAAAGATAAATCGACCGACAAAGAAAAAGGCATCGGGATACCAAAACTAGGTATATAATGATGACTAATTAAGGGGAGCAACAAACATTACCGGCAACCGGTATGTGTCGCATTATGCGAAAAACCGGCGGGAATACAAAGCAACAGAGCCGCCACCGTGCGTTATTTATCCCAAAAGAGGGAAAGGAAACGCTCGAAGTAAACCTGGAAAAGACATGGTCTCGCGACCAAAGAGAATGGGATCGGGAGTCGGTTATGCGAAGGGAAGGTATTAGCACCCCTACGCATCCGTCGTACTCAACGGGATCCACGCACAAAAGGAAGGAATATGGTTGCTAAAACACTGCTCACAAACAAACACACTGGTTGAAAGAGACACAAGAAAAAAAACGAAACTAACTCGGCAAGATATCGCATCCTAGGCCTACGTAGTCTATCAGGCATAGACATCAGAGTCGACGTAGTTCGGACGGGGGAAAACATGCTCGCTAGGATGTCGCATCCTATGCATACGTATCTTCTCGGACTAAGGAGAATCAGAGCACTCGTAGCTCGGCTAACGCACGCCAAACAAAACAACACAGGAAATCGACTGCCAATCGCTGGACTTACGTCAAACTCCACGCAAACAGGCAAACATGGAAACCGAATGCCAATCGCTGGACTTACATAAGACTCCAACCAGAAAAGGAGAAACAACTCACACAAACAAAACAAAAGGGCGCCCGGAGAGATCAGCTCATCTCCTGCCTACGTACCTCATCTGGTATGAGGATCAGGGCGACGTAGTTCCCCTACGCAGGGACACAAGACTAGCCTAACCAGATACAAAGGGAGACACAACTAGGGAGACTACGACTCGAGCCTAGATGTTATCATGCATATCATCCCTAAGTTAAGGTTGCTATCTAACTTGCACAGGGAGCAAGCTATCTTATACAGCACAGGCAAAGCAAAGCAAACAATCACAAATAGCACACACTATATACACACAAAGTGGGCTCACACAAGGGTTAGGCTGTGCAACACAAGCCATCTGTAATCAGGTGATGTTAGCGCTTAACCCTAACATTGAAAGTTAGGGTGAAGCAGATGAAGTAGGAAGTGAGGGGTGTGCCTCACAGCTCTTATCCCTGGTCTGGGAGAGCTTTAGACAAAAGAATGTGTGGGTTCAAAAAGTGGGAACCCTTTTACACATATGACTGACACAACTGTACAAGGATCTTGGGTTAATATCCACAATGCATCAACACAAGTTGTGTGAGCAAATGGATGACTCAATAGAATAGCAGGAGATGGATTGCACATCTCTTTTATCTGCCAATTGCCTTATCAAATGTCTTTTCCTGCTTGGGACAAAAATAAACAATCACAAGCATTGCCTCTTAAGGAGGACTTCAGACAGGTGCCTGACCAAGTAACAGGCCAGGTCTTCCAGACTACATGGAGTTAGAGACATTATACCTCAATGCTCAAGCTATCAAGCAAAGCAAAAGCAAGTTCACAAAGGAACTATAGCAACTAAGGTACCTGAAAACAATCCAACATAATCAGTACACAACTCAAACAAAAGCCAAACAGACAGTTACAAGTCAACAGTCAATTGTACATAAACAGACAAACAAGCATCAATGCACAAAGGTGCAAGCCACAAAGCATAGGCTTAAGTCTCAAAGCCTACAAAACAAACTCAAGATTAGTCATTAACAAGCAATGAATCAACTCCAAATGAGTGAACCTCATCAAGCATGGCAATTGTGCTTTTTAACCTGAAACAAAGCTCAAATGTGAGAGGCTAACCACTAGGACAAGGCCTAGGGTCAAAGAGGGAGCAATAAACCAAAACAGAACATGAAAATTGACAATAATCAAGCTTAGTCAAATAAGAACAATGTCCAAGTGGTCTCACATTCATATCATCAACCAATTTCATTTCATAAAGCATTTAGTGCAAAGCATGCAAGTTCAAAGCTCATAGAACCAAACTAAATGAATCAATCCACATTAACTCAAAAACAATTCAATAAATCCCAAGAAAAATCATGGCTAAACATAATTCATCACATGATCATCATACCAAAATTCAGGTTATTTGGATAAGTGGAAGCATGGCAAATAAATTCCCTAAGGCAAGGCAAGGAAAAACTAGCTCACTTAGGGCACAAAATCATGCATCAACTTCACACAAGCACAAAACAGAATTGGTACAAGATAAATGCATCAAACTAAAGCCATGGTAAACTTCAAGGGGTCTAGAATACATGTGCAAAATTTCAAGTTCATCCAATAAACATCAAGAATTTCACAAATCATCTAAGTTCAACACTCAACAAAAGCCCAAACTTGACCAATCAGAAAAGAAAATCTCAAACAAATTGGAAATGCACTCAAAAAATCCACAAAATATCATGATCAAACTTAACATCCAGAAGAATCAACATGAAAAAAATCAGATTAATTGAAGTTCATATGGCATGGTAAATAAAATTAGCAACTTGGACAAGAAATGGTGTGACACACATTGTCACACCTCCATTCAACAGAGCATATATCATCAACCAAGCATGCTAAAAATACAAACTCAAAGCCAAAGGATCAATCAAAGTGTCTAGATTAAGCATGTAAATTTTCAGCTTCATTGAATTAAGCATCATTATTTCACAACCAAAATAGCAAGCAAGGTGCAAGAAGACATAAGCATGAACAAACCCTAGGCCATTTAAAAATCCAACCGAGCACAAATTCTAGAAAAATCATCATAAAATAGTAGACATTACAAGGAACATTGTGCAAAAAATCTCATCTCAATTGGACAATCCATCATGAAGTTATGAACTTTTCAAATGGTGAAAAAATTAAAAACATGTGAAATGGCATGGTGTGAACATGAAAGCATGAAGTGAAAAAATGCCAAAGGCCAAATGAGAAAATGCTGGAGCCAGGAATCGATCCACGTTATGATTCAAACTGAGGCACGCTTCATTGAAGCGCTGCGTTTCATTTAAGGTGATGTGGCACGGGGAAACGCTCTGGACCAATGAAAACGACACGCTGGACTCAATCAACCAATACATGCGCATAAACAGAAAATCACATGCAGCAAGCGAGGAAATGGATCAAACTTCTTTCTGGAAACACAAACCCTAAACCTTCATCGTGTTCTTCATCAAATTTCCAGATCATGAACAAATATGCCAGAAATCGAAAACGAATACATCATCACACTCGTCATAGCACGCACATCACTAATCTGAACTCGATTTATCCTAATTCTCAACAACATGCACGGATCGATCAAAATAAGTTTCACTCATCAATCTTAGATCCAACATATCTCAATCAATTCTTGATGAAAATTAATGCCACAAAGCTCAGAATACTCATGAATCAAAGATCTACAAAATGCATATCCTAATTACAAGAATTGTAAGATTCGAAATCTGACCTTCAAAAAGTAGTAGAACTGGATTCGAGGTTTTCTGGACTTGTGATGTTGAAACAGATGATCTAACACTCTTGTACAATGATGTGGACGAAGGTTTATAACTCAATTGCACTGGATCTTGCTCCAATCCTCAGCTGCCATGGATGATGCTCCTTGCTACAATCCTTGATTGAACTTCGAAAATGATGAATACTTGCTTCAATCTTCTTCAACTATGCTTGTGTATGATGGATGAACCAAGAACCAATCAATGCCTTCGAAGAAAATTGCAGAAAGATGAAGAAAAAGTCTGAGAGCAAAGTGAAAAAAGTTTCAGATCTGAAAAATTCTGAGCTGTTCATCCATTTTCTGTTAGGCTTATGCTTATATATGATGGACTAATGATGCTCTTAATCTCAATTAACCAAAATGCAAGTGTATTAGTGGAATGCAAGTGTAATGCTAAATTTGGTCAATTCACCTCATGTATGCTAAATCAATGTAACAGTACATGGCTTGCATGTTAATTCACCTCAAAATGCCATTTGGAGCCAAATGCCAATGAAACCATGTCTGGAAAATGCTCATTTTTGAAAATGGACTTTTCCCTCCAAAATTCAAATTTAATTCAAATGAAAAATGCAATATTTTTGTGATGAGAATTAATGAAATGTGATGCATGAATTGGATAGAAGAGATCAAAAGAGAAATGTTCCAAAAAGAACCACATGATTTGGCCATTTGGTTCAAAAGTTATGCCTTCTTGAACTTCAAATTTACTTGACAATGATTTGATCATAATTCTTCAACCACACATGAGAAATGGATGTTCTTGGACTTTTTGGAAAGGTGAGAGCAAGATATTCAACTTTCATGTTGGACAAAAATTCATTTGAAGCTTGCTTGGACATGTAAACTTGAGGAAAAGACCTTTCCATTTTTGGCAGTTTGAAATTACAGGTCACTTACTATTTTTGGAAACTTTCCCTCTGACCTCAAATTCTCCATTGTTGATGTTTGAAATGTCAAATGAGACTCGTATGGACATGAATGAGGCCTTTCAAACCATCTCCCACCTTCAAATCCATGATTGCATGCACAGTTGACCATAATTGACTTTCTAGGGTTTTAGATGAATTGATCATTGACTGATGATTTCTGAACATCCTACCTTTGGCCAAACCACTTCAAAATGGTCCCTAGGTCATATGAACATGTTGAACCAACCTTAGGGCTTTGCTTCAATAGAGAATGCACTTGCTTGCTTGCTTGCACAACTAGATCTCCCGACCAGTTGACTGATGACTTGCACTTGGGCAATGGACAATGCAATGTTATGCAGTGGACAATGCTAATGTTATGACTTAAAAATGAAAATGGATGTACAAAATGGGAGGTGCAAATTTGAGGTGCTACAGCTGCCCCTATTCAATCAACTGGGAACCCGAACGGATGAGAGCAATGGCTGTCAGACTTTCAGGGTAAACAGGGATTGAATACCAAGAACCGTAGAAATTTGCACAACTGCGGGGATCCACCAACGGAAACGTCCACTGGGATCTGATATTTATTACTGGGGATTTTGATTTCCTCAAAGGTACAGTCACATCCAGACATCGACAGATGAATGGGCAAAGCAATCACAACTAGATGCCAACGGATAACTAGGAAAAACTTCACGTTTATCGAAACCAACGAAGAGGTAACAGACATCAACGGATGACTGCGGGGAAAATACATCTAGATGTCAACGGACAACTAGGAAAAACTCGACGTTTACCGAAACCAACGGAGAGGTAACCAGACATCAACGGATGACTGGAAGAGGTATAACCATACGTCAGCGGACGTAGTGGGAAAAACTCATCGTTTACCAAAACCAACGGAGAGGTAACTCTACTGGGGACGACCAGAAAAAACTCGGCGTTTACCAAAACCAACAGAGAGGTGACCAGATATCAACGGATGAATGGGAAGACTCGACCAGACGTCAACGATCGAACGGGAGAAGCTCGACGTTTATCGACACCAATGGAGAAGGAGAAGACTCGACCAGACGTCAATGGACGAACGGGAGAAGCTCGACGTTTATCGACACCAACGGAGAAGGAGAAGACTCAACCAGACGTCAACGGACGAACGGGAGAAGCTCGACGTTTATCGACACCAACGGAGAAGGAGACCACTTCACCAAGGAAGGGATACAACAACCGGAAACCGAATAGGACGTCACGTTTACCAAAACCAACGGAGAGGTAACTCCACATGGGGAGGGGTACAACTAGACGTCATCGGACGAATAGGAAAAACTCATCGTTTATCGAAACCAACGGAGAGGTGACTCTGTGGGGAAAAGTGAACACAAACAATCATCAACAGACAATTGGGAAAAACTCATCGTTTATCGAAACCAACGGAGAGGTAACTCTGAGGGGAATCAACAGCCATTAACAAATGATCTGTGGGGAACAAGCAACTATACGTCAACGGACGCATAGGAAAAACTCGACGTTTATCGACACCAACGGAGAGGTGACTCTTATTGGGGATAATTCGACTAGACGCCCACGGACGACTAGAAAAAAACTCAACGTTTATCGAAACCAACGGAGAGGTAACCCTGTGGGGAGGGTATCACGAACATCAAAAGATGATGCTTACCGACATCAAAAGAAGACCAGACATTAACGAATGATTGGGGTAGGACTCGATGTTTACCGACACCGAAAGATGGTGTTTACCGACACCAAAGAAATCACACACGCGGGTGCTGACATGACACTGACCAGTATCACAAGATGACATCTATATATGTCGGGGCAAGGCTAAACACTTGCTGGGGATCTCACTGGGGAGAAAACAGGCTTTCATTCACGGATGGATGAGGAAATAAACCTCTCTGGGTATCAATCCTGAATGCCGTCAGGAGCAACTGTAGCAAACGTGTCGTACAGATGTTGAACAAAGATCCGCCTATGCCGGGGATAAGGTCTGATGGTTAACACATGAATGCATATGTTTGAATTTTTCTATGGCGTAATGCTCCATATTGCATGGAAATGCTACGCGTTTTGAGGATGCAATGATTACTACATGCAAAATGATAAACTCTGGATGGGGAACCAGAGGATCAGATACTCCAACTCTGTGGGGAGACTCTGCTTAAGGAATACTCTGCGGGGAGAGCGCCGACTTCTCACTCGTGCTGGAGAAATAACACTGATGCTGGGGAAAGGATAGACTCCACTGGGGACATCCTTCCTAGGACCCAATCCACTCGGGGACTCCGCTTGGGGAATAATCAAAGCAACTTTGCTGAGGACTACCCAACGGCGACTGCGCTGAGGAACCATCAATACTACTCCACCAGGGAAAGTAAACAAGGCAACTCGCTGGGGGGAGTGACAAATCGACTTTGCTAGGGATAATCAGGCAACTTCACTGGGGAAAGCCAACCAATCCACAAATAGGATAAACTCTGCTTTGGGAAATAAATGCTACTCCGTTGGGACGACCCACCCAATCCACAGGTAGGATAGACTCAGCTTGGGGATGCAGATATCATTCCGCTACCGAAAACTCATCCAATCCACAGGTAGGATAAACTCTGCTGGAGATAAATTTCTTTGAACCCGCTCCACTCGGGGACTCGCTGAGGAAAATCATCAACACCAGCCTCTACTCGGGAGATTTGCTAGGGAAAACAACTCTGTCAGGGATAACACACCAACTCTGCTGAGGAAGAGCAAAACACTGGTGGGGAAAGTAATATACCAGACTCTGTGCTGGGGAGAGACATACACAACCCTGCTAGGGATGAGCCCTCACGACCACGCTGGAGATAACAGTGTTTCAAACCCGACTGCTGGGGAACAACATACCACTGGCACCTCCGATGGGGATACCACATCCTTCATACTCAGTGGGGATCTCAACTGGGGAAATATTTGTTGGGGAATACACCCACTTCCAGGCCTGCTGGGGATAGGCAATCCTTAGATCTGCTGGGGATAAAAGACAATATCCAAAGGCGTCTCTGCAGGGGAACATAGCTCTGACAGCTTCCATACTTGCTTGGGAAATATCTACTGTGGAAACATCCCTACAGATGACAACCTGCAAAACAGCGCCACAAAATGCCCCAGGGGATACATGGACAAGATACGCTCAAGTGTCCTCAACATTCAAAATGATTTTCAAATGTTTTATCTTTCTGCAAGTTATTGTTTAGCCTTCATGTTTTTATATGCAATGTTTATCAAAAATTCGAACGTTTTTGCAAACAAAACGGTAAAATAAAAACGATGGAGCTATTTATCTGAATAACGACTTTTATTGATTGAAAAATGGGCCTGAAAAGGAGAATACATTGGGAAGCAATTCCTAGAAAGAGGTAATTGCGTACAACAGGAAAAATCTATCCTAATGGCAATGTGAACACAGCATCCACTATTTCCCAATTCTGTTATAACTCACAGATCATCAGCTTTCCTCCCAACTTTCTTGCTTTCTGAGAAGAATGACTGGACCGATCACATCTTTCAAGATGGCAGACGACGAAGCGCGATGAAGTACAGATAACTCGGACTGTAGTCTTCGCTTTAATCCCTCTTTTGGCTGGATCGCCCTTTCGGGTTTTCAATCCATCGGGATACCCATTTTTGCCTAAGCCTCCCTTGCGGGTTTTTGACTTACCGGGTGTACCAATTCTTTTCATTTTTATCCCTAATTTTTGCCCGAACCTTTTCTTTCTGTTTTTTGGTTCGCCGGGATGCCCTTTTTTGCCTGGACTTTTTTATTCTTTTTGTCCAGCAGGTCAATTTACGCGATGTATTTTTTGACTACATCTGAGTTAACAGGGGACGGAAAATCTTCACCATCCATAGTTGTTAGCATCAAGGCTCCACCGGAGAAAACCTTCTTCACAACATATGAACCTTCATAATTAGGAGTCCACTTGCCCCTGTTATCTGTACCGGGAGGAAGGATCCTCTTCAAAACTAGATCACCAATCTAATAGCTTCGAGGACGCACTTTCTGATCAAAGGCTCTCTTCATCCTTCTCTGATATAACTGCCCATGGCATACAGCTGCTAACCGTCTCTCTTTGATAAGGCTCAACTCGTTAAACCTTGTTCGAATCCACTCGGCTTCGTCCAGCTTGACATCTAACAAAACCCTCAGAGAAGGGATCTCCACTTCAACTGGTAGGACTGCTTCCATACCATACACAAGGGAGTACGGGGTTGCCCCGATCGACGTACGTACTGAGGTACGGTACCCATGCAAAGCGAAAGGTAGCATCTCATGCCAATCCTTGTACGTCACGACCATCTTCTGCACAATCTTCTTGATATTCTTGTTTGCTGCCTCTACAGCACCATTCATCTTCGGTCTGTAAGGAGAAGAATTGTGATGTTCAATCTTGAAACCTTTACAAAGCTCTTTCATCATCTTTTTATTGAGATTCAAACCATTGTCAGTGATGATTCTCTCAGGAACCCCATAACGACAGATGATTTCTTTCTTGATGAACCGGGCAACCACTTGTTTGGTAACATTAGCGTAGGAAGCTGCTTCCACCCATTTGGTGAAGTTGTCAATCGCGACCAAGATGAAACGATGTCCATTCGAAGCAGTAGGCTCAATCTTCCCAATCATATCAATGCCCCACCTGGCAAACGGCCAAGGTGAGTTCATGACATTCAGAGGGCTTGGGGGTACATGCACCTTATCAGCATAAATTTGACACTTATGGCACTTCCGAGCGTACTTGAAACAATCGGATTCCATAGTCATCCAGTAATAACCGGCTCTCAACAGTTTCTTAGACATTGCATGACCACCAGCATGGGTACCAAACGAACCTTCATGCACTTCCTGCATTAACATGTCTGCTTCGTGTCTATCCACGCATCTGAGCAAGACCATGTCAAAGTTCCTCTTATACAACACATCATCCTGATTCAAATAAAAGCTTCCAGCTAGCCTTCTCAGTGTTTTCTTGTCATTCTTTGACGCACCTTCAGGATACTCCTGACTCTTGAGGAAGTTCTTGATATCATAATACCACGGCTTCTCATCAGTCACAACAGACTCGGCTGTAAACACATACGCAGGCCTCTCGAGTCGATTCACTGCAACATGCAGCACATGATTCCACCAATGAAGTTTGATCATAGAAGACAAAGTAGCCAAAGCGTCAGCCATTTGATTCTCATCCCGGGGGACATGATACAACTTCACCTTCTTGAAGAACGTCAGTATTCTTCTGGTGTAATCTTTGTACGGGATCAAATGTGGCTGGTTTGTATTCCAATCTCCATTGACCTGATTGATCACTAGAGCAGAATCTCCATATATATCAAGCGTTTTGATTCTCAAATCAATGGCTTCTTCTATCCCCATGATACAAGCCTCATACTCAGCTTCATTGTTGGTGACGTCGAAAGTCAATCTGGCAGAAAAGAGTATATGAGCACCTTTTGGATTGATCAGCACTGCACCAACACCGTTACCGTTCACATTCACAACCCCATCGAACATCAGTGTCCACTTGTCATCAGGATCCGGTCCTTCCTCGACAAGAGGTTCTTCACAATCTTTCATCTTAAGATACATGATGTCTTCATCAGGGAATTCAAACATCATCGGCTGATAATCTTCAATCGGTTGTTCGGCGAGATAGTCTGACAAAACACTACCTTTGATAGCCTTTTGAGATGTGTATTGGATATCGTATTCTGTTAAAATCATCTGCCAACGGGAAACACGTCCGGTGAGAGTCGGCTTCTCAAAGATGTATTTCACTGGATCCATCTTAGAAATCAACAAGGTAGTATGGTTCAACATATACTGCCTCAGTCGGCGAGCAGCCCATGCCAAAGCACAACAAGTTTTCTCAAGCTGTGAATATTTGATTTCATAGTCGGTAAACTTTTTGCTAAGGTAGTATATGGCATGCTCTTTTCGACCAGACTCGTCATGCTGTCCCAATACACACCCCATCGAATTCTCGGTCACTGACAGGTACATTATCAGCGGTCTCCCTGGAACTGGAGGGATCAGGATTGGAGGTTTCTGTAAATACTCTTTTATCTTGTCAAAAGCTTTCTGACAGTCATCATTCCACCTGATTGCTTGATTCTTTCTTAGCAATTTGAATATCGGTTCACACGTGGCAGTTAGGTGAGATACAAACCTTGCAATGTAGTTCAATCTCCCTAAAAACCCACGAACCTGCTTCTCTCTTTTCGGTTCAGGCATTTCTTGGATAGCTTTGACTTTTGCTGGATCAACCTCAATCCCTTTCTCACTGACAATGAAGCCTAACAGCTTCCCAGATCTCATACCAAACGTACACTTGTTTGGGTTCAGCCTCAGTTTGAACTTTCTCAATCTGTCAAACAACTTTTGCAAATTAACCAGGTGCTCCTCTTCCGTCCGCGACTTCGCAATCATATCATCCACATACACTTCAATCTCTTTGTGCATCATGTCATGAAAGAGAGTCGTCATAGCCCTCTGATAGGTAGCACCGGCATTCTTTAGCCCAAATGGCATCACCTTATAGCAAAACGTTCCCCAAGGTGTAATGAATGTCATCTTTTCCATGTCCTCTGGCGCCATCTTAATCTGATTATAGCCCGAGAAACCGTCCATGAAAGAGAATACCGAGGATTGAGCCGTATTATCCACCAATACATCAATGTGAGGTAATGGGAAATCATCTTTCGGACTCGCTCTGTTCAGATCCCGGTAATCGACACACATTCTGACTTTGCCATCCTTCTTCGGCACGGGAACGATGTTGGCCACCCACGGGGGATAAGTGGTCACTGACAAGAAACCTGCATCAAACTGCTTCTGAACCTCTTCCTTATCTTCACAGCCATATCAGGACTCGTTCTACGAAGCTTCTGCTTGACCGAAGGACAATCTTCTCTGAGAGGTAGTCTATGCACCACAATATCAGTATCCAACCCAGGCATATCTTGATAAGACCAGGCGAATATCTCCACATACTCTCTCAGCATCTCAATCAACCTGCTCTTGACCTCTGTCTTCAAAGCAACCCCGATCTTAATATCTCTTCTGGCGTCCTCAGTACCAAGATTCACAATCTCCAACTCTTCCTGATGAGGTTGGATGACCCTTTCCTCTTGCTTCAACAATCTAACCAATTCTTTAGGGAGTTCACTGTCTTCCTCACTCTCCTCTTCAGCTTGGTAGATGGGATCGTCGAAATCATACTGAGCCATAACAGAACTGTTCATAGTAGATGCCGTGAAATCACTTCTGCATGTTTAATGCTTTGTTTTAGAAAAAGAGCTCAATAAAGTCACAAAAACAAAAACATTGCCATTTTTATTTTTTTGAAAAAGTGAAAACAAAAATAGAAAGACAGGGATCACAAAATTGTTTGCAAAACGTCCTTTATTAATGATAACCATTTGTAAAACATGATGTGGCCCTACAATGAACCACTACGTCTTGGGCAAAACGTAGGGTTTTGTGCAGAATGAAAAAACAAAAGAAAATTACTCTGTTTGAAGAGTAACTTGGACTACATCCTCTGCTGTCCAATTGCTGATCACTTCCCCTGGTGCACACGGGCGAACCCAATTGTCGAGATCATAATCACTGTCACCATCTTCACTACTGGCTGCAAAGACGTCACCGTGATTCATCAGCCCAACGTTGGTAAAGGTACTCGGACCTGCTTGTACACCCTGCTCCGCTTGCAAAGGTTGATAGCCAATACTAAATTTATCTTCTTTAACCGGCAAATCCACCATCTTGCCCCAGCCCTCAGGCTTTCCGGAGTCAACAACCTCCTTGGCTTGCTTGTACGAAGCAATCGAAGCACCTGGCTTTCTCTGATCAGCACACGCCACCCCCTCGAGAGCAACAGTCTCAAACGCCTGGCATAAAGTTTCATGGATCTCGCCATCCACCTCTACATATTTGAACGAGGACATGTGACTCACCAAGATATCTTCTTCGCCACACACGGTCACAATCTGACCGTTCCAGACATACTTGAGCCTCTGGTGGAGAGTCGACGAGACTGCCCCTGCTGCATGGATCCATGGACGCCCCAACAAACAACTGTATGCGGGCTGGATGTCCATAACATAGAAGATGATATCGAAGACCTCCGGACCTATCTTCACCGGCAAGGTAACTTCACCAAACACAGAACATTTGGATCCGTCTAATGCACGAACTATCAGGTCACTAGGAGTAAGCACAACCCCTTCAACAGATATCTTCTTCAGAATTTGCTTGGGCAGCACATTCAGCGACGAGCCGGTGTCTACCAATACGTGAGACAAAACAGCACCCTTGCACTCCATGGTGATATGCAAGGCCTTATTATGATTACGTCCCTCAGGCGTCAAGTCTAGGTCAGTGAAACCTAAACCATGCCTGGTGCTCACGTTGGCAATCACCCCCTCCAGTTGGTTGACGGAAATCTCTTGAGGTACATACGCCAGGTTCAACATCTTCAGTAAGGCGTTACGATGTGCCTCAGAGCACAACAACAAAGAGAGAATGGAGATCTTGGACGGAGTCTGATTAAGCTGATCTACAATCTTGTAGTCACTCTTCTTAATGATCCTCATGAACTCCTCCACGTCCTTTTCGAACGAACCCTCAGGCACATCCTTCTGAGCAGGTTATTCAACAACCACTGCCTGTTTTCCCTTCGACTTAGCAGAAACCTCAGCATTGGCATCCCTCAACGATTGGGGAGAAAACAGTCGTCCACTGCGAGTAAACCCTCCTGGTCCACCAACATTGTCCACAACGGGACTCACAACCACAAGAGTTTTGATTTGTGCACTGATTGTCACAGGCGCTTGATTCGATGGCCTGACCCGATTCTCAGCCCTTTTGTTGCTACGGTAGGAGTTGTCGTATTTCCACGGAACAACCCGACTGTCAACAGCCCTTCTGACCGAAGCGACGATAGTTGTTGGGTTACTGGCAGTTAATGGTGCAGAGATGGTAACAGGATTACCACTTGTTGCAGGCGCACTAACAACAGTCCTTTGTCCACGTCCTTCAGACGGTTTGAAGAAGATAGTGACAATGGACACTGCCCCGCGATCTCTATTATCAGCCCGGACAAACTGCAAACAGCCCTCGTCTATCAAACTCTGAATACCAGCCCGCAACTGATCACAACCATTATCTGATTCTACACATGCAACACAGTCTTGATCACAGCCTAGGTAAACACCCCCATTCAGCAAACGGCCCTTTACAACAAGCAGAGAAGTCTGAACATCCTAAACTCTAACAATCAGATCTTCAGCTTCTGCCCCTTCAATGCTATTCACCTGGTGAGCACCATATGGCGGCATAGGGTTATTAACAACATTCGGCACAGGAGCGAAATTGATAGTTTTGGCATCAATCAGGTCCTGGACTTTATGGTGAAAAGCCCTGCAGTTCCCTATATGGTGTCCCGGCGCACCAGAATGAAAGTCACAACGCACATTGGCATCATACCCAGGTGGTATTTTTGTCAATAGCGCCATGGTCCTCAATTCCACAAACCCTAGTCTGAGCAACTCAGGCAGTAACTCAGCGTAGGTCATGGGAAGTGGGTCGAAACGTCTATCAGGCATCCTCTGCCTCGGCTGATACGGACGTTGCTGTGGTTGTTGTTGTTGCGGCATTTGTTGTTAAACTCTCTGTTGTTGCGGTTGTTGACGTTGTTGAGGTGCAGGAATGGTTACTGCGGCAACCTGGCGATACTGATTTCTGTTATGATTTCTACGGTGTTGAACAACATTAGTCTCACCCTCTCTTCGGCGAGGTGCCCCAGCAAAAGGTTTCTTAGAAGACGAGGAACCAGCATCTTGAATCTTACCAGCCTTGATCAAGCTCTCAGTCCTCTCTCCACATATAACCACATCTGAAAAACTACCGAACGGACAGCTTCCCATCCGGTCCATAAACACACCTTGAAGAGTACCGATAAACATATCTGTCAACTCCCTTTCCAGCATAGGGGGTTGAACTCTCGCAGCCAATTCACGCCACCTCTGGGCGTACTCCTTGAAGCTTTCACCTGATTTTTGACAAAGACTCTGCAGCTAAGTCCGGCTAGGCGCCATGTCCATGTTATGTTTATATTGCCTTAAGAAGGCCTCGCCCAGATCCCTCCAGCATCGGATAGAATCTCTCTTCAGTTCCATGTACCAATCCAAAGAAGCCCCAGATAGACTATCTTGGAAAAAGTACATCCACATCTTTTCATCATCGGTGTAAGCAGAGATTTTCCGATAATAAGCCTGCACGTGGGTGCGAGGGCAGGAAGTGCCGTTGTACTTGTCGAAAGAAGGTGCTTTGAACTTGTATGGGATCCTCAACCCCTCTACCAGCCCCATGTTAGTCACATCGAAACCAAGGGAGTTTTGACATTCCATCGCACGGATCTTCTCAGCCAGAGCATCAACCTTAAGATCCCTAACCTCAACTCTGACCACCTCATCATCCTCACTCAGCAGCGTGAACATGTCTTCTTGTCTGTCGACAATCGGAGCAGGATGACGAACCGGAGCCCGGGTAGCTCTGACATTGACAGTCTCTGCAGCAAGAGGCTGTCCATTAATTCTTATCCCCCTCAACTCATCCCCGACGGCATAGTCATTGGCGGGAGCAGCAACATTAACATTCTCATGAGCAGGTGCAACAACAGGCGAAGCACGGTTGGACGTCTGAATCACGGTCTCTTGTCTCTGAACCAGGGCTCGAAGTTCTTCCTGACCTTGCGCAACCCCTTGCATCATTGTCATAAACTGGGCCATGTTCGCCCTCATCTCAGCCAACTCGGTCTGAACCTGATCCATACTTCTCTGTTGATTGAGTCTGGTTGAATACCGGTGCGGTCTCTGATCAGCTATCCTGCCTGACACAGGAACCAGAGTGAGAAGTCACGCGCAAGAACACATGTTATGCAATATGATATGAGTATGATGCTAATGCATATGATGCACATGATATGATCATTCCTCAAGCATTCAAAGAGCCTAATTCATCTTCAAAAGATGGCAACCTGCAACAAGAATCAACACAGCAGCACATGAACAACATACACAAGAGTGATGAGCACAAAGTGAAACCAACAACCTCATCTATAGATAAGCAACAGGATCATACAACAAAGTCAACAAAGGTCAGGCAAAGTACAACAGATGAATCCCACCCAACAAGCCTGGGGGTGATTCATAAACATAAACATCAGGAATACAAGCTAAGACAAATGACTTCCAGGAATGAGCGTCTTCAAGTAGTGACACTGGTCTATCAACAGGTCACACTCTGAACATTCTGGCAAGCGAGTGATCTTCTCCTTCAACTGTCTTCTAAGCTCCACAACTTCTCCCCCAAGTTGGTTCTCTGATGCAAGTCTCTGGTCGACTTCCTTCTTCAACTGGATATCTTTGTCTCTGAGTTGCTTCTCCAAGTCTCTGATCTTCTTCAGATAACTGGCCTCAGCTCTCTGCAATCTCAAACACTCTGGTGCTCTGCATTCAGCAAGTTCTCCATCTCTGCATAAGATCTCTTCTTGCTCCTTACTCCACCAACATCTACACTTTGGATGTCTCTGAGTTGATGAGTCAGGTTCAACCTATCAGCTTTGGCTTGATACAACTCCATCTGGGCATCTTGCTCTTTCTCCTTCAATCGGCGATTCTCCATCAGGGCTTGCTTGTATTGCTCAGCAGGTACACTCTCAGCAAGAATCAAAGGTGGTTGCACTTGTAACGGGTTCATCCTATCATAGGGCAACAACAAAGTTTCCACTCTCTTCTTGACCCAATCAGTGTAATCAGGCATAGCAATGGCAAACTTCTTCCCTAAGACAGATCCATCCTGGACACCAATAGACTTCCAAGCTCTTCCTATCTACTCCAATCTAGCAGGGTCGCTTCGCTTCTCAAAATACACACTCTCAGCTATCTCAG
Source organism: Lathyrus oleraceus (assembly GCF_024323335.1). Classification (NCBI taxonomy): domain Eukaryota; kingdom Viridiplantae; phylum Streptophyta; class Magnoliopsida; order Fabales; family Fabaceae; genus Lathyrus; species Lathyrus oleraceus. Next base: position 211,041,530 of record NC_066580.1, read on the forward strand.
CATCAAGTGGTCTTCCACTCATCACGAACCCCAACTGGCGAAGAGAAAGAACTGGGTTGTAATTGATGCAACCCTTAGTCCCCACAAGTGGCATGTTCCGGAGTTCTCCACAACTCATGATAACATCACGCACATCCATCCAGTATGACTGCCATCTGATATCATAAGAGGTAAGAGACATAACCCTCTGAGTCCACCTATGAGTGCTCTGAGCATCCACAAAAGGTCCACTGACTGGCAGGAGAGACAAGAACCATCTGAATGAATCCCTCTTCAACTTTGTCTCAAGGCCCAAGACCTAACTCAATGCATAAGGTTAAAAGATGGTCAAGTTGGGATTGGCCAAGCTCGTCAAGTTGCCTAGTCAGGCCTAAAATCATATTCATGACCTCTAGTTTACACCATCGACATTTCCATATTATAACATTTCTTAACCTGGTTCTTTTTACAATGTGTTAAGGGTATGGCAAGGTTCAGTTAACCAATTTTTTATCCAAAATGCACGAGCCAATTTTAATTGGCCCAAGTGCAAAGTTCAGGTTCCCCCATTGGTGCATGTAGCAGACCAATTCAGCCAAATAATGCCAAATAATGCATTAAGCCTCTAATCTTTGTTTGTTTCCCTTCCATATGATCCAAGCATATACTACAAACATTAAGGACACAACTTGCCAACCAATTTGAGTGTAACAAAGTCACATGTGAAGCAAACCGAACAAAGTCAAAACGTAAAATATTGCCTAAAATGGAAATAAGACAAACCACCTCAGCACATGTTGGGACCACCAATGCTTCACCAAAAGAATGTTGTCTGCAGAATAAGTGGGAGGGAAATGAATTACATGCCAAAGGTAGACAACCCTTAGCAAGCAAGTTTACACTTTTTGGCATTTTTCGGGTCCATGTGAAATTAGATTCCCTACCTCCAAAACTCCCACCAAACCATTCCATCACCTTCCCTATAAATAAAGGACCATGTCCCCTTTATTTCCCAAGCTTCCAAGACATAGAATCCCTGCAGAAATCACACTATTGCCTCTTCAAAAATAGAGTCTTTAAGTTTGGTCTTTCAGCTATTTTCAACACCACTTAAACACTCAAACACCTTCACCTAACATCCTTGAAGCTACCTGAATCATTGGAAGTGTTTTAAACAACCTCTCATGAGCTCTCCATACTCATCGAAACCACCATCTGAAACTAATTTCGACAAGGTAGTTAACCTCATTGTTTCCATCCAAACAAGCTATTATTCCATTACTTATGATTCACTGATGCTAAGCCCCATGATTTGAGTTTCGATTGTGGAGTATCTACAATTTAATTTATGACTTAGGGTTGTCTTATCGTTCACGTTCATGTGAAATACTCCATACTCAGAGCCAATCAATTGCTCATGAGTATGGAGAAGGAAACGATGACCTAAGTAAAACTGGAGTCCATGTTTGATTCCACTAAAAAACTCGAGTTGCAGAGGTTGAGTTTCTGAAATTCCAAGGTTAAAGATGAACTTGGTCATTCCTTCGCGCGTGTTCTTCAGTTTTTAAATTCAAAAAAAGTGTTATCTTGTCCTCATTGGTTGTTGTGTGTGACTTGACTCCTGAGTCTATGTGTGTTTGCAAGTTAACACACGTGTTTATAATCCCTAGGATCGGAGCCTTCCATTGTGCATACAAACTTTAAACGACTTGATCATGTGGCTAAGATTGGCCAATTAGTTATTTTCAATTAAAGTTTATTATTTATTTTTATCAAGAGCGCTAATTAGCATCAAGGGCGCTTGACCCAGTGGTAAGGGGGTAGGGGTTCAACCCCTAATGCCCCTATTTCTTTTCTTTTTCTTCCTTTTCCTTTTTTATTTCTTATTTTCATTTTAGTTTCTTTATTTTATTCTTTTTCTTTTCATTTTAATTTCTTCTCATTTATTATTTTTTAACCAAATATTTTTGTACATACTTTTCATCAAACCTTTATTTTATTTTATCCATTAATCATTTTATTTTTTCATCATTTCCATTGGACATTTATACCCTTGTGTTTGATTATGGATGATGACAAATTTATTGATCGTGGTACTTGATTTTAGGGTTGACCTAATCTTCAACATTTTAAACATGTTAATGAATGATCAATGGATCATTCAAGACACTTTGAGGTGTTGATAAATTGCCTCTATTTGAACATGTTTAAACCATTTGATGCATAGATGAGACCGTCACTTGTTGATACTTACTTGTTGGTTCCATTTGATTGTGTTGTATCCATTGACCACTAACCATTAACACCTGGACTTGAATGTTTAATTTGTACATTATTTAACCCTTAAACTTGTAATTATTTGGGTGATACAATCTTCCACTCTTCAAATCATTGATAGATGGACTTGAGGTTGTATAACCTTCTTTGATTCAAAACTATTGTTAGATGATCATGGATTATATTCAATACTTTGAATCAATGATAGGTTATCCTTTGATGCGCCATATTTTGAGTTCTTTGACTTGTAGATAGACAATCCCTAGGTAGTTACCTGGTTCCATTTGTTTACTAACCACTAACTATTTATCACTAACCATTGATATTGTTGACCTAATTTATCATTTTGTGATTTATTTTCTTGTTAACTTATTATTGTCAGTTACTTTCAAGCACCCATTATCGTACTTATCATTATTGTATATATATCTCATGTATATTTATCATTCTCATTTACTTATTGCCATCATATAATCAAAAACAACAAAAACATTATACAATTAAAATACCAAAAAGATGCATTCATTTGTAACCAACTGTTGGACTTTGAGGATTTCATTAGGACCCTTGCATGGAGACATTGCCCTAACTCTTGATCTTATTCCCTAACTTTGATTTTCATTTATAACTTGCAATCTTTTATTATCAGAATGACATTCATGGCACTACCCTAGGGAGACATGCTCGGTAAGACTATTATCCACTTGTTAGCATATGTCACTTTACACACATAAGCCTTTCTCTTGGACTACCTTACAATGAGACCCCTTTATTTATTTCACTTTGTTACATTGAAAATATCCATGTATATCACCATTAAAAAAAGCAATAAACCCTTGATCCAATGTCAAGTGACATTTCTAATCAAACTCAAAAACACTATAAAAATACCATTATAGTTGTGCACCACGAGCCTTAAGTGGTGAGGAATGAGTAAGAATGGAGTTTTCCTACCCTTACTATGAGTATTTTGGACACAAGACGTTTGACTTGTATGTTTGAAATATTTGCCTCCGCCCATAGTCTTTTGTGCAATTCTAATAAAAATATCTCTTTTCAAAACCCATAAAAACAACATTAACTCATCAAACCTTATTTTTTGTGTCTTAGGGAATCACACCGAAAACCTTTTTTCAAGGTAAAATCAACAAACACACAAAAAGTTTCTACTCTGAACTACAAATCTCTAATTCTTCATCCCCTAATGAATGATACGTAGGCATAAGAGCCCCAATCCTTGGCGAGCACAATAATAAAAAACCTCAAATCTCATTCTTTTCTGACTTTTCCAAATAATAGGATAAAACTTTAAAGATAAATACCGATGCACGTAGACAACTTAAATGGTTCCCATGGAATACCATGGACATGAGGGGTGTCAATACCTTCACCTTGCATAATCGACTTCTGAACCCATATTTGGTTGTGAGACCAATCCTTATCTATATTATTTTATTCTCTTATAAGAAGGGTTTAATAGAATATTTTCCCTTTCCTCCCATATAGGAATAAATAAAATTCGGTGACGACTCTGTGCTATTTTCTTTTTGATAAGTTCAGTCAGTCGACTTTTTCTGCGGTAGCGACACATAAAACTAAAGGTGGTAGAGGAAAAAAGAGTAATAACAAATATGGTTTGAACCAAAGGATAATGTGGTTTGAACCCATGAAGGGATGAGATCTGAACTAGAGAGTAAAGGTGGCATGAGCCAATATGTGGGGGGCCTAAGGCATGGTACCACTATATGAAAGGGATGAAAACAAAGAGAATTAAATGTTTAGAAATAAGCCAAAAATCTCTTTGTATAAAGACGGACATTTGTCGTAAAAAGGTATATATGGAATTCTAAAGGAATATGGCATTTGGTTTCAAAGAGAGACAATATGTCACTGGGATGAATGGTTATGATTGAAGATAGATGATGGATCGTGAAAGATATGAGTAGTGCCCTAAGGCAGAAGAAAGAATAATTATGATGGTGCTCTCCAAGGCTTCAAAGCCTTGTACCTACGTACTCTCATCGTACAATGAGAAAGTCACATCTCCGTAGTTCGTGGAACTAATGCAGAACAAAGAAGGAAATATTGATTTGATAAGAAGTGATGAAAAGTATAACTTGCACCAAAAGAAAATGGTAGCATAGTGTCGTGGTGAGAATCAGAGACCAAGCTATTGGATTAACTTGACTCGCAAAACATTGATATCACCACTGAAATTTTATTTTTCCAAGGAAAGGGGAAAAGATTCAAAATAAACCAAAAATAAACATGCATAGTGTAGTGGTAAATTCATGACCATCAAGTTATGGATAAACTTAACGTCAATAAAACCAGAGTCGCCACCGCGCTTTTATTGTTTCCAAAGGACAAGGGAAAAGTATGAACAAAGCCCAAAGATAAGAAGTTTTCAAATCAAAACTAATAAAATGCCAGAGATTACAGGTAAGAGGGTTGGTTACATAGAGGGAAGATGTTAGCACCCAAAGGGTCCTAGGTACTCCTTGGGAGCCTTTTTTTGTGTGCATATGTTTTTGGTCTAAATGATGTTTCATCAAAAAATAGAGTGAAGGGATGAGAAAAGAATTCATTAATTATATTTTTAGGTTTGACAAGACCTTTGGTCTTATGCCTACATGCCAACATAAAAATGAGAGATCAAAACCCCGTAGTTCGTGGTAAAAATTTCAAAGAAATTGGTGAGTTGATTTTAACAAACGTTTAAATGAAAAGGAACAAAAGGCCAAAGATTTGAATGGGGTTGTTAATTCTTTTTGTCATTTTGAAATTAAAGTCAATATGGTTAAGTTTATTTACAAGTTTGATTTAAGAAAAGGTTTGAAAATTTAGTGGCATAAGGCTAAAGTTTCTAATCATTAAAACATGTCTAAGTTTGAAATCACAAGTAAAGAAGGTTTTTGAAAAGAGGGAGAGATTTTTTAAATTTAAGAAGTGGGAGGAGATGAAGGGACTATCCTAGACAAAAATTAAAAGTTAAGAGTTGAAAAAATCTGACCAATGGAATGCAATCCAACATACAAGAATGTCATATAGAAACCCATTTTCCTTTGGAGTTTGGCAAGTAACAAGCAAAAAGCAATATCCAAGCAAACAATATGAACACCAAGGCATCAAATAAAGATAGCCATAATATCTAAGCAAGCAATCCCGTAGCTAGCAACCTTCAATGTATCATATGAAATATTCCTTTGCCAAACTCACAGAAACGATCACCAGACATAAACAATAATAACTGTATGACAATTAAGCACATAGACAGAGTGAAAAATGAATCAAAAGCACTCAAGGTCTTGCATCGGATGAAAGGCACTGTCAAAGATAGCTCAATCTCAAATAGTGGCATTGGCCAAGTCCTTTATCATATGGAATGTTACCTAATTCTAAGTCCAAAAGTTCATATCAAATCCAACAGTCCACCAAGATGTTTTTTAGGGTTTTTGTGGTTATTAAGTATTTTAAGATCCTAAGACCACAAACAAAACAAAAACAAAAAAACAATATATATATATATATATATATATATATATATATATATATATATATATATATATATATATATATATATATATATATATATATATATATATATATATATATATATATATATATATATATATATATATATATATATATATATATATATATATATATATATATATATATATATATATATATATATATATAATCACAATATATGGCTCAAATGAGCAAAGTGAAAAGGACTTGAAACATAAAGAAGTTGCATGAAATGTGTAGCGGTAAATTCATGACCATCAAGCTATTGATAAACTTAACGTCAGCAAATCCAGAGTCACCATTGCGCTTTTATTGTTTCTAAAGGAAAAGGGAAAAGTACGAACAACACCCAAAGATAAGAAGTTTTCAAATAAAAACTAATAAAATGCCATAGATTATAGGTAAGTGGGCCGGTTACACTGAGGGAAGGTGTTAGCGCCCAAAGTGTCCTAGGTACTCTTAGGGAGCCCTTTTTTATGTGTGCAAATGTTTTGGTATAAAAGATGTTTGATAAAATTTAGAGTGGGGGTTGAGAAAAGAATTAATAGATTATATTTTTGTGTTTGAAAAGCCTTCGGTCTCGTTCCTATGTACCAACATAAAAGTGAGGGATCAAATACCTGTAGTTCGTGGTAAAAATTTCATAGAAGTTGTGAATTGATTTTAACAAAGAGTTTGAGTAGAATGACATAAATAGCCAAATATTTGAATGGGGTTGTTAGTTATTTTTGTCTTTTGAAATTTAAGTATATATGGTTAAGTTCATTTAAAAATTTGATTAAGAAATTTAAAAAAAAAAAGGTCAATAGCATAAGGCCAAAGTTTCTAATCGTTAAAACATGTCTAAGTTAGAAAACACAAACAAAGAAAGTGGGAGGAGATTTTGAAATTAAAGAAGTGGGAGGAGATTAAGGGACTACCCTAAGCAAAAATTAAAATTTAAGGGTTGAAAAGATTTGACCAATGGGACGCAATCCAACAGACAAGAATGTCATATAGAAACTCATTTTCCTTTGGACTTTGATCAAGAAATAAGCAATAAGAAATATCCAGACTTCATGAAGATCAAGGAATCAAACAAAGATATCCATATCCAAACAATCATTCCAATAGCTAGCAGTGTTTATTATCTTTCAATGTATCATATGAGATATTCCTTAATCAACTAGAATAAAACATCAGACATGGGTAATAACAAAATAATAATTAAGCACAAAGACAAAGTAGTAGGTGAATCAAAGAGATCCAAGGTCTTGCATCAGATGAAGTCTCATATGTTGGCATTGGCCAAGTCCTTTAGCATAAGGAATGTTGCCTAGTTCTAAATCCAAAAAGTTCAGATCAAGTTCCCATAGTCCACCGAATATTTTTTAGGGTTGTAGCGGTAAATTCATGACCATTAAGCTATGGATAAACTTAACGTCAATAAAACCAGAGCCACCACCGCGCTTTTATTGTTTCCAAGGGAAAAGGGAAAAGTACGAACAAAACCCAAATATAAGAAGTTTTCAAATCAAAACTAAAAAAATTCCAGAGATTACAGGTAAGGGGGTTGGTTACACAGAGGGAAGATGTTAGCACCCAAAGTGTCCTAGGTACTCCTAGGGAGCCCTTTTTTGTGTGCATATGTGTTTTTTTTACAAAATGATGTTTGCAGTAAATAGAGTGGGGGGATGAGAGAAAAATTCATTAATTATATTTTTGTATTTGACAAGACCTTCGGACTTGTGCCTACATACCAACATAAAAATGAGGGATCAAAACCTCGTAGTTCGTGGTAACAATTTCAAAGTGAGTTAGTTGCTTTTAACAAAAATTTAAGTTTAACAAATGCACAAAAGCCCTAAAAAGGTTTGGATGAGTGTTAGTTCTTTTTGTCTTTTGAAACTTGAAAAAGCAATGGCATAAGGCCAAAGTTTCTATTTTGCAATAAAGAGTCTAAGTTTAGAAGTCACAAACAAAGAATATTTTTAAAAGGGGGAGATATTTGAAATTTAAGAAGTGGGGAGGAGATGAAGAGACTGATCCTAAGCAAAAATTTAAAAGTTAAGAGTTGAAAAGATCTGACCAATGGGATGCAATCCAATAAACAAGAATGTCATATAGAAACCCAATTTTCCCTTTGGACTTTTGAATCAAGCAATATCAATACAGAAATAGCAAGATGAAGAGCAAGGCATCAAATAAAGATAGCCACATCCAATCTTAGAAACTCCATGATCTTATTCATAATCTCCCAAGTATCATATAAATTCAGAGATAGGCCTTAGACACAAGTTCAAAGTAACAACTTCAATAAGATCATATTGCAGATGAACTCAAATGGGATTTCAATACTTGCTTCAGATGAAAGTTCACTTCACAAGCACTTGGTTTCATGAAAGTTGGCATTGGAAAAGTCCTTTTGCATAGGAAGTGTTACTTAATTATAAGTCCAATGTCTCAGATCAAATCCAACAGTCCACACAAATGTCTTTCATGGTTTTTGTTGTTATTATGTACATTAAGGTCAAAGGAAAACACAAACAAGTATATACAATCACAAAGTATGGCTCAAGTGAACAAAGTGAAAATGGCATTAAGAAAACAAGTTAAATGGTATGAATAATGTCAAATGAGTAAAGACTTGAATTTAAAGTGCATAAAAGTAAATGGCTTGAAATTAAATGTTAGTTGTTAGTTGATTATAAGTTAGTATGGCTTTTGCTTTTCAATTGTTTAAGTTATTATTTGGAGAACACTCAACCCCTATTCACAAGCATGATTCCTTGAACCAAGACATCTTCCAAAGGAAGGAAAAAAGGCCAAGTTTCCACACAATACCATGAAAGAGGGGAAACTTACAATCTCACTTACTAGAATGCTATGCCTTTTGTGTCAAAATTTAACGTTATGTTAAGCAATCGTAATTGGACTTGTGTAGAAGTCACAACTATTTGAGGTCGGGCAATAGAAATTTTAGTGCTAATGCATGTTAGAGATATGGTATTATGAACCACACTCTTAAAACGTACAACACTTAAAAAAATGCAAAAAGGGTGGACCTAATCTCATCCATACTTATGTTGATTTTGCAATCAACTAGCCTTAGGATAAGGAGATATCATAGGTCCATGAAATGAATGAGAAGAGAATGGGATTGAGATGAAGAGGGAGAGGAAATCGAATCAACACAAATTGGACAAAGAAGGACTTTTATCAAATTAAAATCATTCATTCATTTTGGGAGATGAAATGTATATTTCATCAATCCCCTAAATCCAATGATTTTAACCTAACAAAGTCAAATCAACCTTGACCAAGGCCCAATAACACAAGTCAAACTCAACAAGTCAATATCAAAATCTCAACACAATTTATTTTGCAATTAAACAATTAAAATCAATTAAAAAATGCATTAAATTAAATTATGGTTGGTCAAAAGCCTAAAACCTCATCAAAACACCAAATAGGTCAAACAAGGTCAAATGATCTTGGATAAAAAATTTCATTAATTTTGCAACCTTAAAAAGTATTTTTAAACAATTAAAAATATGCACAAAAATAATTAAATCATGAAAAATATTAATAATGATCCAAAAAATAATTTTAATTTAGAAAATGAAAGAGGAATTTATTTAAATTTTTTTGGTGAAAGTCTCATATTTTTTGGATCAATATTAAAATTAATATGAATTAATGAAAATAAAGCAATTAAACTAAAAATCAGAAATGCTAAAAAACGTGGACCATTTGATCTCCTTCATTACTTGAGGTGGCAGATAAAGTGGATCTTAGTGCGCGTTCCACAATAGACCTAAGTCAGTGCGCTGCAGGGATGGTAATTAAAACGAACGTGTGAGATTAAAACAAATTGACAGGATCATATGGTCTGAGACATGCCAACGCATCGTCAGAACTGCAACTCCGGTCTTCTTCTCCAGTGGACCTCACCGGAATGGTCCACCTTCAACCATCACCAAAATAAAAAAAAGAGGACATGAATTTAAAGTAAAAATGCTCAGGAATTCAAATCTGACCTCAATTTCATCTAACTCCAAGTATATTGAAAGATACAGGGAGTTGAATTTTGAGGTTCATGATCTGAGTTGCTTCGGTTTGACCTCAAAGCAACTCAATCTTATTGCCTACATTGGTAGGACTTCAGACAACCAAAAATCAAGAAGAATTATAGGGATTGAGTGAGAATCGAAGAAAAGAAAAAATGAGAAAATCACCTCGACTGCATGTTCAGATGGCCACGATCTTGCTTCGAACTTCACTTAGCCTTGCTTTGGATGCTTGATAGAGTATAATTGAATCAAAAAGGAAGCAGGACTCTTGGAGATTTGAATCTCAAAATAGTGGAGATTCAAACTCGATTTCCAAGGGAAATCCTCAAGGTTATCCTTTGAATGAGAGGGTTTAGGGTTGGGGATTCAAAGTTGGCGCACAAGTGTCCTCAATTCTGAGTGCAAGGGTGTCTATTTATAGCCAAGGCATTGTTATTTGCACACTTGTTTCAAATTTTCAAAAATAGCAACTTCACTTTTCATGGATGCATGGGCGTGTGATAGGCCCATGTAATCATTCAATCAGGTTCAAAGTCATGTACAAACATTGTTGAAGTCATGTTAACAAGCCATGCATTTGTGTATGGAAGATGCAAGTTCAATTATGCCAAATGGTCATCCAACTTTAAGCCATGCGCAAGTCACTCATACTTTATCCAAATAGGATGAAATTTCACTTTTTTGAAAGGTTAGATCAAGAGGAACAACTTTCATGTTGAACACTTGTTCATTTGAAGCTTGGACCATGATGAATTTTGAAGTGGAAGTTTGGAAAATCAAACACATCAAAAACAATTCTAAGTACCAAGCCATATGTTCACTTCTTCCACCTTGGCTAACTTTTTATATGAGCTTCAAATGAGAAATGTTCCTTCATCAAAGTTGTAGCTATATCAAAGTCCTTAAAAATGGTCACAAATTTGACCTCATTTGGATTTAGTATAAAGGAGTTATGTTTTAGAAGTTGAGGAAAATCACTTGTTCAATGGTATTGGCCCAAAATGACCTATAATGTCTCCTTATATCACATGAATTTAAATGTTGAATTTTCTCTTCCTACAAACATCAAAGTTGAATTAGAAATATTGAATTTGATCATGTAACTTAAATGTATTTCATCTCATAAAAAATGAGCAAGTTATGGTCTTGGGAAGTTGACCTTCAAATTAGGGTTTAGACAAAATGACCTATAATCTTTCACCAAAAAAATGACTTTCCAAGCAAAACTAGCTCTAGACCTCTACATGAAAGTTGTTTGGAATGTCATTTAGAGTAATGTTTATCTTGGAATCATTTTCATATGACAAAACATGTAGGAGATAGTGTCTAGGGAACCCCATTTTTGATTAGATGAATTCCTCTGGTCAAGCACGATGAACCAACATGCTAGCTTGATTATCTCTTGACTTTTGGGACTCATGGAGGGTCATATATTCATAAGATGATGAAATGTGAAGTATCCCTTGAAATATTTGATCAATTACTGAAGAAGCTTGTTGAAGGAGTCACATAAGATACCCAAATGAATTAGGGTTTCCAAGGCAAACCAATTTCAAACTCTTGATGATTTCTTCATCAAAATGAGATGTGAAGATCATGGGGATCCATATATGATGCTTAGAGCCATAGTAAACCATTTCTTGATTGAGATCCTTGCAATGAGGGTCTTAAACCTTAGATGTGAGCTTGATAGATCAAAGGTGAGCATGTGCACTACCTACAAAATGAGTCAAACTGTATAATGACATATTTTTGGTATTTTGGTAAGTAAAATGATAAAATACAACGTATGATACAATCAAATGGTGCTTGGTGATCTCTCCTAATGCAAACTCAATGAATAAGGGGTAAGGAGGATGCGAAGATGTGAACCCAATGCTAATGCATATGATGAGAATAGCATGAGGGATCTTAGGGTCAAAATTGGGGTCTTACAGCTGCCCCTATTTAAGGATATTCTAGCTGAGGAGGTGAAGGTTAAAATCTTTATATCGACTCAGTAGAATGGACTTAAATAACAACATATAAAAACAAATTTGGGTCCCTAAGAGACCTCATGATGCATATGATATGAATGTTAAAAATAATCTTATGGGGAAGATGTTGCCACAAAAGAAAAGAATTCGGAGGGACCGAAAGTCCATAGGAGCATAATGCATTCCGTAATGAAAAACTCACTAGGGAAACAAAGACTCTGGGGGATAAAATAGTTATGCGTAGGCCAGACTACGACTTTAAAACTGCTGCGGGACTTGAGGAATTCCATCAAAAATAAATCAATGGAAAGACTCAACCGGGGAATAAAAGGAACATCTGCAGGGGAAACGGGTATATCAGAACAAAGCTGAAATACTTGAACCAAACAGGAAACAACAATTTCACTGAGGAAATGCGCACTTAAACTCAACTGGGGAAGAACAGGTCTTCAACACAAGAGGAGTAGAAATCTATTATCCCTTTCTGGTTACTGGGCAAAGGGGATAACAAATTCAGACAGGGAGGACATTTGTTACCGGCTAGGGTAAACATATCAAGGATGACTCGTCGAGGGCAACTAGGAGGTGTATTCATTACCGGTTATTGGATAAGAATAAACTACTTGGGAAAAGCCAAGATAGGATTTATAACTACCAGTTACTAGACAAAAGACCAAAGGGAGAGAATAGTTCATCACTGGTTAAAGTGAACATATCAAGGATAGACTCAGAGGAAAGAAAATTCGTCATCGGTTAGGATAAACATATCAAGGATACACTTTCCTAAAAAAGTAGGGATTACATCTATCAAAAACTGGATAGAATACCGAAAAGAGAATATCCGTCATCGGTTAGGATGAACATATCAAGGAGAGACTCAGAGGAGAGAAATAGGAATAACATCTATTAGTTACTGGATAGAATACCATCAAGAGAATATCCATCATCGGCTAAGATGAACATATCGGGGTTAGACTCAGTGGGAAAGACAAAGGTTAAAGTTTTTCTGCTTAATGAGCTGACACTCTACAAATGAAAAAGGACAGACAAACCAAGTCTGCATGGGGGAAAATTATACCACCATAGCAGAGGATCAAAATAAACAATGAATCACAAAATGTAATAATGCAATAATGAAGTTATATGAATGTATATGTATATGTATATGTATATATGATGATTATGCTGACAAAACGATCGTAAAGGATACAAATGTCACAGGTTTGAATCATCGATAAAACTTCTAGCCAATCCTCACAGGAGGGAAACAACTGCTGGAGAGAGATCAAACGTCTTGAAGGCTTAATTCGGGCCAGGGAAAGCACAAGGAGAGGATCCACTGAGGAAACTGCTACAAACTCTGCGGGGAATTTTAGGTCAACGTCGTATCAAATGGGAGACAACCCTGCAGGGTATAACCACAATAGCTTCTCAAAATCAGGAGTTATTCTGACGACTTATGGGGAAGCAAAATTTTGTCGAATCCATGCAAATTGCCGAAATAACGCGCCTATAACTAAAAGGAGACCAACAAACTTGACTGGGGAAACCAACAAAACTCGGTTGCTGAAAAGCCGCGGAGGATGAAATAGGGATCACGCCCACTAGTGGGGGAGAACCAACAATGCTCCACATTTTGGGCTTACCGTTTTTTAAACCACTGCTGATATTCCTTTAAATGATATCGATTGCTTAAAGTAACTGTTTTTATATATTTAAGAAAACATGATTTTGATTTAAAATTTAATTTCAAACATGATCATAATAAAATTTAAATATATTTGGATGAATAATAAATAAGAGTAAAAACAATTGGGTAAAAGCTCAACTTTATTTAATAGGATGGTAGTCTGTAAATGACAAGACTCCATAGATATTTACAAGGATTGAAAAATGGTAATTTACATGGAAAAGGGCTACATTGAATACAATGATCACTAATCCTTCTACCAACTTTGATATCCATTATGCTCTTGGCTTCGGTTGTGGATGATGAATCAGAATTGACTGACTTGCTCAAGAATGTCTTCAAAACTGAAGATCAACAAGATGCAGTTACTTGACATAATCCCTAATTTTTGCATAAATTTCCCGAAGGTGGGGTACTCAGTTATTGGGATAATTTTTCTGTTTTATGTCTCTAACATTTGCCTGGATCTCCCTTTCGTATTTCAATTCACTGAGACGCTCATTTTTGCCTAAGCCGCCCTTTCGGGTTTTCGACTTAGCGAGCTGTTCTTTTCTTTTTTTAGGCGAAGTATTTCTTGAGTGTATCTGCATTCACAAGACGAGTGAACTCTTCACCATCCATAGTTGTAAGAATCAAAGCACCGCCTGAAAAGGCTCTCTTAACAACATATGGGCCTTCATAATTAGGATTCCATTTGCCCCTAGAATCTGGTTTGAAAGATAGAATTTTCTTAAGCACAAGGTCACATTCTCTGAATACACGAGGTATGACCTTCTTATCAAATGCCTTCTTCATCCTCTACTGATACAACTGACCATGACACATGGCAGTCAACCTCTTATCTTCAATCAAATTCAACTGATCAAACCTGGTCTGACACCATTCAGCCTCAGTTAACTTGGCTTCCATCAACACACGCAGTGATGGGATCTCAACCTCTATTGGGAGTACAACTTCCATGCCATAAACAAGTGAGAAAGGGGTTTCCCCTGTTGAAGTGCGGATGGTTGTACGATACCCTTGCAAAGCAAATGAGAGCATCTCATGCCAATCTTTGTACGTCACAATTATATTCTGGATGATCTTCTTGATGTTCTTGTTCTCAGCTTCAATAACCCCATTCATCTTAGGTTTGTAGGGAGAAGAATTCTGATGTGAAATCTTGATGTTTTTACAAAGAGCCTCTATCATATTGTTATTCAAGTTTGATCCATTATCAGTAATGATCTTACTTGGCACACCATAACGGCATATGATTTGATTCTTGATAAACCACACAACAACTTGTTTGGTCACATTTTCATACAATTCCACTTCAACCCACTTTGTGAAGTAGTCAATAGCCACTAGGATGAAACGATGTCCGTTCGAAACTTTGGGCTCAATCATACCAATCATATTAATTCCCCACATGGAGAAGGGACATGGAGAGGAAATGACATTCAACAGTGTCAGAGGCACATGAATTTTATTTGCATATATTTGACACTTGTGGCATTACTTCACAAACTTGCAACAATCAGATTCCATTGTCATCTAATAGTAACCTACTCGCAACTTCTTCTTAGCCATAACATGTCCATTGGAGTGAGTACCAAAGGAACCTTCATGGACTTCAATCATCAATAAGTCTTCTTCGTGTCTATCCACGCATTTGAGCAGAACCATATCGAAGTTTCTCTTGTACAATACATCGCCATTCAGGTAGAAGTTGTCGACTAATCTCCTAAAATTCTTCTTGTCTTTCAAAGATGCCCCAGACGGGTAAATATGACTTTGGAGGAAACATTTGATATCAAAATACCACGACTTCTCATCTTTGACCTCTTCAATAGAAAACACATGAGCTGGCCTATCAAGATGCATCACGGTCAAATTGGGAACTTCATTCCAATACTTCACCATAATCATTGAAGCCAACGATGCAAGAGCATCTGCCATCCGGTTTTTATCTCGAGGGATATGATGAAACTCAACCTTTGTAAAGAAAGTTGAAATCCTCCTCGCACAATTCTATATGGTATCAAACCAGGTTGATTCGTCTCCCATTCACCTTTGATCTGATTCACAACCAAAGCTGAATCTCCATATACATCAAGATACTTGATTCTGAGATCAATGGCCTCTTCAAGCTCCAAAATGCAAGCTTCATACTCAACCATATTATTTGTACACTTGAAAGTCAGTCTAGCTATAAACAAAAAATGAGTACCTTGAGAAGTAACAATCACTGCCCCAATGCCATTACCATATTGATTAACAGCTCCATCAAATACCATGCCCCAACAGGAACCAGGTTCTGACCCTTCTTCAAGCAATGGTTCATCACAATCTTTCATTTTCAAGTATAAGATCTCTTCATCAGGAAAATCATACTGCGCTGACTAGTAATCTTCAATCGGTTGGTGAGCCAAATGGTCAGCCAAGGCACTACCTTTAATAGCTTTCTGAGATCGGTATTCAGTATCATACTCTGATAACAACATCTCCCAATGGGCAATCCTCCTAGTTAAAGCAGGCTTCTCAAAGATATACTTGATTGGACCCATTTTGGATATCAACCAAGTGGTATGATTTAACATATACTGACGCAGATGCTTAGCAAGCCAAGCCATTGTGCAACAAGTCTTCTCAAGCATATAATACTGAGTCTCATAATCAGTGAATTTCTTACTCAGGTAGTAAATAGCATATTCTTTCTTTCTAGTTCCATCTTGGTGACCAAGAACACGACCCACACTCTCTTCAAGCACAGTCAAATACATGATCAACAATCTTCCTTCAACAAGCGAAGACAGAATCGGAGGCTCAAGCAGATATTCTTTGATATTTGTCCAAAGCTTTTTGGAAATCTTCGGCCCAACCACAAGACTGATCTTTCCGAAGAAGCTTCAATATAGGCCCACATGTGGCAGTCATGTGTGAAATGAATCTTAAGATATAATTCAAGCGTCCAAGAAAACCTCTGACTTGCTTCTCAGTTTTGGGCACATGCGTCTCTTCTATTGCTTTGACCTTGGCAGGATCAACTTCAACACCTTTCTCGCTGATAATAAATCCCAACGACTTACCAGAACGAACACCAAATGTACACATATTCGGATTCAAGCGGAGTTTATACTTCCTCAAACGCTGGAATAACTTCAACAAATGCTTAACATGTTCCTCTTCGCTAATGGATTTAGCAATCATATCGTCAACATATACTTCAATCTCTTTATGCATCATATCATGAAAAAGAGTAGTCATTGCTCTCTGGTAAGTTGCACCAGCATTCTTTAAACCAAAAGGCATCACTCTATAACAGAATGTTCCCTAGGGCATAATAAATGTGGTCTTTTCCATATCTTCGGGTGCCATCTTGATCTGATTGTATCCGGAAAATCCGTCCATAAACGAAAAGACTTTGAATTTATCCGAATTATCTACCAACATATCAATGTGTGGCAGAGGAAAATCATTAACAATAGTCCAATTGTTGCAAGCTTTTCCATGCATCACAAAATTGGTGCAGTCTTCATCTTCACCACCCTCGATCACATCAGCTAAGTGTTGTTCATTACCATGAATGAACCCTCCGCTACAGAAACTGAGTTGCACATCTTCAGTCTTAATCATAGAAGAACTTTGTTGGAATTCCAAACCGGCTCTACTCTGGTTCTTGGCGACCTCTATCATCCGACCCCACCGATCATAACTACTGTTTTCAACAATCTTTGGCGCGTCTTTGAAGGAGGACATGGGTGCCCCAACTCTCTTTTCTTCTGCAATAGATAGATCATGGTACGGAGTTCCAATCTCATCCTCAGCTTCTACATAAGAGAAAGACGACAAATGGCTCAATAAGAGAGCCTTCTCTCCACCGACGATAACAAGCTTTCCATTCTTCTAAAACTTCAACTTCTTATGCAGAGTTGACGTAACAGCTCCAGCCTCATGTATCCGTGGTCTTCTTAACAAGTAGCTATAGGTCGGGTAGTTATCCATTACTTGGAAAGTAATTTGGAAATTGTAGCGGGGTATTCGTTACCATTATAGATATTGACTAAATCTATGGTAAACCATACAAGTCGAGTCGCCACCGCACTTCTATTTATCCAAAGGAATGGTTAGAAAGCAAACAAAAACCTAAATGTTTTATCGAATCAAAAACTAGTAAAAATGTCAGAGATCTGGGTAAGGGGGTTGGTTATGCAATGGGAAGGTTTTAAGCACCTAAAACATCCTAGGTACTCCTAGGGAGCCCTTTTTATATTTGTTGTAAGGTTGGTATTTTGTGAAAATCTTGTTTGTGCAAACATGATTGAAGAGATGAGAAGAGAATACACAAGTTATTTACATTTGGTGTTTGGATGGATAAACCCATTGCCTACGTACCATCTTAAAAAGATTAGGATCAAAACCTCGTAGTTTGGGGTAAAAATCTCAAAATGAGTTGGTGAATTTATTGGTCCAAAAGCCTTAAGGTCTTTTGTTATCCAAGGGAGAAAACTCAACCCAAAACCACAAATCCACCATGTGAAGATAGCTTCAACATGCTAGTGAGAGGTTAACCCTATTATAAGCATGGAAGACTCATTGTCCATCACTAAGGATATAGGTGAGTATTACATCTACCTCAAGGATAACTCAAACCTAATAGTTAAAGGTTATGAAAAGTTTTGATTAGAAAGTGGCCATTGAAACCACAAAAGTATTTGAATGAGTTATATTTACTGTTGAAAAGTATATCTTCGGCAAATATTTTTGTATCGTATCCACAGAGATTGGTTGATATTACCGCCGTTCTATAATCCGAATGTTATAAGTTTAGAAAGTAACAAGGTTGTTTTGTTTGGAAAAATTTCTTGTGAGTAAATGTTAACAAAAACTATGAAATGGTTTTAGTCAAATATAAAAGCTTGGCAAGATTGGAGTTCACTATTTCCGATGTTTATGATTCCTTATGATAAATACATAGATTCAAGATTATTGATGATGTTCAAATTTCCTCTCAAAGTCATTTATGTCTAAATGATATCGTGATAATCACTATATTGATCCTTAGACGATCTCTCCACCTAACTATCAATATAGCAATCTTTAATGTTTAATATTAAAGAAGAGTAATGAATAAATCTATCTCTACAACTTATCCACTACTTGAAAATCTATTTTATGTCTAAACTCAAGTAATCTCTCTCGACAACTACTCAAATCTGGTTTTCAACTTAGAGCAAAAACAATATTCAATACATCAACAATCTTTATCATATATATAAATCAAAGTGAATACATAAACAGATGAAAATAGCTACTACCTCCAATCTTGACAAAAGGGAGTTAGCTCCTCATCATCATCGTTACAAAGCAGAAAGTTTAAGCAAAAAAACTCTGTTTTTCTCTTTTACAAAAGCTCTCAAGAACAATGTTTTAATGATAATGAATGAATGCCCTAGAATAATGTATTTGTTTCTAACAAAATAAGTTGACATTTCCCTAAATGGTCATTGTCATCTAAAGCAGAAAAGCAATTCCCAGGCAGACATCAAAATGGCAATACCAGCTGGCCTTCAAAACAACACTTTTGACCCAAAAATCAGTTTGCTGGATTCGCAGGGTTCGCGGGGCGAACTGATGCTGTCTCATTCAGTTCGCGGGGCGAACTATGTTCGCGGGGCAAACTGAAGCTGCCTCAGTTTCCTTGCTTTGCAAGCTTCATCCAAAATCTTCCAAATTATGATGCTGCAATCCAAAGCTTTCTCATCCAAAAATTCTACAAAACTAATAGAAATGTGAAATAACTATTCAAAACAAAATAAATTAAACGTAATTGCATTTATACGAATTAATAAGAATAAAAAGTGTGTAATTACATCAAAACTTGGTAAAAGGGACCAATAAAATGATATAAAAAGTAGTACTAATTGGTCCCTAACAACTCTCCCCAACTTAGCATTTTGTTTGTCCCTAAACAAAAGTTTCCACCCTCACAACCAAAGCAGTGACACAAAAGATCGAAGCAAGGATTTACCAAGGACCTTGAAATGGTTCAAAAGTGTTTGGCACTTTCTCAATCCACCTATCTCAATTCTCGACAAAACATGAATAAGAGAAATGGTTGAGTGCAAAAATCATTCCAAGGAATTCAAAGCCAAATATGTCAAAATTGAATCAAACTACACACACATCATAATAATGATGAATAACATGAAGGGTTACTTTCACTCATCCAAGCAATTAAATCAACAACAACTCAAATCATGCGATTATCACAACAAATACCAAATCATGTGAAAAATGAGAATCAAGAGGGCTTTCAAAGGTTGTAATGTGGCTTAGGTTACAAGAAAGGATATGATTAAGAGAATTCAACAAAGTTGCCTATCATAGGGGAGCATTCCCAAACATTCAACTCTACACAATTTCCCTTTCTTTGATCCCTATTTTTTTTCTTTTTCTTATTACATCCACACAACCATGAGCATTTTCTTTGATTTTTTTTTCTTTACTTTTTTTCTTTGCTCTATGGCTTCAAGGGTATTTTCTTTTTCTTGTTTCTTTTCAAATTTTCACCCTTTCATAAAAACTCACTTTTCCAAGTTTCTAATCAACTTTTCACTTTACTCTCCCCAACTTTAGATTCCAAAACCAAATTTATTCGATAATGCTCCCTACTTAGACATAAGCAAAAGGCAAAATTTTCAACAACTCGATTTAAGGTTTCAATTGACACGAAAGAAATTAGGATTCATTTATTCCACAAATTTCAATTGATTTTTCAATAATCAATAAAATGAATCCTAAATTAAGCTCAAAGGGGTTTAACTAAGGATTATTCCTCACAAGGTTAGTTGATTCAAACTTTTTGGTCAAGTGGTTTTTCTCACAAATAATGCCTCTATCATTTTCAAAAAAATTTACACACAAATAGCTTGATGCATGATTTAGCATGATAAGAATGAGTTAAAATAATGCTCGGTTTCCCGCTTTTTAGTGTACAATGGAAAGCTTCCTCACAAATGGTTAAGTCCTATTTTGATTCAAAGATGACATACATTTCAATGAGTTTATGAAATGGAATTTGCACAAACCATCAAACTACTCATGTTAAGTCTAGAAAGCGATAAAGTGTACCTTGAAATGCCGACACTAATTCTTATCATAACCACTCGAAGTGTCCGATGCTTCTTTCTTTGCGATCATTTCTCAGTTGCTTTAAGCTTGACTTAAGAGTAAGAACAATTTAACAGAAATGTTGGTAAACCAAGTTGATTAAAAACACACTTAAATCTCAAATAGTATTCATGCAATTATCAAGACAAACTCTAAAATTCAACAAACTCATCAATCTTCCTTCAACTCATCGCCATGGGTTACACCACCTCCTGCACCCCCCAAAAAAAATTGGCCTGCCCTCAGGCCACTTAGCATAATCAACATAATCCTCTTAGGAAGGGAATGGAGAGGGAAAGTTTTGAAATTTGGAGGTTTGGAAGTGGAGCAGCGAGGTTGTTGAAAGAATCTCCTAAGTTTGTGAAAAATAGGAATGAAACGAAAATGACATAAAACAAAAGTTTTTTTTTTTTTTTTTCAGTTCGCGGGGCGAACTGAAGGAAATTTCCAAAAAATTAGTTCTGCCATTCACTGTTCGCGGGGCGAACTTTGTTCGCGGCGCAAACTGAAGCTGTGAATTCAGTTCGCGGGGCGAACTGTGTTCGCGGGGAGAACGGTAAAAAACAGAACCCATTTTTTTTCAAAATTTAACACAGCAGAAACTCACACAGCAGAAAAAAATGAAAATGCAGACTTACAACGTTGGGTTGCCTCCCAACAAGCGCTTTGTTTAACGTCGTTTAGAGCTCGACGGTTCAACGGTCTTCACGATCCGGCTTTGTTGAGCAACTTCCTCAAGGGCTTTGTTGTCTTCAAGAGGTTCTTGATGAACCTTCGATAAAATCTGATACCACCCGTCTTCGGAACTACTTGCACAACACTCACCTATTCACCATCGGAGATAGAACAAATCATCCCGGCCTCCAATAGTTTGACAACCTCCTTCTTTTTCAGCACTTGAATCAATTTGTCTTCCTCTTTTCTGAACAATGTATTACTAACGACCACCGATTTAGTACAGTCATCACCCAAGAACAAATACTTCAAATTTGGCTCATGTTTTGGCTCTTCCACTTCCTTTGTCATATCCAAGCCTTCGTTTACCTCTTCATGCAAAACAAGTTCTCCACGAGAGTCTAATTCATACAACAGTGCTTCCATCTCTTTTCCTTCATTGTTGGTCGAAACTTTGTAGACTCCGATAAAAGATTTCTCTGATGGATTAGAAACATGAACCTGGTCTGCGATCTCAACTAGTCCCTCCTTGGTGGCATCGATTCGGAAGGAGTCATGCTTAACATTAAAATGCTTTTTGGCTTCATTAAGATTGAAGGCTACCTCTTCATCTTGCACCCTCACTTTCATTAGTCCATCATCAATATCAATCATCATTCGGGCCGTTTTCATGAATGGTCTTCCAAGAATTATAGGAACCTCACGATCTTCATCCATGTCTACTATCACAAAATCTACCGGAAACAAGAATTTGTCCACCTTCACTAACATGTCTTGAGCAACTCCATATGGTGAAGTGGTAGACTTGTCAGCTAGTTGTAAAGTCATCCTTGTAGATTTGATCTCAACATTTCCCAATCTTTTGACAATGGATAAGGGAATTAAATTGATGCTAGATCCCAAGTCAATCAAGCCATTACCCATGTAGGTGTCTCCAATGGTTACCGGTAGAACGACTTGGCCCGGATCGGATTCCTTTCTTGGGAGAGTCTTTTGAATGATAGCACTACAACGCGCATCGAGCAAGATTGTCTCGTCTTCCACATGTCTTCTTTTCTTTGTGAGAATATCCTTCATGAACTTGGCATACCGTGGCATTTGTTCTAATGCATCAGCAAATGGAATGTTGATTTGAAGTTGCTTGATGATGTCCATGAACCGTGCATAGTGTCTAGCATTATCCTTCTTTGACGGTGCGTGCGGATAAGGTAGATGTTGAACTGGAATGACATTCACTCCTTTGTCTCCTTTTTTCTTATTTCTTGGTTTGATTTCCTTATTCATTTCAGCTTCACACTGTTGTTCCTCCATCAATTGTTGGTTCTGCTGTTTTCGCGGCGCGAAGGGAGATCGCGGCGCGAACTGAGCTGTTTCTGCCACTTTCTCCTTTCCACAAGCTACATCCTCATTTTCCAGCACATCATCCATATCATTCTCAACTGTAATTTCCTCACCTTTTTTACTTGCCAACTCTCTACCGCTTCTAGTAAAAATTGCTTTACAATGCTCCTTTGGGTTGGGTTGAGTGTTAGCGGAGAAAGAAGATCCTGCGTTTTGTTCCGACAGTTGCTTTGCAAGTTGGCCTACTTTTGTTTCCAGATTTTTAATTGCTGCTTCGTTACTCTTCTGATTTGCCATGGAAGCTTGCATGAATTGTTGAAGAGTATCCTCTAGCTTGGAACTTCCTCCTTGCGTCTGCTGTCCTTGAGAATTTGGATGTTGGTAAGGATTCTGCTGCTGAAAATTTTGATTGTTGAACCTTGATGGTTGGTAACCTTGATTGTTCCTTTGATAGCCTTGATTTTGATTGTTCACATAGCTCACTTCTTCTAGCGGAGGACAAAAACCAGTAGGGTGATCTCCTTGACATAACTCGCAACATGCTACTTGATGTCGAACTTGAGAACTTTGAATCTCCTTCATTTGCTGTGGAAGCTTGGCCATTTGTTGAGTAAGCAACTCCACTTGTTGAGAGAGGAGCTTGTTTTGAGCAAGAATGACGTCATTTGTATTTAACTCAAGAACTCCCAGCTTACGTTGTAAAGGGCTATGATCATGTTGACCTTGATGATCATTGAGGGCCATCCGTTCAATAATGACTTTAGCTTCTTCCGCAGTTTTTGACATAAGCGAGCCACCCGCGGTGGCGTCCAGAAGTGTCTTGTGAGCTGATTGGAGCCCATTTAAAAAAATATGGATTTGAGTGAGCTCATCAAAACCATGTCCCTTACATTTTCTCAACATTGATTTGAATCTTTCCCAAGCTTCATTTAGAGACTCGTTGCCTCCTTGAGTGAATACCGCAATAGCCGTTTTGGCTTCCATGAATCGGAATTGAGGGAAGTATCTTTCTAAGAACTTTTCTTCTAACAAATTCCAATCCGTCATCACTCTTGATTCTTGATCAAGGTACCACTCTTTTGCCTTTCCCACTAAGGAGTGTGGGAACATCCTCTTGAATAATGTTTCTTCACCCGCTTCGTCTATTCCCGTAGAACCCGCAATCTCATAGAATTTGATGAGATGGGTATATGGATCTTCATGATCCATTCCGGTGAATGGATTTGCATAGAGAAGTTGGAGGATTCCGGTCTTCATCTCCGTATTTCTTCCTCCACGGGCAAATTGAGCATTTCTTCTTGGACTATTAGCGGACATTTCGGTACGATTGTCATCTGCCATGTTTCCGTTACAAGCCTCTACAACCACTTCTTCGATTGGAACAAGTGCGGAAGTAGATGCTTCTTCTCTCCGGTTCCTCTCTTCGGCTAGTTTCCTTCTTCTTCGTGTTTTTCTATTGAGCTTCCGAAGTGTTCTTTCAATTTCAGGATCGAATTGAAGTTGCTCCTTGGTAGCTTTTCCTCGCATGCACTAGAATCTACACAACTAACAAACCAAGTGAAACAAAAGAGGGATAGTAATAAAAGTAACACAACTTAAAACAAAGAATTATTGCAATGCTTGTAATATCGACACCAATCCCCGGCAACGGCGCCAATTTGTTGAAAAGTATATCATCGGCAAATATTTTTGTATCGTATCCACAGAGATTGGTTGATATTACCGCCGTTCTATAATCCGAATGTTATAAGTTTAGAAAGTAACAGGGTTGTTTTGTTTGGAAAAATATCTTGTGAGTAAATGTTAACAAAAACTATGAAATGGTTTTAGTCAAATATAAAAGCTTGGCAAGATTGGAGTTCACTATTTCCGATGTTTATGATTCCTTATGATAAATACATAGATTCAAGATTATTGATGATGTTCAAATATCCTCACAAAGTCATTTATGTCTAAATGATATCGTGATAATCACTATATTGATCCTTAGACGATCTCTCCACCTAACTATCAATATAGCAATCTTTAATGTTTAATATTAAAGAAGAGTAATGAATAAATCTATCTCTACAACTTATCCACTACTTAAAAATCTGTTTTATGTCTAAACTCAAGTAATCTCTCTCGACAACTACTCAAATTTGGTTTTCAACTTAGAGCAAAAACAGTATTCAATACATCAACAATCTTTATCATATATACAAATCAAAGTGAATACATAAACAGATGAGAATAGCTACTACCTCCAATCTTGACAAAAGGGAGTTTAGCTCCTCATCATCATTGTTACAAAACAGAAAGTTTAAGCAGAAAAACTATGTTTTTCTCTCTTACAAAAGCTCTCAAGAACAATGTTTTAATGATAATGAATGAATGCCCTAGAATAATGTATTTGTTTCTAACAAAATAAGTTGACATTTCCCTAAATGGTCATTGTCATCTAAAGCAGAAAAGCAATTCCCAGGCAGACATCAAAATGGCAATACCAGCTGGCCTTCAAAACAACACTTTTGACCCAAAAATCAGTTTGCTGGATTCGCAGGGTTCGCGGGGCGAACTTTGTTCGCGGGGCGAACTATGTTCGCGGGGCGAATTGAAGCTGCCTCAGTTTCCTTGCTTTTCATGCTTCATCCAAAATCTTCCAAATTATGATGTTGCAATCCAAAGCTTTCTCATCCAAAAATTCTACAAAACTAATAGAAATGTGAAATAACTATTCAAAACAAAATAAATTAAACGTAATTGCATTTATACGAATTAATAAGAATAAAAAGTGTGTAATTACATCAAAACTTGGTAAAAGGGACCAATAAAATGATATAAAAAGTAGTACTAATTGGTCCCTAACATTTACCAATAAAAAGTATGTACAAAATATGGTCAAAGTTGACTTAGAAGTTCAATTCAAAATAAGTGTTATGAAAAGAAAGTTTGAAAATCAAAAGCATAAGGCTTAGGTTTCTAATGTTTGAAAAGAAGTGTTAAATGTTTTCACAAAAGGTTTGGCTTGGGTTAGAGTGGAGGGAAGAAGAAGAATGGCTAAAGTCTTAATCATACAAGAGATAAGGGATGAGAAACAAGACCACAAATGGAGTTCCTCTCTTGAGATCATATTGATGATCCAAGTAGCTCCCATCCTTTGGAAAATGCAAGCAAAATAATAGTAAGCTCAAGCAATCAACACAATCAAACAAGCTTCTTAGAAGATCCCCAATGTAACTTGTATCTTTCACTTTGGATGAACATGGCAATGGTTCTTCAATTTGAGCTCTCATAGGATTCCCTAGCACAAGAGCACACACATCAAAGAGTTTTATGAAGCAAATCAAGAATGGACAAGAGTGAGTTTAGAGGTTTGGTCCTTCTAATCCATCTTCAACATTAAGGTCCTTTTACTCCAATTTGCATAGGGAAAGTCCTAGAAACTAAGTCCATTTGTCCATTTCTTTGCATTTGGTCCACAACAATCAAAACAAAACACAAGCACAATGGTATATACATAATTATGTGCTCAAGTGAGCAAAATGCAAATTGCATTAACATAAACATGTGCTCAAGTGAGCAAAGAGGAAAAGCAAATGAATAATATGTACAAGAATAGTAAATTGCATAAATGTAAAGAGCAAGAAGTAAATGTTAATGATTAATGGTTAATGTTAGTAGTTAGTGTGCCATAAGGCAAATTTAGCGCTATGTTAAGCAATCGTAATTGGACTTATGTAGAAGTCACAACTATCTGAGGCTGGTCAATAATAATTTAGGCAACAACACAAGTTAGAGGTCTTGATTAGTGAATCAAACTCCAACAACTTGCCATACCAAAAAGAAGATGAGAAATGATCTGAAGGTGAGAAAAACAAGAAAGGGGGGGTTTGAATTGTTTTGAAAATAAGCGCTTTTTCAAAATGAAAATCACACAAGGATTTTATACTGGTTCGCTTATAACACAAAGCTACTCCAGTCCACCCGGCCAAGGTGATTTCGCCTTCAACAAGGACTTAATCCACTAATCTTGAAAGATTGATTACAAACAACGTCTAAGAGAAAGATCTCTTAGTCCTCTCAAGTATACAGACTGCACAGAGTCACTTGAGGAAATACAACAAAGATGAAAACTGATGTAATCTAGAGTGCTTCTAAGATAAGCAAATATTACAACAGTAAGAACAATGTGTTTCACGTTTTAAGCAAAAGCTTTGTGAAAATTGAGAGAATAAAACGTTTTTGTGTGTTGATGTTTCAGTACATTCTTGTTGTGTTCATTCTTATGTGTCAATGTTGATTTGCAGTCCTTTATATATAGGAGTGAAGTAGTCGTTGAAACTGATGGTCAATGCTTTGAATCAATGCCATAACTGAAAAGGCTTCTTGCCAAAATGACTTTCTCTCCTTGAATGACTACTTTCCAAATATAGTTCCTTTTCATTTAAATTTGGAGTTTAACGTCTCTTTCTGTATGAGGAAATCCATTTCCAAAACTTTATTTGAAGTTAACGTTACTCTTCCTTATTTAGCAATTCCATAATCAGAGTCTTCATGTTTCTGGAGATCTTGGAATCTTGCTATCTAACTTCTGATGTTGATCTCTTTTGAGTTCTGATGGTTTCTTCAGATAGCGCTGAGAGTTTCTGGAATTTGACATACCGTTGTTCAGAGTCAGAACTTCTAGAGCGTACTTCTTGTTCAGATGCTTCTGATATTTTGCTGTTTTGCTCAGAGTTAGACTTTCTTGAACGTGTTTCTATTTCAGATGCTTCTGGTCTTCTGATAATTTGTATCTGATATGATTATATATCTGATGATTTCTTCCTTCTTTCCTTAGAACCCTGCACACTTAGAAACTTTTCGTTAGGGTGCCAATTTTGGTTTCATCCTTTGTTATCATCAAAATCATGGAATCTGTTGTAGAACAATTTTTGTTCTTACAATCTCCCCCTTTTTGATGATGACAAAACAAACTTAATTAGCAGATGAAACATAAGCAATATCAGATCAGATAGACAAGAGCTCCCCCTGAGATATGCTAGGGAGTTCAGAAGTTCTTACCAGAGCTTCCAAGCAATAAGGTTTCTTGATACCTTCTGCAATTTCTTAAGTCTAGAGTTAGATAAATTTATTTTTAAGAAAAATATGTTGCAGAGTGCTTAAGGTATTTAGACAGTATTTTCATCAGAGCTATTAATGAATTCTCCCCCTTTTTGTCAGAATCAAAAAGACATAGCAGAAATAAAATTCAAGAGAAAAACATTGTATTCTTAGAAAAAGCAACAGAGTCAAAAAGAACAAGTAAACATCAGAAGCAAAACAACAAGCAAACAAAAATCCTAAGTGCCTAGGGGTTGGGAGGCGGAGGCAATCTCTGAAGCAATTGAGCCAACATGCTCTGAATGTTATCATTGACGGTATCTTGTTTATCCATTCTGGCACGGAGTTCCTGCTGATCTTTCTTAAGTTCTTCCAGCGTCTGGAGAACCATAGGAACAACAGATGAGGACTCCCCCTGAGTCAGAGCCTGCTGTGCTTCAGCAGCGGCCTTTGCTTCAGCTTCAGCAGCGGCTTGTGCTTCAGCTTCGGCAGCAGCAGCAGCATCAGCCAGAGCTTTAGCTGCAGCTTCCTTTGCCCTTTCTTCCTCTAGCCTTCTGGCTTCTTCTTCAGCTTCTCTTGCTAGTCTATCTTCCTCCAGCCTTCTGGCTTCAGCTTCTCTTGCAAGTCTTTCCTGGAGTCTTGCCTCAACATCTCTGATGTAGCCATTTCTGACTTGTTCAGAGATGTTCTTCAGTCTAAAAGCCTCAGAGGTCATCCAGCCAATGACTCTGTTCCAGTGTGTCCTTACAGAGTCAGGATCATCACTGACTTCAGAGTTAATGGTCAGAGACTTGACCTTTTGTTCTGAAGCCCCTGCGACCAGCATTATGGCTTCCTCAAGGGTAGGTACAGAAAGGTTAGGTTCAGAGGTTTGAGGTGAAGAGGTTGGAGGGCTGAGATTTAATGTTAGAGGTTCAGGTTCAGCTTCAGGTTCAGGTTCAGGTTCAGCTGAGGTGTTTGGAGGGGTGATATCAGAGGTGTGGAGGTCAGAGGGTTGAGTTTCAGAAGGTTGGTCTTCAGAAGGGATGTTGGTTGTTTGTTCTGGGGGAGGTGAAGTTGCTTCAGATTCAAGTGGAGGTTGTTGTGGTTGTTGAGAGTTGTGGTTTAGAGCCTGAAGTTGGGCTAAGGTTGGAGAGCTAGGGTCAGAGTTTTCTGGGTCTGAGGAGAGGATAAGGTATGGAGGTGATTCTGGTTCTGAAGATGATGAAGAGGAAGTGGTTTGGTTCATTTCTTCAGCTTCAGAACGTGGTAAAGATGTTTGGGCAAGATTAATTTTGGGTAGAGGTTGTGAGGTTCTGGTTGTAGAGGGTGGGGTTTCAGAGGTTGTGTATATAGGTGGTGTTGGGAGAGGATTAGAAGAAGCCATAAGTTGTTCAGAGGGAATAGAGGGAGCAGACGTACCAGTAGTTTCTTGCAGAGGCGTTGGAGATCTGGTTCCAGAAGTTTCTCCTATTCTTTCTCTCTTCGCCTTTGAAGACTTATTCTTAGAGGGACCTCTTTTGAATCTGACAAAGTCTTCTTCAGAATCTAGACAATCGTCCAATCTGAAGTCAGATATGTCGACTCCTTCATCCTTCAGACGTTGCATGTAGTGGAGGATTGCATCTACGGGTTCATTCTTGAAGAACCTTGCAAGACCATGGGGCAGCTTCCTCTGATCTTTCAAGGCATCCCAGGAGGTGTCCATAGTGGGTCTGACTTGAATCTTCTTTAGAATTCCCATGCTTTTCAGATTTCTGGCGTTTAGAGGCTTCCCAGTATCTATCTCCAGATCTTCCATCAGTCTGTTTTTCTCCAGATGATCTACCAGCCCATTTTCTATGAAGACATCAGACAAAAGCCTTCCCAGAGGGATGTAGGCTCTGGGTTTCATGTGGTTTTTGGTCTCCCTTACAGAGTCTCTGAGATATCTGAAGAGAAGTGCAGGAAGGCAGAGCTTCACACCCTTGTGAATGCAATACAGAATGCACTTCTGATCTGTATTGATGTAGTCAGAGGAGTTTGATGCTGGGCGATAATGAATGGTTCCCAAAATGATCTTGAGCCATACTCTGAGGTTCTGATGAAGTTCTTTGTTCTTTGAAGGATTTCCTTCAGTGTTGAGTTTGAAGACGGTTGGATTGATTTCTTCAGCAATGCGCCTTGACCTAGGGTTGATGTTGTAAATCCTTTTTCCTCCATCTTTCTCCATGTTCAGTAAAGAAGCAATTGACTTTTCAGTAATCACTATCTTTACCCCCAAAACATATGAGACGGTGAAATGGTCATCAGCGTCAGCAAATCTCCAGAATTCTTTGATGAGATTTGGGTAAACAGGGCCATAAAGCCTTTGGAAGTAGTTTTCCCACCCTTGTCGACGGAGTTCCTCAGTAAGATCTACTCCATTTCTCTTCATGTTGTCGAAGTCCACTAGAGTTTCACACAACACTTCCAGTCCCTCAAATGGAGTTGCTAGGTTAATGTGAGGTTCACGATCAAGAACATAGGGTTCCTTGTACACTGGAGTAATGGAGACTCCTGTAACCGTTGGAGTTGGAATGCTTGAACTTTGGGCAGTGGTGTTGGATTCCATTTGCTGAGAAAAGTTGAAAACTTGTTGTTGTTAAGCATCCATAGTTGATGAAGAAGGAGATGAAGATGAAGAGTTTGAAGAATTGCTTTAGAGAGGGTTTGAGAGTGAGTGAGAGTGATAAGTGTGTGAAATGTGAGAGAAGTGTTTAAATACCCTAAGCGAAAACACATGCAAAACGACACACATTTCAGCGTTAGCACAAGAATCAAGTTAGCACGCTTGGGGAGACATGATTAAGGCTCATTAATGAGGGTCTAATCCCAAAGGTTTGCACACTGCTCGAGGAGATCTCAATCGTCTGACCTTTGAATTTCTTCTGGACAGCTGTTTAGAAGTTCTAAAGTTAGACGCTAAGTGCTCCACGTGTTTTAATGTATCTGATCTTCAGGAATACCAAAGGATTGGTTCCTGGAGATTTCTAACTCAGATATCTTCTTAACTTGGTAGAAGTATCAGAGTCAGAGGCAGAAACACATTTGTTTATGTCAGAGTCTCATTTTATATTTTCAGAGCCACACTTCACTCTGGGCAATTTTGAATGTTCATATTTTCTAAGATAAAAAGAAATCTATCTTCAGCTAGAGGCTTAGTAAAGATATCTGCCCATTGATGATCTGTATCAATGGACTTCAATGTTACTATCCCTTTCTGAACATAGTCTCTGATAAAATGATGTTTTATTTCAATGTGTTTAGCTCTGGAATGTAGAATGAGATTCTTACTTAGACAAATGGCAGCAGTATTATCACAGAAGATAGGAATGTTACTCTCGAAGATCTGCAGATCTTCTAACTGATTCTTCATCCAGAGCATCTGAGTTGTGCACAGTGATGCTGAGATATATTCTGCTTCTGCAGTAGATAGAGCAATAGTTGACTGTCTCTTGCTAGCCCAAGATATCAGATTGTTTCCCAGAAGCTGGCAATTTCCAGATGTTCTTTTTCGTTCTAGTCTATCTCCTGCATAATCTGCATCACAGTAACCCGAAAGTCTATACTCTGATGTTTTCTCATACATCAGGCCCAGGTTAGGAGTTCCTTTCAGATACTTGAGAATTCTCTTAACTGCTTTTAAATGAGATTCTCTAGGATCTGATTGGAATCTGGCACAGAGACAGACACTAAAGAGAATATCAGGACGAGTAGCAGTCAGATAGAGAAGAGAGCCTATCATACCTCGATAGAGCTTCTGACAAACCTTTTTGGTTACTTCATCCTTTTCAAGAATGCATGTTGGATGCATGGGAGTTTTTGCAGAGTTGCAGTCAGCCATATCAAATTTCTTCAGAACATCTTTAATATATTTGCTTTGATGAACGTATGTAACTTCTGAAGTTTGGTTAATTTGAATTCCCAGAAAGAACTTTAGTTCTTGCATTAAGCTCATTTCAAATTTTGCCTGCATTAACTCAGAGAATTCTTGACAAACAGAGGCGTTAACTGAACCAAAAATAATATCATCAACGTATATCTGGCATATCATGAGATCATTGTTAAGGTTCTTACAGAAGAGTGTGGAGTCAACTTTCCCTCTGATAAAATTGTGTTCCAGAAGAAAGTTGCTTAAACGTTCATAACAAGCTCTGGGAGCTTGTTTAAGTCCATATAAAGATTTTTTAAGTTTAAAAACATGTTCTGGAAAATTTGGATTTTCAAAACCTGGAGGTTGGTTGACATACACTTCTTCTGAAATATAACCATTAAGAAATGCGCTCTTGACATCCATTTGATATAATTTAATAGAATGATTAATAGCAAAATATACAAGAAGACGAATAGATTCTAACCTTGCGACTGGAGCAAAGGTTTCATTATAGGCAATACCTTCTTGTTGACTGTAACCCTGAGCTACCAGTCAAGCTTTGTTTCTGACGACTTCTCCTTTCTCATTCAGCTTGTTTCTGAATACCCATCTGGTTCCAATAACGTGAGTGCCTCTGGGCTTTGGAACAAGATCCCAGACATCATTCTTTGTGAATTGATCTAATTCTTCTTGCATGGCTGAGACCTAGTCGTTATCTTGAAGTGCTTCATCACAGGACGTAGGCTCAATCAGAGACACTAGTCCTAGAGGAGTATCTTCAGAGGTCCTGAAGGTAGATCTGGTTCTGACAGGTTCGTCCTTGTTTCCCAGAATCAAATCTTCAGATACGTTGATACAACTTTTAATTTTCTTTGGGATTTCTGGGGATTTAATTTCTTCAGAGTTCTGAGTGACAGTTGCTTCTGGAACTTTATCAGATCCTGCAAGAGTGATTTCTAAATCTGCAAAATTTTCAACTAGCTTTGACTTTTCAGTGTCAAGCTTATCATCAAATCTGACATGAATTGATTCTTCCACAATTTTTGTTTCTGTGTTGTATACTCTGTAGCCTTTAGAGCGTTCTGAGTATCCTAACATAATACCTTTCTGTGCTTTAGAATCAAACTTGTTCAGATGTTCTTTAGTGTTTAAGATAAAGCAAGAACATCCAAAAGGATGAAAATATGAAATGTTTGGTTTTCTTCCTTTACACAGTTCATAGGGAGTCTTTTCCAGAATAGGTCTTATAGAGATTCTATTCTGAATGTAACACGCTGTATTTACAGCTTCTGCCCAAAAGTGATTTGCCATATTAGTTTCATTGATCATGGTTCTAGACATCTCTTGGAGTGTCCTATTCTTCCTCTCTACAACTCCATTTTGTTGTGGAGTTCTAGGGCAGGAGAAATCATGGGATATTCCATTAGAGTCAAATAATTCCTCAAAATCTTTGTTTTCAAATTCCCCACCATGATCACTTCTGACTCTAATAATTTTAGAGTCAAATTCTTTTTGCACTTTGGAGCAGAAACTAGTGAATACAGAGTGAGACTCACTCTTGTGCTTTAGGAATTTCACCCATGTCCAGCGACTGTAATCATCAACAATGACTAGTCCATACTTCTTTGCATTGACTGATGCTGTTTTTACAGGACCAAATAAGTCAATGTGGAGAAGTTCCAGAGGCTTAGAGGTAGAAACGACATTTTTCTTTTTAAAGGATGTTTTTGAAAATTTTCCTTTCTGACATGCTTCACACAGAGCATCTGAAGAAAACTTCAGTTTAGGTAGGCCTCTGACTAACTCGAGTTTATTTAGCTGAGAAAGTTTCCTCATGCTAATGTGGCCCAAGCGTCTATGCCACACCCATTGCTCTTCGTGAACAGTCATCAGACATTTAACATTTTGTTCTTTTAAATCAGAAAGATTGATTTTATAAATGTTGTTTTTCCTCTTGCCTGTGAATAGGACTGAACCATTGTTTTAATTTATGGCTTTACATGTTTTTTGATTAAAGATTACATCATAACCGTTATCACTTAATTGACTTATGGATAACAAGTTATGCATTAATCCTTCTACGTTAAGGACATCAGATATAGAGGGAAAAGTACCATTACCAATAGTTCCGGAGCCTCTGATCCTTCCTTTCTGATCTCCTCCGAAGCCTACAAATCCAGCGTCTTTAAGTTCCAGATTTTGGAACATAGACTTTCTTCCCATCATGTGTCGCGAGCATCCAGAGTCCAGGTACCATGACTGGTGTCTGAACTTTGCTGCATAGGATATTTGCAACATAAACAATCTTATCTTTCGGTACCCAGAATCTCTTGGGTCCTTTCTGATTAGTCTTCTCAGAGTTTCTTATAACTTTGGGTTTTCTAGCATTTTCAAATTTTTGTTTTTGTGTGTGTGTATAGTGATATGAAAATGGAGATTTAAGTTTGTCACTAGAAGAAGTTTTAACTTCCTTAGGATCATACCCAATTCCCTTTTTATTGTTCTGACTGACTCCATAAATCATGGATGCCATAATACTCCTACCTATTCCATTTTTCAGAAATTCTTGAAAGGCTTCTTCGTATTCATAAATTAATTTATTTGAAGTTTGTGGTGCTTGAGACAACGCTTCTTCTAATTCTAAGCTTTTTCTTTTTACTCCATCTCTTTCTAATGTTAAAGATCTGATTGTATCTTCCCGTGCTAGAATTGTCATCTCAAGCTTGCCACATTCTTCAAATTTTGCTTTGAGACAGCCTTTTATGTTTTTAAGCTTTTGTTTTAATTTCTGATATGAGCTAATAGTTTCTGACAAGCATGATTCTAGATCAGATCGAGAGAGTTCAGAAAATACCTCTTCAGATTCTTCATCTGAGCTGCTCCTGGATGTGGTAGCCATAAGTGCCACGTTGGCCTGTTCATCAGAGTCAGATTCTGATTACCCAGATTCACTATCATCCCAGGTAGCCATTAATCCTTTCTTTGTCCTGAAGGTATTTTTCTTGAAGCTTTCTTTTCTAGAATTATCTTTCTTTAGCTTGGGGCATTCATTCCTGTAGTGACCTGTTTCTTTACATTCATAACAAGTAATATCTTTGTTAGTTTTACCTTTTGAGGTTGATTCTGATCGATCCCCTCTGGGTCTTGGTCTTCTGAAGTTGTTGTTCCTCTTTTTCCAGAGTTGTTTAACTCTTCTGGTCAGGAGGGATAATTCTTCTTCATCATCAGAATCTTCTGGTTCAGAGTCATCAGTATCTTCAGTTTCTGCCTGGAGAGCTTTGGTTCTGTCAGGTTTGCGTCTTTCATATCTGGACTTTAATGCTACGGACTTGTTCCTTTTCTGAGGCTCATCTTCCTCTAGTTCTATCTCATGGCTTCTGAGGGAACTGACAAGTTCTTCAAGACTGATATTGTTCAGATCCTTTGACAGCTTCAGAGCAGTAACCATGGGTCTCCATTTCTTTGGCAGACTTCTGACTATCTTTTTGACGTGGTCTGCAGTTGTGTATCCTTTGTCTAGAACCTTGAGACCTGCAATCAGAGTTTGGAATCTAGAGAACATTGCCTCTATGGCTTCGTCATCTTCCATTTTGAAAGCTTCATATTTCTGGATAAGCGCCAGAGCCTTTGTCTCTTTGACCTGAGAGTTTCCTTCATGAGTCATCCTCAGAGAGTCAAGTATGTCTTTGGCTGTTTCTCTGTTGGTGATCTTTTCATACTCGTTGTAAGATATAGCATTGAGGAGTATGGTTTTGGCCTTGTGATGATTTTTGAAAACTCGCTTCTGATCATCTGACATCTTACTTCTGGGAACTTCAGCTCCATCCTCTATGACAGGAGGTTTGTATCCATCTGTGACAATGTCCCAGAGATCAGCATCATAGCCTAGAAAGAAACTTTCAATTCTATCTTTCCAGTAATCGGATTTCTCTCCATCAAAGACAGGAGGCTTAGCATTGTAACTATCCTTTTCATTTGTGTGGGCCATAGTTTTTCTCTCTACACTGTTAAGTGTTTGATTAGAAAATCAATAACAGAGCCGAAGCTCTGATACCAATTGAAGGTGAGAAAAACAAGAAAGGGGGGGTTTGAATTGTTTGGAAAATAAGCGATTTTTCAAAATGAAAATCACACAAGGATTTTATACTGGTTCGCTTATAACACAAAGCTACTCCAGTCCACCCGGCCAACGTGATTTCGCCTTCAACAAGGACTTAATCCACTAATCTTGAAAGATTGATTACAAACAACGTCTAAGAGAAAGATCTCTTAGTCCTCTCAAGTATACAGACTGCACAGAGTCACTTGAGGAAATACAACAAAGATGAAAACTTATGTAATCTAGAGTGCTTCTAAGATAAGCAAATATTACAACAGTAAGAACAATGTGTTTCACGTTTTAAGCAAAAGCTTTGTGAAAATTGAGAGAATAAAACCTTTTTGTGTGTTGATGTTTCAGTACGTTTTTGTTGTGTTCATTCTTATGTGTCAATGTTGATTTGCAGTCCTTTATATATAGGAGTGAAGTAGTCGTTGAAACTGATGGTCAATGCTTTGAATCAATGCCATAACTGAAAAGGCTTCTTGCCAAAATGACTTTCTCTCCTTGAATGACTACTTTCCAAATATAGTTCCTTTTCATTTGAATTTGGAGTTTAACGTCTCTTTCTGTATGAGGAAATCCATTTCCAAAACTTTATTTGAAGTTAACGTTACTCTTCCTTATTTAGCAATTCCATAATCAGAGTCTTCATGTTTTTGGAGATCTTGGAATCTTGCTATCTAACTTCTGATGTTGTTCTCTTTTGAGTTCTGATGGTTTCTTCAGATAGCACTGAGAGTTTCTGGAATTTGACATACCGTTGTTCAGAGTCAGAACTTCTAGAGCGTACTTCTTGTTCAGATGCTTCTGATATTTTGCTGTTTTGCTCAGAGTTAGACTTTCTTGAACGTGTTTCTACTTCAGATGCTTCTGGTCTTCTGATAATTTGTATCTGATATGATTATGTATCTGATGATTTCTTCCTTCTTTCCTTAGAACCCTGCACACTTAGAAACTTTTCGTTAGGGTGCCAATTTTGGTTTCATCCTTTGTTATCATCAAAATCATGGAATCTGTTGTAGAACAATTTTTGTTCTTACATGATCTTGTATTGATTTAGGTCCTTTGCATGATTTAGAAAGCAATCTATCCTTAATGCAAAGTCATTCACTTGATCCATGATCAAGATGAATTAGATTTGAATCAAGGAAGATTAAACCTCCCTAATCAATACTAACCACCAATCTTTAACTCATTGATCAAAAAAAAGAAAAAAGAAGAAGGATATTAAAGTGCATTAAACGAAATGAAATGTATTAATCAACAAGCTATGACCAAAGATAGAGAAGATCAAGGTCAAACAATATAAAACAGAAGCAAAATGAGAATTAGAAGTCAAGAAATAAACAAAATATTTTTGGAATTTTTAATATTTAAAATAAAACTTGAATTAAAATAATAAAGAAAGGTCAAACTTCAAATTCACTTCAAATCAACTTTGAAAAGTCCAAGTGAATTATCCCAAGTTCAACAAGGTCAGACAAAGTTTGACAAAAAATTTCACCATTTTTGGAAGTCAGAAATTATTTTAAATCAATTAAAAATGCATAAAAACAACCTAATTGAACTAAAATCTCAAATAAATCTCAAATCAATTAATAAATTGATGAGAATATTTTTCATAGATCTATCATCTTTCAAAGACGTTGAGAAAATATTTTTGTATTTTTTGGATATCAAAAACTATTTAAAATGAATTAAAAATAACCAGAAAAGATAAAATTACTAAAAAATAGCAAATGATAAAATAAAAAATATTAAAAATCATTTTTAGAAACTAGAAATTAAAAGAGAAATAATGCAATTGGTCCCAAAATTTTTGGACCAATAATGAAAGAGATATGGATTTTAGAAATAAAATGGAATTAAAAGAGGTAAAAGAAAATAGAAATCAGAAATTTAAAATTAGAAAAAAGGAGAGGCGTTGGATGATGGCTCATTAATTGAGCTGGCATATCGCAAGGCTCTTAGGCGCGCATCCACCATGGTCCAAAGTCAACTGAATCACATAATGAATTAAAATAAGTCATAGCATCCAATAGATCTGATTAGATCTGGAAGTATGATCCAACGGCCACGACTTAATCCGGCAAACGGACGGTGGCCAGCGCCACCGTCTTCTCCGGCTAGCTTCGGTGAGAGTTCAGAAATGCAGAGGAAAAAATGTGCATGAAAAGCCACGATCCAGGTACCATTCGAAAGGTGGAGTGATGTACATCACTCTTATGCCACTCAATTCCACTCTAGATCCCTATTGAATGAGAAATCAGAGATGGAACTTTGGTGATGTTCAACTGAACTTGCTTGGATTCAAAAATTAAGAACACAACAATGATGCCTTTATGCAGAGGACTTCAGATCACACAAAATCAAGGTAAATGGAGCAATATATATGCTGTTTCGAAGCAAAATGCAGTTGAGTAAAACCTTTGAATTGTGAAGAATTGAGTCACTATCTTTGAGTTCTTTTGCAAACAGAAGCTTCTATGGATCAAATGAAGAAGGTTTAGGAACTATGGATCTTAAAAATCAATCGATGCAATTGAATTTCAGATCTGAAATTTTTGAAAGAAAGAGAAAAGTTCCTTTGGTGAGGGTTGGATTTTGAGTTCAGCAGAGGTTTAGGCGCCTTTAGGTTGAGAAATGAGAGCTCACATGCCATGTATTTATAGCCAAAGCCATGCTGAAAGTGTGATTTCAAATTTGCATGAATGGAAAGGGCCTCCATGCATGGGCCTGTACAGGCGCATGGAGAGCCCACTTCCACTTGATTTGGAAAACTGAGATCACAAATGAATGAAATGGAAGTGCAACATAGATGTAATCAGCTCATGCATGGCAATTGAATCAAGTTTCCCAAAATGCACTAAAAAGTTCTCCTCTTCGAAAATGATATTTCCACAATAGAAACATAGGCTTATGGGTAAGGGTTGGAAAGCTTGTTGCATAAGGAACAAATGCTATTTTGATCAAAACTCCAATTGGGCCTTGGAAATTAATGAAATTTGAGCTTGAAGTGTAGGGTGCAAAACATGCATATGTGAAATTTCCAAATTTGGCCAATGTTCAAGCCCCTCTGTCTCAATGATGCAAGCTCCAAATGATAAAATCTTCAACATTAAAGTTGTATATATTTTCAAGAAAATCAATTTGGAATTAGATTTTGCATCATTTGGATTTTTTATGAAGAAGTTATGAGCACTTGAAGTTTGACTTTTTCACATTTCAATGCATTTGGCCCAAAGTGACCTATAATGTTTTGCATTATCACATGTATTTCTTTTGGGATTTTGAGTTTTTTCCCAACATAAAATTTTAAGGAGACACATTAATATTTCCAATTCATTAAGTATCACCTACAAATCATGAAAAATTAATGAGTTATGTTCTTGGGAAGTTGACCCAAAATTAGTGTTTCAGTCAAAATGACCTATAATGTTTTGGAATAGATGATGACCTTCCAAGCTTCAAATCAATTTTTGATGAACATGAAAGTTGTGCATATGGTTCTTAATAACAGTTTTTCTCTTGGGGTCATCTCCATTTGACCAACACATAAAAAGTTAGGTCTCGGTGTAATTCAAAATAGTCAGATGAATAGACTTATACACTTCTCAAGTCCAAAACTCATATCTTGATGAATTGATGATTGAGGACACTCAAATAAGTTCAAATATGCATGAAATGATGAATTAAATAACTTCCCTTGACTGTATTTGACCATGGGTTGAGGTTGCTTAATGAGCAAGGCACAGTTGATGAACAGATGAATTAGGGTTTCCTTGGGAAACAAACCTCAAACCTCTTGATTTGCTTTGATAAAAATGATGAATTGAGATACTTGGGAGGCATATTTGGTGGATGAGAGCCTTGGGAACCATTACCATGCTTGCTTCCATCTCCTCTTGACCATATCAATGCTTATAAGATCTTCTAGAAGTTTTTAGACCTTGTCATTGCTCAAGCTACAAACAAGAAATGTTAGTAACATATTTTTGTGCTTTTGTTTAGGAAATAAATGAGAAAAGCAATAATATATAATTCAAACATGCTTGGTGACCAAGATGCTTATGATCCTTGAGGCTATGCAAATGAAATGTTATGATGCCATGAGGGATCTTAGGGTCAAAATTAGGGTCTTACAGATGCCCCTATTTAAGGTCATTCTAGCCGGAGAAGTGAAGGTTAAAATCTTCGTCTCGACGAGGTAGAATGGGCTTAAATAATAACAAAGAGACGAATTTTGGTCCCTAAGAGACCTCATGATGCAGATGTATGTATGCAAAAAGGTAATACCTTGTGGAGATATGTGTCCACAAAGAAGAAAAGAAATCCGGGGAATACATTGACAAAGGCAATGATCCGGGAGATACATTGACAAAGGCAATGACCCGGGAGATATATCACCGGTTACTGGGAGATATATTCAAAAAAGGGGGAAGGACTGTCAATACCGAATATTGGATAAAAATAACCGTCAAGGAGGGGATTACATCTACCAGATACTGGGTAGAAAACCACGGAAGAGTAACCGTCATCGGTTAGGATGAACGAAAAGGTTAACTCTGCAAGGGGATAAAAATAGGATTTACAACTACCGGTATAAGGGTAGAAAACCACAGACTCCGCCGGGGAAAAGATGTACAATCACTGGTTACTGAGCAATCATTCATCTGAACTACGGGGAAACGTAAGGAAAGACGCAAAATGCCAACCTAGGAACAAACTAGAGAGGCACGATGAAACAAGACTCATCCCTATGAGGATATAACTCAGGGGGGGAGCTCCATCCCAGTATATGTGTTGGGAGGAAACAGAAACAACCATCATCCACGAGGACATAACTTAGTGGGGAGTATGGAAGAAAGGATAAACACTTTCTACTTATGGGGCTGACTCTGTATGGGGAGATCAGACACAAACATCTACGTGGGGAAATATATTACCAACTAGCAAGAGATAACAAACAAAGATATATGGCAAAGAATGCAACATGAATATCTGAATGTTAAAATTATATGCATATGCGTGGTTTATGTATGATGAATGCTTGACAAAACAAACATTTCTAACACAAACAGGTCCAACGAATCTACAAACATCCGGTACTACATCTCAAGAGAAAAATCCAGGCCCACTGGAGAATCATCCAATCTGATGGGGGGAAAGAGATACCGGGAAACAAAGATCTCTGCAGGGGAATGAACATCAGTCATTCCGGCTGGGGACAAGATCATTACATGGGTCAAATCCGTTGTAGAAGCAACTCTACTAGGGAAATTATCAAAGGGGATGATGGATCTCTGTGGGGAACAACCACCAATCAGAAGCTTCCAAGGTCACCATTAAATATTGTACTAACAAATGGATCACATCTGCTGAGGAGGAATAATCATTACTCTGCTGAAGGGAAGGTAAACCTCTTCATCAACCACTCTGCTCAGGAGAAAAAAAACCACAAAAGGCTCCAGAGAAAGAGGATACAAGCATGCCAGGAATATGGATAAATGTCTTACCCTATTGAGAATCATACCATCTTTGGGAGAGCACTGAAGACATCCCCAATATCCTTTTTATCATTGCGAATGTTCTCTTTGTTTAAAAACAAGTTATGAAAATTTATATATTTAAAACAATGATATTTCTCAATTAAAACATGCAAAACATTTGTTGAATAGAAACAAATAAGACTGCAAATAATTGGATAAAGGCTCAAATTTATTTGATGGAATGGTAGTCTGCAAATGGCAAGACTCCATAGATCTTTACAAATTTGAAATTGGTGATATATATTGGAAAAGGGCTGCATTGAACATAATGACCATTTTTCCACCAACTCTGAATCCGATGTATTTGAAGCTTCACTTGA
The DNA here is from genome assembly GCF_024323335.1 of Lathyrus oleraceus. NCBI lineage: Eukaryota > Viridiplantae > Streptophyta > Magnoliopsida > Fabales > Fabaceae > Lathyrus > Lathyrus oleraceus. The sequence goes on from NC_066580.1 coordinate 211,083,139, forward strand.
TGATGAATGAACGAGAATCTCTAAAAGATGACAGTTTGTAGAATAAAGTCTTGTTAGGATGCAGTTACTTGCCAAATCTCTAATTTTTGCCTAGATTGCCCCAGGGTGAGGAACTCAATCTAGCAGGATACATATTCCTTTTTTATATGTCTCTAACTTTTGCTTGGATCGCCCATTCGGGTTTTCAATCCACCGAGACACTTATGTTTGCCTAAGCCGCCCTTTCGAGTTTTCCACTTAGCGAGCTATTCTGTTTTTATTTTTAGGCGAAGTATTTCTTGACTGCATCTGAATTCACAGGACGAGTGAAATCCTCCCCATCCATAGTTGTAAGTACCAAAGCATCGCTTGAAAAGGCTCTCTTAACAACATATGGACCTTCATAGTTTGGAGTCCACTTGCCCCTGGGATCGGGCGCGAAAGACAAGACTTTCTTGAGCACAAGGTCACCTTCTCGGAACACATGAGGCTTGACCTTCTTATCGAAGGCTTTCTTCATCCTTTGTTGATATAACTGACTGTGGCACATGGCAGTTAATCTTTTCTCTTCTATCAAATTCAGTTGGTCATAACGACTCTGAACCCATTCAGCATCCGTCAATTTGGCTTCCATCAAAACTCTCATTGATGGGATATCCACCTCTATTGGGAGCACAACCTCCATGTCATAAACAAGAGAGAAAGGGGTTTCCCCTGTTGAAGTGCGGATAGACGTACGATATCCAAGTTGTAAGACCCCAATTTTGGCCCTAAGATCCCTCATAGCATCATAACATTGCATTTGCAAAGCCTCAAGGATCATGAGCATCTTGGTTCCCTTTGCCTTTGGGTGGGACCTCTTGTGAGTGGTTTGAGATCACCAAGCATGCTTGAATTTTATATCATTGCTTTTCTCATTTTATTTACAAACCAAAAGCACATAATATGTCACCAACATTTCTTGTTTGTAGCTTGGGCAATCACAAGGTCTAAAAGTTTCTAGGAGATCTTATGGGCATTGATATGGTCAGGAGAAGATGAAAGCAAGCATGGCAATGGTTCAAAAATCTCTCATCCACCAAATATGTCTCCCAAGTATTCCAATTCTTCATTTTGATCAAAGCAAGTCAAGGGGTTTGAGGTTTTTTTCCCAAGGAAACCCTAATTCATCTGATCATCCACTGTGCCTTGCTCTTGAAGCAACCTCAACCCATGGTCAAATACAACCAAGGGAAGTTCTATAGTCATCATTCCATGCATATTGGAACTTATTTGAGTGCCCTCAATCATCATTTCATCAAGGTATGAGTTGTGGATTTGAGAAGTTGATCAGTCAATTTATCTGACTATCTTGAAATGCCCTGAGACCTAACTTTTTATATGTTGGTCAAATGGAGATGATTCCAAGAGAAACAATGTTCTTAAGGACAACATGAAAACTTTCATGTTCATCAAAATTTGATTTGAAGCTTGGAAGATCATCATCCATTCCAACACATTATAGGTCATTTTGATTGAAACCCTAATTTTGGGTCAACTTCCCAAGCACATAACTCATTCATTTTTCATGATTTTGAGGTGGGACCAAATGCATTGGAAAGCTTATTGTGTCTACTTCAAATGTTATGTTGAGAAAATTTTCAAAATCTCAAAATACGTACATGTGATAATGCAAAATATTATAGGTCACTTTGGGCCAAATGCATTGAAATGTAAAAAAGTCCAACTTCAAATGCCCATAACTTCTTCATTAAAAATCCAAATGATGCAAAATGTAAGTCCAAATTGATTGTCTTGAAAATACCTACAACTTTCGAGTTGAATATTTTATCATTTGGAGCTTGCATCATTGAGACATAAGGGCTTGAACAATGGCCAAATTTGGAAACTTCACTTATGCATGTTTTGCACCCTACACTTCAAGCTCAAATTTCACTAATTTCCAAGGCCCAATTGGAATTTTGATCAACATATCATTTGTTCCTTATGCAACAAGCTTTCTAACCATTACTCATAAGGTTGCATTTGGAGTTTGGAAGTATCATTTTCGAAGACATGAAGAATTAAGTGCATTTTGTGAAATTCAATTCAATTGCCATGCATGAGCTGATTACACTTGATGTACACGTCCATTTGCATTTCACATGAACTCAGTAGGTTGTTTCAGCCTTCATTGGGCCTTCCACATGATCACACAAGCCCATGCAATGCAAAATCCATTTGCCATGCACACGAGTTACCTCATGCTTTTAGCTCTCTCCATCTATAAATACCATGCCTTACCTTCACAATTCTCCAACCTGAAGGCGCCTGAAATGCTGCAAGATTGAATCCCTAGCCATACCTAAAGGAACAAGTTCATTTTTCTCCAAAAATTCAAATCTGAAATTCAATTGCATTTGGTTGAATTTTCAGATCTAAAGTTCCTAGATCTTCATCATTTGATCTATTGAAGTTTCTGTTTGCAAAAGGAACCAAAGAGAGTGACTCAATTCTTCACAATCCAAAGGTTTTGCTCCACTGAATATTTCTTCGAATCTCCTTATACATTGCTCCATTTGCCTTGATATTGTGTTTTCTGAAGTCCTCTCTATAGAGGCATCATTCTTATGTGTTTAATTGTTGGAATCGAGCAAGTTCAGTTGAACACCACCAAACTTCCATCTCTGATTTCTCTCTTAATAGGAATCTAGAGTGGAAGTCAGTGGCATAATAGTGATATACATCACTTCACCTTTCGAATGGTGCCTGGATCGTTCATTTTAGTTAGCATTTGAAACTCTGTGTTTTTTATCTTCACCGGAGCTCACTGGAGAAGACGGTGGCGCTGGTCACCGTCTAATTGCCAGATCAATTGTGAGCCCTTAGATCTGATCTCCAGTTTATATCATAGCCATCAGATTTATGACTTTATTTAATTCATTAAGTTTCTCATTGACCTTGGACTATGGTACGTGCGCAGCTCATTGCCATTAGATCCTCCACGTCAATTAATGAGGATCCATCCAACGCACGTGGATCATATCTCTTTTATTATAGGTCCAAAAAATATGGGACCAATTGCATTATTTCTCTTTTAATTTCTAGTTTCTAAAAGTGATTTTTAATATTTCTTATTTTATCATTTGCTATTTTTTCATAGTTTTCTCTTTTCTGGTTATCAAGAGTGGAGGTTTCATCCACACCGGTCAAGACGAAGAGGCTGCTACCATTCTGGAAGGAGATGTTGAGGATTCTGGCAATTTCATCATCCCTGGAGGAATCTGCAATAATTGGGTCGCTGTGCATATTCCGACAGTTATCCATAAGTCAAAGTAATGATTATTGTGTTTAAAAACCCTTCTCCCATGCCAAAAGAAGGAGTGATGACATTGTTGGAGCATAAATACAATGATATTTTCATTCAATAAATTCATGTTAAATGTTTGTTTTTCCAATTATTTTTCCCTTTTTGCTTTTGCATGAAATTGGTGATCACATAAAACCCTAAAGATAAGAATAAAATAAATTTTTTCATATGCATAATGATTTGCCTTGTTTGAATTCTAAAGTATCTTTTATATCCAAAATCATTATGCAGGTTAATCAAACCCATTGAACATAATGATCCAACACCATCTCCCAACTTTGAATTCCCTGTATTTGAGGTGGAGGAAGATGATGTTGAAGAGATTCCTGACGAGATTACCCGTCTACTTGAGCATGAGGAGAAGATCATTCAGCCGCATCTTGAGAATATGGAAACAGTTAACTTGGGGTCTGAAGATTGTGTACGAGAAGTGAAGATTGGGGCACTCCTGGAAGAGTCTGTTAAGAAGGGGTTGATTGAGTTGCTACGAGAATATGTCGACGTCTTTGCCTGGTCATATGAAGACATGCCTGGTATGGATACAAATATCGTGCAACATTTCCTGCCTTTGAAGCCTGAGTGCGTGCCTGTGAAGCAGAAGCTCAGAAGAACTCATCCCGATATGGCAGTAAAGATCAAGGAAGAAGTTCAGAAGCAAATTGATGCGGGGTTTCTGGTGACTTCTACATATCCTCAATGGGTGGCCAATATTGTGCCCGTGCCTAAGAAAGATGGAAAAGTCTGAATGTGTGTGGACTATAGATACTTGAATAAAGATAGTCCGAAAGATGATTTCCCTCTACCACATATTGATATGTTGGTAGATAATACAGCTAAATTCAATGTCTTCTCATTTATGGACGGATTTTCTGGATATAGTCAAATCAAGATGGCACCCGAGGATATGGAGAAGACAACGTTCATCACACCTTGGGGAACATTTTGTTATTGAGTGATGCCCTTCGGTTTGAAGAACGCCGGAGCCACGTATCAACGAGCTATTACTACCTTGTTTCTCGATATGATGCACAAGGAGATCGAGGTATATGTTGATGATATGATTGCTAAGTCGAGAACGGAAGTTGAACATGTAGAGCACTTGTCGAAGCTTTTTCAGCGTTTGAGGAAGTATAAGCTTCGTCTGAATCCTAACAAGTGTACATTTGGAGTCCATTCCGGCAAGTTATTGGGCTTTATTGCCAGTGAAAGAGGTATTGAGGTTGACCCCGCAAAGGTCAAAGCAATACAAGAGATGCCTGCACCCAAAACTGAGAAGCAAGTCCGAGGTTTTCTTGGCCGCTTGAATTATATTTCCAGATTTATATCCCACATGACTGCCACATGTGCCCTGATATTCAAGCTCCTCCGAAAAGATCAGTCTCATGATTGGATCGAGGATTGCCAAAAAGCTTTTGATAACATTAAAGAGTATTTGTCTGAGCCTTCAATTCTGTCTCCGCCTGTGGAAGGGAGACTGCTGATTATGTATCTGACAGTTCTTGAAGACTAAATGGGTTGTATCCTTGGTCAGCAAGATGAATCAAGAAAGAAAGAATATGCTATATCCTACCTGAGTAAGAAGTTCACTGATTGTGAGTCTCGATACTCAATGCTTGAGAAAACATGTTGTGCTTTGGATTGGGCTGCTAAGCGCTTACGCTAGTATATGTTGAGTCATACGACTTGGTTGATATCCAAAATGGATCCGATCAAGTATATCTTTGAGAAGCCTGTTTTAACTGGGAGGATGCCCGTTGGCAGATGTTGTTATCTGAGTATGATATTGAGTATCGAGCTCAGAAGGCTATTAAAGGTAGTATCTTGGCTGACCACTTGGCACATCAACCAAATGAGGATTATCTGTCAGTTCAATATGACTTCCCAAATGAGGAAATTATGTATTTGAAAATGAAGGATTGCGATGAGCCTACGCTCAATGAAGGGCCAGAGCATCGTTCCAGATGGAGTATGGTGTTTGATAGCGCTGTAAATCAATATGGAAATGGTATTGGGCAGTGATTATTACTCCTCAGGGCACACATTTTCCTTTTACAGCAAGGCTAACTTTCAAATGCACGAATAATATGGCTGAGTACGAGGCCTGTATTATGGGGTTGGAAGAGTGCATTGATCTAAGGATCAAGCATCTTGATGTTTATGGTGATTCGGCCCTCGTTGTTAATCAGATTAAGGGTGAGTGGGAAACGAATCAGCCTGGCCTGATCGCATACAGAGATTATGCGAGGAGGATGTCAACATTCTTTATTGAGGTTGACTTCCATCATATTCCTCGAGATGAGAATCGGATGGCAGATGCTCTTGCTACACTTGCTTCGATGATTGTGGTCAGACTTTGGATTGAAGTTCCCAATATCACTGTGATGCGCTTGGACAGACCAGCTCATGTTTTTGAAGTAGAGGAGGTGCAAGATGATAAGCTGTGGTACTATGATATTAATTGCTTCCTTTAGAGTCATATTTACCCGCCTGGGGAATCTGTGAAAGATAGGAAGACTTTGAGGAGATTATCTGGAAGTTTCTATCTCAATGGCGATGTGCTTTATAAGAGAAATTTTGATAGGGTGCTGCTCAGATGCATGATAGACATGAAGCAGACCTGATAATGATTGAGGTCCATGAGGGTTCATTTGGTACTCATTCCAATGGACATGCCATGGCTAGAAAGATGTTGAGTGCAGGCTACTATTGGCTGACAATGGAGTCTGACTGCTGCAAATATGTGAAGAAATGCCACAAATGGCAGATTTATGCGGATAAGATTCATATTCCTCTGACACCTCTGAATGTGATTTCATCGCCATGGCCTTTCTCTATGTGGGGAATTGACATGATTGGCATGATAGAGCCGAAAGTGTCCAACGGTCACAAATTTATTCTCGTAGCAATTGATTACTTCACCAAGTAGGTCGAAGCGGCATCATATGCAAACGTGACCAGACAGGTAGTTGTGAAGTTTATCAAGAATCTACTCATATGCTGTTATGGTGTGCCAGATAAGATCATTACTGATAATGGAAGAGCTGTGTACCGAGTTCAAGATGAATGGGGCTGTTGAAACCTCTAATAAGAATATCAAGAAGATTATCCAGAAGATGGTTATTACGTACAAAGATTGGCATGAGATACTGCCATTCGCTTTGCACGGATATCGTACGTCTATCCGCACTTCAACAGGGGCAACCCCTTTCTCTCTTGTTTATGGCATGGAGGCTGTACTCCCAGTAGAGGTGGAAATCCCATCAATGAGAGTTTTGATGGAAGCCAAGTTGACTGATGTTGAATGGGTTCAGAGTCGTTATGACCAACTCAGTTTGATAGAAGAAAAGAGAATGACTGCCATGTGCCACGGTAAGTTATATCAGCAAAGGATGAAAAAAGCCTTTGATAAGAAGGTCAAACCTCGTGTGTTCCGAGAGGGTGACCTTGTGCTCAAGAAAGTCTTGTCTTTCGCGCCCGATTCCAGGGGCAAGTGGACTCCAAACTAAAAAGGTCCATATGTTGTCAAGAGAGCCTTTTCAGGCGGTGCGTTGATACTTACAACTATGGATGAGGAGGATTTCACTCGTCCTGTGAATTCAGATGCAGTCAAGAAATACTTCTCCTAAAAATAAAAACAGAATAGCTCGCTAAGTTGAAAACCCGAAAGGGCGGTCCGGGCAAAAGTTAGAGACATAAAAAATAAATATGTATCCCGCTAGATTGAGTACCTCACCCTGGGGCAATCTAGGCAAAAATTAGGGATTTGGCAAGTAATTGCATCCTGACAAGATTGTGTTCTACAAACTGTCATCCGTCAAAGATTCTCGCTCAGCCATCATCAACCGAAGCTTCAAATAAATCGGATTCAGAATTGGTGGAGAAATGGTCATTATGTTCAATGCAACCCTTTTCCAATATATATCACCAATTTCAAATTTGTAAAGATCTATGGAGTCTTGCCATTTGCAGACTACCATTCCATCAAATAAATTTGAGCCTTTATCCAATTATTTACACTCTTATTTATTTCTATTCAACAAAAGTTTTGCATGTTTTAATTGAGGAATATCATTGTTTTAAATAATTTAACTTTTCATAACTTGTTTTTAAACAAAGTGACCATTCACAATGATAAAAGGATACTGGGGATATCTTCAGTGCTCTCCCAAAGATGGTAGGATTATGGACAGGGTAAGACAGTTGTTCATATTCCTGGCATATTCTTCCTGCAGAGCCTTTTGTGGTTTTCCCTCCCGAGCAAAGTGTGTGGTAGAGGTATTCAGCCTCCTTCCTCCTCAATAGATGTGGGCTCTTGATTTGAGTGACCTTGGAAGCTTCTGATTGGTGGTTGTTCCCCACGAAGATCCATCCTCCCCTTTGACAATTTCCCCGGTGGAGTGGTTTCCCCAGCGGAGTTTATCTGTGCCGTAATCCTGTTCCCAGTTGGAATGGTTGTTGTTCATTCCCCTGTAGAGATCTTTGTTTCCTGGTACCTCTAATCCCCAGCAGATGGGATGTTCTCCACTGAGCCTAGCTTTCTCTCTTGACATGTAGTACTGGATGTTTATTCAATCAATCAGTGGACTTGTTTGTGTTAGATATGTCTGTTCTGTCAGCATTCATCATACATAAACTACGCATATATGCATAGTTTTAACATTCAGATATTCATGTTGCATCCTTTGCCATATATCTTTGTTTGGTATCCCCTGCTAGTTGGTAATATATTCCCCAAGCAGATTGTTTGTGTATGATCTCTCCATGTAGAGTCAGCCCCATAAGCAGAAACTGTTTATCCTTTCTTCCACATTCCCCACCGAGTTGTGTCCTCGTGGATGATGGTTGTTTCTTCTTCCTCCCAACACATATATTAGGATGGAACCCCCCCCCCCCCGCCCATTGAGTCATATCCTCATAGGGATGAGTCTTATTTCATTGTGCATCTCTAGTTTGTTCCTAGATTTGGCTTCTGGAGATTATCCTTGCATTTCCCCCCCGTAGTTCGGATGAATGATTACTCAGTAACCAGTAATTATCCATCTTTTCCACATCAGAGTCTGTAGTTTTCTACCTTTATATCGGTGGTTGTAAACCCTATTTTTATCCCCTTGGCAGAGTTAACCTTTTTGTTCATCCTAACCGATGACGGTTGCTTTTCCGTGGTCTTCTACCCAGTATCTGGTAGATGTAATCCCCTCTTTGACGGTTATCATTATCCAATATTCGGTATTGATAGTCCTTCACCCTGTTTGAGTATATCTCCCGGATCATTGCCTTTGTCAATGTATCCCCAGCGAGTCACCCTTCATTTTCCTATTCGTCAGCAATGATCGTTTTTTCCTTTGATTAGGTCATCATTGTATACCTGGTTTTCGGTATTCCCAATGTCCTTTCTTTTCGGTCGATTTATCCTTTATTAACCCAGTAACCGGTTGTGGATAATCTTCCATGCGAGTATGTTATCTACATTCTGACGGTAATAGATAATATATCTCATGCGCTCTTTAGTCGAAGTCTTTATTCTTCCCTAGTCGAGTAAGATTCATCTTCCCTTGTGGAAACGAATGTTCATCCTTCAATCGAGTTTGCTTTTTATCCCTCTTTTGGATGATGAGTGTCTTAGGAATATTCCCCAATTCACGCCTTGGTTGGTCACTTGTTATATGCCCAGTAACTGGTATCCCTAGTGTTCCTTCCCTTCTGCTCCCTATTATGACCTTTGTCCCCTATGGAGTCAGACTTTCCTGAGTGGAAATATACCTTCTTAGGTCTTTCTCATATGATTTTCGGATGTTTGATATCTCACCTGTATACTGGTCTTAGATATTCATTCTCCCCGAGTGTGTTGTTCTTTCACCCTCATACCGGTGTTCAGATCACACGTCTCATTGAGCTTATTACCCAGTAACCGGTAATACCTCACCCTGGTGTTTCCCCGAAGGAGTCCCATTTGGATGTTCCCCAGCGAGGCCCCTTAGTGGATTCTCCCCATCTGAGTCCGGATTTTCATCCGAAGTATTCTTTGTGGATAGTTTCGCTGTATTGGCATATTCCCTAATACATGCGCCTTTGAGTCAGCTCGAGTCTTTCCATTGATTTATTCTTTTGGAATTTTGCTCCCCAAGCTTTGAGGTGTGCCCTGCTCACGCAATTGACCCCTTTTCTATCCCCATAAGAGTCCCAGAGTCTCTGTCCCGTTGAGTGTATTACTCATATGGATTGTTAGTTTCTCCGGATTTCTTTTCTTCTTTGTGGACACATATCACCACGAAGTATTGCCCTTTTTGCATACATACATCTGCATCATGAGGTCTCTTAGGGACCAAAATTCGTCTCTTTGTTATTATTTAAGCCCATTCTACCTCGTCGAGACGAAGATTTTACCCTTCATATCTCCGGCTAGAATGACCTTAAATAGGGGCATCTGTAAGACCCCAATTTTGGCCCTAAGATCCCTCATAGCATCATAACATTGCATTAGCAAAGCCTCAAGGATCATGAGCATCTTGGTTCCCTTTGCCTTTGGGTGGGACCTATTTTGAGTGGTTTGAGATCACCAAGAATGCTTGAATTATATATAATTTCTTTTCTCATTTTATTTACTAACCAAAAGCACAAAATATGTCACCAACATTTCTTGTTTGTAGCTTGGGCAATCACAAGGTCTAAAAGTTTCTAGGAGATCTTATGGGCATTGATATGGTCAGGAGATGACGAAAGCAAGCATGGAAATGGTTTCCAAAGCTCTCATCCATCAAATATGTCTCCCAAGTATCTAGATTGACCATTTTGATCAAAGAAAATCAAGGGGTTTGAGGTTTGTTTCCCAAGGAAACCCTAATTCATTTGATCATCAACTGTGCCTTGCTCTTGAAGCAACCTCAACCCATGGTCAAATACAATCAAGGGAAGTTCCATAGTCATCATTCCATGAATATTTTAACTTATTTGAGTTCCCTCAATCATCATTTCATCAAGGTATGAGTTGTGGACTTGAGAAGTTGATCAGTCAATTTATCTAACTATCTTGAAATGCCCTGAGACCTAACTTTTAATGTGTTGGTCAAATGGAGATGATCCCAAGAGAAACAATGTTCTTAAGGAAAATATGAATAACGTTCATTTTCATCAAAATTTTATTGGAAGCTTGGAAGATCATCATCCATTCCAAGACATTATAGGTCATTTGACTGAAACCCTAATTTTGGGTCAACTTCCCAAGCACATAACTCATTCATTTTTCATGATTTTGAGGTGGGACCAAATGCATTGGAAAGCTTATTGTGTCAACTTCAAATGTTTTGTTGAGAAAAATTTCAAAATCTCAAAAGACGTACATGTGATAATGCAAAATATTATAGGTCACTTTGGGCCAAATGCATTGAAATGTAAAAAAGTCCAACTTTAAATGCCTATAACTTCTTCATTAAAAATCCAAATGATGCAGAATGTAAGTCCAAATTGATTGTCTTGAAAATACCTACAACTTTCATGTTGAAGATTTTATCATTTGGAGCTTGCATCATTGAGACAGAAGGGCTTGAACATTGGCCAAATTTGGAAACTTCACTTATGCATGTTTTGCACCCTACACTTCAAGCTCAAATTTCACTAATTTCCAAGGCCCAATTGGAATTTTGATCAATATATCATTTGTTCCTTATGCAACAAGCTTTCTAACCATTACTCATAAGGTTGCATTTGGACTTTGGAAGTATCATTTTCAAAGACATGAAGAATTAAGTGTATTTTGTGAAATTCAATTCAATTGCCATGCATAAGCTGATCACACTTGATGTACACGTCCATTTGCATTTCACATGAACTCAGCAGGTTGTTTCATCCTTCATTGGGCCTTCCACATGATCACACAAACCCATGCAATGCAAAATCCATTTGCCATGCACACGAGTTAGCTCATGCATTCAGCTTTCTCCATCTATAAATACCATGCCTTACCTTCACAGTTCTCTAACCTGAAGGCGCCTTATACATTGCTCTATTTGCCTTGATATTGTGTTGTCTGAAGTCCTCTCTATAGAGGCACCATTATTGTGTGTTTAATTATTGGAATCGAGCAAGTTCAGTTGAACACCACCAAACTTCCATCTCTAATTTCTCTCTAAATATGAATCTAGAGTGGAAGTGAGTGGCATAGGAGTGATATATATCACTTCACCTTTCGAATTGCGCCTGGATCGTTCATTTTAGTTAGCATTTGAAACTCTGTGTTTTTTGATCTTCACCGGAGCTCACCGGTGAAGACGGTGGCGTTGGCCACCGTCTCATTGCTAGATCAATTATGAGCCATTGGATCTGATCTCCAGTTTATATCATAGCCATCAGATCTTATGACTTTATTTAATTCATTATGTTTCTCATTGACCTTGGACTATGGTACGCGCACAACTCATTGCCATTAGATCCTCCACGTAAATTAATGAGGATCCATCCAACGCACGTGGTTTTTTCTAATTTCTGAATTTTCCATTTTATTTTTTAATTCCATCTCATTTTCAAAAATTCATATCTCTTTTATTATAGGTCCAAAAAATGTGGGACCAATTGCATTATTTCTCTTTTATTTTCTAGTTTCTAAAAATGATTTTTAATATTTTTTTATTTTATCATTTGCTATTTTTTAATAATTTTCTCTTTTCTGGTTATTTTTAATTCATTTTAAATAGTTTTTGATATTCAAAAAATACAAAAAGTATTTTCTCAACCTCTTTGAATGATGATAGATCTATGAAAATATTCTCATCAATGTATTAATTGATTTGATATTTATTTGAGATTTTATTTCAATTAGGTTATTTTTCTTCATTTTTAATTTATTAAAAATAGTTTCTGACTTCTAAAAATGCTGAATTTTTTTGTCAAACTTTGTTTGACCTTGTTGAACTTGGGATAATTCCCTTGGACTTTTCAAAGTTGATTTGAAGTGAATTTGAAGTTTGACCTTTCTTTAATATTTTAATTCAAGTTTATTTTCAAATATTAAAAATGCCAAAAATATTTTGCTTATTTCTTGACTTCCAATCTTCATCTCACTTCTGTTTTTTATGGTTTGACCTAGATCTTCCCTATCTTTGGTCAATATTTGTGGATTGGTACATTCCATTTTACTTAATGCACTTTATTTTCTTCATTTCCATTATCCTTCTTCTTCTTCTTCTTTTTTTTTTTTGATCAATGAGTTAAAGGTTGATAAGTTAGCATTGATTAGGGAGGTTTAATCTTCCTTGATTCAAATCTAATTCATCTTGATCAATTGATCAAGTGAATGACTTTGCATTAAGGATAGACTGCTTCTTGAATCATGCAAAGGACTTAAACCAACACAAGATCATTTCTCATCTTCTTTTTAGCATGGCAAGTTGTTGGAACTTGGTTCACTAATCAAGACTTCTAACTTGTGTTGTTGCCTACATTATTATTGACCGGCCTCAGATAGTTGTGACTTCTACATAAGTCCAATTACGATTGCTTAACATAGCGCTAAATTTGCCTTATGGCACACTAACCACTAACACTAATCATTAACTATTAACATTTACTTTTTGCTCTTTACATTTATGCAATTTACTATTCTTGTACATATTATTCATTTGCTTTTCCCTTTGCTCATTTGAGCACATGTTTATGTTAATGCAATTTGCCTTTTGCTCACTTGAGCACATAATTCTGTATATATTATTGTGCTTGTGTTTTGTTTTGATTGTTGTGGACCAAATGCAAAGAAATGGACAAATGGACTTAGACTTTAGGACTTCCCCTATGCAAATTTGGAGTCAAAGAGCAACTAGGCATTGAGCCTTTAGAATGCTATAAATGCTTAAAAGAACTTTGGAAGGACCAATTTCTAAACTCTTGCTTGTTCATTCTTGATTTGTTTGATAGAACCTTTTAATGTGTGTGTTCTTGTGCTAGGGATTCCAACATTGAGCCTAATTGAGGAACCATTGCCATGAGATTCTAAGAGAGAGATCTAAGAGCCATTGAGGAACTCTCCAAGAGTTTGTTTGATTATGTTGATTGCTTGAGCTTACTATTATTTTGCTTGCACATTCCAAAGGATGGGAGCTACTTGGATCATCAATATGATCTCAAGAGAGGAACTCCATTTGTGGTCTTGTTTCTTATCCCTTACCTCTTGTATGATTAGGATTTTAGCTATTCTTCTTCTCCCCTCCACTCTAACCCAAAACATTTGTGAAAACATTTAACATTTGTTTTCAAACATTAGAAACCTAAGCCTTATGCTTTTGATTTTCAAACTTTTCATAACACTTATTTTGAATTGAACTTCTAAGCCAACTTTGACCATATTTTGTACATACTTTTCATTGGTAAATATAACTCATTCAAATGTCTTTTTGTGGTTTCAATGGCCACTTTCTTAATCAAAAAACTTTTTCATAACCTTTAGCTATTAGGTTTGAGTTATCCTTGAGGTAGATGTAATACTCACCTATATCCTTGGTGATGGACAATGAGTCTTCCATGCTTATTATAGGGTTAACCCCTCACTAGCATGTTGGAGCTATCCTCACATGGTGGATTTGTGGTTTTAGGTTGAGTTTTCTCCCTTGGATAACAAAAGACCTTAAGGCTTTTGTACCAATCAATTCACCAACTCATTTTGAGATTTTTACCCCGAACTACGAGGTTTTGATCCTAATCTTTTTTAAGATGGTACGTAGGCAATGGGTTTCATCCATCCGAACACAAAATGTAAATAAACTTGTATATTCTTTCTTCATCTCTTCAATCATGTTTGCACAAATAAATTTTCTCAAAATACCAACCTTACAACCAATATGAGAAGGGCTCCCTAGGAGTACCTAGGATGTTTTTGGTGCTTAAAACCTTCCAATTGCATAACCAACCCCCTTACCCAGATCTCTGACATTTTTACTAGTTTTTGATTCGATAAAAATTTTAGGTTTTTGTTCGCTTTCTAACCATTCCTTTGGATAAATAGAAGTGCGGTGGCGACTCGACTTGTATGGTTTACCTTGGATTTAGTCAATATCTCTAATGGTAACGAATACCCCACTACACATGTAAAGCAAATGGCAGCATCTCATGCCAATCTTTATACGTAACAACCATCTTCTAGATAATCTTCTTGATATTCTTAGTAGCAGCTTCAACAGCCCCATTCATCTTGGGTCTATAAGGAGAAATGTTATGATGTTCTATCTTGAACTCGCTACACATCTCTTTCATCATCTTGTTGTTCAAGTTAGATCCATTATCGGTAATGATCTTGTCTGGCACACCATAACGACATATGAGTTGATTCTTGATAAACTTCACGACCACCTACTTAGTCACATTTGCATATGACGCCGCTTCGACCCACCTGGTGAAGTAATCAATTGCTACGAGAATAAATTTGTGACCATTAGACGCTTTCGGCTCTATCATGCCAATCATGTCAATTCCCCACATAGATAAAGGCCATGGTGATGAAATCACATTCAGGAGTGTCGGAGGAATATGAATCTTATCCGCATAAATCTGACACTTATGGCCTTTCTTCACGTATTTGTAGCAGTCAGACTCCATTATCAGCCAATAGTAGCCTGCTCTCAACATCTTTCTAGCCATGTCATGTCCATTGGAATGAGTACCAAATGAACCCTTATGGACCTCAGTCGTTAACAGGTCTGCTTCGTGTCTATCAACGCATCTGAGCAGAACCATATCAAAGTTTCTCTTATAAATCACATCGCCATTGAGGTAGAAACTGCCTGATAATCTTCTCAAAGTCTTTCTATCTTTCACCGATGCCCCAGGAGGGTAAATCTGGTTCTGAAGAAAACACTTAATATCATAATACCACGACTTGTCATCTTGCACTTCCTCTACTGCAAATACATGAGTTGGTCTGTCCAAGCGCATCATAGTGATATTGGGAACTTCATTCCAGAGTCTAACCACAATCATTGAAGCAAGTGTAGCAAGAGCATCTACCATCCGATTCTCATCTCGAGGAATATGATGGAAGTCAACCTCAGTAAAGGCTGATTCGTCTCCCATTCACCCTTAATCTGATTAACAATAAGGGCTGAATCACCATAAACATCGAGATGCTTGATCCTAAGATCAATACATTCTTCCAATCCCATAATACAAGCCTCATACTCAGCCATATTATTCGTGCATTTGAAAGTTAGCCTCGCTGTAAAAGGAAAATGTGTGCCCTGAGGAGTAATAATCACTGCCCCAATACCGTTTCCATATTGATTTACAGCGCCACCAAACACCATGCTCCATCTGGAACCAGGTTCTGGCCCTTCGTCGAGCGTAGGCTCATCACAATTTTTCATTTTTAAATACAGAATCTCCTCATCTTGGAAGTCATACTGAACAGACTGATAATCCTCAATTGGTTGATGTGCCAAGTGGTCAGCCAAGATACTACCTTTTATAGCCTTCTAAGCTCGATACTCAATATCATACTAAGACAACAACATCTGCCAACGGGCAATCCTCCCAGTTAAATCAGGCTTCTCAAAGATATACTTGATTGGATCCATTTTGGATATCAACACTACGCCAAAAACTGGAATAGACAGCGCACCTTAGAGGGCGCTTTATTACAAAAGCGCTCTCTAAAGTGAAGCGAAAAAATAAGGAGCAATAGACAGCGCACTTTAGAGGGCGCTTTTGTAATAAAGCGCCCTCTAAGGTGAAGCGAAAAAATAAGGAGGAGATAGAAGGACAACAATACATGGCGCATTTTAGAAAGCGCCCTCTAAGGTTACCCTTAGAGGGCGCTTTTAATAAAGCGCTGTTATAAGTCCATGTGCATTTCCAGTTTATAAAGCGCTTCTTGAAAGCCTTAGAGAGCGCTTCCATAAGCGCCCTCTTAGGCCCCCTTTAGAGGGCGCTTTTTTTCCACAAGCGCCCTCTAACGTCCCCTTTAGTAAACATTAAAATTATAACATACTGCGCGTTTTGTTATTTCACTCTCTGTTATTTTCGTTCTTTTTCACGTTAGGGTTCTCACTGCTACGATTTTCGCTACTTGTAAGGCGTTCTCCTTCCACCTCTGTTAGATCTACGACGTTTCCTCCTTCTACCAATCAAAGGTACACGATGCATACATTACTACTTGCACTATTATTTTGTTTTAGCTTTGCCCCATTTCAGTTTTATGTTATTGTTGTCTATGCTACGTTTGTTTCGTCCTGTAAAGTTTCAATATTCATAGTCATTTAAATAGTTTGGGTTTATTAGGCAATTGACGGTTGGTTTTTAAATTGCTGGATTTGATATCACTATGAATCACATTCAAAGACTGTTGTTAGGGTTCGGTTATGGTTGCATTATAGAGACATTAGAAACCTTTGATTCTAGTAACTTAGCGTACATAGCGTAGCTAGTAACTTAAGAAGTTTAGGTATGGATGTTATTTGATAGAGTAAATGGAGACATGAATGCCCTGCACAGAGACTAACTCAATAAAGCGAAATTGTTTTGTCTCATCCCATTTTTGGTTTCTCTTCTGAAATTGTTTTTTGTTTATTCTAATTAGTAATGGATAATACATGGATGTCTTCCGATCGATTGTTTATTCTAACTTTTTTTGCAAGTGGATCTTAATAGGGTGGGATACAAAGATGAGTCTTTTATTCTAGCCTCTCAAGCTAGACAAGTGTTCTATGTCAATGATCCGAAAAGTACGAAATGGTCTATAGTTCTTTTTTCCAACAAAGTAATTGATGAAAACACTGGAGATCAAGGTGATATTGATGTTGAGATTGAATCGTTTACCAGAAATGATCAAGATGAGAATATTATATCAAATGATTCATATATTAGAAATGATCATAATGAGGGTATTTGGATCAATCCAACCGTCCGTGTTGTTAAGAGACATGTAGAACATATTCCAACCAAGAAAAGAAAGAGAACTTAGTGAAAAAGGTACAGGTCAAATGATTTTAATTGTTTTCTTTATTACAGGTAAAATGACTTTTATGATTTTAATTGTTTTTACATTTGTCATCTGATTTTAATTGTTTTCTTTATTACAGGTAAAATGGCTATTATGAAGTCAATCATTCGTGCAAGGGGCAAGGGATACTTCAAAGTATCAATTGATATTTGTTTAGATGGAGATGTTCCATTGTCGTCAAGCCTCATTCGCATAGATGATGATGCTGGATATTTGAAAGTATCCCTCTACGACAATGGAACATGTCCATCTAAACAAATATCAATTCTATCTTCAAAAGATAAGGGACCAAAAATATAAGGGGATTACGCAGCAAATCGAGTCAGTTGCATAAAAAAAAAAGGTATAAACACAATTATATGATATTTATACATAGAAAATGTTAATTCTTGATCTTATACTTCACCTAACTAATTTTATGATATTTTAGGTTCATGCTATTGATATTGAACAAAAAGAGGTTGTTGCTAAGAAGACTGCTGCTAGCAAAAAAAACATACATCTCAGAGATGCTTTTTCTACTTAGTTTTATTTCTTTTTAAGTTATGAATTGGTTGTATATTTAGAATCTTTAGAAGTTAAATGATTATATATCAGTGGATTGTTGTATATGTATGGATTGTTGTATATAAGGCTTGTTGAATGCAATGTGTGAAAAAGGGCTTCAAATTATACAGTTTTGGGTGTACTGCTTCAATATACAGGTTGTCTAAAATAAATAAAAAAATATAGCGCTTTTTAAAAAAAAAATTTAAATAACCACCCACTTTAGAGGGCGCTTCCCAAAATAAGCGCCCTCTAAACCCTTTAAATTTCAACTTTAGAGGGCGCTTTCCAGTAAAAGCGCCCTCTAAACCCTTAAAAGTTTCCACTTTAGAGGGCGCTTTCCAGGAAAAGCGCCCTCTAAACCCTTAAATGTTTTCACTTTAGAGGGCGCTTTCTTTAAAAAGCGTCCTCTAAAGTGGCCCTTAAAGGGCTTAAAGAGCCACTTTAGACAACGCTTTCACCAGGAAAAAAAGCGCTGTCTTTACCTATGCCAGCGCCAGATTAGAGGGCGCTTTAAAGCGCTGTTATAGGCCAAAAAAAGCGCCCTCTTTTCCCTTATTTGGCGTAGTGCAACCAAGTCGTATGATTCAACATATACTGGCGTAAGCGCTTAGCAGCCCAAGCCAAAGCACAACATGTTTTCTCGAGCATCGAGTATCGAGATTCACACTCAGTGAACTTCTTACTCAGGTAGTAGATAGCATATTCCTTTTTTTCCTGATTCGTCTTGCTGACCAAGGACACAACCCATTGAGTATTCAAGAACTGTCAGATACATAATCAATGGGCTCCCTTCCACAGGTGGAGACAGAATCGGAGGCTCAGACAAATACTTTTCAATACTGTCAAAGGCCTTCTGAAAATCCTCGTTCCAATCTTGAGACTGATATTTCCAGAGGAGCTTGAATATCGGCACACATGTGACAATCATGTGGGATATGAATTTGGAAATATAATTCAAGCGGCCGAGAAAACCTCTGACTTGCTTCTCACTTTTGGGCGCATGCATCTCTTGTATTGCTTTGACCTTGGCAGGATCAACCTCAATACCTTTCTCGCTGATAATAAAGCCCAATAACTTGCCGGAACAGACTCAAAATGTACACTTGTTAGGATTCAGATGAAGCTTGTACTTCCTCAATCGCTGAAAAAGCTTCAACAAGTGCTCTACATGTTCAACTTCCGTTCTTGACTTTGCAATCATATCATCGACATATACCTCGATCTCCTTGTGAATCATATCATGAAACAAGGTAGTCATAGCTCGTTGGTACGTGGCTCCGGCGTTCTTCAAACCGAAGGGCATCACTCGATAACAGAATGTTCCCCAAGGTGTGATGAATGTTGTTTTCTCCATATTCTCGGGTGCCATCTTAATCTGATTATATCCGGAAAATCCGTCCATAAACGAGAAGACATTGAATTTAGCTATATTATCTACCAACATATCAATATGTGGTCGAGGAAAATCATCTTTCGGACTAACTTTATTCAAGTCTCTATAGTCCACACACATTTGGACTTTTCCATCTTTCTTAGGTACGGGCACAATATTGGCCACCCATTGAGGATATGTAGAAGTCACCAGAAACCCATGATCAATTTTCTTATGAACTTCCTTTTTGATCTTCACTGCCATATCAGGATGAGTTTTTCTGAGGTTCTGCTTCACAGGCACGCACTCAGGCTTCAAAGGCAGGAAATGTTGCACGATATATATATCCAGACGAGGCATGTCTTCATATGACCAGGCAAATACGTCGACATATTCTCGTAGCAACTTAATCAACCCCTTCTTGACGGATTCTTCCAGGAGTGCCCCAAGCTTCACTTCTCACACACAATCTTCAGACCCCAAGTAGACTGTTTCCAGATTCTCAAGATGCAGCTGAATGATCTTCTCTTCATGATCAAGTAGACGGGTAATCTCGTCAGGAATCTCTTCAACATCATCTTCTTCTGCCTCAAATACAGGGAATTCAATGTTGGGAGATGGTGTTGGATCATTATGTGCAATGGGTTTGATCAACCTGCATAATGGTTTTGGATATAAAAGAGATTTTAGAATTCAAACAAGGCAAATCATTATGCAGATGAAAAGATTGATTTTATTCTTATTTTTGGGTTTTATGTGATCACCAATTTCATGCAAAAGCGAAAAAGGGAAAATAATTGGAAAAACAAACATTTAACATGAATTTATTGAATGAAAATATCATTGTATTTATGCGTCAACAATGTCATCACTTCTCCTTTTGGCATGGGAGAAGGGTTTTTAAACACAATGAACATTATTTTGACTTATGGATAACTGTTGGAATATCAACAGCGACCCAATTATTGCAGACCCCTCCAGGGATGATGAAGTTGCCAGAATCCTCTTCATCCTCTTCCAGAATGGCAGCAACCTCTTCATCTTGACCAGTGTGGATGAATCCACCACTCTTGAACAACCCTTTCTTGTTGAAGGCACCAGAAGAATAGCCTATGCCAACCCGGGATTTGTTGTCTTCCAGCTTAATCATTTGCCCCAATCCAGCAGTTGCACCATGCTCAATGGCCAACTTAGCATCTCTATAGGATGCAAATGAAGAAGTTCCTTTCTTAATAGGCTCATCAATAGATAAATCTTGGAACGGCGTTCCAACTTCATCCTCAGCATCTATATAAGAGAAAGAAGACAAATGGATAACCAAGAGTGCCTTTTCTCCCCCTACCACCACCAACTTCTTGTTTTTAACAAACTTCAGTTTTTGGTGTAGGGTGGATGTCACGGCGCCTGCCTCGTGAGTCCATGGTCTGCCCAAAAGACAGCTATACGATGGGTGAATGTCCATGACCTGGAAGGTGATCAAGAAATCACTTGGTCTAATTTTGACTGGGAGCTCAACCTCTCCAATCACGGTTTTACGGGACCCATCGAAAGCTTTCACTACCACTCCACTCTGCCTCATGGGAGGCCCCTGATATGATAATTTTTCAAGAGTGGACTTTGGCAACACATTCAATGATGACCCAGTGTCCACCAGCATATTGGACATGGCATCATCTTTGCAGCTCATAGAGATGTGTAGTGCCAAGTTGTGGTCTCTTCCCTCCTCAGGGAGATCAGCATCACAAAAACTCAAATTGTTACAAGTGGTGATGTTTGCAACAATACTGTCGAATTGCTCAATAGTGATGTCATGATCCACATATGCCACATCCAACACCTTCTGCAGAGCTTCTCGGTATGGTTCTGAATTCATCAACAAGGATAGTACAGAGATCTTGGACGACATCTGTAGAAGTTGAGCTACCACGTTGTACTCACTTCTTTTGATGAGCCTCAACATCTCATCACAGTCTTCCTTCGTATTGCCACTCTGGCCAACAAAGACAGGAGTTTTCAACGTAGAGGTAGGTTTGGCAACAAGTGCCGAATTCGGAGCGTTCACAGCAATCCCAACTGGGCGTTCAGCATAATCAGCAGCATCAGCCCTTCGAACGTCAGCTTGAGATTTCGGCGGAGCCGAGAAAACACGGCCTCTATGGGTTAAGCCGCTGACGTCGGCAATATTAACAACATATGTAGAGGGCAGGGGAACCTCTTTCCCATCCTCTAATGCCACAACATTGTAGCGATAGGGAACCACCTTCTCGAAAGAGTATGGCACAGGGCCAGTTGGCTTAATGGTCAAAGAAGGAGAAGCCTTTTGCTTGCTACCATCATACTTGATAATAACAGGCTCAGGGATCTGAAATACTGGAGAAATTACATTGACTTCATCAGCATCTTCATCAACATTTCTGCTCTAAAGTATCTCAATGACTCCTTCATCCAGCATTTCTTGAACATCTTTGCGCACTTGGCGACATCCTCTTTGATTGACAGAGCAAACTCGGCATTTGTCGTGGTCGTGCTCGTAATGACTGTACTCACACAGTAATCTATGCATCTCGACCAGAGATTGTCGAATATGACTGACATACTTGACTTTGTGTTTACCAGGACAGCCCTGGACCATGTTGACAGATTTCCCATGCTCGGGCAATGAGTTTTTCTTCACATTAGGACCTACGTTCTCGAAACACAGAATGCCACATCTCACAAGGTCTTGAACCTTGGTCTTCAAAGGGTAGCAATTTTCCACATTATATCCGGGAGCACCGGAATGATAAACACAATGTAATTCTGGCTTATACCACCACTGAGGATTGGTAGGTATAGCCGGTGGGTCTCGTGGTGTAATCAACTTCCTCTCTATCAAAGAGGGATATAACTCTGCATACGTCATCGGAATAGGATCGAAGGTGACCCTCTTCCTCTTGTAACTTGTGTTGGCTTGATTACTCTTTCGAGGCTGGTAGGCCTGCTGTTGAGAACGGTGTTGTTGTTGTTGATATTGCGGATGTGATTGTTGTTGATTATTGTTGTGATGCTGGTACTGCTGGTTATCTCTAAAAACAGGTGCTATATGAGCCACCTGATGTTGGTTACCGACAGGACGCACAGTCTTCCTCCTCACAGAGGGTCTTCTCGATTTCACATGGGAGGTCACAACATGTGCCTCACCATCTTTCTTCTTCCCAAACGTCCCATACCGTTTGGCAGAAGAGCCTTCTTCTCTAGTCAGGCGCCCTTCCCTGACCCCTTCTTCCAGACGCATCCCCATGTTCACCATCTTGGTGAAATCGGAAGGAGCGCTGGCAATCATCCGCTCATAATAAAAAGAACTCAAGGTCTTCAGAAAGATCTTGGTCATCTCTTTCTCTTCTAGCGGGGGCACGATCTGTGCTGCTACCTCTCGCCACCTCTAGGCGTACTCTTTGAATGTTTCCTTGTCCTTCTGGGACATGACTCTCAATTGATCCCTATCGGGAGCCATATCCACGTTATACTTGTATTGTTTGACGAAGGCCTCACCAAGGTTGTTGAAGGATCGAATGTTCGCACTGTCCAAGCCCATATACCAACGTAGGACAACATGGGAGAAACTGTTCTGAAAGTAATGGATGAGCAGTTGGTCGTTGTCGGTCTGAGTCGACATTTTCCTGGCATACATGACTAGGTGGATGAGAGGGCAAGTATTTCCCTTGTAGTTTTCAAATTCAGGGACCTCGAATTTCACAGGGATCTTCATATTAGGGACCAGACAGAGTTCAGCAGCAGACTTGCCAAAAAGATCCTTTCCTTTGAGAGTTTTCAATTCCTTGCGAAGCTCAACAAATTGATCGTTCATAGCGTCCATCTTTTAATAGACATCTGGGCCCTCAGACGGCTCAGAATGATAGATGGTATCGTCTACTCTGGGCATAGTATGCACGATAGGAGGAGGAACAACAAGGACCGAGCTAGGTGCTGGCAGAGAAGCAAGGTGGGTGCAGGACCCTCAGGCGTGAAATTAGGAGGCATCCCCCACGGGAATCCGGCTGGCATGCCCGTTGGAGCAAAGTGTGCGCTGGCCGCAGGCACAGTTGATGAGACAATCTCGGAGATGACTGTCCTCTGGGGAGGAGTTAAAGGTGTCAGAGAAGACTGGCTCTGGGCAGCCATGAATGACTCCATCAGGGCAGTCAATCTGGCTACTTCCTCCTTCAGCTCACGGTTCTCTTGTTCCAAATGATCCATCAGTCTTGAAATGTTGGCTCTGGTGTAGTACCGGTGAGTCAGCTTGTCTTCAAAATAAATGAAGAATACAGAGTTAGACCATAGAACAAGAAGCCTGGAGCAAAACCTACTGATGCACATGATGCATGCAATGCTTGTGCATATGATTTGTTTTTATTTATCAGAGGAACTTTTAGAGTTCTATTTGCAAATATTGGAGATATTAAACATTTATCACATATGGAAATATCATATCAAATAATATCTGGAAATATTTTTACACCAAAGAAGTACAGTCTTGGTAACCAAACACAAGAGGAAAGGAAAATGAACATCCTATGGAACCCTAGAAGCAATCATCTAAAGCTCTAGACACAGGAAGATAAGATGCACGAAGCCTCTTCACCTCCCTCTCATAGGCTGCCTCCATGTCTGCCTTCTTTTTGGCTAGTCGATCATACTTCCTCTTCCAAAACCTGGAAGACTGAGGAAGTAGAGAAGTCCATGCATCATCAGGATCATTAATAACCTGGTGCTCGAGAAACTCTATTAAAGCATCCTTCTCCCTGATCTGTTGAAGCAACTCCTCTCTTTCACGGATCCAAGCACGTGAACGATCTTCGTCTATCAACTTATCTACTCCTTGGTCAGGGAGGGTTGAAGGCCCAGCCACAACCAAAGGTGTAGGTCCTGGATATTCGTAAGGCATCAGGTACTCGGAAGGCTCCAAAGCGATACAGTTCTTCGGACCTAGCTCCTTCCTTCCTTTCCTATGGATCTTGCGCAAAGCGCGGACCATCTCGCCCTTCAAGCCTTGGCGATCTTTACCCTCCTGAAAGAACATACCCTCTAACAGAATGTTATTGGGTTTATCCTTTAGGGGGAACCCAAGCTGACGACGTGCCAAAATAGTGTTGTAGTTAATCCCTCCACATGTACCGAGAAGAGGCACATTGGAGAATTCACCACAAGAGTCGATAATCTGCACATCATCATACACATGGTTGTACCAAAAGATATCATCATTAGTGAGAGACATAAGCCTCGTGGACCACCGTAGACATCCTTTGTTCTCCTTGAAGGCGACCGTCTGCGACAAGTGCGAAATAAACCACTTGTACAACAGAGGCAGACAACACACAATGGTACCACCACCCTTTACATTCCTCATATGCGAATAGAAATAAGTGTCATCCAACAGAGTCGGAACGGGATTAAGAGTAGAGAAAATCCTGATGGCGTTCACATCCACAAACTTGTCGATGTTGGGGAATAACACTAGCCCATAGATGAGAAGTACAAATATGGCGTTAAAGGCGTCCTCACTCATGGCCTTCCAATATATAGTAGCTTGAGCAAAGAGGAACTCAGAAGGGAGACCTTGAATTCCAACTTTGGTAGTCATATGAGCACCAACAAGAGATTCATCTATATGTAACATATCAGCTATCTCTTGAGAAGTAGGAATACTCTTTAAGCCACTGAACGACAACTGGTCTAAAATAGGTATACCCACAAGGTAGGCATACTCCTCAAGTGTGGGAAAAAGCTGAAAATCCGGAAATGTGAAGCAACCGTACAAGGGATCATAAAACTGCACCAATACACTCATCAATCCTTCGTCCACTTGAGTAGTCAGAAAAGACATAAGCTTCCCAAAACGAGCCTTGAAACCCAAGGGATCTACTACATAGGATGTCAAATTCTTTAGCTCTTTCAAGTCGGGTTGTCTGAAACTATACTTCTTTGTATTCCTTCTTTGTCTTTCCATGTCTGAAAATTTGCAAATAGACCTCTTAAATTCCTTGAAACTTTTCTCATTGTTGATGATATGGATGCAAATAGGTGCATGAATGCATGAATGCAACAATAACACTCAAGGATCAAGCAAAGCACACCAAACAAAGGTCATGGGATGGATCATGTCATCCTTAATATCAATCATCCATTTTGGGGGATTATGGTTTACACCTTATCAACACCCAAGTTCCATTGATATTAAGGATACATGAACGGATCAACCATGAATCAAGGGTTTGTTGCAAGTCTCGAGCATGGGGTCTCGGTTAAGAACCACCCAAAGGGAGTGTACTAGGGTTTAAACCTGCCAAACATGTTCTACAAGAGGTTTCCATAGTCATCATCCCATCTTTCGAATATTATCGGAGAAACGACTACTCGTATTCCAAAAATATTCTCAAGAGAGACTCTTATGAGTGTAGTATCGCGTAACAATCGTATCAAATCTTACACTTAAACGACTTCCGCACTACATCCTAAGAATAGGCCAAGATGGGCTTTGTAAACTAAGGTCCTTAGCTTCGAACGTCTATATTGGAAAGAGTAATGTCTAACCACAACTACTTGTGTGACATTATTGATCCCAACATGACTTCCACCAAGTGAATGGGCTTGCAAGTCAACTTGCTAAGGAATAACTCCACACAAGTTAACAAGACTATGCCATTCTCCTATCCTAAGTGCACTTGAGTTCGGGTATAGAACTCATCTCACAAAGATCACCAAGCATACAAAGAATTAATATTCAAGCAATTCAATCATTACTTACAATTTAGTAATCCCAAATTGCACAAAAATATGTCACAAAATAATATACACATACAATACAACAAAATATGAAAAGTAGGAAAAACCCACTAGGAAAAGTCCCCAGCAGAGTCGCCACTTTTCTATAGTGGGGTATTCGTTACCATTATAGATATTGACTAAATCTAAGGTAAACCATATAAGTCGAGTCGTCACCGCACTTCTATTTATCCAAAGGAATGGTTAGAAAGCGAACAAAAACCTAAAAGTTTTATCGAATCAAAAACTAGTAAAAATGTCAGAGATCTGGGTAAGGGGGTTGGTTATGCAATGGGAAGGTTTTAAGCACCCAAAACATCCTAGGTACTCCTACGGAGCCCTTTTCATATATGTTGTAAGGTTGGTATTTTTTGAAAATCTTGTTTGTGCAAACATGATTGAAGAGATGAGAAGAGAATATACAAGTTATTTACATTTTGTGTTTGGATGGATAAACCCATTGCCTACGTACCATCTTAAAAAGATTAGGATCAAAACCTCGTAGTTCGGGGTAAAAATCTCAAAATGAGTTGGTGAATTGATTGGTCCAAAAGCCTTAAGGTCTTTTGTTATCCAAGGGAGAAAACTCAACCCAAAACCACAAATCCACCATGTGAGGATAACTTCAACATGCTAGTGAGGGGTTAACCCTATAATAAGCATGGAAGACTCATTGTCCATCACTAAGGATATAGGTGAGTATTACATCTACCTCAAGGATAACTCAAACCTAATAGCTAAAGGTTATGAAAAGTTTTGATTAGAAAGTGGCCATTGAAACCACAAAAGTATTTGAATGAGTTATATTTACCAATAAAAAGTATGTACAAAATATGGTCAAAGTTGACTTAGAAGTTCAACTCAAAATAAGTGTTATGAAAAGAAAGTTTGAAAATCAAAAGCATAGGGCTTAGGTTTCTAATGTTTAAAAAGAAGTGTTAAATGTTTGCACAAAAGGTTTGGCTTGGGTTAGAGTGGAGGGAAGAAGAAGAACGGCTAAAGTCCTAATCATACAAGAGATAAGGGATGAGAAACAAGACCACAAATGAAGTTCCTCTCTTGAGATCATATTGATGATCCAAGTAGCTCCCATCCTTTGGAATATGCAAGCAAAATAATACTAAGCTCAAGCAATCAACACAATCAAACAAGCTTCTTAGATGATCCCCAATGTAACTTGTATCTTTCACTTTGGATAAACATGGCATTGGTTCTTCAATTTGAGCTCTCATAGGATTCCCTAGCACAAGAGCACACACATCAAAGAGTTTTATGAAGCAAATCAAGAATGGACAAGAGTGAGTTTAGAGGTTTGGTCCTTCTAATCCATCTTCAACATTAAAGTCCTTTTACTCCAATTTGCATAGGGAAAGTCCTAGAAACTAAGTCCATTTGTCCATTTCTTTGCATTTGGTCCACAATAATCAAAACAAAACACAAGCACAATGGTATATACACAATTATGTGCTCAAGTGAGCAAAAGGCAAATTGCATTAACATAAACATGTGCTCAAGTGAGCAAAGAGGAAAAGCAAATGAATAATATGTACAAGAATAGTAAATTGCATAAATGTAAAGAGCAAGAAGTAAATGTTAATGGTTAATGGTTAATGTTAGTAGTTAGTGTGCCATAAGGCAAATTTAACGCTATGTTAAGCAATCGTAATTGGACTTATGTAGAAGTCACAACTATCTGAGGCCGGTCAATAATAATGTAGGCAACAACACAAGTTAGAGGTCTTGATTAATGAATCAAACTCCAACAACTTGCCATACCAAAAAGAAGATGAGAAATGATCTTGTATTGATTTAGGTCCTTTGCATGATTTAGAAAACAATCTATCCTTAATGCAAAGTCATTCACTTGATCCATGATCAAGATGAATTAGATTTGAATCAAGGAAGATTAAACCTCCCTAATCAATACTAACCAGCAATCTTTAACTCATTGATCAAAAAAAAGAAAAAAGAAGAAGGAGAAGGATATTAAAGTGCATTAAATGAAATGAAATGTATTAATCAACAAGCTATGACCAAAGATAGAGAAGATTAAGGTCAAACAATATAAAACAGAAGCAAAATGAGAATTATAAGTCAAGAAATAAACAAAATATTTTTGGCATTTTTAATATGTAAAATAAAACTTGAATTAAAATAATAAAGAAAGGTCAAACTTCAAATTCACTTCAAATCAACTTTGAAAAGTCCAAGTGAATTATCCCAAGTTCAACAAGGTCAAATAAAGTTTGACAAAACATTTCAGCATTTTTGGAAGTCATAAATTATTTTAAATCAATTACAAATGCATAAAAACAACCTAATTGAACTAAAATCTCAAATAAATCTCAAATCAATTAATAAATTGATGCGAATATTTTTCATAGATCTATCATCATTCAAAGAGGTTGAGAAAATATTTTTATATTTTTTGAATATCAAAAACTATTTAAAATGAATTAAAAATACCCAGAAAAGAGAAAATTACTAAAAAATAGCAAATGATAAAATAAAAAATATTAAAAATCATTTTTAGAAACTAGAAATTAAAAGAGAAATAATGCAATTGGTCCCATAATTTTTGGACCAATAATGAAAGAGATATGGATTTTAGAAATAAAATGGAATTAAAAGAGATAAAAGAAAATAGAAATCAGAAATTTAAAATTAGAAAAAAGGAGAGGCATTGGATGATGGCTCATTAATTGAGCTGGCATATCACAAGGCTCTTAGGCGCGCATCCACCATGGTCCAAAGTCAACTGAATCACATAATGAATTAAAATAAGTCATAACATCCAATGGATCTGATTAGATCTGGAAGTATGATCCAACGACCACGACTTAATCTGGCAAACGGACGGTGGTCAGCGCCACCGTCTTCTCCGACTAACTTCGGTGAGAGTTCAGAATTGTAGAGGAAAAAATGTGCATGAAAAGCCACGATCCAGGTACCATTCGAAAGGTGGAGTGATGTACATCACTCCTATGCCACTCAATTCCACTCTAGATCCCTATTGAGAGAGAAATCAGAGATGGAACTTTGGTGGTGTTCAACTGAACTTGCTTGATTTCAAAAATTAAGAACACAACAATGATGCCTCTATGCAGAGGACTTCAGATCACATAAAATCAAGGTAAATGGAGCAATATATATGCTGTTTCGAAGCAAAATGCAGTTGAGCAAAACCTTTGAATTGTGAAGAATTGAGTCACTATCTTTGAGTTCTTTTACAAACAGGAGCTTCTATGAATCAAATGAAGAAGGTTTAGGAACTATGGATCTTAAAAATCTATCGATGGAATTGAATTTCAGATCTGAAATTTTTGAAGAAAAGAGAAAAGTTCCTTTGGTGAGGGTTGGGTTTTGAGTTCAGCAGAGGTTTAGGCGCCTTTAGGTTGAGAAATGAGAGCTCACATGCCATGTATTTATAGCCAAAGCCATGCTGAAAGTGTGATTTCAAATTTGCATGAATGGAAAGGGCCTCCATGCATGGGCCTGTACAATTCATGCATGGCAATTGAATCAAGTTTCCCAAAATTCACTAAAAAGTTCTCCTCTTCGAAAATGATATTTCCATAATTGAAACATATGCTTATGGGTAATGGTTGGAAAGCTTGTTGCATAAGGAACAAATGCTATCTTGATCAAAACTCCAATAGGGCCTTGGAAATTAACGAAATTTGAGCTTGAAGTGAAGGGTGTAAAACATGCATATGTGAAATTTCCAAATTTAGCAATGTTCAAGCCCCTCTGTCTCAATGATGCAAGCTCCAAATGATATAATCTTCAACACGAAAGTTGTAGATCGTTTCAAGACAATCAAGTTGGACTTAAATTTTGCATCATTTGAATTTTTAATGAAGAAGTTATGGGCACTTGAAGTTGGACTTTTTCACATTTCAATGCATTTGGCCCAAAGTGACCTATAATGTTTTGCATTATCACATGTATTTATTTTGGGATTTTGAAATTTTTCTCAACATAACATTTGAAGTAGACACATTAAGCTTTCCAATTCATTAAGTCTAACCTCAAAATAATGGAAAATGAATGAGTTATATTCTTAGGAAGTTGACCCAAAATTAGGATTTCAGTCAAAATGACCTATAATGTTTTGGAATGGATGATGACCTTCCAAGATTCAAATCAATTTTTGATGAACATAAAAGTTGTTCATATGGTTCTTAAGAACATTTTTTCTCTTGGGGTTATCTCCATTTGACCAACACATAAAAAGTTAGGTCTCAGTGTAATTCAAAATAGTAAGATGAATTGACTTATCAACTTCTCAAGTCCAAAACTCATATCTTGATGAATTGATGATTGAGTACACTCAAATAAGTTAAAATATGCATGAAATGATGAATTAAAGAACTTCCCTTGATTGTATTTGACCATGGTTTGAGGTTGCTTAATGAGTAAGGCACAGTTGATGAACAAATGAATTAGGGTTTCCTTGGGAAACGAACCTCAAACCTCTTGATTTTCTTTAATGAAAATGATGAATTGAGATACTTGGGAGGCATATTTAGTGGATGAGAGATTTGGGAAACATTACCATGCTTGCTTCCATCTCCTCTTGACCATATCAATGCACATAGGATCTTCTTGAAATTTTTAGACCTTGTGATTGCTCAAGCTACAAACAAGAAATGTTAGTGACATGTTTTTGTGCTTTTGGTTAGGAAATAAATGAGAAAAGCAATAATATACAATTCAAACATGCTTGGTGATCTCAAACCACTCACAAGAGGTCCCACCCAAAGGCAAAGGGAACCAAGATGTTTATGATCCTTGAGGCTATGCAAATGTAATGTTATGATGCCATGAGGGATCTTAGGGTCAAAATTAGGGTCTTACAGAAATCACTCTGACCTATCTTCACAGGAAGGTCCACCTCACCAATCACGGTTTTGCGAGAACCATCAAATGCTTTGATGATCACGCCACTATACCTCCTCGGAGCTCCTTGGTACGACAATCTGGAAAGAGTTGACTTTGGGAGTACATTCAATGAAGAGCCAGTGTCAACCAATACATTTGACAGAGCATCCTCCTTGTAGTTCATTGATATGTGCAATGCTAAGTTGTGATTTCTACCCTCCCCGGGAAGTTCTTCATCACAAAAGCTCAGATTGTTGCAGGAAGTGATGTTAGCCACAATATGATCGAACTGATCCACTGTAACATTGTGCTCTACATATGCTTGTTCCAATACCTTTTACAATGCTTCTCTATGCGCTTCAGAGTTCATAAGCAGAGACAACACTGAAATCTTGGAGGGAGTTTGGAGCAGCTGCTCCACCACATTAAACTCGCTCTTCTTGATTAAATGGAGTACCTCTTCATCATCATAAGGCTTCAAACTGCTGGATTCACCAGACTGACATCTTGGAGCACTAATTGGATCAACTGCAAGCACTTCATCCTTCTTACTGATAGATACATCTTTTAAATTCTTCAGGAACACCGACCCAAAAACGCGACCGCTACGGGTCACCTTCGTAACATCAGCAATGCTCACAACAAAATTGTTGTAGGCAAAGGAAACTCTTGACTATTCTCTAACATAGTCACATTATACTGGTACGGGACAGCTTTATCGGATGCATACGGGACTGGACCCGCTAATCATATTACCAACAACGATAGCGATCTGTTGCTGACACTGTTATTGGTGCTGCTGTCGAACTAGATTACTACTCTCTCTAGAGTCTTGAATACATGAACTATTACACTCACGTCATCACCCAAGTGACGGGACTGGAGAATCTGGATCATACCTTCATCCATCAACCTCTGGATGTCTCTTTTCACAACCCCACAACCTCGGGGGTTAACACTGCAAATTGCACAACCATCATGGTCATGTTCACAATCACTTACCATAAAAATATCCTTGTGCATCGTGACCAAAGACCTTCTAATGAAATGGACATCATATACCTTAAACTCCCCAAGACAGCCATTTACCATGTTAACAGAAGGATTACCATGAGCATGTAGCGGGTTTGCTTTGACATTCGGCGCACGGTCCTCAAAGGACACCATCCCACTCTTGACCAACTTATGGACTTCGTACTTCAGGGGGTAACAGTTCTTAATATCATGGCCAGGAGCCCGTTGTTGAAAGGCACAGTGAAGCTCTGGCTTGTACCACCATGGAAGTGGTTCAGGAATCTGTGGAGGATTTCTTGGTTGCAGAAGGTTCTTGAGAACCAATGATGGATACCATTCGGTATAAGTCGTAGGAATCGGGTCAAAAGAGACCTTCTTCCTCTCAAAGTTCTGTTGTTGTTGATTACTATTAGTTTTATTATTGTTGTACTTGTTTGTTCTTTCTTGTGGAGGTTGTTGACGTTGTTGTTGAACTGGCGTTGATTGATTATTTGAAAAGACCGGAATAACAGATGATACTTGATGATGCTGTTGACGGGGTTGTGGGCTCCTTCTGATATGAGGCCTCCTCCGTGTTGATTCTAAATGTTGGCATCAATCTTGGTAAAACAAAGAGTGTTCACAAGATGTTATGTGTGATGTCTTAACATAAGATATCCTATGTAAAGGTTGTTGTAAAGGTTGTTGTAAGATATCCTAGGGAGCCCTTTTCACATTTGTTGCAAAGGTTGTTGTTTTTTTTTTCAAAATTTATTTGTGCAAACATGATTGAAGGGATGAGAAAAGCGTGTATGTTTATCTAATGTACTACTTACTAAAAGAAGGGTCAAAAGAAAATGACTCGCACGGACGTCGCATCCACTGCATACGTATCTCATCTGAATCTGAGAATCAGAGTCTTCGTAGCTCGGCTACCTATGGGTTAAAGAGGAGTGTGCCCACTAAGACATCACGTCTTATGCCTACGTATCTCATCTAGGATGATAATAAGAGCAAAACGTAGTTCGACTACCTATGGGGTAAGGGTTGTGTTTTGGGGTGAACGACGTTACTACGCAATCTACCGGATGCTCGACCTTTGGAGACTTACTCGCCTGTAGTAGAAGGAGATAACGTGTTCTTAGGAGAAGAAAAATCAATGAGTTTGGGGTGTTTAGAGATGCTCATGCAAAAGGGCAGTCCTAGGTGAAGGAACCGCGCTACCTTAAATGAGATGCCACGAGAGGCTATACGAAACCTAAGAAATCGGTAACATGCGGGAAAAGTAAAGGGATCGAGAGATCTACCGTACAGATAAAGATCCGAAGTAACAGCAATTAGATAAATAAGAAACCCAAAGACTCTTCCAAACTAAACATCACCAAAGAAAGCGAGTCAGTATAGGTAATCGGAATAGATCTCCAGGTGGTATCCCACAAATAAAGTGGAACACCAGGCAAGCCATCTCTGTAAGAGTCATATGAGCCCTCACAAAACAAAACTCAACAAAAAGCAACCAAGGGTAGGAGGCCTAAACCTCTTGTCAAACATATGCATCAAAAGGGTATCAAATTCACCCATAATACCTCATACATTCAGAGCATTCAAATTAAAAGCATAAAGTAATGGGAATAAGGCAAACATGACTGGAGAGATCGAATGAAATTGAATTGCCCGGTTGGGTTTGCAAAGCAATCTGAAGGTTTATATGAGAGGAAATT
Source organism: Lathyrus oleraceus (assembly GCF_024323335.1). Taxonomy (NCBI): domain Eukaryota; kingdom Viridiplantae; phylum Streptophyta; class Magnoliopsida; order Fabales; family Fabaceae; genus Lathyrus; species Lathyrus oleraceus. The sequence goes on from NC_066580.1 coordinate 211,116,762, forward strand.
GGTTCTTTGCCGATGAGTTCCCTTCAGTCTCTGGATGTTGCTCTGAACTCTGTTAGCTCTTCTCTCACTATCTTTTTCCCTGCTAGGGTAATAGGAATAGAATTCCTTTTGTTTCACTGAAACTCTGAATTTATAACCTGGTTTTTGTGGACCTGTGGGCTCAAATGAGAGAGACCCAAGTCCAAAAAATTTCTGTTATATTTTATTTATTTATTTATTTTTTATTAATTTTTTTTCCTTCGTTTTTTTATTTTTTTTATTTTTTTTATTTTTAAACACGTGGGCTTCGCCTAGCGAGCATGACAGTTCAACAAATTCCTCTGAGCGTAGGTGATTCTGGTGGCTTTTCTTGGGACTCGCTAGGCGACCCATTCTGCTCGCCTAGCGAGCATGGCAGCTCATGAAAAAACTTTTTCTCCTTCAAGATTAACGTTTTGACTGACGAATAGACCCCATTTGAACCTGTTGGAAGTATCTCAAGCCATTCCCTTGTGTTGACTGATCATCTAAATAGAACCCACAAAGTGTCTTGGATGATACTCAAGCTTCAAACAAAAGATGTTAGTGACACATTTTTGTGCTTTTGGTTAGTAAACAAAAGTAAGAGAAACAATGATGTATAATTCAAGCATGCTTGGTGATCTCAAACCAATCACAAGGAGTCCCATCCAAAGGCAAAGGGAACCAAGATGCTAAAGATCCTTGAGGCAATGCAAATGCAATGTTATGATGCCATGAGGGATCTTAGGGTCAAAATTGGGGTCTTACAGATGCCCCTATTTAAGGTCATTCTAGCCGGAGAAGTGAAGGTTAAAATCTTTGTCTCGACGGGGTAGAATGGGCTTAAATAATAACAAAGGGACCAATTTCGGTCCCTAAGAGACCTCATGATGCAAATGTAGGTATGAAAAATGGTAGCACTCTGTGGAGATATGTGTCCACAAAAGCAAAGAAATCAGAAGCCATTGATAATCCATATGAGCAATTCACTCCATGGGACCAAGACCCTGGGGACTCTCCTGGGGATAGAAAAGTGATAAAAATGCGCGAGCAGGTCACGACTCAAAGCGTGGGGAACAAAATTCCAAAGGGAAAAGATCCAATGGAAAGACTCGAGCTGACTCAAAGATGCATGTATTGGGGAATATGCCAATACAGTAAAAAACTATCCATAACGGATACTTCGGATAAAATCCGGATGAAAACAATCCACTAAGGGACTTCGCTGGGGATGTCCACAAGGACACTCCTGGGGAAGCAGCGGGACGAGGTATTACCGGTTACTGGGTAATAAGCTCAAAGAGACATGTGATCTGAACCCCAGGTATGAGGGTGAGAGATACAACATGCTCTGGAAGAGATGAATATCCAAGATCGACATAAGGGTGAGAGATATCAAAACTTCAAAACGTCTGAGGAAAACCTAAAAGGTATACTTCAACTCAGGGACTCTGACTCCACAGTGGACAAAAAGTCATAATAGGGAGCAGAGAGGAAGGAACACCAGGGATACCGGTTACTGGGCATATAATACATGACCAACCAAGGCGTGAATTGGGGAATATTCCCAAAACACTCATCATCCAAAAGAGGGCTAAAAGCACACTCGATTACAGGATGGATATTCGACTCCACAAAGGGGATACGAATCTTACTCAACTAGGGAAGAACAAAAGGCTTCAGACCCGAGAGTGCATGAGATATACTATCTATTACCGTCAGAACATAGATAATATACTCGCATGGACAATTATCCACAACCGGTTACTGGGTTAGTAAAGGATAAATCGACCAAAAAGAAAAGGCATCGGGATATCGAAACTAGGTATATAATGATGACCAATTCAGGGGAGAAACAATCGTTACCAACAACAACAAGGTAGACAAGAGATGGCCCGCTAGGGATAAATTGCGTAATCAAGGCAATTATCCAAGCAGATGAGGGGATATCATCACCGAATATTGGATGAAGATAATTGTCACCAATTAAAGATGAGCAAAAATAGTTACTCTGCAAAAAGGGAAGAAATAGGGTTTACGACTACCGGTATGAGGGTAGAGAAACACAGACTCCGCCGGGGATAGTAATTACTAATTATTGAGAAATTATTCATTTACCACGGGGAAACAAGAAAAGAGTCTCAAGAGACCGAACTAGGATCAAACTAGATAGGCACACCAAATCAAGACTTATCCCGGTGAGGATATAACTCAATGGGGAAAACCATCCCAATATATGTGTTGGAAAGGAACAAAAACAATCAACATCCACGAGGATATAACCCGGTGGGGAATATGGAAGAAAGGATAGACGCTTTCTGCTTATGGAGCTGACTCTATATGGAGAGATCAGACACACACATCTGCTCGGGGAAGTATATCACCAAATAGCAGGAGACAGCAAACAACGATATATGGCAAAGAATGCAACATGAATATCTGAATGTTATAATTATGCATGAATATGCGTGGTTTATGTATGATGTATGCTGACAAACAGACATATCTAACACAACCAGGTCCAGGAATCAACCACCCGGTACTACATCTCAAGAGAGAAAGCCAAGTTCACCGGAGAGTATCCAATCTGCTGGGGATCAGAGATACCAGGAAGCAAAGAACTCTGCAAGGGATGAATCATCAATCATTCCAGTTGGGGACGAGAGTTATCACATACAAGGTCCACCACACCAACAACTCTACTGGGGAATCTATCCGAGGAGATAAAGGATTTATCGGGATCAACCACCAAATACCGCTCTTGCCCAAAGAGATCCAAGTTGCTGAGGAAGAAAGATTGCTACTCTGCTGAAGGGAAGAGAGGTGACTCTCAACAAGCAATCCACTTGGTAGGATAAACCACAAGGGGTTCCGGAGGGAGGAGATACAGTCATGCCAGGAATATGGACAAAAATCTTACCCTGTTGGGGATCGTACCACCCTTGGGTGAGCACTGAGGATCTCCTAAGTATCCTTTCGTCATTGTGAATGTTCACTTTGTTTAAAAACAAATTATAAAAAATTTGATCGTTTAAAACAATGATATTTTCTTAATCAAAACATGCAAAACATTTGTTGAATAGAAACAGATAAGAGTGCCAATAATTGGATAAAAGGCTCAAATTTATTTGATAGAATGGTAGTCTGCGAATGGCAAGACTCCATAGATCTTTACAAATTTTAAATTGGTGATATATATTGGAAACGGGCTACATTGAACATAATGACCATTTCTCCACCAATTCTGAATCCGATGTATTTGAAGCTTTCGCTGATAATGAGCAAGAATCTCTGACGGACGACAGTTGTAGAACAAAGTCTTGTCAGGATGCAGTTACTTGCCAAATCCCTAATTTTTGCCTAGATTGCCCCAGGATGAGGTACTCAATCTAGCGGGATACCTATATTTATTTTTCATGTCTCTAACTTTTGCCAGGATCGCCCTTTCGGGTTTTCAATTCACCGATACGCTCATTTTTGCCTAAGCCGCCCTTTCGGGTTTTCAACTTATCGAGCTATTCAGTTTTTATTTTTTAGGCGAAGTATTTCTTGACTGCATCTGAATTCACAGGACGAGTGAAATCCTCCCCATCCATAGTTGTAAGTATCAAAGCACCGCCTGAAAAGGCTCTCTTAACAACATACGGACCCTCATAGTTTGGAGTCCACTTGCCCCTGGAATCGGGCGCGAAAGACAAGACTTTCTTGAGCACAAGGTCACCTTCTCAGAACAGACGAGGCTTGACCTTATTATCAAAAGCTTTCTTCATCCTTTGCTGATATAACTGACCGTGGCACATGGCAGTCAATCTCTTCTCTTCAATCAAGTTTAGCTGGTCATAACGACACTGAACCCATTCAGCATCAGTCAACTTGGCCTCCATCAAGACTCTCATTGATGGGATCTCCACCTCTACTGGGAGTACAGCCTCCAATCTTGATTTAGCGATCGTGTCGTCAACGTACACCTCAATCTCCTTATGCATCATGTCATGGAACAAGGTAGTCATAGCTCGTTGATACGTGGCTCCGGCGTTCTTCAAACCGAAGGGCATCACTCGATAACAGAATGTTCCCCAGGGTGTGATGAATGTTGTCTTCTCCATATCCTCGGGTGCCACCTTAATCTGATTATATCCGGAAAATCCGTCCATAAACGAGAAGACATTGAATTTAACTGTATTGTCTACCAACATATCAATATGTGGTAGAGGGAAATCATCTTTCGGATTAGCTTTATTCAAGTCTCTATAGTCCACACACATCCAGACTTTTCCATCTTTCTTAGGCACGGGCATAATATTGGCCACCCATTGAGGATATATATAAGTCACCAGGAACCCCGCATCAATTTGCTTCTGAACTTCCTCTTTGATCTTCACTGCCATATCGGGATGAGTTCTTCTGAGCTTCTGCTTTACAGGCATGCACTCAGGCTTTAGAGGTAGGAAATGTTGCACAATATCAGTATCTAGACCAGGTATGTCTTCATATGACCATGCAAAGACATCAACATATTCTCGTAGCAATTCAATCAACCCCTTCTTGACAGATTCTTCTAGAAGTGCCCCAATCTTTACCTCTCGCACACAATCTTCAGACCCCAAGTTAACTGTTTCCAGATTCTCAAGATGCGGCTGAATGATCTTCTCTTCATGCTCAAGTAGCCGGGTGACCTCATCAGGAATCTCTTCAACATCATCTTCCTCTGCCTCAAATACAGGGAATTCAAAATTGGGAGATGGTGTTGGGTCATTATGTTCAATGGGTTTAGAAATCAACCTGTATAATGATTTTGGATATGAAAAGCTTTTAGAAATCAAACAAGGCAAATCATTATGCATATGAAAAAGATCGATTTTATTCTATTTTTTTAGGGTTTTATGTGATCACCAATTTCATGCAAAAGCAAAAAGGGAAAATAAATGGAAAAACAAACATTTAACATGAATTTATTGAATGAAAATATCATTGTATTTATGCGCCATCAATGTCATCACTCCTCCTTTTGGCATGGGAGAGGGGTTTTTAAACAAAGTGATCATTACGTTGACTTATGGACAACTGTTGGAATATCCACAGCGACCCAATTGTTGCAGACCCCACCAGGGATGACGAGATTTCCAGAATCCTTTGTATCTTCTTCTAAAACGGCAGCAGCCTCCTCATCTAGACCAGTGTGGATGAAACCTCCACTCTTGAATAACCCTTGCTTGTTGAAAGTACCATAAGAAAAACCTATGCCAGCCCGGGACTCGTTGTCTTCTAACTCAATCATTTTTCCTAAACCAGTGGTTGCACCACGCTCAATGGCCAACTTTGCATCTTTGTAGGAAGCAAATGAAGAAGTTCTCTTCTCAATAGGCTCAACTATAGATAAAGCTTGGAAAGGGGTTCCAACTTCAACCTCAACATCTATATAAGAGAAGGAAGACAAATGGCAAACTAGGAGAGCCCTTTCTCCCCCTACCACCACCAGGTTCTTGTTTTTTCACGAATTTCAATTTCTGGTGTAGGGTGGATGTCCATAACTTGTAGGGCGCCTGCTTCGTGAATCCATGGTCTGCCTAAGAGACAACTATATGATGGGTGAATGTCCATAACTTGATTGGGAGATCAACTTCCCCAATCAAGGTCTTACGAGACCCATCGAAAGCCTTCACAACTACCCCACTCTGCCTCATGGGAGGCCCTTGATATGATAGTTTTGAGAGAGTGGACTTTAGCAATACGTTCAATGATGACCCAGTGTCCACCAGTACATTGGACATGGTGTCATCTCTACAACCCATAGATATATGTAATGCCAGGTTGTGATCTCTTCCCTCCTCAGGGAGATCAGAGTCACAAAAGCTCAGGTTGTTACTAGCAGTAATGTTTGCAACAATTCTATCGAATTGCTCCAAAGTGACATCGTGGTCCACATATGCCACATCCAAAACTTTCTGCAGAGCCTCTCTATGTGGTTCTGAATTCAGAAGCAATGATAATTCTCTTGTTCTAGGTGATCCATCAGTCTCGAAATGTTGGCTCTAGTGTAGTATCGTCAATCATATACAAGAGAAAAGGAAAATAATCATCCTATGGATCCCTAGAAACAATCATCCAAAGCTCGGGACACAGGAAGATAAGATGCGCGAAGCCTCTTCACCTCCCTCTCGTAGGCTGCCTCCATATCGGCCTTCTTTTTGGCGAGTCGATCATACTTCCTCTTCCAGAACTTAGAAGACTGAGGAAGTAGAGAAGTCCATACATCATCAGGGTCATCAATAACCTGATGCTCAAGAAACTCAATCAACGCATCCTTCTCCTTAATCTGCTGAAGCAACTCTTCACGTTCACGGATCCAGGAACGTGAACGGTCTTCGTATCTCAACTCCTCTACTCCTTGATTAAGGAGGGTTGAAGTCCCAGCCATAATCATAGGTGTAGGTCTCGCATACTCATAAGGCATGAGATACTCAGACGCCCTCTTCCTAACCCAAACAGTGTAAGGCTCCAAAGCGATGCAATTCTTAGGACCGAACTCTTTCCTTCCTTTCCTATGAATCTTGCGCCAAGCACGGACAATTCTAGCTTTCAGGCCTTGGGGATCTTTACCATCCTGAAAGAATACACCCTCTAATAGAATGTTATTGGGTTTATCCTTTAGGGGGAACCCAAGCTGACGACGTGCCAAAACAGGATTGTAGTTAATCCCACCACATGTACCAAGAAGAGGTACATTGGAGAATTCGCCACAAGAGTCAATAATCTGCACACCATCATACACACAATTATACCAAGAGATATCATCATTAGTGAGAGACATAACTCTCGTGGACCACCGTAGACATTCCTTGTTCTCCTTGAAAGCGATCGTCTGAGGTAAGTAAGAAATATACCCCTTATACAACAGAGGCAAACAACACACAATGGCGCCACCACCCTTTGCATTCCTCATACGCAAAGAGAAGTAGGTATCGCCCAACAGAGTCAGAACGGGATTAAGAGTAGAGAAGATCCTAATAGCATTCACATCCACAAACTTGTCGATGTTGGGGAACAATACCAATCCATAGTTTTTTATTTTGTTTTTTGTTTTTTTTTTGTTTTTTGTTTTTTGTTTTTTTTAAGCACGCGGGCTTCGCCTAGCGAGCATGACAGTTCAAGAAATTCCTCTGAGCGTAGGTGATTCTGGTGGCTTTTCTTGGGACTCGCTAGGCGACCCATTCTGCTCGCCTAGCGAGCATGACAACTCATGAAAAAACTTTTGCTCCTTCAAGATTAACGTTTTGACTGACGAATAGACCTCATTTGAACCTGTTGGAAGTATCTCAAGCCATTCCCTTGTGTTGATTGATCATCTAAATAGAACCCACAAAGTGTCTTGGATGACACTCAAGCTTCAAACAAAAGATGTTAGTGACACATTTTTGTGTTTTTGGTTAGTAAACAAAAGTAAGAGAAACAATGACGTATAATTCGAGCATGCTTGGTGATCTCAAACCAATCATAAGGAGTCCCACCCAAAGGAAAAGGGAACCAAGATGCTAAAGATCCTTGAGGCAATGCATATGCAATGTTATGATGCCATGAGGGATCTTAGGGTCAAAATTGGGGTCTTACAATCCCAAAGATCTTATCATAGGAGATCCAGATAAAGGAGTCACTACTAGATCAATGGAAGTAATCTCAGATGGTTGCTTTGTGTCAAAGATTGAACCCAGAAATATCAAGGAAGCCTTGGCTGATGAGTTCTGGATCAATTCCATCCAAGAGGAGTTAGGCCAATTCAAGAGGAATGAAGTATGGGAGTTGGTTCCAAGACCTGAAGGAGTAAATGTCATAGGTACAAAGTGGGTATATGAGAATAAATCTAATGGACAAGGGGTTGTTACTAAAAACAAACCTAATTAGTAGCTCAAGGATATACTCAAGTTGAAGGAGTAGACTTTGATGAAACATTTGCTCCTGTAGCTCGCCTTAAGTCCATTAGATTATTTCTTGGAGTGGCATGTATTCTGAAATTCAAACTGTTTCAAATGGATGTAAAAATTGCCTTCCTGAATGGCTACTTAAATGAAGAAGTATATGTTGAACAGCCTATAGGATTCACAGATCCAAATCTTCCACAACATGTGTACAGAATGAAGAAAGCCCTCTATGGGTTGAAGCAAGCTCCCAGGGCTTGGTATGAGAGACTCACAATGTTCCTCACTGACAATGGATACATGAAATGAGGTATTGACAAAACTCTGTTTGTGAAGAATGAAGGAGGGAAGCTTGTGGTGGCACAAATATATGTAGATGACATTGTATTTGGTGGAATGTCAGAACAGATGGTTGAACATTTTGTTAGACAAATGCAATCTGAGTTTGAGATGATCCTTGTTGGAGAACTGACCTACTTTCTTGGGCTACAAGTCAAACAGATGGAAAACTCTATCTTTCTATCTCAAAGCAAGTATGCCAAGAACATTGTGAAGAAGTTTGGCATGGAAAATGCAAGCCATAAAAGAACACCTGCTCCTACTCATATGAAAATCTCCAAAGATGAAAATGGTGTTAGTGTAGATCAGAGTCTATACAGAAGCATGATAGGTAGTCTGCTATATCTCACAACAAGTAGACTTGACATTGCATTTGCTGTAGGTGTTTGTGCTAGGTATCAAGTTGAACCAAAAGTCAGTCACATAAACCAAGTGAAGAGAATATTGAACTATGTCAATGGCACTAGTCACTATGGGATGTTGTATACTCATGGATCTGGATCCATGCTGACTGGTTACTGTGATGCTGACTGGGCTGGAAGTGCTGATGATAGGAAAAGCACATCTGGAGGATGCTTCTTTTTGGGGAACAATATGATTTCATGGTTCAGCAAGAAACAAAACTGTGTATCTCTATCCACTGCTGAAGCTAAATACATAGCAGCTGGGAGTAGCTGTTCTCAACTGGTCTGGATGAAGCAAATGTTGTCTGAATACAATGTCACACAAGAAGTCATGACATTATACTATGATAACCTGAGTGCCATAAATATTTCCAAAAATCCTATTCAACATAGCAGGACAAAGCACATTGACATTCGTCATCACTTCATTAGAGAACTTGTAGAAGAAAAGATCATAACTCTGTAGCATGTCACTACTGAAAAGCAATTAGCAGACATTTTCAATAAAGCTTTGGATGCCAATCAATTTGAATGTTTAAGGGGGAAGTTAGGGATCTGTGTTCATGAGAACCTATAACAAGCAAAGGAATTTGGATTTGTTCATCCCAGAGGATATTTCTGACTGGATGAAGTGTATTGTGGCAAAGACTGGTCTAATATGGCTGAAGATGTGTGGATGCTGAAGTTTTTACTGGTTTTTATGGCAGTCCTCATTGATGCCTGTTTGTAATATTTTGGGCTCTTAATGAGTTCCTTGGATTTGTTCATTATCTCAGCTATCACAGCTGTGTATGATGATGGTTTGTACTGCTTAACTATTATGTTTTAACATGTTTAATGTTATAACATTTGTCCTAACATGCTCTGATAGACTAATTGACATTTATTTTGTCTAATTGGTCACCTTTGGTCAATTTTGACTAAAAAGGGGGAGAAGTATTAATGTGGAATGTGGAAGCAGTTGTGGACTGGTGAGTTGTATGTAGCTGAACTGAGGGACAACGATTATTGAAGGAAGTGCATAGGTGCTAAAACAGAATGTTGTTCTGTTGACAAATGTCAAAGAGGATGTCTGAGATGGTGCACAGGTGTTGATTTTGAAGCAAATGTCAGAATGACATTCTGGCCGGTACAGGTGATGTGGTTACAGTAGCTGTTATGTTCATGGAGATGTTTAATGTATGCACAGATTTAGGGGGAGAAGGAGTACCCTTGTACATTTGTGTGTCTTACTAGTTGCATCCATAACTAGTAATTCTGTTTTTGTTGCACAGATATAGGGGCAGGAGAAGTACCATTGTGCATGTGTGTATTACTAGTAACTATAGCTAGTAATTGTGTTGCTTCTGCTGCTGTTTAAACTACTGTTGTGTTGTTGAACTGCTGATAGTTTACCTTCTGAACAAAAAGGACAGTAAAATGTTATAGCCAAAATTTACCAAAGTGGGAGTTTGTTGATTATAAGTGTTGGCAGCAATTTTTGTAAGAGAAAGAGTGTTCATAAGATGTTATGCGTGATGTCTTAACATAAGATATCCTATGTACCTGCTGGAGTTCAAGAACATGTTCATGCAGGATTGTTTCAGAATGTCATACACAAGGTCATGGCATCTGATATGGGATGTACCTGCTGGAGCTTAAATGAAAGACACGTTCATGCAGGATTGTTTCAAGATGTCATACACAAGGTCATGGCATCTGATATGGTTGTACCTGCTGGAAGTTATAAAAGGAATTATGGAATTATGCAGGATTTTTCCAGGATGTCAGACCCGATGTCATGACATCCTGTACACAGAACATTCAATGTGAATGTCTGGTGTTTTGTGATTGCACAATTAATGGCAATCTATGTATGAATGAAGATCTGATTAGCTGGCGCATTCAATCATGGATTACAACCTGATTTACTTATTTTCCAAGGAGATCTATCCAGCTGTTATGAAAAGATTTAATTGGAAAATAGATTTAGGGTTTTCAAGAAGTTCAAGCCCAACTGAAAGCTTCTATAAAAAGGGACTTAGAAAACCTGTTTTACAACACAACCAATACTGAGCGAAATATAGAGAGAGAGCTAGGGTTTGTGTCTCTTTAGTCGTGAGACTTGTAAGCCATTCAAGTCATCTTTTGATGATTGAATTGGACTGATTTGTGGTTGTAATTTGTCACTCTAAAGCTGTTAAGCAAGAGTGTGTGTCTACTTGATCAAAGCTGTGAAGCAAGATCAAGTGTGTGTCTTCTTGATCGAAAATGTTAAGCAAGATCAAGAGTGTGTCTTCTTGATTGAAACTGTGAAGTAAAATCAACAGTGTGTTATTGAAAAGTGTTTTCTTTTCTCAAGGGATTATTGTTAAAGATCATAGGTGTGGTTGTAGGGAAGTGAGTGGGTTCTCTTATCTAAGAGTGCTTAGGTAGAAATTGCACGGGTAGAGATTAGGTGAGAAAGACTGTAACTTGTTGAAGTGTACGGAGAGTCTTTGAACTGATTCTATTTTAGTGAATTTCCTTCCTGACTTGGTAGCCCCAAGATGTAGGTGAGTTGGAGTGAACTGGGTTAACAATTGCTTGTGTATCTTGCATTACTTTTCTCTATCTTTATTCTGTTTGCATTACTCAGATATCAGTGTCGTAACATTACCTTCGACATCTCATATCTGATACCAGAATTTCACTCTGCCTACCAACGGATACTGCATTAGTCTCACCTTCTTTCTTTTTGGAAACCCACTACCATACTTCTTGCTAGACGAATCCTGTTCTTTAGACAAGCATCCCTCTCGGACACCTTTTTCTAACCTTATCCCCATGGTTATCATTTCGGTAAAATCACTGGGGGTACTAGCAATCATCTGCTCATAGTAAAATAAGCTCAGGGTCTTGAGAAAAATCTTGGTCATCTCCTTTTCTTCTAAAGGAGGGTTGATCTGAGCAACAAGCTCTCTCAATCGTTGTGTATACTCTTTGAACGTCTCCTTATCCTTCTCAGACAATGACCTCAACTAGTCCCTATCTGGCGCCATATCAACATCATATCTGTACTGCTTCACGAACGCCTCACCCAAATCATTGAACGCGTGAACACTCTGTAGCGGGAAACTCATGATCATCAAGCTATTGACAAGCTAGAAATCAATTAACAAGAGTCGCCACCGCGCTTTTGTTGTTTCCAAGGGAAAAGGGAAAAAGTACGAGCAAAACCCAAATAGTAAGAAGTTTTCAAATAAAAACTAATAAAAATCAGAGATCACAGGTAAGGGGGTTGGTTACACAGAGGGAAGGTGTTAACACCCAAAGTGTCCTAGGTACTCCTAGGGAGCCCTTTTTGTGTGCATATGTATTTTGTACAAAGTGATGTTTACAAACAAATAGAATGGGGGATGAGAAAAGAATTCATTAATTATATTTTTGTGTTTGACAAGATCGTCGGTCTTGTGCCTACGTGTAGCGGGGTATTCGTTATCTTTAGATTTATTGACTAAATCAAAATTAAATCATACAATTCGAGTCGCCACCGCACTTCTATTTATCCAAAGGAAAGGTTAGAAAGCGAACAAAAACCGAGAAGTTTTATCAAATCAAAAACTAATAAAAATGTCAGAGATCTGGGTAAGGGGGTTTGTTATGCAACGAGAAGGTTTTAAGCACCCAAAACATCCTTAGTACTCTAAGGGAGCCCTTTTTACTACTGTTGTAAGGTAGGTTGGTATTTGTGAAAATTATTTGTGCAAACATGATTGGGGAGATGAGAGAAGAATGTACAAATTATTTACAATTTTGTGTTTGAATGGATAAACTCATTGCCTACATACAATCTTAAAAAGGTAGGATGAAAATCTCGTAGTTAGGGGTAAAAATCTCAAAACAAGTTGGTGAATTGATTGGTCAAAAGCCTTAAGGTCTTTTGTTATCAAAGGGAGAAAACACAACCTAAAACCACAAATCCACCATGTGAGGAGAGCTTCAACATGCTAGTGAGGGGTTAACCCTATAATAAGCATGGAAGACTTATAGTCCATCACTAAGGATATAGGTGAGTATTATATCAACCTCAAGGATAACTCAAACCTAATAGCTAATGTTTATGAAAAGCTTTGGCAAGAAGTGACCGTTGAAACCACAAAAACAATTGAGAGAGTTGTATTTACCAATGAAAAGTATTTACAAAGTAAGGTCAAAGTTGACTTAAAATTAAATTTAAAATAAGGGTTATGAAAAGAGTTTGGAAAATTAAAAGGATAGTGCTTAGGTGTCTAATTTTGAAAAGCAATGTTAATGTTTGCAAAAAAGTTTGGCTTGTGTTAGAGTGGAGGGAAGAAGAAGAATGGCTAAGGTCCTAAACATGCAAAGATGAAGGAGGAGAAATAAAACCACATTGGAGTTCCCTTCTTGAGATCATAGTGATGATCCAAGTTGTTCCCTTTCCTTTGGAATTAGCAATCAATAAGAAAAGAACTCAAGCAATCAAGCAGATAAAAATCAAGCTCCTAGGAATCTTCCAATAGCTTTTATATCTCTCACTTTAGATGCTCATGACAATGGTTCTTCTACTTGGGAAGTTTGGGATCCCTTGCACACAAGAACACACAAATCAAAAAGTTCCATAATGCAATAGAAAGAATGGACAAGAGTGAGTTTAGAATTAAGTCCTTTCCAAGTCTTCTTCTAGATTAATCATTCTAAAGGAATGAGGCCTAGTTGCTCTTTGACATTTTTTCTTCTTTTATAGCATTCTAAAGGCATGAGGCCTAGTTGCTCTTTGACTCCATTTTTGCATAGGTAAGGTCCTAAAGTCTAAGTCCTTTTGTCCATTTTGCATTTGGTTCACACAAACAGAAAAACAACACAAGCATTAACATAAACATGAGTTCAAGTGAGCAAAGGGAAAAAGCAAATTGCATTAACATAAACATGAGTTCAAGTGAGCAAAGGGAAAAAGCAAATGAATAAATGTACAAGAATATTAAATTGCATAAGGCAATTTAGCGTTATGTTAAACAATCGTAAGTGGACTAATGTAGTAGTCACACCTATCTGAGGCCGGACAATAAAAATATAGGCAACAAACACAAGTTAGAGACCATGACTAGTAAGCCAAGCTCCTACAGCTTGCCATGCCAAAAGAAAAGAAGGATGATCTTGTATTGATTTAGGTTTTTTTGCTTGACCAAGAAGCAACTTATCCTTAATGCAAAGCTATTCACTTGATCTTTGATCAAGATGAATTAGATTTGAATCAAGGAAGGTTAAACCTCCCATATGTCAAGACTAACCACTAATCTTTAACTCATTGATCAAAAGGAAAAGAGACGAAGAAGAAGAAGAATAAGAATGCACATGAATGGAATTCAAATGAAACATCCAACACACACTGATCAAACATGAATAGAATCAAAGTCAAGCAATTGTAAATAGAAGCAAAATGAAGCTTAAAAATCAAGAAACAAATAAAATATTTTTGGTATTTTTGAGAATTAAAATAATACTTGAATTAAAATAAACAATTAAAGGTCAAACTTCAAATCCATTTCAAATCAACTTGAAAAAAGTCCAAATGGATCATCCTAAGTTCAACAAGGTCAAACAAGGTTTGACAAATTTTTTCAGCATTTTTGGAAACCATAAACTATTTTTAATCAATTAAAAATGAATAAAAAATAACCTAATTGAACTAAAATCTCAAATAAATCTCAAATCAAATAAGAAATTGGTGAGAATATTTTTCATAGATCCATCATCATTCAAAGAGGTTAAGAAAATATTTTTGCATTTTTTGAATATTGGAAACTATTTAAACTGAATTAAAAATAACCAGAAAAGAGAAAATTCACAAAAAATATCAAATGACAAAATAAAAAATATTAAAAATCATCTCCAGAAACTAGAATTAAAAAGGGATATAATGCAATTGGTCCCATATTTTTTGGATTTAAAATGAAAGAGTTATGAATTTTTAAAATAAAATGAAATAAAAGAAAATATAATAGAAAAATCACAAAATGGAAAAAGCCTGGCACGTTAGATTTGATCTCATTAAATGACATGGCATATCCAAAGGTGGAGAGACACGCGCGCATGAAAGGCTTTAGGCAACTGAGAAACATAATGCATTTAAAATGGTCATAACATTGAAAGGCCCTGATTCAATTTGGAAATCATCATCAACAGCCCAAATTCAATCTGGCAAAGGGATGGTGGTGTACACCACCGTCTTCTCCGGCGAGCATGCTTGCTCCGGCCAGAGTTGCAGGTCATGAAATCTTAACCAAAATGGACGATCCTCATATCATTGGAAAGCTGGGGTGATGTACATCACCACTGTACCATTGGTTTTCACTCTAGACTCTCATAGGAAGAGAAATCAGAGATGGAAAATTATGGAGTTCACACTGAACTTGATGGATTTATGAAATTAAGCACACCAATCAATTGCCTCTTATGAGAGGACTTCAGAGGAACCAATAAACACAAGAAATGAGCAAGAACCAGTGAGTTTCTAATGAAAAAATTTTGAACAACAATCTTTGAAGTGCAAATCTATGAAGCACGATCTCTCCCAATTCTTGAAAGCAATGTGTTCTTGAGATGGAAATAGAGCTAGGCCAAGGAATTAGAGTCCAATAATCAACCAAGGAAGTTGAAAATTGGAATTGAAAAATTGAAATGAAATTGCAAAATTCCTTTAATGGTGGGTGAGGTTTCACTTCTGCAGCATGTAAGGCGCCTTAAGGTTGAATTTGAGTGAAGCTGAGCACCTCTATTTATAGCACAAAGTGATGCAAGCAAGGTGAATTTCATGTGTGCATGAAGTGAGGGCCTCCATGCATGGGCCTGTACAGGCACATGGGAGGCCCAAATGCAATTGATTTGGCATGCTGAAATGTAATTGAGCAGGTTTGGACGTGTAATTGAATTGGAGTGTGCATGAAGTTTTAACAATGTTTCCATAAATGCACATAAATCTTCTCCTCTTCGAAAATTAACCTTACCAAAATGAAACATGGCATTGTGGATAATGGTTGGAAAGGTCTTGACATGAGGAACAATTGTTATGTTGAACAAAAATCCATTTGGAAATGGGAAATTTTTGAAAACAGGCCTTGAAGTTCAATTTGCACAACATGCATATGAGAATTTAGCCAAAATGGACCAACTTCAAGCCCTTCTATTTCAATGATGGTAGCCTCAAATTACAAAACCTTTAACATAAAAGTTGTATGTAGTTTCAAGACAATCAATTTGGACTCAAATTGTGCATTATTTGGATTTTTTATGAGAAAGGTATGGGCACTTGAAGTTGGACTTTTTCACATTTCAATGACTTTGGTCCAAAGTGACCTATAATGTTTTGTATTATCACATGTACTTATTTTAATATTATGAAACTTTGTTCAACATAAGAAATTAAGTAGACATCTTAAAATTTCCAATTCATTTGATCCCACCTCAAAATAATGAAAAATGAGTGCGTTATGTCCTTGGGAAGTTGACCCAAAATTAGGGTTTCAGTTTAAATGACCTATAATGTTTTGAAATGGATTATGAGCTTACAAGCTTCAAATATATTTTTGATGAACATGAAAGTTGTTTATATGGTTCCTAAGAACATTGTTTCTCTTGGGGTCATCTTCATTTGACAAACACAGTAAAAGTTAGGTCTTAGTGGATTTCAAAATAGTTAGATGAATTAACTGATCAACTTCTCAAGTCAAAACTTCAAATCTTGATGAATTGAAGATTGAGGAAACTCAAATAAGATCAAATATGCATGAAATGATGAATTAAA
This sequence comes from Lathyrus oleraceus, assembly GCF_024323335.1. NCBI lineage: Eukaryota > Viridiplantae > Streptophyta > Magnoliopsida > Fabales > Fabaceae > Lathyrus > Lathyrus oleraceus. Next base: position 211,133,201 of record NC_066580.1, read on the forward strand.
TAACTTCACTTGATTGTATTTGATCATGGGTTGAGGTTGCTTCATGAGCAAGACATAGTTGATGCATAGATGAATTAGGGTTTCCTTGGGAAACAAGCCTCAGGCCCTTTAGTTTGCTTTGATCAAATTGACAAATTGAGATACTTGGGAGGCATATATGATGAATTAGAGCTTTGTGAACCATTTTTATGCTTGCTTTCAACTTCATCTGGCCACATCAATGAACATAAGGGCCACCTAGGAGCCTTGAATCACATGATTGCTCAAGCTACAAAACAAAAGATGTTAGTGACATATTTTTGTGCTTTTGGTTAGTAAAAAAAATAAGAAAAGCAATAATATATAATTCAATCATGCTTGATGGTCTCAAACTAACTCACAAGTCCCAACCCTAGGGTTAAGGAGCCAAGATCCTATGATCCTTGAGGCAAGATGCAAAATGCAATGATATGATGCCATGAGGGATCTTAGGGTCAAAATTAGGGTCTTACAACTGAGGGAGAAACAACTAAGGTATTACCGATTACTGGGTAATATTCTCAAAGACACATGTGATCAAAACACTGGTATAAGGGTGAGAGAACAACACGCTCAGGGATAATGAATATCTAAGACCGGTATAAGGGTGAGAGATATCAATCATCCAAAACATCTGAGGAAGACCTAAAAAGGTATATTTCAACTCAGGAAAAATTGACTCCACAGGGGACCGATGCAAATAAGTGAATGATCCAGAAAAACAAAAAAATAAAAGAAAGCAAAAAGGCAACTTCGGTATAGGTGACCCTCACAAAGTCATTTAAACTAAAGAATTGTAAAAAATTGCTACAAAAAGAAAAAGAAAAAGAAAAAGAAAAGCAGTACCCACTACTAGTTGGTTCAGAGGTATCTGGCACTGAACTCGGTAGGGCAGATTACGATCTAATCCCCCACAACTACAGTTGGGTCCAATAAAAGGGTTTACACATATTTATGTGCCAAAAACCCCAAGCTCTGATCATAATCACTAATAGGCCACTCTACTATGAAGCATGTACGGATAACGGGCTTAATGTGATTGTGCCTGAATGAAAAGGACACAAAAAGAGATGAAGAGGCAGGCCTAGGTATTGTGGGATAATATGGGTTGGTTAATATAGGAATGAAGTTTATATCCGTATTTGCGGATTAGTGTCATCATGGTACCCTTAGTTCACTCAGTTAGTACCTATCACTGCATCCCGACTTGAACTTGGAAATTTTACCTGAAGCACTCGTTTACACAAATTTTCTTTTATGAGATTTACAATGTTTTGCTTGAGGACAAGCAAAGGTTTAAGTGTGGGAGAGTTTGATCACACTGAAATTTACCGTATTTTCGACTCCAATTTCACATGCATTCTAGTTGTTTTATTATCATTTTGTTGTGTTATTGCTATGTTTTTCTTTGTTTTCAGGTTTTTACTTTAATTAGAGCCCCGATCGAGAAAAGGAGCGAAAAAGAGCCAAAAACCTTAAAATTCAGCATTTTGTTCTTATGGACTACCCAATGGCGGGCGCCACAGACCAAGCCATAACGTGTCCAAGCTCAACTTTTCTCAACTCCCACGTTCTCCACTACCTCCACTAAGGCGCCTCACTTTGGCCTTGTGGCGAGCGCCATGGCCTTGTGGCGGGCGCCACAAGAGGAAAACAGTTTCCCTCCCTTTTCAAGTTGAAGGGCATCCAAGTCATTTCCATCGTTTTACTTGCTTATAATTAGAAACTTGAATTCACTTTTACAATCATCCAAACTTAGAGCAGAGGCAAACTCAAAGCAACTTTGTTTCACTTAGGCATATATTCAATTTTATAAAGTGGTAATCGCTTCGCATTGGAGTATGACCACAATTGTGTAATCAAGTTTGTGATAGAGTCTGTAATCGAGTTTGAAGCACTTTGGAAGGAAGTTAATCATGCCGCCATATTCATTTCCGCATTGCAATTTATTCAACCCTCCGATTGGAGTAGGTTTTTATTACTCGCCTTTACTTTTATTTATTTCTCGCACTCGCTTTTACTTTTATTTATTTCCCGCACTCGCTTTTACTTTTGTTTATTTTCCCGCACTCGCTTTACTTTATTTATTTTCCCGCACTCGCTTTACTTTATTTATTTCCCGCACTCGCCTTTACTTTTATTTATTTCCCGCACTCGCTTTTACTTTTATTTATTTTCCCGCACTCGCTTTACTTTATTTATTTTCCCGCACTCGCTTTACTTTATTTATTTCCCGCACTCGCCTTTACTTTTATTTATTTTCTCGCACTCGCTTTTACTTTATTTATTTCTCGCACTCGCACTACTTTTATTTACTATCCGCACTCGCACTACTTTTATTTATTTTAATGCACTTTTACTTTACCATGTCTAGCTAAATTTATAAGGTTAGAATGTAAGGATCGTAATTGAACCAGTAATCCGTACAATTGTTCGTAGAAACACTTAAGGGATATTTTAACTTTCAACTTAAGTTTTCCCGCACTTCAATTCCGTTGAGTAAGATCGAAAGTCGTCCAACGTCCTTTTAAACTTAATTGTTTTTAACTATTTCAAAAACAGCGAAAGCGCTTTGTTTAGTTCATTAGGAGATTTTAACATTAAGAAGAAAAGAGAATTTAAAACTATTTTCGGACGCGTTTATAAGTTTAGAGTCTGGTTCGTGAGAACCTCTTTTGGTTAAGAAATCCAGGTTATAATACTTTTCAACTTAGTCAAGATACTATATTTCTTAAAAATAGGTTTACTACTCTAACGCAATGCGCGCCTTTTTATAAGTGACAATAAGAGGGTTTGATTAGGGAGTACAACTCGGTTCTGAATACACGAAAGCGACAGTTCCTGTTAAATTAGGTCTTTTCAAAGTAGGAAACATTGCCCGTAAGTAGCTCTACTAGCAAGTACTTGGATTATCAATTAATTACGTGAATTACATTCGACCCTGTCTTTATTAATTAATCTTTATTTCAAACTTTACTTTTCATTGCACACTACAAAAACACTTATTTTGATTTCCTTTGATAAACACCATAACGACAGATAACGATAGATTGACACTTGGTCTATGTGGATTCGATAATCTTTTATATTACTCTAACGCGTTCGTATACTTGCGAAAAGCACGCATCACCCTTCCCTGACTCCTTCTTCTAAACGCATCCCCATATTCACCATCTCGGTGAAGTCAGAAGGAGTGCTAGCAATCATCCGCTCATAATAGAATGAACTAAAGGTCTTCAGAAAGATCTTGGTTATTTCCTTCTCTTCTAGCGGAGGCACGATTTGTGCAGCCAATTCTCGCCACCTCTGGGCATACTCCTTAAATGTTTTCTTATCCTTCTAGGACATGGCCCTCAATTGGTCCCTATCGGGAGCCATATCAACATTGTATTTTTATTGCTTGACGAAAGGTTCGCCAAGGTCGTTGAAGGAGCGGATGTTAGCGCTGTCCAAACCCATGTACCATCTCAGGGCGGCACCGGACAGGCTGTCCTGGAATTAGTGGATCAGGAGTTGATCATTATCGGTCTGATTCGAAATTTTTCGGACATACATAACCAGACGGCTAAGCGGGCAAGTGTTTCCTTTGTACTTTTCAAAGTCAGGCACTTTGAATTTGACAGGAATCTTGACATTAGGAACAAGGCAAAGTTCAGCAGCAGACTTGCCAAAGAGGTCCTTCCCTCTGAGAGTTTTGAGTTCCTTGCGAAGCTCAAGGAATTGATCGTTCATAGCATCCATTTTCTCATACACGTCCGGGCCCTCAGATTTCTCAGAGTGGTAAATGGTGTCATCTACTCTCGGCAAAGTATGCACGACCGGAGGTGGCACAGCAAGGACCAGGCTAGATACCGACAAAGAAGCAAACGTTGGGGCGAGACCCTCAGAAACAAAGTTTGCGAGCATCACCCAGGGAAACCCGGCTGGCATAGCAGTGGCGCAAAATGGGCACTTGCAGCAGGCACGGGTGAGGAAACAATCTTAGAAGTGATTGTCCTTTGGGGAGGAGTTGAAGGCGTTGGAGACGACTGGCTTTGGGCGACCAAGAAAGACTCCATCAGGGTAGTCAATCTTGCCACTTCTTCTTTCAATTCTCTATTCTCTTGTTCTAGGTGATCCATTAGCTTTGATGAGTGGCTCTGGTTTAGTACCGGTGCGTCAGCTTGTCTTCAAAATAAATGAAGAACACAAAGTTAGACCACTGAAAAAGAAGCCCTGGAACAAAACATGCTTATGCACATGATGCATGCAATACTTGTGCATATGATTTTATTTTTATTCAGAGGAACTTTTAGAGTTCTATTTTCAAATATTGGAAATATTAATCATTTAGATATATATATGGAAATATCATATCAATAGTATTTGGAAAAAAAATTACACCAAAGAAGTACAGTCTTGGTAACCAAATACAATACAAGAGAGAAGTAAAATGAACATCCTATGGAACCCTAGAAACAGTCGTCCAAAGCTCTCGAGACCGGAAGATAAGTTTCACGAAGCCTCTTCACCTCCCTCTCATAGGCTGCCTCCGTATTTGCCTTCTCTTTGGCGAGTCGATCGTACTTCCTCTTCCAAAACTTGTAAGACTGAGGAAGAAGAGAAGTCACCACATCATCAGGCTCGTCGATAACCTGATGCTCAAGAAACTCTATCAACGCATCCTTATCTCTAAGCTACGGAAGTAGCTCCTCTCGCTCACGGATCCAAGCACGCGAACGGTCTTCATCTCTCAACTCCTCTACACCTTGGTTAGGGAGGGTTGAAGGCCCAACCACAACCATAGGTGTAGGTCTTGGATAGTCATAAGGCATAAGGTACTCAAAAGCTCTCCTTCTCACCCACGAGGTATAGGGTTCCAAAGCAATACAGTTCTTCGGACCAAGCTCTTTCCTTCCCTTCCTATGAATCTTTCGCCAAGCGCAGACCATCCTGCCCTTCAAGTTTTGGGGATCTTTACCCTCTTGAGAGAACACACCTTCTAACAGAATGTTATTAGGTTTATCCTTTAAGGGGAACCCAAGCTGACGACGTGCCAAAATAGGGTTGTGGTTAATTCCACCACATGTACCAAGAAGAGGCACATTGGATAATTCACCACAAGAGTGAATAATCTGCACACTATCATATACACGGTTGTACCAAAGGATATCTTCATTAGTGAGAGACATAAGTCTCGTGGACCACCGTAGACATCCTTTGCTCTCCTTGAAGGCGACCGTCTGTGACAAGTGCGAAATAAACCACTTGTATAACAGAGGCAAACAACATACAATGGTACCACCACCTTTTGCATTCCTCGTATGCAAAGAAAAGTAAGTGTCATCCAACAAAGTCGGAACGGGATTAAGAGTAGAGAAAATCCTAATAGCGTTCACATCCACAAACTTATCGATGTTGGGGAATAACATTAACCCATAGATGAGAAGTACAAATATGGCCTCAAACGCGTACTCACTCATGGCCTTCCCATACATAGTAGCTTGAGCAATGAGGAAATCAAATGGGAGACCTTGAATTCCACCTTTGGTAGTCATATGAGCACCAACAATAGATCAATCTATATGCAACAAATCATCAATCTCTTGAGAAGTAGGGACTCTCTCCAAGCCACTGAACGACAACTGATCAAGGATAGGTATACCCACGACATAGGCATACTCGTCAAGCGTAGGTAAAAGCTGGAAAACCAGAAATGTGAAGCAACGGTACAAGGAATCATAGAACTGCACCAACACACTCATCAGACCTTCATTCACCTGAGTAGCAAGAATAGACAGAAGCTTCCCATGACGAGCCTTGAACCCCAAGGAATCTAATACATAGGATGTCAAACTTCTTAACTCTTTCAAGTCGGGTTGTCTGAAATTGTACTTCTTCGTATTCCTCCTTTGCTTATCCATGTCTGAAAAATTTGCAAATAGACCTCTTAAGTTCCTTGAAAATTTCTTGTTGTTGATGATATGGATGTGTATGAATGCATGAATGCATGAATGCAACAATCACACTCCAAGATCAAGCAAATCATACCACACAAAGGTCTTGCGAAGGATCAAGTCATCCTTAATATCAATCATCCATTTTGGTGTATTATGGTTTACACCTTATCAACACCCAAGTTCCATTTATATTAAGGATACACAAGAACGGATCAACCATGAATCAAGGGTTTGTTGCAAGTCATGAGCATAGAGTCTCGGTTAAGAACCACCCAAAGGGAGTGTACTATGGTTAAACCTGACAATCATGTTCTACAAGAGGTTCCCATAGTCATCATCCCATCTTTCGGATATTATCGAATAAAGGACTACTCGTATTCCAAAAATATTCTCAAGAGAGACTCTTATGAGTGTAGTATCGCATAACAATCGTATCAAATCTTACACTTGAACGACCTTCGTACTACGTCCTAAAAATAGGCCAAGATGGGCTAGGTAATCTAAGGTCCTTGGCTTCTAAGGCATATATTGGAAAGAGTAATGCCTAACCACGACTACTCGTGTGACATTATTGATCCCAACATAACCTCCACCAAGTGAATGGGCTTGCAAGTCAACTTGCTAAGGAATAACTCCACACAAGTCAACAAGACTATGCCATTCTCCTATCATAAGTGCACTCGAGTTTGGGTATAGAACTCATCTCACAAGGTACAACCAAGCACACAAGCAATTGATATACCAAGCATTTCATACATTACAAACAATACAGTAATTCCAAATTTGCACAAAAATATGTCACAAATAATATAAACATACAATACAACGAAGGTAAAAAGTAGGCAAAACCCACTGGGCAAAGTCCCCAGCAGAGTCGCCACTTTTCTGTAGCGGGGTATTCGTTACCTTTAGATTTATTGACTAAATCAAAAGTAAATCATACAATTCGAGTCACCACCGCACTTCTATTTATCCAAAGGAAAGGTTAGAAAGCGAACAAAAACCGAGAAGTTTTATCAAATCAAAAACTAATAAAAATGTCAGAGATCTGGGTAAGGGGGTTGGTTATGCAATGGGAAGGTTTTAAGCACCCAAAACATCCTTAGTACTCTAAGGGAGCTCTTTTTACTATTGTTGTAAGGTAGGTTGGTATTTGTGAAAATTATTTGTGCAAACATGATTGGTGAGATGAGAGAAGAATGTACAAATTATTTACAATTTTGTGTTTGAATGGATAAACCCATTGCCTACGTAGCATCTTAAAAAGGTAGGATCAAAACCTCGTAGTTCGGGGTAAAAATCTCAAAACAAGTTGGTGAATTGATTGGTCAAAAGCCTTAAGGTCTTTTGTTATCAAAGGGAGAAAACTCAACCTAAAACCAAAAATCCACCATGTGAGGAGAGCTTCAACATGCTAGTGAGGGGTTAACCCTATAATAAGCATAAAACACTTATAGTCCATCACGAAGGATATAGGTGAGTATTATATCAACCTTAAGGATAACTCTAACCTAATAGCTAATGTTTATGAAAAGCTTTGGCAAGAAGTGGCCATTGAAATCACAAAAATAATTGAGTGAGTTGTATTTACCAATGAAAAGTATTTACAAAGTAAGGTCAAAGTTGACTTAGAATTAAATTTAAAATAAGGGTTATGAAAAGAGTTTGGAAAATCAAAATAATGGTGCTTAGGTTTCTAATTTTGAAAAGCAATGTTAATGTTTGCACAAAAGTTTGGCTTGGGTAAGAGTGGAGGGAAGAAGAAGAATGACTAAGGTCCTAAACATGCAAAGATGAAGGAGGAGAAATAAAACCACATTGGAGTTCCCTTCTTGAGATCATAGTGATGATCCAAGTTGTTCCCTTTCCTTTGGAATTAGCAAGCAATAAGCAAATAACTCAAGCAATCAAGCACATAACAATCAAGCTCCTAGGAATCTTCCAATGGCTTTTATATCTCTCACTTTATATGCTCATGGCAATGGTTCTTCTACTTGGCAAGTTTGGGATCCCTAGCACACAAGAACACACAAATCAAAAGTTCCACAATACAATAGAAAGAATGGACAAAAGTGAGTTTAGAATTAAGTCTTTTCCAAGTCTTCTTCAAGATTAGGCATTCTAAAGGCATGAGGCCTAGTTGCTCTTTCACATTTTCTTCTTCTTTTATAGCATTCTAAAGGCATGAGGCCTAGTTGCTCTTTGACTCCATTTTTGTATAGGTAAGGTCCTAAAGTCTAAGTCCTTTTTCCATTTTGCATTTGGTTCACACAAACAGAAAAGCAACACAAGCACAATAGTACATACCCACAATTATGTGCTCAAGTGAGCGAAAGGCAAATTGCATTAACATAAACATGAGCTCAAGTGAGCAAAGGGCAAAAGCCACTGAGTAAATGTACAAGAATATTAAATTGCATTAAAGTAAATTGCAAGAATTAAAGGCTTGAATTACAAGTTAGTGGTCATTAGTTAGTGTTAGTGTGCCATAAGGCAATTTAGCGCTATGTTAAGCAATCGTAAGTGGACTAATGTAGTAGTCACACCTATCTGAGGCCGGTCAATAAAAATATAGGCAACAAACACAAGTTAGAGACCATGGCTAGTAAGCCAAGCTCCTACAACTTGCAATGCCAAAAGAAAAGAAGGATGATCTTGTATTGATTTAGGTTTTTTTGCTTTACCAAGAAGCAACCTATCCTTAATGCAAAGCTATTCACTTGATCTTTGATCAAGATGAATTAGATTTCAATCAAGGAAGATTAAACCTCCCATATGTCAAGACTAACCACCAATCTTTAACTCATTGATCAAAAGGAAAAGAGACGAAGAAGAAGAAGAATAAGAATGCACATGAATGGAATTCAAATGAAACATCCAACACACACTGATCAAACATGAATAGAATCAAAGTCAAGCAATTGTAAATAGAAGCAAAATGAAGCTTAAAAATCAAGAAACAAATAAAATATTTTTGGTATTTTTGAAAATTAAAATAATACTTGAATTAAAATAAACAATTAAAGGTCAAACTTCAAATCTATTTCAAATCAACTTGAAAAAAGTCCAAATGGATCATCTTAAGTTCAACAAGGTCAAACAAGGTTTGACAAAAAATTTCAGCATTTTTGGAAACAAGAAACTATTTTTAATCAATTAAAAATGAATAAAAAATAACCTAATTGAACTAAAATCTCAAATAAATCTCAAATCAATTAAGAAATTGATGAGAATATTTTTCATAGATCCATCATCATTCAAAGAGGTTAAGAAAATATTTTTTCATTTTTTGAATATTGGAAACTTTTTAAAATGAATTAAAAATAACCAGAAAAGAGAAAATTCACAAAAAATATCAAATGAAAAAATAAAAAATATTAAAAATCATCTTGAGAAACTAGAATTAAAAAGGGAAATAATGCAATTGGTCCCATATTTTTTGGATTTAAAATGAAAGAGTTATGAATTTTTGAAATAAAATGAAATAAAAGAAAATAGAATAGAAAAATCAGAAAATGGAAAAAGCCTGGCATGTTAGATCTGATCTCATTAAATGACATGGCATATCCAAAGGTGGAGAGACGCGCGCGCATGAAAGGCTTTAGTCAACTGAGAAACATAATGCATTTAAAATGGTCATATCATTGAAAGGCCCTGATTCAATCTGGAAAACATCATCAACGGCCCAAATTCAATCTGGCAAAGGGACGGTGGTGTACACCACCGTCTTCTCCGGCGAGCATGCTTGCTCCGGCCAGAGTTGCAGGTCATAAAATCTTAACCAAAAGGGACGATCCTCATATCATTGGAAAGCTGGGGTGATGTACATCACCCATGTACCATTGGTTTTCACTCTAGACTCTCATATGAAGAGAAATCAAAGTTGGAAAATTATGGAGTTCAAACTGAACTTGATGGATTTATGAAATTAAGCACATCAATCAATTGCCTCTTATGAGAGGACTTCAGAGGAACCAATAAACACAAGAAATGAGCAAGATTCAGTGAGTTTCGAATGAAATTTTTTTGAATAACAACCTTTGAAGTGTAGATCTATGAAGCACGATCTCTCCCAATTCTTGATAGCAATGTGTTCTTGAGATGGAAATAGAGCTAGGCCAAGGAATTAGAGTCCAATAATCTACAAAGGAAGTTGAAAATTGGAACTGAAAAATTGAAATGAAATTGCAAAATTCCTCCCATGCGCCTTAAGGTTGAATTTGAGTGAAGTTGAGCACCTCTATTTATAGCACAAAGTGATGCAAGCTAGGTGAATTTCATGCGTGCATGAAGTGAGGGCCTCCATGCATGGGCCTGTACAGGCGCATGGGAGGCCCAAATGCAATTGATTTGGCATGCTGAAATGTAATTGAGCAGGTTTGGACGTGTACATGTAATTGAATTGGAGTGTGCATGAAGTTTTAACAATGTTTCCATAAATGCACATAAATCTTCTCCTCTTCGAAAATGCACCTTACCAAAATGAAACATGGCATTGGGGGTAATGATTGGAAAGGTATTGACATGAGAAACAAGTTTTATATTGAACAAAAATCCATTTGGAAATGGGAAATTCTTGAAAACAGGCCTTGAAGTTCAATGTGCAAAACATGCATATGAGAGTTTAGCCAAAATGGACCAACTTCAAGCCCTTATATTTCAATTATAAAAGCCTCAAATGACAAAACCTTCAACTTCAAAGTTGTAGATAGCATCAAGGCAATCAAGTTGGACTCAAAGTTTACATCATTTGGATTTTTGATGATAACGTTATGGGCACTTGAAGTTGGACTTTTTCACATTTCAATGACTTTGGTCCAAAGTGACCTATAATGTTTTGTATTATCACATGTACTTATTTTAGGATTATGAAAATTTGTTCAACATAAAAAATGAATTATACATCTTAAACTTTCCAATGCATTTGATCCCACCTCAAAATCATAAAAAATGAGTGAGCTATGTCCTTGGGAAGTTGACTCAAAATTAGGGTTTCAAACAAAATGACCTAGAATGTTTTGAAATGGATGATGACCTTAAAAGCTTCAAATCAATTTTTGATTAACATGAAAGTTGTTCATATGGTTCCTAAGAACAATGTTTATCTTGGGGTCATCTTCATTTGACAAAGACATTAAAAGTTAGGTCTCAATGGATTTCAAAATAGTCAGATGAATTGACTGATCAACTTCTCAAGTCAAAACTTCAAATCTTGATGAATTGAAGATTTATGAAACTCAAATAAGCTCAAATATGCATGAAATGATGAATTGAAGATCTTCCCTTGATTGTATTTCATGAGCAAGGCATAGTTGATGCACAGATCAATTAGGGTTTCCTTGGGAAACAAGCCTCAAGCCCTTTGGTTTGCTTTGATCAAATTGACAAATTGAGATACTTGGGAGGAATATATTATGAAAGAGAGCTTTGTGAACCATTGTAATGCTTGCTTTCAACTTCATCTAGCCACATCAATGAGCATTAGGGCCACCTAGGAGCCTTGAATCACATGATTGCTCAAGCTACAAAACAAAAGATGTTAGTGTTGGTTCTATGTGTTGGCAGCAATTTTGGTAAAACAAATAGTGTTCACAAGATGTTATGTGTGCTGTCTTAACATAAGATATCCTATGTACCTGCTGGAGTTCAAGAACATAATCATGCAGGATTGTTTCAGAATGTCATATACAATGTCATGGCTTCTGATAACGTGTTCCTGCTGGAGTTAAAATGGAAAAAATAATTATGCAGGATTGTATCAGGATGTCATACACAATGTCATGGCATCTGATGTTTGTGTACATGTTGGATGTTTTAAAAGGAATTATGGAATTATGCAGGATTTTTCCAGGATGTCAGACCCGATGTCATGACATCCTGTACACAGAACATTCAGTATGAATGTCTGGTGTTTTGTGATTGCACAATTAATGGCAATTTATGTATGATTGAAGATCTGATTTGCAGGCGCATTCAATCATGGATTACAACCTGATTTACTTATTTTCCAAGGAGATCTAACCAGCTGTTATGAAAAGATTTAGGGTTTTCAAGATGTCCAAGCCCAACTGAAAGCTTCTATAAAAAGGGACTTAGAAAACCTGTTTTACACACAACCAATATTGAGCGAAATATAGAGAGAGAGCTAGGGTTTGTGTCTGTTTAGTCGTGAGACTTGTAATCCATTCAAGTCATCTTTTGATGGTAGAACTGGACTGATTTGTGGTTGTAATTTGTCACTCTAAAGCTGTTAAGCAAGAGTGTGTCTACTTGATCAAAGCTGCGAAGCAAGATTAAGTGTGTGTTTACTTGATCAAAGATTTGAAGCAAGATCAAGTGTGTGTCTTCTTGATTGAAACTGTGAAGTAAAATCAAGAGTGTGTTATTGAAAAGTGTTTTCTTTTCTCAAGGGATTCTTGTTTAAGATCACAGGTGTGATTGTAAGGAAATGAGTGGGTTCTCATATCTAAGAGTGCTTAGGTGGAAATTGCACGGGTAGAGATTAGGTGAGAAAGACTGTAACTTGTTGAAGTGTACGGAGAGTCTTTGAACTGACTCTATTTTAGTGAATTTCCTTCCTGGCTTGGTGCCCCAGACGTAGGTGAGTTGCACCGAACTCGGTTAACAATTACTTGTGTCATTTGCATTACCATTCTATATCTTTCTTCTGTTAGTGTAACTCATATATTAGTGTCGTGACATTACCTTCGACATCTCATATCTGATACTAGAATTTCAGTTAGTGACATATTTTTGTGCTTTTGGTTAATAAACAAAAAATAAGAAAAGCAATAATATACAATTCAAGCATGCTTGGTGGTCTCAAACCAACTCACAAGTCCCAAGCCTAGGGTTAAGGAGCCAAGATGCTATGATCCTTGAGGCAAGATGCAAAATGCAATGATATGATGCCATGAGGGATCTTAGGGTCAAAATTAGGGTCTTATACTACGTACCAACATAAAAATGAGGGATCAAAACCTCGTAGTTCGTGCTACAAATTTCAAAATGAGTGTGTTGATTTTAATAAAATTTAAGTTTGAAAGGCACCAAGGCCTAAAATGATTTGAATGGGTTAGTTCTTTTTGGCTTTTTTGAAAGTTTAGGTCAAGTATTGTTAAGTTAATTACATGTTTGATTTAAGAAAATAAGTTTGAAAATGGAATGGCATAAGGCCAAAGTTTCTACCTTTTTGCAAAAGTGGTCAAAGTTTAGAACATAAATTCACACAAGGAAGATTTTGAAAATGGAGGGAGAGATTTTGAAATTAAAGAAGTGGGGAGAAGATGAAGAGACTACCCTATGTACAAAAATTTAAAAGTTTAGAGTTGAAAAGATCTGACTAAATGGGTAGCAATCCAATAGACAAGTATGTCAATAGAAACCCAGAATTCCCTTGGACTTTTCAGAATTAGGCAACACACAAATTCACAATTATAATATCTTGAAGAGCAAAGGCATCAAATAATGATGGCCTCATCCAAGCTTATCCATTCCATGATCTTATTCAAAATAGTCCATGCAAAAGATGAATTCCACAAGTCATAGGTTCAAAATAACAACTTCACAATGATCATGTTGCAGATGAATCTTAGAGAGATCTTTAAAGATGTATCAGATGAATTTCAAATTGCAAGCACTTGGTTCTTCAAGAAGTTGGCATTGGCTAAATATTTTAGCTTAGGGAGGTGGCCTAAATTCTAAGTCCTTTTGCTTAAGATCAAACCAACAGTCCACTCAAAAGTTTTTTAAGGTTTTTGTTTTTATTATGTATATTAATGATCAAAGACCACACAAATAAACAAAGTATATACAAACATAATATATCACGCAATATGGTCCAAATGGACAAAGTGAAAATTACGTTTACATAAACAATTAGAATGAGATGTATAATGGCAAATGAAATAAAGTGTTAAAAGTAAATTGCATTAAAGTAAAAGCTTGAAATTAAAAGTCAATAGTTAGTAGCTTAGAGGTTAGTTTTCTTTTGCTTTTCAAGACATTCTTTGGAGAACACTCAACCCACTTATCACAAGCATGGATCCTTGAACCAAAACATCTTCCAAAGGAAGGAAAGAAGGCCAAGTTTCCACACAATACCATGAAAGAGGGGAGACTTACAATTTCACCAACTAGAATGCTTATGCCTTTTATGTCCCAAATTTAGCACTATGTTAAGCAATCGTAATTGGACTAATGTAGAAGTCACAATTATTTGAGGTCGGGCAATAAAATTTTGGTGTTAATGCATGTTAGAGACATAGTATAATGGACTATGCTCATGAAGCATACCACACACAAAAAAGAATATGCAAAATATGTGGCTTAATCTCATCCATACTCATGTCAATTTTCAATCAACTAGCATTAGGTCTTTGAGATGTCATTGGCCAAATGAAATGAATGAAAGAAGAAGAGGAATGAGATGAAGTGGGAAGGGGATGAATGAGATCACAAATTGGTCAAATGAGGACTTTTATTAAATTAATATCATTCATTCATTTTGGGAGATGGAATGTACATTCCACCAATCCCCTAAATCCAATGATATTAACTTGACAAAGTCAAATCAACCTTGACCAAGGCCCAACAACAAACAAGCAAACTCCAATAAGTCAATACAAATGGTGAACAAAATTTAATTGGTATTTATTCAATTAAAAAAAATAAAATAATGCATTTAATTCAAATATGTTTTGTCCAATTCCTAAAATCTCATCAAAACACCAAAGAAATGGCCATGAGATTTATCATAGGTCAAACAAGGTCAAAGGACCTTGTAGAAAAAAATTCATAATTTTTGGACATTTAAAAACATTTTTAAGCAATTAAAACCAAATGCAAAATCAGTTAATTCATGAAAAATATTAATAATGATCCAAAAAATAATTTTAATTAAGAATATGAAAGAGAAAAATATTTGACATTTTTTGGTGAAAGTCTCATATTTTTTGGATCAATGTTAAATTTAATATGAATTATTGAAGAAAATACAATTAAAAGAAAATATCAAAAATTCAAAAACACGTGGACTATCAGATCTCCCTCATTAATTGAGGTGGAAGATCTGATGATCCAAAACGCGCGTTCCACATGTACCTTAGTCAACTGCGTTGTACCAATGGTAATTAAAACAAACGCTCAGGATTAAAACGTGATACATGGATCCTATGATTCACAGCCTTGCCAAGTCATTGTCGGAGCCAGAGCTCCGGTCATCTTCTCCGGTGGATATCACCGGACTGGTCAAGATGAACCATCACAAAAAAGAAAAACAAGGACATGATCTTGAAGAAAAATGGCATTGAGCTTGAATCTGACCTCTATTCATTCCAATTCCAAATATATTGAGACATATGTGGAATCAAAATTTGAGCTCAAAGCAACTCAATCTTCTTGCCTACATTGGTAGGACTTCAGACAACCAAAGAATCAATGGAATTGAGCAAGAATTTTATAGAATCGAAGAGTTTAAAATTTCTGCAAATTACCTGGAATGGAGAGTATGAACTTGATGGATCTTGATCTGGCTTGTACTTGGACTCACTTCAATTGCTGGCAGGAAGAGATTGGAAATGTTTAGAAGCAATGGATTCCTGGAGAATTGAATTCCAAAACAGTGGAGATTCAAGCTCAAATTTAAATGAATTTATCAGGTTTATCCTATGAGAAATGAGGGTTTTCAATGGGGGATCAAAGCTGGCGCAATGGTGTCTTCATTTTTGAGCAATTGAAGCTCTATTTATAGTTGAATCATGTGATATTTGCACACTCAATTTCACTTTTCAATTTTGGCAAATGGTGATGGAATGTTGCATGGGCGCGCATAGGCCCATGAAATGATGGTTTTAAGTCCACAATTGAAGATCAGATGTGTTGAAGTAGGCTTGGATTGCAAGGCACATGTACATTGATGCTTGAAGTTTGATTCTTGACAAATGATAGCAGCCTGTTTAAGCCATGCGCAGCCTATGCATTTCTCATCCAAAATGAATGAATTTGAGCTCTTGGGAAAGGTAAGATCAAGAGGAACAACTTTGATGTTCAATACTATTTCATTTGGAGCTTGGAACTTGGAGAAATGTGAGGTGGAATTTTGGAAATTTTTGACATATCAAAATTTTTCTAAGTGTCAAGCCATATGTCTCAATATTCCACCTTGGTTAACTTTTAATATGAGCTTCAAATGAGACACGTGTCTTCATCAAAGTTGTAGCTCTTTAAAAGACATTAAAAATGGTCACAAATTTCATGTCATTTTGATTTTAAATGATAGAGTTATGCATTTTTGAAGTTTGGAAAAATCACTTGATCAATGGTATAGGTCAAAAGTGACCTATAATGTAGCCTCATATCACATGCTCAACAAAGTTGAATTAGCTCCCACTCCAAACATCAAAGTTGAAGTAGACACATTGAAATTTATTATGCAACTTGGAAATCTTTCATCTCATAAAAATTTAGCAAGTTATGGCTTTGGGAAGTTGATTTCAAATTAGGGTTTAGACAAAATGACCTATAATGTTTCAACATAGAAAATGATTTTCCAAGACAAAATAGCTCTAGATCTCAACATGAAAGTTGTTTGGAATGTCATTTAGAGTAAGTTTTCTCTTGGAATCATTTTCATATTGTGAAAATTGTAGGAGATAGGGTCTAGGGAGACCCAATTTTGATCAGATGAATTCATCTGGCCAACCACCACCAACCAACTTGCTAATTTCCAATTCTCTTGACTTTCTGGGCTCATGGTAGATCATATATGCAGAAGATGATGATATTTGAAGTGTCCCTTGAGAAATTGGATCAATTGGTGAGATAGCTTGTTGGAGAAGTTACTCAAGATACCCAGTCAAACTAGGGTTTCCAAGGCAAATCACCCTCACACTCTTGAAGAAAACTTGATCAATATATCATGTAGAGATCATTGGGACTCATATATTGATATGCACTAACTTTTGAGACTAATGCATTTCCTTCAAAATTCCAGAAACAACTTTGTTAACTTTTGGAATATTAATTCTTTTGTGACTCAAAGGAAGTAATCTGCCTTATAATTGAAAGAATGACAGAATTTGATACATGCATATAAAATAAACGAGACTGATATGAAATAAAGGAGAAATAAGAAATGGAATTAAGTAGAAGGGGCACCACACTCTTTCTAATCCAAGAGAGAATGATAATCCTATGGATGAGGATCACCACAAGAAAAGGATTTCTTGATAAGATCAATTTTGGTCCAATCCAGAACCTAAGAGCAAATACTCTCACTTACACAATGTGTAAACTTGCCAAAATTCATTGATCCAAAAAGAAGATACATGCCTCCTTTATATAGGAATGGCTTAAGATGATTTAATAAGTAAAAATTAACTCCTAAGAAAACAAAAGGGTTTCAGTCACTAATTATCATGATAATGGGTTGAGTTATTACAAAGAAAGTGCAAAATAAAGAAGAGATAGTGGGGTTCTTGAAAGGGCAGAATAATGACAATTCTTTATTTACCACTTCTATTGCAATTTTCGTCCATCATAGTGTGGTTATTGGTATTTCCTTTATTTTTATTTATTTATGCATTATTGGGCCTTTTATCACATGCTTGGATGATAAGAATAAACTTGGGCTTTTTTTCTTCAATCTGGCCCATGCATTCTATTGACTTGATCATGAAGTGAACTAAAGCATCATTGACTCTTCTTGTACGTGCCCTTGTCATAGGACCTCCTAAGCTTTGCATTCTATCATTTATGTCTTGGATTACATCCTCATCATATATGATGATCATAACCATTCTTGAATCAATTCTTGGTTGTGCTCTTTGTTCATGAGGGTCTCAAACCCTAGATGTGGACTTGATGAATCAATGAGATCATGCCCTTCCTACAAAAAGAGTTAGATAGATGCAAAGATATGTTTTTGGTATTTTGGTTAGTAAAAATGATAAAATACAAGTGTAATATAATCACAAGGTACTTGGTGATCTCTCCCAATACAAACCCAATGAAGGAAGGGTAAGGAGGATACCAACATGATCCCAATGTTAATGCTTATGATGGATTGGCATAAGGGATCTTAGGGTCAAAATTGGGGTCTTACAACTGCCCCTATTTAAGGACATTCTAACTGAGGAGGTGAAGGTTAAAATCTTCTGCTCGACTCAGTAGAATGGGCTTAAATAACAACACATAGAAAAAAAATTGGTCCCTAAGAGACCTCATGATGCATATGACATGGATGCAAAAGTCAATGCTCTGTGGGGAAATATTGCCACAAAGGAAAAAGAAATCAGAGAGACTAAAAGTCCGCAGGAGTATAATGCATTCCGTAAGGAGAACTCACTTGGGAGACAGATCCCCTAGGGAGAATAAAAAGGAGTTATGCGTAGGCTAGGCTACGACTAAAACTGTTGGGGAACTAGAGGGATTCCATGCCAACATGGAAAAACTCAGCCGGGGAAATAACAACATCTACAAGGGATACGAATAAGTCAGGATAAAACTGAAGTACTCGACTCATGCAGGGGAAAGCGATTTCACTAAGGAAATGCACACTCAACTCAACTGGGGAAAAATAAAATTTCAACACAGGAGGAGCAGAAATCTATTATCTACTACCTATTACTGGGTAAGGAGATAATAAAAATCTGACAAAGAGGACATCCGTCATTGATTAAGATGAATATATCAAGGATGACTCGCTAAGGACCGCCAGGAAAGAAAATTCATTACCGATTATTGGGTAAGAATAACCTTGTTGCAGAAAATAGGATTTCCAACTATCAGTTACTGGGTAGAATACCAATGGTGAGAGTATCCGTCATCGGTTAGGATGAACATATCAAGGATAAACTCGACAGGGAAGAAAATCTGTCACTGGTTAAAGTGAACATATCAAGGATAGACTAGCCTGAGAAATGTAAATGAGGATACCCGTCATCGGTTAGGATGAACATATCAAGGATATACCAACTGAACAAAAGGGTAATTACATCTATCGAAATCTGGATAGAAAACCGTCGAAGAGAAAATTTATCATCGGTTAGGATGAACATATCAAGGATCAACTCTACGAGGGGACAAAGCAGGATTTACTACTACCAGTTACTAGGTAGAAGACCAATCGAAGAGAAAATCCGTCACCGGTTAAGATGAACATAACAAGGCTAGACTCTAAAAGGGGAGAAAATAGGAATTATATCTATCTGTTACTCGATAGAAAACCAAAGAAGAGAAAATTTTTCACTAGTTAAAGTGAACATATCAAGGATAGTCTCCGCACAGGGGAATAAGTAGGATTTACAACTACCGATTATTGGGTAGAAGACCACAAGGAGAAGAAAACCCGTCATCGGTTAAGATGAACATATCAAGGATTAACTCTCTGAGGAACGAATTAGGGATTACAACTACCTTTTTACTAGGTAGAATACCAAAGATGAGAATATCCGTCATTGGTTAAAGTGAACATATCAAGGATTGACTCATGCGGGGGAAAGAAAGATATCTGTCATCGGTTAAGATGAACATATTAAGGATATACTTTCAGGGGACTCTACTGAGGAGACCAAAGGGTACTTTTGCCGGGTATTGGGCAAAAAGTAACAAACTGCAAACTAAGAAGAATATTACCAGTTACTGGGTAATAGACTCTTAGGGGACCAAAATATCTATCTACGTAAGAGCTAGAAAGAAAACGATCAATCAAGACTCAACCCATTGAGGACATAGCCCAACGGAAGAGATTCCATCCAGATAATTAACTGGGGAAGGAACTGAAATAACAACCATCCACGAGGAAACAAACTCAGTGGGGAAACAAAGAAAGGTTAAAGTGTTTCTGCTTAAGGGGTTAACACTCTAAAATTGAAAGAGGACAGACACCAGATTTGGTATGGGGATAAAGTACCACCATAACGGAGAATGAGAATGTCAAACAAATCAAATATGGAGACGCAGGATATGCAAATCATGAAATTGTATGAATGTATATGTATATGTATATATGATGATTATGCTGACAAAACGATCACAAAGGATACAGAGGTGTCGCAAAGAAATTGAACCAGCGGTACAATCCTCAGTCAATCCACAAAATATGGAGACTACTGCTTGAGAATATGAGGAATCAACATCCCAAAGGACTCAAACCTTAGTTGGGGAAGGAGGAGATCTGCTGAGGACAGAACAACATCAACTCTGTGGGGAATTTTAGGTCAACACCATAAAAATGGGAGACAACCCTATAAAAAAATATCAATAACAAAAGCTGCTCAGAAACCAGGAGGAAACTCTGACTGGGAGCAAAGATACAGCGACTGGTGGGGACACCAAAGCGATCTACTGGGGAAAATTAAGCATCTCTGATGAAGATCCACTTGCTGAGGAAATACGAACTCCGTTGGGGAAGGCCGAAACTCTGTTGGGGACAAGGACACGCCACAGGGTATCTGAATCAACCAACTCAGCTGGGGATAAAGAAAGAAGTTCCACTGGGGATCAAACTCTCTTCCAAGGAACTGAATCAACACAAACGTCTAGGGATACCCGAAGAGTTACTGCTTGGGGAACCACAGATGCTTCACACTTAAGGACTTGCTATCCATTGAAATGCTGTCGATATTACTGTTACTTGCTTTGGAAAAGTTTCTGCTTTTATATTTTAAAGAAAACTTGATTTTGATTTAAAACTTTAATTTCAAAATGATCATAATAAAATTTAAAACAATTAGCTGAAGTAAATAAGAGTAGAAACAATTGGATAAAAGCTCAACTTCATTTAATAGAATGGTAGTCTGTAAATGACAACACTCCATAGACTTTACAAAGTTGAAAATGGTAATTTTCATGGAAAAGGGTTACATTGAATACAAATGATCCTTAATCGTTCTACCAACTCTTGATATCCACTGTACTCTTGACCACTGATGGGATAATGAACTGATGTCAACCCTTGTGCTCAAAAAAGTCTTCAAAATTACTGAAGATCGACAGAATGCAGTTACTTGCCATAATCCCTAATTTTTGCATAAGTTTACCCAAGGCGGGGTACTCAAATTATCGGGAAATCTTTCTGTTTTTTATGTCTCTAATTTTTACTTGGATCGCCCTTTCGGGTTTTCAATCCACTGAGACGCTCATTTTTGCCTAAGCCTCCCTTTTAGGTTTTCAACGTAGCGAGCTGCTCTTTTATTTTTAGGCGAAGTATTTCTTGACTGCATCTGCGTTCACAGGACGAGTGAACTCTTCACCATCCATAGTCGTAAGAATCAATGCACCGCCTGAAAAGGGTCTCTTAACAACATATGGGCCTTCAGAATAGGGAGACCATTTTCCTCTGGAATCTGGTTTGAACGCTAAAATCTTCTTGAGCACAAGGTCACCTTCTCTTAACACACGAGGTTTGACCTTCTTATCAAAAGATTTCTTCATTCTCTACTAATATAACTGACCATGACACATGGCAGTCAATCTCTTCTCTTCAATTAAATTCAACAGGTCAAACCTAGTCTGACACCATTAAGCTTCAGTCAACTTGGCTTCCATGAGCACACACAATGAAGGAATCTCAACCTCTACGGGGAGCACTACCTTCATACCATATACGAGAAAGAAAGGGGTTGCCCCTGTTGAAGTGCGGACGGATGTACGATACCCATGTAAAGCAAATGGGAGCATTTCATGCCAATCCTTATACGTGACAACCATCTTCTGGATAATCTTCTTAATGTTCTTGTTCGCAGCTTCAACAACCCCATTCATCTTAGGTCTGTAGGGAGAAGAATTATGATGTGCAATCTTGAAGTCTTTGCAAAGAGCTTCCACCATATTGTTATTCAAGTTTGATCCATTATCAGTAATGATCTTACTTGGCACACCATAACGACAAATAATTTGATTCTTGATAAACCTTACAATAACTTGCTTGGTTACATTTGCATACGATGCCGCTTGAACCCATTTTGTGAAGTAGTCAATTGCCACTAAAATGAAATGATGTCCATTCGAAGCTTTGGGTTCAATCATTCCAATCATATCAATTCCCCACATGGAGAGGGGCCATGGGGAAGAGATAACATTCAATAGTGTCGGAGGAACATGAATCTTATCAACATAAATTTGACACTTGTGGCACTTCTTCACAAACTTGCAACAATCAGATTCCATTGTCAGCCAATAGTAACCTGCTCACAACATTTTCTTTGCCATTGCATGTCCATTGGAATGAGTACCAAAGGAACCTTCATGCACTTCGGTCATCAACAAGTCTGCTTCGTGTCTATCCACGCATCTGAGAAAAACCATGTTGAAGTTTCTTTTGTACAGTATATCACCATTCAAGTAGAAATTACCAGCTAATCTTCTCAAAGTCTTCTTATCTTTCAAAGATGCCCCAGGCGGGTAAATCTGACTTCGGAGGAAATATTTGATGTCGTAATACCACGGCTTCTCGTCTTTGATCTCTTCAACAACAAACACATGAGCTGGCCTATCAAGATGCATCACAGATAAATTGGGAACTTCATTCCAATATTTCACAACAATCATTGATGCCAATGTTGCAAGAGCATATGCCATCCGGTTTTCATCTTGAGGGATATGATGAAACTCAACCTTTGTAAAGAAAGTTGAAATCCTCCTCGCATAATCTCCATATGGTATCAAACCAGGTTGATTCGTCTCCCATTCTCCCTTCATTTTATTCACAACCAAAGTTGAATCACCTAAGACATCCAAATACTTGATTCTGAGATTCATGGCCTCTTCAAGCCCCATAATGCAAGCTTCATATTTTGCCATGTTGTTTGTACACTTAAAAGTCAATCTAGATGTAAATGGTAGATGCGTGCCTTGAGGAGTAATAATCACTGCCCAATTCCATTTCGATATTGATTAACAGCTCCATCAAATACGATGCCCCAACGGGAACCAGGTTCTGGCCCTTCTTTAAGCAATGGTTAATCACAATCTTTCATTTTCAAGTACAAATTATCTTCATCAGGAAAATCATATTGCACTTACTGATTATCCTCAATTGATTGGTGAGCCAAATGGTCAGCCAAGATACTACCTTTGATCGCTTTCTGAGATCGGTATTCTATATCATACTCTGATAACAACATCTGCCAACGGGAAATTCTCCCAGTTAAAGAAGGCTTCTCAAATATATACTTGATTGGATCCATTTTGGATATCAACCAAGTGGTATGATTCAACATATACTGGCGCAGACACTTAGCAGCCCAAGCCAATGAACAACAAGTCTTCTCAAGCATTGAATACCGAGTCTCACAGTCGGTGAACTTCTTACTGAGGTAGTAAATTTCAAATTCTTTCTTCCCAGTCTCATCTTGCTGACCAAGAACACAACCCATACTATCATCAAGCACAGTCAAATACATGATCAACGGTCTTCCTTCAATAGGTGGAGACAAAATAGGAGATTCAAGCAAATATTCTTTGATACTATCAAATGGTTTCTGGTAGTCTTCAGTCCAATCACAAGACTGATCTTTTTGAAGAAGCTGGAATATAGGCACACATGTGGCAGTCATGTGGGAAACGAATCTGGAAATATAATTCAAGCGGTCGAGAAAACCTCTGACTTGCTTCTCAGTTTTGGGCGCAGGCATCTCTTGTATTGCTTTGACCTTGGCAGGATCAACTTCAATACCCTTCTCACTGACAATAAAGCCCAACAACTTACCAGAACGAACACCAAAAGTACACTTATTGGGATTCATGTGGAGTTTATACTTCCTCAAACGCTGGAATAACTTCAACAAATGCTCAACATGTTCCTTTTCAATTGATTTAGCAATCATGTCATCGACATAAACTTCAATCTCTTTATGCATCATATCATGAAAAATATTAGTCATTTCTCTCTGGTAAGTTTCACCAGCAGTCTTTAAACTGAAAGGCATCACTCTATAATGAAATGTTCCCCAGAGTGTAATGAATGTGGTCTTCTCCACATCTTCGGGTGCCATCTTGATCTGATTATATCTGGAAAATCCATCCATAAACGAAAAGACTTTGAATTTAGCAGTATTGTCTACCAACATATCAATGTGTGGCAGAGGGAAATCATATATTTTTTTCAAATCTCGATAGTCAACACACATGCGGACTTTTCCATATATTTTTTTGGCACATGCACAATATTGGCCACCCATTGCAGATACTCAGCAATTACAAGGAAACCGACATCAATCTGTTTCTGAACTTCCTCTTTTGTCTTCACAACCATATCAGGATGCGTTCTTCTCAACTTCTTCTTGACTGGCGGGCATTCTGGCTTCAACGGCAATCTATGCTCCACGATCTCATAATCCAACCCAGGCTTGTCTTGATAGGACCAAGCAAACACATTTGAATACTCTCGAAGAAGATCAATCAACCCCTTCTTAGCATTTGGACACAGTCAAGAACCAATCTTGACTTCCTTCACATCATCTTCGGAACCCAAGTTGACTAGCTCAATATGCTCTTCAAACGGCTGAATAATCTTTTCATCTTGAACAAGAAGACGAGACAATTCCTCACTCACTGCTCTTCAAAATTTGGAGACGGAGAAGGATCATTGTATTCAATGGGGTTAGGAACTAACCTGCATAATGATTTGATATTTTAATTTTAGAGAAGTGAATTTGTGACCAAATATTATGCAGATGGATAATTATATTGTTTATTTATGTTTTTTGTGATTACCATTTTCAGAATAAAGCAAAAAGTAAAAACAAACATCAAAGATGTGGATGAATATAATTAATTTTATTGATGATCAATTTAAAATGCCCTAACAACGTTCACTTCTCCCTTAGGAATAGGAGAAGGATTTTTAAAATATAAAAGCAATTACTTAGATCAATGCAAAATAACAGGAATATCAACGGCAGTCCAATTGTTGCATGTCCTTCCATGCGTTACAAAGTTGGTGCAATCTTCCTCTTTGCTATCCTCTAGCACAACAGCTAAGTGGTGTTCATTGCCATGAATGAACCCTCCGCTACGGAAGCTGAGTTGCATATCTTTAGATCTAACAGCTGAGGAGCTGTAAGACCCCAATTTTGTCCCTAAGATCCCTCATGGCATCATAACATTGCATTTGGCATTGCCTCAAGGATCATTAGCATCTTGGTTCCCTTTGCCTTTGGGTGGGACCTCCTGTGAGGTGGTTTGAGATCACCAAGCATGCTTGAATTGTATATCATTTTCTTTTCTCATTTTTGTTTACTAACCAAAAGCACAAAAATATGTCACTAACATCTTTTGTTTTGTAACTTGAGCAATCACAAGGTCCAAAGCTTCAAGGAGATCATTAGTACAAAGACATGGTCAAGAGGAGATGATAGCAAGCATGGTAATGGTTCCCAAAGCTCTCATCCATAAAATATGCCTCCCTAGTACCTCCATTCATCATTTTGATCAAATCATGTCAAAGGGCTTGAGGTCTTGTTCTTCAAGAAAATCCTAATTCATCTGTGCACCGCAATGCCTTGCTCCTGAAGCAACCTCAGCCCATGATCAAACACAATCAAGGGAAGTCCTTTCACTCTTCATTTCATGCATATTTGAACTAATTTGAGTGTCCTCAATCATCAATTCCTCAAGATATGAGTCATGGAGTTGAGAAGTTGATCAGTCAATTCATCTGACTATTTTGAAATGCACTGAGACCTAACTTTTTATGTGTTGGTCAAATGGATATGGTTCCAAAAGAAAAAGTTTTCTTAAGAATAATATGAACAACTTTCATGTTCATCAAAAATTGATTTGAAGCTTGGAAGGCCATCTGTCATTCCAATACATTATAGGTCATTTTGACTGAAACCCTAATTTTGGGTCAACTTCCCAAGGACATAACTCATTCATTGTTTATGAGTTTGAGGTGGGATCGAATGAATTGGAAATCTTAATATGCCTACTTCAAATGTTATGTTGAACAAAATTTCAAAATCTCAAAGGAAATACATGTGATAATGCAAGACATTATAGGTCCTTTTTGACCAAATGCTTTAAAAGTCAAAAAAGTCCAACTTCAAGTGCCCATAACTTCTTCATCAAAATTCCAAATGATGCAAAATTTAAGTCCATTTTGATTGCCATGAAAATATATACAACATTGATGTTTGATAGTTTTTCATTTGAGGCTTGCATCACCAAAACAGAAGGGCTTGAACTTTGGCCAAATTTAGAAACCTTGCATTAACATGTTTTGCACATCACACTTTAAACTCAAATTTCATAAATTTACACACTTCAAATGAGTTTTTGTCCAACATAACAATCGTTCCTTACATCAATACCTTTCCAACCATTACTCACATGATCATGTTTGGATTTTCTAATGGGCATTTTCGAAGAGATGAATGTTTAGGTCAAATTGTGGAATTCATGTTGAAATCTTGAGCTCAGCTTGTATTTGGCATTGTTTTTGGGCCTTGTGCATGATCATGCAAGCCCATGCAAGTGGTATCCAAATTCATGCACACGGATCATTTCATCATTCCCTTGCCTTCCCCTTTATAAATAGAGACCCTATGCCATTCAAATTACAGACCTGATTCAACCTGAAGTGCTGCAGAAATCAAAACCCAACCTCTCACCAAAGAAGCAATTTCATTTTTCTCAAATTTTTTAGATCCAAAATTCAACTACATCTGGTTGAATCTTTGGATCTAAAGCTTCTAAACCTTCCTCATTTGGTTCATTGATCTTCTGTTTTGGCAAAGCAAGCAAGGAATTGAGCTCAAGCTAGCAGAATTTAAACTTACACTTCAACTGGTATTTTCTTCGAATCTCATCATCCATTGACCTATTGGCTTAGATCTTGTGTTCGCTGAAGTCCTCTCAATAGAGGCATCATGTTTATGCATTCAATTTTTGAAATCCATTGAGTTCATGATGAACACCAAATTTTTCAACCTCTGATTTCTCACACCATGGAGATCTAGAGTGAAAATGGATGGTACGGGGATGATGTACATCATCCCAGCTTTCTAAAGATGTATAGATCGTGCATTTTCATTGATGTTTGGATCTCTGCAAATTTGGCCGGAAAATCCAAGCTCACTGGAAAAGACGGTGACTCCGGTGGCTTCATCATTGCCAGATCAATTCCTTGCCACACGATCTTGTTTCCAGATCTAATCTGGATCGTCCCATGTTATGACTTGTTTTAATGCTGCGTGTGGTTCAATTGACTAAGGCGTATGGTGGGAGCGCACCTCTGGAGCGTGTGATCTGCCAACTCAATTAATGAGCTCAGATCTAACGCTCCTCCTTTTTTTGCATTTTCTATTTTCTGATTTTATTTTCTTTAATTCCTTTTATTTCAAAAAATCATAACTCTCTCATTTTTATGGGAGCAATTGCATTAGTCCCCAAATAATTTCTAGTTTCTATTTCTGATTTTTAATATTCTTTATTTTGTCATTTGATATTTTTTGTGAATTTTCTCTTTTCTGGTTATTTTTAATTCATTTTAAATAGTTTTTGATATTCAAAAAATGCAAAAATATTTTCCTAACTTATTTGAATGATGATGGATCTATGAAAAATATTCTCATTAATTTTTGAATTGATTTGAGATTTATTTGAGATTTTAGTTCAATTAGGTTATTTTTATTCATTTTAAATTGATAAAAAATAGTTTCTGACCTTTAAAAATGCTGAAATATTTTGTCAAACTTAGTTTGACCTTGTTGAACTTGGGATAAATTACTTGGACCTTACAAGGTTGATTTGAAGTAATTTTGAAGTTTGACCTTTTCTTTTATTTTTAATTCAAGTTTATTTTAAATATTAAAAAATGCCAAAAATATTTTATTCATTTCTTGACTTCCAATCTTCATCTCACTTCTGTTTTTGATTGTTTGACCTTGACTTTCAATGTTATTGGTCAACATATGAGGATTGGTACATTGTATTTCATTTAATGCACTTTAATTTTGCCATTCCCATCTCTCTTATCCATCTTCTCCTCTTTCTTCTTCTACTTCTTTTCTTCTTGATCAATGAGTTGAAGGTTGATAAGTTAGCATTGATTAGGGAGATTTAATCTTCCTTGATTCAAATCTAATTCATCTTGATCAATTGATCAAGTGAATGGCTTTGCATTAAGGATAGGTTGTCTTCTAAATCATGCAAAAGGCTTAAACCAATACAAGATCAATTCTCATTTTCTTTTTGGCATGGCAAGTCGTTGGAACTTGGTTCTCTAATCAAGACTTCTAACTTGTGTTGTTGCCTATATTATTATTGACCGACCTCAGATAGTTGTGACTTCTACATAAGTCCAATTACGATTGCTTAACATAGCGCTAAATTTGCCTTATGGCACACTAACTACTAACACTAACTATTGACAATTAACATTTACTTTATGCAATTTACTTTTATGCAATTTACTATTCTTGCACATATTATCCATTCGCTTTTCTCTTTGCTCACTTGAGCACATGTTTATGTTAATGCCATTTGCCTTTTGCTCAGTTGAGCACATAATTGTGTATATATTATTGTGCTTGTGTTCTTGTTTTGATTGTTGTGGACCAAATGCAAAGAAATGGACTTAGTTTCTAGGACTTTCCCTATGCAAAGAATGGAGAATTGGACTTAGATTCTAGGACTTTTCTTATGCAAAATTGGAGTAAATGGACCTTAATGATGAAGATGGATTAGAAGGACCAAATCTCTAAACTCACTCTTGTCCATTCTTGCTTTACTTCATGAAACTTTTGATGTGTGTGCTTTTGTGCTAGGGGATACTATGAGCTTAATTGAAGGAACCATTACCATGAGCTCCTAAGATAGAAAGATCCAAGATACCTTGAGGAGCCTTATCCAAGAATTGATTGATTGTTGATTGCTTGAGTTTGGCTTTATCGTGATTGCTTATTCCAAAGGATGGGAGCTACTTGGATCATCAATATGATCTCAAGAGAGGAACTCCAGTGTGGTTTTGTTATCTTTCCCCTCACCTCTTGTATGTTTAGGATTTAGCCCTTTTTCTTCTTCTCTCCACTCTAACCTAAGCCAAAACTCTTTGTGCAAACATTTAACCATTGTTTTTTAAACATTAGAAACCTAAGCCTTATGCTTTTGATTTTCAAACTTTCTTTTCATAACACTTATTTTGAATTGAACTTTTAAGTCAACTTTGACCATTTTTGTATATACTTCTAATTGGTAAATATAACCCATTCAAATGTCTTTTGTGGTTCCAATGACCACTTTCTTAATCAAAAATCTTTCATAACCTTTAGCTATTAGGTTTTAGTTATCCTTGTGGTAGATGTAATACTCACATATATCCTTAGTGATGGACAATAAGTCTTCCATGCTTATTATAGGGTTAACCCCTCACTAGCATGTTGCAGCTATCCTCACATGGTGGATTTGTGGTTTGGTTGAGTTTTCTCCCTTTGATAACAAAAGACCTTAAGGCTTTTGGACCAATCAACTCACCAACTTGTTTTGAGATTTTTACCCCGAACTACGAGGTTTTGATCCTAATCTTTTTTAAGATGGTACGTAGGCAATGGGTTTATCCATCCAAACACAAAATGTAAATAACTTGTACATTCTCCTCTCATCTCTTCAATCAGTTTTGCACAAACAACTTTTTTCACAAAAACAACAACCTTCACAACAAGTATGAAAAGGGCTCTATACGAGTACCTAGGATGTTTTGGGTGCCTAACACCTTCTCATTGCATAACCAACCCCCTTACCCAGATCTTTGTTCCTTTTACTAGTTTTTTTTGTTAAAACTATTAGGTTTTTGTTCGCTTTCTAACCATTCCTTTGGATAAATAGAAGTGCGGTGGCGACTCGACTTGTATGATTTACCTTGGATTTAGTCAATATCTCTAATGGTAACGAATACCCCGCTACAGAAAAGTGGCGACTCTGCTGGGGATTATTTTCCTAGTGGGTTTTGCCAACTTTTCATGCTTGTTGTATTGTATTTGTTTTGTGACATATTTTTGTGCAATTTGGGATTACTGTATTGTATGTAATGATTGATTTGCTTGATTTTAATTCCTTGTATGCTTGGTGATCTTTGTGAGATGAGTTCTATACCCAGACTCGAGTGCACTTAGGATAGGAGAATGGCGTAGTCTTGTTGACTTGTGTGGAGTTATTCCTTAGCAAGTTAACTTGCAAGTCCATTCACTTGGTGGAGGTCATGCTGGGATCAATAATGTCACACAAGTAAGTTGTGGTTAGACATTACTCTTTCCAATATAGACCTTAGAAGCCAAGGACCTTAGTTTACCAAGCCCATCTTGGCCTATTCTTAGGATGTAGTGCGAAAGTCGTTCAAGGGTAATATTTGATACGATTGTTACGCGATACTACACTCATAAGAGTCCCTCTTGAGAATATTTTTGGAATACGAGTAGTCGTTTCTCCGATAATATCCGAAAGATGGGATGATGACTATGGGAACCTCTTGTAGAACATGTTTAGCAAGTAAACCCTAGTACACTCCCTTTGGGTGGTTCTTAACCTAAACTCCATGCTCGTGACTTACAACAAACCCTTGATTCAAGGTTGATCCGTTCATGTGTTCTTAATATCAATGGAACTTGGGTGTAGATAAGGTGTAAACCGTAATCCACCAAAATGGATGATTGATATTAAGGATAAGATGATCCATCCCATGACCTTTGTTTGGTGCGCTTTGCTTGATTCTTGAGTGTGATTGTTGCATTCATGCATCCATGCACTCATTTGCATCCATATCATCAATAATGAAGAAAATATTCAAGGACCTTAAAGGGTTTATTTGCAAAATTTTCAGACATGGAAAGACAAAGAAGGAATACAAAGAAGTATAGCCTCAGACAGCCAGATTTGAAAGAGTTAAGGAATCTGACATCCTATGTATTAGATCCTTTGGGTTTCAAAGCTCGTTTTGGGAAGCTTCTTCCTCTTCTAACTACTCAGGTGGATGAAGGGTTGATGAGTGTATTTGTGCAGTTTTATGATCCCTTGTACCGCTGCTTCACGTTTCCGGATTTCCACCTTTTACCTATGCTTGAGGAGTATGCCTATCTTGTGGGTATACATATTCTAGACCAGTTGCCGTTCAGTGGCTTGGAGAGTATTCCTACTTCTCAAGAGATAGCTGACATGTTGCACATAGATGAATCTCTGGTTGGTGCTCATATGACTACCAAAGGTGGAATTCAAGGTCTCCCTTTTGAGTTCCTCATTGCTCAAGCTACTATCTATGGGAAGGCCATGAGTGAGGATGCCTTTAAAGCCATATTTGTAATTCTCATCTATGGATTGGTATTGTTCCCCAACATCGACAAGTTTGTGGATGTGAACGCTATTAGGATCTTTTCTACTCTTAATCCCGTTCCGACTCTGTTGGGTGATACCTATTTCTCTTTGCATATGAGGAATGCAAAGGGTGGTGGCGCCATTGTGTGTTGTTTGCCTCTGTTGTAAAAGTGGTTTATTTCTCACTTACCGCAGACGGTCGCCTTCAAGGAGAACAAGGGATGTCTACGGTGGTCTACGAGACTTATGTCTCTCACTAATGATGATATCTCTTGGTATAACCGTGTGTATGATGGTGTGCAGATTATCGACTCTTGTGGTGAATTCTCCAATGTACCTCTTCTTGGTACATGTGGTAGGATTAACTACAACCCTGTTTTAGCACGTCGTCAGCTTGGGTTCCCCCCAAAACTTGAAGGGCAGAATGGTCCGCGCTTGGCACAAGATTCATAGGAAAGGAAGGAAAGAGTTGGGTCCTAAGAACTGTGTCGCTTTGGAGCCTTACACTTCTTGGGTTAGGAAGAGAGCTTCTGAGTATCTCATGCCTTACGAGTATCCGAGACCTACACCTTTGGTTATGGTTGGGCCTTCAACCCTCCCTAACCAAGGAGTAGAGGAGTTGAGAGACGAAGACCGATCACGTGCTTGGATCCGTGAAAAGGAAGAGTTGCTTCAGCAGATCAGAGAGAAGGATGCTTTGATAGAGTTCCTCGAACATGAGGTTATTGATGATCCTGATGATGCATGGACTTCTCTACTTCCTCAGTCTTCCAAGTTTTGGAAGAGGAAGTATGATCGACTCGCCAAGGAGAAGGCGGATATGGAGGCAGCCTATGAGAGGGAGGTGAAGAGACTTCGCGCATCCTATCTTCCTGTGTCCCGAGCTATAGATGATTATTTCTAGGGATCCACAGGATGATTATTTTCCTTTTCTCTTGTATATGATTGACAATGTTGTACTTCTTTTCCCTGATATTATTTTATGAGATATTTCCATATGTGATAAATGTATAATATTTCCAAAATTTGCAAATAAAACCCTAGAGTTCCGTTGAAATAAAAACAAATCATATGCACAAACATTGCATGCATCATGTGCATAAGTAGGTTTTGTTCCCGGCTTCTTGTCCTGTGGTCTAACTCTGTGTTCTTCATTTATTTTGAAGACAAGCTGACTCATCGGTATTACACCAGAGCCAACATTTCGAGACTGATGGATCACCTAGAACAAGAGAACCGTGAGCTGAAAGAGGAAGTGGCCAGATTGAATGCCTTGATGGAATTATTCTTGGCTGCCCAGAGCCAGTCCTCTCTGACACCTTCAACTCCTCCCCAAAGGACAGTCATCTTTGAGATTGCCTCCTCAACTGTGCCTGCAGCTAGTGCATATTTTGCTCCAGCGGCCATGCTAGCCGGATTCCCGTGGGGGATGCCTCCTAATTTTATGCCTGAGGGTCCTGCTCCAACCTTTGCTTCCATGCCGACATCTATCTCGGTCCTTGCTGTTCCTCCTCCTGTCGTGCATACTATACCTAGAGTAGACAACACCATCTATCATTCTGAGCCATCTGAAGGCCCAGATGTCTATGAGAAGATGGACGCTATGAATGATCAATTTCTTGAGCTTCGCAAGGAATTGAAAACTCTTAGAGGAAAGGATCTTTTCGGCAAGTCTGCTGACGAACTGTGCTTGGTCCCCAATGTGAAGGTCCCTGTGAAATTCAAGGTCCCTGACTTTGAAAAATACAAGGGAAATACTTATCCTCTCAGCCACCTAGTCATGTACGCCAGGAAAATGTCGACTCAGACCGATAACGATCAGTTACTCATCCACTACTTTCAGGATAGTTTGTCCGATGCCGCCCTGCATTGGTATATGGGTTTAGACAGTGCGAACATTCGATCCTTGAACGACCTTGGTGAGGCCTTCGTCAAGCAGTACAAGTTTATTGTGGATATGGCTCCCGATAGGGATCAATTGAGGGCCATGTCCCAGAAGGACAAGGAAACATTTAAAGAGTACGCCCAGAGGTGGCGAGAGTTAGTAGCACAGATCGTGCCTCCGCTAGAAGAGAAGGAAATGACCAAGATCTTTCTGAAGACCTTGAGTCCATTCTATTATGAGCGGATGATCGCTAGCGCTCCTTCTGACTTCACCGATATGGTGAATATGGGGATGCGTTTAGAAGAAAGAGTTAGATAAGGGCGTCTAACTAGAGAAGAAGGCTCTTCTGCCAAACGTTATGGGGCATTTGCAAAGAAGAAAGATGGAGAGGCACATGCTGTGACCTCCCATGTGAAACCAAGAAGTCCCTCGGTGAGGAGGAAGACCGTGCGTCCCGCCGGTAACCAGCACCAGGGGGCTCATATAGCACCTGTTTTCAGAGACAATCAACAGTATCAGCAACATAACAACAATCAGCAACCACATCCTCAATATCAGCAACAGCAGCACCGACCGCAGCCGCAGGCCTATCAGCCTCGAAACAGTAATCAAACCAGCACAAGTTACGAGAGGAAAAGGGTCACTTTAGATCCTATTCCGATGACGTATGCAGAATTATATCCCTCCTTGATAGAGAGGAAGTTGATTACTCCGAGAGACCCACCGGCTATACCTGCTAACCCCCAGTGGTGGTATAAGCCCGAGTTACATTGTGTTTACCATTCTGGTGCTCCCGGCCAAGACGTGGAGAATTATTACCCTTTGAAGACCAAGGTTCAAGACCTTGTGAGGTATGGAATTCTGTGTTTCGAGGACGTAGGTCCTAATGTGAAGAAGAACCCATTGCCCGAGCATGGGAAATCTGTCAACATGGTCCAGGGCTGCCCTGGCAAGTACAAAGTCAAATACGTCAGTCATATTCGACAGTCCCTTTTCTAAATGCATCGTCTGCTATGTGATTACAGTCATTATGAGCACGACCATGATAGATGCCGAGTATGCTCTGTTAACCGATTGGGTTGTCGCCAGGTGCGCAAGGATATTCAGGAAATGCTGGATGAAGGAGTCATTGAGATTCTTCAGAATAGGAATGTTGACGAAGATGAGCCTGAGGTCAACGTAATTTCCCCAGTATTCCGGATGCCCGAGCCTGTTATCATCAAGTATGATAGAAGCAAGCAGAAGGCTTCTCATGTTCTTATCATTAAGCCCGCCGGTCCAGTACCGTACTCTTCCGAAAAAGCAATTCCCTTTCGTTACAACGATGTTGTTGTAGAAGATGGGAAAGAGGTGTCCTTGCCATCTTCCTCTGTTGTTAATATCGCGGATGTTAGTGGTTTGACCCGCATCGGTCGTGTGTTTTCAGGACCTCCCAAGCCCCAGGCTAATGCTGATTTTGTTGAACGCCCGATTGGGAATGTTATGAGCAGCCCGAATCCGGCACCTGTTGTTAAGCCCTCCACTACATTGATAACTCCTACTTCTGTTGGCCCGAGTGGCAATATGAAAGAAGACTGTGATGAGATGCTAAGGCTCATCAAGAGAAGTGAGTACAGTGTTGTAGACCAGCTTCTATAAACGCCATCCAAAATATAGGTGTTATCTTTGCTATTGAATTCAGAACCACACTGAGAGGCTCTGCAAAAAGTTTTGGATGTGGCATATGTAGATCATGATGTCACAATAGAACAATTCGATAGCATTGTTGCAAACATTACTGCTTGTAACAATTTGAGTTTCTGTGACTCTGATCTCCCTGAGGAGGGAAGAGACCACAACTTGGCTTTACACATATCTATGAACTGCAGAGACGACACCATGTCCAATGTGCTGGTGGACACTGGGTCATCACTAAACGTATTGTCGAAATCCACTCTCTCGAAGCTGTCATATCAAGGGCGTCCCATGAGGCAGAGTGGAGTAGTTGTGAAGGCTTTCGATGGGTTTCGCAAAACTGTGATTGGGGAAGTTGATCTCCCAATCAAAATTGGACCAAGTGATTTCCAGATTACCTTCCAGGTTATGGATATCCACCCATTGTATAGTTATCTCTTAGGCAGACCATGGATTCACGAGGCAGGCGCCGTGACATCCACCCTACACCAGAAACTGAAATTTGTGAAAAATAATAAGCTGGTAGTGGTAGGGGGAGAAAAGGCTCTCCTATTCAGCTACTTGTCTTCCTTCTCATATATAGATGCTGAGGATGAAGTTGGAACTCCTTTCCATGCTTTATCTATTGCTGAGCCTATTGAGAAGAGAGCTCATTCATTTATTTCCTACAAAGATGCAAAGTTGGCCATTGAGTGTGGTGCAACTGTTGGTTTAGGAAAAATAATTGAGCTAGAAGACAATAAGTCTCGGGCTGGCATATGTTTTTCTTCTGGAATTCAAATAAGGCAAATCATTATGTAGATGAAAAGATTGCCTTATTTGATTTGCCTTATTTGAATTCCAGAAGAAAAGCATATGCCAGCCCGAGACTTATTGTCTTCTTGCTCAATCATTTTTCCTAAACCAACAGTTGCACCACACTCAATGGCCAACTTTGCATCTTTGTAGGAAAGAAATGAAGGAGCTCTCTTCTCAATAGGCTCAGCAATAGATAAAGCTTGGAAAGGAGTTCCAACTTCATCCTCAGCATCTATATATGAGAAGGAAGACAAGTGGTTGACCAGGAGAGCCTTTTCTCCCCCTACCACTACCAGCTTATTATTTTTCATAAATTTAAGTTTCTGGTGTAGGGTGGATGTCACGGCGCCTGCCTCGTGAATCCATGGTCTGCCTAAGAGACAGTTATACGATGGGTGGATATCTATAACCTAGAAGGTAATCTGGAAATCACTTGGTCCAATTTTGATTGGGAGATCAACTTCCCCAATCACAGTTTTGCGAGACCCATCGAAAGCCTTCACAACTATTCCACTTTGCCTCATGGGAGGCCCTTGATATGATAGCTTCGAGAGAGTGGATTTCGGCAATACGTTTAGTCATGACCCAGTGTCCACCAGAACATTGGACATGGCGTCGTCTCTGCAGTTCATAGATATGTGTAAAGCCAAGTTGTGGTCTCTTCCCTCCTCAGGGAGATCAGAGTCACAAAAACTCAAATTGTTACAAGCAGTAATGTTTGCAACAATGCTATCGAATTGTTCAATTGTGACATCATGATCTACATATGCCACATCCAAAACTTTTTGCAGAGCCTCTCGGTGTGGTTTTGAATTCAATAGCAAAGATAACACCGATATTTTGGATGGCGTTTGTAGAAGCTGGTCTACAACACTATACTCACTTCTCTTGATGAGCCTTAGCATCTCATCACAGTCTTCTTTCATATTGCCACTCGGGCCAATAAAAGTAGGAGTTATCAATGTAGAGGAGGGCTTAACAACAGGTGCCGGATTCGGGGTGCTCACAGCATTCCCAATCGGGCGTTCAACAAAATCAGCATTAGCCTGGGGCTTGGGAGGTGCTGAAAACAGACGACCGCTGCGGGTCAAACCACTAACATCCGCGATATTAACAATAGAGGAAGATGGCAAGGACACCTCTTTCCCATCTTTTACAGCAACAACATTGTAACGAAAGGGAATTGCCTTTTCAGATGAGTACGGTACTGGAGAAGTCTTCTGCTTGCTACCATCATACTTGATGATAACAGGCTCGGGCATCCGGAATACTGGGGAGATCACGTTGACCTCCGGCTCATCTTCGTCAACATTCCTATTCTGAAGAATCTCAATGATTCCTTCATCCAGCATTTCCTGAAGATCTTGACGCAACTGGCGACAACCCAATCGGTTAACAGGCCATATTCGGAATCTCTCATGATCGTGCTCATTGTGACTGTAATCACACAACAACCGGTGCAACTCGACCAGGTACTGTCGAATATAACTAACGTATTTGACTTTGTATTTGCCAGGGCAGCCCTGGACCATGTTGACAGATTTCTCATGCACAGGCAATGGGTTCTTCATCACATTAGGACCTACGTCCTCGGAGCACAAAATGCCACACCTCACAAGGTCTTGAACCTTGGTCTTCAAATGATAGCAATTCTCCACGTCGTGGCCAGGAGCACTAGAATGGTAGACACAATACAATTCGGGCTTATACCACCACTGAGGGTTAGCAGGTATAGTCGGTGGGTCTCTTGGAGTAATCAGCTTCCTCTCTATCAAAGAGGGATATAGTTCTGCGTACGTCATTTGAATAGGATTAAAGGTGACCCTTTTCCTCTCGTAACTCGTGCTGGTTTGATTACCGTTTCGAGGCTGGTAGTCCTGCTGTTGCGGTCGGTGCTGTTGTTGCTGATATTACTGAGGTGATTGATGATTGTTACTATGTTGGTGATACTGCTGATTGTTGTAACACCCCGATAAAATATGATAATTATTTAATTTAAGTTTAATAGTATATTATGATGATAATATGAATGAGAGGGTATTATTTTTCAAAATAAAAGATAAACCATTCATATATATTATTATTAGTATATTTATTAATTTAATTAAATAATTGGAATATTTTTGGATTATTATTATTGGAATAATAAAGTTGGAATTGGAACGATTTTTGGAATCAGTAAAGAGTCCCATTTAGTAAAAAGGTTTTTACACGTGAAAACAGAGAAGCGACTAAAAAGTGGAAAAAGGGAAAAAAGGAAGAGCAAGAGAAAAAGGGTTGAAGAAGGGAAAAGCTTGAAGTTAAAGGATTTGCCGGATTAACTCAGGTAAGGGGGGGTTTATCATCGTTTAATGGGCATTATGGGTTAACATGTAATGGGTAGTAATAAGCCATTGAATTGACTCTAATTAGGTTTTGATAAATACCCTTGAATTATGATGAATAAATTATGTTAAAACTGTGAATGAATCTATATTTGGATGAGTCGTAATTTTCTGGACGTGTAGCTTTTTACGGAATCGAAATCGGAGGTCCGGAAGTCCTCCAACGGCGAAAAATGCGGGTAATTCTGCATTTTGTTCGTTGTTAGCGCAGGAACAGCTTTCTGTCTTGCGTTAACCGGTTAACCCAGGGCGTTAACCGGTTAACACTGTTATGTTAATTAAAAAAATTAATTTCTGTCTTGCGTTAACAGGTTAACCCAGGGCGTTAACCGGTTAACACTGTTGAAATACTGTTAGAATTGCATTCTGTCTTGCGTTAACAGGTTAACCCAGGGCGTTAACCGGTTAACACTGTTGAAATACTGTAAAATTTGTATTCTGTCTTGCGTTAACAGGTTAACCAATTGCGTTAACAGGTTAACACTGTTTGAAAAGTGAAAAATTGATATTTAAATATTGTGTACGTTTTGGAATGGAATTATGTGTACATATTGTATGGGCTTGGCTAGAAAATGTGCCATACGCGTATGGGCATGAGGCATACGTGTATGGGCAGAAGTTTGATTTTTCTGAGCTGTTGTTGTGCAGTTTTGGTCGTTTCAGCTGAGTGATGTAATTTAGCTGATGTATGATATAGTAGGGATCATTTCCCGTTGTTTTGAGCAGTATAGGTATTAGTAGAGTGTGCTAATACTATGATTTATTATTTGGCATGACATGATATGATTCTGTGATAAATATGCTGATGATGTATGATGGTATGCATAATGCTGTGAATATATCTATTATGTATGCAATTGTGGATGGACTGTTTATGGCTTAGAGTGTGAGCATATGTCCATTGTGGATTGTTGTTGATGTTTGCATGCTAGGTGATTTAGCGTGCATAGCATAGCCTTTATGGTGGTAGCTAATTCCCATGGTGAGGAATTAGTGAGGGAGTCACTAGGTCTCAAATGAGTGGGACTAGTGAGCTTGGTAGTCGTATCTGGGTTTGATCGGTGAGGTTGAACTATGTGTTCACGAATAGTCGGTACCGCTTGCATGGAGTCTCATTTCATAATGTATGTATGGCGTATAATATGAATGAATGTATTCCAATATTATACGTGTGTTTTGTGTTTGTGTTGAGTATGATTATGAGTTGATGTTGCCGTTGCTGAATGTGTGATATGATTAGGGTGATGAATGTGTTAATTTACTTAGCATTACATGATATTTTATAATGCTTATTATATCGATTGAGGAACTCACCCTTACAACTATGTTTCAGGTAACGAGCAGTGATTGAGTAGA
This sequence comes from Lathyrus oleraceus, assembly GCF_024323335.1. Lineage (NCBI taxonomy): Eukaryota > Viridiplantae > Streptophyta > Magnoliopsida > Fabales > Fabaceae > Lathyrus > Lathyrus oleraceus. The sequence continues at coordinate 211,172,563 of NC_066580.1, forward strand.
AGCTAGTGCTTGGAGTCTAGTGTAGTTCCTTAGTGGGTCATGCTCTGGTATATGTAACATCGGGACGGGATGTTTTACTTTGTTTTCATTTTTGGTTGTTGAACAATTTTACATGAAATGTGTTACAAGGTTTGCATGTTGTTAGATTTCTATCCGCTGCGAATTGTGCAATTGTCCCTGAAGGGTGTTACAATTGTCCCTGAAGACAAGTGCTATATGAGCCACCTGGTGCTTGTTACTGGCGGGACGTACATTCTTCCTCCTCATAGAGGGTCTTCTTGGTTTAACATGGGAGGTCACAACATGTGCCTCTCCATCTTTCTTCTTTGCAAACGCCCCATAACGTTTGGCAGAAGAGCTTTCTTCCTTGGTAAGACGCCCTTCTCTGACTCCTTCTTCTAAACGCATCCCCATAATTCACTATCTCGGTGAAGTCAGAAGGAGCGCTGGCAATCATCCGCTCATAATAGAATGAACTCAAGGTCTTCAAAAAGATCTTGGTCATTTCCTCTTCTTCTAGTGGAGGCACGATCTGTGCTGCCACCTCTTGCCACCTCTGGGCATACTCTTTGAATGTCTCCTTGTCTTTCTGGGACATGGCCCTCAACTGATCCCTATCGGGAGCCATATCCACGTTATATTTGTATTGCTTGACGAAGGATTTTCCAAGGTCGTTGAAAGATCGGATGTTCGCACTGTCTAACCCCATGTACCATCTCAGGGCAGCACCGGACAAACTGTCCTGAAAGTAGTGGATGAGCAACTGGTCGTTATCAGTCTGAGTAGACATCTTCCTGGCATACATAACCAGGTGGCTGAGAGGACAATTATTTCCTTTGTATTTTTCAAAGTCAGGGACCTTGAATTTCACAGGAATCATTACGTTGGGAACCAAGCAGAGATCGGCAGCATACTTGCCAAAAAGATCCTTTCCTCTAAGAGTCTTCAATTCCTTGCGAAGCTCAAGAAATTGATCATTCATAGCGTCCATCTTCTCATAGACATGTGGGCCTTCAGACGGCTCAAAATGATAGATGGTGTCGTCTAACCTAGGCATTTTATGCACGACAGGAGGAGGAACGGCAAGGACCGGGCTAGATGCCGGCATAGAAGCAAAAGTTCGAGTAGGACCCTCAGGCATGAAATTAGGAGGCATCCCCCATGGGAATCCGGCTGGCATGGCTGTAGGAGCAAAGTGTGCCTTGGCTGCAGGCACAGTAGAAGAGACAATCTCTAAGATAATTGTCCTCTGGGGAGGAGTTAAAGGCGTCAGAGAAGACTGGCTCTGGGCAGCCAGGAACGATTCCATCAAAGCACTCAGTCTGGCCACTTCCTCTTTGAGTTCACGGTTCTCTTGCTCTAGTTGATCCATCAGTCTTGCAGAGTTGGCTCTAGTGTAGTACCGGTGAGTCAGCTTGTCTTCAAAATAAATGAAGAGCACAGAGTTAGACCACAGGACAAGAGGCCGGAAACAAAACCTGCTTATGCATATGATGCATGCAATGCTTGTGCACATGATTTGTTTTTATACTTCAAAGGAACTTTAGGGTTTTACTTGCAAATTTTGGAATCATTTATTGCATATAGAAATATAAAATAATATCAGGGAAAAGAAATACAAAATTGTCAATCATGTACAAGAGGAAAGGAAAATAATCATCCTATGGATCCCTAGAAACAATCATCTAATGCTCGGGACATAGAAAGATAAGATGCACGAAGCCTCTTTACTTCCTCCTCATAGGCTGCCTCCATATCCGCCTTCTCTTTGGCGAGTCGATCATACTTCCTCTTCCAAAACCGGGAAGACTGATAAAGTAGAGAAGTCCATGCATCATTAGGATCATCAATAACCTGATGCTCGAGGAACTCAATCAAAGTGTCTTTCTCCTTAATCTACTGAAGCAACTCTTCTCTTTCACGGATCCAAGCACGTGATAGGTCTTCGTCTCTCAACTCCTCTACTCCTCGATTATGGAGGGTTGAAGGCCCAGCCACAATCATAGGTGTAGGTCTCGGATACTCGTAAGGCATGAGATACTCAGACGCTCTCTTTCTTACCCAAGCAGTATAAGGCTCCAAGGCGATGCAATTCTTAGGACCCAACTCCTTCCTTCGTTTCTTATGAATCTTGCGCCAAGCGCGTACCATTCTTCCCTTCAAGCCTTGGGGATCTTTACCCTCCTGAAAGAACACACCTTCTAACAGAATGTTATTAGGTTTATCCTTTAGGGGGAACCCAAGCTGACGACGTGCCAAATCAGGGTTGTAGTTAATCCCACCACATGTACTAAGAAGAGGTACATTGGAGAATTCACCACAAGAGTCAATAATCTGCACACCATCATACACACGGTTATACCAAAAGATATCATCATTAGTGAGAGGAATGAGTCTTGTGGACCACCGTAGACATCCCTTGTTCTCCTTGAAAGCGACCGTCTGAGGTAAGTGAGAAATAAACCACTTATACAACAGAGGCATACAACACACAATGGCGCCACCACCCTTTGCATTCCTCATATACAAAGAGAAATAAGTATCACCCAACAGAGTAGGAACGAGATTAAGAGTAGAAAAGATCCTAATAGCGTTCACATCCACAAACTTGTCGATGTTGGGGAACAATACCAAGCCATAGATGAGAAGTACAAATATGGCCTCAAAGGCATCCTCACTCATGGCCTTCCCATAAACAGTAGCTTGAGCAATGAGGAACTCATAAGGGAGACCTTGAATTCCACCTTTGGTAGTCATATGAGCACCAACCAGGGATTCATCTATGTGCAACATGTCTACTATCTCTTGAGAAGTAGGTATACTGTCCAAGCCACTGAATGGCAACTGATCCAGCATAGGTATACCCACAAGGTAAGCATACTCCTCAAGGGTAGGCAAAAGCTGAAAGTCCGGAAACGTGAAGCAACGGTACAAGGGATCATAAAACTGCACCAATACACTCATCAATCCTTCGTCCACCGGAGTAGTCAGAAGAGAAAGAAGCTTCCCAAAGCGAGCTTTGAAACCCAAGGGATCTAGTACCTAGGATGTCAGATTCCTTAACTCTTTCAAGTCTGGTTGTCTGAAGCTGTACTTCTTTGTATTCCTTCTTTGTCTTTCCATGTCTGAAAATGTTGCAAATAAACCCCTTAAGTTCCTTGAAAATTTTCTTCATTATTGATGATATGGTTGCAAATGGGTGCATGAATGCATGAATACAACAATCACACTCAAGGATCAAGCAAAGCACACCAAACAAAGGTCATGGGATGGATCATATTATCCTTAATATCAATCATCCATTTTGGTGGATTATGGTTTACACCTTATCAACACCCAAGTTCCATTGATATTAAGGATATATGAACGGATCAACCATGAATCAAGGGTTTGATGTAATTCACGAGCATGGGGTTTAGGTTAAGAACCACCCAAAGGGAATGTACTAGGGTTTAAACCTGCCAAACATGTTCTACAAGAGGTTCCCATAGTCATCATCCTATCTTTCGGATATTATCGGAGAAACGACTACTCGTATTCCAAAAATATTCTCAAGAGAGACTCTTATGAGTGTAGTATCGCGTAACAATTGTATCAAATCTTACACTTGGACGATTTTCGCACTACATCCTAAAAATAGGCCAAGATGGGCTTGGTAAACTAAGGTCCTTGGCTTCTAAGGTCTATATTGGAAAGAGTAATGTCTAACCACAACTTACTTGTGTGACATTATTGATCCCAACATGACCTCCACCAAGTGAATGGACTTGCAAGTCAACTTGCTAAGGAATAACTCCACACAAGTCAACAAGACTATGCCATTCCCCTATCCTAAGTGCACTCGAGTCCGGGTATAGAACTCATCTCACAAAGATCACCAAGCATACAAGGAATTAATATCAAGCAAATCAATCATTACATACAATACAGTGATCCCAAATTGCACAAAAATATGTCACAAAACAATACAATACAACAAACATGAAAAGTCGGCAAAACCCACTAGGCAAAAGGTCCCCAGTATAGTCGCCACTTTTCTATAGCGGGGTATTCGTTACCATTAGAGATATTGACTAAATCCAAGGTAAATCATACAAAGTCGAGTCGCCACCGCACTTCTATTTATCCAAAGGAATGGTTAGAAAGCGAACAAAAACCTAATAGTTTTAACAAAAACTAGTTAAATAATAAGAGATCTGGGTAAGGGGGTTGGTTATGAAATGGGAATGTGTTAGGCACCCAAAACATCCTAGGTACTCCTAGGGAGCCCTTTTCATACTTGGTAAGGTTGTTGTTTTGTGAAAATTTATTTGTGCAAACATGATTGGTAAGATGAGAAGAGAATGTACAAGTTATTTACATTTTGTGTTTGGATGGATAAACCCATTGCCTACGTACCATCTTGTAAAAAGATTAGGATCAAAACCTCGTAGTTCGGGGTAAAAATCTCAAAAATGAGTTGGTGAGTTGATTGGTCCAAAAGCCTTAAGGTCTTTTATTATCAAAGGGAGAAAACTCAACCAAACCACAAATCCACCATGTGAGGATAGCTTCAACATGCTAGTGAGGGGTTAACCCTATAATAAGCATGGAAGACTCATTGTCCATCACTAAGGATATAGGTGAGTATTACATCTACCACAAGGATAACTCAAACCTAATAGCTAAAGGTTATGAAAGATTTTGATTAAGAACGTGGCCATTGGAACCACAAAAACAACTTGAAGTGAGTTATATTTACCAATTAGAAGTATGTACAAAAATGGTCAAAGTGGATTTAAGGATTCAATTCAAAATGCGTGTTATGAAAAGAAAGTTTGAAAATCAAAAGAATAAGGCTTAGGTTTCTAATGTTGAAAACAAATGTTAAATGTTTGCACAAAAGTTTTGGCTTGGGTTAGAGTGGAGGGAAGAAGAAGAAGGGCTAAGTCCTAAAGAAAGTAAAAGATGAGGGATAAAGAAATAAAAACCACAATGGAGTTCCTCTCTTAAGATCATATTGATGATCCAAGTAGCTCCCATCCTTTGGAATAAGCAACGACAAAGCAAATATTTCAAGCAAACAAACACAAGGCCATGCTTCCAAGAATCCTCCAATGGCTTTTGTATTTCTCACTTTCGATGCTCATGGTAATGGTCCTCCAATTAGGCCCAAATGGAAACTCCTAGCACAAAAGCATACACATCAAAAGTTTCATGGAGTAAAACAAGAATGGACAAGAGTGAGTTTAGAGATTTGGTCCTTCTAATCCATCTTCAACATTAAGATCCTTTACTCCAATTTTGCATAAGGAAAGTCCTAGAATCTAAGTCCAATTCTCCATTTCTTGCATAGGGAAAGTCCTAGAAACTAAGTCCATTTCTTTGCATTTTGGTTCACAACAAATCAAAACAAGACACAAGCATAATAGTATATACACAATCATGTGCTCAAGTGAGCAAAAGGCAAATGGCATTAACATAAACATGTGCTCAAATGAGCAACGAGAAAAGCAAATGGATAATATGTGCAAGAATTGTAAATTGCATAAAAATAAATTGCATAAAGTAAATGTTAATTGTCAATAGTTAGTGTTAGTAGTTAGTGTGCCATAAGGCAAATTTAGCGCTATGTTAAGCAATCGTAATTGGACTTATGTAGAAGTCACAACTATCTGAGGCCGGTCAATAATAATGTAGGCAACAAACACAAGTTAGGAGTCTTGATTAGTGAATCAAGTCCCAACAACTTGCCATGCCAAAAAGAAAATGAGAAATGATCTTGTATTGGTTTAAACCTTTTGCATGATTTAAAAGACAACATATCCTTAATACAAAGCCATTCACTTGATCAATTGATCAAGATGAATTAGATTTGAATCAAGGAAGGTTCAATCTCCCTAATCAATACTAACTTATCAACCTTCAACTCATTGATCAAAAAGAAAATAAGAAGAAGAAAGAGATGAATAATAGAAATGGAAATGACAAAATGGTAAAAGAAATAAATGCATTAAATGAAACATGATGTGTCAATCCTCATATGTTGACCACTAACATTGAAAGTCAATGTCAAACAATCAAAAACAGAAGTGAGATGATGATTGGAAGTCAAGAAATGAATAAACTATTTTTGGCATTTTTTAATATAAGAAATAAACTTGAATTAAAGTAAATGGAAAGGTCAAACTTCAAAATCACTTCAAATCAACCTTGAAAGGTCCAAGTGATTTATCCTAAGTCCAACAAGGTCAAACAAAGTTTGACAAAAAATTTCAGCATTTTTAAAAGTCAGAAACTATTTTTAATCAATTAAAAATGAATAAAATAACCTAATTGAGCTAAAATCTCAAATAAATCTCAAATCAATTCAAAAATTGATGAGAATATTTTTCATAGATCCATCATCATTCAAATAGGTTAGGAAAATATTTTTGCATTTTTTGAAGATCAAAAACTATTTAAAATGAATTAATAATAACCAGAAAAGAGAAAATTCACAAAAAATATCAAATGCCAAAATAAAATAAAAAAAAAATCAGAAATAGAAACTAGAATTTATTTGAGAACTAATGCAATTGGTCCCATAATTTTTGGATAAAAAATGAAAGAGATATTGATTTTTGAAAATAATTGGAATTAAAGAAAATAAAAGGAAAATAAAACAGAAAATAGAAATTGTAAAAAGCGGGGACCGTCTGATCTAAGCTCATTAATTGAGTTGGCAAATCAAGAGGCCACGAAGCGCGCGCCTACCATGGATCCAAGTCAATGCGTGCACATATGAAACAATAGGAAGTCATAACAAGCAAGGGACGAGATTCAATCTGGGAAATAGATCGAATGGCCAAGGTTTGATCTGGAGATGATGAAGCCACCGGAGCCACCGTCTTCTCCGGTGAGCTCCAGGATTCCGGCCAAATTGCAGAAATTAAAGAGGCAACCAAAACGTGCGATCTATACATCAATAGAAAGCTGGGATGATGTACATCATCCCTATACCATCCATTTTCCTTCTAGATCTCTATAATGTGAGAAATCAGAGCTGGAAAAATCTGGTGTTCATCATGAACTTAATGAATTGGAAAAATCAAAAGCATAAACATGATGCCTCTATTGAGAGGACTTCAGCCAACACAAATCCACGGCCAATAGGTCAAAGGATTAGGAGAATCGAAGAAAATACCAGTTGGAGTTCAAGTTTGATTTCTGGTGATTTGAGCTTGAAACCTTGCTTGCTTTATTAAAACAGAAGTTCAATGAAGTGTATGGTGAAGGTCTAGAAGCACTAGATCTGAGAATTCAACCAGATGAAGTTGAATTTCAAATCTGAAAAAAATGAGAAAAGTGAGCTTGCTTCTTTAGTGATGGTTAGGGAAATATTTCTGCAGCATTTCAGGTTGAGATTGGCGTGTCAAATGAGTGAGCATGGCAAGGTATTTATAGCTGAAGCTGATGCCAAAATGAGAAGAAACTCGTGTGCATGAAGCTTTGGGTCCTCCATGCATGGGCCTGTACAGGCGCATGTGAGGCCCAAAAGCTGATGGATTTGCAAGCTGATAACACAATGAGTTGATTTGGACGTGTAATTTGCCTTGCAATAGCTTGCATTTCAAGATTCAATGTGAATTCTCCATTTGCACCTAAACAATCATTTCTTCGAAAATTCCATTTAGAAAATCCAAGCATAGGCATATGGGTAATGGTTGGAAAGGGTCTTTGTATGAGGAACAATTGTTATGTTGGACAAAAAATCATTTGGAGTGGGGAAATTTATGAAATTTGAGTTTAAAGTGTGGTGTGCAAAACATGTTAATGCAAGGTTTCTAATTTTGTCCAACTTTCAAGCCCCTCTATTTTGATGATGCAAGCTTCAAATGGAAAAACCTCCAACACAAAAGTTATATATATTTTCAATACAATCAAAATAGACTTAAAGTTTGCATCATTTGGATTTTTGATGAAATAGTTATGGGCACTTGAAGTTGGACTTTTTTTACTTTTAATGCATTTGGTGAAAAAGGACATATAATGTCTTGCATTATCTCATGTATTTCCTTTGAGATTTTGAAATTTTGTTCAACATAACATTTGAATTAGACATCTTACGCTTTCCAATGCATTTGATCCCACCTCAAAATCATAACAAATGAATGAGTTATGTCCTTGGGAGTTGACCCAAAATTAGGGTTTCAGTCAAAATGACTTATAATGTATTGGAATGGAATATGGATTTCCAAGCTTCAAATCAAATTTTGATTAACATGAAAGTTGTTCATATTGTCCTTAAGAACATGTTTTCTTTTGGAACCATCTCCATTTGACCAACACATCAAAAGTTAGGTCTCAGTGCATTTCAAAATAGTTAGATGAATTGACTGATCAACTTCTCAAGTCCATGCCTCATATCTTGATGAATTGATGATTGAGGATACTCAAATAATTTCAAATATGCATGAAATGAAGAGTTAAAGAACTTCCCTTGATTGTATTTGACCATGGACTGTGGTTGCTTCATGAGCAAGGCATTATGGTGCACAGATGGATTAGGGTTTCCTTGAAGAACAAGGCCTCAAACCCTTTGACTTGCTTTGATCAAAATGATGAATTGAGATTCTAGGAAGGCATATATGATGGATGAGAGCCTTGGGAACCATTACCATGCTTTCTTTCATCTCCTCTTGGCCATATCATTGCACAGATGATCTCCTAGAAGCTTTGACCTTGTGATTGCTCAAGCTACAAACAAAAGATGTTAGTGACATATTTTTGTGCTTTTGGTTAGTAAACAAAAAAAGAGAAAATCAATGATATACAATTCAAGCATGTTTGGTGATCTCAAACCACTCACAAGGAGTCCCACCCAAAGGTAAAGGGAACCAAGATGCTTATGATCCTTGAGGCAATGCAAATGCAATGTTATGATGCCATGAGGGATCTTAAGGACAAAATTGGGGTCTTACAGATGCCCCTATTTAAGGTCATTCTAGCCGGAGAAGTGAAGATTAAAATCTTCGTCTCGACGAGGTAGAATGGGCTTAAATAATAACAAAGAGACAAATTTTGGTCCCTAAGATACCTCATGATGCAAATGTATGTATGCAAAATAGTAACACTCTGTTGGGATATGTGTCCACAAAGGAGTAAAGAAAATCAGGAGACACTAACAATCCACATTCAATGGGACAAAATCTCGGGGACTCTTACGGGGATAAGAAAGAAACGCGTGAGCAGGGCACGACTCAAAGTTGGGGAGCAGAATTCCAAAGGGAATAAACCAATGGAAAGACCCGAACTGACTCAAGGGTGCTCGTATTGGGGAATATGCCAATACAGCAAAAATGATCCACAACGGACTTCACCGGGGATGCCTGAAAAGACTCTCCTGGGGAAGCAGCGAGATGAGGTGGTACCGGTTACTGGGCAACAAGCTCAATGAGACATGTGATCTGAATGCCGGCATAAGGGTCAGAGATACAACATGCTCGGGAAGAAATGAACATCTAAGACTGGTATAAGGGTGAGAGATATCAAAACTCCGAATCATCTGAGGAAGACCTAAAAGGTATATTTCGAATCAGGGAAATCTGACTCCACAGGGGACAAAAGTCATAATAGGGAGCTGAAAGGGAGAAACACCAAGGACACCGGTTGCTGGGCATATAATAGGTGACCAACCAAGGCGTGAATTGGGGAATATTTCCAAGACACTCATCATCCAACAGAGGGCTAAAAGCAAACTCGATTATAGGATGGATACTCGACTCTGCAAAGGGGAAACGAATCTTACTCAACTGGGGAAGAACAAAAGGCTTCGACCGAAGAGTGCATGAGATATACTATCTATTACCGTCAGAACGTAGATAATATACTCGCATGAAAGATTATCCACAACCGGTTACTGGGTTAATGAAGGATAAATCAACCGAAAAGAAAGGACATCGGGATACCGGTTACTGGGTATAAAATGATGACCAATTCAGGAGAAACAATCGTCATCAACAACAAAGGGTAGACGAGAGATGACTCGCTGGGAATAAATTGCGTAAACAGGGCAATTATCCAGGCAAAAGAGGGAATGTCAACATCGAATATTGGATGAAGATAACCATCAAGGAGGAGATTACACCTACCAGAAGCTGGGTAGGAAACCACAGAAAAGTAACGGTCATCGACTTAGGATGAACCAAGGTTAACTCTGCAAAGGGGAGAAAGTTTGGTTTACAATTACCGGTATCAGGGTAGAAAACCATAGACTCCGCCGGGGATAATATGAATGATTACTAATTACTGAGCAATTATTCATTTATACCGCGGGGAAACAAAGGAAACAGCTTCGAGGGGGCAAACCAAAAAGGCAAACTGAATCAAGACTTGTCCTGGTGAGGATATAACTCCATAGGGGAACTCATCCCAATATATGTGTTGGGAGGAAACAGAAACAACCATCATCCACGAGGACATATCTCGGTGGGGAATATGGAAGAAAGGATAAACGCTTTCTGCCTATGGAGCTGACTCTATATGGAGAGATCAGACACACACATCTGCTTGGGGAGATATATATCACCAAATAGAAGGAGACAACAAACAACGATATATGGCAAAGAATGCAACATGAATATTTGGATGTTATAATTATGTATGTTTATGTGTGGTTTATGTTTGATGAACGCTGACAAACACACATATCTAACACAAACGGATCCAGGAATCAACCACCCGGTACTACATCTCAAGGAGGAAAGCCAGGATCGGCGGAGAGTATTCAATCTGTCGGGGATCAGAGATACCAGAGGACAACAAAATCTCTGCATGGGATGAATTATCAGTCTCGGATGGAGAAAAGAGTTTAATGCACAAGTAGAATTTGCCACATAAACCACTCTACTGGGGAATCTATCCGAGGATAAAGGGATTCTGGAGACCCAACACCAAAAAAATCGAGTCTTCCAGAGAGAACACATTTGCTGAGGAGGAAAGAAACAACTGCTCTGCTGATGGGAAGAGAGGTAAATAACCTTAACAAGCACTCCACTCGGTGGGATGAAACACAACAATATTCTGGAGGAAGAGGATACAGTTATGCCAGGAATATGAACGAATGTCTTACCCTGTTGGAGATCATGCCACTCCTGGGAGAGCACTGGGGATCTCTTAAGTATCCTTTTGTCTTTGTGAATGTTCACTTTGTTTTAAAACAATTTATGAAGAAAATTTATTTGTTTAAAACAATGATAGTTTCTCAACTAAATTATGCAAAACATTTGTTGAATAGAAACAAATAAGAGTGCAAATAATTGGATAAAGGCAAGAATTTATTTGATGGAATGGTAGTCTGCAAATGACAAGACTCCATAGATCTTTACAAGTTTGAAATTGGTGATATATATTGGAAAAGGGCTACATTGAACATAATGACCATTTCTCCACCAATTCTGAATTAAATGTATTCGAAGCTTCGGTTGATGACAATGAACGAGAATCTCTGACGGATGATAATTGTCGAACAAAGTCTTATCAGGATGCAGTTACTTGCCAAATCCCTAATTTTTGCCTAGATTTCCCCAGGATGAGGTACTCAACCTAGCGGGATATAAATATTCATCATTTTTTCCTGTCTCTAACTTTTGCCTGGACCGCCCTTTCGGGTTTTCAATCCATCGAGATGCTCATTTTTTCCTAAGCCGCCCTTTCGGGTTTTCAACTAAGCGAGCTATTCTGTTTTTATTTTATTTTTAGGCGAAGTATTCCTTGACTGCATCTGAATTCACAGGACGAGTGAAATCCTCCCCATCCATAGTTGTAAGTATCAAAGCACCGCCTGAAAAGGCTCTCTTAACAACATATGGACCTTCATAGTTTGGAGTCCACTTGCCCCTGGAATCGGGCGCGAAAGACAAGACTTTCTTGAGCACAAGGTCACCTTCTCGAAACACACGAGGCTTGACCTTCTTATCAAAAGCTTTCTTCATTCTTTGTTGATATAGCTGACCATGGCACATGGCAGTCAATCTCTTTTCCTCGATCAAATTCAACTGGTTATAACGACTCTGAACCCACTCAGCATCAGTCAACTTGGCTTCCATCAAGACTCTCATTAAAGGGATCTCAACCTCTACTGGGAGTACAACCTCCATTCCATAAACAAGAGAGAAAGGGGTTGCCCCTGTTGAAGTGCAGACAGATGTACGGTATCCATGTAAAGCAAATGACAGCATCTCATGCCAATCTTTATACATGACAACCATCTTCTGTATAATCTTCTTGATATTCTTATTAGCTGCTTCAACAGCCCCATTCATCTTGGGTCTGTAAGGAGAGGAATTATGATGCGCGATCTTGAACTCACTACACAGTTCCTTCATCATGTTGTTGTTCAGGTTAGATCCATTATCAGTAATGATCTTATCTGGCACACCATAACGACATACGAGCTGATTCTTGATAAACTTCACCACCACCTGCCTGGTCACATTTGCATATGATTCCGCTTCAACCCACTTGGTGAAGTAATCAATTGCTACGAGAATAAATGTGTGTCCGTTAGACGCTTTTGGCTCTATCATACCAATCATGTCAATTCCCCACATGGAGAAAGGCCATGGTGATGAAATCACATTCAGAAGTGTCGGGGGAATATGAATCTTATCTGTATAAATCTGACACTTATGGAATTTCATCACATATTTGCAGCAGTCAGACTCCATTGTCAGCCAATAGTATCCTGCTCTCAACATCTTTCTAGCCATGGCATGTCCATTGGAATGAGTACCAAATGAACCTTCATGGACTTTGGTCATCCACAGGTCTGCTTCGTTTCTATCCACGCATCTGAGCAGAACCATGTCAAAATTTCTCTTGTAAAGCATTTCGCCATTGAGGTAGAAACTGCCTGATAATCTCCTCAAAGTCTTCATATCTTTCACAGATGCCCCGGGCGGATAAATCTGGCTCTGAAGGAAGCAATTGATATCATAATACCACGGCTTATCATCTTTCACTTCTTCTACTGCAAATACGTCAGCTAGTCTATCCAAGCGCATCATAGTGATATTGGGAACTTCATTCCATAATTTAACCACAATCATTGAAGCAAGCGTGGCAAGAGCATCTGCCATCCGATTTTCATCTCGAGGAATATGATGGAAGTCAACTTTAGTAAAGAACGTTGAAATCCTCCTCGCATAATCTCTATATGGAATGAGACCAGGCTGATTCGTCTCCCATTCACCCTTAACCTGATTAACAACAAGGTCCGAATCACCATAAACATCAAGATGCTTGATCCTGAGATCAATGCATTCCTCCAATCCCATAATACAGGCCTCATACTCAGCCATATTATTCGTGCATTTGAAAGTTAGCCTTGCTGTAAAAGGAATATGTGTGCCCTGAGGAGTAATAATCATTGTCCCAATACCATTTCCATACTGATTTACAGCGCCATAAAATACCATACTCCATTTAGAACCAGGCTCTGGCCCTTCATCGAGTGTAAGCTCATCGCAATCTTTCATTTTCAAATACAGAATTTCCTCATCTGGGAAGTCATATTGAACTGACTGATAATCCTCGATCGGCTGATGTTCCAAATGGTCAGCCAAGATACTACCTTTAATAGCCTTCTGAGCTCGATACTCAATATCATACTCATATAACAACATCTGCCAACGGCAAATCCTCCCTGTTAAAGCAGGCTTCTCAAATATATACTTGATTGGATCCATTCTGGATATCAACCAAGTCGTATGATTTAACATATACTGGCGCAAGCGCTTAGCTGCCCAAGCCAAAGCACAGCATGTCTTCTCACTCAAGTAGCATACTCTTTCTTTCCTGATTCATCTTCCTGACCCAGGACACAACCCATTGAATCTTCAAGAACTGTCAGATACATGATCAATGGTCTCCCTTCCATAGATGGGGACAAAATCGGAGGCTCAGACAGATACTCTTTAATACAATTGAAAGCTTTCTAGCAATCCTCGGTCCAATCATGGGACTGATCTTTCCGGAGGATCTTGAATATCGGCTCACATGTAGCAGTCAGGTGGGATATGAATCTGGAAATGTAATTCAAGCGGACAAGAAAACCTCGGACTTGCTTCTCAGTTTTGGGCGCAGGCATCTCTTGTATTGCTTTGACCTTTGCAGGATCAACCTCAATACCTCTTTCACTAACAACAAAGCCCAATAACTTCCCAGAACGGACTCCAAATGTACACTTGTTGGGAATCAGACGAAGCTTATACTTCCTCAACCGCTGAAAAAGCTTCAACAGGTGCTCTACATGTTCAACTTCCATTCTTGACTTAGCAATCATATCATCGACATATACCTCAATCTCCTTGTGCATCATATCATGAAACAAGGTAGTCATAGCTCGTTGATACGTGGCTCCGGCGTTCTTCAAACCGAAGGGCATCACTCGATAACAGAATGTTCCCCAAGGTATGATGAATGTTGTCTTCTCCATATCCTCGGGTGCCATTTTGATCTGATTATATCCGGAAAATCCGTCCATAAATGAGAAGACTTTGAATTTAGCTGTATTGTCTACCAACATGTCAATATGTGGTAGTGGGAAATCATCTTTCGGACTAGCTTTGTTCAAATCTCTATAGTCCACACACATCCGGACTTTTCCATCTTTCATAGGCACGGGCGCAATATTGGCCACCCATTGAGGATATGGAGAAGTCACTAGAAACCCTGCATCAATTTGCTTTTGAACTTCCTCTTTGATCTTCACTGCCATATCATGATGAGTTCTTCTGAGCTTCTGCTTCACAGGCACACACTCAGGTTTTAAAGGTAATAAATGTTGCACGATATCAGTATCCAGACCGGGCATGTCTTCATATGACCAGGCGAAGACATCGACATATTCTCGCAGCAATTCAATCAACCCCTCCTTAACAGATTCTTCCAAGAGTGCCCCAATCTTTACCTCTCGCACACAATCTTCAGACCCCAAGTTGACTGTTTCCAGATTCTCAAGGTGTGGCTGAATGATCTTCTCTTCATGCTCAAGTAGCTGGGTGATCTCATCAGGAATCTCTTCAATATCATCTTCCTCTGCCTCAAATATAGGGAATTCAAAATTGGGAGATGACGTTGGGTCATTATGTTCAATGGGTCTAGAAATCAACCTGCATAATGATTTTGGATATGAAAAGCTTTAGAATTCAAACAAGGCAAATCATTATGCAGATGAAAAGATTGATTTTATTTTATTTTTAGGGTTTTATGTGATCACCAATTTCATGCAAAAAGCAGAAATTACGTTGCAAAAGGCAAAACATTTAACATGAATTTATTGAATGAAAATATCATTGTATTTATGTTGCCAACAATGTCATCACTCCTCCTTTTGGCATGGGAGAAGGGTTTTTAAACAAAGTGATCATTACGTTGACTTGTGGATAACTGTAGGAACATCCACAACGACCCAATTGTTGCAGATCCCTCCAGGGATAATGAAATTGTCAGAATCCTCTGCATCCTCTTCCAAGACGGCAGCAGCTTCCTCATCCTGACTAGCATGGATAAAACCTCCGCTCTTGAATAGCCCTTGCGCGTTGAAAACCCCAGAAGAAAAGACAATGCCAGCCCGGGACTTGTTGTCTTCCAACTCAATCATTTTCCCTAATCCAGCAGTTACACCACACTCGATGGCCAACTTCGCATCTCTTTAGGAAGTAAATGAAGGAGTTCTCTTCTCAACAGGTTCAGCTATAGATAAAGCTTGGAAAGGCGTTCCAACTTCATCCTCACCATCTATGTATGAGAAGGAAGACAAGTGGCTAACCAGGAGAGCCTTTTCTCCCCCTACCACCACCAGTTTCTTATTCTTCACAAATTTCAGCTTCTGGTGTAGGGTGGATGTCACGGCGCCAGCCTCGTGAATCCATGGTCTGCCTAAGAGACAATTGTATGATGGATGAATATCCATAACCTGGAAGGTAATTTGGAAATCACTGGTTCCAATCTTGATTGGGAGATCAACTTCCCCAATGACAGTCTTTCGAGACCCATCGAAAGCTTTCACAACAACTCCACTTTGCCTCATGGGAGGCCCTTGATATGCTAGTTTCGAGAGAGTGGACTTTGGCAATACGTTCAGGGATGACCCAGTGTCCACCAGCACATTGGACATGGCGTCGTCTTTGCAATTCATAGATATGTGTAATGCCAAGTTGTGGTCTTTTCCCTCCTCGGGGAGATCAGAGTCACAAAAGCTCAAATTGTTACAAGCGGTAATGTTTGCAACAACGCTATCGAATTGCTCTATTGTGACATCATGATCTACATATGCCACATCCAAAACTTTTTGCAGAGCCTCTCTATGTGGTTCTGAATTCAGAAGTAATGATAACACGAATATTTTGGATGGTGTTTGTAGAAGTTGGTCTACAACATTGTACTCGCTCCTTTTGATAAGCCTCAGCATCTCATCACAGTTTTCTTTCTCATTTCCACTAGGGCCAACAGAAGTAGGAGTTTTCAGTACAGAGGAAGGTTTAACAGCAAGTGCCGGATTCGGAGGATTCACCGCATTCCCAATCGGGCATTCAACAAAATCAGCATTAGCTTGAGGTTTTGGTGGTGCTGAAAACACACAACCACTACGGGTCAAACCACTTACATCAGCAATGTTCACTACAGATGAGGAAGGCAAAGGCACTTCTTTCCCATCTTCTACAGCAACAACGTTGTAACGAAAGGGAAATGCCTTTTCAGATGAGTACGGTACTGGACCGGCAGGTTTATTGATCAGTGAAGGAGAAGCCTTCTGCTTGCTACCATCATACTTGATGATAACAGGCTCGGGCATCCGGAATACTGGGGAGATCACGTTGACCTCCGGCTCGTCTTCGTCACCATTCCTATTTTGAAGAATCTCAATGACTCCTTCATCCAGCATTTCCTGAAGATCTCTACGCACCTGGCGACAACCCAATCAGTTAACAGGGCATATTTGGCATCTCTCATGATCGTGCTCATAGTGACTGTAATCACACAACAACCGGTGCAACTCGACCAGGGACTGTCGAATATGACTAACCTATTTGACCTTGTATTTGCCAGGGCAGCCCTGGACCATGTTGACAGATTTCTTCACATTAGGACCTACGTCCTCGAAGCACAAAATGCCACACCTCACAAGGTCTTGAACCTTGGTCTTCAAAGGATAGCAATTCTCCACGTCATGGCCGGGAGCACCAGAATGGTCAACACAATTCAATTCGGGCTTATACCACCACTGAGGGTTAGAAGGTATAACCGGTGGGTCTCTTGGAGTAATCAGCTTCCTCTCTATCAAAGAGGGATATAGTTCTGCGTATGTCATTGGAATAGGATCAAAGGTGACCCTTTTCCTCTCGTAAGTCGTGCTGGTTTGATTACCGTTTCGAGGCTGGTAAGCCTGCGGTTGTGGTCGGTGTTGTTGTTGTTGATATTGATGAGGTGATTGCTGATTGTTGCTATGTGGGTGATACTGCTGACTGTCTCTAAACACAGGTGCTATATGAGCCACCTGGTGCTGGTTACTGGCGGGACGTACAGTCTTCCTCCTCACAGAGGGTCTTTTTGGTTTTACATGGGAGGTCACAACATGTGCCTCTCCATCTTTCTTCTTTGCAAACGCCCCATAACATTTGGCAGAAGAGCTTTCTTCCTTGGTCAGACGCCCTTCTCTGACTCCTTCTTCTAAACGCATCCCCATATACACCATCTCGGTGAAGTCAGAAGGAGCGCTAGCAATCATCCGCTCATAATAGAATGAACTCAAGGTCTTCAAAAAGATCTTGGTCATTTCCTTCTCTTCTAGTGGAGGCACGATCTGTGCTGCCACCTCTGGGCATACTCTTTGAATGTTTCCTTGTCTTTCTGGGACATGGCCCTCAACTGATCCCTATCGGGAGCCATATCCACGTTATATTTGTATTGCTTGACGAAGGCCTTGCCAAGGTCGTTGAAAGATCGGATGTTGGCACTGTCTAACCCCATGTACCATCTTAGGGCAGCACCGGACAAACTGTCCTGAAAGTAGTGGATGAGCAACTGGTCGTTATCAGTCTGAGTAGACATCTTCCTGGCATACATGACCAGGTGGCTGAGAGGACAAGTATTTCCTTTGTATTTTTCAAAGTCAGGGACCTTGAATTTCACAGGAATCTTTACGTTGGGAACCAAGCAGATATCGGCAGCAGACTTGCCGAAAAGATCCTTTCCTCTAAGAGTCTTCAATTCCTTGCGAAGCTCAAGAAATTGATCATTCATAGCGTCCATCTTCTCATAGACATTTGGGCCTTCATACGGCTCAGAATGATAGATGGTGTCGTCTACCCTAGGCATGGTATGCACGACAGGAGGAGGAACGACAAGGACCGGGCAAGATGCCGACATAGAAGTAAAAGTTGGAGCAGGACCCTCAGGCATGAAATTAGGAGGCATCCCCCATGGGAATCCGGCTGGCATGGTTGTAGGAGCAAAGTATGCACTGGCTGCAGGCACAATAGAGGAGACAATCGCTGAGATAACTGTCCTCTGGGGAGGAGTTGAAGGCGTCGGAGAAGACTGGCTCTGGGAAGCCAGGAACGATTCCATCAAAGCACTCAGTCTGGCCACTTCCTCTTTGAGTTCACGGTTCTTTTGCTCTAGTTGATCCATCAGTCTTGCAGAGTTGGCTCTAGTGTAGTACCGGTGAGTCAGCTTGTCTTTAAAATGAATGAAGAGCACAGAGTTAGACCACAGGACAAGAGGCCGGAAACAAAACCTGCTTATGCATATGATGCATGCAATGCTTGTGCACATGATTTGTTTTTATATTTCAAAGGAAGTTTAGGGTTTTACTTACAAATTTTGGAATCATTTATTGCATATAGAAATATAAAATAATATCAGGGAAAAGAAATACAGCATTGTCAATCATGTACAAGAGGAAAGGAAAATAATCATCCTATGGATCCCTAGAAACAATCATCTAATGCTCGGGACACAGGAAGATAAGATGCACGAAGCCTCTTTACTTCCTCCTCATAGGCTGCCTCCATATCCGCCTTCTCTTTGGCGAGTTGATCGTACTTCCTCTTCCAAAACCGGGAAGACTGAGGAAGTAGAGAAGTCCAAGCATCATTAGGATCATCAATAACCTGATGCTCGAGGAACTCAATCAAAGTGTCTTTCTCCTTAATCTGCTGAAGCAGCTCTTCTCTTTCACGGATCCAAGCACGTGATAGGTCTTCGTCTCTCAACTCCTTTACTCCTCGATTAGGGATGGTTGAAGGCCCAGCCACAATCATAGGTGTAGGTCTCGGATACTCGTAAGGCATGAGATACTCGGACGCTCTCTTTCTTACCCAAGCAGTATAAGGCTCCAAAGCGATGCAATTCTTAGGACCTAACTCCTTCCTTCCTTTCTTATGAATCTTGCGCCAAGTGCGTACCATTCTGCCCTTCAAGCCTTGGGGATCTTTACCCTCCTGAAAGAACACACCTTCTAACAGAATGTTATTAGGTTTATCCTTTAGGGGGAACCCAAGCTGACGACGTGCCAAAACAGGGTTGTAGTTAATCCCACCTCATGTACCAAGAAGAGGTACATTGGATAATTCACCACAAGAGTCAATAATATGCACACCATGATACACACGGTTATACCAAAAGATATCATCATTAGTGAGAGACACGAGTCTTGTGGACCACCGTAGACATCCCTTGTTCTCCTTGAAAGCGACCGTCTGAGGTAAGTGAGAAATAAACCACTTATACAACAGAGGCAAACAACACACAATGGCGCCACCACCCTTTGCATTCCTCATATGCAAAGAGAAATAAGTATCACCCAACAGAGTAGGAACAGGATTAAGAGTAGAAAAGATCCTAATAGCGTTCACATCCACAAACTTGTCGATGTTGGGGAACATTACCAATCCATAGATGAGAAGTACAAATATGGCCTCAAAGGCATCCTCACTCATGGCCTTCCCATAAACAGTAGCTTGAGCAATGAGGAACTCAGAAGGGAGACCTTGAATTCCACCTTTGGTAGTCATATAAGCACCAACCAGGGATTCATCTATGTGCAACATGTCTGCTATCTCTTGAGAAGTAGGAATATTCTCCAAGCCACTGAACGGCAACTGATCCAGGATAGGTATACCCACAAGGTAAGCATACTCCTCAAGGGTAGGCAAAAGCTGAAAGTCCAGAAACATGAAGCAACGGTACAAGGGATTATAAAACTGCACCAATACACTCATCAATCCTTCGTCCACCTGAGTAGTCAGAAGAGGAAGAAGCTTCCCAAAGCGAGCTTTGAAACCCAAGGGATCTAGTACATAGGATGTCAGATTCCTTAACTCTTTCAAGTCTGGTTGTCTGAAGTTCCTTGAAAATTTTCTTCATTATTGATGATATAGATGCAAATGGGTGCATGAGTGCATGAATGCAACAATCACACTCAAGGATCAAGCAAAGCACACCAAACAAAGGTCATGGGATGGATCATATTATCCTTAATATCTATCATCCATTTTAGTGGATTATGGTTTACACCTTATCCACACCCAAGTTCCATTGATATTAAGGGTATATGAACGGATCAACCATGAATCAAGGGTTTGTTGTAAGTCACGAGCATGGGGTTTAGGTTAAGAACCACCCAAAGGGAATGTACTTGGGTTTAAACCTGCCAAAAATGTTCTACAAGAGGTTCCCATAGTCATCATTCCATCTTTCAGATATTATCGGAGAAACGACTACTCGTATTCCAAAAATATTCTCAAGAGAGACTCTTATGAGTGTAGTATCGCGTAACAATCGTATCAAATCTTACACTTGAACGATTTTCGCACTACATCACTAAAAATAGGCCAAGATGGGCTTGGTAAACTAAGGTCCTTGGCTTCTAAGGTCTATATTGGAAAGAGTAATGTCTAACCACAACTTACTTGTGTGACATTATTGATCGCAACATGACCTCCACCAAGTGAATGGACTTGCAAGTCAACTTGCTAAGGAATAACTCCTCACAAGTCAATAAGACTATGCCATTCTCCTATCCTAAAAGCACTCGAGTCCGGGTATAGAACTCATATCACAAAGATCACCAAGCATACAAGGAATTAATATCAAACAAATCAATCATTACATACAATACAGTGATCCCAAATTGCACAAAAATATGTCACAAAACAATACAATACAACAAACATCAAAAGTCGGCAAAACCCACTAGGAAAAACGTCCCCAGCAGAGTCGCCACTTTTCTGTAGCGGGGTATTCATTACCATTAAAGATATTGACTAAATCCAACGTAAATCATACAAAGTCGAGTCGCCACCGCACTTCTATTTATCCAAAGGAATGGTTAGAAAGCGAACAAAAACCTAATAGTTTTAACAAAAACTAGTAAAAGAAACAGAGATCTGGGTAAGGGGGTTGGTTATGCAATGGGAAGGTGTTAGGTACCCAAAACATCCTAGGTACTCCTAGGGAGCCCTTTTCATACTTGGTAAGATTGTTGTTTTGTGAAAATTTATTTGTGCAAACATGATTGGAAAGATGAGAAGAGAATGTACAAGTTATTTACATTTTGTGTTTGGATGGATAAACCCATTGCCTGCGTACCATCTTGTAAAAAGATTAGGATCAAAACCTCGTAGTTCGGGGTAAAAATCTCAAAAATGAGTTGGTGAGTTGATTGGTCCAAAAGCCTTAAGGTCTTTTATTATCAAAGGGAGAAAACTCAACCAAACCACAAATCCACCATGTGAGGATAGCTTCAACATGCTAGTGAGGGGTTAACCCTATAATAAGCATGGAAGACTCATTGTCCATCACTAATGATATAGGTGAGTATTACATCTACCACAAGGATAACTCAAACCTAATAGCTAAAGGTTATGAAAGATTTTGATTAAGAAAGTGGCCATTGGAACCACAAAAACAACTTGAAGTGAGTCATATTTACCAATTAGAAGTATGTACAAAAATGGTCAAAGTGGATTTAAGGATTCAATTCAAAATACGTGTTATGAAAAGAAAGTTTGAAAATCAAAAGCATAAGGCTTAGGTTTCTAATGTTGAAAACAAATGTTAAATGTTTGCACGAAAGTTTTGGCTTGGGTTAGAGTGGAGGGAAGAAGAAGAAGGGCTAAGTCCTAAAGAAAGTGAAAGATGAGGGATAAAGAAATAAAAACCACAATGGAGTTCCTCTCTTGAGATCATATTGATGATCCAAGTAGCTCCCATCCTTTGGAATAAGCAACCACAAAGCAAATATTTCAAGCAAACAAACACAAGGCCATGCTTCCAAGAATCCTCCAATGGCTTTTGTATTTCTCACTTTGGATGCTCATGGTAATGGTCCTCCAATTAAGCTCAAATGGAAACTCCTAGCACAAAAGCACACACATCAAAAGTTTCATGGAGTAAAACAAGAATGGACAAGAGTGAGTTTAGAGATTTGGTCCTTCTAATCCATTTTCAACATTAAGATCCTTTACTCCAATTTTGCATAAGGAAAGTCCTAGAATCTAAGTCGAATTCTACATTTCTTTGCATAGGGAAAGTCCTAGAAACTAAGTCCATTTCTTTGCATTTTGGTTCACAACTATCAAAACAAGACGCAAGCATAATATTATATACACAATCATGTGCTCAAGTGAGCAAAAGGCAAATGGCATTAACATAAACATGTGCTCAAATGAGCAAAGAGAAAATCAAATGGATAATATGTGCAAGAGTTGTAAATTGCATAAAAATAAATTGCATAAAGTAAATGTTAATTATCAATAGTTAGTGTTAGTAGTTAGTGTGCCATAAGGAAAATTTAGCGGTATGTTAAGCAATCGTAATTGGACTTATGTAGAAGTCACAACTATCTGAGGCCGGTCAATAATAATGTAGGCAACAAACACAAGTTAGGAGTCTTGATTAGTGAACCAAGTCCCAACAACTTGCCATGCCAAAAAGAAAATGAGAAATGATCTTGTATTGGTTTAAGCCTTTTGCATGATTTAAAAGACAACCTATCCTTAATGCAAAGCCATTCACTTGATCAATTGATCAAGATGAATTAGATTTGAATCAAGGAAGGTTAAATCTCCCTAATCAATACTAACTTATCAACCTTCAACTCATTGATCAAAAAGAAAAGAAGAAGAAGAAAGAGATGAATAATAGAAATGGAAATGACAAAATGGTAAAAGAAATAAATGCATTAAATGAAACATCATGTACCAATCCTCATATGTTGACCAATAATATTGAAAGTCAAAGTCAAACAATCAAAAACAGAAGTGAGATGATGAATGGAAGTCAAGAAATGAATAAACTATTTTTGGCATTTTTTAATATAAGAAATAAACTTGAATTAAAATAAATGGAAAGGTCAAACATCAAAATAACTTCAAATCAACCTTGAAAGGTCCAAGTGATTTATCCTAAGTCCAACAAGGTCAAACAAAGTTTGACAAAAAATTTCAGCATTTTTAAAATTCAGAAACTATTTTTAATCAATTAAAAATGAATAAAATAACCTAATTGAACTAAAATCTCAAATAAATCTCAAATCAATTCAAAAATTGATGAGAATATTTTTCATAGATCCATCATCATTCAAATAGGTTAGGAAAATATTTTTGCATTTTTTGAAGATCAAAAACTATTTAAAATGAATTAAAAATAACCAGAAAAGAGAAAATTCACAAAAAATATCAAATGACAAAATTAAAAAAATTAAAAATCAGAAATAGAAACTAGAATTTATTTGGGAACTAATGCAATTGGTCCCATAATTTTTGGATAAAAAATGAAAGAGATATTGATTTTTGAAAATAATTGGAATTAAAGAAAATAAAACAGAAAATAGAAATTGTAAAAAGCGTGGACCGTCTTATGTAAGCTCATTAATTGAGCTGGTAAATCAAGAGGCCACGAAGCGCGCCTACCATGGATCCAAGTCAATGCGTGCACATATGAAACAATAGGAAGTCATAACAAGCAAGGGACGAGATTCAATCTGGGAAATAGATCCAATGCCCTGGGTTTGATCTGGAGATGATGAAGCCATCGGAGCCACCGTCTTCTCCGGTGAGCTCTAGGATTCCGGCCAAATTGCAGAAATTAAAGAGGCAACCAAAACGTGCGATCTATACATCAATAGAAAGCTGGGATGATGTACATCATCCCTATACCATCCATTTTCTTTCTAGATCTCTATAATGTGAGAAATCAGAGCTGGAAAAATCTGGTGGTCATCATGAACTTAATGAATTGGAAAAATCAAAAGCATAAACATGATGCCTCTATTGAGAGGACTTCAGCCAACAGAAAACCACAGCAAATAGGTCAAAGGATTAGGAGAATCGAAGAAAATACCAGTTGGAGTGTATGGTGAAGGTCTAGAAGCACTAGATCTGAGAATTCAACCAGATGAAGTTGAATTTCAAATCTGAAAAAAATGAGAAAAGTGAGCTTGCTTCTTTAGTGATGGTTAGGGAAATATTTCTGCAGCATTTCAGGTTGAGATTGGCGTGTCAAATGAGTGAGCATGGCAAGGTATTTATAGCTGGAGCTGATGCCAAAATGAGAAGAAACTCGTGTGCATGAAGCTTTGGGTCCTCCATGCATGGGCCTCTACAGGCGCATGTGAGGCCCAAAAGCTGATGGATTTGCAAGCTGATAACACAATGAATTGATTTGGACGTGTAATTTGCCTTGCAATAGCTTGCATTTCAAGATTCAATGTGAATTCTCCATTTGCACCTAAACAATCATTTCTTCGAAAGTGCCATTTAGAAAATCCAAGCATAGGCATATGGCTAATGGTTAGAAAGGTCTTTGCATGAGGAACAATTGTTATGTTGGACAAAAACTCATTTGGAGTGGGGAAATTTATGAAATTTGAGTTTAAAGTGTGGTGTGCAAAACATGTCAATGCAAGGTTTCTAATTTTGGCCAACTTTCAAGCCCCTCTATTTTGATGATGCAAGCGTCAAATGGAAACACCTCCAACATCAAAGTTGTAGATAGTTTCAACGCAATCAAAATAGACTTAAATTTTGCATCATTTGGATTTTTTATGAAAGAGTTATGGGCACTTGAAGTTAGACTTTTTTGACTTTTAATGCATTTGGTCAAAAAGAACCTATAATGTCTTGCATTATCACATGTATTTCCTTTGAGATTTTGAAATTTTGTTCAACATAACATTTGAATTAGACATATTAAGCTTTCCAATTCATTTGATCCCACCTCAAAATCATAAAAAATTAATGCGTTATGTTCTATGGAAGTTGACCCAAAATTAGGGTTTCAGTCAAAATGACCTATAATGTATTGGAATGGCATATGGTTTTCCAAGATTCAAATCAAATTTTGATAAACATGAAAGTTGTTCATATTGTCCTTAAGAACATTGTTTCTTTTGGAACCATCTCCATTTTACCAACACATCAAAATTTAGGTCTCAGTGCATTTCAAAATAGTCAGATGAATTGACTAATCAACTTCTCAAGTCCATGCCTCATATCTTGATGAATTGATGATTGAAGATACTCAAATAAGTTCAAATATGCATGAAATGAATAGTTAAATAACTTCCCTTGATTTTATTTGACCATGGACTGAGGTTGCTTCATGAGCAAGGCATTGTGGTGCACAAATGTATTTGGGTTTCCTTGAAGAACAAGGCCTCAAACCCTTTGACTTGCTTTGATAAAAATGATGAATTGAGATGCTAGGAAGGCAGATTTGATGGATGAGAGCCTTGGGAACCATTACCATGCTTGCTTTCATCTCCTCTTGGCCATATCATTGCACAAATGATCTCCTAGAAGCTTTGACCTTGTGATTGCTCAAGCTACAAACAAAAGATGTTAGTGACATATTTTTGTGCTTTTGGTTAGTAAACAAAAAATGAGAAAAGCAATGATATACAATTCAAGCATGTTTGGTGATCTCAAACCACTCACAAGGAGACCCACCCAAAGGTAAAGGGAACCAAGATGCTTATGATCCTTGCGCCTGTATTATGGGATTGGAGGAATGTATTGATCTAAGGATCAAACATCTTGATGTATATGTTGATTTGGCCCTAGTTGTTAATCAGATTAAGGGTGAATAGGAAACGAATTAGCCTGGTCTCATTCCATATAGAGATTATGCGAGGAGAATTTCAACGTTCTTTACTGAGGTTGACTTCCATCATATTCCTCGAGACGAGAATCGGATGGCAGATGCTCTTGCTACACTTGCTTCAATGATTATGGTAAAACTTTGGAATGAAGTCCCCAATATCACTGTGATGCGTTTGGACAGACCAACTCATGTATTTGCAGTAGAAGAAGCGAAAGATGATAAGCCATGGTATTATGACATCAAGCGTTTCCTTCAGAACCAGGTTTACCCGCCTGGGGCATCTGTGAAAGATAGGAAGACTTTGAGGAGATTGTCAGGCAGTTTCTACCTCAATGGCGAAGTGCTTTATAAGAGAAATTTTGACATGGTTCTGCTCTAATGCATGGATAGAAACGAAGCAGACCTGCTAATGACTGAGGTCCATGAAGGTTCATTTGGTACTCATTCCAATGGACATGCCATGGCTAGAAAGATGTTGAGAGCATACTACTATTGGCTGACAATGGAATCTGACTGCTGCAAATACGTGAAGAAATTCCATAAGTGTCAGATTTACGCGGATAAGATTCATATTCCTCCGACACTTCTGAATATGACTTCGTCACCATGGCCTTTCTCCATGTGGGGAATTGACATGATTGGCATGATAGAACCGAAAGCGTCCAACGGGCACAAATTTATTCTCGTAGCAATTGATTACTTCACCAAATGGGTTGAAGCGGCATCATATGCAAATGTGACCAGGCAGGTGGTAGTGAAGTTTATCAAGAATCAGCTTATATGCCGTTATGGTGTGCCAGATAAGATCATTATTGATAATGGATCTAACTTGAACAACAAAATGATGAAAGAACTGTGTAGTGAGTTCAAGATTGCGCATCATAATTCTTCTCCTTACAGACCCAAGATGAATGGGGCTGTTGAAGCTGCTAATAAGAATATCAAGAAGATTATCCAGAAGATGGTTGTCACATATAAGGATTGGCATGAGATGTTGTCGTTTGCTTTACATGGATATCGTACGTCCGTCCGCACTTCAACAGGGGCAACCCCTTTTTCTCTTGTTTATGGCATGGAGGCTGTACTCCCAGTAGAGGTGGAGATCCCGTCAATGAGAGTCTTGATGGAAGCCAAGTTGACTGATGCTGAATGGGTTCAGAGTCGTTATGACCAACTGAATTTGATAGAAGAGAAGAGATTGACTGCCATGTGCCACGGTCAGTTATATCAGCAGAGAATGAAGAAAGCTTTTGATAAGAAGGTCAAGCCTCGTGTGTTCCGAGAAGGTGACCTTGTGCTAAAAAAAGTCTTGTCTTTCGCGCCCGATTCCAGGGGCAAGTGGCCTCCAAACTATGAAGGTCTATATGTTGTTAAGAGAGCCTTTTCAGGCGGTGCGTTGATACTTACAACTATGGATGGGGAGGATTTCACTCGTCTTGTGAATTCAGATGCAGTCAAGAAATACTTCGCCTAGAAATAAAAACAGAACAACTCGCTAAGTTGAAAACCCAAAAGGGCGGCTTAGGCAAAAATGAGCGTCTCGGTGGATTGAAAACCCGAAAGGGCGGTCCAAGCAAAAGTTAGAGACATGAAAAAAATGAATATTTGTATCCCGCTAGATTAAGTACCCCACCCTGGGGCAATCTAGGCAAAAATTAGGGATTTGGCAAGTAACTGCCTCCTGACAAGACTTTGTTCTCCAACTGTCATCCGTCAGAGATTCTTGCTCATTCGTCATCAACCGAAGCTTCAAATACATCAAATTCAGAATGGGTGGAGAAATGGTCATTATGTTCAATGTAGCCCTTTTCCAATATATATCACCAATTTCAAATTTGTAAAGATCTATGGAGTCTTGCCATTTTCCGACTACCATTCCATCAAATAAATTCGAGCTTGTTATCCAATTATTTGCACTCTTATTTGTTTCTATTCAACAAACGTTTTGCATTCTTTTAATTGAGAAAATATCATTGTTTTGAAAAATGAATTTTTCATAACTTATTTTTAAACAAGGTGAACATTCACAATGATGAAAAGGATACTTAGGAGATCCTCAGTGCTCTCCCAAGGATGGTATGATCTCCAACAGGGTAAGACATTTGTTCATATTCTTGGCATGACTGTATTTTCTTCCTCCAAAGCCCTGAGTGGTATGCTTGTTGATATGTTCACCACTCTCCTCTTCAGCGAGGTAGCAACCTTTCCACCTCAGTAGATGTGATCTCTTTGGTGGGTACGGTACTTGGTGGTTGATCCCCAGAATCCCTTTATCCCTCGGATAGATTCCCCAATAGAGTTGCTTATGTGGCGGAAGTGATCCCCTTATAAACTCTTTTCCCCAGCTGTGACTGATGATTCCTCCCCTGCAGAGATTTCTTTGCTTCCTGGTATCTCTGATTCCCGGCAGATTGGATACTCTCTGGTGATTTTGGCTTTCTCTCTTGAGATGTAGTACCGGATGTTTGCGTGCTGATTCCTGTGAAGCCTGTTTGTGTTAGAAATGTCTGTTTGTCAGCATTCATCATACATAAATTACGCATGTGTGCATATAATTTTTCAACACTCGGATGTTCATATTGCATTTTTTGCCATATATCTTTTGTTTGTTATCCGCTGCTAGTTGGTAATACATTCCCCAAGCAGATGTCGGTGGTTGATCCCTCAATATAGAGAGTCAGCCCATTAAGCAGAAAGTGTTTATCTTTCCTTCCGCATTCCCCACTATCCTCGTCGACGACGGTTGTTTTCGCTTCCTCCCAACACATATATTGGGGTGGGTTCCCATATTGAGTTATATCCTCACTAGGACGAGTCTTGATTCAGTTTGCCTCTTTGGTTTGATCCTAAATTGGCCTCTTGTGGTTGTTTCCTTTGTTTCCCCGTGGTATAAATGAATAATTGCTCAGTAATCAGTAATCATTCATCTTATCCCCGGCGGAATCTGTAGTTTGCTACCCATATACCGGTAGTTGTCAACCCTATTTTCTCCCCTTTGCAGAGTTAGCCTTTTTGTTCATCCTAAGTTGATGACGGTTACTTTTCCGTGGTTTTCTACCCAGTATCCGGTAGATGTAATCCCCTCCTTGATGGTTATCATTATCCAATATGCGGTGATGATATTCCTTTCTCTTGGATAATTGCTCTGGTTAGACAATTTATCCTCAGCAAGCCCTCTTTCATTTAACGGCTGCCGGTAATGTTTGTTGCTCCCCTCGATTGGTCATCATTATATACCTAGTTTTGGTATCCCGATGCCTTTCTCTTTGTCGGTCGATTTATCCTTTATTAACCCAGTAACCGGTTGTGGATAATCTTCCATGCGAGTGTATTATCTACGTTTTGACGGTAATAGATAATATATCTCATGTACTCTTTGGTTGAAGCTTTTGTTCTTCCCCAATTGAGTAAGATTCGTATCCCTGTTTTGGAATCGAATGTCCATCCCTTAATCGAGTTTGCTTTTTTCCCTCTTTTTGGATTATGAGTGTTTTGGGAATATCCCTCAATTCACGCTTTGGTTGGTCACCTATTATATGCCCAGTAACCGGCATCCCTGGTGTTCCTTCCTTCTGCTCCCTATTATGACTTTTTGTCCCCTGTAGAGTCAGATTTTCCTGAGTCGAAATATACCCTTTTAGGTCTTCCTCAGATGATTTGGTTGATTGATATCTCTCACCCATATACCGGTCTTAGATATTCATTCTTCCTGAGCATGTTTGTTCTCTCACCCTTATACCGGTGTTCAGATCACACGTCTCTTTGAGCTTATTACCCAGGAACCGGTAATACCTCATCCCGTTGCTTCCCTAGGAGAGTCCTTTTCGGATATCCCCAGTGAGGTCCCTTAGTGGATTATCCTCACCTGAGTCCGGATTTTTATCTGAAGTATCCATTGTGGATAATGTTGCTGTGTTGGCATATTCCCTAACACATGCACCTTCGAGTCAGCTCGAGTCTCTCCATTGGATTTAATTCCCTTTGGAATATTGTTCCCCAAGTTTTGAGTCGTGACCTGCTCACGCGTTTTCACCCTTCACTCCCCCCAGAGTCTCTGTGTCCCTAGTGAGTGTATTACTCCTTTGGATTTTTAGCCTCTTCGGGTTTTCTTTTCTTCTTTGTGGACACATATCCCCACAGAGTTTGTACTATTTGCATGCATACATCTGCATCATGAGGTCTCTTAGGGACCAAAATTCGTCTCTTCGTTATTATTTAAGCCCATTCTACCCCGTCGAGATGAAGATTTTAACCTTCACTTCTCCGGCTAGAATGACCTTAAATAGGGGCATCTGTAAGACCCCAATTTTGTCCCTAAGATCCCTCATGGCATCATAACATTGCATATGGCATTGCCTCAAGGATCATTAGCATCTTGGTTCCCTTTGCCTTTGGGTGGGACCTCCTATGATGTGGTTTGAGATCACCAATCATGCTTGAATTGAATATCATTTGCTTTTATCATTTTTGTTTACTAACCAAAAGCACAAAAATATGTCACTAACATCTTTTGTTTTGTAGCTTGAGCAATCACAAGGTCCAAAGCTTCAAGGAGATCATTAGTACGAAGACATGGTCAAGAGGAGATGATAGCAAGCATGGTAATGGTTCCCAAAGCTCTCATCCATCAAATATTCCTCCCTAGTACCTCAATTCATCATTTTGATCAAAGCAAATCAAAGGGCTTGAGGTCTTGTTCTTCAAGAAAATCCTAATTCATCTGTGCACCACAATGCCTTGCTCCTGAAGCAACCTCAGCCCATGATTAAACACAATCAGAGGAAGTCCTTTAACTCTTAATTTCATGCATATTTGAACTTATTTGAGTGTCCTCAATCATCAATTCCTCAAGATATGAGTCATGGACTTGAGAAGTTGATCAGTCAATTCATCTGACTATTTTGAAATGCACTGAGACCTAACTTTTTATGTGTTGGTCAAATGGAGATCGTTCCAAAATAAAAGGTGTTCTTAAGAACTATATGAATAACTTTCATGTTCATTAAAAATTGATTTGAAGCTTGGAAGGCCATCTGTCATTCCAATACATTATAGGTCATTTTGACTGAAACCCTAATTTTGGGTCAACTTCCCAAGCACATAACTCACTAATTTTTTATGATTTTGAGGTGGGATCAAATGAATTGGAAAGCTTAATATGTCTAATTCAAAATTTATGTTTAACGAAATTTCAAAATCACAAAGGAAATACATGTGATAATGCAAGACATTATAGGTCCTTTTTGACCAAATGCTTTAAAAGTCAAAAAAGTCCAACTTCAAATGCCCATATCTTCTTCATCAAAAATCCAAATGATGCAAAATTTAAGTCCATTTTGATTTCCTTGAAAATATATATAACTTTGACATTGAAGATTTTTTCATTTGAGGCTTTCATCATCAAAACAGAAGGGCTTGAACTTTTGCCAAATTTAGAAACCTTGCATTAACATGTTTTGCACATCACACTTTAAACTCAAATTTCACAAATTTACACACTTCAAATGAGTTTTTGTCCAACATAACAATTGTTCCTTACATCAACACCTTTCCAACCATTACTCACATGATCATGTTTGGATTTTCTAATGGGCATTTTCGAAGAGATGAATGTTTAGGTCAAATTATGGAATTCATGTTGAAATCTTGTTGCACAAGCCAATTCAGAGCAAATTACACGTCCAAAACTTTGGCATTTGAGCTCAGCTTGCATTTGGCATTGTTTTTGGCCCTTTTGCATGATCATGCAAGTCCATGCAAGTGGTATCCAAATTCATGCACACGGATCATTTCATCGTTCCCTTGCCTTCCCCTCTATAAATAGAGACCCTATGCCATTCAAATTACAAACCTGATTCAACCTGAAATGCTGCAGAAATCAAAACCCAACCTCTCACCAAAGAAGCAATTTCATTTTTCTCAAATTTTTCAGATCCAAAATTCAACTACATTTGGTTGAATCTTTGGATCTAAAGCTTCTAAACCTTCCTCATTTGGTTCATTGATCTTCTGTTTTGGCAAAGCAAGCAAGGAATCGAGCTCAAGTTACCAGAATTCAGGCTTGCACTTCAACTGGTATTTTCTTCGAATCTCATCATCCATTGACCAATTGGCATAGATCTTGTGTTAGCTGAAGTGCTCTCAATAGAGGCATCATGTTTATGCATTCAATTTTTGAAATCCATTGAGTTCATGATGAACACCAGATTTTTCAACATCTGATTTCTCACACCATGGAGATCTAGAGTGAAAATGGATGGTACAAGGATGATGTACATCATCCCAGCTTTCTAAAGATGTATAGATCGTGCATTTTCATTGATGTTTGGATCTCTGCAAATTTGGCCGGAAAATCCAAGCTCACCGGAGAAGGCGGTGGCTCTGGTGGCCTCATCATTGCCAGATCAATTCCTAGCCACGCGATCTTGTTTCAAGATCTAATCTGGACCGTCCCATGTTATGACTTGTTTTAATGTTGCGTATGGTTCAGTTGACTAAGGCGCATGGTGGGAGCGCACCTCTGGAGCGTGTGATCTGGCAGCTCAATTAATGAGCTCAGATCTAACGCTCCCCCTTTTTTTGCATTTTCTATTTTCTGATTTTATTTTCTTTAATTTATTTTATTTCAAAAAATCATAACTCTCTCATTTTTAATCAAAAAATTATGTGACCAATTGCATTAGTCCCCAAATAATATCTAGAGTCTATTTCTGATTTTTATTATTTTTTATTTTGTCATTTGATATTTTTTGTGAATTTTCTCTTTTCTGGTTATTTTTAATTCATTTTAAATAGTTTTTGATATTCAAAAAATGCAAAAATATTTTCCTAACTTATTTGAATGATGATGGATCTATGAAAAATATTCTCATCAATTTTTGAATTGATTTGAGATTTATTTAAGATTTTCGTTCAATTAGGTTATTTTTATTCATTTTAAATTGATAAAAAATAGTTTCTGACTTTTAAAAATGCTGAAATTTTTTGTCAAACTTAGTTTGACCTTGTTGAACTTGGGATAAATTACTTGGACCTTGCAAGGTTGATTTGAAGTAGTTTTGAAGTTTGACCTTTTCTTTTATTTTTAATTCAAGTTTATTTTAAATATTAAAAAATGTCAAAAATATTTTATTCATTTCTTGACTTCCAATCTTCATCTCACTTCTGTTTTTGATTGTTTGACCTTGACTTTCAATGTTATTGGTCAACATATGAGGATTGGTACATTGTATTTCATTTAATGCACTTTAATTTTGTCATTCCCATCTCTCTTATCCATCTTCTCCTCCTTCTTCTTCTACTTCTTTTCTTCTTGATCAATGAGTTGAAGGTTGATAAGTTAGCATTGGTTAGGGAGATTTAATCTTCCTTGATTTAAATCTAATTCATCTTGATCAATTGATCAAGTGAATGGCTTTGCATTAAGGATAGGTTGTCTTCTAAATCATGCAAAAGGCTTAAACCAATACAAGATCAATTCTCATTTTCTTTTTGGCATGGCAAGTTATTAGAACTTGGTTCTCTAATCAAGACTTCTAACTTGTGTTGTTGCCTATATTATTATTGACCGACCTCAGATAGTTGTGACTTCTACATAAGTCCAATTACGATTGCTTAACATAGCGCTAAATTTGCCTTATGGCACACTAATTACTAACACTAACTATTGACAATTAACATTTACTTTATGCATTTTACTTTTATGCAATTTACTATTCTTGCACATATTATCGAATTGCTTTTCTCTTTGCTCACTTGAGCACATGTTTATGTTAATGCCATTTGCCTTTTTCTCACTTGAGCACATAATTGTGTATATATTATTGTGCTTGTGTTCTTGTTTTGATTGTTGTGGACCAAATGCAAAGAAATGGACTTAGTTTCTAGGTCTTTCCCTATGCAAAGAATGGAGAATTGGACTTAGATTCTAGGACTTTCTTTATGCAAAATTTGAGTAAATGGACCTTAATGATGAAGATGGATTAGAAGGACCAAATCTCTAAACTCAACCTTGTCTATTCTTGGTTTTCTTCATGAAACTCTTGATGTGTGTGCTTTTGTGCTAGGGGATACTATGAGCTTAATTGAAGGAACCATTACCATGAGCTCCTAAGAGAGAAAGATCTAAGAGACCTTGAGGAGCCTTATCCAAGAATTGATTGATTGTTGATTGCTTGAGTTTTGCTTTATTGTGATTGCTTATTCCAAACGATGGAAGCTACTTGGATCATCAATATGATCTCAAGAGAGGAACTCCATTGTGGTTTTGTTCTCTTTCCCCTCACCTCTTGTATGTTTGGGATTTAGCCCTTCTTCTTCTTCTCTCCACTCTAACCCAAGCCAAAACTCTCTATGCAAACATTTAACCATTGTTTTTTTAAACATTAGAAACCTAAGCCTTATGCTTTTGATTTTCAAACTTTCTTTTCATAACACTTATTTTGAATTGAACTTTTAAGTCAACTTTGACCATTTTTGTATATACTTCTAATTGGTAAATATAACCCATTCAAATGTCTTTTGTGGTTCCAATGACCACTTTCTTAATCAAAAATATTTCATAACCTTTAGCTATTAGGTTTGAGTTATCCTTGTGATAGATGTAATACTCACCTATATCCTTAGTGATGGACAATAAGTCTTCCATGCTTATTATAGGGTTAACCCCTCACTAGCATGTTGAAGCTACCTCACATGGTGCATTTGTGGTTTGGTTGAGTTTTCTCCCTTTGATAACAAAAGACCTTAAGGCTCTTGGACCAATCAATTCACCAACTTGTTTTGAGATTTTTACCCCGAACTACGAGGTTTTGATCCTAATCTTTTTTAAGATGGTACGTAGGCAATGGGTTTATCCATCCAAACACAAAATGTAAATAATTTGTACATTCTCCTCTCATCTCTTCAATCATGTTTGCACAAACAATTTTTTTCACAAAAACAACAACCTTCACAACAACCTTTCACAAAAATAACACCTTCCCATTGCATAACCAACCCCCTTACCCAGATTTCTGTTCCTTTTACTAGTTTTTTTTGTTAAAACTATTAGGTTTTTGTTCGCTTTCTAACCATTCCTTTGGATAAATAGAAGTGCGGTGGCGACTCGACTTGTATGATTTACCTTGGATTTAGTCAATATCTCTAATGGTAACGAATACCCCGCTACACGAGCCCTTCTAGAACCCCAAACTAGTTCTTCCTTTGTTGTCGGAGGCCTCTACCATGCGCCCCCACTGATCAATAGGACCTTCTTCTACAATCTTCTAAGCATCTTTCACAGAGGATATAGGTTCCCTAACTCTCTTCTCAACAACAATAGATAAGGCTTGGAATGGAGTTCTAACCTCATCCTCAACTTCTACATACGAGAAAGGTGATAGATGGCTAACCAACAACGCTTTCTCTCCTCCCACAATCACTAGTTTGCCATTCTTGACAAATTTGAGCTTCTGGTGCAGAGTGGAGGTAACATCCCCTGCCTCATGAATCCATGGCCTTCCCAATAAGCAGTTGTAGGCCGGGTGGATATCCATTACTTGAAAAGTAATATGAAAATCACTCGAACCTATCTCGACTAGAAGGTCCACTTCACCAATTACTGTTTTGCGCGAGCCATCAAAGGCTTTGATAATTACCCCACTATACCTCATGGGAGCTCCCTGGTAAGATAACTTTGACAATGTTGACTTCGGAAGCACATTGAGTGACGAACCGGTGTCAACGAGCACATTTGACAAAGCATCTTCCTTACAGTTCATTGAAATATGCAAAGCCAGGTTATGATTTCTTCCCTCCTCAGGGAGTTCTTCGTCGCAGAAGCTCAGATTATTGCATGAAGTGATGTTAGCCACAATGTGATCAAATTGATCCACAGTAACATCTTGCTCTACATACGCCTGTTCAAGAACTCTCTGCAGTGCTTCTCTGTGCGCTTCATAATTCAAAAGCAGAGACAACACGGAAATCTTTGAGGGAGTCTGGAGCAGCTTCTCAACCACATTAAATTCACTCTTTTTGACTAATTGGAGTACCTCATCATCATCATTGACTTTCAAGTTGCTGGATTCACCAGACTTATCTTTTGAACAGCCAATTGGATCTACATTAGGTAACTCCACTTTCTTACCAACAACTAATTCCTCTTTTCTTTCTGGGACCACATGCCCAAACATTCGACCACTACGGGTCACCTTCGTAACATCAATAATGCTCACCACTGAACTGGTCGTAGGTAACGAGACCTCTTGACCATTATTCATCATTGTAGCATTATAATGGAACGGTACAGCCTTATCAGATACATACGGGACTGGGCCCATTAACCGTATTACCAACGACGATACTGATCTTTGACTGGCATTCTTACTACTGCTGCTATCATACTGAATTACCAACCGCTCTTGTTGCTTGAAAATGGGCACTATGACATTGACATCGTCATCTACATGACGGGATTGAACAATCTGAATCATGCCTTCATCCATCAGACGCTGGATGTCCCTTTTCACCACAACACACCCTCTTGGGTTCATGCTACACACAACACAACCATCATGGTCATGTTCACAGTCACTCACCATACAGATATCCTTGTACATCTGCACCAAAGATCTTTGGATAAACTGGACATCAAAAACTTTGAATTCACCAGGACAACCGTCCACCATATTCACTGAAGAGTTCCCATGAGCGGGCAAAGGGTTTGCTTTCACATTTGGCGCACGGTCCTCAAGGACACCATACCACTCTTCATAAGCTTTTGAAACTCATACTTCAACGGATAATAGTTTTCAATATCATGCCCAGGTGCACCCTGATGAAAAGCACAACGAAGCTCAGGTTTATACCACCAAGGAAGTGGTTCTGGGATCTGCAGTGGATTCCTCGGTTGAATCAAGTTCTTGAGAACTAACGAGGGATAAAGCTCTGCATACGACATAGGAATCGGGTCAAAAGAGACCTTCTTGCTCTTAAAATTTTGTTGTTGGTATTGTTGTTGTTGTAGGTGTTCGTTCTTTGTTGCGGTTGTTGTTATTGACGTCGATCTTATTGTTGTTGCTTACTGAATAGAAAATACTGGAATAACGGAAGACACTTGATGATGATGATGTTGATAGGGTGGTGGATATCTTTTGATCTGAGGCCTCCTCTGCCTCCCACTGGAAAATGTGTTTGTTTCACTATCCTTCCTCTTACTGAAGCTATTGTTATACTTCTTGCTGTTTGACGCCTTATCTCTCGACAAACGTCCTTCACAGACCCCTTCTTCAAGTCTCATCCCCATGTTTACCATTTCGATAAAATCACTGGGGGCACTGACGATCATACGTTCATAATAAAATGAACTCAGGGTTTTCAGAAAGATCTTTGTCATCTCTTTCTCCTCCAAAGGAGGAGTGATCTGGGCGGCCAACTCCCTCCATCGCTGCGCATATTCTTTGAATGTCTCCTTGACTTTCTAAGACATAAACCTCAATTGGTCTCTATCTGGCGCCATGTCCATATTATACTTATATTGCTTCACAAAAGCCTCACCTAGGTCATTGAAAGTGCGGATGCTTGCACTGTTCAACCCCATATACCAATGTAGTGCAACACCTATCAAGCTATCCTGGATGTAGTGAATCAGCAATTGGTCATTATCGGTTTGAGTTGACATCTTGCGGGCATACATCACAATATGACTGAGCGGACAAGAGTTCCCCTTACATTTTTCAAAGTCAGGCACTTTGAATTTCACCTGGATTTTGACATTGGGTACCAAACACAATTCGGCAGCACTCTTCCCAAACAGATCTTTCCCTCTCAGCATTTTTAGTTCCTTGCGCAACTCAAGAAATTGTCTTTCATTTCGTCCATCTTTTCATAGACATCCGGACCCTCAGACGGCTCGGAATGATACATGGTATCCTTTATGCGAAGCAAAGTGTGCACAACTGGAGGTGGCACGGACATGACCGGGTTAGATGCCAGCATGGGAACAAAGGTAGGCGCAAAGCCTTCTGGCATAAAGTTGGGCGGCATTCCCCACGGGAATCCAGCAGGCATCTTTGGAGCAAAATGGGCGGTGGCAACAAGCACGGTAGAGGTAACCACTTCAGAAGTAACAGTCCTCACGGGAGGAGTTGTAGGCGTTGGAGAAGCTTGGCTTTGAGCAGCAAGAACTGACTCCATCAAGGCAGTCAGTCGGGATATCTCCTCTTTCAAATCTCGGTTCTCTTGCTCTAGATGCTCCATAATTTTTTATGATTGGCTCTGGTATTATACCGGTGAGTGAGCTGGGCTGAAGCACAGAAGAAACACCAATCAGACACCTGGCAAAAACCTGCTTATGCAAATGATGCATGAAATGCAATGCTTGATTATTTTTTCA
This sequence comes from Lathyrus oleraceus, assembly GCF_024323335.1. Lineage (NCBI taxonomy): Eukaryota > Viridiplantae > Streptophyta > Magnoliopsida > Fabales > Fabaceae > Lathyrus > Lathyrus oleraceus. The sequence goes on from NC_066580.1 coordinate 211,211,072, forward strand.
TTTTACAAGGAATTTACTATATCATTTGCAAATATATAATATTTAAATGGCAATTGCAATAATTTTTATATGACCAAATATCTCTTTTTATTTATATAAATTGGAAGGATTACACTGAGTACAATTTCAGAAACCAAAAATAAAATATACAAGAGAAAAGGAGACTAGTCATCCTAAGGATCCCTAACAACAATGTCAGAAGATCTGGCTGAAGGCGCATACTTCCTTCGAATGCGACGGATCTCGGTCTCAAAAGAAGCCTTCATCTGAGTCTTCTCGAGGACAAGCTGGTCAACAATCTTCTTCCAAGCAACAAAAGGCTGAGGCATGATAGAAGATGAAACCTCTGGCTCTCTCTTTCTCTTTGTCACTCGGTCTTCAAGTAGCTCAATCAGTTCATCTTTGTCCTTAGACACCAACTGCAAGTCTTCATGCTTCTTGCTCAAAGCACGGAAACGCTCTTCCTACATATCCTTCTCTTGCTTCATCTTGACGAGCGCGTCTTCCAACTCCTCTACATCTTGGTTAGGGAGAGTTAATGGCTCAACCACAACCATAGATAAGGCATCTTCAACTCCATACCTCTCTTCTTCACCCAAAGAGTGTAAGCTTCCAAAGCTACACAATTGCGCAGACCAAGCTCGGATCTTCCTTTCCTATGCACATTATGCCAAGCATTCACAATCTTCTGCTTCAAATGTTGGGGATCTTTACCCTATTGATAGAAGAGACCTTCCAATAACATTTTATTAGGTTTGTCTCTCAAGGGTAACCCAAGTTGATGACGAGCCAAAGCAGGGTTGTAGTTAATTCCTCCTTGTGTACCAATGAGAGGCGCATTAGAGAATTCACCAAAACTATCAATAATCTCCAAACTTCTTAAGGACGGATCATACCAAACTATATCATCATTAGTGAGAGACATAAGTCTCTGAGACCACCTTAGACATTGTTTGTTCTCCTCAAAAGCAGGCGTCTGAGGCAAGTGCGAAATAAACCACTTGTACAGAAGAGGAATACAACAGACAATTGTTCCACCACATATAGAATTCCTTAGATGCAAAGAGAAATACATATCACCCAAAAAAAGAGGCACATGATTCCCAATCATGAAAAGTCTAATGGCGTTAACATCAACAAAGCCGTCAATGTTAGGGAACAAAGCTAATCCATAGATGAGAAAAACAAAGATAGCTTCAAAAGCGTCCACACTACCAACTCGAGCAAAAGTAGTAGCTTCCTTGATGAGGAAAACAGATGGGAACCCAAATAATCCTTCTTTCTTCGCCCAATGAGCCTCTATCTCAGACTTCTTCAAGTGAAGAGCTTCAGCAATAATACTAGCTCGGGGAATCTCCTCCAATCCACTAAAAGGTACTCTACTAGAAACAGGTATCCCCAAAAGATGAGAATACTCCTCCAAGGTAGGCACAAGCTGAAAATCTGGGAAAGTGAAACAATGGTAGAGAGAATCATAGAACTACACCAACACACTCAAGAGTCCTTCAACTACATCAGCAAACAAGATGAACAGAAGCTTCCCATGATGTTGTTTAAAGTATAAGGGATATAATACAAAAGATGCTAGCTTCCTTAACTCTTTCAAGTCGGGACATCTGAAACTGTACTTTTTAGTGTTCCTTCGTCCATAATCCATGGTCTGAAAATATTTGCAAATGATACCTTAGTTCCTTGAAATTTTTGTGTGATGAATGTTATGATGCACATGAATGCAACAATCACAAATAAGGGATCACACACAAGGCAAACAAAGGTCAAGGGATGAATCAAGTCATTGCCAAGATCAATAATCCATTTTGGTGGATTATGGTTTTCACCTTATCAACACCAAAGTTCCATTGATATTCACAAGACTTGATTGGATCAACCAAGAATCAAGGGTTTTTTTGCAAGTCACGAGCATGGAGTCTGGGTAAGAACCATCCCAACTGTGAGGTTTTGATCCAAATCTTAATTAAGATGGTACGTAGGCAATGGGTTTATCCATCCAAACACAAATTGTAAATAACTTGTATATTCTCTTCTCATCTCTTCAATCATGTTTGCACAAATAAACTTTCACAAAATACCAACCTTTCAACAAATGTGAAAAGGGCTCCCTAGGAGTACCTAGGATATTTTCGGTGCTTAAAACCTTCCCATTACATAACCAACCCCCTTACCCCGATCTCTGACATTTTTACTAGTTTTTGATTCGATAAAACTTTTAGGTTTTTGTTCGCTTTCAACCATTCCTTTGGATAAATAGAAGTGCGGTGGCGACTCGACTTGTATGGTTTACCTTAAATTTAGTCAATATCTCTAATTGTAACGAATACCCCGCTACTAAATCCAACAGACAAGAATGTCATATAGAAACCCATTTCCTTTGGACTTTAGCAAGCAACAAGCAATAAGAAATGAGCAATATCCAAGCATCATATGAAGATGTGGCTCAAATAAGCAAAGTGAAAAGGACTTGAAACATAAACAAGTTGCATGAAATGTAAATGGAAATGAATGATGAAGGAACTTAAATTTAAAGTGCATAAAGTAAATGACTTGAAAGTAAAGCAATATTAATAAGAGTTAGTCAATGGTTAGTCAAATGTTAGTGATGAGTTTTAATTGATTAAGTCATTCTTTGGAGAACACTCAACCATTCATTCACAAGTATGAATACTTAAACCAATACATCTTCCATGAGAAGGGCTCCAACTTGGATAATTCAACAAGTATGCAACTAGCTCTCATGAAAGGAAAAAAGGTCAAGTTTCCACACAATGCCATGAAGAATGGGAGACTTACAATCTCACTTACTAGAATGTTATGCCTTCTTGATCAAATTTAGATCTATGTTAAGCAATCACAATTTGACTTATATATAAGTCACAACTATCTAAGGTCGGGCAATAAAAATATAAGTGTTAATGCATGTTAGAGATTTGGTACAAAGAACCAAACTCCTAAAATATACCACACACTAAAAGAAATAGGGAAGGACCTATCTCATTCTGGCTCATGTTGATTCATCTGACACAAGGTCATTGATGAATCAACTATGGATTGGGGAAGAATAGGAATAAAGATGAAGAGGGAAGGGGAAAGGGGAAATAGAATCCCAATTGATCATAGGAGGAAACTCATCTGATCAATACTATCTATTTATTTTGGGAGATGAAATATACATTTCATCAATCCCCTGAATCCAATAGTACTGGTTAAACCAAAGTCAAATCAACCATGATCAAGGCCAAACATAAAGTCAAACATCACAAGACCACAAGAATGGCTCAACATAATTTTCAAACAATTATTAATTAAAAATCATTTTAAAAAATGAATTAAAATGCATTTTAATTTGGAAAAAACCTCAAATCCCTTCAAAACACCAAATAAATGGCCAAGGGGTTTATCCTAGGTCAAACAACGACAAAGGACCTTAGACAAAAAATTTCATGATTTTTGGAAAGTCAGAAGTATTTTAAAACAATTAGAAATATGCACAAAAACATTTAATTCATGAAAATTCAGAAAATGAAATTATTATGAATTAAACAAAATAGATGGATTAAATGAAAATTCAGAAATTAAAATAAAATTCAAAAAAACAGGGGCCATCAGATCTCCCTTATTAATTGAGGTGGCAGATCTGATGGCCAAGCATGTACTTCCATCATGTTCTGCAGTCAACGCGTGTACATGCATGGTAACCAGGAAGGAGAGCCAGGAATAAAACGTGGATATGAGATCAGATGGCATGGGATGTTCCAGCGCTTGACAGGATCCCTAGCACTGATCATCTTCTCTGGTGGACCTCACCGGACTGGTCCACCTCAACCAAATGGAAAATGAAAAACAAGGACACTATTTCAAAGGAGAAATTCCCATGAGGTCGAATTTGACCTCTATTTCATCCAATTCCAAGTATATCGAAAGATACATGGATTTGAAATTTGAGGTGCATGATCTGAGTTGCTTTGATTTGACCTCAAAGAAACTTAATCTTGTTGCCTACATTGGTAGTTCTTTAGAAAACCAATAATAAATCAAAATACATGGATTTGAAATTTGAGGTGCATGATCTGAGTTGCTTTGATTTGACCTCAAAGAAACTTAATCTTGTTGCCTACATTGGTAGTTCTTTAGACAACCAATAATAAATCAAAATAGTTGTAAATGAGGGATAATTGAAGAGGAGAAGTTTGAGAAAAATCACCTTCGGGTAGCTTCAGTTTGACTTGATCTTGCTTCCAATTTGCCTTGGCTCGATTATAGGTGCTTGCAGGAAGTGAAACTGATCAATGAAAGGCTTGGATTCTTGGAGTTTCAATCTCAAAACAGAAGGAGAATTGAAACTCGATTTCAAGTGAAATATTATAGTTTATCCTTTCATGGAGGTTAGGGAGGAAATGGTTCAAAGCTTGGGCCATAGGGGGTCCTCATTCTGAACACAATGGTCATGTATTTATAGGGTTTTGCATTGCTTTTCACACACTTGAAAATTTGGCCAAAAATAGTAACATTGATGCATGGATGCATGTGAATTAATTTGGGCCCAAACCATAATGCAATCTCACTCAAATTTGTGCATAATGAGTACTGAAATCATCACATGTAAGCATGCAAAGATAAATGATCACTTGAATCCAAAACTTGCCAAAACAAACCCAACAAAGGAACCATACGGAAGTCCCTCAATTCTTGTCCAAATGAAGTGATCTTAGACTTTTTGTAAAGGTGACATCAAGGGGAATAACTTTGATGTTGAACATGTTTCCATTTGAAGCGTGGATCATGATGAATTTTGAGTTGGAAGTTGGAGAAATCAAACATAGTTGAAAATTTTCTAAGTACAAAGTCAAATGACCATTCCTTCCACCTTGAATAACTTTTACTATGAACTCCAAATGATAATGGTTTCTTCACCAAAGTTGTATATCTTTCATCCTTATTAAATTTGGTCTCAAATATGACATCATTTGGATTTGGCATGAGGGAGTTATGTATTTTATAAGTTGTGGAAACAAGCTTGTTCAATGGTAATGGCCCAAAATGACCTATAATGTTTCCTCTTGGCACATGCCCTTGCAAGTTGAATTTTACATTTCTCAAAGAATAAACGTTGAAGAAGACATCTTGAAATTATCATGAAACTTGGATGGCCTTCATCTTACAAAAATTGAGCAAGTTATGGTCCTTGGATGTTGACCTTCTAACTAGGGCACAAACAAAATAACCTATAATCTTTCACCATAAAAACTGAATTTACAAGTAAACCTAGACCTTGATGCCAACATGAAATTTGTTTTTAATGTCATAAAGTTTAACGTTTCTCTTGGAATCATTTTCATATGACAAAAATTGTAGGAGATAGGGTCTAGGGAACCCCAGTTTTGACTAGTTGACTTTCTCTGGTCAACCTCTTTGAACCAACTTGCAAACTTGAAGTTATATTGATCTTTAGGAATCATGGAGTATCATATATTCATAATATGATGTATAATGAATTATTCCTTGATATATTTGACCAATTATTGAAGAAACTTGTTGAGGAAGTCACGTAAGATACCCAAATGAATTAGGGCTTCCAAGGCAAACAAGCTTCAAACTCTTGATGAAATCTTGATCAAAATGATAAAGGAAGAACATGGGGACCCATATATGATGTTTAGAACCATTGTGAATCATTCCTTGATTGGTCTCTTGTCATGAGGGTCTCAAACCCTAGATGTGAGTTTGATAGAGCATGGGTGGATGCACACACTACCTACAAAAGAAACAAAGATATACATTGACATATTTTTGGTATTTTGGTTACTAAACAAAAAAATAAATAAAGTATGTTACAATCCAATGTTCTTGGTGATCTCTCCCAATGCAAACCCAGTGAATGAGGAGTAAGGAGGATACCAAGGTGTGATCCCAAAGCCAATGCAAATTATGAGATATCATGAGGGATATTAGAGTTAAATTTGAGGTCTTACACTTGTAACCCAAGAAAATATTCCTCGGTGTCCACCACACCACACCTAAACTTGGGGCATCTGTAGATCCCTAGACCATTGCATAAACCTGTCATGCATAATCCATATCATATCACTCATTTATATCATCCTGCATAGCATGAAGCTCTTTAACGAGAAAGAAGCGAGTCCAAAACTCTCTTGGCACACCCTTAAGCATAATTTCATTGGAAAACTTCTCTAAAGCCCAGTTTCAGTCTTGCAGCCCCTCTTTTGTGAAAGCCCAGTCGTACCTGCCCCCCTTGTTAAACCTTTGTTGTAAACTTGTCTAACTGTAGGCCCCGTTTAGCCTCTCTCTAAAAGCTTGAACCCTGTGTTTAGCACCCTTTTCCCCCACGAATATAAATTGTTGTTTAAATATACTCTCAAGCCCAATCTCGTTTGGCCCTTACCTTGCCTACAAGCCTAAACCTTTTCTCCAACAAGCCTAAACCGTTGTTTAGCCATATTACCTCTAATCCCAGATTATGTTTGGCCATTACCCTATTTTAAACGTAAACCTTCGTTTGGACCCTTCCCCATTGAACTTAATTTCGGTCATACCTTCCTGTGAGTCTTTTCAAGCCCAAATTCCATTTTGGCCGTTACCCTTGCTTAAACCTAAACCTTGGGTTTAACATCCGTTTTTCCTAATGAGTCTAAAATATTTGCTTTCTCGAAGCCTAAACCTTGTTGTCTATCCCATTTCCCATACAAGCCTAAACTAATTGTTTATTCAGACTTCTACTTTTTATCTTCAAGCCCAAATTTTGTTTGGCCTCTACCTTGTGAAAGCCTAAATTGTTGTTTAGCCATGATATTATCTATCAAGCCCAAGCTTTACGTTTGGCCATCTTTCCCAACAATCTTAAACCTTGTTATTTAGCCCCTTATATCCCCACAATAGGTCTACATTGTGTTTAACCTTTATTGTGTTCCTTGAAGCCTGAGCCTTGTTGTTTATCCCCTGGCCTTTCTCATGAAGCCTAAACCGTTATTTAGTCACATCCCAAGCCTAAGCTTTGTGTTTGGCCATCCCCCCAGCAGGTTTTAACTGTTGTTTTACATCTTGTACCCCCTAAGCCCATGCTTAATGTTTGGCCAGCTTTCCAGTAAAATCTGAACCATTATTTGATATTCTATACTCGTCAAGCCTAAGTCGTTCCTTACCTAACCCCTTACAATCCTAAAACTTATTATTTAGCCTCCCCCAATTTCCCCAATTTCCTCAACAAGCCTAAACTCATTCGTTTAGCCCCCCTTAAGCCAAAAATATTGTATTTTGGTCAATCCCCAACTCAAATCCTAGACCATGTGTTTAGCCTCTCCCTTGCTCCTCAGCGAGTCCGGTCTGTTTGATCGATCAATATCTTTTTCTCCATCAGAAGCCTAAACTTTGTGTTTATCCTCCCCCCCTTAAAGCCTAAATTTTTGTTTGGCCAATCCCGTATCAAGCCTAAACTTCACGTTCATCCCTTCTTTCATATCAAACCTAAATGTCAGATTTAGCCCTGCCTTCGCATCAAGCCCAAATGTTACATTTGTCCCCCTTCACCACAAAGAATATATATTTTTAACCAATCCATAAAGCCTAAACTTTATGTTTAGCCCTTCTATCCAACAAAGCCTAAGTTCCACGCTTAAACCCTCATACCCAGCAAAGGCCCAAATCTTGTTGCATTTGGCCCTGTTTCCCCCGTTTTTAAGCCTAAACTTTTGTGTTTAGCCCTTCTCCCCCCATAGAGCCTAAACATTATGTTTATCCCTTCCTCCCCAATTAAGCGTAAGCCTTTATGTTTAGCCCATCTTCCCCTTCCCCTCCATCTCTAGCCCAAATATTGTTAAAGTTGGCCCTTCATCTCCAACTTCAACCTAAATCCTATTGAATTTGACCTTTCATATCCATCTCTTGCCCAAATATTGTTAGATTTGGCCCCTCATCCACATCAAGCCCAAATCTTGTTGAATTTGGCCCTTCTTCCCCATTAAACCTAAGTTATGAACTTAGCCCCTTTTCATATCCACAAAGTCCAAACCCTGTCAGATTTGGCTCTTCTTCTCTGTCAAGCCCAAGCTTTGTGCTTAGCCCTCCTCCTCTGTAAAGCCCAAACTTTGTGTGCCCCCCCTCCTTTATACCCATCAAAACCTGGCTACTTTGATTAATCATTTCCCTGAAAGCCCAGTTCCTGTCTGGAAAATCCTTTAACTCAAGCCCGGTCCCTGATCGTCCAAGTATTTCTTCCTCAGCTAAGTCATCCATCACTCCAAATCCCGGGTTCTACCTGGAAAACCATTTCTTCAAACATCTTACATAATATATCCCCCAGCAGAAAATTTCTTTTCCAGTACCTACTAAAAACATGTTAGTAGAGATGAAAAAGAAAGAATGAAAAAAAAAAAGAGATCAATCATATAGCATACGACATGCATATCTAACCTTTCATAACTACCCATTTCCCCACATATATTTCAATCTAACCCCCAGCAGCTGCCCTCTACAAAAGTCAGTTCATTCACTCCATATCCCAGTGAAGAAATTCATAGAAACTTATCCTCACATTACATTTCATTGGTTCATAGTGGGATTTTTTATATTTTTGTATTTAATCCCCTTCTACCTCAAATGTATGGAATCCATTACTATCCATACATTCAGGTTCGAGAAGATTAAATTGGGGCATCTATCATACCCCAAAATTCACCATGCCCTTCACAATGTTCACCTAGGTCATTAACTATAATCATGTGCATGTCTTCATGGTCAGTCATTTCATTTGCATAAGCATTTTTTCAATACAAGAGGACATATATCTTGGATTCAAATCCTTGTTGCTTGTATCTAGTGGAAGCTAGGGTTTTCTAGCCTCTTGAGGTTTCTCAGTCAACCAAAACCCTAATTGGGGGTACCTTTGATCTTTGTGTGTGTTTTTAGTATTGGGGATTCATTTGTGGCTTCTTGGTGAAGCAAAACCGTAATTTGAGTTACACTTTACTTGTGGAGACTTCTAACCCTAATTTCATCTAAGGCATCACCATTCATTTGACCAAGGTTTTTTGGTTTGTTCAAGTTTTATTCAAGATATTTTGTCTTTGGTTAATCAGGAGATCTCATTGGTTGGGTTGGATCCATTCCCAGTCCCATCATTCCATCTAATCATTTCATCTTATCCTTTCCATTCTTTATGTTTCACCCACTTATCTTTGGTTCATTCAATCATTGTGTGCATGTCATTCATTTCTACAGTCAAAATCTTGGTTTATGCTTGGTTCATTGGATAGGTAGTCAAGTTTTCAGTTCAATAGCATCCATGCCCATTCTAACCCATCCAATACTTCACTTCAATCATATCATGTTCTTTCCATTACAAATGTCCATGTTCATTGCAAAGGTTACATTGATTGGCGAATTTAGTAACAATTGACTTTTAGTCAACTATTAACTTTATGGTCAACCAGTTCACAAATTCAACTCGTCATTTTGATCCCCTAATACTTGTTTCTATACATTACATCAAGATTCATCATAAGATCATTGGTTCATTTGGTTTTGATTGGTTTTGAGGTTGGTCCATTTCTTGGTCTGACCAACTTTTGGACCAAGGAACTTGGTCCATGACTAGGTCCAAAACCTGGTAAGACCAACAACTGGACCTCCACTTGGACCAACATGAGTTTTACTCCATTTAAAGTAATTTTTAATCCAATCTTTCCATACACATAAACTATATAATTTCAATCACAAATGACATACATTCAAGTGATTATCTTCACATTTCTACCATTAATCCATTTTTCTCTTTCTTAAGCCATCATCCAAAAAACAACATTTCAAACATTAAACCATTACATTTCCAATTCCAAAAATTCCAATCTTATACATTCAATTCAAATAAAAACCATTCATGAGCCAAATTCCAATTTCATATAGAAACCATTTTATATACATACAATTACCAATTAAAGTTCCATAAAATCATGATCATAATATAACAATGCCATACAATTGGAATTCCAAATTAAATACAACCATTTACAAGTCCATTTCCTAATTCAATACAACCCTAAACATAACCTATACATGCCATGAACCAAACCTAAAAATATATACAAACAGTTCCAATATAAAACAAGACCATGGCTACCATTCCCTTGTTGAATACCCAACTTGCACCAAGATTTCCAAGCCATGAATAACAACAAACCACCACAAAATAAACCCAACCTTGCAACTTGAAACAATGCGTCTCCTACAGCAGTCCAAACAACATGTTCAGCTTGCAACATGACCTGCAAATGCAATACAAAACATGGGCAAGTCCATCCCATTGTCTAGCATAAACTCATTTCCTGCATCAGTGAAGCATATCCAAATCAGGGTAGTGACATAAAAAAACAATTAACCTATAATGCAAGCAATCCACAAACCAATTTCACAATATTAGCATAACAAGTAGCTACTGGGCTCGATTATTCAATTAATGAATCTAACTGAATTACATCAACTAACAGGTTAGACAATTTCAACATTAGCACCATACATTCCATTCAATCTATTGCATCTAATCTAAGTTCAACTTTAATTAACATTAACTATATACCTTCATTCAACGACTAACTGAACTAACTGATACCATTCAACAAACTCAACTAACGGATAAAAACTCCAACTGAATCCAAACTTCACTCTCGAATTCCACATTTCAATTAGACTCCTCTAACTGATTTTCACCAATCCCCAAGTTCCTAAAACTATAAAGATTCATCATCAATCATTTCATCATTGTTTCTTCAATCCCTATTCATTTTTGTCTCTGCAACCTCTGAATCATTACTCTCATCTTCCTCTTCCTCATCCAATTCTCACTTTCTGTAAAACTCAGAACCCTCACCCTCACTCTCATCAATCTAAATAAGGCTTAAGAACAGAGAAACATAGAAGCATCAAGAGCTCAAAGAAGTAAAATTGAGAAGAAGAAGACAGATAGAAAGAAGGAATAAAAGTTTATAACCGTTACTTATCGCCAACGAAACTCTAGTGAGATTTCAAGCTTTTTCTTCCATTTCCGCGTTTTAACATGACTGAGTTATAGAGACTCATTAGGGGAATTGTAAGACCCCAATTTTGTCCCTAAGGTCCCTCATGGCATCATAACATTGCATTTGCATAGCCTCAAGGATCATAAGCATCTTGGTTCCCCTTGCCTTTGGGTGGGACTTCTTGTGAGTGGTTTGAGATCACCAAGCATGCTTGAATTGTATATCATTGATTTTCTTATTTTTTTAACTAACCAAAAGCACAAAAATATGTCACTAACATCTTTTGTTTGTAGCTTAAGCAATCACCAGGTCAAAGCTTATAGGAGATCATCTGTGCAATGATAAGGCCAAGAGGAGATGATAGCAAGAATGGAAATGGTTCCAAAATCTCTCATCCATCAAATATGCCTTCATAGCATCTCAATTCATCATTTTGATCAAGACAAGTCAAAGGGTTTGAAGCATGGAAACCCTAATCCATCTATGCACCACAATGCCTTGCTCATGAAGCAACTTCAGCCTATGGTCAAATGCAATCAAGGGAAGTTATTTAATTCATCATTTCATGCATATTTGAACTTATTTGGGTATCCTCAATCATCAATTCATCAAGATATGAGTCATGGACTTGAGAAGTTGATCAGTCACTACATCTGACTATTTTGAAATTCACTGAGACCTAACTTTTTATGTGTTGGTCATATGGAGATGATTCCAAAAGCAAAAGTGTTCTTAAGGAAAATATGAACAACTTTCATGTTCATCAAAATTTGATTTGAAGCTTGGAAGGTCAATATCCATTCTAAGACATTATAGGTCATTTTGACTGAAACCTTAATTTTGGGTCAACTTCCCAAGGACACAACTCATTCATTTTTTATGTTTTTGAGGTGGGATCAAATTAATTGGAAAGATTAAGATGTCTACTTAAAATGTTATGTTTAACAAAATTTCAAAACCTCAAAGTAAATACATGTGATAATGCAAGACATTATAGGTCCTTTTGGACCAAATGCATTAAAAGGCAAAAAAGTCCAACTTCAAGTGCCCATAACTCTTTCATCAAAAATCCAAATGATGCAAAATGGAAGTTCATTTTGATTGTCTTGAGAAGATCTACAACTTTGGTCTCGGACGTTTTTCCATTTGAAGCTTGCATCATCAAAACAGAAGGGCTTGAACATTGGCCAAATTTAGAAATATTGCCTTTGCATGTTTTACACCTTGCACTTTAAACCCCAATTTCACCAATTTCCATACCTCAAATGGATTTTTTCCCAATATAACAATTGTTCCTTACATCAAGACCTTTCCAACCATTACCCAAATACTTATGTTTGGATTTTCCAAATGGGACTTTCGAAGAGGTGAATGTTTAGGTCAAAATATGGAATTCATAGGAAATCTTGATACACAAGCAAATGCCATTCAAATTACACGTCCAATTCAACTTGGTTTGTGTTCAGCATTCATTTGCATCAGCTTTTGGGCTTTGCACGCGCCTGTACAGGCCCATGCATGAAGGGTCCAAGTTCCATGCACACGAGAATTCACCTTGCTTGCAGCTTGTTTTGCTTTAAATAGAAGTGCTCAGCTTCATTCAAACTCAACCTAATGGCGCCTAAGATGCTGCACAATTGAATCCATAACCATTACCAAAGAAGCTAGTTCATTTTTCTCCAAATTTTTCAGATCCAAAATTCAACTACATCTGGTTGAATCCTTGGATCTAAAGCTTATAAACCTTCGTCCTGCATCTCATTGATCTTCTGTTTTGGCAAAGAAAGCAAGGAATCGAGCTCAAGTTTCCAGAAATCAAGTTTGTTCTTCAATTGGTATTTTCTTCGAAACTCATCATATATTGACCTATTTGCTTGGATCTTGTGTTGGCTGAGGTCCTCTCAATAGAGGCATCATGATTGTGCATTTAATTTTTGAAATCCATTGAGTTCATGATGAACACCACAGAACTTCCATCTCTGATTTCTCTCAATATAGAGATCTAGAGAGGAATTGAGTGGCACAGGGATGATGTACATCATCCCAGCTTTCTGAAGATGTATAGATCGTGCGTTTTGGTTGCCTTTTGAATCTCTGCAAATTTTGGACTCCGCCGGAGCTGGCCGGAGAAGACGGTGGCGCTGGGCACCGTCCCATTTCCAGATCAATCCTGGACCCTTGGATTCGTTTTCCAGATTTAATCAGAGCCTCTCTTTTTTATGACTTTATTTAATACTACATGTGGCACGGTTGACTAGTGTGTTTGGTAGGCGCGCGCATATGATCCTTTTGATGCGCCAACTCAATTAATGAGCTCTTGATCCAACGCCTCACACTTTTTCTCATTTTTAATTTTTGATTTTAATTTCCATTTAATTTCTTTTATTCCATTGTTTTTCAAAAATTCATATCTCCTTCATTTTTAATCCAAAAATTATGGGACCAATTGCATTAGTCTCCAAATAAATTCTAGTTTGTATTTCTGATTTTTAATATTTTTTTATTTTATCATTTGATATTTTTTATGAATTTTCTCTTTTCTGGTTGTTTTTAATTCATTTTAAATAGTTTTTGATATTCAAAAAATACAAAAAAAAGTTCCTAACCTATTTGAATGATGATGAATCTATGAAAAATATTCTCATCAATTTTTTAATTAATTTGAGATTTATTTGAGATTTTAGTTCAATTAGGTTATTTTTATTCATTTTTAATTGATTAAAAATAGTTTCTGACTTTTAAAAATTCTGAAATTTTTTGTCAAACTTGGTTTGACCTTGTTGAACTTGGGATAAATTACTTGGACCTTTCAAGGTTGATTTGAAGTAATTTTGAAGTTTGACATTTCTTTTATTTTTAATTCAAGTTTATTTATAATATTAAAATGCCAAAAATATTTTGTTCATTTCTTGACTTCCAATCTTCATCTCACTTCTGTTTTTGATTGTTTGACTTTGACTTTCAATGTTATTGGTCAACATATGATGATTGGTACATTTTATTTCATTTAATGCATTTGTAATTTTGCCATTTTATTTCCATCATCCATCTCCTTCTTCTTCCTCTTCTTATTTTCTTTTTGATCAATGAGTTGAAGGTTGATAAGTTAGCATTGATTAGGGAGACTTAATCTTCCTTGATTCAAATCTAATTCATCTTGATCAATTGATCAAGTGAATGGCTTGAAGGTGAGAAAAACAAGAAAGGGGGGTTTGAATTGTTTTGGAAAATAAACGCTTTTTCAGAGTAGGAACACACAGGATTTTATACTGGTTCGCTTATAACACAAAGCTACTCCAGTCCACCCGGCCAAGGTGATTTTGCCTTCAAAAAGGACTTAATCCACTAATCTTGAAAGATTATTACAACCAACGTCTAAGAGAACGATCTCTTAGTCCACCCAAGTATACAGACTGCGCAGAGTCACTTGAGGAACAATAAAAAACAATGTAGGCAAACCAGAGTTCGTAATCTAGAGTGCGTTTAGGATAAAGCAGATATTACAATAATTTAGCAAGTAAAGGTTTCACGTTATGAGCAAAAGCTTGTGAAAGACTGAGAGAGAGAGAGTGGAATATTTCTGTGCGTTCAGGTGTGTCTCTCAATGATGTTTGTCGTCCTTTATATAGAGGTGAAAGAGCCGTTGTAGTGATGGCAGAATATTCGAATTTGATTAGAGTTTAATGCCATTACTTATGTGTTTCTTGCCATAGCAAGTTTGTCTCCTTGAATAACTTCTTTCCAAATATATTTTCTTTCTATTTGAGGTTGTAGTTTCCGTTACTCTTTCTGGATAGGGAGATTCTTCGTCAGACTTTGTGTTAACTCTGTTACTCTGAGATTGTATGATGTAATCATCAGAGCTTTTGATAGTTCTGGTCTTTTAGATCATTAGCGTTGACTTCAGAGGAACTTGAGAGCTTCTGGTATCAGGATATGCTGTTTTGCTCAGAGTCAGAACTTCTAGAGCGCTTCTTCTTCAGATGCTTCTGATATTCTGATATGCTATTTTGCTCAGAGTCAGAGCTTCTGGAGCGTGTTTCCCCTTCAGATGCTTCTGATCTTCTGGTACTTTGTATCTGATTTGATTCTGTATCTGATAGAGCGATCAGATTTCTTTGTTCTTGTTTAGAGTCCTGCACACTTAGAAACTTTTCGTTAGAGTGCCATTTTTGGTTTCATTCGTTGTTATCATCAAAATCCTGGAGTCTGTTGTAGAACTATTTTTGTTCTTACAATCTCCCCCTTTTTGATGATGACAAAACAAACTTAAATGACAGATGAAACATTCAGATATAAGAGTTTATCAGATCAGATAGAAGTGAGCTCCCCCTGAGATAGGCTAGGGAGTTCAGAAGTTCTTACCTGAGCTTCCCTTGCAATGAAGTTTCTAGATGCCTTTCTGCAACTTTCTAAGTAAAAGAGTGTTAGATAGATTTTATTATGAATAGTATGTTTGCAGAGTACTTTAAGGATTTAGACAATTTTTCATCTGAGCTGTTTGATTTCTCCCCCTTTTTGTCAGAATCAAAAAGACTTAAACAAATAATAAGCAAGAAGAGAATATATATAAAATTCCAGATAAGAGCAAACACATCAGAGACAAAACAAGAAAACAAAGGCAACAAAGAGAAAAAAAATCCTAGGTGCCTGAGGGTTGGGAGGAGGAGGCATCCTCTGAAGCAGTTGGGTCAGCAGATTCTTAATGTTGGCGTTGACTGTGTCTTGTTGATCCAATCTGGCTCGGACTTCGTTCTGCTCTTTTAGAAGCTCCTCAAGGGTCTTGAGAACCAGAGGGGAAAAAGTAGAGGACTCCCCCTGAGTCAGAGCATTCTGTTCTGCAGTACGGAGAGCTTCAGCTTCAGCAGCAGCGGCTTTAGCATCGGCTAGAGCTTTGGCTTCAGCTTCCCTTACCCTTTGAAGTTCTTCTTGTCTTGCTTTTTCTTCTGCTTCCCTTCTGGCTTCTTCCTCAGCTTCTCTGGCTAAGCGCTCCTGTAGTCTTGCCTCAGCGTCTTTGATAAAGTCGTTTCTGACTTGCTCAGAGAGGTTCTTCAGCTTAAAGGCCTCAGAGGTCATCCAGCCAATGACTTTGTTCTAGTGTGTCCTAACAGAGGAAGGATCATCACTGATGCCAGAGTTTGTGGTCAGGGACTTAACCTTTTCCACTGATGCTTTTGCAAACAGCATAATTGCCTCTTCTAGTGTTGGCAGGGAGTGGTCAGGTTCAGAATGTAGAGGTGAGGAAGTGGGAGGGCTTAGGTTGAGAGTTTGAGGTTCAGCGGAAGTGTTTGGAGGGGTAAGGTCAGAGGTGTTGGGGACAGAGGGTTGAGCGTCAGATGGAGTGATGGTTGGTTGTTCTGTGGGTGGTGGTGAGGTTACTTCAGGTTCCGGTGGAGGTTGTTGTGGTTGTTGTGAGGCAAGGTTTTGAGTCTGAAGTTGGGCTAGAGTGGGAGAAGCGGGGTCAGAGAATTCTGTGTCAGATGAGATGATACAATAAGGAGGTGATTCTGGGGCTGAAGATGAGGAGGTGGTTTCATTCATTTGTTCAGCTTCAGATAGGGGTAGGGAGGTATTGCCGAGGTTAAATTTTGGAAGTGGTTGAGGTGTTCTGGTCGTTGAAGGAGGGGTTTCAGATGGGGTGTATAGAGGTGTTGGTAGAGGAATAGAAGAAGCAAGTTGTTGTACAGAAGGAGCAGGAGAGGCAGACTTACCAGAAGACTCATGCAGAGGTGCTGGCGGTCTTGATCCAGAGGAATCTCCTAGCTTCGCTTTCTTTGCCTGTGATGTCTTCTCAGAGGGACCTCTTTTATGTCTTACGAAGTTGGGAGCTTTATCTGGCAGTTCGCTCAACTTGAATTCTGAGATATCCACTCCTTCATCCTTCAAACGTTGGACATATTGCAGGATTGCCTCTTTGGGTTCTTCCTTGGAGAACAGATATAGACCATGGGGAATTTTCCTCTTATCTTTTAAGGCTTCCCAAGAGGTGTCCAGAGTAGGTCTAACGTTGACCTTCTCCAGAATCCCATGCTTTTCAGATTCCTGGAGTTCAGAGGCTTTCCAGTGTCTATTGCCATGTCGTCCATGAGCCTGAGCTTTACCAGATGGTCCACGAGACCACTTTCTATCAGTACATCTGAGATGAGTCTTCCTAGAGGAATGTAAGTTCTGGGCTTCATGTGATTTCTGGTTTCTCGTACAGAATCTTTGAGGTATTTGAAAAGAAGTGCTGGGAGGCATAACTTCAGACCTTTATGAATGCAATACAGAATACATTTCTGATCTGTATTGATGTAATCTGATGAATTTGACGTTGGGCGATAATGGATTGTACCAAGAATTATTTTCAGCCAAACCCGGAGGTTCTGAAGTAGTTCATTGTTCTTTGAGGGATTGCCTTCTGCATTTTATTTGAAGATAGTTGGGTTGATTTCTTGAGATATGTATTTCGCCTTGGGATTGTTGTTGTAAATTCTTCTGCCTCCGTCTTTCTCCATGTTTAGAAGAGCAGTGATGGATTTTTCAGTTATCACCATCTTTACTCCCAGAACGTAGGAGACGATGAAGTGATCGTCAGCATCAGCAAATCTCCAGAATTCTTTAATGAGATTTGGGTAGACTGGACCGTAGAGGCGTTGAAAATAGTTTCCCCAACCTTGTTTGCGAAGTTCTTCAGTGAGGTCTACACCATTTCTTCTCATACTTTCAAAATCCACTAAGGATTCACACAACACTTCCAGTTTGTCAAAGGGCGTTGCAAGATGAATGTGGGGCTCACGATCAAGAATGTGAGGCTCCTTGTATACTGGTGTTGTAACTACGCCTGTAACTGTTGGAGTAGGGTTGCTTATGCTTAGAACTTGATTGCTTGAGTCCATTTGCTGAGAGTAGTTGAACACAGCTTGTTGTTGAGCATCCATGGTGTTGATGAAGAATGAA
Organism: Lathyrus oleraceus; assembly: GCF_024323335.1. NCBI lineage: Eukaryota > Viridiplantae > Streptophyta > Magnoliopsida > Fabales > Fabaceae > Lathyrus > Lathyrus oleraceus. The sequence continues at coordinate 211,229,053 of NC_066580.1, forward strand.
GATGAACTGCTTGCAGAAATGCCTTGAGAGAGAGCTGGGGTTTAAAGAGTGTGTGAGAGTGAAGTGTGTGCAAAGTGAGAAAAGAGTGTTTAAATACCCAAAAATGGGCGCATGCAAAACGACACGCAAATCAGAGTTTTAGCACAAAAACCAAGTTAGCACGTTTAGAGGGAGAAATGATAATAGCTTATAAATGATGTCTAATCCCAACAGTCAGCACACGGCTCGAGGAGATCTCAAGAGACTGTTCCTTGATTACTGTTGGACAGCTGTCTAGAAGTTCCAAGGTCAGACGCAAGACACTCCACGTGTTGATTTATCTGATCTTCAGGAATACCAAGGGATTGGTTCCTGGAGATTTCCAACTCAGATAACTTCTAACTGAGTAGAAGTATCAGATTCAGAGACAGAATCCATTTGTTTATGTCAGAGTCTCATTTAGCAGCCTTGGAGGCACATTTTATTCAGGGCAGTTTTGAATGTTCAGATTTTCTAAGATAAAGAGGAATCTATCTTCAGCTAAGGGTTTAGTAAAGATATCTGCCCATTGATGATCTGTATCAATGAACTTCAATGTTACTATCCCTTTCTGAACATAGTCTCTGATAAAATGATGTTTTATTTCAATGTGCTTAGCTCTGGAGTGAAAAATGGGATTCTTACTTAGACAAATGGCAGCAGTATTATCACAAAAGATAGGAATGTTACTCTCGAAAATTTGCAGATCTTCTAACTGATTCTTCATCCAGAGCATCTGAGTAGTGCACAATGATGCTGAGATGTATTCTGCTTCTGCCGTGGACAGGGCGATAGTTGATTGCCTTTTGCTTGCCCAGGATATCAGATTGTTTCCCAAGAGCTGACAATTTCTAGATGTTCTTTTTCGTTCCAATCTATCTCCTGCGTAATCTGCATCACAATAACCAGAAAGTCTATACTCTGATGTTTTCTCATACATCAGGCCCAGGTTAGGAGTTCCTTTCAGATATTTGAGAATTCTCTTTATTGTAGTTAAGTGAGTTTCTCTAGGATCTGATTAGAATCTAGCACATAGACAAACACTAAAGAGAATATCAGGTCGAGTAGCAGTCAGATAGAAAAGAGAGCCTATCATACCACGATAGAGCTTTTGACAAAACTTTTTACTGATTTCTTCCTTTTCAAGAATGCACGTTGGATGCATGGGAGTCTTTGCAGAGTTGCATTCAGCCATGTCAAATTTCTTCAGAACATCTTTTATGTATTTTCTTTGATGAACGTACGTGACTTCTGAAGTTTGGTTAATTTGAATTCCTAGAAAGAACTTTAGTTCTTGCATTAAGCTCATTTCAAACTCTGCCTGCATTAACTCAGAGAATTCTTGACAAACAAAGGCGTTAGCTGAACCAAAAATGATATCATCAACGTATATCTGGCATTTCATGAGATCATTATTAAGGTTTTTACAGAAGAGTGTGGAGTCAACTTTCCCTCTGATAAAATTATGTTCCAGAAGAAAGTTACTTAAACGTTCATACCAAGCTCTGGGAGCTTGTTTAAGTCCATATAAGGATTTTTTAAGTTTAAAAACATGTTCTGGATAATTTGGATTTTCAAAACCTCGAGGTTGGTTGACATACACTTCTTCTGATATATAACCATTGAGGAATGCGCTCTTGACATCCATCTGATACAATTTGATAGAATGATTTATAGCGAAAGATACAAGAAGACGAATAGATTCTAACCTGGCGACTGGTGCAAAGGTTTCATTGTAGTCAATACCTTCTTGTTAACTGTAACCTTGAGCCACCAGTCGAGCTTTGTTTCTGACGACTTCTCCTTTCTCATTCAGCTTGTTTCTGAATACCCATCTGGTTCCGATAACGTGAGTGCCTCTGGGCTTAGGAACAAGATCCCAGACATCGTTCTTTGTGAATTGATCTAGCTCTTCTTGCATGGCTAGAACCCAGTCGTTATCTTGAAGTGCCTCATCACAAGACATAGGCTCGATCAGAGATACTAGTCCCAAAGGAGTTTCTTCAGAGGTCTTGAAGGTAGACCTGGTTCTGACAGGTTCGTCCTTGTTACCCAGAATCAACTCTTCAGATACGTTGAGGCGACTTTTAGCTTTCTTTGGGATTAATGGAAGGTTGATTTCTTCAGGATTTTGAATGGTAGTTGCTTCTGGAGCTTTATCAGATCCTGCAAGAGTGATTTCCAAATCTGCAAAATTCTCAACTAGCTTTGACTTTTCAGGGTCAAGCTTATCGCCAAATCTGACATGAATTGATTCTTCCATAATTTTGGTTTCTGTATTGTATACTCTGTAGCCTTTAGAGCGTTCTGAGTATCCTAACATAATACCTTTCTGTGCTTTGGAATCAAACTTGTTCAGATGTTCTTTCATGTTTAAAATAAAGCAGGAACATCCAAAAGGATGAAAATATGAAATGTTTGGTTTTCTTCCTTTACACAGTTCATAGGGAGTCTTTTCCAGAATAGGTCTTATGGAGATTCTATTCTGAATATAACACGTTGTATTTTCAGCTTCGGCCCAAAAGTGCTTAGCCACATTGGTTTCATTGATCATGGTTCTGGCCATCTCTTGGAGTGTCCTATTCTTCCTCTCTACAACTCCATTTTGTTGTGGAGTTCTAGGGCAGGAGAAATCATGGGATATTCCATTAGAGTCAAATAATTCCTCAAAAGATTTTTTTTCAAATTCCCCACCATGATCACTTCTGACTCTTACGATTTTAGAGTCAAATTCTTTTTGCACTTTGGAACAGAAGCTAGTGAATACAGAGTGAGACTCACTCTTGTGCTTTAGGAATTTCACCCATGTCCAGCGACTGAAATCATCGACAATGACTAGTCCATACTTCTTTCCATTGACTGATGCTGTTTTCACAGAACCAAATAGATCAATGTGAAGAAGTTCCAGAGGCTTAGAGGTAGTAACAATAGTTTTCTTTCTGAAAGATGTTTTTGAAAATTTTCCTTTCTGACATGCTTCACATAGAGCATCTGAAGAGAACTTCAGCTTAGGTAGGCCTCTGACTAACTCGAGTTTATTTAGCTGGGATAATTTCCTCATGCTAATGTGGCCCAAGCTCCTATGCCATACCCATTGCTCTTCGTGAACAGACATCAGACACTTCACATTTTGTTTTTTTAAATCAGAAAGACTTATTTTATAAATATTGTTTTTCCTCTTGCCTGTGAATAGGACATAACCATTGTTTTGATTTATGGCTTTACATGTTTTTTGATTAAAGATTACATCATAACCGTTATCACTTAATTGACTTATGGATAACAGGTTATGCATTAATCCTTCTACGTAAAGGACATCAGATATAGAGGGAAGATTACCATTACCAATAGTTTCGGAGCCTCTGATCCTTCCTTTCTGATCTCCTCCGAAACCTACGAAACCAGCGTCTTTAAGTTCCAGGCTTTGGAACATAGACTTTCTTCCCGTCATGTGTCGCGAGCATCCAGAGTCCAGGTACCATGACTGGTGTTTGAACTTTGCTGCATAAGATATCTGCAACATAAACAATCTTATCTTTTGGTACCCAGAGTCTCTTGGGTCCTTTATGATTAGTTTTCCCAGAGTTTCTTATCACTTTGGGTTTTCTAGCATTATCAAATTTTTGCTCTTGAGTGTGTGTGTAGTGATATGAAAATGGAGATTTAGGTTGGTCACTAGTAGAAGTTTTATCTTCCTTAGGATCATACCCAATTCCTTTTCTATTGTTCTGACTGACTCCATAGATCATAGATGCCATTACACTCCTTCCTATCCCATTTTTCAGAAACTTTTAAAAGGCTTTTTCGTATTTATAAATTATTGTGTTTGAAGTCTGTGGAGCTTGAGATAACGCTTCTTCCAGTTTTAAACAAGTTTTCTTTGCTGCATTTCTTAGTGATGTCAAGACTTTGTTTTCATCTTTTAGTTCTTGAATTGTTGTCTCAAGTTTGCCACATTCTTCAAATTTTTCTTCAAGACAACCTTTTATTGCTTTAAATTTTTGTTTTAGTTTCTGAAATGAGCTAAAAGTTTCAGACAAGCATGATTCTAGGTCAGATCGAGAGAGTTCAGAAAATACCTCTTCTGATTCATATTCTTCATCTGAAGTGTTCCTGGATGTGGTAGCCATGAACGCCACATTGGCCTGTTCATCAGAGTCAGATTCTGATGAGTCAGATTCACTATCATCCCAGGTAGCCATTAATCCCTTCTTGGTTCTGAGGGAATTTTTCTTGAAGCTCTCTTTTCTGGAATTGCCTTTCTTTAACTTGGGATATTCATTCCTGTAGTGACCTGTTTCTTTACATTCATAACAAGTAACATCTTTGTTAGTTTTACCTTTTGAGGTTGATTCTGATCGATCCCCTCTGGGTCTTGGTCTCCTGAAGTTGTTGTTCCTCTTTTTCAGAGTTGTTTAACTCTTCTGGTCAGGAGGGACAATTCTTCTTCATCATCAGAATCTTCCTGTTCAGAGTCATCAACATCTTCTGTTTCGGCCTGGAAGGCTTTGTTCCTTTCAGACTTGCGCTTCTCAGATCTGGACTTTAATGCTACAGACTTGTTCTTCTTCTGAGGCTCATCCTCTTCCAGTTCTATCTCATGACTTCTGAGTGAACTGATAAGCTCTTCAAGACTGATGTTGTTCAGATCCTTTGAAAGCTTTAATGCAGTGACCATGGGTCTCCACTTCTTTGGCAGGCTTCTGACTATCTTTTTGACATGGTCTGCAGTTGTGTATCCTTTGTCTAGTACTTTGAGACCTGTAATAAGAGTTTGGAATCTAGAGAACATTACCTCTATGGCTTCGTCATCCTCCATTTTGAAGGCTTCATATTTATGGATTAGAGCCAGAGCCTTTGTTTCTTTGACCTGAGAGTTTCCTTCATGAGTCATCCTCAGGGAGTCGAGCATGTCTTTAGCTGTTTCCCTGTTGGTGATCTTTTCATACTCGTTGTAAGATATGGCATTGAGAAGTATCGTTCTGGCCTTGTGATGATTCTTGAATTCGCGCTTCTAATCATCTGACATCTTACTTCTGGGAACTTCAACTCCAGCATCTGTTACAGGAGGTTTGTATCCATCTGTGACAATATCCCAGAGATCAGCATCATAGCCTAGAAAGAAACTTTCAATTCTATCTTTCCAGTAATCGAATTTCTCTCCATCAAAGACAGGAGGCTTGGCATTGTAACTGTCTCTTTCATTTGTATGGGCCATAGTTTTTCTCGTTCTGGATCTCTCTACACGGTTAAGTGTTTGATTAGAAAATCAATAACGGAGCCGAAGCTCTGATACCAATTGAAGGTGAGAAAAACAAGAAAGGGGGGTTTGAATTGTTTTGGAAAATAAGCGCTTTTTCAGAGTAGGAACACACAGGATTTTATACTGGTTCGCTTATAACACAAAGCTACTCCAGTCCACCCGGCTAAGGTGATTTTGCCTTCAAAAAGGACTTAATCCACTAATCTTGAAATATTATTACAACCAACGTCTAAGAGAACGATCTCTTAGTCCTCCCAAGTATACAGACTGCGCAGAGTCACTTGAGGAACAATCAAAAACAATTTAGGCAAACCAGAGTTCGTAATCTAGAGTGCTTCTAGGATAAAGCAGATATTACAGCAATTTAGCAAGTAAAGGATTCACGTTATGAGCAAAAGCTTGTGAAAGACTGAGAGAGAGAGAGTGGAATATTTCTGTGCGTTCAGGTGTGTCTCTCAATGATGTTTGCCGTCCTTTATATAGAGGGGAAAGAGTCGTTGCAGTGATGGAAAAATATTCGACTTTGATTAGAGTTTAATGTCATTACTTCTGTGTTTCTTGCCATAGCAAGTTTGTCTCCTTGAATAACTTCTTTCCAAATATATCTTCTTTCTATTTGAGGTTGTAGTTTCCGTTACTCTTTCTGGATAGGGAGATTCTTCGTCAGACTTTGTGTTAACTCTGTTACTCTGAGATTGTGTGATGTAATCATCAGATCTTCTGATAGTTCTGGTCTTTTAGATCATTAGCGTTGACTTCAGAGGATCTTGAGAGCTTCTGGTATCAGGATATGCTGTTTTGCTCAGAGTCAGAACTTCTAGAGCGCTTCTTCTTCAGATGCTTCTGATATTCTGATATGCTATTTTGCTCAGAGTCAGAGCTTCTAGAGCGTGTTTCCTCTTCAGATGCTTTTGATCTTCTGGTACTTTGTATCTGATTTGATTTTGTATCTGATAGAGCGATCAGATTTCTTTGTTCTTGTTTAGAGTCCTGCACACTTAGAAACTTTTTGTTAGAGTGCCATTTTTGGTTTCATTCGTTGTTATCATCAAAATCCTGGAGTCTGTTGTAGAACTATTTTTGTTCTTACATGGCTTTGCATTAAGGATAGGTTGTTTTCTAAATCATGTAAAAGGCTTAAACCAATACAAGATCAATCCTCTTTTTCTTCTTTTTGGCATGGCAAGTTGTTGGAACTTGGTCCACTAATCAAGACTTCTAACTTGTGATTTTGCCTACATTATTATTGACCGGCCTCAAATAGTTGTGACTTCTACATATGTCCAATTACGGTTGCTTAACATAGCACTAAATTCGCCATATGGCACACTAACTACTAACACTAATTACTAACAACTAACATTTACTTTTTGCTCTTTATTTTTAATGCAATTTACTATTCTTGCACATATTATCCATTTGATTTTCCCTTTTGCTCACTTGAGCACATGTTTATGTTAATGCCATTTGCCTTTTGCTCACTTGAGCACATAATTATGTATATACTATTGTGCTTGTGTTTTTGTTTTGATTATTGTGGACCAAATGCAAAGAATTGGACTTAGATCTTAGGACTTTCCCTATGCAAAGAATGGAGAATTGGACTTAGTTTCTAGGATATTCCCTATGCAAAATTGGAGTAAAAGGACCTTAATGATGAAGATGGATTAGAAGGACCAAATCTCTAAACTCACTCTTGTCCATTCTTGGTTTACTTCATGAAACTTTTGATGTGTGTGCTTTTGTGCTAGGGGATTCTATGAGCTCAAATTGAAGGACCATTGTCATGTTCATTCAAAGTGAAAGACAAGATACATTGGGGATCTCCTAAGAGACTTGTTTGATTGCTTGAGCTTACTATTATTGTGATTGCTTATTCCAAAAGATGGGAGCTACTTGGATCATCAATATGATCTCAAGAGAGGAACTCCATTGTGGTTTTATTTCTTTATCCCTCACCTTTTTGCTTTACTTAGGACCTAGCCTTTCTTCTTCTTCCCTCCACTCTAACCCAAGCCAAAACTTTTTGTGCAAACATTTAACTATTGTTTCCAAACATTAGAAACCTAAGCCTTATGCTTTTGATTTTTCAAACTCTCTTTTCATAATACTTATTTTGAATTGAACCTTTAAATCAACTTTGACCATTTTTGTATATACTTCTAATTGGTAAATATAACCCATTCAAATGTTTTTTGTGGTTCCAATGGCCACTTTTTTAATCTAATTTTTTACAACCTTTAGCTATTAGGTTTGAGTTATCTTTATGGTAGGTGTAATACTCACCTATATCCTTAGTGATGGACAATGAGTCTTCCATGTTTATTATAGGGTTAACCCCTCACTAGCATGTTGAAGCTATCCTCACATGGTGGATTTGTGGTTTGGTTGAGTTTTCTCCCTTTGATAACAAAAGACCTTAAGGCTCTTGGACCAATCAATTCACCAACTCTTTGGGATTTTTATCCCGAACTACGAGGTTTTGATCCTAATCCTTTTAAAGATGGTACGTAGGCAATGGGTTTATACATCCAAACACAAATGTAAATAAACTTGTATATTCTCTTCTCATCTCTTCAATCATGTTTGCACAAACAATTTTTTCACAAAACAAACAACCTTACCACAAGTATGAAAAGGGCTCCCTAGGAGTACCTAGGATGTTTTGGGTGCCTAACACCTTCCCATGACATAACCAACCCCCTTACCCAGGTCTCTGACTTTTTTTACTAAGTTTTTGTTTCGATAAAACTTTTAGGTTTTTGTTCGCTTTCTAACCATTCCTTTGGATAAATAGAAGTGCGGTGGCGACTCGACTTGTATGATTTACCTTGGATTTAGTCCATATCTCTAATGGTAACGAATACCCCGCTATAGGAATCAAAGCCCTAATGTATGGTTGATCGGTTCCCCTTTATTACCATTTAGTTTAGGGTTCTTCGGACTTTTTCTTAGATTCGTTTGATCTTTGAGAGGATTGGAGAATCCATCATCATATTTATGGTTAACCCGTCTTTGTGAGTGAGATGAGGTTGCTTGAGTTATCTTTTAGAACCTCCTCTATCGAGGATCACCTCCGGCACGATGGAGGGAGAACAAAAATGTAAACTTAAGAGTGAGAGAGACTGAACGCATTTTGAATGTTTATAGTCTAAGTTGCTTTTTGATTTTTATTCACGTGCTTAATTGGTTGATCCTTTAACTATCATTCAATGAGTATCCCACGTGCAATCAAGAAAATTTACTATGCATATTTTGACTGACCAATCCCATGCACCTATTTGACTGCCCTATTGACTCACACTCATGGCCATGTTTGTTTCCTTCCCCACTCTCTTATCCATTCATTTGCATGCACTGATGGACTTCGGATGAGCCTCTTGCTTTGGCCTTGGACAGAAACTGAACATTGTTGCATGGTTTAACTAGCACACCCCCCAACTCTATTTTTTGATTGGGCTTTTTGGCATACAAGGCCCATGCGCCATATGCTATTGTACCTTTGTTTCAGTTTCTGACCCCCTTTATTTCTTGTGTTTTTATTGATCTTTTCATAATTTTTTTATGATATTTTTTGTGATATTATTTTTTTCCATTAATTCTACCATAATTATAATGTATTTTATCATGAAAATCGGATTTAATTTGGTCATTTTATGATTAATCTTGTTTAGAGTTTTTTTAAGTCACATTTTAATTGAATTTTTACTTTTAGCATTATTTTTCATAATTGATCACATTTGATTTAATGGTCCATTTGATTCCTAATTCATGTTTAGTTGATTTTGATCATTGCATTTAATACTCACTTTAATATCCATTAAATTTTTCATTTGGTTTGTGGTTATCTTAAGTAAATTGAAAATGCCATTTTAATTAATGTGATTTATGCCTTGTGTATGTCATTACATTTGACATGATCATATGATTATCCATCTTTAATTTTTCATGATTCATTTCCATGGTGATTAATGAAAAGGCATTAAATATGATTCTATTTTGATGCATTTATTTCATTTGCTTTACCTTTTCTATTGTATGATTCCATCCCCCCATTGTGGGTCACATGTCTCCCTATCTCATGCAAGTGTAATAGCTTAGATTTATATGTTTTTTTAGCTTTCCATGCATGCTAACTAAAAATATAAAATCAAACGATAAAACAAATCTTTTCAAAAGACAAAGAGCACACTTGATCTAACGTCAAGTGTTTTCCAAATAAATTCACTTCATAGCAACATGAATGCTTGATCCAATGTCAAATACCTCATTCCATTATCTGTATCATTCTGCATTCTACTTTAGTCAATCCTCAATCTCTATCTTCATTCTTCTCACACATTTTTTCACAACAAATCCCAAACACTTGATCCAACGTCGGGTGTCTTTTCAAAACAATTTCTCAATAAACTGGAATACAAAAATGGGGTGTACGTACTTGTACATAACATCAAGTACTTGGATTGTCGGTTCTACCTAGATTGTGGCTCAATGCTTGACTTCCTCCTTAAAATATCTATTAATAAAATAAGTTTAATCGGGTGCTCTGAGGGAGAAAAAGAGTGGTTAGGATGCCACTGCCCTCTCAACTCCCAAGTATTATTATTGTTGGTGGTACTTAACGGGTTAGATACTTGTCTCCATCTAAGTACCAATGATTAAATTTTCCAAATCCTTTCAAAAACCAAATCTCGTTTGGATGAAAAATAGTGGTTAGGATGCAACTGTCCTCTCAACTCCCAAGTATTTAGATTGTTGGTCGTACTTAGCCAAGGGTCATATGCTTGTCTCGAAATCTAAACTCAACCCCAAATCATCAAATCAATTTTCTGTCTTAGGGCATCTTTCAAACCTTTTCAGAAAGGTCATGTTACTTCTGTTCTACCGTGAATGAAGCTTAAGCCTTCATGTGTGAGCAAGTAATGTTTAACTTTTATAATATGATCCAAGCGCAGCCATTCTATCATAAACAAGTGAACATTTAACGCTCTCATGCTCGAGCGTACAGGAAAGTTGATTGTAGAACCCGAACTTCAACATTTTTCATAAAAATAACCAAACAAATACTATGCTTATGAGCAGAACTATGGAGCTTTGACTTCCTTATTTCACGAATGGGGATACGTAGACACAAGGGCTCAAAACCTTGGCGAGCACAATAATTCAAAACTTATTTTCTCTTCCTATCTCCTCATCTCATCTCATCTCATTCCACCGATAGCAAGTAACATTCAGATAAATAACATCCATACACATTGATACAAGCTAGTGGTTCCCATCGAGTACGATGGATGTGAGGGGTGTTAATACCTTCCCCTTCCATAACCGACTTCTGGATCTGCTCTTGGTTGCGAAGACCATTCTCTTTGGGGTTTTATCACATTTTCCCTTTCGTTTGGAATAAATAAAATTCGGTAGAAACTCTGTATTTTTCGCGGCGCGACACTGTTGTGACTCAACCACCACTTGAAGGTGTCCCTATTGATCAAAATGTTGCTCACACCTTCAAAATCCCGATCCAATGGGGATATCAGGCGGATATGGATGACCACGAAGATTCCTTTCTCATGTCTAAAGCTGACTCGATGTATGATGTCTATAGACCCTTTCCTGCTGATGTGGATAGGAAGTTTCGTATCATTGACGACAAATTCAAAGCTATGGATGGTTTTGGCGCCTTCGGTCTAGATATTGTAGACATGTGTCTGGTACCCAATGTAAAGATTCTAGATAAATTCAAGGTCTCTCTGTCTTTGAAAAACACAAAGAGGTTACTTGTCCTAAGACCCACGTCCAGTCTCTCTGCAGAAAATGACCGCATACTCTGACGATGAAAAGATGTTGATTCAATTTATACAGGATACTCTCAGTGGGGTTTCGCTCGAGTGGTACATTCAATTGGAACGTACACATATACACACTTGGAGGGAGCAGGATGAAGCTTTCCTTAAACACTGCAAGTACAACACCAATATGGCTCCGAATAGGACTCGGCTCCATAACCTTAGTCAAAAGTCTGAAGAGTCTTTCAAAGAATAGGCTCAGCGTTAGAGAGAAATAGCTTCTAGAGTTCAACCTCCACTCTTGAAGAGAGAGCTTGTAGATATGTTCCTGAGTACCTTACAAGGACCCTACCTTGACAGAATGGTAGGAAGCGCTACTTATGGGTTTTCTGATCTAGTTGTTGTTGGGGAATGCATAGAAAATTGTCTGAAAAGCAGAAAAATTCAAGGTGTTGCTACTGCATCGAATGGGGCCAAGAAGCCTTATATTGGCTTCACTAAAAAGTCGGAGGGATAAGCCAATGATGCTTCCACATCGAAGGGGAAAGGCAAAGCTTACCAAGTCCCATATTATTAAGTTATCGAGGTAGCTCCAAATCACTATCAATAGCAAACATATGACGTTCTTGTCGGTCAACAACCAATCCAATATCAAGCTTATGTTCAGTATCAAAAATCATATGTTCCTCATCAAAATAACTACCAATAGGGTCAACAACGTCAGAGAAGACCAGAAAGGAAGATTAATCCTCTTCCTATGTCTTGCAGTCTTTTGTTGAATCATTTGCTAAATGGTTCTTTAATCAGATTAAGGGAAGCCATGTCTCCCCCAACACCACTTCCTTCAAGTTATGACATTAATGCTCGTTGTGAATTCCATATCGGGGCACCCGATCACTCCATCAACAATTATAAAGCCTTCAGGTATAAGGTGCAGGATCTGATTGATTCTAAAGCCATCTCCTTTACACCAGCTGGTCCCAATGTCAACAATAACCCAATGTCACCTCATGTTAGCCACCTTATCAATGTGATTTAAGAGTCTGCTGAATGTAACCTGATCTCGGAGGTTGGTATGTTGAAGACTCATTTGCTTGAGATAAAGGAACAACTTTTTTTGAACAACGTATTTCCTGGTTGCACGCCTGATTATGCATAATGCCTGATTAATCCACAAGAATGTAAAGAGTTGAAGAATGGTATCTAGTTGCTAATATACCAAGGTACCTTCCTAGTAGAACAAATCCCTATTGCTGATGATGTATCTACTCTGGAGATTCCTTACTATCATGTTTAGATACCAATTGCAAATACTCCAGTAACTTCTTTGGTGATTACAATGCCAACCTCGTTTCCATACGAGAGTATGAAATATATTCCTTGGAACTACGGTTCCACGATTTATCTCTATGGGCAAAAGCATGAGGAAAATCCTCTTGAAATTCAGGAGCCTATTGTTAATATTGTGGGTACAGGGGGATGACCAAAAGTGGTTGTGTATTTGCATCAACACCACCCTCTAAGAAGAACAATCTTGGAGTTGCAACCAAGAATAAAGGAAAACAAGTTGTTAATCCTGAGCAAGGGCAAGCCACTCCCTAAGAAAATCCATTTTTGATGATGTCGAGGAGTTCCTCCGTATAATCAAAAAAAGTGTCTATAAGGTGGTTGACCGACCAGCTCAACCAGACTCCTTCTAATATATCCATATTGTCTCTGCTGTTATGCCCTGAGGCTCACTGGTATGCTCATATCAAATTTCTCAGTGCAACACATGTACCCCTAGGAGATTATTGTAAATCAGTTTGAGGGGGTAGTAGCTAACATTGTAGATGGTGGATGTCTTGGTTTTTGTGATGAGATGGGGCATCTGTCATACCCCAAAATTCACCCTACCCTTCATATTGTTCACCTAGGTCATTAACCATAATCATGTGCATGTCTTCATTGTCAGTCATTTCTTCTGCATAAGCATTTTCTTAATACAAGAGGACATATATCTTGGATTCAAATCCTTGTTGCTTGTATCTAGTGGAAGCTAGGGTTTTCTAGCCGCTTGAGGTTGCTCAATCAACCAAAACCCTAATTTGGGGTAACTTTGGTCTTTGTGTGTGTATTTGGTATTGAGGATTCATCTGTGGCTTCTTGGTGAGGCAAAACCCTAATTTGAGTTACCCTTTAATTGTGGACACTTCTAACCCTAATTTCATCTAAGGCATCACCATTCATTTGACCATGGTTTTTTGGTTTGTTCAAGTTCTATTCAAGACATTTTATCTTTGGTTCATCAGGAGATCTCATTGGTTGGGTTGGATCTATTTCAAGTCCCATGATTCCATCTAATCATTTCATTTGATCCTTGCCATTTTTGATGGTTCACCCACTTATCTTTGTTTCATTCAATCATGGTGTGCATGTCATTCATTTCCGTAGTCAAGATCTTGGTTTGTGCTTGGTTCAGTGGATAATCAGACATATTTTCAGTTCAACTGCATCCATGACCATTTTAATCCATCCAATACTTCACTTCAATCATATCATTTTCTTTCCATTAAAAATGTCCATGTTCATTGCAAAGGTTACATTGATTAGCAAATTTAGTAACAATTGACTTTTTGGTCAACTAGTTGACAAAGTCAACTCATCAGTTTTGATCCCCTAATACTTGTTTCTATACATTGCATCAAGATTCATCATAAGATCATTGGTTCATTTGGTTTTGATTGGTTTTGAGGTTGGTCCATTTCTTGGTCTGACCAACTTTTGGACCAAGGAACTTGGTCCATGACTAGGTCCAAAACCTGGTAAGACCAACAACTGGACCTCCACTTGGACCAACATGATTTTTACTCCATTTAAATTTATTTTTAATCCAATCTTTCCATACACATAAACTATATAATTTCAATCATAAATGACATACATTCAAGTGATTATCTTCACATTTCTACCATTAATCCATTTTTCTCTTTCTTAAGCCATCATCCAAATTACAACATTTCAAACATTAAACCATTACATTTCCAATTCCAAAAATTCCAATCTTATAAATTCAGTTCAAATAAAAACCATTCATGAGCCAAATTCCAATTTCATATAGAAACCATTTTATATACATACAATTACCAATTAAAGTTCCATAAAATCATGATCATAATATAATAATGCCATACAATTGGAATTCCAAATTAAATACAACCATTTACAAGTCCATTTCCCAATTCAATACAACCATAAACATAACCTATACATGCCATGAACCACACCTAAAAATATATACAAACAGTCCCAATACAAAACAAGACCATGGCTACCATTCCCTTGTTGAATACCCAACTTGCACCAAGATTTCCAAGCCATGAATAACAACAAACCACCAAAAAATAAACCCAACCTTGCAACTTGAAACAATGCCTCTCCTACAGCAGTCCAATCAACATGTTCAGCTTGCAACATGACCTGCAAATGCAATACAAAATATAGGCAAGTCCATGTTGTAGTTCAGCATAAACTCATTTCCTGCTTCAGTGAAGCATAGCCAAATCAGGGTAGTGACATCAAAAAATAATTAACCTGTAATGTAAGAAATCCACAAACCAATTTCACCATATTAGCATAACAAGTAGCTAGCAGGGCTCCATTTTTCAAATAATTAATCTAACTGGATTACATCAACTAATATGTTAGACAATTTAAACATTAGCACCATACATTCCATTCAATCCGCTGTATCTAATCTTACTTACACTCTAATTAACATTAACTGTATACCTTCATTCAACAACTAGAAGTATAATTGAGAAGAAGAAGACAGAGAGAAAGAAGGAATAAAAGTTCATAACCGTCACCTGTCGCCGACGGAACTCCAATGAGATTTCAAGCTCTTTCTTCCATTTTCATGTTTGGGGTAACTGAGTTATAGAGACTCACATGAGGAATCAAATCCCGAAATCTATGGTGGCCTGATTCCCCTCTATTACCATTTAATTTAGGTTTTACAATTTAGGGTTCTTTGAACTTTTTCTTAGATTCGTTTGATCCTTGAGAGGATAGGAGAATCCATCATCATATTTGTGGTCAGCGCGTCTTTGTGAGTGAGATCAGGTTACTTGAGTTATCTTTTAGAACCTCCTCCACCAAGGAACTCCTCCGTCACGACGGAGGGAGAGTGGAAACGTAAACTTGAGAGTGAGAGAGACTGATCGCGTTTTGAATGTTCATTGTCTGGGTTGCTTTTTGATTTTTATTCACGTGCTTAATTGGTTGATCCTTTAACTATCAGTCAATGAGTATTCCACGTGCAATCAATAAAATTTAATGTGCATATGTTGACTGACCATTCCCATGCACTTGTTTGACTGCCCTACTGACTCACACTCTCTTATCCATTCATTTGCATGCACTGATGGACTTAGGATGAGCCTCTTGTTTTGGCCTTGGACAGAAACTGAACATTGTTGCATGGTTTAACCAAAACACCCCATAGCTCTATTTTTTTTTATTGGACTTTCTGGCATTCAAGGCCCATGAGCCATTTGCTATTGCACCCTTATTTTAGTTTCTGAACCCCTTTATTTCTTGTGTTTTTTTTTATCTTTTTACCATTTTTTATGATATTTTTTGTGCTACTATTTTTTTCCGTTAATTCTATAATGCAAGCAATCCACAAACCAATTTCACCATATTAGCATAACAAGTAGCTAGCAGCGCTCAATTTTTCAATTAATGAATCTAACTGAATTACATCAACTAACAGGTTAGACAATTTAAACATTAGCACCATACATTCCATTCAATCCACTGCATCTAATATAACTTCAACTCTAATTAACATTAACTGTATACCTTCATTCAACAACTAACTGAACTAACTGATTCCATTAAACAAACCCAACTAACTGATAAAAACTCCAACTGAATCCAAACTTCACTCTCGAATTCCATAATTCAATTAGACTCCTCTAATTGATTCTCACCAATCCCCAAGTTCCTAAAACTATAAAGCTCCATCATCAATCATTTCATCACTTTTTCTTCAATTGTTATTCATTTTCGTCTCATCCAATTCTCATTCAATGCAAATCTCATAACCCTCACCCTCACTCTCATAAATCTCAACAAGGCTTAAGAACAGAGCAGCGTAGAAGCATCAAGAGCTCAAAGAAGTAGAATTGAGAAGAAGAAGACAGAGAGAAAGAAGGAAGAAAAGTTCATAATTATTACCTATCGCCGATGAAACTTTGGTGATATTTCAAGCTTTTTCTTCCATTTTCGCGTTTTGAGCTGACTGAGTTATAGAGATTCATGAGGGGAATCAAAGCCCCACTGTGTGGTGGCCCTGTAGGTGTTTAATTGGCTGCATTATATGGTAAAACACTAGTTGGATTCTAATGTCCTGACTGATGTCATGACATGGTGTGTATGTGTGACTGCATTGTAGGTTAGAATATCTAACTGTACTCTGATGTCTTGACTGATGTCATGACACACTTGAGTAGTTACTGCAAGATTAGATAATACAGGATTTATTGAATGTCAAACTGGATGTTGTGACATTCATCCCTGTCAGCAGATACTGAGGAATAGAACAGTTGGTGTTCTGTTAGAGCTCAGTATTCATTTGCAGTCCGGGTATCAAGGAAATACCAGACCTGGCATAAGGCCTACTATATGAATGTCAAACTGGATGTTATGACATTCATCATGGACAGTATATACTGAATAATAGACAGAGTGGTGTTCTGCTACACTTCAGTATGTTTCTTAGTCTGTTCTTCAAGAGGATAACAGAACTGACTTAAGGCCAAATGTGTAAATGTCAAATTGGATACTTTGACATTTATTAATGTAAGCTGTTACTGTAGTATGGTCATTTTGGTCATGTACAGGTCAGCAAAATTGTACAGTCTGTTTTCTGGAAAAACAGACTTAGCATATGATCCTTGATGGCAAGCTGAATGTCGTGACATTCATTCCTGACAGCATATGCTATATTGTAGGTTGTTCAGTTTTCTGTTTCAGCTTTTTCTCAGGCTATTCTTCAGGGATTCAACAGCTTAGAGAAAAACCAGGAAATCAACAACCAAGCTACATTTAATGAACCTAACAAATAGCCTATTTGTTAGTAACCTAGATATTGAATTTATGGGAACTCGCGTGACCTTAAATTCAGGAGAATACAAGTGCAAAAGCCCAGGTACTACAATATAAAAGGAAGTCGTTCCTTCATTCAGTTTTGGGGATTTTGAGGCATGAAGATTAAGTGTGTCCATCATACTTCATTGCTGTATTTTTGTGAGTCTTATATTTGACATATCTTGTATGCCAAGCCGTTATCACGTTGATGATTGCTTTGGCATAGGGTGTTCATTGTGTTGTAAGTGTTGTGTCGCTCAAAGCTTTTAAGCGTGAGTGTTGTGTATCTTGATTAAAGCTGTAAAGCACAATCAAGAGTTGTTTGAAGTGTGACTTCAAAGTTGTCTTTAATTTTGATTAAAGGTAGTAATCACTGAGGTGATTGAGGGGGAGTGAGTAGGAACTCTGATCTTAGAGTAAGATTGAAATTGCATTGGGTAGGGATTAAGTGATAAGTTGTAAACGGGTGAGTTTAGCTTTGAATTAATACTACTGATAGTGGATTTCCTCCCTGGCTTGGTAGCCCCCAGATGTAGGTCATGTTGGACTGAACTGGGTAAACAATTACTTGTGTTATTTACTGCACTTACTTTTAAGTTCTGAATAATTCTTGTCTGTGCAGAATTGGATGTCATAACAACCCGTGTGACATCTAAAGTCTGATAACTAGAATTTCAATTGGTATCAGAGCAGGCACCCTGCCTGTGAATATCTGGGTGAGATCTAGGGAAGTTACTTTCTAGTACCATGGACAAGGATATAGGACACTCAAATAGACCACCCATGTTGGATGGCTCTAATTATGATGACTGGAAGCCTCGTATGATAGCCTTCTTAAGGTCTCTAGACAGCAAAGTCTGGAGTGCTGTTAACAAAGGATGGGAACATCCAACGAAGACAGGTGAAGTTGGAGTCAGTGTGCAGATTCCTGAAGAAGAGTGGGACAAGGAGCAAGAGGCATTAGCTCTTGGAAATTCCAAGGCCTTGAATGCATTGTTCAATGGAATCAGTAAGAACATCTTCAGGCTGGTGCACCACTGTGAACTAGCTAAGGAAGTTTGGGATACCCTCAAGGTAACTCATGAAGGTACTTCCAAGGTGAAGATGTCCAAACTTCAGATGCTGACCACCAAGTTTGAAAATCTGAGGATGAAAGAGGATGAGACTATTCATGACTTTCACATGAATATTCTTGAAATAGCAAACACCTCTGGTGGACTAGGTGAGAAAATGGCTGAAGAGAAACTTGTAAGAAATATTCTCAGGTCCTTGCCTAAGAGATTTGCCATGAAGGTCACAGCCATAGAGGAGGCGCAGGACATCTGCAACATGAAGGTGGATGAGCTCATTGGTTCTCTCCAAACCTTTGAAATGGGCTTGTGTGAGAATGCTGAAAAGAAGAACAAAAGCATAGCTTTTGTATCCAATGCTGAAGAGGAGTCAGAAGCAGGATATACTGAAGGTGATGAAAGTATATCAGAAGCCTTAGCCATGCTTGGGAGACAGTTCAACAAGTTCGTGAAGAAGATTGATCAAAGAGGGAGACCTAATGTCAAGAACATCCCGTCTGACATCAGGAAAAGATCAACTTTTGAAGAAAAGTTCAACCAAGGCAAGGGGATCCAGTGTCATGGTTGTGAAGGGTATGGACACGTCAGAGCTGAATGTCCTACCTATCTCAAGATGCAAAAGAAGGGGCTAACTATCACATGGTCTAAAGGAGATTCTGAAAGTGAATCTGAAGGAGAATCTGTCAAACATGTCACTGCACTAACCAGTGTTTGTGCCTCTGATGATGACTCAAGTGCAGATGAACTGACCTTTGATGAACTTGCTGCAGCCTATAAGAAGCTGTGTACCACCAGTGCAGAAGTCCATGCACAAGGAGAAAAGCAGAAGAAACTCATCAAGGAACTAGAAGATGAGAGACAGAAGCATCTGACAGGCATAAACAGTCTAAATGGTGAGATAGCCTTGCTGACCTCCAAGCTGAATCAGATGACTAAATCCATCAGAATGATGAACAACGGAACTGACACCTTGGAAGAGATTCTAAAGGTGGGACAGAAGTCTGGAACCAAATCTGGCCTAGGATTTGGGAAAAGATCCTCAGCTGAACACAAACGCCCTAAGGCTAAAGTTCAGAAGTTCAAGAGGAAGTCAAAGCCAATGTCTCAACATCGGGGAACTAGGATGAATAATCATCAGAAGAGGAAATACCAGGAGTGGAGGTGTCACCACAGTGGTAGGCTTGGACATATAAAAGCCTTCTGCTACTGGGTTCATGGTTTCCCTAACCAAGCCTCGCATGTCAGGCCTAAGCATAAGACATATAAGCGCTATGTCCCCATCAAGAAGCAATAATGGTATGCTAGGTTAGCACACACATCTCTAAGGGCTTCTACCAGAGAAGACTGGTACTTTGATAGTGGATGCTCAAGACATATGACTGGTATGGAAAATCTACTGGTGGATATTCAACCTCACACTACCAGCTATGTGACCTTTGGAGATGGTGCCAAAGGAAAAATAAAAGGTGTGCGTAAGCTGGACTGCTCTGGAGTTCCAAAACTGAATAATGTACTGTTAGTAAGAGCACTAACTGCAAATCTCATCAGCATAAGCCAGCTGTGTGATCAAGGATTCTATGTTCAGTTTACTAAGGAGCTATGCATTGTGACAAATGGTGACAATCAGGAAGTTATGAGAGGAACCAGGTCCAAAGATAACTGTTATCTGTGGGAACCTAAAGTCTCTAACTTTTCCACAATATGCTCCTCATCCAAGGAAGAACAGGAGGTGAAGCTGTGGCATAGACGTCTTGGACATCTCCACTTACGGGGAATGAAGAAGATTATATCCAAGGAAGCAGTCAGAGGAATTCCAAAGCTGCTTATTGATGAAGGAAGAGTCTGTGGAGAATGCCAGGTGGGCAAGCAAACCAAGATGTCACATCCGAAGCTGGGACATCCTACAACTTCCTGAGTTCTAGAACTGTTGCACATGGACTTAATTGGACCTATGCAGGTTGAAAGTCTTTGTGGGAAGAGATATGCTTACGTGGTGGTTGATGACCATTCCAGATACACGTGGATAAGCTTCATCAGAGAGAAGTCAGATACATTTGATGTCTTCAAAGACCTGTGCATAAGACTTCAAAGGGAAAAGGACACTTGTGTGGTCCGGATTAGGAGTGATCATGGTACGGAGTTCAAGAATTCCAAATTTGATGAGTTTTGCTCATCTGAAGGAATAAGTCATGAGTTCTCCTCCCCTATAACTCCCCAGCAGAATGGGATAGTTGAAAGAAAAAATAGAACTATTCAAGAATCTGCCAGAGCAATGATTCATGCAAAGAAGCTCCCCATGCACTTTTGGGCTGAAGCAATGAATACCGCGTGCTATGTTCACAACAGGGTCACCTTGAGAAAAGGAACCTCCTCCACTCTATATGAAATATGGAAAGGCAGAAAACCCACAGTGAAGTACTTTCATATCTTTGGAAGTAAATGCTATATTCTCACAGATCGTGAACAGAGAAGGAAGCTGGATCCCAAAAGTGATGAGGGTATATTTCTAGGATACTCCACTAACAGCAGAGCCTACAGAGTGTTCAACTATAGGACCAATGTCCTGATGGAATCCATAAATGTTATTGTGGATGATAAAGAGGAAGGAATCGATGTCATAGAGGATGTTGAAACATTCCTTGACAGCTCAACTGACATTCCAGCCATGTCTGAAGAAGTACAGGAACCTCCTCCTGAATGTGAAATAGATGCAACCACCAAAATGCCATCTATCAGAATTCAGAAAGACCACCCTAAGGATCTTATCATAGGGGATCCTAATAGTGGTGTGACTACCAGGTCACGGGGAATAAGCTCAAATTCCTGCTTTGTATCCAAGGTTGAACCAAAGAATGTGAAAGAAGCCCTGACTGACGAATACTGGATCAATGCCATGCAAGAGGAACTTGAGCAGTTCAAAAGGAATGAAGTATGGGAGCTAGTTCCAAGACCTAAAGGAACCAACATCATTGGTACCAAGTGGATCTACAAAAACAAATCTGATGAGAAAGGAGTAATTACTAGGAATAAAGCAAGACTAGTAGCTCAAGGATACACTCAAGTTGAAGGGGTTGATTTTGATGAGACATTTGCTCCTGTGGCTAGGCTTGAGTCCATCAGATTGCTGTTAGGGGTAGCATGCATTCTGAAGTTTAAACTATTCCAAATGGATGTGAAGAGTGCATTCTTGAATGGCTACTTGAATGAAGAAGTCTATGTGGAACAACCTAAAGGGTTCTGTGATCCTAACCAACCTAAGCATGTATACAAGTTGAGGAAAGCCTTGTATGGGTTGAAACAAGCACCTAGAGCATGGTATGAAAGGTTAACCGAATTTCTGACCTCAAATGGATACAAAAAAGGTGGAATAGATAAAACCTTATTTGTGAAGGATGAAGACGGCAAAATCATGATTGCTCAAATCTATGTGGATGATATAGTCTTTGGTGGTATGTCAGAACAAATGGTAACACACTTTGTTCAACAGATGCAATCTGAGTTTGAAATGAGTCTGGTTGGGGAACTAACCTACTTTCTTGGAATGCAAGTCAACCAAATGGAGGACTCTATGTTTCTCTCCCAAAGCAAGTATGCCAAAAACATTGTTAAGAAGTTTGGTATGGATAATGCTAGGCACAAAAGGACTCCTGCTCCTACTCATCTGAAGTTAACCAAAGATGATGGAGGGCCTAGTGTTGATCAATGCTTGTATAGAAGCATGATAGGCAGTCTACTATATCTAACTGCAAGTAGACCTGACATCTCTTATGTAGTTGGAGTGTGTGCGAGATACCAAGCAGAGCCTAAGGTGAGCCACTTGAATCAAGTCAAAAGGATTCTCAAGTACATCAATGGGACTTGTGACTATGGGATGCTGTACTCACATGGGTCTCAGCGTGTCCTATCTGGGTACTGTGATGCCGACTTGGCTGGAAGTGCTGATGACAGAAAAAGCACATCAGGAGGATGTTTCTTCTTGGGAGACAATCTCATATCTTGGTTCAGCAAGAAGCAGAACTGTGTATCCCTGTCCACTGTAGAGGATGAATACATAGCTGCTGGAAGCAGTTGTTCCCAACTGGTGTGGATGAAATAGATGCTCACTAAGTACAATGTCACTCAAAATGTCATGACATTATTCTGTGATAATCTCAGTGCCATCAATATTTCCAAGAATCCCATCCAACACAGCAGGACCAAACATATTGACATTAGACATCACTTCATCAGAGATCTGGTGGAAGACAAGGTGATTACTTTGGAACATGTAGCCACTGAACTGCAACTGGCTGACATATTTACAAAGGCTTTGGATGCTACTCAGTTTGAAAATTTAAGGGGCAAACTGGGAATATGTCTCTCTGAGACCTTATAGCAACCAGTGATGTTTGGAATGTATTTATTGGAACTATGGTCTGATTGGTCAACAAATCATAGCTATACCACTTGCAACAAGTGTGGCAACAAGAGGGTAAGGCGACACCCTAACGTGAGAAGGCCTATGCACCTGCAGGAATTCAAGGACGCTGTTCATGTAGGAGTGGTTCTGGATGTCAGAAACAAAGTCATGGCATCTGATATGGATGTACCTACAGTAAAGCAAAAGTGGGTGATTACTTGATCAAAGCTGTGAAGCAAGATCAAGTGGGTACTAACTTGGTTGAAACTGTGAAGTAAAACCAAGTCTGTAAGTCTGTCATTTTTTCTGTTTATGTTGTTGGCTTTGGCAACATTTTTGACAAAAAGGGGGAGTAACAGGTGATACCCCAGACAACAGATTGGTCTGTGAAAATAGACGTTCATGACAGATTCGAACTTCCTTCCCCTGCAGCTGATGTGTGATGAAGTTTGTATTTAACTTCTGTCTGTGTGCTGTTTTGTGAAGTTTTATTTAACTTCCATGTGAGTGAGTGTGTTGCCACTCTGAGTGTATTAGCTAGGTTTATTTCCTGCTAGATGTGTGATTCTGCTGCTACGAACTCTGTTATGGGGATCAAAGTGTTTTAGCCAAAAATTTGCCAAAGGGGGAGTTTGTAGGTGTTTAATTGGCTGCATTATATGGTAAAACACTAGCTGGATTCTAATGTCTTGACTGATGTCATGACATGGTGTGTATGTGTGACTGCATTGTAGGTTAGAATATCTAACTGTACTCTGATGTCTTGACTGATGTCATGACACACTTGAGTAGTTACTGCAGGATTAGCTAATACAGGATTTATTGAATGTCAAACTGGATGTTGTGGCATTCATCCCTGTCAGCAGATACTGAGGAATAGAACAGTTGGTGTTCTGTTAGAGCTCAGTATTCATTTGCAGTCTGGGTATCAAGGAAATACCAGACCTGGCATAAGGCCTACTATATGAATGTCAAACTGGATGTTATGACATTCATCATGGACAGTATATACTGAATAATAGACAGAGTGGTGTTCTGCTACACTTCAGTATGTTTCTTAGTCTGTTCTTCAAGAGGATAACAGAACTGACTTAAGGCCAAATGTGTAAATGTCAAATTGGATACTTTGACATTTATTAATGTAAGCTGTTACTGTAGTATGTGTAAGACCCCAATTTTGGGCCCTAAGATCCCTCATGGCCCATACCACATCATATCATGGCCTCAAGGATCATTGCATGCCTTTGCTTTCCTCTTAGTGGATAGATTGCCTTGTGGGTTTGTTTCTTGATCACCAAGCATACTTTGCATTTGTATATCTTTGCTTTCATATGTTTATCATTCAAAAAGTACAAAAATATTGTCTGTTTAACCTTGTTGCTTGCAGTGGAAGCAATCATCAGCAATTAGGTCAAAGACAGTCATTGATCAGTCAAAGCAATGGATGATGGCCATTCTTGCAGAATTTGGGCATCATGATCAATAATCAAAGGTTCATACATCTTGAGACATCATTTGAAATCAAGTTCTCAAGGAATTAGGGTTTGGAATTCATCAGAAGAGGTTCAATCATTCAAAACCCTAGAAAAGTCAACAGACAGTCAAACTTGGTCAACTGTGGATTTAATCAAGATTTGATGGATGGAATTGATTTGAAGGAGTTCATTCATGCTTGTATAAGTCTCATATATCATGTTCAACCTCATCATGGAAGAAAATCAAGTCAATCAGAAAATTTTCCAGAAATAGAAAGTGGACCTGTAATTTCAACTGCCAAAAATGGAAACTTCTTGATCTTAAACTAACATCATGATACAAGCTTCAAATGAATTTTTGCCCAACATGAAAGTTGAAGATCTTGTCTTCCCATTTTCAAAAAGTCCAAGAACATCAAAATCCCATGTGTGGTTGTCAAGATATGATCAAATCATTTTCATCAATTTTTGAACTTCAACAAGCCATAACTCTCAAACCATAAGGCCAAATTTGGTGGGGTTTTTTCCTACAAACCACATTTTTCATCTTCTTTCCAAAAATATAAATTTCATGACCTAAAACCTTGCCAATCAAAATGGCATTTTTGGACCTATTCCTTTAAAAATCAAAGTTTGACTCACAGTTGACTTTTTGATTTGTGCATTTTTTCTCACTTTGGCCAATTGGGGAAGGTTTAAAATCATATTTGAAACTTGCTCAAAGTCCTAAACCATCATCATACTACCATTTTCCCATCATCTTGAATCAAAATGCAAAATGGACAAAATTGGCAATTGGCTTTCATTTGAACAAAATCAGTACAGCAGTACATGTACCACAAAAACAGCAAACATACAGTCTGCTAGCAGCCTGTCTTGAGGCCCAAAAACGTGCAAGGTACACCCTCCATGTTCCACATTCTTCCACTTAGCAAAAATGCAAATGAGTGCATTAACACTAAACCAATTTACAACATGGATTAAGGACCTAAAACAGATCACATATAAGCTTCATTCTGTCAAATCCAACCCTAGTTTGGCAGCCTCCACGAGAGAAAATCATCATCCTCTCACTTTTGCATTTTTTTGCATATAGTGCATTTTCTGCCAAAACACAAAGAACCTAAAAACAACCTTTATTGCTTCTTCATCTAGACAGCATTTGAGAGTCAGTGGAATCATTAAATCCCAGCTGTTACTCCATTTCCAAGCTCTGTTTTACCAAGACACAACAATGGCAAATCGAGCTATGAATGATTCCAAGCTTGGCTGAGCTCACCTACCTCAAGGATTCATCACTTCTAACCATTATCCTCATCTGCATCGGGCTATATCCTCCAAACAACCACTGTTTTCATTCTCCTCAAAAACAAGTAAGTTTCTCGACCTTCTTTTTCTCCAAACCATGGTGTATTTCTGGTAGAGCATATATCATTTAATCCATTGCAACTTACCTCATGCTAATTGGCTGTTTGTGCTGTGAGAAAAGTGAATTTTATGGTTTATGCTCAAATAAGTTTTAGCTCGATTCACCCTATCCATGTTGAGTTAATGAAAATAGACATTATATTCTTGTTGTTGGATGCTTGATGATGCTTTTAACATGCCTGGTTTCATTTTCTGGGCATGTTGACTCTGATTGATTTTACATGATGATGAATGCTGCTGTTTTTTGCTATTTTCTAGACTGCCAAGAAATCCTCATGAAATAGGTTGTGTGTGTTAGTGTCATGATGCTACATAAGTGCTAGTGCTATTGTCATTGTGTGTTGTTTTGATGTTGTTGAACCATGCTTGCTTTAGCCTGTTGTCTATGTGCTGTTGTTGGATTAATTAGCTGCTTGATGAATGATGCTGTTATTTGAACCATGAACCATGGCTAGAAACTCCCATGATTGTGTGATTGCTGTTTGATGCTGTTTGGATGTTGGCTGAATTTGTTTGAAGATACCATGAGCCATACTGTCAAACCATGCTGCATTTTTTGAAATCCCATGAGCATATCCCTTGCTGTTGTTTTAAAACCAATACCATGCTGATTGTTTACAGCTGCCATGTTAATTATGCTATGCTTGGTCTGGTTTTGGTTCATTGAATGATGAATGCTTTATGCTGCTGTTATTGGTATATGCTGCTGTTCATGGAACCTAACATATTTTCCCAAAAAATCCATATGGTTTGTGCTGATTGGATGTCACATGATGCTGTTAATGCCCTACTGTTGTGTATGAATCATAAACCTGCCAGAATTCTGCTTGAATTGATGATGTTGGTTGTTATGTTTTGGTTGTATGAAGGATTTTGTTAACATGCTGCTATCTGTTTGCTTGGTCAATTGATGATGTGCTTGATGTTCTCCAATACCATGTTATCGTATGACTTTGTTTGAAGATTGTTTTTATGATGATAAACACATACATGTTGCTGTTGAAACTCTAGAGTCATTTCCCATATTGTCTTGTTAATGCTGTTAGCCATGCTGCAAATGGATGATTTTTGATGTGTGAATTTCAAACCATGCTGTCATGCCATGCTGCTGTTATGCTACTACCATGCTGTGCTGTTGTTTGATGATTACATGTGGATGTTGAATATGCCAATGCTGCTGTTTGAATTTTCCTGAACATTGCTCATAAAAAACTACATGATTTGTACTTGTTGTGTTTGGTTTACTGTGTTTGATGTTGCATAATGGAGAGTGGCCATGCTGTTACATGATTGCTTGGTGTTGTATGGTCGTGCTTGCTAATTATGATATACTTGTGTGTTTGGTTCGATGCTATGCTGTTGCCTTGTTGTTATTTGGAACCTCATGACCATGTGAAGCATTTTGTATGCTGTTGTTTAGTTGATGTTTGATGTTGTTGAATACATGAATCATTGCCAAACCCTAGGGTTTATACATGAGTTATGCCCAGAATTTGTTTGATTGACTCTTGCTGTGAATCTTTGCGCATGTACTGTTCCATTGGCTAATAGCCAATAGGAACATTTCCTCAGCGTGACCAAAACGCTGTAGTTTGGTTAAATGAGGCCCTGATTTACTGAAATGCCATCGTTGACCCTTCCTTTGACCAATATTCCATGCCTTTTGTTCAAATTTTACATCCAAATATCACTCAACTTCACCAATTATTTTCTCATTCAATTTTCACTCAAAAATTATGATTTTTTTTTGCATAATGATCTCAAAGATGTCTACTATTTTATGGTGAATTTTAATTAATTTTCCATTGGCTGGATTTTAATTGATAAATATTTTCTTGACATGTATGCCAAAATGATACATTGTGCCATTCTCTTTGTGAAATTGTCATATTGCATTCATTGCCTTTGAAATTTTTTGTGGTAAAACTAGACACATTGATCTTCATTTCCATATAAAGTTTGTGGATTTCCCATTTGTGGTTTGATAGATATGAATTTTTGAATTAGGGTGTGACAATTTGTGTCACACCAATGATATGCAAATGTATGATTTTTGTTCACATGCTTCCCCTTATCCAAATCACTTGAAATTTTGCATGAATGATCCTTCACATGTCTAGTTTGTGTATGAATTTTCTTGGAATTAATCTTGCTGTTTTCCATTTGATTGAGAATTTTCTTCCATGCTTGGTCATCTGTTGACTTTTTGTGCTATGCCTTGCCAAATCCTTTGTGAAATTCTCATATCTTATCACATGACCATGAAATTTCATATGTGATAACTAGACATCTCAAGCTTTGCATTGGTGTTAACCTCATTCATTTATCTTCTGTTTTCAAATTGATATGATTTTTTGAAGTTGACCTATGCTTGTTGTCTTTCACCTTGCTTACTTGAATTTGGTTTGACTTCATGATTTTATTTGACTGCCTTCCTCTCATCCAAATGCCATGAAATTTTACATGTATACCATGTTAGATGTTAGGATTGAGTGTGATTTATTTCATGATTTTTGAAAATGTTTGAGTTGACTTTTGAATGAAGTCTTTGTTGTTGACTTTTGTATGCTTCTCTTGCCATGCTTTGCATTCTTTTGCATATGAAATGACTTTGATGCATGATATAAGTTTGAATCCAATTGTGTTTACTTTCTTACATGATTGAATTTGACTTTGATTGAACATTGCTTGCTGCCTTGACTTTTTCTTTCATCTTTGACCCTAGGCTAGTCCTAGTGGTCTTCTGAGCTTATGTTGAGTTCATCTGTTTCAGGTTAAGCACCAATGCCTTGAGGATCATTCAAATATTTGTTTGAGTTGAATTATATGATGTGCTAACATTTGTTTTGTAGGTGACTCATATGCTTGAGTCTTTGTGCCTTGCACAATTGGTCCCTCTGTGTGACTATTGGTTCATTTCATTTTGCTTTTGACTGTTGACTTGTTTACTAATAAGTTTGACTTTTTCAGGTACTTTAGTTGCCTAAGTTCTTTGAACTTGCTTGCTTGCTTTGCTTTTTTTGGCATTTGCTTTGAGGTATAATTACTTCTTCTTCATGTAGTCTGGAGACCCGGTCTGTTATTTGACCGGGCAAACTGTCTGAAGTCCTCCTTAAGAGGCAATGCCTGTGTTTGTTTATATTTGTCCTAAGCAGGAAAAGTCCTTCAAGTAAGGCAATTGGTGGAAGGTAGGGATAAGTAATCTATCCCCCACTATTCAGTGTGTCCTCTCTTTGCTCCCAGTACCTGGTTGAAGCAATGAGATAAATACCCAAGATCTAATCGAGTCAATAATGTGGAGAGAGTTCCTACTTTCTGAACTCCCACACTTTCTTTGATGCTCTCTCTGATATGAGATTGAAGCAATGAGGCACACCCCTCATCTCCTATTCATCTGCTTCACCTGAGTCCCTCAATGGCCAGGTTAAGAGCGACCTTTACCCATTACAGTGGACTTTTAAAGTCAAACCCTCTTGTGTGAGCCCCCATTGTTTGGCTATAGAGTGTGCTGTTTGATATTCATTGATTGATTGATTGCTTCATGTGCACTTGTTTGCCTATATGCTATGCATTTATCATCATCATCAATTGCCATTAGTGCATGATCATCTCATTTGCTTTTGTGATGCTATCATTGTTGTTTGCCCATTGAGGACAATTGTAAGTCCATTCTTTTGGCATTTGCTCCTATGATATGGAAGGATAGAGTGTAAGACCTCATTGGTCACACATATCTTCTGTTTATCTGTGTGTATGTGAGGATACAGTTATAAGTCCCTGTAAGTTGGCATCTGTTATCCTGTGATCATAATTTGATCTGTTTGGTTTTGTATGTGAGGATACAGTTATAAGTCCCTGTAAGTTGGCATCTGTTATCCTGTGATCATAATTCGATCTGTTTGATGTTGTATGTGAGGTTGCAGTTATAAGTCCCTGTAAGTTGGCATCTGCTTTCCTGTGATCATAGTTCGTTCATCTGTTTGTGTGAGAGGTTGCAATTATAAGTCCCTGTAAGTTGGCATTTGCATTCCTGTGATCATCTTGTTGCTTTTGTTCCTGTATGTGAGGATCCATTGTAAGTCCCAGTGATGTGGCATTGGATTTCCTGTGAGCATACTGTGGAGTTAACCTAAGTCCAGATAGATTGGCAGTTGACTTCCATATTTCCTCTTTGTTCTTTTGAGGAGATCGGTGTAAGTCCATTGAGTGGCATCTGATATCCTGTTCTGTTTTAGGAGACTGGTGTAAATCCATATATTGGTATCCGGTATCCGCTTTTATTTCTTTACCTGTGGAGATCGGTGTAAGTCCATTGAGTGGCTTCTGATATCCCATTTTGTTTTAGGAGATTGGTATAAGACCATTGATTGGCATCCGATATCCGCCTTTGCTTTGTTTGTTTATTATTATTAATTGCTATTCCAAAGGACACACTTGAATCATCTGCTATATGATTTCAAGAAGTGAACCTTCTAAGAAGTTTTACTATCCATCCTTCATCCATTCATCATTCATTACGTCTTAGACTTTTCACACTTTACTTTTCAAACTTGACATAAGTGTTGTGCAAACATCTTCATGTTTTCTAACTAAAAACCTGGACTCAAGTCCTTGACCTTTTTTCAAAACTTCATTTTCATAATACTTATTTGAATTGATCTTAATCATACTTTGACTCCATTTTCATAATCATAATCAGTAACTTCATCCATTCACTTGTTTTGGCTTTGTCCATTGTTAATGCTTTCATACATGAGCTATAGGTTTGATTTATCTTAGTGGTTGATGTTAATCTCACCTTCTGTCTTTAGTGATTGAATTGTAAGTCTTCCTTGCCTATTATAGGGTTAACCCCTCTCTGGCCAGTTGAAGCTGTTCTCACATGGTGGACGTTGTTGTTTGTATAAGGTTGAGTTTTCTCCCGTGGATAACGTAAGACCTAGGGTTTGTGTTTAAAATTGAACCTAACCCACTTTTGGAAATCTTTTAGCCGAACTACGGCGTTCTGATCCTTACCTTTGATGGAAGGTACGTAGGCAACGGGTTCATCCGTTCGAACCCAATAATAATAAAATGTATATTCTTTTCTCATCATCCCAATCATGTTTGCACAATCTTTATGTCATAACAAATAATAATTTTTGCATAACAAGTGTGAAAAGGGCTCCCTAGGAGTACCTAGGACGTAGTGGGTGCCTAACACCTTCCCATTACGTAATTTACCCCTTACCCAGAATCTCTGATCTTTTTATTAGTTTTCTACGTGTAAAACTTCTTAGGCTTTTGTTCGCTTTTTAGCCAATCCTTTGGATAAATAAAAGTGCGGTGGCGACTCGAAAATTTCAAGGTATCTCTTAGCTTATGGTTTAATCGATAGATCATATAGCGACGAATACACCGCTACAGAAAAGTGGCGACTCTGCTGGGGAGATAAGCATCATCCCTGGTTGTATTGCCTACTTTTCACCCTTGTTGTGATATATGTTATTATTCTTTATCTGACATATTTTTGTACAATTTGGGATAACTGTATTGATTGTAATGTGTGAATTGCTTGATATACATTTGCTATTTGCTTTGGTGATCTGTGAGATGAGTTCTATACCCGAACTCGAGTGCTCTCTAGGATAGGAGAATGGCATAGTCTTGTCGACTGGTGTGGAGTAGTCCTTAGCCAGTTGACTTGCGAGTCCATTCACTTGGTGGAGGTCATGTTGAACTAATAATGTCACACAAGTTATTTGTGGTTAGGCATTATTCTTTCAATCATGTTCCGCAGAAGCCAAGGACCTTAGTTTACCAAACCCATCTTGGCCTATTTTTAGGACCGTAGTGCGGAGGTCGTTCAGATGTCAGTTCTGATACGATTGTTACGCGATACTACACTCATAAGAGTTTCTCTTGAGAATATTCTTGGAATACGAGTATTCGTTCCTCCGATAATATTCGAAAGATGGAACGATGATTATGGGAACCTCTGATAGAACATGTCTGGCAGGTTTAAACCCTAGTACACTCCCTTTGGGTGGTTCTTAACCGAGACTCCATGCTCGTGACTCTCAACAAACCCGTGATTCGTGGTTGAGTCGTTCAAACATTGTTAATATCAATGGATCCCGGATCAGGTGTAAAACCTAAAATCCATCAAAGCGGCTGGTTGATATTAAGAATGTTTGAACCGGTTCATGTACCGTTAATATCAATGGAACTTGGGTGTCGATAAGGTGAAAACCTAAATCCACCAAAATGGATGATTGATATTAGGGATACATAGAGCTTTCCCACGACCTTTGTTTGGTGTGCTTTGCTTGATCCTTGAGTGTGTTTGTTGCATTCATGCATTCACGCATTCATCCGCATTCATGTCATCAAAAGAGAAAATTTTCAAGGAACTTAAAGGGTTATTTGCAAAATTTTCAGACATGGAAAGACCGAAAAGGCATACAAAGAAGTACAGCTTTAAGCAGCCTGATGTAAAAGAGTTAAGGAATCTGACATCATATGTATTAGATCCCTTGGGTTTCAAAGCTCGATATGGGAAGCTTCTGCCGTTGCTGACTACTCAAGTGGATGAGGGATTGATGAGCACTCTTGCTCAGTTCTATGATCCGCTCTATCATTGCTTCTTATTTCCGGACTTCCAGTTGTTGCCGACTTTGGAAGAATACTCTCACCTTATTGGGATTCCTATTCTGGATCAAGTGCCGTTCAGTGGCTTAGAGAGTATTCCATCTGCTCGAGAGATTTCCAGTCTGTTGCACATAGATGAAGATCTGATTAGAGCTAATCTGACTACCAAAGGCGGAATTCAGGGTTTTCCCTCCGAGTTCCTTATTGCTCAAGCCATTTTCTATGGGAAGGCCATGAGTGAGGATGCCTTTGAGGCTCTATTTGTGTTGCTCATCTATGGATTGGTGCTGTTTCCCAACTTCGACAAGTTCGTCGACATGAACGCCATTAGGATCTTTTCAGTTCTTAATCCAGTTCCGACCTTGTTGGGTGATGCATATGTCTCCATGCATCTGAGGAATATGAAGAATGGAGGAGTCATTGTCTGCTGTTTACCCCTGCTGTACAAGTGGTTTATTTCGCACTTGCCGCAGACAGTTGCTTTCAAGGAGAACAAGGGATGTCTACGGTGGTCTCAGAGACTCATGTCTCTCACCAATGATGATATCACCTGGTATGATCGCGTGTATGATACCGTTCAGATCATTAATTCTTGTGGTGAATTCCCCAATGTGCCTCTTCTTGGTACATGTGGTGGGATTACCTACAACCCTACGCTTGCACGTCGTCAGCTTGGGTTCCCCCTAAAGGATAAACCCCATAACATTCTGTTAGAAGGTGTATTCTTTCAGGAGGGTAAAGATCCCCAAGGCCTGAAAGCCAGATTTGTCCGCGCTTGGCGCAATATTCGCATAAAGAGTAGGAATGAATTGGGTCCAAAGAACTGCATTGCTTTGGAGCCTATACCTCTTGGGTCAGACAGAGGGCTGCTACCTACCTGATGCCATATGATCATCCGAGACCTACACTGTTGGATGTGGCTGGGCCTTCAACCCTCCCTACCCAACGTGTAGAGGAGTTGAGAGAAGAAGACCTTTCGCGTGCCTGGATCCGCGAGAGAGAGGAATTGCTGCAGCAGCTTAAGGAGAAGGATGATATGATTGAATTTCTCGAGCACCGAGTGATCGACGATCCGAACGACACTTGGACTTCTCTGCTTCCTCAGTCATCCAAATTCTGGAAAAGGAAGTATGATCAACTTACAAAGGAGAAAGCTGATATGGAGGACGCCTATGAGAGAGAGATCAAGAAGTTGTACACTTCTCGTCTTCCAGCATCCCGAGCTGTTAGGGATCCATAGGATGTCATTTACCTTTTCTCTTTGTAATATTTAAAAGAATGTTGTACTTCTTTGCCTTAATATTTTGAATGAAATATTTTCCATGAGCAATCAAAA
The DNA here is from genome assembly GCF_024323335.1 of Lathyrus oleraceus. NCBI lineage: Eukaryota > Viridiplantae > Streptophyta > Magnoliopsida > Fabales > Fabaceae > Lathyrus > Lathyrus oleraceus. The sequence goes on from NC_066580.1 coordinate 211,262,590, forward strand.
TGTTTAATATTCAAAATATTGCAAGCAACGCCCTGAGGGTTCCTTGAAAATCAAAGCATTTGCACAAAGCATTTCATGCATCATTCCTGCATAAACAGGTACCTTTTTCTGGTCTTCTGGTTCTAACCATCTGCTCTTCATTTATTTTGAAGACAAGCTGACTCACCGGTATTATACAAGGGTCAACTCTGCAAGGATCATGGAGCAGTTGGAACAAGAGAACCAGAGTCTGAGAGATGAAGTCGCCAGACTTGGCGCTCTGATGGAGCAACTTCTTGCTGCCCAGAATCAGCCTGCTCCTCAACAACCAGCAACTCCGGTTCAGCGGACTGTCATATCAGAGATAGCTACTTCAGCCGTGCCTGTTAGTGCCCATCAGCCAAATGCCATGCCTCCCGGTTTTCCTTGGGGGATGCCTCCTGGCTTCATGCCTGATCTGCCAGCTCCAACGTTTGCTCAAATGCCGGCATCTAGCCCGGTCCCTATTCCCGTTCCTCCTGTCGTGCATACCATGCCTAGGGTAGACGACACCATTTATCACTCTGAAGCGTCTGAGGGCTCAGATGTACATGAGAAAATGGATGCTATGAACGACCAATTCCTCGAGCTTAGAAAGGAATTGAGAACTCTCAGAGGCAAAGATCTCTTCGGCAAGTCAGCAGCCGAACTTTGTCTAGTTCCCGGTGTGAAAATACCAGTTAAATTCAAGGTCCCAGACTTTGAAAAGTATAAAGGGAACACTTGTCCTTTGGCACACTTAGTCATGTATGCCAGAAAGATGTCCACGCAGACAGACAACGATCAACTCTTGATCCACTATTTCCAAGACAGTTTGTCTGGTGCTGCTCTACGTTGGTACATGAGCTTGGACAGTGCCAACATCCGATCTTTCAATGACCTTGGCGAAGCTTTCGTCAAGCAATATAAATACAACGTTGACATGGCGCCTGACAGAGATCAACTCAGGTCTATGTCACAAAAGGACAAAGAGTCGTTCAAGGAGTACGCCCAGAGATGGCGTGAGCTGGCAGCTCAAATCACTCCACCATTAGAAGAGAAAGAGATGACCAAGATCTTTCTGAAGACTCTTGGGTCATTCTATTATGAGAGAATGGTGGCCAGCGCTCCCTCTGATTTCACCGAGATGGTGAACATGGGGATGCGTCTTGAAGAAGGTGTCCGCGAGGGACGGTTGTCTAAAGATGATGGTTCTTCCTCTAAACGGTATGGAGCGTTTAAGAGGAAAGAAGGTGAAGCGCATGCTGTGCAGTCTCAGCCGAAACATCGAAGACCCTCTGTTCAGAGGAAGCCTGCACGTCATTCCAGACATCAGCATCAGGTGGCCAGTGTGGCACCTGTATTCAAGGATAATGCTCAGCAGTATCAGCATCAGCAGCAATATCCACAACCGCAATACCAGCAACAGCAGCGTCCACAGCAACAGGCTTACCAGCCTCGTGGAAGTACAACCAACCAAGCGAATGTGAACTATGATAGGAAGAAGGTCAGCTTCGACCCGATTCCAATGACATATACAGAGCTTTATCCCTCCTTGTTGGAGAGGAAGTTGGTTTCACCCAGGGATCCTCCTGCAATTCCTGCCAATCCGCAATGGTGGTACAAACCAGACCAGCATTGTGTCTACCATTCCGGTGCTCCGGGCCACAACGTTGAAAACTGTTTCCCGCTGAAGAATAAGGTTCAAGACCTTATGAGAAGTGGAATTCTGAGTTTTGAAGACTCAAACCCGAATGTCACCAGGAACCCATTGCCTTCGCATGGGAAGTCTGTGAATGTGATCCAGGAAGACCTTGGGGAGTACAAGGTGAAGTACATCAGTCATATCCGGCAGTCATTGGTTGGATTACATAAGATGCTGTGTCAGCACAGCTATTTGAAGCATAACCATGACCAGTGCCGCGTCTGTTCCGTCAACCGCTTGGGTTGTGATCAAGTTCGCCGAGAACTGCAGATGATGTTGAATGAAGGTACCATTGAGATTCTTCAGAATCGCAATGTGGATGTTGTTGAGCCCGAAGTGAGTGTTATCTCCCCGGTGTTCAAGTTGCCAGAGCCAGTTGTTATTCGTTATAATAGCAACAAACCGAAAGCTTCGCCTTCTCTGATTATCAAGCCAGCTGGCCCTGTGCCGTACTCATCTGATCGAGCTGTACCATTCCGGTACAATCCTGTTGCTGTCCAGGATGGGGTTGAGGTACCTCTGTCGTCTACCTCCGTGACCACTATCGCTGATGTTAGTGGGTTGACCCGAAGCGGTCGTGTATTTTCTGCGCCTGCCAAAGCTCCGGCTGTTGCTTCTGAATCTGTTGAGCGTCCTGTGGGGACTGCTGTGAATGTTCAGAACCCGACACTTGATGTTGCCAAACCCTCCTCGTCTGTACAAAAAACTCCCATTTCTTCAGTTGGTGGCCCGAGTGGCATTGTTGATGAAGAATCTGATGAGATGCTGAGGCTCATCAGAAAGAGCGAGTATAACATTGTAGACCAGCTTCTACACACGCCCTCCAAGATTTCCATTCTTTCTCTATTGCTGAATTCAGAGCCTCATAGGGAGTCTCTGCAGAAAGTCTTGGACCTGGCATATGTCGATCACGACGTCACCTTGGAACAATTTGATAGCATCGTTGCAAACATTACTGCTTGTAACACTCTGAGCTTTTGCGACGCTGATCTCCCTGAGGAGGGAAGAGACCACAACATGGCCTTACATATCTCAATGAATTGCAAATCTGATGCAATGTCCAATGTGTTGGTGGACACTGGATCGTCTCTGAATGTATTGCCAAAATCCACACTCTCACGTTTGTCATATCAAGGTCCTCCTATGAGGCAGAGTGGGGTTGTTGTTAAAGCTTTTGATGGGTCGCGTAAGACCGTGATTGGGGAAGTTGATCTCCCAATCAAGATTGGACCAAGTGATTTCCAGATCACTTTTCAAGTAATGGATATTCACCCATCATACAGCTGTCTCTTGGGCAGACCATGGATTCACGAGGCTGGCGCCGTGACATCCACCCTACACCAAAAGTTGAAGTTTGTGAAAAACAAGAAATTGGTTGTAGTAGGGGGAGAAAAGGCTCTCCTGGTCAGTAATCTGTCTTCTTTCTCGTACATTGATGCAGAGGATGAAGTTGGAACTCAGTTTCAAGCTTTATCTATTGATAAACCAATCGAGAAGAAGTCTCCTTCATTCACTTCCTACCGTGATGCTAAGCTGGCCATTGAATGTGGTGCAGTCGCTGGATTAGGGAAAGTGCTTGAACTTGAAGATAACCGATCCCGGGCTGGCATTGGCTATGGTTCTGGGGCATGCAATGAGCAAGGTCTGTTCACAGTGGAGGATTCATCCATGCTGATCAACCTGCAGAAGAGGAAGCTGCTGCTATCATTGAAGAAGAAGATGCAGAAGACTTGAACAATTTTGTTATTCCTGGTGGTGTCTGCCACAATTGGGTCGCTGTGGATGTTCCTACAGTTATCCATAGATCAGAGTAATTGTTCATTTTGTTTAAAACCCTTCTCCCATGCCAAAAGGAGAAGTGATGACATTGTTGGCAAAGCATATATACAATGATATTTTCATTCAATTTTTGCATTGTCAAAACATTTGTTTTTCCTTTGTTTTCACTTTTTGCTTTTCTTTATGAAATCAGTGATCACAAAAACCATAAAAACAAAAATAAAAGCTGTAAAAGCAACATTTTTCATCTGCATAATGATTTGCTTGTTTAAAATTCTGAAGTTTTTCTTAACCAAAATCATTATGCAGGTTGATCCTAAAACCCATTGAACATAATGATCCAACGCCATCTCCCAATTTTGAATTCCCTGTATTTGAGGCAGAGGAAGATGACGTTGAAGAGATCCTGATGAGATCACCCGTCTCCTTGAGCACGAAGAGAAGATCATTCAGCCGCATCTCGAAGACTTGGAAACAGTCAACTTGGGATCTGAAGATTGTGAGCGCCTGGTGAAGATTGGGGCACTTCTTGAAGAGTCTGTTAAGGAAGATTTGATCAGCTTGCTACGAGAATATTCAGATATCTTTGCTTGGTCCTATGAAGACATGCCGGGTTTAGATACAGATATTGTGCAACATTTCCTGCCTTTGAAGCCTGAGTGCGTGCCTGTGAAGCAGAAGCTCAGAAGAACTCATCCAGATATGGCAGTGAAGATCAAAGAGGAAGTTCAGAAGCAAATTGATGCGGGGTTTCTGGTGACTTCGACATATCCTCTATGGGTGGCCAATATTGTGCCTGTTCCTAAGAAGGACGGAAAAGTCCGTATGTGCGTTGATTACAGAGATTTGAATAAAGCTAGCCCGAAAGATGATTTTCCTCTACCACACATTGACATGTTGGTAGACAATACAGCTAAATTCAAAGTCTTTTCCTTTATGGACGGATTTTCCGGATATAATCAAATCAAGATGGCACCAGAGGATATGGAGAAGACAACATTCATCACACCTTGGGGAACATTCTGTTATCGAGTGATGCCTTTCGGTTTGAAGAACGCCGGAGCCACGTATCAACGAGCTATGACTACCTTGTTTCATGATATGATGCACAAGGAGATAGAAGTCTATGTTGATGATATGATTGCTAAGTCCCGAACGGAAGTTGAGCATATTGAGCATTTGTTGAAGCTTTTCCAGCGTTTGAGGAAATTCCAGCTTCGTCTGAATCCGAACAAATGTACTTTTGGAGTCCGTTCCGGAAAGTTGTTGGGTTTTGTGGTAAGTGAAAGAGGTATTGAGGTTGATCCTGCAAAGGTCAAAGCAATACAAGAGATGCCCGCACCCAAAACTGAGAAGCAAGTCCGAGGTTTTCTTGGCCGCTTGAACTACATTTCCAGATTTATATCCCACATGACTGCCACATGTGCGCCGATATTCAAGCTCCTCCGGAAAGATCAGTCTCATGATTGGACCGAGGATTGCCAGAAAGCTTTCGACAGTATCAAGGATTATCTGTCTGAACCTCCGATTTTGTCTCCGCCTGTGGAAGGAAGACCTCTGATTATGTACTTAACAGTTCTTGAAGACTCGATGGGTTGTGTACTCGGTCAACAAGATGAATCAGGGAAGAAGGAGTTTGCTATTTACTACCTCAGTAAGAAGTTTACTGATTGTGAGTCTCGGTACTCTATGCTTGAGAAGACGTGCTGTGCTTTAGCTTGGGCAGCTAAGCGTTTGCGCCAGTACATGATTAATCATACAACTTGGTTGATATCCAGAATGGATCCAATTAAGTATATTTCGAGAAGCCTGCTTTAACTGGGAGGATTGCCCGTTGGCAGATGCTGTTGTCTGAGTATGATATTGAGTATCGAGCTCAGAAAGCTATCAAAGGTAGTATCTTGGCTGACCACTTAGCGCACCAGCCGATTGAAGATCATCAGTCCGTTCAGTACGACTTCCCTGACGAGGAAATTCTGTATTTGAAGATGAAAGATTGCGATGAGCCTACACTTGATGAAGGTCCAGAACCTGGTTCCAGATGGACGATGGTGTTTGATGGCGCTGTTAATCAATATGGAAATGGAATTGGGGCAGTAATTGTTAATCCCCAGGGTTCGCACATTCCGTTTACAGCAAGGCTAACTTTCAAATGCACGAATAACATGGCGGAGTATGAAGCCTGTATTATGGGACTTGAAGAATGCATTGATTTGAGAATCAAGTATCTTGATGTCTATGGTGATTCAGCTTTGGTTGTCAATCAGATCAAAGGTGAATGGGAGACAAATCAACCAAGTCTCATCCCATACAGAGATTATGCGAGGAGAATTTCAACTTTCTTCACAGAAGTTGAATTTTATCATATTCCTCGAGAAGATAATCGGATGGCAGATGCCCTTGCTACGCTTGCTTCCATGATAGTAGTCAGATGGTGGAATGATGTCCCCAATATTACTGTGATGCGCTTGGACAAACCCGCTCACATATTTGCAATTGAAGAAGTGAAAGATGACAAGCCTTGGTATTTTGATATCAAGAATTTCCTCCAGAACCAGGTCTACCCGCCTGGGGCATCTGTGAAAGATAGGAAAACTTTGAGAAGGTTGTCAGGCAGTTTCTACCTCAGTGGAGAAGTGCTGTACAAGAGAAATTTTGATATGGTTTTGCTCAGATGCGTGGATAGACACGAAGCAAACCTATTGATGACTGAGGTCCATGAGGGTTCATTTGGTACTCATTCCAATGGACATGCCATGGCTAAGAAGATGTTGAGAGCAGGCTACTATTGGCTGACAATGGAGTCTGACTGTTGCAAGTATGTGAAGAAATGTCACAAGTGTCAAATTTATGCGGATAAGATTCATATTCCTCCGACACTCCTGAATGTGATTTCATCACCATGGCCTTTCTCTATGTGGGGAATCGACATGATCGGCATGATTGAGCCGAAAGCGTCCAACGGACATCGGTTTATTCTCGTAGCAATTGATTACTTCACCAAATGGGTTGAAGCCGCTTCGTACGCGAATGTAACCAGACAGGTGGTTGTGAAGTTTATCAAGAACCAGCTGATTTGCCGTTATGGTGTGCCAGAGAGGATCATTACTGATAATGGATCCAATCTGAATAACAAGATGATGGATGAGTTGTGCGCTGAATTTAAGATTGCACACCATAATTCCTCTCCTTACAGACCTAAGATGAATGGGGCTGTTGAAGCTGCTAACAAAAATATCAAGAGGATTATCCAGAAGATGACTGTCACGTACAAAGATTGGCATGAGATGCTGCCATTTGCTTTGCATGGATATCGTACGTCTGTACGCACTTCAACAGGGGCAACCCCTTTCTCTCTTGTTTATGGCATGGAAGCCGTTCTCCCAGTAGAGGTGGAGATCCCATCAATGCGAGTCTTGATGGAAGCCAAGTTGACTGATGCTGAATGGATTCAGAGTCGATATGACCAACTGAATTTGATCGAAGAGAAGAGATTAACTGCCATGTGCCATGGTCAGTTATATCAGCAAAGAATGAAGAAAGCATTCGACAAGAAGGTCAAGCCTCGTGTGTTCCGAGAAGGTGACCTTGTGCTCAAGAAAGTTTTGTCTTTCGCGCCCGATTCCAGGGGCAAGTGGACTCCAAACTACGAGGGTCCATATGTTGTTAAGAGAGCCTTTTCAGGCGGAGCTTTGATGCTTACAACAATGGATGGGGAGGATTTCACTCGTCCTGTGAATTCAGATGCAGTTAAGAGATACTTTGCCTAAAAAAAAAAGTATATGCAAATGAAAAAAAAAAAAGAAAAAAAACAGAATAGCTCGCTAAGTTGAAAACCCGAAAGGGCGGCTTAGGCAAAAATGAGCGTCTCGGTGGAGAACCCGCAAGGGTAATCCAGGCAAAAATTAGAGACTTGGAAAAAAAAGAATATATATTTGCATCCCGCTAGATTGAGTACCTCACCCTGGGGCAATCTAGGCAAAAATTAGGGATTTTGGCAAGTAACTGCATCCTGACAAGACTTTCTGGTTCATCAGTCGTCATTTCGTCAGAAGATTCTCGATTCGTCGTCAACCGAAGCTTCGGATACATCGAGATTCAAATTGGTAGAGAAAGGATCATTATGTTCAATGTAGCCCTCTTCCAATATATATCACTGATTTCAAATTTGTACAGATCTATGGAGTCTTGCCATTTGCAGACTACCATTCTATCAAATCAATTCGAGCTTTTTATTCAATTATTTGCACTCTTATTTGTTTCAATTCAACAAATGTTTTGCATGTTTTAAATTGATAAAATGTCATTGTTTTAAACAAATCAAATTTTTCAAAATTTTTGTTTAAACAAAGTGAACATTCACAAGATTGAAAGGATACTCAAGAATATCTCAGTGCTCTCCCAAGGGTGGCATGATTCCCAACAGGTAAGACATTGGTTCATATTCCTGGTTTGGTGGTATCTTCTTTCTTCAAATCCTTGTTGGGGTTGTTCCCCAGTACAGTCGCAAGTGTTTTGTTGTTGAAGACTTTGTTCTCTCCAGCAGCAGTTTTTCCCTAGCATGGGTGTTTTCTTGAGAAGTTTCGGCGGTTGATGGTTTGTCATCTTGGTGCCCCGTCACTTTCTCCAGTGGGTCGTATCCCCAGACTTTATTTGTCTCCTCAGCACAGTCATGAGTAACTGATTGATTGATACTCCCCTCGGAGTCGCGAGTAAAGCTGTTATTAACATCCCCACCAGGGTTGCAAGTGGAGTTGTTACCTCTTCTCCCCATACAGTGTGCCAGCAGGATTTGTCTGTTTCCTTAGCATGTCTGTTGTCTTTTTGAAGACTCGGTAAGTCAGTGGTTTGATACCCGGTACTTTACCTTTTCCCCGGCGAAGTCGTCTGTGGAATTGTTGCTATCTCTCCACCAGAGTTATTCTCTCCAGCAGAGCAGGATTTATTTTCCTACTCAGTGGTTGATTTGGTTGACATCCCAGTTTTGCAATCATCTTTTCCTCAGCTTAGTCTGCAGAGTGTTTGTTGTGGCAGTTTCGCCCGTTGATTACTCCCTTCAATCCCCGTATAGTCGGATGATTGCTTTTGCCTCCAGTGAACGGATCTGATTTCCTGACTGTTTGTGATCCCCAGTAGAGTGGCTCGTATTGCAGAATCTACTTGTTGTGATCAGTTGGCTGTATATTTTCCCCAAGTGGAGTGGTTCGTTGCAGAATATATCTGTTTGGTTTGTCCTCCCTCAGTGGTTTGTTCCCCAAGAGTGTAGCCGACAGTTTTCCCCAGTAGAGTTGCTTATGCAGTCAGATTCTATTTGGATGATATCTTTCTCCCTCAGTGGGTTGTTCCCCAGCGGAGTTGTGTGGATTTGCTTCTACAGCAGTTCGTGCTTGTGTTATGCACCCCTTTTTGTTTCTCAGTTAACACTGGGATCCCCTGCAGATATACTTTGGGACTTCTCTTGTTCCCTTACAGATTCGTCTTGGTGGCTGTCTTGCCCGTTGTGACTTTCTGTACCCTGATTGGATTGTTTCCTGATATTTCTGATCCGCTGCTTCTTCAGCAGTACCCGCAGATCTTTGCTTTACAGCATGTAGATCTCCGCAGATTGGCTCTCCAGCTGGTTTTTCCCCTGGAAGTATAATACCGGATGTTTGTTCCTGAACCTGTTTGTGTTAGAATTGTCTGTTTTGTCAGCATTCATCAAACATAAATCACGCATATTCATGCATATTCATAAACATTCAGATATTCATGTTGCATTTCTTGCCATATATCCGTTGTTTGTTGTCTCCTGCTAGGGTGATATAGATCTCTTTACAGATCTCCCCAAGCAGAGGTCGGGTGTTTAAAATCTCTCCATATAGAGTCAACCCCATAAGCAGAAAATGTTCGTCTTTCCTTCTGCAGTTCCCCACTGAGATATATCCTCGTGGATGACGGTTTCTTCCGTTTCCTCCCAACACATATATTGGGATGGATTTTCCTATTTGAGTTACATCCTCATTAGGACGTGTCTTTATTCAGTCTGTCTTTTCGGATCGTTCCCGAATTGGCTATTTGTCAGATATCTTGTGTTTCCCAGTGGGTTGTTCCCCAGCGGAATGTTTTTTGGGCCTCTACCCCCATTACCGGTAGTTATAAGTCCTACTTTTTCCTGGCTTTCTTGACAGAATTTGTGGTTATACACCTTTTTATTCTCCAGCCAGAGTTTTTGGTTTTCTACCTACTACCCGGTAGTTGTAAATCTCTTTTCCTGCTCTCATGCAGTTTGTGGTTTGTTATCAACCCTATTTTGGTTTCCCGTGCGGAGTTGTGATTTGTTCTATCCCCACGTGGAGTTGTTGGTCTTTTACCCCGTATTCGGTAGATGTAAACCCTAATTTTGTGGTTATCTTCATCCAATATATTTGATGATGATTTTCCTTTTGCTTGTATAAGTTTGCTCAGATCAGCACTTATATCCTTAGCAAGTCTTTTGTGGATAATTGCCGTATGCTAGCAATTTTATCCCCAGTGGGTCTTTTCACCGTATGCTAGTGATTTGTTCCCCGGATCATTGATCCTTTATCAATGCATCCCCAGCTAGTCTCTGTCGATAATTGCCGGATGCTTGCAATTTATCCTCAGCAGTTCACCTTTCATTTACCCTTTTGTTGGTAATGTCTGTTGCTCTTTTGATTGGTTATCATTATATACCTAGTTTGGTATCCCGATGCCTTTCTGTTCGGTTGATTTATCCTTTATAAACCCAGTAACCGGTTGTGGATAATCTTCCATGCGAGTATATTATTCACGGTCTGCCGGTAATGAATAATATATTTCATGCACTCTTCAGTCGAAGCCTTTTGTGTTTCCCCAGTCGAGTAAGATTCGTTATTTCCCTTTGCGGAGCCGAATATTTCTTTTGTCGATAATTGCCGGATGCTTGCAATTTATCCCTTTGAGTTGTCTTTCGTTTACCCGTATGCTTGGTATCGATTGTCTCTCTCTTTTTAGTTAGTCACCTATTATATACCCAGTAACCGGTATCTCTGGTGTCTTTTCCTTTCGAGTGTATTATTCACGTTCTGACGGTAATGAATAATATATCTCATGCGCTCTTTAGTTGGAATCCTTTGTTGATTTTCCCCAACTGAGCAAGATTCGTCTTCTTGGTAGAAATCGAATAGCCATCCTTTAACCAGTTTGCGTTTTGGATGATGAGTGTTTTGGAAGTGAAAACCAATTCACGTTTTCGGTAGATCACCTATTATATACCCAGTAACCGGTATCTCTGGTGTTTCTTACCATGCGAGTATCTTATCCACGGTCTGCCGGTAATGGATATTATATCTCATGCACTCTTTGGGTTTGTATCCCCATCTGAGTAAGATTCGTTTTCCCGTTGTGGATTCGAATGTCCATCCTGTAAGTTGTTTTGCTTTTTCAAGCCCTCCTTTCGGATGATGAGTGTTTTGGAAGTGAAAACCAATTCACGTTTTCGGATCTTATCCTATAAACAACCCAGTAACCGGTTTAGGATAATTTTCCTTTCGAGTATATTATTCACGGTCTGCCGGTAATGAATAATATGTCTCATCTGAGTGTTCTATCCACGTTCTGACGGTAATGGATATTATATCTCGTTCACTCTTGAGTCGATCTTTTGATTGTTTTCCCCTCAGAGTAAGATTCATTTTCCTTGTGGAATTGAATGTCCATCCTTTAAACAAGTTTGCTTTTCTAGCTCTCTTCAGGATGATGAGTGTTTTGGAAGTGAAATCCAATTCACGCTTTGGTCGGTCACCTATTATATACCCAGTAACCGGTATCCTTGGTGTTCCCTCCTTTCTGCTCCCTATTATGACCTCGGTCCCCCTGTGGAGTCAGATTTTCCTGAGTTTGTTACCCGTATGCCTGGTAACATCTCATTTTCTTTGGTGCTTCCCCAGTGGAACTTTGTGTTGCTTCTCCTCAGGAGTCAGCTTGTGTCTCTCCGATGGATTTATTTTCCATTTGGAATTCTTTTCCCCAGTGTGAGTCCTTCACTCCCCAGTGAGTTCTCCAGTCTGTTTTCTGTTTTCCTTAATCAGAGTCGTGTTTTGATCACGTTGTGTCAGTTTTGTTTTTCCCCAGTTTAGAGTCGTGTATTATTCACACATTTCTTTTTCTCTTATTATCCCCATAGAGTCTTGTTAGAGTCTCTGTTCCTGGTGAGTGTACTACTCCGATGGATCGTCTTTTCTTCTGTGTGAATTATATTCCTCACAGAATTTGTGTCTTTTGCACGCATACATTTGCATCATGAGGTCTCTTAGGGACCAAAATTTGTCTCATTACTGTTATTTAAGTCCATTCTACCGCGTCGAGATGAAGATTTCTAAACTTCACTTCTCCGGCTAGAATGACCTTAAATAGGGGCATCTGTAAGACCCCAATTTTGGGCCCTAAGATCCCTCATGGCCCATACCACATCATATCATGGCCTCAAGGATCATTGCATGCCTTTGCTTTCCTCTTAGTGGATAGATTGCCTTGTGGGTTTGTTTCTTGATCACCAAGCATACTTTGCATTTGTATATCTTTGCTTTCATATGTTTATCATTCAAAAAGTACAAAAATATTGTCTGTTTAACCTTGTTGCTTGCAGTGGAAGCAATCATCAGCAATTAGGTCAAAGACAGTCATTGATCAGTCAAAGCAATGGATGATGGCCATTCTTGCAGAATTTGGGCATCATGATCAATAATCAAAGGTTCATACATCTTGAGACATCATTTGAAATCAAGTTCTCAAGGAATTAGGGTTTGGAATTCATCAGAAGAGGTTCAATCATTCAAAACCCTAGAAAAGTCAACAGACAGTCAAACTTGGTCAACTGTGGATTTAATCAAGATTTGATGGATGGAATTGATTTGAAGGAGTTCATTCATGCTTGTATAAGTCTCATATATCATGTTCAACCTCATCATGGAAGAAAATCAAGTCAATCAGAAAATTTTCCAGAAATAGAAAGTGGACCTGTAATTTCAACTGCCAAAAATGGAAACTTCTTGATCTTAAACTAACATCATGATACAAGCTTCAAATGAATTTTTGCCCAACATGAAAGTTGAAGATCTTGTCTTCCCATTTTCAAAAAGTCCAAGAACATCAAAATCCCATGTGTGGTTGTCAAGATATGATCAAATCATTTTCATCAATTTTTGAACTTCAACAAGCCATAACTCTCAAACCATAAGGCCAAATTTGGTGGGGTTTTTTCCTACAAACCACATTTTTCATCTTCTTTCCAAAAATATAAATTTCATGACCTAAAACCTTGCCAATCAAAATGGCATTTTTGGACCTATTCCTTTAAAAATCAAAGTTTGACTCACAGTTGACTTTTTGATTTGTGCATTTTTTCTCACTTTGGCCAATTGGGGAAGGTTTAAAATCATATTTGAAACTTGCTCAAAGTCCTAAACCATCATCATACTACCATTTTCCCATCATCTTGAATCAAAATGCAAAATGGACAAAATTGGCAATTGGCTTTCATTTGAACAAAATCAGTACAGCAGTACATGTACCACAAAAACAGCAAACATACAGTCTGCTAGCAGCCTGTCTTGAGGCCCAAAAACGTGCAAGGTACACCCTCCATGTTCCACATTCTTCCACTTAGCAAAAATGCAAATGAGTGCATTAACACTAAACCAATTTACAACATGGATTAAGGACCTAAAACAGATCACATATAAGCTTCATTCTGTCAAATCCAACCCTAGTTTGGCAGCCTCCACGAGAGAAAATCATCATCCTCTCACTTTTGCATTTTTTTGCATATAGTGCATTTTCTGCCAAAACACAAAGAACCTAAAAACAACCTTTATTGCTTCTTCATCTAGACAGCATTTGAGAGTTAGTGGAATCATTAAATCCCAGCTGTTACTCCATTTCCAAGCTCTGTTTTACCAAGACACAACAATGGCAAATCGAGCTATGAATGATTCCAAGCTTGGCTGAGCTCACCTACCTCAAGGATTCATCACTTCTAACCATTATCCTCATCTGCATCGGGCTATATCCTCCAAACAACCACTGTTTTCATTCTCCTCAAAAACAAGTAAGTTTCTCGACCTTCTTTTTCTCCAAACCATGGTGTATTTCTGGTAGAGCATATATCATTTAATCCATTGCAACTTACCTCATGCTAATTGGCTGTTTGTGCTGTGAGAAAAGTGAATTTTATGGTTTATGCTCAAATAAGTTTTAGCTCGATTCACCCTATCCATGTTGAGTTAATGAAAATAGACATTATATTCTTGTTGTTGGATGCTTGATGATGCTTTTAACATGCCTGGTTTCATTTTCTGGGCATGTTGACTCTGATTGATTTTACATGATGATGAATGCTGCTGTTTTTTGCTATTTTCTAGACTGCCAAGAAATCCTCATGAAATAGGTTGTGTGTGTTAGTGTCATGATGCTACATAAGTGCTAGTGCTATTGTCATTGTGTGTTGTTTTGATGTTGTTGAACCATGCTTGCTTTAGCCTGTTGTCTATGTGCTGTTGTTGGATTAATTAGCTGCTTGATGAATGATGCTGTTATTTGAACCATGAACCATGGCTAGAAACTCCCATGATTGTGTGATTGCTGTTTGATGCTGTTTGGATGTTGGCTGAATTTGTTTGAAGATACCATGAGCCATACTGTCAAACCATGCTGCATTTTTTGAAATCCCATGAGCATATCCCTTGCTGTTGTTTTAAAACCAATACCATGCTGATTGTTTACAGCTGCCATGTTAATTATGCTATGCTTGGTCTGGTTTTGGTTCATTGAATGATGAATGCTTTATGCTGCTGTTATTGGTATATGCTGCTGTTCATGGAACCTAACATATTTTCCCAAAAAATCCATATGGTTTGTGCTGATTGGATGTCACATGATGCTGTTAATGCCCTACTGTTGTGTATGAATCATAAACCTGCCAGAATTCTGCTTGAATTGATGATGTTGGTTTGTTATGTTTTGGTTGTATGAAGGATTTTGTTAACATGCTGCTATCTGTTTGCTTGGTCAATTGATGATGTGCTTGATGTTCTCCAATACCATGTTATCGTATGACTTTGTTTGAAGATTGTTTTTATGATGATAAACACATACATGTTGCTGTTGAAACTCTAGAGTCATTTCCCATATTGTCTTGTTAATGCTGTTAGCCATGCTGCAAATGGATGATTTTTGATGTGTGAATTTCAAACCATGCTGTCATGCCATGCTGCTGTTATGCTACTACCATGCTGTGCTGTTGTTTGATGATTACATGTGGATGTTGAATATGCCAATGCTGCTGTTTGAATTTTCCTGAACATTGCTCATAAAAAACTACATGATTTGTACTTGTTGTGTTTGGTTTACTGTGTTTGATGTTGCATAATGGAGAGTGGCCATGCTGTTACATGATTGCTTGGTGTTGTATGGTCGTGCTTGCTAATTATGATATACTTGTGTGTTTGGTTCGATGCTATGCTGTTGCCTTGTTGTTATTTGGAACCTCATGACCATGTGAAGCATTTTGTATGCTGTTGTTTAGTTGATGTTTGATGTTGTTGAATACATGAATCATTGCCAAACCCTAGGGTTTATACATGAGTTATGCCCAGAATTTGTTTGATTGACTCTTGCTGTGAATCTTTGCGCATGTACTGTTCCATTGGCTAATAGCCAATAGGAACATTTCCTCAGCGTGACCAAAACGCTGTAGTTTGGTTAAATGAGGCCCTGATTTACTGAAATGCCATCGTTGACCCTTCCTTTGACCAATATTCCATGCCTTTTGTTCAAATTTTACATCCAAATATCACTCAACTTCACCAATTATTTTCTCATTCAATTTTCACTCAAAAATTATGATTTTTTTTTGCATAATGATCTCAAAGATGTCTACTATTTTATGGTGAATTTTAATTAATTTTCCATTGGCTGGATTTTAATTGATAAATATTTTCTTGACATGTATGCCAAAATGATACATTGTGCCATTCTCTTTGTGAAATTGTCATATTGCATTCATTGCCTTTGAAATTTTTTGTGGTAAAACTAGACACATTGATCTTCATTTCCATATAAAGTTTGTGGATTTCCCATTTGTGGTTTGATAGATATGAATTTTTGAATTAGGGTGTGACAATTTGTGTCACACCAATGATATGCAAATGTATGATTTTTGTTCACATGCTTCCCCTTATCCAAATCACTTGAAATTTTGCATGAATGATCCTTCACATGTCTAGTTTGTGTATGAATTTTCTTGGAATTAATCTTGCTGTTTTCCATTTGATTGAGAATTTTCTTCCATGCTTGGTCATCTGTTGACTTTTTGTGCTATGCCTTGCCAAATCCTTTGTGAAATTCTCATATCTTATCACATGACCATGAAATTTCATATGTGATAACTAGACATCTCAAGCTTTGCATTGGTGTTAACCTCATTCATTTATCTTCTGTTTTCAAATTGATATGATTTTTTGAAGTTGACCTATGCTTGTTGTCTTTCACCTTGCTTACTTGAATTTGGTTTGACTTCATGATTTTATTTGACTGCCTTCCTCTCATCCAAATGCCATGAAATTTTACATGTATACCATGTTAGATGTTAGGATTGAGTGTGATTTATTTCATGATTTTTGAAAATGTTTGAGTTGACTTTTGAATGAAGTCTTTGTTGTTGACTTTTGTATGCTTCTCTTGCCATGCTTTGCATTCTTTTGCATATGAAATGACTTTGATGCATGATATAAGTTTGAATCCAATTGTGTTTACTTTCTTACATGATTGAATTTGACTTTGATTGAACATTGCTTGCTGCCTTGACTTTTTCTTTCATCTTTGACCCTAGGCTAGTCCTAGTGGTCTTCTGAGCTTATGTTGAGTTCATCTGTTTCAGGTTAAGCACCAATGCCTTGAGGATCATTCAAATATTTGTTTGAGTTGAATTATATGATGTGCTAACATTTGTTTTGTAGGTGACTCATATGCTTGAGTCTTTGTGCCTTGCACAATTGGTCCCTCTGTGTGACTATTGGTTCATTTCATTTTGCTTTTGACTGTTGACTTGTTTACTAATAAGTTTGACTTTTTCAGGTACTTTAGTTGCCTAAGTTCTTTGAACTTGCTTGCTTGCTTTGCTTTTTTTGGCATTTGCTTTGAGGTATAATTACTTCTTCTTCATGTAGTCTGGAGACCCGGTCTGTTATTTGACCGGGCAAACTGTCTGAAGTCCTCCTTAAGAGGCAATGCCTGTGTTTGTTTATATTTGTCCTAAGCAGGAAAAGTCCTTCAAGTAAGGCAATTGGTGGAAGGTAGGGATAAGTAATCTATCCCCCACTATTCAGTGTGTCCTCTCTTTGCTCCCAGTACCTGGTTGAAGCAATGAGATAAATACCCAAGATCTAATCGAGTCAATAATGTGGAGAGAGTTCCTACTTTCTGAACTCCCACACTTTCTTTGATGCTCTCTCTGATATGAGATTGAAGCAATGAGGCACACCCCTCATCTCCTATTCATCTGCTTCACCTGAGTCCCTCAATGGCCAGGTTAAGAGCGACCTTTACCCATTACAGTGGACTTTTAAAGTCAAACCCTCTTGTGTGAGCCCCCATTGTTTGGCTATAGAGTGTGCTGTTTGATATTCATTGATTGATTGATTGCTTCATGTGCACTTGTTTGCCTATATGCTATGCATTTATCATCATCATCAATTGCCATTAGTGCATGATCATCTCATTTGCTTTTGTGATGCTATCATTGTTGTTTGCCCATTGAGGACAATTGTAAGTCCATCTCTTTTGGCATTTGCTCCTATGATATGGAAGGATAGAGTGTAAGACCTCATTGGTCACTCATATCTTCTGTTTATCTGTGTGTATGTGAGGATACAGTTATAAGTCCCTGTAAGTTGGCATCTGTTATCCTGTGATCATAATTTGATCTGTTTGGTTTTGTATGTGAGGATACAGTTATAAGTCCCTGTAAGTTGGCATCTGTTATCCTGTGATCATAATTCGATCTGTTTGATGTTGTATGTGAGGTTGCAGTTATAAGTCCCTGTAAGTTGGCATCTGCTTTCCTGTGATCATAGTTCGTTCATCTGTTTGTGTGAGAGGTTGCAATTATAAGTCCCTGTAAGTTGGCATTTGCATTCCTGTGATCATCTTGTTGCTTTTGTTCCTGTATGTGAGGATCCATTGTAAGTCCCAGTGATGTGGCATTGGATTTCCTGTGAGCATACTGTGGAGTTAACCTAAGTCCAGATAGATTGGCAGTTGACTTCCATATTTCCTCTTTGTTCTTTTGAGGAGATCGGTGTAAGTCCATTGAGTGGCATCTGATATCCTGTTCTGTTTTAGGAGACTGGTGTAAATCCATATATTGGTATCCGGTATCCGCTTTTATTTCTTTACCTGTGGAGATCGGTGTAAGTCCATTGAGTGGCTTCTGATATCCCATTTTGTTTTAGGAGATTGGTATAAGACCATTGATTGGCATCCGATATCCGCCTTTGCTTTGTTTGTTTATTATTATTAATTGCTATTCCAAAGGACACACTTGAATCATCTGCTATATGATTTCAAGAAGTGAACCTTCTAAGAAGTTTTACTATCCATCCTTCATCCATTCATCATTCATTACGTCTTAGACTTTTCACACTTTACTTTTCAAACTTGACATAAGTGTTGTGCAAACATCTTCATGTTTTCTAACTAAAAACCTGGACTCAAGTCCTTGACCTTTTTTCAAAACTTCATTTTCATAATACTTATTTGAATTGATCTTAATCATACTTTGGCTCCATTTTCATAATCATAATCAGTTAACTTCATCCACTCAATTGTTTTGGCTTTGTCCATTGTTAATGCTTTCATACATGAGCTATAGGTTTGATTTATCTTAGTGGTTGATGTTAATCTCACCTTCTGTCTTTAGTGATTGAATTGTAAGTCTTCCTTGCCTATTATAGGGTTAACCCCTCTCTGGCCAGTTGAAGCTGTTCTCACATGGTGGACGTTGTTGTTTGTATAAGGTTGAGTTTTCTCCCGTGGATAACGTAAGACCTAGGGTTTGTGTTTAAAATTGAACCTAACCCACTTTTGGAAATCTTTTAGCCGAACTACGGCGTTCTGATCCTTACCTTTGATGGAAGGTACGTAGGCAACGGGTTCATCCGTTCGAACCCAATAATAATAAAATGTATATTCTTTTCTCATCATCCCAATCATGTTTGCACAATCTTTATGTCATAACAAATAATAATTTTTGCATAACAAGTGTGAAAAGGGCTCCCTAGGAGTACCTAGGACGTAGTGGGTGCCTAACACCTTCCCATTACGTAATTTACCCCTTACCCAGAATCTCTGATCTTTTTATTAGTTTTCTACGTGTAAAACTTCTTAGGCTTTTGTTCGCTTTTTAGCCAATCCTTTGGATAAATAAAAGTGCGGTGGCGACTCGAAAATTTCAAGGTATCTCTTAGCTTATGGTTTAATCGATAGATCATATAGCGACGAATACACCGCTACAGTATGGTCATTTTGGTCATGTACAGGTCAGCAAAATTGTACAGTCTGTTTTCTGGAAAAACAGACTTAGCATATGATCCTTGGTGTCAAGCTGAATGTCGTAACATTCATTCCTGACAGCATATGCTATATTGTAGGTTGTTCAATTTTCTGTTTCAGCTTTTTCTCAGGCTATTCTTCAGGGATTCAACAGCTTAGAGAAAAACCAGGAAATCAACAACCAAACTACATTTAATGAACCTAACAAATAGCCTATTTGTTAGTAACCTAGATATTGAATTTATGGGAACTCGCGTGACCTTAAATTCAGGAGAATACAAGTGCAAAAGCCCAGGTACTGCAATATAAAAGGAAGTCGTTCCTTCATTCAGTTTTGGGGATTTTGAGGCGTGAAGATTAAGTGTGTCCATCATACTTCACTGCTGTATTTTTGTGAGTCTTGTATTAGACATATCTTGTAAGCCAAGCCGTTATCACGTTGATGATTGCTTTGGCATAGGGTGTTCATTGAGTTGTAAGTGTTGTGTCGCTCAAAGCTTTTAAGCGTGCGTGTTGTGTATCTTGATTAAAGTTGTAAAGCACAATCAAGAGTTGTTTGAAGTGTGACTTCAAAGTTGTCTTTAATTTTGATTAAAGGTAGTAATCACTGAGGTGATTGAGGGGGAATGAGTAGGAACTCTGATCTTAGAGTAAGATTGAAATTGCATTGGGTAGGGATTAAGTGATAAGTTGTAAACGGGTGAGTTTAACTTTGAATTAATACTACTGATAGTGGATTTCCTCCCTGGCTTGGTAGCCCCCAGATGTAGGTCATGTTGGACTGAACTGGGTAAACAATTACTTGTGTTATTTAATGCACTTACTTTTAAGTTCTGCATAATTCTTGTCTGTGCAGAATTGGATGTCATAACAACCCGTGTGACATCTAAAGTCTGATAACTAGAATTTCAGGCCCGATTCCCCATCTATTGCACCCCTGTTTCAGTTTCTGACCCCCTTTATTTCTTGTGTTTTTATTGATCTTTTCACAATTTTTTATGATATTTTTTGTGCTATTATTTTTTTACATTAATTCTACCTTAATTATAATGTATTTTATCATGGAAATATGATTTAATTTGGCCATTTTGTGATTAATCTTATTTAGAGTTTTGTTGATTTTAATTCACATTTTAATTGAATTTTTACTTTTAGCATTATTTTTCATAATTGATCACATTTTACTTAATGGTCCATTTGATTCCTAATTCATGTTTAGTTGATTTTGATCATTGCATTTAATACTCACTTTAATATCCATTAAATTTTTCATTTGGTTTGTGGTTATCTTAAGTAAATTTAAAAAGCCATTTTAATTAATGTGATTTATGCCTTGTGTATGTCATTCCATTTGCCATGATCATATGGTTCACACAGGGGAGAAACTGCCACGATTATGCAACACAAACAAATTCAAATGGGGATTTTGAGGCCCAACACAGGTTCCGGGATATCCAGGGTCCAATCATCAAATCACAAACTGGGGGATGCAGAACATGAACACCTCAGTTGGGGAAGATGAATTTGTAAAGGGGACCAATTATCAGCTCGACCGGGGATAATAGGTTACATGGGGAGCAACTTCTTAACCAAGCTGGAAATGAAGAACAAACTATTGCTTGGGGGAAAAGTTTTACCAAACCAACTGCTTGGGGGAGACCAACAATGGTTCACACTTCAAGATTTACCCGTTCTTAGATTGATGTTGACATTCCTTGCTGAAATCGATTATTCTTAAAGTGAATATTTTTATTATTTTAAGAAACATAATTATTCATTGGTTTATTTCAAAATTATCATCATAAAATTCAATTTTAAAACATAAACAAATAAGAATAGCAATAATTGGATAAAATCTCAACTTTATTTAATAGAATTGTAGTCCGAGAATGACAGGACTCCACGGATCTTTACAAAGTTTAAGAAATGGTAATTTACATGTAAAAGGGATATATTGAATACAATGATCACTACTCTCCCTACCAACTTTGAAATCCGATGTGCTCTTGTCTTTGGTTGAGAATGACGAATCAAAACCAAATGACTATTCAAAACTGCCTCAAAGATCAAGACTAACCGGATGCAGATACTTGCCATAATCCCTAATTTTTGCCTAGATTTCCCCAGGGTGGGGTACTCAATCTACCGGGATAAATTTTCTATTTTATGTCTCTAATTTTTGCCTTGATCTCCCTTTCGGGTTTTCAATCCACCGAGATGCTCTTTTTTCCTAAGTCGCCCTTTCGGGTTTTCAACTTAGCAAGATGTTCTTTTCTTTTCTAGGCGAAGTATTTCTTGACTGCATCAGCATTCACAAGATGAGTGAACTCTTCACCATCCATTGTTGTAAGAATCCAAACATCTCCAGAAAAGGCTCTCTTAACAACATATGGGCCTTCATAATTAGGAGTCCATTTGCCCCTAGCATCAGGTTTGAAAGATAAAATCTTATTGAGCACGAGGTCACCTTCTCTGAACACACGGGGCTTGACCTTCTTATCAACTGCTTTTTTCATTCTCTACTGATATAACTAACCATGACACATGGCAGTTAGTCTCTTCTCTTCAATCAAATTCAACTGATCATATCTGGTTTGACACCATTCAGCTTCAGTCAACTTGGCTTCCATCAAAGCACACAATGATGGGATCTCAACCTCCACGGGGAGCACAACTTCCATGCCATAAACAAGAGAGAAAGGGGTTACCCCTGTTGAAGTGAGGATGGATGTACGGTACCCATGCAAAGCAAATGGGAGCATCTCATGCCAATCTTTATATGTCACAACCATCTTCTGAATTATCTTCTTGATGTTCTTATTCACTACTTCAATAACCCCAGTCATCTTGGGTTTGTAGGGAGAAGAATTATGATGTGCAATCCTGAAGTCTTTGCAAAGAGCTTCCACCATATTATTATTCAATTTCGATCCATTATAAGTAATGATCTTACTTGGCACACTATAACGACATATAATCTAATTCTTGATAAACCTGACTACCTCCTGCTTGGTCACATTTGCATACGATGCCGCTTCAATCTACTTTGTGAAGTAATCAATAGCCAACAGAATGAAACGATGTTCGTTCGAAGCTTTGGGGTCAACCATCCCGATCATATCAATTCCACACATGGAGAAAGGCCATGGGGAGGAAATGACATTCAACAGTGTCAGAGGAACATGAATCTTATCCGCATAAATCTGACACTTGTGGCATTTTTTCACAAACTTGCAACAGTCAGATTCCATTGTCATCCAATAGTAACCTTCTCTCAACATTTTCTTAGCCATAGCATGTCCATTAGAATGAGTACCAAAGGAACCTTCATGGACTTCAGTCATCAACATGTCTGCTTCGTGTCTATCCACGCATCTGAGCAAAACTATATCAAAATTTCTCTTGTAAAGCACATCGCAATTCAGGTAGAAGTTTCCAACTAATCTTCTCAAAGTCTTCTTATCTTTCAAAGATGCCCCAGACGGGTAAATCTGACTTTGGAGGAAACATTTGATATCAAAATACCACGACTTTTCATCTTTGACTTCTCCAATAGCAAATACATGAGTTGGCCTATCAAGACGCATCATAGTTAAATTAGGAACTTCATTCCAAAATTATACTATAAACATGGAAGCCAATGTTGCAAGAGCATCCGTCATCCGGTTTTCATCTCGAGGGATATGATGAAACTCAACCATTATAAAGAAAGTTGATATCCTCCTTGCATAGTCTTTGTATGGTATCAAACCTAGTTGATTTGTCTCCCATTCACCTTTGATCCGATTAACAACCAAAGCCGAATCTCCATAGACATCAAAATATTTGATTCTAAGATCAATGGCCTCTTCAAACCCCATAATGCAAGCTTCATACTCAACCATATTGTTTGTACACTTGAAGGTCACTTAGTGGTAGAATCTCTTAGAGGTATTAATGACCGTCGAGGTTTTGGTGTAAGCATCCTTATCTTCATTAGAATCCATGACCCTAAGACCCCTTTAGAACATTTAACCTTGGCCGACCTAGACCGATGGTCACATAATATAGGTCCCCGATGAGATTTCCTCGCGAGAGTCGATACGAAGATCTCAGTTAGAGTAGATTTCCTTGATCGAGTTGTCGCTTGGTAAGTAAATTGACATAAGTGACAGATATTCAAGGGAGTCCATGACTCTAAGGGCAATGTCCTACAACCAATTTCTCAAAAGTCTCAGGTCATGCAAAGTGAGAACCCTGGTTTGAAAAGTAGTCGTTATTAAACCTCGTTTCACCATGATGGTCCCGGATTTTGAACCCCTTGCCTAAAATTTCAGTGGAAAAACTAATAAAAAGCGTTCATCTATTCATAAATTCATTCATACATCATTATTCAATAAGCAAAGCTCTTAAGCATTTTGTTTGTTTAAACTCAGAATTACAAGACTTTTTACCAACATAACCATGGATCCCTCAGCAAGGAAAAGCACTTTCACTTTTAGATACAAGAGCCCATATCTTGACACTTTGAAGGTCCTTTGCTTTAGAGTAAATCACTCAAGGACAACAAATTCAGAGCTACCTTCGGAACCAGCATAGGCCTCTTGACAAAAACATTTGACTATGGTGCAATCACTATATTGGCTCAAGATTATGACGTCCCTCTGAGATGCTTCACTTTCCCTGATTTCCAAATTTCCCCAACTCTAGAAGACATTAAGAGACTTCTCGACCGACCGATAAAGGAATCTAACCCCTTCCCCAAGTTGGAAGAAGGATTTTGTTTGTCTGAGCTCTCTACCGTATTGGGTATCAACGCCAACGAACTGGTGGCTAATTGGGGATCTAAAGGTACCATCAAGGGTTTAACTTGGAAATTCCTTGAAGCCCATGCTCAAAAGATGATTAAGGAAGAAAGGCCGGATTGCAGTAGCGCAACATTAGCATTCTTGGTGCATGGAATTGTTCTATTCCCTAATATAGATAAATTCATGGATCATTTGTTCTTGGAAGTCGTCGTAGCCAATAACTTGATGCCATTATTGCTCGCCGAATTTTATCATACCTTCCATACAAGGCATGAGAAGAAAGGTGGAACCTTTCTTTGTTTTGATCCTCTGTTGAACTTATGGATGAGGGTTCATATGCCTCAAAGTGGATCTTTTTATTATAGAAACTTGTCATGGCCCCAAAAGTTCGCATCTCTCTTAGACAGTTCAATCCTTTGGTACAAGAGAGAATGGGAAGCAAAGGATATCATTGTCAAATATGGAGGATTCCTGAATGTCCCCTTAATAGGAACACATGGTTGTATCAACTACAACCCCATGCTACTCAAGAGACAGTTCGGATACACCATGTTGAGTCCTCCTGAGGATCAAGACCTCATACCTTTCATTATCAATACCGTGGATCCACTAGATTTAACTGTGAAGAGAGTGCGAAAAGATTGGACAAACATAATCCGGATTGACCAAGAGTGGGGCAAGAAGAACATCCTAGCCAAGGAACCTTACTTTATTTGGGTAAAAGAGAGGGCTAGGGTTGTCGATATTCCTTTACTTTATGACTCCTCATCATTTCCGTTGGTGCCTAAACCCGAGCCCATATTACAAGAAGACATGCATAATTTTATCGACAAGATACGAGATCTTGATTTGGAAAACACTCAATTAAGAGTGCAACTCAACCATGCCAAAGAACATAACCACACCTTGGAAGACAAGGGTAAGCAAGTCTGTGAGAAGTTCGTGGTCAACAAGAATAGATTAAGGGAAGTTGAAGGCCAAAGAATTTTGGTTGGTGGTGTTCTACAAGGAGCCAATTTTGAGCTAGACGGTCGCAACGACAAGTTGGATCAAGCGTACCGAACCATTAGAGAGAGAAAAGGTCCACCGAAGCTTCTTGTATGAGCAATTCAACCTTGGACGAGCTTGCGAACAACTCAAGAATCTGAAGATGGGAATCTACGATCAAGCGTACGTAGAATTGCAAAATGAGTTCAAATATTAGGAGAAGAGATTTCGTAGAGCTGAAGCTTCAATACCATAAAGGGATGAAATCATCCATAACCTCCAAACCATCTACAACGAGTGGAGGAACAAGTATGCAAACATGGCAGTTTTGACAAATTATGCCCTCCAAGACTTTCTTGATAAGTTGAAGGAGGTTGATTTGATTATGTGCCTTCAGAATACCCTGAGAAGGTCTACCATTTCGTCAAGTTCTACAAGAAGACAATGGCATAACTCATCACCGACATTGAGGCTCTCCGCAAGTCTCAAGGGGTCACTTTTAGGGTTGACATTTAGTTTGCTTATTTGTATCAACCACTTATATTTTGAAATTTCCATGTATTTGTATTTATATGATTCCCTTCAAAGGACGATTGAAGCTTTTCGTGATTCACTTTGTGTTCTTTCCTTTATTCTTGATTGCAACTGTAAGTCGTTAAGTATTTCTTTCAATAAACAAATACAAATAACTAAAGAGCTTTTCTTTATTAATAAATAAATAAATAAAACATGCATGCGTCATTTGCATTTTCAAACCTAAAACAAAAAAAAACTCACCATTCACCCTTTTCTTGATCAGCACCCGACGCTACAAACTGACTTCCCGACACCATTACAACACGCGTCGCAATCAACAACGATAATGAACCAGTTAGTACATAATCAAGCCGCTCTCAGTGAGGAAGTATCTGAAGTAAGAGCACAAATAGGGAAACTTATGGAAATGATTCAGGGTCGTCGCCCGTGGCCAAAAATAATGGCCAAAATGCAAGAGAAGATGAATCAGCATGCTCACGCTACTAATCTCTCTCTTACTGCCCATCCTCCTGTCGTAGAGAATCATGTGCCTCCTAGAAGCAACACTCTAGTTCATATTCAAGTGGGTGCATCCGACAGTTTTCCTCCACCTATTCTTAATACTCTTGTCATAGAGATCGATGATCAACAAGATGCTTTTTTCAGTCCCAAAGTTTCCTCCATGTATGAAGCCTTTGGTCCCCTCGCCAATGAAGTAGAAAATAAGGTTAAATCCATTGAGGAGAAGTTAAGACCAATGGAAAGAACAAACACTTTGGGTCTCGACGCTGCCAAGATGTGCTTAGTCCATAGTGTGGTTATCCCCGCTAAATTTAAAGTCCCTAACTTTGAGAAATACAAAGGATCTAGTGATCCAAGGACCCATATATGAGCCTACTTTTGTAAAATGGCCGCTTATTCTAATGATGACAGACTCCTCATGCATTTATTTCAAGATTCATTTAGTGGATCATCTTTGGATTGGTACATGCAACTAGAAGGTACCCACATTCGTACATGGAGGGAGATGGCTGAAGCATTCCTTAAGCATTATCAATATAATACAGGTATGGCATCCAATCGCACGCAGTAAGAAAACTTGATGCAAAAGTCTGAGGATACTTTTAAGAAATACACTCAAAGGTGGAGAGAGCTCGCAGCTAGAGTACAACCTCCCTTGCTAGAATGTCAATTGGTGGATATGTTCATGGGTAATCTATAAGGCCCATATTTGGATAGGATGGTAGGGAGTACATCCTCTGGTTTTTCTAACTTAGTATAAGCCAGTGAAATAATTGAAACTATGATCAAAATGGGGAAGATCCAGAATTCTGCAAGCACCTCTGGTGTTATGAAAAACCCTTTATAGCTTATGGGATAAGAAGGGAAGGTGAAACCAATGCGACCGTCATGGTCATAGAAAGAGTCCCAGCATATTGTGCCTCATATTAACAAGTGGAAGCTGTAGCGCCAATACAACAACAACAACGACAACCATTCACAATTCCGATTCAACAATAACTTCAACAACAACAACAATGTTATCATCAACAACTTTAGCAACAAAAACCATGTTACCAACAACAGCAACAACAACAACGACAAAGACGACCTGAGAGAAGATTTGATTCGGTTCCAATGTCGTACAATCATATTCTACCATACTTGTTACGAGGATCATTTGTACAGTTAAGGGAGTTAGGGCCACCCATAACGATATTTCCTCCCAGTTATGATGCCAACGCCCGATACAAGTTCCACTCAGGTGCTCCCGACCATTCCATCGAGAATTGTAAAGCCTTAAAGTATAAGGTGCAAGATATGATCGATTCTAAGGAAATTACTTTTGCGCCTAATGGCCCAAATGTAAACAACAATATGATGCCTCCTCATAATAAGTTAACCATAAATATGGTAGAATTTGATAATAAAAAAAGAAGATTATTGTCTTGTGTGGACGAGTTAAAAACACCACTCATTGAAATAAAGAACATCTTGATGAAGAAAAATTCCTTTCTTGTTTGTAGTACAACTTGTGAACATTGCCTGATTACCCATCAATAATGCGAAACTTTAAAGTCCGCCATACTAAAATTAATGGACGAAGGGATGTTAGTGATAGATCATCCATCTATAACTGAAGAAGTGTCCACCTTGGAAGTTTCGTACAATCAAGTCCCTCCTTTCCTCATCCCCTACGATTTATCGCAAATGACCCTCTCTACAAGCCTCATTGTTCTTATGGTGATAATAGTACCAATTGTTGTTCCCCTTCAACGACACAAAAGTAGTTCCATGGGTATACGACTCAGCAGTCTATATCCATGGACAAAGAATGCAAGAAGAGCCCATGGCGCCTGATGAGCCAATAGTAAGTATAGCAGGTACTGAAGTGGAAAAATCTTTGCTCACTTACCTCCCCTAATCGACAATGGCGGCGCTTCAGCCCAGGAAAAAGGTAAACAAATCGAAAAGGCCCAATAAAGGCAAGATTCTCTACCTACCAATCAGGTGGATGAATTCTTACGCATCATTAAGAGGAGTGACTATAGGGTGGTTGGGCAACTCAACCAAAACCCCCGTCCAAAATCCCAATGTTGTCTTTGCTCATGTGCTCTGAGGCACATCGTGTTGCCTTGGTCAAGTTCCTAAAAGCCGCCCATGTACTGCAAGAGATTTCCATTTTCCAATTTGAGAGAGTTGTCAACAATATAGCTACCAGCATGAGTTTGGGTTTCAGTGATAAAGAGCTCCCCATCCAAGGAAGGAACCATAAGAAGGCCTTACATATTTCCATTGAATGTGTATACACTATTTTGTCAAGGGTCTTAGTGGATACGACTCGTCCCTCAATGTGATGCCTAAGAGTTCTCTTTTAAAATTACCTATTGAAGGAATCAAAATGAAACCCAACAAACTTTTAGTGATAGGATTTGATGGATCAAGACGAACAGTAATTGGTGAACTGGATCTCCCCATTAAGATCGGGCCTCATACTTTCTTCGTGATGGACATATATCCAGCTTACATTTGTTTGCTTGGACGGTCGTGGATATGTTCAGCTAGAGGTGTTACTTTAATACTCCATCGGAGGTTGAGGTTTTTGGTCAGCAACAAGCTAGTGGTTATGGAGGGCGAAGAAGATATTATGGTTAGCCACTTGGAATCATTCATGTATGTGGAAGGAGGAGGAGGGTTAAAGGAAATACCATCTCAATCATTTAAAGTTGTCAATGTTGAAATGGTTGGCCCTATGGGGGAAGTAAAAACTTTTGAATTTACAATGGCGTCTCTGAAAGATGCTTAGACTATCATCAAGAATGGACACTCTGAAGGTTAGGGGAGGATGCTTAAGTTTCCGGTCAACAAGGATCGTGTCGGATTGCGATACAACTCCCAAAACTTGAGGAAAAAAATTCCGATTTCTTCTCAAGTTCCAAACACCTAGTGGATGACCATATTTATGTTCTGGAAGAGGATGGCATAGTTGAAGAGGAATTATTGATCTATAAGAAGACTGGAGGAAGAGGATCAACCAACTGGATTGTGTTGAGTTACCCAAAGTCACGATGTTGGAGAAGTAATTTTCCTATTTAATGTTTCCCTTAAGAAACATAGAACCCATGTCGTGCCCAAGGCATGGGGGAATCATTTGTAAGGCCTCCATCAAAATTCTCTTTTAATCAATTAATGAAGGTCATCACGTTTCACATCCAAAATTTTGATCCTTGTCTTTCATTTATTTTATCTTTTCATTTAATCAAAAATGGAAATGTTTTTTCTTTTTTTTACATTTTTAAAACACTTTCTTCCTTTCATACAAATAAAGGCATGAACCCTAAATCATGCAGATTATCCTCGATTACCACCAATAACGACTCTCTATGGTCCAATATGACTTTGACAATCCGATCAATCACACTGACGAAAACTGTGATGAAGATTGTGAACTCCCTGCGAAGTTGGCTTGACTGCTAAATCAAGATTCAAAGGTCATACAACCATGCGAGGAATCAGTAAAAATGGTCAACCTCGGAATGAAAGAGGAAGCTAAAGAGGTCAAAGTAGGCTTAGCCCTACAAGACGACGTGAAGACAAAGATGGTCAAACTCCTATGAGAGTACACGGATGTGTTTGCATGGTCCTACCAAGACATTCCAGGCATCGATACTAACATCGTGGTACACCTTCTAGCTCTCAAATAGGATTTCTCACCCATAAAGAAAATGCTAAGAAGGACTCGTCCTAATATGGCAATGAAGATAAAGGAGGAAGTAAAAAAAAACAGCTTGAAGCGAAATTTCTGGCTATAACCAATTACCCCCAATGGATAGCCAATATTATACATGTACCCAAAAAGGATGAAAATGTAAGGATGTTTGTAGACTACAAATATTTTAATAGAGCAAGTCCCAAAGAAGACTTCCCACTATCCCACATTGATGTGCTAGTGGACAACACCACTCAATTCTCTATTTTCTCTTTCATGGACGACTTCTCCGGTTACAATCAAATTAGAATGTCTCAAGAGGACATGGAGAAGACTAATTTAATTACCCCATGGGGTACTTTCTGCTACAAGGTTATGCCATTCGGATTAAAGAATGTCGGTGCAACTTACCAACGAGCCATGGTCACACTCTTTTATGATATGATTCATAGAGAGATTGAGGTCTACATTAATGATATGATTGCCAAATCACAAACCGAAGAGGAGCATCTTGTCAACCTTGAGAATATTTTTGAAAGGCTAACCAAATTCGAGTTGAGGCCCAAGCCCAATAAATGCACGCTTGGGGTAAGATTTGGAAAATTGCTAGGTTTTATCGTCAGCCAACATGGTATTGAGGTAGATCCTGAAAAGGTAAAGGCCGTATAAATTATGCCTGCACCAAAAACTGAGAAGAAAGTCCAAGGATTTCTAGGTGGATTTAACTACATAGATAGATTCATATCTACCCTTACAGGCACTTGTGAGCCAATCTTCAAACGGCTTTGAAAGGTTCAAGCCATCATTTGTAATGACAACTGCCAAAATGCTTTCGAGAAGATCAAGGGGTATCTACAAGAACTTCCTATTCTGATTCCTTCTTCTCCTGGAAGACCTTTAATCATGTACCTTACCGTCCTTGAAGGATTTATGAGATGTGTCCTCGGCCAACGAGACGAGACTGGTAGGAAAGAACACGCCATATACTACTTAAGCAAGAAGTTTACCTATTGCAAGAGTATATACTTAATTCTTGAGAAGACTTGTTGTGGACTTATTTGGGTTACCAAATTCCTAAAATAGTATATGCTCACCCATACCATGTTATTAATCTCCAAGATGGATCCAATCAAGTACATCTTTGAGAAGCCTACTCTAACATATAGAGTAGCTCATTCATAAATGGCCTTGACCAGATACGACATCCAACTTGTCATTCAAAAATCTATCAAAGGGAGTCTACTGTCAGATTATGTTGCACATCAACCATTAGAGGACTACCAGTCTATGCGCTTTATGTTCCATGATGAGGACATTATGCTGATAAGGGATTGCAACATCCCCGACCCCGAGGAAGGACCAGAACCTGGATCTCGATGGACCCTTATATTTGATGGAACTTCCAACGCTCATGGAAATGGCATTGGGTCTCCAACTGGATTTCATTTACCATTCACCATAAGGTTGTAGTTTGATTGTACCAATAATACAGCAGAGTATGAGGCTTGTATCCTCGATATTGAAGCTGTGATTGATATTAGGATCAAAGTTCTTGAGGTTTATAGAGACTTATCCTTGGTCATCAGCCAAGTCAAAGGAGAATGGGAAGCTAGAGATCACAAGATAATCCCTTACAAGGAACATGTCTTGAAATTGATCCCTTAATTTGGCGAGATCACGTTCCATCACATTTCTCGAGAGGAAAATCAATTGGCTGACGCCTTGCCAACTCTGTCATCCATGTTTAAGGTTACATGGAATAATGAAGCACCATCTTTTCATATTAACTACTTGGATGAGCCTTCTTACTATTTAGCGGCCGAGAACGAGTTTGATGGCCATCATTGGTTCTACGACGTCCTGAGGTTCCTAGAAAGTCAATAGTATCCAGAAAATGAATTTATCACCAATAAGAGGTATTTGTGGAAACCATCATCCAAGTTATTTTAAGTAGGGGGTATTGTACAAGACGAATTATAATTCATTTATGCTCAGATGTGTGGACAAGCAAGAAGCAACCCGGATTATAATGTAAATCCATGAACGCTCTTTTGGGACGCATGCTAGTGGACACACCATGGTGAAGAAAATATTAAGGGTCGGCTACTATTGAATGACCATGGAGGTTGACTGTTACCGCCATGTCCAAACGTGCCACAAGTGCCAAATCTATGCTGACAAGATCCATGTACCACCACTACACCTCAATGTCCTAATATCACCTTGGCCTTTTGCCATATGGGGCATTGACGTGATCGGACGTATTGAGACAACTTCCTAGAACAAACATTGCTTTATCTTGGTAGCCAATGACTATTTAACTAAATGGGTGGAAGCAGTCTCGTATGCAAATGTCACAATACATGTGGTGGCTCGATTCTTGAGGAAGGAAATCATTTGTCATTATGGGGTCCCAACCAAGATCATTACTGATAATTGTAACACCCCAGACTGCTTTTAGGATTACCGACCCCACAAACCAACATAGGTCTTTTAGGCAGTTTTTCCTCACTCACACGATTTCCAGGTAACTTCCCATAAGGTCACCCATCCAAATACTACTCCAAGTCAAGCAACTTAACTATGGAGTTCTTATTTATTGGGATACCGAAAAGAAGATGCATATTGTCGGTAGCCTCAAAATAAGAATTCAACAGTTAAGTGTGTTTGACTTGGAGTAGTATTTGAATTTGTGACCTTATGGGAAGTTTCTCGGAAAGCATGTGAGTGAGGACAAAACTGCTGAAAAGACTTGTGTTGATTTATGGGGTCAGTCGGTAATCCGGAAAGCAGTCTCGGGCGTTACAAATGGTATCAGAGCTAGACCTCTCCCAATATGATGTGGTTCGGGGACAAACCAAGCGGAAGCTGGTGGGCATGTAACACCCGAGGCCAGATAGGCTAGAGAATGGTTACATGTTACACCCGAAGACGAGGGAGTAGTTGTCAGATTTATCCTAGAATCTGCTAGGAGTGTCTCATTGTCATGCCCCATGCACTAACAACCACTGCCTCACCCTCGTGTGTTACATGTAACCACTCTCTGTCCTCTCCGGACTCGGGTGTTACATGTCCACCAACTTCAGCTTGGCTCTGATACCATTTGTAACACCCATAACTGTTGAGTGGGTGCAAGCCCAATTTGACGAGTTGAACCTCATTGATGAGAAGCCATCTACCACGACCAACTATACCAAACGCGCATCAAGATGGAACATGACAAGAAGTTCTCTCCCCGTAGCCTCAAGGTTGATGACTTAGTTTTGAAGATGATTCTACCAATTCACACTGACCCTAGGGGCAAATGGACACCGAACTATGAAGGCTCATACATTGTAAAAAAAGTTTTCTCTTAAGGAGCCTTAATCCTTACAACTATGGATGGTGAAGATCTTCCATCCCCTGTGAATGCGGATGCAGTCAAAAAGTACTACGCTTAACTAAAAAAGAAAGAGCCCGATAAGTTGAAAACCCAAAAGCGAGACTTATGCAAAAATGGGTATCCCGATAGACTGAAAACCCGAAAGGGCGGTCTAGGCAAAAATTAGGGATTCATAGAAGCGAGAGGCGATAAACCACAAAGAATCTTTCACACTTCCCAATGAGTCAATCTAACCACTTTTTTCTAAAGCAAGACCCGAGGACCTTCGAGGACATAAGGACTATAACAGAGTCAAAACATGGTGGAATTTTGAGCTATTTCAATTGCCATTATAGTTTTTCAATTTCTTTTTGCAATCACCTCTTTTAGAAATTGCTTCTTTGTACAAATTACCCACTTTTGTGATCATTTTTAATAATAAAATTGATTCCATCATATGTGCTTAATGTTTTACTTTTTGGTAAACAACTTTTGCTAAAAAAAACTTTTTAGGGAAAAACATTGAAATTACTTCTCTTTCGAAAGTATCTAAAGGTAACCATAGTCCATCATATTTGGTATACATCGACATCGCAATGCCACAAAATCCTTTGGATTTTTCCCAATCAAAAACTTAATTCCTCAGCAGGAAGATTCCGAACAATTGCATCAGACGCGACTTGAACACCGGGAGTTCCATACGCCTATGTCGAGAAGTCAGTCCACTCTCCCCAAACAAATTCAAATCCCAATCACCATTGGAATTTTTAACAAATTATCTCTTATAAAGCCCAATCATATTTGGCACAATTCTTAAACCTTGCGTTTGCATATTCCCCAGTAGCCCGAACATACATCGACATTTTGCATCATAAGTATCCTCTTTAATGCATATCCCAACCTTATTCAAGAACAATTCATCAAGTTTCTGACTTCCCAACTGTTGTTAGGGATTATCCCCAGTAGAGTTAACATTAGTTCTCAAATTTCTCCCCAAGAAGATTCAGGTATTCCAGTTGTTGCTAGGAATCGTCACTGAACTATTTTGTCTCCCTGCAAATCACACATTCCAGCTGTTGCTAGAAAGTATCATCTACATATTCTCCTGGAAAAAGTCAGGTATTTTTAGTCGTTATTAAGAATCGTCTTTGAACTTCTTCTCTTCCCTGTAGAGTCAGGTATTCTAGTTGTTGCTGAAAATCGTCTTTGAGCTTGATTCTTTCCCTCATCATGAGTCAGGTATTCCAGTCTTTGCTAAGAATCATCATTGAATTTTCGTTCGTCCCTAACCATTGTCATGTATTCCAACCGTTTCTAGGAATCATCACTGAGCTACTTGGTTTCATCCCCAACAAAAGTCAGGTATTCAAGCCATTGCTAGGAATCATCTCTGAATTTCTTCTTCCCCTCAAAATCGGGTATTATAGCAATTGCTAAGAATCGTCACCGTACCTCTTCATTCTCTCCAGCAATGTCATGTATTCCAATCGTTGCTAGGAATCATCATTGAACCCAGAGATTATACCACAGAGTTAGGTATTCCAGCCGTTGCTAGGAATCATCACTGAACTTTGAGGTATACCCAGTAAATGTCAGGTATTCCATCCATTTCTATGAATCATCGTTGAATCTCGAACTCCCTTATTTTTTTTATTTTTTATTTTTTAAAATTTCATCAACCAATCGATTGGATCCCTAACATCAATCGACTAGTCCTCTTATTTTTTCAACTTTTTCACAATGCCAATCGATTGGTCCTTGCATGTCAATCGATTGGTCTTTAAATTTTTTTGTTTTATATGTTCATCATGTGCATGATTTCTTTCCTATTTTATTCCTACTTTATTCTCACTTTATTTTTTCACATGTGAATTCTGTTACATCTACTGATACACTCTTCCATATTGCATTTATTCATATTTGTCTTTTACCACTTTTTTCTCCTATTCCTTTTCCTATTTTCAAGTAAGTGCTATTTACCAAGTTTTGTTAAAAGCTCTTTATGTCACTTTATGCTTATTCATTGCTCTTTATTTTCTTGGTCCAACCACTTGATTCTTCTCATTACTACACTTTACCACCATAAAACCACATCTCTCTTCAAGAAAATCTTCAGCATTCTACACGATTTATCTCATAAACTCAAGGCTTTTTCTTTCTCCTTCAATCTCTTGTTTTTCTCCAAGCAACCTTCATGGCCTCTCAACTTTCATCTAAAGGCAAAGGCAAAGGCAACAACAAGGCTTTTAGTTCTAGAGGCCCTCTAGATTTGTCAAGACTTTTCGCCATCAAGAGTCAACAGAAAAGGTACGAGACTTATTTCTTCCAAAAGAAAATCATGAAGCCAAAGTATGGCTCTTTTGTTTCTTTTCCTGAAGATGTGTTCAGTTTTCCAACTGTTTTTGAGGAATTGGGATTGAGTGACCTCATTGGTTACAATACAATTTGTTACCCTGAATTGGTCAAGGTGTTTTGTTCCATCATGATGAAGAAGAAAGGGAAACTAACATTTATGGTGAAGGGAGTTCCAATCTCCTTAACGACTTCTGATATAAGTGTTATTCTTGAAATTTCTACTGGTGGTCACAAATTTGTTGGGACAAAAGCTACGTGGGAAGACTATAGCGAACATGCTTTCTACTATAGTTTGAGTCATTTGTCTGAGCATCAGTCTTACAACAAGAGGAAGAAGAGTTTTGGAGGAGATAACCCGGAGCGTGTTTACTGGTCCCCAACAAAATTTTCTATTGATGATAGAATGTTGCATTATTTTCTTATATATGTTATTATGCCTATATTTTCTAATCACTGCACTATAATAGATCCGAAAATGATGCCCATATATGCCATCAAAAATAATTTTCGTGTTGATTGGGGGCATACAATTCTGTCACATATGATGTCCCATGATAAACATGCTGAGGGTCTACCATATGCACATTTCTTGACCAAGATTTCCGTCATTTCAACATCAACATGGAGATTGAGTTGTGCTTCTCAATGGAAAGACCTTCCTTCATGATTAGTATCAAGCATGTAAATAGGAAGATGAGAGTCATCTACAATCATCAGACCCATGAGGTAAAATACCTACACAATGATGATGAAGAACCTCAACCAGAAGTCCACAGTGATGATGATTTTAATCCTCCTTCAGAAGCTCAACCAGATCAACCATCCAACCAAATGATAATGGAATATCTTCAAGGGTTCCGAACGGATGTTATGACCGAGATTGGTCAGTTATCGTCTAGGATGGATCGTTGGGAGTTTTCTCAAGGTGGTTATCAAGGTGGTGGGTATAATGATGGGAACAATAATCAGTGATTGGATATCTTGTGGTGTTTTAATGACTTGTTCTTTCTTAATTCTATCTTTTGTCATACTTGTTTTATGTTCTGCATGACTTATTTGGTTCTTTGTGTTGTAATATTTGGACATCTTTGATGTGGTTTAATGTTTACTTTTCTCTTAGATTTTATTATGTTCTTTTCCCTTCTTTTTTATCATGACAAAGGGGGAGAAGATGTATGCATGTGCGTTTTGCTTGTGTTGCTTTATGCAGGGTTTTTTTTTTCATGTGATTACTTTTAAGAGATATGGGGAGTATGAGTTCAAGCTTCTAAATTGGTTGTTATCATCAAAAAGGGGAAGAATGTGAAGACAAGCTTCCTACAATATTTTGACGAAGATAACATTTAAAACTCTCCATATCAAAAGAATGGAAAAAGAATATCATTTCAACATTGCTCAAGTTTTCATGGATCTAGTAAAGGTATATGGAATTCTTCACAATATACTCCTAGTGCTCAAAAGTTTTTATCATACATTATATGATCATTATAAAACTTTTTCTATCATGATTTTTTGTTTTAAAATGATATTTAAAACATTGCATATTCAAAAGTTTTTTAACTTAGAAATTTTTCAAAGTTTTGGTTGTGTCAATCGATTGATGTTATATTGCAATCGATTGATCAAACTTTATGTTTTAGCATTTTTCATTTTCAAAGCTGGACCAATCGATTGGTGTTGTGTGCCAATCGATTGATCTTAGTGTATTTTTCAATTTTTTGTTTATGTCAATCGATTGGTTATGAGGGTCAATCGATTGATGCTGGAAATGTTTTGAAAAATCTGAAATTTTATTTCACCATTCTTTGCACCAATTTATCATAACTCTTCATGGAAAAACCTTACATCATTTCATCAACAATTCTCTAATTTCTATTTTAACCATTACCATGTTATGATTGAAGGAACGCATTCATACTATAAATACTCTTTATATTTTCATCTCAAATTCACCTCTTTCAAATCAATTTACAAAATCTCTATACATTCATTTTCATCTATATTTTCATATTCAGATACTTTTGAAATAGAATTTTCATATCATTTTCTTCAAAAGTACTCTTGAGCACTCAGAGATTATTTTGTCTTTAACCTTCATATTGAAAGAGAAGAAGATTCTAATCAATTGATTAAAGTTTTATCCATTACAAATATTCATATTCATTCACAATTACTTTGTAAAATCCTATGTACCAAGGATTGTTTGGTTTTAGGTGTGTTGTTTATTATCCAGGATTGT
This sequence comes from Lathyrus oleraceus, assembly GCF_024323335.1. Taxonomy (NCBI): domain Eukaryota; kingdom Viridiplantae; phylum Streptophyta; class Magnoliopsida; order Fabales; family Fabaceae; genus Lathyrus; species Lathyrus oleraceus. The sequence goes on from NC_066580.1 coordinate 211,300,117, forward strand.
TAGATATAAGTGTCAAGAAAAGGAAGGATTGTTTTCTTTTCTTGTGAGTTAAGTTTTCAAGAGGATTGTTCTTAATCACTTAGTTAGAGGCTTGCTTTAGGAGATCTAACAATAATAAAATCTCTTACACATTGTAAGGGGACTGGAGTACTCTCAAGTTGTGAGGGGAACTAGTATAATTCCTGGTGTTCTTTACTTTCCGCTCTTTACCACTTTCATTATCATATCAATCCAAAAAAGAAAAAGCATTTATCCACCAAATCAGAATAAATTTTCTAAAGTCCTAATTCACCCCCCTTCTTAGGCTCATTCCTAACTTACAGTCTGAATCATCGATACAATTCTCAGCCAATCCACACAGGAGGGAAACATCTACTGGAGAGAAATCAACCATCTCGAAGGCTCAACCCTGACTGAGGAGAAGGAGGAGAGGAACTACTAAGAAATTTGCAACATCAATTCTACGGGGGAATTTTAGGTCAACACCATATCAAATGGGAGACAACCCTGCATGGGACAATTACAACACTGCTCAGAATCAGGGATAACAGAGGTTTGGGATAAATCTGACGACAACTTGTGGGGAAGCAAAATTATGTCGAACTGTGGGAACTGCCGTGATAACGTGCCTTCAACTCAAGGGAGGCAAATACAAACTCAGCTATGGAAATCAACCAAACTCGGCTGCTGAAATGCTGCAGGAATGCTACTGAAATGGGGATCATAGCCAACTGCTTAGGGAGAACCAATAATGCTCCATATTTAGGGCTTACCGCTTTCAGACCGTTGTTGATATTCCTTTAGGTGCTTCTCTTTTAAAGTAACTGCTTTTATCGTTTAAGAAAACATGCTTTTTTTAAATTTTAACTTCAAAATGATCACAATAAAATTTAATTCTAATTGGCTGAATAAATAAGAGTGGAAACAATTGGATAAAAAAGCTCAACTTTATTTAATAGAATGGTAGTCTGTAAATGACAAGACTCCATAGATCTTTACAAAAGTTGAAAAATTATGATTTACATGGAAAAGGGCTACATTGAATACAATGATCATTAATCCTTGTACCTCCTTTAATATTCACTGTGCTCTTGGCCTTGGTTGAAGATGAATCAGAACCAAACATTATGCTCAAGAAAGTCTTCATGACTAAAGATCAACAGGATGTAGTTACTTGCCATGATCCCTAATCTTGGAATAAATTGCCCCAAGGTGGGGTACTCAATTTATCGGGATAATTTTTCTATTTTATGTCTCTAGTTTTTGCTTGGATAGTGTAGCGGGAAATTCATGATCATCAAGCTATTTACAAGCTAGAGATCAATTAACAAGAGTCGCCACCGCGCTTTTATTGTTTCCAAGTGAAAAGGGAAAAAGTACGAACAAAACCCAAATAGTAAGAAGTTTTCAAATATAAACTAATAAAAGTCAGAGATCACAAGTAAGGGGGTAGGTTACATAGAAGGAAGGTGTTATCACCCAAAGTGTCCTAGGTACTCTTAGGGAGCCCTTTTTGTGTGCATATGTATTTTGTACAAAGTGATGTTTACAAACAAATAGAATGGGGGGGATGAGAAAAGAATTCATTAATTATATTTTTTTTCTGTTTGACAAGACCTTCGGTCTTGTGCCTACGTACCAACATAAAAATGAGGATTAAAAACCTCGTAGTTCGTGATACAAATTTCAAAATGGGTGCATTGATTTTAACAAAATTTAAGTTTGAAAGGCACAAAGGCCTAAAATGGTTTGAATGAGTTAGTTCTTTTTTGCTTTTTTGAAAGTTTAAGTCAAGTATGGTTAAGTTTATTCACATGTTTGATTTAAGAAAATAAGTTTGAAAATGCAATGGCATAAGGCCAAAGTTTCTATCTCTTTTGCAAAAATGGTCAAAGTTTAGAATAAAAATAGTTCACACAAAGAAGATTTTAAAAATAGAGGGAGAGATTTTGAAATTAAAGAAATGGGGAGGAGATGAAGAGACTATCTTATGCATAAAATTTAAAAGTTTGGAGTTGAAAAGATCTGACCAAATGGGTAGCAATCCAATAGACAAAAATGTCAATAGAAACCCAGAATTACCTTGAACTTTTAGAAACAATGCATTTAAATCAAATATGTTTTGTCCAATTCCTAAAATCTCATCAAAATATCAAAGAAAGAGCCATGAGATTTATCATAGGTCAAACAAGGTGAAAGGACCTTGGAGAAAAAATTTCATAATTTTTGGACATTTAAAAGTTTTTTTAAACAATTAAAAACAAATGCAAAATCAATTAATTCATGAAAAATATTAATAATAATCCAAAAAATAACTTTAAATCATAATATGAAAGAGAAAAATATTTGAAACTTTTTGGTTAAAGTCCCTTATTTTTTGGATCAATATTGAATTTAATATGAATTATTGAAGCAAATGCATTTAAAACAAAAATTTAGAAAATCTAAATTACGTGGACCATCAGATCTCCCTCATTAATTGAGGTGGCATATCAGATGGTCAAAAGCGTGCATTCCACCATGGACCTTAGTCAGCGCGTGACAAATGTGGTATTTAAAACCAATGCACAGGATTAAAACAAAATATATGGATCATGTGGTTCTCAGCCTTGCCAAGTCATCGCCGGAGCCAGAGCTCCGGTCATCTTCTCCGGTGGACCTCACCGGACTGGTCCATCATGAACCATCACCATAATGAAAAACAAGGACATGATCTTGAAGAAAAAATAGAATTGAGCTCGAATCTGACCTCCATTCACTCCAACTCCAAATATATTGAGAGATGTGTAGAGTTGAAATTTGAGGTACATGAACTGAGTTGCTTCGATTTGACCTCAAAGCAACTCAATCATCTTGTCTACATTGGTAGGACTTTAGAAAACCAAAGAATCAATAGAATTGAGCAAGAATTTAAGAGAATCCAAGAGTTTAAAATTTCTGAAAAATACCTTCAATGGAGGTCTTGATTCACTTGATCTTGATCTTGCTTGTGCTTGAACTCACTCCACTTGCTTGCAGGAAGAGGATTGAATGGTTAAGAAGCAATGGAATCCTGGAGAATTGAATTCCAAAATAGTGGAGATTCAAGCTCATATTCAAGAGAATTTATCAGGCTTATCCTTAGAGAATTGAGGGTTTGCAATGGGGGATCAAAGTTGGCGTGATTGTGTGTGTGTTTCTGAGCAATTGAAGCTCTATTTATAGCTGAATTGGTTGATAATTGCACACTCTCTTTCACTTTCCAATTTTGGCAAATGGTGATGCAATGGTGCATGGGCGCGTATAGGCCCATGAAATGATTGCTAGAGGTCCAAAAATGCATATCAGATGCTCTAAAGTAAGCTTGGATTGCAAGACAACTGAACATTGATGCTTGAAGTTTGATCTTTGATAAATGATGTCACCATGTTTAAGCCATGCGCATCCTATGCATTTCTCATCCAAAATGAATTAATTTGAACTCTTTGGAAAGGTGAGATCAAGAGGAACAACTTTCATGTTCAACACTTTTTCATTTGGAGCTTGGAACTTGGAGAAATTTGAGGTGGAAGTTTGGAAATTTTTGACATATCAAAATTTTTCTAAGTGTCAAGCCATATGTCTCAATATTCCACCTTGCTTAACTTTTAATAGGAGCTTAAAATGAGAAAGATGTCTTCATAAAAGTTGTATCTATCTCAAATACCTTCAAAATGGTCACAAATTTCTTGTCATTTGGATTTGTAATGATAGAGTTATGCATTTTTGAAGTTTGGAAAAATCACTTGATCAATGGTATAGGTTAGAAGTGACCTACAATGTAGCCTCATATCACATGCTCAAAAACGTTGAATTAGCTCTCACTCAAAACATAAAAGTTGAATTAGACACCTTGAATTAGATTGTGTAACTTGTAAATCTTTCATTTCATAAAAATTGAGTAAGTTAAGGCCTTGGAAAGTTGACTTTCAAATTAGGGTTTAGACAAAATGACCTATAATGTTTCAACACAGAAAATGATTTTCCATGAAAAAATAGCTCTAGGTCTCAACATGAAAGTTGTTTATAATGTCATTTAGAGTACGTTTTATCTTGGAATCATTTACATATGGTGAAAATGGTAGGAGATAGCGTCTAGGGAGACCCAGTTTTGATCAAATGAGTTCATCTGGCCAACCACCATCAACCAACTTGCTAACTTCCAATTCTCTTGACTTTCTTGGATGATGGTAGATCATATATGCATAAGATGATGATATTTGAAGTGTTCTTTTAGAAATTTGATCAATTGTTGAGATAGCTTGTTGGAGAAGTTACTCAAGATACCCAGTCAAATTAGGGTTTCCAAGAAAAAACACCCTCAAACTCTTGAAGAAAACTTGATCAATATAACATGTAGAGATCATGGGGACTCATATATGATGCTTATAACCATTCTTGAATCAATTCTTGGTTGTGTTCTTTGTTCATGAAGGTCTCAAACCCTAGATGTGAACTTGATGAATCAATAAGATCACGCCCTACCTACAAAAGAGTTAGATAAATGCAAAGACATATTTTTGGTATTTTGGTTAGTGAAATGATAAAATACAAGTATGATATAATTATAAAGTGCTTGGTGATATCTTCCAAAACAAACCCAATGAAAGAGGGATAACGAGGATGCCAAAACATGATCCCAATGCTAAATGCATATGAAGAAATTGCATGAGGGATCTTAGGGTCAAAATTGGGGTCTTACAGCTGCCCCTATTTAAGGACATTCTGACTGAGGAGGTGAAGGTTAAATTCTTCGGCTCGACTCAGTAGAATGGGCTTAAATAACAACATATAGAAACAAATTTTGGGCCCTAAGAGACCTCATGATGCATATGAGTGAATGAAAAAGTTAATGCTCTGTGGGGAGATATTTCCACAAAGGAAAAAGAAATCAGAGAGACCGAAAATCCACAGGAGTATAATGCATTCCGTAAGGAAAAACTCGCTGGGGAGACAGAGACTTTAGGGGGGTAAAAAGGAGTTATGCGTAGGCCATGCTATGACTTAAAATTACTGGGGGAGAACTCGAGGGATTCCATACAAAATGGAAAGACTCAGCTGGGGAAATAACAACATCTGCTGGGGATACAAATAATTCAGGATAAAATTGAAGATGCTCGACTCGTGCAGGGGAAAAACAATTTCACTAAGGAAATACGCACTTAACTCAAATGGGAAGAATGAACTTCAACACAGGAGGAGAAGAAATCTATTATCCACTATCGGTTACTGGGTGAGGAGATAATAAAAGTCTGACAGAGAGAACATTTGTCATCGGTTAGGATGAGTATATCAAGAATGACTCGCTGATGATTGCCAGGAGGGAGTATTCCTTACCGGTTATTGGGTAAGAATAGCCTTGTTGGGGACAAATGCGGAAAAATAGGATTTACAACTACCAGTTACTGGGCAGAAGACCAAGGGTGAGAGTATCCGTCATTGGTTAGGATGAACATATCAAGGATAAACTCAATAGGGAAGAAAATCCGTCACCGGTTAAGATGAACATATCAAGGATAGACTTGCCTAGAAACTACCAAGGAGGATACCCGTCATCGGTTAGGATGAACATATCAAGGATATACCAACTGAACAAAAAGGGAGGAATGACATCTATCGAAATCTGGATAGAAAACCGTCGGAGAGAGAATCCGTCATCGATTAGGATGAACATATCAAGGATTAACTCTGCAAGGGGACAAAGTAGGATTTACAACTACCGGTTACTAGGTAGAAGACCAATCACAGAGAAAATCTGTCACCGGTGAAGATGAACATATCAAGGATAGACTTCGCTCAGGGGAACAATAGGATTTACAACTATCGATTACTGGGTAGAAGACCACAAGGAGAAGAAAACCCGTCATCGGTTAAGATGAACATATCAAGGATTAACTCTCTGAGGAACAAAATAGGGATTACAACTACATTTTTACTGGGTAGAATACCAAGGAAGAGAATATATGTCACCGGTTAATATGAACATATCAAGGATAGACTCCTGTGGGGGAAGGAAAGATATCCGTCACCTGATTAAGATGAACATATCAAGGATATACTTTCAGAGGACTCCACTGAGTTAAAAAGGGTACTTTTGTCGGGTATTAGGCAAGAAGTAACAAACTGCAAACTAAGAAAAATATTACCAGTTACTAGGTAATAGACTCTTAGGGGACCAAAATATCTATCTAGGTAAGAGCTAGAAAGAATACAGTCAATCAAGATTCAACCCAATGAGGACATGACTCAAGGGGAGCAATTCCATCTAGCAAATTTACTAGAGAGGAAACTGAAATAAAAAACATCCACGAGGAAACAAACTCAGTGGGGAAACAGAGAAAGGTTAAAGTCTTTCTGCTTAAGGAACTGACACTCTACAATTGAAGGAGGACAGACACCAGATTTGGTATGGGGATAAAGTACCGCCATAACAGAGAATGAGAATCTCAAACAACTCAAACATGAAGATGCAGGATATGCAAATTATGAAATTATATGCATGTATATGTATATGTATATGTATATGTATATGTATATGTATATGTATATGTATATGTATATGTATATGTATATGTATATGTATATGTATATGTATATGTATATGTATATGTATATGTATATGTATATGTATATGTATATGTATATGTATATGTATATGTATATGTATATGTATATGTATATGTATATGTATATGTATATGTATATGTATATGTATATGTATATGTATATGTATATGTATATGTATATGTATATGTATATGTATATGTATATATGATGATTATGCTGACAAAACGATCACAAAGGATACAGAGGTGTCGCAAAGAAATTGAACCACTGGTACAATCCTCGGTCAATCCACAAAATATGGAGACAATTGTCGGAGAACAGAGAGATCAACATCCCAAGGGCTCAACCCTGGCTGGGGAAAAAGGAGATCTGCTGAGGATAGAACATCCAAATATGTGGGGAATTTTAGGTCAACACCATAAAAATGGGAGACGGCCCTACAGAGAAAATAATCAACAAAAGCCGCCCAGAAACCAGGAGGAAATTCTGACTGGGAGCAAATGCGATCTACTGAGGAAGATCAACCATCTCTGAAGATCAACCCTGCTGAGGAGATACAAACTTTGCTAGGGATGTACAAACTCCATTGGGGAAGGCTGAAACTCTGTTGGGGATAGAGAAAGAAGCTCCACTAGAGAAGGTAGAAATTATGTCGGGGAAAACAACACGCCGTAGGGTACCCGAATCTACCGAATCAGCTGGGGATAACAATTTTCCACCGGGGAAATGAATCAACGCTAATGTCCAGGGATACCCGAAGAGTTAACTTCTTGGGGGAACCTCTGATGCTTCACACTCAAGGACTTGCTATGCATTGTAATGTTGTTGATATTCCTTTTACTTGCTTTGGAAAAGTAATTCTTGCTTTTATATTCTAAAGAAAACTTTATTTTGGTTTAAAAATTTAATTTCAAAATGATCATAATAAAATTTAAAACTATTGGCTGAAGTAAATAAGAGTAGAAACAATATGGATAAAGGCTCAACTTTATTTGATAGGATGGTAGTCTGTAAATGATAAGACTCCATAGATTTTACAAAGTTGAAAATGGTAATTTACATGGAAAAGGGTTACATTGAATACAAACGATCCTTAATCCTTCTACCAACTCTTCATATCCACTGTACTCTTGACCGCTACTGGGATGATGAGCTGATGTCAACCCTTGTGCTCAAACGAGTCTTCAAAAATCAATGAAGATTAGCAGAATGCAGTTACTTGCCATAATCCCTAATTTTTGCATAAGTTTCCCCAAGGTGGGGTACTCAACTTATCGGGAAATTCTTTCTGTTTTACGTCTCTAATTTTTGCCTGGATCGCCCTTTCGGGTTTTCAATCCACTGAGACACTCATTTTTGCCTAAGCCGCCCTTTCGGGTTTTCAACTTAGCGAGTTGTTCTTTTATTATTTTTAGGTGAAGTATTTCTTGACTGCATCTACGTTCATCAAACGAGTGAACTCTTCACCATCCATAGTTGTAAGAATCAATGAACCGCCTGAAAAGGCTCTCTTAACAACATACGGGCCTTCATAATTGGGAGTCCATTTTCCTATGGAATCAGGCTTGAATGTCAAAATCTTCTTGAGCACAAGGTCACCTTCTCTAAACACTCGAGGTTTGACCTTCTTATCAAAATCTATCTTCATTCTCTGCTGATATAACTGACCATGACACATGGCAATCAATCTCTTCTCTTCAATCCAATTCAACTGATCAAACCTGGTTTGACACCACTCAACTTCACTCAAATTGGCTTCCATGAGCACACGCAATGAAGGAATCTCAACCTCTACGGGGAGCACTACTTCCATACCATACACGAGAGAGAAAGGGGTTTCCCCTGTTGAAGTGCGGACGGATGTATGATACCCATCTAAAGAAAATGGGAGCATCTTATGTCAATCCTTATATGTGACAACCATCTTCTGGATAATCTTCTTGATGTTCTTATTTGTAGCTTCAACAACCCCATTCATCTTAGGTCTGTAGGGAGAAGAATTATGATGTGCAATCTTGAAGTCTTTATAAAGATCTTCCACCATATTGTTATTAAAGTTCGATCCATTGTCAGTAATGATCTTACTTGGCACACCATAATGGTATATGATCTGATTCTTGATAAACCTCACAATAACTTGCTTGGTTACATTTGCATACGATGTCGCCTCAACCCATTTTGTGAAATAGTCAATTGCCACCAAAATGAAATGATGTCCATTCGAAGCTTTGGACTCAATCGTCCCAATCATATCAATTCCCACATGGAGAAAGGCCATGGGGAAGAGATAACATTCAATAGGGTCAGAGGAACATGAATCTTATCGGCATAAATTTGACACTTGTGGCATTTCTTCACAAATTTGCAACAGTCAAATTCCATTGTCAGCCAATAGTAACCTGCTCGTAACATCTTCTTTGCCATTGCATGTCCATTGGAATGAGTACCAAAGGAACCTTCATGCACTTCAGTCATCAACAAGTATGCTTCGTGTCTATCCACGCATCTGAGCAAAATCATGTCAAAGTTTCTCTTGTACAGTATATCACCATTCAAGTAGAAATTACCGGCTAATCTCCTCAAAGTCTTCTTATCTTTCAAAGATGCCCCTGGCGGGTAAATCTGACTTTGGAGGAAACACTTGATGTCGTAATACCATGGTTTCTCGTCTTTGATCTCTTCAACAGCGAACACATGAGCTGGCCTATCAAGACGCATCATAGATAAATTGGGAACTTCATTCCAATACTTCACTACAATCATTGATGCCAACGTTGCAAGAGCATCTGCCATCCGGTTTTCATCTTGAGGGATATGATGAAACTCAACCTTTGTAAAGAAAGTTGAAATCCTCCTCGCATAATCTCTATATGGTATGAAACCGGGTTGATTTTTCTCCCATTCACCTTTGATCTGATTCACAACCAAATACGAATCACCGAAGACATCCAAATAATTAATTCTGAGATTCATGGCCTCTTCAAGCCCCATAATGCAAGCTTCATATTCTACCATGTTGTTTGTACACTTGAAAGTCAATCTAGCTGTAAATGGTAGATGTGTGCCTTGAGGAGTAATAATCACTGCCCCAATGCCTTTTCCATATTGATTAACAGCTCCATCAAATACCATTCCCCAATGGGAACATGGTTCTGGCCCTTCTTCAAGCAATGGTTCATCATAATCTTTCATTTTTAAGTACAAAATCTCTTCATCAGAAAAATCATATTGCACTGACTGATAATCTTCAATTGGTTGGTGAGCCAAATGGTTAGCCAAGATAATACCTTTGATCGCTTTCTGAGATCGGTATTTGATATCATACTCTGATAACAACATCTGCCAACGAACAATTCTCCCAGTTAAAGCAGGCTTCTCAAATATATACTTGATTGGATCCATTTTGGATATCAACCAAGTGGTATGATTCAACACATACTGACGTAGACGCTTAGCAGGCCAAGCCAATGCGTAACAAGTTTTCTCAAGCATTGAATACCGATTCTCACAGTCCGTGAACTTTATACTGAGGTAGTAAATATAAAATTCTTTCTTCCCAATCTCATCTTGCTGACCAAGAACACAACCCATACTATCCTCGAGCATAGTCAAATACATGATCAACGGTCTTCCTTCAACTGGTGAAGACAAAATAGGATGATCAAGCAGATATTCCTTGATACTTTCGAAAGCTCTCTGGAAGTCTTCGGTCCAATCACAAGACTGATCTTTCCAAAGAAGCTTGAATATAGGCGCACATGTGGCAGTCATGTGGGAAATGAATATGGAAATATAATTCAAGCGTCCGAGAAAACCTCTGACTTGCTTCTCAGTTTTGGGCGCAGGCATCTCTTGTATTGCTTTGACCTTGGCGGGATCAACTTCAATACCCTTCTCGCTGACAATAAAGCCTAACAACTTACCAGAACGAACACCAAAAGTACACTTATTGGGATTCAAGCGGAGTTTATACTTCCTCAAACGCTGGAATAACTTCAACAAATGCTCAACATGTTCCTCTTCATCAATCGATTTAGCAATCTTGTCATATACATATACTTCAATCTCTTTATACATCATATCATGAAAAAGAGTAGTCATTGCTCTCTGGTAAGTTGCACCAACATTCTTTAAACCGAAAGGCATCACTCTATAACAGAATGTTCCCTAGGGTGTAATGAATATGGTCTTTTCCATATCTTCGGGTGCCATCTTGATCTGATTATATCCGGAAAATCCGTCCATAAACGAAAAGACTTTGAAATTAGAAGTATTATCCACTAACATATCAATGTGTGGCAGAGGGAAATCATCAATAAGTCTGCTTCGTGTCTATCCACATATCTGAGCATGACCATATCGAAGTTTTTCTTGTACAACACATCACCATTCAGGTAGAAGTTGCCGTCTAATCTCCTCAAAGTCTTCTTATCTTTCAAAGACACCCCAGGCGGGTAAATCTGACTTTGGAGAAAACACTTGATATCAAAATACCACGGCTTCTCATCTTTGACCTCTTCAATATCAAACACATGAGTTGGCCTATCAAGACGCATCACAGTCAGATTGGCAACTTTATTGCAATACTTCACCACAATCATTGAAGCCAAGATTACAAGAGCATCTGCCATCCGATTTTCATCTCGAGGGATATGATGAAACTCAATTTTTGTAAAGAAATTTGAAATCCTCCTCGCATAGTCTCTATATGGTATTAAATTGGGTTGATTCATCTCCCATTCACCTTTAATCTGATTCACAACCAAAGTTGAATCTCCATAGACGTCTAAATACTTGATTCTGAGATCAATGGCTTCTTCAAACCCCATAATGTAAGCTTCATACTCATCCATATTATTTGTACACTTGAAAGTCAATCTAGCTGTAAACGGAAAATGAGTGCCTTGGGGAGTAATAATCACTTCCCCAATGCCATTACCATATTGATTAATAACTCCATCAAATACGATGCCCCAACGGGAACTAGGTTCTGGCCCTTCTTCAAGCAATGGTTGATCACAATCTTCCATTTTCAAGTAAAATATTTCTTCCTCGGGAAAATCATAATGCACTGACTGATAATCTTCAATTGGTTGGTGAGCCAAATGGTCAGCCAAGACACTACCTTTGATAGCTTTTTTAGATCGGTAATTAATATCATACTCGGATATAGGACATATGTAAATCCTATATGTGTGGGTAGCAGTTACGTGAAAGGTTTAATTTTGATGCCTTGTCGGGAGTGTAGTTTTGTACATTAGAGGGTCAGGCCCAAAGAGAAGGAATACATGTAAACCTAAAATACCTTACCTTGAGAGATACGTTCCAAAAAGAGGGAAGGCAGATAAGCCCTGAAGACCTTACCTTTGTGGACACTGGGTAGTCGTTGTCGAGACATTTGAAACACTGACTAAGCAAGAGGTTCGTCAAGACTTTGTAGGTTGGAATTCGTAGCTCCCATTGTTCTTCATGGCAATGTAGCTAAGCTATCAATCTCTGATGTGTTATATGAGCGGTATGGAACATATAACTCATGGATCAGTCCAGACGTGGGGCACCATGTTGGTGTAAGCCCTAGAGGCCAATACTTTTGGTACTTGTATCGAATTATTTATTAATAATAAAAGGCATTTTCTTTATTATGGTTGATTAATAAAGTCCCTGGAATAGATAGTCCGTTTAATGTATTAAGTGTGACTTAATCATGAGAACACATTAAACATAAGGACACTATTCTTAAAATATCCCTAGTCGAGCTTTAGTGTGAAGTGGGATAACATTAAAGCATTAGGACTATTATGTTTGTAGACTGATGATCACATCTCATGGATCATGGATAAAGAGTTATCAAGTCTTAAACATAGGTATGAATATTAGGAGTAATATTTATACCGGATTGACCCGCTATGAGAATACTATATAGAAAGTTATGCAAAGTGTCATAAGTTATTCTCATGGTGATAATAGTGTATACCACTCTTCGACCTAAAACCACTATGGATCCTAGATGTAGAGTCGAGTGCTTTATTGCTGATCCAACGTTGTCCGTAACTGGATAACCATAAAGACAGTTGATGGGTACTCCATGAATCATGCTGAGGGACACGAGTGTCCTAAATGGAATTTGCTCATCCTGCATAACAGGATAAATGTCTATGGGCCCAATATTGAACTGGACAAGGATGACACGGTCTATACCTTGTGTTCAATATAGACATAAGGGCAAAGGGGTAATTATACACATAATTATTATCATAGGAGGTTTTGTCAGATCACATGACATTTTCGTGACTTGGGTAGCAGTGATGTGTTGCATGATTTAACATAATTGTCAACGTCGCGAAAACCTACAGGGTCACACACAAAGGACGGATTGATGAGAGATAGACTAACTAAGGAACATCGTCAGGTACGGTGCACTTAAGTGGAATACGAAATATGGGAAGGTACCAAATACTTAAGTGATTTTGGGCATATTATAAGATATGGGCCAAAATACACTTAAGTGGGCTTTTTAGCTTGAAGCCCACACAAGTGGTTCTATAAATAGAACCCTTGTCACAAAGACTCAGACTCAAGTGAAGACTTGGAATTTCGTTTCCCTCTCTCTCTCACTCAAAGCCTTCATTCGTACTAGCTAGCACTGAGATTGAAGGAATCCGTTCGTGTGGACTGAGTAGAGACGTTGTCATCGTTCAACGTTCGTGATCGCCACAAGAGGTAACGAGGTGAGATGACATATGTATGCGCTTGAGTGAGTAGTAATGAGTCAAGTTAAGACTGGTAAATTTGATTGATGAGGCTTTGTAGGCCTAGAGATAGGAAATAAGAATTTCAATTATGGAGAAATCGGCCACTGAGTAAATCAGAGTGACGCATCGGAAAAAGTAGGATTTGTAGAAGATTGGTAATTGGTTATGTCACTTGACAGGTCATGGTAGCCGTCCTTTGAGTGTTAGGATAATAGCATGTGAAGGATAGTATATCAAGATAGGATTAATACCTTGTGTGGGGAAAAGATCAGAAATAGAAGAATTCTCAAACAAAGAAGGGTCCAAGAAATCGCGAAAGGATGAGGACTATCATTAAAGAGAAGTTGTAAGCTCAAATTTATCAGAGGCATTGTGAAATTCAAAAAATGGACCTTTGGACTTGGTGAAGGAATCACTTTAGGGCGAATTTGCATGTTAATTGAAATCGGAGGTGCAAGAGGTGTCTCCACCACTTTAATCTGATGAAATTTGCGTATGAATTTCAAATTAAGGGGGAGAATATAATATCCCTAATTATTCCTAACAATGGTTAATGGAATTAAGAGCGATTTGTAGTTATTAATCAAATGGGATCAAATTACACAAATCATAGGGGAAAGATTAGAAAAATGAGTTAAGTTGTAGGGACATTTTGGTCTTTATGCATGAATTCTATATAAATCAAAAGTGAGAAGTAAGACACCAATTATTCTCATTTGCCACCTCTAGAATTACGAATTGGGAGAAACCCTAAAGGGAGAGAGAGAGAGAGAGAGAGAGAGAGAGAGAGAGAGAGAGAGAGAGAGAGAGAGAGAGAGAGAGGAGGAGGAGGAGGAGGAGGAGGAAGAAATATTGATTTAAGTTACATCCTTTATTGGAGAGAGAGAGAGAGGGTGTGTGTGTGTGTGGAAAGAAGAGGATGAAGAAATCTTGATTTAAGTTACATCCTTTCTTGCATTTCGAAAGTGGTGTGGATTCTTGGAGGTGAAGCCATTCGTGAAATGATCAAAGAAGCTTTTCATCATGATCTTATCCTTATCATCATTCCAAGTTTCATATTTCTAAGGTGGGGTTCATAGATAAATGAGATAGCTTCTTTGTATGTGATCGTATGAGTGTTTTGATACATGATGAAAATATGAGCTCATAAACGTTGAATGCGTTCTTTGTTGCATCAATATGTTTGATGAACTTGCCATCCGAATGAATTTGTGTTTGATACATGTATGGATTAGGGCTAGTATTGCAAGAATGATATGTTTTGTGGTTGTGAAAGATCATCTTGAATTTTCCCAAAGAGTGTTGTTTGGCATGTCTATTTGTGAATTAGTTGGATGTATGCTTGGGTTTGATGTAGGATCAAAGCATGAAAAATCAAACTAACGGGAGAGTGTCATGTTTTTGGGCCTGACATGGGCTATATGACCTGACATGTGTCACTATCATATTTTCGTACTAAGGGCTTTCTGAGTCCAACATGGGTCGTACTGCCTCACACGAGTAGCCTGTGTCAGCACCCCTGATTTCCCCCATTTGTCCATTCTTAATTTTTCTTCGGGTGATTAGACGTGTCTCATCTTGTACGATATGAGTGAGTAAGCTAGGCCTAAGATACTTGGTGGATAATGAATCAAAACTCACTCAGTTTTCTTGTGCAATGTATCATACTAGGAATGGGGATAAAAACGTACACGCACTAATACGTGTATGCAAGATCGAGAGCGATCGTATGAGTCGAGAATCTTTGATACACACATGTAATATTATAATGCTTGACATTATGGTCATTGTGCGATTGTGGTTGCTTACCTAAAAGATAATATACGGTAAGTCAGAAAAAACCCTAGGATGAGTATTCGTTCATGAGAAACTTTTGAAAGGTCAGGGTACTAAATCTTACCTAAGTGATAGTTCAGAAAATTGGATATTAAGGAATCTTCTTAGCTAATTACTCTAGGGTAATCGAGACCCAACAATAGGGATGTCGGGAGACTTCCTCAGGCTTTTCCTCAAAAAAATAGGATATTAAGGGTGAAGGAGAATTGCCATCCAAGGCGCAGCGGAATTTAAAATTTTCTCCTTTAATGATCCTTACGAATGGGCATGATCAGTGATAGAATCGTTACCTCTTGTGGCGATCACGAACGTTGAACGATGGCAACGTCTCTACTCAGTCCACACGAACGGATTCCTTCAATCTCAGTGCTAGCTAGTACGAATGAAGGCTTTGAGTGAGAGAGAGAGGGAAACGAAATTCCAAGTCTTCACTTGAGTCTGAGTCTTTGTGACAAGGGTTCTATTTATAGAACCACTTGTGTGGGCTTCAAGCTAAAAAGCCCACTTAAGTGTATTTTGGCCCATATCTTATAATATGCCCAAAATTACTTAAGCGTGTGGTACCTTACCATATTTCGTATTCCACTTAAGTGCACCGTACCTTACGGTGTTCCTTAGTTACTCTATTTCTCATCAATCCGTCCTTTGTGTGTGACCCTGTAGGTTTTCGCGACGTTGGCAATTATATTAAATCACGCATTTAACATAATAAACAGTGAGCGGTATCTAGCAACACATCACTGCTACCCAAGACACGAAAATGTCATGTGATCTGACAAAACCTCCTGTGATAATAATTATGTGTATAATTACCCCTTTGCCCTTATGTCTATATTGAACACAAGGTATAGACCGTGTCATCCTTGTCCAGTTCAATATTGGGCCCATAGACATTTATCCTGTTACGTAGGATGGGAAAATTTCATCTAGGTCACTCATGTCCCTCAGCATGCTTCGTGGCGTACCCATCAACTGTCTTTATGGTTATCCAGTTACGGACAATGTTGGATCATCAATAAAGCACTCGACTCTACATCTAGGATCCATAGTGGTTTCAGGTCGAAGAGTGGTATACACCATTATCACCATGAGAATAACTTATGACACTTTGCATAACTTTCTATATAGTATTCTCATAGCGGGTCAATCCGGTATAAATATTACTCTTAATATTCATACCTATGTTTAAGACTTGATAACTCTTTATCCATGATCCATGAGATGTGATCATCGGTCTACAAACATAATAGTCTTAATGCTTTAATGTTATCCCATTTCACAATAAAGCTCGACTACGGATACTTTAAGAATAGTGTCCTTATATTTATTGTGATCTCATGATTAAGTCATACTTGATACATTAAACGGACTAGTTATTCTAGGGACTTTATTAATCAAACATAATAAAGAAAAAGCCTTTTAATTATTAATAAATAATTCGATACAAGTACCAAAAGTATTGGCCTCTAGGGCTTACACCAACAAAGGGATCTCCTTAGCTAATTCCTTGATGGTATTTAAAACCGAACGGTGTGGATGGTGTAGCACCTCAAATTTGCACCTATCATTGTACATACCATCTCATATTAGGTCATAGCATATCATGATCCATTGCATAGCATTGCATTGTCCCCAGTTGCCTCAAGAGCAAGCAAGTCAAGAATTAGGTCAAACTGATCAGGAGATCAGTCAACCAAGCAAGCAAGTGTGTTTCTCAAGGAGCCAAGGCCCTAGGGTTTGTCCAACAAGTTCACATGTCTTGGAGGTCCATTTGAAGTATTTAAGTCAAGGGTTGGATGTTCAGAAGTCATCAATTCATGCACAGACAGTCAGAAACCCTAGAAAGTCAAAGTTGGTCAACTGTGGTTGATTTTATGGTTTCGATGGATGGAAATGGTTTGAGAGAGCTTATTCATGTCCCAATAGGCCTCATATGGCATGGAAATCAACATCACTGAAGAATTTGAAGCCAATCAGAAAATTTCCAAAAATAGAAACTGGACCTGTAATTTCAACTGCCAAAAATGGAAACTTCTTGTTCCCAAACTTACATCATGATACAAGCTTCAAATGAATTTTTTCCCAACATGAAAGTTGAATATCTTGTTCTCCCATTTTCAAAAAGTCCAAGAACTCCCAAATCCCATGAATGGTTTGCAAGATATGATCATTTCATTTTCACATTTTCATGAATTTCAAATGGCCATATCTCATGATTCCTTTGGCCAAATTTGATGGGGTTTTTTCCTACAAACTCCATTTAATCCCCTCTTTCCAAAAATTCATTCATCATTCACCAAAACCTTGCCAATCAAAATGGCATTTTTTGACTTGTTTCATTAAAATTCAAGTTTGACCAATGGTTGACTTTTTGATTTATCCATTTTCAGCATAATTGGCCATTTGGAAATTGTTTTAATGGTCATTTGAGACTTGCCAAAGCCCAGAATTCGTGCAGCTTGCTACCACACACCACCCTTTTGGCCAAAAGTGCAAAATTAGCAAATTGGTTAAAATGAGCAAAGCTTGGTTAGCACTTGATTAAGCAATGTTAAACAGCAAATATAAAGGAGATTTTCAGTCATTCTCAACCCTAGCTGCAGCCACAAACACAACAGAAAAACTCTTTTCTCTCATTTTGCATTTTTGCTCGATTTGAATTTTCTGCTCAACATCTTCAAAAACCCTCGAGTTCTCTTCATTGTTCCATCATTTGCACAACATTTGGAAGCACTGTGAAGCATCAAATCCCTGCTGGAACAACATTTCAAGTTCTGTTTCTTCATGGACCCTTCAATGGTGAAACGAGATTTGAAGAGTTCCAAGCATCACTGAGCTAGATTTCTGCAAGCATACATCAACATCAACCACCAGCATGATCTGTTTGAGCTTGAAACACACCAAGAACCACTGATTCACAAATTTCTTCATAATAAAGTAAAGTTTCGACCACCTTCTTTCTCTAATCCATGCCATGCTTTAGATAGTTTATACCTTGCTGATTCTAATGAACTATAGATTGCTTGAAATGATTGAATATTGAGTGAAATATCTGGAAATGAAGTTTTGTGTTCAATGATAATTTTGCTCGATGCATGCTGTTCAACGTGTTTCAATGCATTTGGCTTATGGATTTGCGATGTTTATGCCTTGCTGATTCTGTTGGTATGATAGATTCATGTTTCTGGGTGATTTCATTTTCCATGATTCTATGGAGTCTCGCCCTTTGCAGACTACCATTCCATTACATCTATTTGAGCTTTTATCCCATTATTTGCACTCTTATTTGTTTTCAACTCAACAAATGTTTTGCATGTTTTTAATTGATAAAGTATCATTGTTTTCGAAATAAACAAAAAATTTCAAAAAAATTGTTCTTAAACAAAGTGAACATTCACAATGATGGAAGGATACTTAGGAGACCCGCAGTGCTCTCCCGAGAGTGGTATGATTATCAATAGGTAAGACAATTGTTCGTATCTCGAGCATGACTGTATCTTTGTCCTGCAGAACCTCGTATGGTCTCTCCTCAGTGAAGTTGCCCGATGCAGTGTTGATTGAAGTTGTTCATCTTCATGTTCCCGGCAGTACAGATTCTTCCTCCAAATCCCTGTTAGCTCTATTGTAGGGCATCCCCAGTAGAGTGCTGTTTGAGCCCTATCGTGGGGCCTCCTCAGCAAGTTTGCTGTTTCGGACATTATTGTGGGGCAACTCCCCTAGCAGAGCATTTATTGAAGACTTCAACTTTCCTCTCTCCAGCAGAGCAGTCTTCCTCTCTCCCCTAGCATGGGTGTTTTTTCTTTGAAGATTCAGTATTCGGTGGATTGACATTCCAGTAATCCGGCATTCCCTCAGATAGATCCCTCAGTGGAGTTGTTCGCGTAAGGAGCTTTATCATTGCTTTTGTATTTCTCATCAGAGATCTGGTTGCTTCTCGGTATCTCTGATTTTAATCACAAGTTGTTGTGGCGCATACGCCTGTATGTCGAACTCTTTTCTCTGGTTGTGACCGACGATTCCTCCAGAAGCCTCTCGTGGCTCTTCCTCCCCTGCAGGATAAGTGTTCCCTGATATCCCAGTCCCCAGTGGATTTTCTTTGCTCTCTGGTGACTTTGGTTTTCTCTCCGGACGATTGATTCCCGGACCTGCGTGTTGAGCATGTCTGTTTGTCAGCATTCATCATACATTTTAGGTAGAATGCATACATGCATAATCATAGCATTTGGATACTCATGTTGCAGTTGTTGCCGTGTATCCGTTGATGGTTATCTCCTGCTATTTGTTGATATAGAATCTCTCCAGTAGATTTTCCTCTAGCAGATATGGGTGTGTCTGATCTCTCCATGTAGAGCCAACCCCTTAAGCAGAAAGTGTCTATCCTTTCCTGCCATTTCCCCATTGAGATACATCCTCGTGGATGACGGTTGCTTCCGTTCCCTCCCTACACGGGATGGGTTTTCCCTATTGAGTTCTTTCCTCATTAGGATGAGTCTTGTTTCAGTCTGCCTTTTTGGATCGATCCTAAATTGGCTTCCTGTTGGCTGTCTCCTGTACTTCCCTGGGGCATAAATGAATAGTCGCTCACTAACCGGCATTCATTCATCTTATCCTCAACGGAATTTGTGGCCTCTACCTACGAACCGGTAGCTGTAAGTCCTTTCTTTACGGTCTTCTACCCACTACCCGGTAGTTGTAAATCCTTTTTTCTCACTCTGTCCCTCAGCAGAATTTGTTGGCCTCTACCTACAAACCGGTAGTTGTAAGTCCTATCTTTGTGGTTTTCTACCCACTAGCTGGTAGTTGTAAAATCCCACTTTCATCCCCTCGTCGGAGTTAACCCTTTGTGCTCATCCTATGGATGACTGGTTACTTTTCCGTGGTTTTCTGCCTACTAACCGGTAGATGTAATCCCCTCTTTGCAGTTATCAGTATCCGGTTCGTGATATTGACATTCTTTCCCCTCTGGATACTTGCCTTGATCAAGCAGTATTGTCCCCATTGGGTCTTCCCCTGCTTTTGGATATTTGCTCCGAGTTAGCAACTTTATCCTCTTTTGATTGGTCACCTTTTGCATACCTAGTCTGGTACCCAGATGCCTTTCTTTTCGGTCGATTATTCATTTAACAACCTACAACCCGGTTATGGATAATCTTCCATGCGAGGTTGTTATCTACGTTTTGACGGCTATAGATAATATATCTCATGCACTCGTTGGTCAATCTTTCGATTGTTATCTCCAGCAGGGTAAGATTCGTATTCCTCGTGGAATCGAATGTCCATCCTTTAACAAGGTTGCCTTCGCTCTCTTCAGGATGATGTCGGTCGATTATTCATTTAACAACCTACAACCCGGTTATGGATAATCTTCCATGCGAGTGTATTATCTACGTTTTGACGGCTATAGATAATATGTCTCATGTTTTTCTGGTATTCAGACCGAAGGAGTTTCCGACGATCAGGTCGATGTACTCATGGCACTCAGGCCAATTTTCCGGTATTCAGACCGAAGAAGTTTCCGACGATCAGGTCGATGTACTTATGGCATTCAAACCAATTCACGCTTTGGTCGGTCACCCGTTTCATACCTACAACCCGGTATCCATGGTGTTCCTTCCTGTTTGCTCGCTGTCGTGACCTTGATCCCCGAGTGGAGCGGGCTTCACGAAATATTTCTCCAGCAGAGTTCATCCCACCAGTGGATTGGACAGGTTTCAGTAGCAGGTCGATACCTGCATCCCCAGCTGAGTTGATTCTACTTGTGAATTTTGTGGGTCGTCCCCGCGGAGTAACAGTTATTCCCCAAAGCATAGTCTTTTTTTATCTGAGGTTTGTATGAGCCTTATCCCCAGAGAGTTGCCTGTTTCATCTCCCCCAACAGAGTAACAGTTATTTTCCCAAGCGGAATTCTTGTGAATTGAATGGGCTATCCCCAGCAGTTTACCGTTGTTTTCCCCTAGCAGAGTTGCTTTATTACTCCCCAGCAAGTTGCCTTGTCCTCCTCTAGTGGGTTTGTGTTGTTGGTTCCCCAGCAGTTGTCTTGTTGTTCCCCAGCGGAATTATCTTGAAGATTCCTCAGCACAGTCGTCCTGTGTATCTCTCCCCGCAGAGTTCTTATCATATCGCATTGCATATAGTAATCATTGCATCCTCAAAACTGCGTAGCATTTCCATCCCATATGGAGCATTACGCCATAGAAAATTCAAACATATGCATTCATGTGTTCGAAACCACATCAGACGGTATCCCCGGCAGAGGCGGATTGTTTTGTTCAACATCAACACAGCAAGTCAGCTACCGTTGCTTCGACAGCATTCAGAATTGATCATCCCCGCAGAGGTTTATTTCCTCACCCGATGGTGACAGAGGTTTATTTCCTCACCCGATGGTGACAGAAGTTTGTTTCTCTCCAGTGAGACCCCCAGCAAGTGATCAGCCTTGCCTCGACATATCAGATGCTATCCTTGTGATACCAGTAAGTGTCATTTCAGCACCCACGTGTGTCTCATTATTTTTGGTGTCGGTAAACGCCATTGTTTCGATGTCGGTAAACATCGAGTCTCACCCAGTCATCGGTAAATGTCTGGTCGTTTTTTTTGGTGTCGGTAAACGCCATTGCTTCGGTGTCCGTAAACATCAAGTCTTTCCTTCAGTCATCGGTAAATGTCTGATAATCCCCCAGCCAGAAATCCCCAGTAGAGTCATCGGTAAATGTCCTACCTGGTTTTCAGTTGCAAATATTTGTTTGTCTCTCACCAATAAAATTTCATCCCCAGTCATCGGTAAATGTCTGGTCATTCTTTTTGGTGTCGGTAAACATCATCTTTCGATGTCGGTAAACATCGAGTCTCACCCAGTCATCGGTAAATGTCTGGTCATTCTTTTTGGTGTCGGTAAACACCATTGTTTCGGTGTCGGTAAACATCGAGTCCCATCCCAGTCATCGGTAAATGTCTGGTCATTTCTTTGTTCTCTTGTTAATAAATTCAAAATTCCCAGAGGTCGTCGGTAAACGTCTTGTCTGGTATCACCACAAAGATTTTGTTCCTCCCCAAGCGGAGATGCCATCGGTAAATGGCCCAGTTTTCTTCGATATCGGTAAATATCGAATTCCCAATTGCAGCAGCCATCGGTAAATGGCCTTGATATCGGTAAATATCAGGTTTGCTTTGAAGCCACCATCGGTAAATGGTCTTGCTTCCTTCCTACATCAAATTATTTCCCAGCGACCATCGGTAAATGGTCTTGCTGAAGTTGATATCGGTAAATATCAAGTTTTTAACCATCGGTAAATGGTTCTGTTTTTCTCAAGTTGTTTTCCCAGCAGCCATCGGTAAATGGTCTGGCTAAAGTTGATATCAGTAAATATCAAAGTTTTAACCATCGGTAAATGGTTTTGATTTTCAGAATTTGTTTCCCAGCAACCATCGGTAAATGGTCTGGCTGAAGTTGATATCGGTAAATATCAAGTTTTAACCATCGGTAAATGGTTTTGTTTTTCAGAAGTTTGTTTTCTCCAGCCGCCATCGGTAAATGGTCTCGCTGAAGTTGATATCGGTAAATATCAAGTCTCCAGTTTCCAACCATCGGTAAATGGTCTTGTTGTTCTGAAGCTGTCATGCAGTTGTCATCGGTAAATGACGTGGTTCTTCTTGTATTATATCCAGTCGGTGAAAATTTCTACGGTTCTTTGGTATTCAATCCCTGTTTACCCTGAAAGTCTGACAGCCGCTGCTATCATTCGTTCGGGTTCCCAGCTGATTGAATAGGGGCAGCTGTAGCACCTCAAATTTGCACCTATCATTGTACATACCATCTCATATTAGGTCATAGCATATCATGATCCATTGCATAGCATTGCATTGTCCCCAGTTGCCTCAAGAGCAAGCAAGTCAAGAATTAGGTCAAACTGATCAGGAGATCAGTCAACCAAGCAAGCAAGTGTGTTTCTCAAGGAGCCAAGGCCCTAGGGTTTGTCCAACAAGTTCACATGTCTTGGAGGTCCATTTGAAGTATTTAAGTCAAGGGTTGGATGTTCAGAAGTCATCAATTCACGCACAGACAGTCAGAAACCCTAGAAAGTCAAAGTTGGTCAACTATGGTTGATTTTATGGTTTTGATGGATGGAAATGGTTTGAGAGAGCTTATTCATGTCCCAATAGGCCTCATATGGCATGGCAATCAACATCACTGAAGAATTTGAAGCCAATCAGAAAATTTCCAAAAATAGAAACTGGACCTGTAATTTCAACTGCCAAAAATGGAAACTTCTTGATCCCAAACTTACATCATGATACAAGCTTCAAATGAATTTTTGCCCAACATGAAAGTTGAAGATCTTGTTCTCCCATTTTCAAAAAGTCCAAGAACTCCCAAATCCCATGAATGGTTTGCAAGATATGATCATTTCATTTTCACATTTTCATGAACTTCAAATGGCCATATCTCATGATTCCTTTGGCCAAATTTGATGGGGTTTTTTCCTACAAACTCCATTTAATCCCCTCTTTCCAAAAATTCATTCATCATTCACCAAAACCTTGCCAATCAAAATGGCATTTTTTGACTTGTTTCATTAAAATTCAAGTTTGACCAATGGTTGACTTTTTGATTTATCCATTTTCAGCATAATTGGCCATTTGGAAATTGTTTTAATGGTCATTTGAGACTTGCCAAAGCCCAGAATTCGTGCAGCTTGCTACCACACACCACCCTTTTGGCCAAAAGTGCAAAATTAGCAAATTGGTTAAAATGAGCAAAGCTTGGTTAGCACTTGATTAAGCAATGTTAAACAGCAAATATAAAGGAGATTTTCAGTCATTCTCAACCCTAGCTGCAGCCACAAACACAACAGAAAAACTCTTTTCTCTCATTTTGCATTTTTGCTCGATTTGAATTTTCTGCTCAACATCTTCAAAAACCCTCGAGTTCTCTTCATTGTTCCATCATTTGCACAACATTTGGAAGCACTGTGAAGCATCAAATCCTTGCTGGAACAACATTTCAAGTTCTGTTTCTTCATGGACCCTTCAATGGTGAAACGAGATTTGAAGAGTTCCAAGCATCACTGAGCTAGATTTCTGCAAGCATACATCAACATCAACCACCAGCATGATCTGTTTGAGCTTGAAACACACCAAGAACCACTGATTCACAAATTTCTTCATAATCAAGTAAAGTTTCGACCACCTTCTTTCTCTAATCCATGCCATGCTTTAGATAGTTTGTACCTTGCTGATTCTAATGAACTATAGATTGCTTGAAATGATTGAATATTGAGTGAAATATCTGGAAATGAAGTTTTGTGTTCAATGATAATTTTGCTCGATGCATGCTGTTCAACGTGTTTCAATGCATTTGGCTTATGGATTTGCGATGTTTATGCCTTGCTGATTCTGTTGGTATGATAGATTCATGTTTCTGGGTGATTTCATTTTCCATGATTCTTGGAGAAGATGAACACATGCGTGTTACTGTTGTAAACCCTAGAATTTCCAGAAACTGGGTATTTTGCTGCGTGCTACTGTTCCATTGAGGAACCGGCCAATCAAAACATTTCATTGCATTTGCCAAAACGCAGCGTTTGTTTAAGTGACACGCTGAATTACCAAAATGCCATGCAGTCAACTAGTTTGACCTTCCATTCATGTCTTTTGTTCATGTTTATTCCAAATGATCACTCAATTTCCAAAATTCATAGCATCCTCATTTCAACTCCAAATTTCATGCCAATTTTTGCATAATGATCACATGAATGTCTACTTTTTTATCATTTTTTTTCCAGATTTTTTTTGATCAGGGAATTGTGAATGGCCCTAGGGTTTGTGTAAGGTGACCAAAAATGATACATGTTGCCAAAACCATTGTGAAATAATCATGTTGCATCCATTTGATCTGAAATTTTTTGTGGTTATTCTACACTCATTCATGCTTATTTTGGTGTAAACATCTTGATTTTATCATATTTGGATTGAGAGATATAAATTTTTGAAGTAAGGTGTGACAATTTGTGTCACACCATTGTTATGCAAGTTCATGATTTTTGTTGACATACTTCCTGACCCTCAAATAATGTGAAATTTTGCATGAGCCATCTCTTATATGTCTAGTTGATGTGTGATTTTTCCTGGATTTAATTGTGCAATTTCCCATTTGTTTGTGAATTTTCTTCCCTGCCTAGTCAATTGTTGACTTTATGTGACACCTCTTGCCATTTCATTTGGGAAATCCTCATGCCTTATTGTATGATCATGAAATTTCATATGTGCATACTAGACATCTTGAGCTTTTCATTGGTGTTGATCCCATCCATTTCTCATCTGTTTTCATTTTGTTATGTTTTTTTGAAGATGACACATGTTTTGTTGACTTCTTTGTGCTTACTTGAAATTGTGCTGACTTCCTGATTTTAATTGACTATCTTCCCATGATCCAATTGAGCTGAAATTTCATATGCATGCTATGTTATGGATTGTGATTGAGTATGAATTATCTCATAATTTTTGGAATTGATTATGTTTGCTTTTGAGCTTGGTCTTGCTGTTGACCTTTTGTGTGCTTTCATTTGCCATGCCTTGCCTTCTTTGGTCTATAAAATGATAATGATGCATGATATGAGTTTGAATCCAATTGTGCTTGCTTCTTAAATGCTTGAAATTGACTTTGGTTGACTATTTGTTCGCTGTTTTGACTTTCCCTTTTGTTTTTGACCCTAGGCTTGTCCTAGTGGTCTTTTAGACTTATGTTGAGTTCATTGTTTCAGGTTAAGCATCAATGCTTCAAAGATCATACAAATGTGATTGAGTGTGATTACATATCATATGCTAACCTTTGTTTTGTAGGTTTGACTCATGTGTTTGAGTCTTGTGCTTTGCACAATTGATCATCTGTTTTGTCTGTGGATCCCTTCCTTTCTGATTTAAACTGTTGAACTGTTTACTGATTAGTTTGACTTTTTCAGGTACCCTTTAGTTGCTTTATTTGCTTGCTTTGCTATTTAGCAATTTGCTTTTGAGGTATAATTACTCTCTCTTCATGTAGTCTGGAGACCCGGCCCGTTATTTGGCTGGGCAAACTGTCTGAAGTCCTCCTTAAGAGGCCATGCTTGTGTGTGTTTAATTTTGTCCCAAGCAGGAAAAGTCCTTCAAGTAAGGCAATTGGTAGATCAAAGGGATAAGCAACCTATCCCCTACTATTCAGTGAGTCCTCTCCTTGCTCCCATTACATGGTTGTAGCATTGAGATAAAAACCCAAGATCTATCGAGTCAATAATGTGGAAAGAGCTCCATCTTTCTGAGCTCCCACACTTTCTGATAATGCTCTCCCTGATCAGGGATAGAAGCAATGAGGCACACCCCTCATCTCCTTTCATCTGCTTCACCTTAGCCTCTCAATGACAAGGTTAAGAGCAACTCTTTGACCCTATTCCAGTTGGCCTCAGTGCCTAACCCTTGTGTGAGCCCCTTGTGTGCATATAGTGTGTGCTTTCTGTGATTGTGATTGCTTTGCTTCTTAGGCTAGATTAGACTTGCTTCCTGTGCAAGTTAGGTTTAGTTTAGACTAATCTTTGTTTGCTTTCGCCCTCGTTGCGATCCTTTCTCTCGCCCTCGTTGCGATCGAGACTTTTCCTTTCTCTCGCCCTCGTTGCGATCGAGACTTTCCCTTTCTCTTGCCCTAGTTGCAATCGAGACCTTTGTCCCTCCGTAGCCGAACTACGGCAACTCTGATTCTCATGTTCGGATGAGATACGTAGGCACGAGATGCGATTTCTTGTCGAGTTTGACTAACAACTAACACTAATTCTCTTCTCTCGCCCTTGTTGTGATTGAGACCTCCCCTTTCTCTTGCCCTAGTTGCAATCGAGACCCTTGCTTCCTGTGCAAGCCGTGTTTAGGATAGGTTGGCCCTTGTGCCATTTAGCTAGAAACCTTAACTTAGGGACGACTTTGCATGACAACATCTAGGCTCGAGTCGTAGTCTCCCTAGTGTTGTGTCTCCCTCTGTTATCTGGTTAGGCTAGATCCTTTGTCCCTGCGTAGGGGAACTACATCGCCCTGATCTTCACACCAGATGAAGTATGTAGGCAGGAGATTGAGCTGATCTCTCCGGGCGCCTTTTCTTTTCTTTTGTGTGTGCTTGACAGTTATAGGCTCGAGTCCCCGACTCCCTATTAACCTGTTGTGTTGTTGTGTGCTTGGAAGCCGATGTAAGTCCATCGAGTGGCATTTGGATTCCAGTGTGCGTGCGTTTTGGTTCGGATGCTGATGTAAGTCCAGTGATTGGCATTCAGGCTCCACGTTTGCCTCTTTGTGTGCGTTTTGGTCCAGATGCTGACATAAGTCCAGTGATTGGCAGTCGGGCTCCACGTTTGCCTGTGTGTGTCTTGTTTGTTTGTGTGCGTGTCAGCCGAGCTACGAATGCTCTGATTCTTCTCTCGTCCGAGAAGATACGTATGCATAGGATGCGATATCCTAGCGAGCATGTGTCGTTTCCCCAGTCCGAACTACTTCGACTCTGATGTCTATGCCTGATAGACTAAGTAGGCCCAGGATACGATGTCCTGCCGAGTCAGTTTCAGTCAGTTTCTTTTGTCTCTTTCAGCCAGTGTGTGTGTGTGTGTGAGCAGCGTTTTAGCAACCATTTTCCTTTCTATTGTGCGTGGATCCCGTAGAGTACTACGGATGCGTAGGGGTGCTAATACCTTCCCTTCGCATAACCGACTCCCGAACCCATCCTCTTTGGTCGCGAGACCATGTTCTTTCCTAGGTTTACTTCGAGCGTTTCCTTTCCCTCTTTTGGGATAAATAACGCACGGTGGCGGCTCTGTTGTTTCCTTCTTTTCCCGCCGGTTTTTCGCGTAATGCGACAGCTGGCGACTCTGCTGGGGATGTAGAGAAGTTGACCTATGCTGGTCCATCTTCCCTGAGCGAGTCTCTCCTAGCGCTCTCTAGGTTAGGGTTTTGGTTGCTTTGTGCTGTTATTTATTGCATTCATTGTATATATGTGCATTTATTGTTTGCATTTATTGTGTACACTTATGTTTGCATTCATATTCATTATTCATTCTGCCTGGCTGGTTGTCTGTTTCTTTGTGGGGTGGGAGTCAGTTGAGATGAGTTCTATACCCGAACTCGAGTGCTCTCTAGGATAGGAGAATGGCATAGTCTTGTTGACTGGTGTGGAGTATTCCTTAGCCAGTTGACTTGCGAGACCATTCACTTGGTGGAGGTCATGTTGAACTAATAATGTCACACAAGTTATTTGTGGTTAGGCATTATTCTTTCAATCATGTTCCGCAGAAGCCAAGGACCTTAGTTTACCAAACCCATCTTGGCCTATTTTTTTAGGACCGTAGTGCGGAGGTCGTTCAGATGTCAGTTCTGATACGATTGTTACGCGATACTACACTCATAAGAGTTTCTCTTGAGAATATTCTTGGAATACGAGTATTCGTTCCTCCGATAATATTCGAGAGATGGAACGATGATTATGGGAACCTCTGATAGAACATGTCTGGCAGGTTTAAACCCTAGTACACTCCCTTTGGGTGGTTCTTAACCGAGACTCCATGCTCGTGACTCTCAACAAACCCATGATTCGTGGTTGAGTCGTTCAAACATTGTTAATATCAATGGATCCCGGATCAGGGGTAAAACCTAAAATCCACCAAAGCGGCTGGTTGATATTAAGGATGTTTGAGCTGGTTCATGTACCGTTAATATCAATGGAACTTGGGTGTCGATAAGGTGAAAACCTAAATCCACCAAAATGGATGACTGATATTAGGGATACAATGAGCTTTCCCACGACCTTTGTTTGGCGTGCCTTGCTTGATCCTTGAGTGTGATTGTTGCATTCATGCATTCATACATTCATCTGCATTCATATCATCAGAAAAAAAAAAGTTCTCAAGGAACTCAAAGGAGTTTATTTGCAAAAATTTCAAAACATGAAAAAACCGGGAAAAAATTTTCACCTGATATATCTGATGAGATATTCTCATATATGATCAAAATGCTAAATATTTCAAAGTTTGCAAATAAAACCCTCGAGTTCCTTTGAAATAAAAACAAGCATATGCATAAACACTTCATGCATCATTTGCATCAGCGGGTGTTTTGTTCCGGTCTCCCGTCCTGTGGTCTGACCCTGCGATCTTCATTTATTTTGAAGACGCACTTTGCCGGTATTATACCAGAGCCGACTCTGCCAGATTGATGGATCATCCCGAGCAAGAGAATTGTGAACTCAGAGAGATATTTGCCAGACTTTGTACTGTTGATGGATTTATTCCTGGTTAGCCGATCCTGGGCCGGCATTGACTTTTCTTCTGAGGTCTTCAATAAAGAGGGTTGTTCAGAAAGCAGAAGCTGCTGATGCAAAAGATATTGACAGTTGTCATCCCTGGGGGGATCTATCACAATTGGGTCACTGTGGGCGTTCCTACGGTTGTTCATAAGTCTTTGTAATAATCACTTTGTTTAAAAACCCTTCTCCCATGCCAAAAGGAGAAGTGATGACATTGTTGGCAACATTTTGTGCAATGATATTTTCATTCAAATAAATTCATGTTAAACATTTGTTTTTCCATTGTTTTCCCTTTTCGCCTTTTGCATGAAATTGGTGATCACAAAAAACCTTTAAAAACAAGAATAAAAGCAATCTTTTCATCTGCATAACGATTGTCTTGTTTGTTTTTCAAAAAGCTTTTCATATCAAAATCATTATGCAGGTTGTTTCTCAAACCCAGTGAACATAATGATCGGACGTCATCTCCCAATTTTGAATTCCCTGTATTCGAAGCAGAAGAAGATGATGTTGAAGGGATTCCTGACGAGATTTCCCGACTTCTTGAGCAAGAAAAGAAGATCACTCAGCTGCATCTCGAGAATCAGCAGAACAGCCAACTGGGGCATTATCAAAAAAAAAAGAGAAAGAAAAAGAAAGAGAGGGTGCAAAATCAAAAGAAATCAAATCAAAAGAAATCCAAATCAAAAGAAAGAAAAAGAAAGAAAGAAACAAAAAAAAGATAGCACCCTCAAAGTCCCAAGTTGGCTGATGCTGAATTCAATCAAAAAGAAAAGATCAACTGCCATGTGTCATGGTCAGTTATATCAGCAGAGAGTGACGAAAGCACGCGATAAGAAGGTCAAGCCTCGTGTGTTCCGAGGGACCTTGTGCTCAAGAAAGTCTTGCCTTTCGTGCCCAAGTCCAGGGGCAAGTGGACTCCAAGCTATGAATGTCCAGCCTCTTCAGGCAATGTTTTGACACTTACAACAATGAATGGAAGTTCACTCGTCCTGTGAATTCTGATGTAGTCAAGAAATACCTCGCCTAAAAGAAAAAAGCAAAAGCTCGCTAAGTCGAACACCCCAAAGGGCGACTTAGGCAAAAAGGAGCGTCTCGGTGGATTGAAAACCCGAAAGGGCGATCCAGGCAAAAGTTAGAGACATTGAAAAAAGAAATTGCATCCCGCTAGATTGAGCACCTCACACTGGGGCAATCTAGGCAAAAATTAGGGATTTGGCAAGTAACTGCATCTTGACAAGACTGTGCTGTACATCTGTCATCCGTCAGGGATTCTCGATTCGTCGTCGACTGAAGCTCCGAATACTTCGAAAATTCGGAATGGTAGAGGAAAGGTCATTATGTTCAATATAGCCCTCTCCCATATATATCACCGATTTCAAACTTGTACAGATCTATGGAGTCTCGCCCTTTGCAGACTACCATTCCATTACATCTATTTGAGCTTTTATCCCATTATTTGCACTCTTATTTGTTTTCAACTCAACAAATGTTTTGCATGTTTTTAATTGATAAAGTATCATTGTTTTCGAAATAAACAAAAAATTTCAAAAAAATTGTTCTTAAACAAAGTGAACATTCACAATGATGGAAGGATACTTAGGAGACCCGCAGTGCTCTCCCGAGAGTGGTATGATTATCAATAGGTAAGACAATTGTTCGTATCTCGAGCATGACTGTATCTTTGTCCTGCAGAACCTCGTATGGTCTCTCCTCAGTGAAGTTGCCCGATGCAGTGTTGATTGAAGTTGTTCATCTTCATGTTCCCGGCAGTACAGATTCTTCCTCCAAATCCCTGTTAGCTCTATTGTAGGGCATCCCCAGTAGAGTGCTGTTTGAGCCCTATCGTGGGGCCTCCTCAGCAAGTTTGCTGTTTCGGACATTATTGTGGGGCAACTCCCCTAGCAGAGCATTTATTGAAGACTTCAACTTTCCTCTCTCCAGCAGAGCAGTCTTCCTCTCTCCCCTAGCATGGGTGTTTTTTCTTTGAAGATTCAGTATTCGGTGGATTGACATTCCAGTAATCCGGCATTCCCTCAGATAGATCCCTCAGTGGAGTTGTTCGCGTAAGGAGCTTTATCATTGCTTTTGTATTTCTCATCAGAGATCTGGTTGCTTCTCGGTATCTCTGATTTTCATCACAAGTTGTTGTGGCGCATACGCCTGTATGTCGAACTCTTTTCTCTGGTTGTGACCGACGATTCCTCCAGAAGCCTCTCGTGGCTCTTCCTCCCCTGCAGGATAAGTGTTCCCTGATATCCCAGTCCCCAGTGGATTTTCTTTGCTCTCTGGTGACTTTGGTTTTCTCTCTGGACGATTGATTCCCGGACCTGCGTGTTGAGCATGTCTGTTTGTCAGCATTCATCATACATTTTAGGTAGAATGCATACATGCATAATCATAGCATTTGGATACTCATGTTGCAGCTGTTGCCGTGTATCCGTTGATGGTTATCTCCTGCTATTTGTTGATACAGAATCTCTCCAGTAGATTTTCCTCTAGCAGATATGGGTGTGTCTGATCTCTCCATGTAGAGCCAACCCCTTAAGCAGAAAGTGTCTATCCTTTCCTGCCATTTCCCCATTGAGATACATCCTCGTGGATGACGGTTGCTTCCGTTCCCTCCCTACACGGGATGGGTTTTCCCTATTGAGTTCTTTCCTCATTAGGATGAGTCTTGTTTCAGTCTGCCTTTTTGGATCGATCCTAAATTGGCTTCCTGTTGGCTGTCTCCTGTACTTCCCTGGGGCATAAATGAATAGTCGCTCACTAACCGGCATTCATTCATCTTATCCTCAACGGAATTTGTGGCCTCTACCTACGAACCGGTAGCTGTAAGTCCTTTCTTTACGGTCTTCTACCCACTACCCGGTAGTTGTAAATCCTTTTTTCTCACTCTGTCCCTCAGCAGAATTTGTTGGCCTCTACCTACAAACCGGTAGTTGTAAGTCCTATCTTTGTGGTTTTCTACCCACTAGCTGGTAGTTGTAAAATCCCACTTTCATCCCCTCGTCGGAGTTAACCCTTTGTGCTCATCCTATGGATGACTGGTTACTTTTCCGTGGTTTTCTGCCTACTAACCGGTAGATGTAATCCCCTCTTTGCAGTTATCAGTATCCAGTTCGTGATATTGACATTCTTTCCCCTCTGGATACTTGCCTTGATCAAGCAGTATTGTCCCCATTGGGTCTTCCCCTGCTTTTGGATATTTGCTCCGAGTTAGCAACTTTATCCTCTTTTGATTGGTCACCTTTTGCATACCTAGTCTGGTACCCAGATGCCTTTCTTTTCGGTCGATTATTCATTTAACAACCTACAACCCGGTTATGGATAATCTTCCATGCGAGGTTGTTATCTACGTTTTGACGGCTATAGATAATATATCTCATGCACTCGTTGGTCAATCTTTCGATTGTTATCTCCAGCAGGGTAAGATTCGTATTCCTCGTGGAATCGAATGTCCATCCTTTAACAAGGTTGCCTTCGCTCTCTTCAGGATGATGTCGGTCGATTATTCATTTAACAACCTACAACCCGGTTATGGATAATCTTCCATGCGAGTGTATTATCTACGTTTTGACGGCTATAGATAATATGTCTCATGTTTTTCCGGTATTCAGACCGAAGGAGTTTCCGACGATCAGGTCGATGTACTCATGGCACTCAGGCCAATTTTCCGGTATTCAGACCGAAGAAGTTTCCGACGATCAGGTCGATGTACTTATGGCATTCAAACCAATTCACGCTTTGGTCGGTCACCCGTTTCATACCTACAACCCGGTATCCATGGTGTTCCTTCCTGTTTGCTCGCTGTCGTGACCTTGATCCCCGAGTGGAGCGGGTTTCACGAAATATTTCTCCAGCAGAGTTCATCCCACCAGTGGATTGGACAGGTTTCAGTAGCAGGTCGATACCTGCATCCCCAGCTGAGTTGATTCTACTTGTGAATTTTGTGGGTCGTCCCCGCGGAGTAACAGTTATTCCCCAAAGCATAGTCTTTTTTTATCTGAGGTTTGTATGAGCCTTATCCCCAGAGAGTTGCCTGTTTCATCTCCCCCAACAGAGTAACAGTTATTTTCCCAAGCGGAATTCTTGTGAATTGAATGGGCTATCCCCAGCAGTTTACCGTTGTTTTCCCCTAGCAGAGTTGCTTTATTACTCCCCAGCAAGTTGCCTTGTCCTCCTCTAGTGGGTTTGTGTTGTTGGTTCCCCAGCAGTTGTCTTGTTGTTCCCCAGCGGAATTATCTTGAAGATTCCTCAGCACAGTCGTCCTGTGTATCTCTCCCCGCAGAGTTCTTATCATATCGCATTGCATATAGTAATCATTGCATCCTCAAAACTGCGTAGCATTTCCATCCCATATGGAGCATTACGCCATAGAAAATTCAAACATATGCATTCATGTGTTCGAAACCACATCAGACGGTATCCCCGGCAGAGGCGGATTGTTTTGTTCAACATCAACACAGCAAGTCAGCTACCGTTGCTTCGACAGCATTCAGAATTGATCATCCCCGCAGAGGTTTATTTCCTCACCCGATGGTGACAGAGGTTTATTTCCTCACCCGATGGTGACAGAAGTTTGTTTCTCTCCAGTGAGACCCCCAGCAAGTGATCAGCCTTGCCTCGACATATCAGATGCTATCCTTGTGATACCAGTAAGTGTCATTTCAGCACCCACGTGTGTCTCATTATTTTTGGTGTCGGTAAACGCCATTGTTTCGATGTCGGTAAACATCGAGTCTCACCCAGTCATCGGTAAATGTCTGGTCGTTTTTTTTGGTGTCGGTAAACGCCATTGCTTCGGTGTCCGTAAACATCAAGTCTTTCCTTCAGTCATCGGTAAATGTCTGATAATCCCCCAGCCAGAAATCCCCAGTAGAGTCATCGGTAAATGTCCTACCTGGTTTTCAGTTGCAAATATTTGTTTGTCTCTCACCAATAAAATTTCATCCCCAGTCATCGGTAAATGTCTGGTCATTCTTTTGGTGTCGGTAAACATCATCTTTCGATGTCGGTAAACATCGAGTCTCACCCAGTCATCGGTAAATGTCTGGTCATTCTTTTTGGTGTCGGTAAACACCATTGTTTCGGTGTCGGTAAACATCGAGTCCCATCCCAGTCATCGGTAAATGTCTGGTCATTTCTTTGTTCTCTTGTTAATAAATTCAAAATTCCCAGAGGTCGTCGGTAAACGTCTTGTCTGGTATCACCACAAAGATTTTGTTCCTCCCCAAGCGGAGATGCCATCGGTAAATGGCCCAGTTTTCTTCGATATCGGTAAATATCGAATTCCCAATTGCAGCAGCCATCGGTAAATGGCCTTGATATCGGTAAATATCAGGTTTGCTTTGAAGCCACCATCGGTAAATGGTCTTGCTTCCTTCCTACATCAAATTATTTCCCAGCGACCATCGGTAAATGGTCTTGCTGAAGTTGATATCGGTAAATATCAAGTTTTTAACCATCGGTAAATGGTTCTGTTTTTCTCAAGTTGTTTTCCCAGCAGCCATCGGTAAATGGTCTGGCTGAAGTTGATATCAGTAAATATCAAAGTTTTAACCATCGGTAAATGGTTTTGATTTTCAGAATTTGTTTCCCAGCAACCATTGGTAAATGGTCTGGCTGAAGTTGATATCGGTAAATATCAAGTTTTAACCATCGGTAAATGGTTTTGTTTTTCAGAAGTTTGTTTTCTCCAGCCGCCATCGGTAAATGGTCTCGCTGAAGTTGATATCGGTAAATATCAAATCTCCAGTTTCCAACCATCGGTAAATGGTCTTGTTGTTCTGAAGCTGTCATGCAGTTGTCATCGGTAAATGACGTGGTTCTTCTTGTATTATATCCAGTCGGTGCAAATTTCTACGGTTCTTTGGTATTCAATCCCTGTTTACCCTGAAAGTCTGACAGCCGCTGCTATCATTCGTTCGGGTTCCCAGCTGATTGAATAGGGGCAGCTGTAGCACCTCAAATTTGCACCTATCATTGTACATACCATCTCATATTAGGTCATAGCATATCATGATCCATTGCATAGCATTGCATTGTCCCCAGTTGCCTCAAGAGCAAGCAAGTCAAGAATTAGGTCAAACTGATCAGGAGATCAGTCAACCAAGCAAGCAAGTGTGTTTCTCAAGGAGCCAAGGCCCTAGGGTTTGTCCAACAAGTTCACATGTCTTGGAGGTCCATTTGAAGTATTTAAGTCAAGGGTTGGATGTTCAGAAGTCATCAATTCATGCACAGACAGTCAGAAACCCTAGAAAGTCAAAGTTGGTCAACTGTGGTTGATTTTATGGTTTTGATGGATGGAAATGGTTTGAGAGAGCTTATTCATGTCCCAATAGGCCTCATATGGCATGGCAATCAACATCACTGAAGAATTTGAAGCCAATCAGAAAATTTCCAAAAATAGAAACTGGACCTGTAATTTCAACTGCCAAAAATGGAAACTTCTTGATCCCAAACTTACATCATGATACAAGCTTCAAATGAATTTTTGCCCAACATGAAAGTTGAAGATCTTGTTCTCCCATTTTCAAAAAGTCCAAGAACTCCCAAATCCCATGAATGGTTTGCAAGATATGATCATTTCATTTTCACATTTTCATGAACTTCAAATGGCCATATCTCATGATTCCTTTGGCCAAATTTGATGGGGTTTTTTCCTTCAAACTCCATTTAATCCCCTCTTTCCAAAAATTCATTCATCATTCACCAAAACCTTGCCAATCAAAATGGCATTTTTTGACTTGTTTCATTAAAATTCAAGTTTGACCAATGGTTGACTTTTTGATTTATCCATTTTCAGCATAATTGGCCATTTGGAAATTGTTTTAATGGTCATTTGAGACTTGCCAAAGCCCAGAATTCGTGCAGCTTGCTACCACACACCACCCTTTTGGCCAAAAGTGCAAAATTAGCAAATTGGTTAAAATGAGCAAAGCTTGGTTAGCACTTGATTAAGCAATGTTAAACAGCAAATATAAAGGAGATTTTCAGTCATTCTCAACCCTAGCTGCAGCCACAAACACAACAGAAAAACTCTTTTCTCTCATTTTGCATTTTTGCTCGATTTGAATTTTCTGCTCAACATCTTCAAAAACCCTCGAGTTCTCTTCATTGTTCCATCATTTGCACAACATTTGGAAGCACTGTGAAGCATCAAATCCCTGCTGGAACAACATTTCAAGTTCTGTTTCTTCATGGACCCTTCAATGGTGAAACGAGATTTGAAGAGTTCCAAGCATCACTGAGCTAGATTTCTGCAAGCATACATCAACATCAACCACCAGCATGATCTGTTTGAGCTTGAAACACACCAAGAACCACTGATTCACAAATTTCTTCATAATAAAGTAAAGTTTCGACCACCTTCTTTCTCTAATCCATGCCATGCTTTAGATAGTTTGTACCTTGCTGATTCTAATGAACTATAGATTGCTTGAAATGATTGAATATTGAGTGAAATATCTGGAAATGAAGTTTTGTGTTCAATGATAATTTTGCTCGATGCATGCTGTTCAACGTGTTTCAATGCATTTGGCTTATGGATTTGCGATGTTTATGCCTTGCTGATTCTGTTGGTATGATAGATTCATGTTTCTGGGTGATTTCATTTTCCATGATTCTTGGAGAAGATGAACACATGCGTGTTACTGTTGTAAACCCTAGAATTTCCAGAAACTGGGTATTTTGCTGCGTGCTACTGTTCCATTGAGGAACCGGCCAATCAAAACATTTCATTGCATTTGCCAAAACGCAACGTTTTTTTAAGTGACACGCTGAATTACCAAAATGCCATGCAGTCAACTAGTTTGACCTTCCATTCATGTCTTTTGTTCATGTTTATTCCAAATGATCACTCAATTTCCAAAATTCATAGCATCCTCATTTCAACTCCAAATTTCATGCCAATTTTTGCATAATGATCACATGAATGTCTACTTTTTTATCATTTTTTTTCCAGATTTTTTTTGATCAGGGAATTGTGAATGGCCCTAGGGTTTGTGTAAGGTGACCAAAAATGATACATGTTGCCAAAACCATTGTGAAATAATCATGTTGCATCCATTTGATCTGAAATTTTTTGTGGTTATTCTACACTCATTCATGCTTATTTTGGTGTAAAAATCTTGATTTTATCATATGTGGATTGAGAGATATAAATTTTTGAAGTAAGGTGTGACAATTTGTGTCACACCATTGTTATGCAAGTTCATGATTTTTGTTGACATACTTCCTGACCCTCAAATAATGTGAAATTTTGCATGAGCCATCTCTTATATGTCTAGTTGATGTGTGATTTTTCCTGGATTTAATTGTGCAATTTCCCATTTGTTTGTGAATTTTCTTCCCTGCCTAGTCAATTGTTGACTTTATGTGACACCTCTTGCCATTTCATTTGGGAAATCCTCATGCCTTATTGTATGATCATGAAATTTCATATGTGCATACTAGACATCTTGAGCTTTTCATTGGTGTTGATCCCATCCATTTCTCATCTGTTTTCATTTTGTTATGTTTTTTTGAAGATGACACATGTTTTGTTGACTTCTTTGTGCTTACTTGAAATTGTGCTGACTTCCTGATTTTAATTGACTATCTTCCCATGATCCAATTGAGCTGAAATTTCATATGCATGCTATGTTATGGATTGTGATTGAGTATGAATTATCTCATAATTTTTGGAATTGATTATGTTTGCTTTTGAGCTTGGTCTTGCTGTTGACCTTTTGTGTGCTTTCATTTGCCATGCCTTGCCTTCTTTGGTCTATAAAATGATAATGATGCATGATATGAGTTTGAATCCAATTGTGCTTGCTTCTTAAATGCTTGAAATTGACTTTGGTTGACTATTTGTTTGCTGTTTTGACTTTCCCTTTTGTTTTTGACCCTTGGCTTGTCCTAGTGGTCTTTTAGACTTATGTTGAGTTCATTGTTTCAGGTTAAGCATCAATGCTTCAAAGATCATACAAATGTGATTGAGTGTGATTACATATCATATGCTAACCTTTGTTTTGTAGGTTTGACTCATGTGTTTGAGTCTTGTGCTTTGCACAATTGATCATCTGTTTTGTCTGTGGATCCCTTCCTTTCTGATTTAAACTGTTGAACTGTTTACTGATTAGTTTGACTTTTTTAGGTACCCTTTAGTTGCTTTATTTGCTTGCTTTGCTATTTAGCAATTTGCTTTTGAGGTATAATTACTCTCTCTTCATGTAGTCTGGAGACCCGGCCCGTTATTTGGCCGGGCAAACTGTCTGAAGTCCTCCTTAAGAGGCCATGCTTGTGTGTGTTTAATTTTGTCCCAAGCAGGAAAAGTCCTTCAAGTAAGGCAATTGGTAGATCAAAGGGATAAGCAACCTATCCCCTACTATTCAGTGAGTCCTCTCCTTGCTCCCATTACATGGTTGTAGCATTGAGATAAAAACCCAAGATCTATCGAGTCAATAATGTGGAAAGAGCTCCATCTTTCTGAGCTCCCACACTTTCTGATAATGCTCTCCCTGATCAGGGATAGAAGCAATGAGGCACACCCCTCATCTCCTTTCATCTGCTTCACCTTAGCCTCTCAATGACAAGGTTAAGAGCAACTCTTTGACCCTATTCCAGTTGGCCTCAGTGCCTAACCCTTGTGTGAGCCCCTTGTGTGCATATAGTGTGTGCTTTCTGTGATTGTGATTGCTTTGCTTCTTAGGCTAGATTAGACTTGCTTCCTGTGCAAGTTAGGTTTAGTTTAGACTAATCTTTGTTTGCTTTCGCCCTCGTTGCGATCCTTTCTCTCGCCCTCGTTGCGATCGAGACTTTTCCTTTCTCTCGCCCTCGTTGCGATCGAGACTTTTCCTTTCTCTCGCCCTCGTTGCGATCGAGACTTTCCCTTTCTCTTGCCCTAGTTGCAATCGAGACCTTTGTCCCTCCGTAGCCGAACTACGGCAACTCTGATTCTCATGTTCGGATGAGATACGTAGGCACGAGATGCGATTTCTTGTCGAGTTTGACTAACAACTAACACTAATTCTCTTCTCTCGCCCTTGTTGTGATTGAGACCTCCCCTTTCTCTTGCCCTAGTTGCAATCGAGACCCTTGCTTCCTGTGCAAGCCGTGTTTAGGATAGGTTGGCCCTTGTGCCATTTAGCTAGAAACCTTAACTTAGGGACGACTTTGCATGACAACATCTAGGCTCGAGTCGTAGTCTCCCTAGTGTTGTGTCTCCCTCTGTTATCTGGTTAGGCTAGATCCTTTGTCCCTGCGTAGGGGAACTACATCGCCCTGGTCTTCACACCAGATGAAGTATGTAGGCAGGAGATTGAGCTGATCTCTCCGGCGCCTTTTCTTTTCTTTTGTGTGTGCTTGACAGTTATAGGCTCGAGTCCCCGACTCCCTATTAACCTGTTGTGTTGTTGTGTGCTTGGAAGCCGATGTAAGTCCATCGAGTGGCATTTGGATTCCAGTGTGCGTGCGTTTTGGTTCGGATGCTGATGTAAGTCCAGTGATTGGCATTCAGGCTCCACGTTTGCCTCTTTGTGTGCGTTTTGGTCTGGATGCTGACATAAGTCCAGTGATTGGCAGTCGGGCTCCACGTTTGCCTGTGTGTGTCTTGTTTGTTTGTGTGCGTGTCAGCCGAGCTACGAATGCTCTGATTCTTCTCTCGTCCGAGAAGATACGTATGCATAGGATGCGATATCCTAGCGAGCATGTGTCGTTTCCCCAGTCCGAACTACTTCGACTCTGATGTCTATGCCTGATAGACTAAGTAGGCCCAGGATACAATGTCCTGCCGAGTCAGTTTCAGTCAGTTTCTTTTGTCTCTTTCAGCCAGTGTGTGTGTGTGTGTGAGCAGCGTTTTAGCAACCATTTTCCTTTCTATTGTGCGTGGATCCCGTAGAGTACTACGGATGCGTAGGGGTGCTAATACCTTCCCTTCGCATAACCGACTCCCGAACCCATCCTCTTTGGTCGCGAGACCATGTTCTTTCCTAGGTTTACTTCGAGCGTTTCCTTTCCCTCTTTTGGGATAAATAACGCACGGTGGCGGCTCTGTTGTTTCCTTCTTTTCCCGCCGGTTTTTCGCGTAATGCGACAGATGGCAAGAGACTTCCTAGGTCATTTTTCCTTGGAGGTAGTAAGTCCCAAAAGTAGGTTATTAGGGAGCTACCTAGATAATTCCTTGAGGGTGATTGAGACCCAACAATAGGGCTGGCGGGAGATGTGTTTTCCTTTATTTTATTTCCGATATGTATTCTGTTTCCATACCATGTTGTATTATGAGCATATTATGACACATTTTGACAACAATTGTTCCTAGCAACTGTGACACATTTTATTTTGTTTATGTCTATAGTCCATAGAAAATTTCTAGTTCATATTTATATAAGCGTCATGTAACACCCCTTTTTCTACCCCAAAATACTTAACATATAATCAGAGTAAATAAGCACGCATTTAACAAAAGGGCGTCACATCAACGTTTTCAAAACCTAAAAGCTTTCAAAAACCAACAGCTTTCATCATCAAGATACAATACACCTGGTCATTTAAATTAACACACTTCAAATAACATGAGTCATCAAGAATATGCGTTCGCAGCGGAAAATAATGAATACTCATGTATTTCATAAAATGATCCATGTCCCATACCATGATCATCTCTCAATAATCTCTTCAAGATAAAATAAAACCATATTCGGAATATTTGGCACTATGGCCTCTCAACAGCAAATGCAATTAATATGTTCACAAGTAATAACGTAATACATATCCAAATAAGATATGAGTTCAATACTACTAATCTACCCCGTGTTACATGACCAGAACATTGACTCACTACCTAGTCTCCAAACTAAAATACGGAAGCTCTTTGGCTAAATCTCGAATGAGCTACCTTCCACTTACTTCAACAATACTACTTCGGAGTATCTGCACGATGCCCATGTAAAGGCAACATTCAAACAGAAGGGTGAGAATTCAAATCATTATGAAGAAGTATAATAAGGCACAATGATTAAATCAACAATTAACGGAATTCATCACACCTTGTATAACCATGTCAATAATATTAACCAACATTTATTCCACATGTTTCAAACATCCATCAAAACTCAAGGAGTACAATATTAAAATCCAATACTATATTCCCAAATATACACATAATTACAATTATCACATAATCACATGTTTTGCCAAGTTATGTATCCAAACATCACCAAATTCAATTACCATATCTCATACACACCTCACAATCACATCAATGCATACATTCCATTATCACATAACTCTAATGTGACTCAATGCAAGACTTGTGACTCTATGCATGTGGTACCGCAATGCGAACCCAACGTTTCACCGCTTTGCGATTCAATATCTAGAATCCAAGCCTCGCTTTCGATCCGGACAAGATCAAAGCCATTACGTCTATTTCCAATTAAGGATCAACGTTTGCTACGCCTATTTCCATTCAAGGATCAACGTCTATTACCATGTGAACCCACAGTTTCACCGCTTCCACCATGAAGTCGGCCATGCCATGAATGAATGTACAAATACCAACACATATGCAATTAAGATCATCTCTACCATCTTAACATTCCACATATCACCATAATTCAACTCTATGAATTATCCACCAATGGTATATATACACATTCATAACAATATATCATTCACAATATAGGCTAATTATCAAATACGCACACTTAGATTTCATTTCAAAATGAATACAACCTTTAAAATCTCAATTTTTCATTTTTCAACACTGTTAACCGGTTAATGCTTTTAGGTAACCGGTTAACGCGAAACAGAATGAACTTCCTGGCAGATTTTCAACAGTGTTAACCGGTTAACGCTTTTGGGTAACTGGTTAACACAAAACAGAATGGACTTTCTGGGCAGATTTTTAACAAGTAACTGGTTAACGCTTTTGGTTAACCGGTTAACGCAAAACAGAATGCAGAATTTTCTGCGTTTTTCATCGTTGGAGGCCTTTCGGACCTCCGATTTCGATTCCGTAAAAAGCCAAACGCTCAGAAAATTATAACTCATACAATACTCTAAGTATATAAAGTTAATTTGCAATTTTAACACAATTAAATCACCGTAAATCAAGAATACTCATCAAAACCTAACAATTCCAAACAACCATACAAAATTAGGGATTTTAACCTAATTATACTTCTACCCATTGACCCAATCATACTAACCCATAATAATAAGGATTCTCCCCCTTACCTCTTAAATTTTCTGGAACCTTAGCTTCTCTCTTGTTCTTCCCCTCTTCTCCTTACTTTTCCTATTTTCTTTCTCTGTTGCCGTCAAATGATCAAATGAATCCTATTTCCCACTCTCCTCACCTCTTACTATTATAGTATTATATTTGGGCTTAAAGAATAATACTTCTAATTTAATTATTAGGCCCAATAATACCTAGTATTATAATATCTCTATTTTATTCAAATAAATTAAACCAACCCAGTATACACACAAAGTTAATTAATATATTCAATTATATCTCATATCAACTAAATAATTAATTAACACACCAAATTAATTAATATATTCAATTATTATACTACCTAACAACCAATTAATTAATTAACACTCCAAATAAATAAAATAAAATATAATAATAATAATATAAGAAATAATTACTAAAATTGGGTTGTTACACGTCACATGAGAAATATGCCATTAGTATATTAGCAGGTTATACATTAGCATACCATGGATAACAACTCTTACAAGTTGAAATCTACCAGCAATTGATAGAAGTGAGGCTTTCCAAGCATAAATGTAGTTATTATTCTATTAGCTATGAATTATAAGTGACAAGGTTTAGGCTTACCCTTTAAATGGGAACACTAAGTTACAAAAATGGAAGGTAATCAATAGTCAATCCCAAAAGATTAGCAACACAAATGTGTCTTTGAGTAGACATTTAGCGTACATATATTATATGTGGTTCTATGTGTCGTATATGTATAACTGTCAATTGGTTTTGATGATGACAAGTGATGATGACTATCAAGAAAATTTTAACTCCATAAGTCAGAGACATTTTGGATGTTGATGGCTCTCTTCAAGAGTTCTTTTTGACAACTGTCAAATGTGGATTTGATTGCAATTGGCCCGTAATTTTTTATGATGGCATACGACCAAGAATGAGATATCTCAAGCCTCACCAGTCAAATGATTCAAGATCAAGTTTAAGTACCAAGAAAACATTTAATTAAGTAGAGGAACTTGAGGTATTAAAATTATGAAAATTAGAAAGTGTGAAAGCTCTCCCTGTTCTATGTTTAGAAGTTTAGAGTGGCCACTTGTTGTAAAAGGGACAAGAGTAAGTGTTGAGGTTCTAAGACAATCACATACATACAAAATAATTTTCAAACCTCTTATATTTGTATTAAAATTCTAAACCAATCCAAGAAAGTATGGAATAGGTTAACAAGTGTTTCCAATCAATTATGAATCTAACTCACGTCCTAATCGACTAATACTTTGGTCAAATCGATTAAAGCAAAGAGAAACGCCTTCTAATCGATTAGAAAATCCATTAATTGATTAAATGAAATAGTAATATTAGGTTTTCATTTTCTAGATTAGGGCTACCTATTTTTAACATTGTGTTAATCGATTAAAATATCCTTTTAATCGATTAAATTATTTATTTGGCCCATGGATTATTTCCTTTTTTGGGCCAAATCTATTTTTATATAAAAGATACTTCTCCTCATTTAATTTTGTGGATCTATGTGATTGCATGTGTAAAGTTGAGTAGAAGATCCATATGAAGTTTTGAGGACAACAACGATGATTATATATGGTGGCAATAGCTTTCAACCTTGGTGATGGTGATCTAACCAAATAAATATAACATGTCTGATCAAAAGGAGACTAAATATTAAAGTGATTATATGATTATAAGTAATCTAGAAATGAATCTTGAAGCATCATATATAGTATGAAAGCTTTCCAGGTCATGTGTGTATGTCTGTCTGTCTATCTAAGTGACTTGAGTATTGTAAAAGTAAGGAAGTAGTTTAGAAGTACTTAGGAAACTCACACACACACGCATGTAAAATATATTTTCAAATGTTTTTATCTCGCAAACTATTTTATAAGCCAAGCCAAGTGATTAAACATTTGTCCAAACCTTTTTTAATCTCTTTTTGAACTAACCAATCAATTGGAAAACTTTTCTCATCCAGTCAATCAATTGGAGCATTTAAGCCAATTGATTGGAAGAGTTCTAATCGATTAACCAATTGATAAGAAAAACACAATAATATCTTGCAACGACTCTATCTCCACACTTTCCTATTTGGTATTGCTAATCGATTGAAAATGAGTTGACCAATGATTGAAGCCTTGTGCCAATCA
Source organism: Lathyrus oleraceus (assembly GCF_024323335.1). Lineage (NCBI taxonomy): Eukaryota > Viridiplantae > Streptophyta > Magnoliopsida > Fabales > Fabaceae > Lathyrus > Lathyrus oleraceus. The sequence continues at coordinate 211,344,970 of NC_066580.1, forward strand.
ACTGGCTCAGTAATTTGACCCATGGATTATTTCCATTTCTTGTTTTTTCTACTACTATATAAGGGAGACATGCCTTCTTTTCATTACACACCACTTTAAAACGCTTAACATTTCTTTGGAAATTATCTCTTTAATTTCTTTCTCTCTCTCTCTCTCTCTCTCTCTCTCTCTTTCTCTCTCTCTCTCTCTCTCTCTCTCTCTCTCTCTCTCTCTCTCTCTCTCTCTCTATAGAAGATATATTTTTTCAATTGTTATTGCCTTAGTGCTTGTAAATAAAGTTTTACTTGCGAGAAAGAAAGTTTTCTAAGTGACCTTGCTGGTTATTTAAATTCTTTATAATGCAATAATCTTAAGAGATTGAGTTAGGTTTGGGAGATAAACTTGTCATAAAATCTTTGTGGTTGGTTTCATAAGATTTGCTTAAAAAAGCTTTGTTTTGGTTATTGAGATAATCCATATATCTAAATTGTCATTGTTTCGGGATAAAAATGTAAGAAACTTAATATCAGATTGTATTAAGATTTGTGAGCATAATCTTAAAAAGCTAAAAGTTTATAGTCAAACTCTCAAGAAGATCTATTGGGGACATGACTACGCCAAAGTTTGGTCAAACCTGTATAAATCTTTGATGCAATCTCTCCAACTCTGTCATTTGAGTTTCCGTAATTTTCTTTCATTATTTTATTTCCGCTGGAACTTATTCAATCAAAATTACTAATACGATCTTAATCAAGAAAAATATAAAATTAATCATAAATTTTAAATACCATAATTCCCCCACCCACCCATCCACACACCTCTTGTGCTTGAAGTCAATTTTCCAACACATTTTACACCAAATTTCTAAATAGAAACTTCTATAATATTTTATACTTTTTTTCTTTCTGAAATTAATTTTTCACTAGATTTGTCACAATGTCGACAAACTAAAAAGTCCTTCGGCAGATGAAGACTTAAATTTTTCTTTAAATCTACTTGTGAAGATGACGATAAGGAAACTACACTTCATACAAGAAATTGATTGATTTAAATGTTAAACTTAGTAAGAAAAATGATGATCTTGAAAGAAATGTTATAGAATTTCATAGTGATGTTAAAGCCACTGAGAGTGAAAATGAAAGGATCATTGATGAAATGAATATGTTTAGAAGAAAAACTTCGAAATCAAATAGATGTGAAACATATGATTTGTTGGGATATGAAATTGAAAGTTTGAGTAAATTTATTAAATATTGATATGATTTTATCAAATCAAAGAGATTCGTATAATAAAGTTGACTTATGTTATTAACCTAATAATAATGCTAAATCTTTTATAAATATATACCATACAAAGAAGAAAATAGATCACTATTTTTATAAATGTAGTTACAATCTTAAATTTTATTATTTTGCAAAATGCATGAATGAAGATGGTCAAAAGGACACATAAATCTTAAATCCACTTGTGTTAAAGGTTCCAAAAATATTTGGATACCTAATGTAAAAAAAACTAGTTGCAGGAATGTTTTACAACATCAATAAATCAATGTCATATCAAAACAAGTTGTTCAAAGCATATATCCAAAACATCCTCTTAGAAATATGATCTAACATTCATAGAATTATTTGGAAGTGGCTTCTTGGATAAATAATTTTTTTGGAAGGAACCTCGTCAAGAAGAAAATGAAATTTAAGAACCCACACATTAAAAAGTTCTATCAAACAAATCAAGAATGAACAAGCAAGAGTTTAGAAATTGGTCCTTCCAAAGTTCTTTTTAGCATTTATAGCATTCTAAAGGCTCAATGCCTAGTTGCTCTTTGACTCCAAATTTTCATAGGGGAAGTCCTAAAGTCTAAGTCCATTTGTCCATTTCTTTGCATTTGGTCCACAACAATCAAAACAAAACACAAGCACAATAATATATACACAATTATGTGCTCAAGTGAGCAAAAGGAAAATTGCATTAACATAAACATATGCTCAAATGAGCAAAGGGGAAAAGCAAATGAATAATATGTACAAGAATAGTAAATTGCATAAATGTAAAGAGCAAAAAGTAAATGATAATAGTTAATGATTAGTGTTAGTGGTTAGTGTGCCATTAGGCAAATTTAGCGATATGTTAAGCAATTGTAATTGGACTTATGTAGAAGTCACAACTATCTGAGGCCGGTCAATAATAATGTAGGCAACAACACAAGTTAGAAGTCTTGATTAGTGAACCAAGTTCCAACAACTTGTCATGCCAAATAGAAGATGAGAAATGATCTTGTGTTGGTTTAAGTCCTTTGCATGATTCAAGAAGCAATTTATCCTTAATGCAAAGCCATTCTCTTGATCAATTGATCAAGATGATTTAGATTTGAATCAAGGAAGATTAGACCTCCCTAATCAATGCTAACTTATCAACCTTTAACTCATTGATAAAAAAAAGAAAAGAAGAAGAAGAAGAAGGATAGTGGAAATGAAGAAAATAAAGTGCATTAAGTAAAATGGAATGTACCAATCCACAAATGTTGACCAAAGATAGGGAAGATCAAGGTCAAACCATAAAAAACAGAAGCGAGATGAAGATTGGAAGTCAAGAAATAAGAAAAATATTTTTGGCATTTTTAATATTTGAAAATAAACTTGAATTAAAATCTTAAAGAAAGGTCAAACTTCAAATTCACTTCAAATCAACTTTGAAAAGTCCAAGTGAATTATCCCAAGTTCAACAAGGTCAAACAAAGTTTGACAAAAAAATTTAGCATTTTTAAAAGTCAGAAACTATTTTTAATCAATTAAAAATGAAGAAAAATAACCTAATTGAACTAAAATCTCAAATAAATCCCAAATCAATTAATAAATTGATGAGAATATTTTCATAGATCTATCATCATTCAAAGAGGTTGAGAAAATATTTTTTGTATTTTTTGAATATCAAAAACTATTTAAAATGAATTAAAAATAACCAGAAAAGAGAAAATTATAAAAAATAGCAAATGATAAATTAAAAAAATATTAAAAATCATTTTTAGAAACTAGAAATTAAAACAGAAATAATGCAATTGGTCCCATATTTTTTGGACCTATAATAAAAGAGATATAAATTTTTGAAAATGAGATGGAATTAAAAAAATAAAATGGAAAATTCAGAAATTAGAAAAAACCACGTGCGTTGGATGGATCCTCATTAATTGATGTGGAGGATCTAATGGCAATGAGCTGCGCGCATACCATAGTCCAAGGTCAATGAGAAACATAATGAATTAAATAAAGTCTCTGATGGCTATGATATAAACTGGAGGTCAGATCCAAGGGCTCACAATTGATCTGCCAATGAGACGGTGGCGCTGGTGAAGATAAAAAAACACAGAGTTTCAAATGCTAACTAAAATGAACGATCCAGGCACCATTCTAAAGGTGAAGTGATGTATATCACTCCTATGCCACTCACTTCCACTCTAGATTCCTATTAAGAGAGAAATCAGAGGTGGAAGTTTGGTGGTGTTCAACTGAACTTGCTCGATTCGAACAATTAAACACACAATAATGATGCCGCTATAGAGAGGACTTCAGACAACACAATATCAAGGCAAATGGAGCAATGTATAAGGAGATTCGAAGCAAAATTTAGTGGAGCAAAATCTTTGGATTGTAAAGAATTTAGTCACTCTCTTTGGTTCCTTTTGCAAACAGAAAGTTCAATAGATCAAATGATGAAGGTCTAGGAACTTTAGATCTGAAAATTCAACCAAATACAATTGAATTTTAGATCTAAATTTTTGGAGAAAAATGAACTTGTTCCTTTAGGTGTGGCTAGGGATTCAATCTTGCAGCATTTCAGGCGCCTTCAGGTTGGAGAATTGTGAAGGTAAGGCATGGTATTTATAGATGGAGAGAGCTGAATGCATGAGCTAACTCGTGTGCATGGCAAATGGATTTTTCATTGCATGGGCTTGTGTGATCATGTGGAAGGCCCAATGAAGGCTGAAACAACCTGCTGAGTTCATGTGAAATGAAAATGGACGTGTACATCAAGTGTAATCAGCTCATGCATGGCAATTGAATTGAATTTCACAAAATGCACTTAATTCTTCATGTCTTCGAAAATGATACTTCCAAACTCCAAATGCAACCTTATGAGTAATGGTTAGAAAGCTTGTTGCATAAGGAACAAATGATATGTTGATCAAAATTCCAATTGGGCCTTGGAAATTAGTGAAATTTAAGCTTGAAGTGTAGGGTGCAAAACATGCATAAGTGAAGTTTCCAAATTTGGCCAATGTTCAAGCCCTTCTGTCTCAATGATGCAAGCTCCAAATGACAAAATCTTCAACATGAAAGTTGTATATATTTTCAAGACAAACAATTTGGACTTAAATTTTGCATAATTTGGATTTTTTAATGAAGAAGTTATGGGCACTTGAAGTTGGACTTTTTCACATTTCAATGCATTTGGCCCAAAGTGACCTATAATGTTTTGCATTATCACATGTATTTCTTTTGAGATTTTGAACTTTTGCTCAACATAACATTTGAATTAGACACAATAAGCTTTCCAATACATTTGGTCCCACCTTATAATCATGAAAAATGAATGAGTTATGTGCTTGGGAAGTTGACCCAAAATTAGGGTTTCAGTCAAAATGACCTATAATGTCTTGGAATGGATGATGATCTTCCAAGCTCCAAATCAAATTTTGATGAACATGAAAGTTATTCATATTGTCCGTTAGAACATTTTTTCTCTTGGGATCATCTTCATTTTACCAACACATAAAAAGTTAGTTCTCAGGATATTTCAAGATAGTCAGATAAATTGACTGATCAACTTCTCAAGTCCACAACTCATACCTTGATGAAATGATGATTGAGAGCACTCAAATAAGTTCAAATATTCATGGAATGATCACTATATAACTTCCCTTGATTGTATTTGACCATGGTTTGAGGTTGCTTCAAGAGCAAGGCACAGTTGATGATCAGATGAATTAGGGTTGCCTTAGGAAACAAACCTCAAACCCCTTGACTTGTTTTGATCAAAATGATGAATTGAGATACTTGGGAGACATATTTGATGGATGAGAGCTTTTGGAACCATTTCCATGCTTGCTTTCATCTTCTCCTGACCATATAAATGCCCATAAGATCTCCTAAAAACTTTTAGACCTTGTGATTGCTCAAGCTACAAACAAGAAATGTTGGTGACATATCTTGTGCTTTTGGTTAGTAAATAAAATGAGAAAAGTAATGATATACAATTCAAGCATGCTTGGTGATCTCAAACCACTCACAAGAGGTCCTACCCAAAGGCAAAGGGAACCAAGATGCTCATGATCCTTGAGGCTTTGCAAATGCAATGTTATGATGCTGTGAGGGATCTTAGGGCCAAAATTGGGGTCTTACAGGCCTAAAAATTTGAATGAGGTTGTTAGTACTTTTTCTCTTTTTGAAATTTTATGTCAATATGGTTAAGTTTATTTACAATTTTGATTAAGAAAAGATTTGAAAATTCAATGGCATAAGGCCAAAGTTTCTAATCATTAAACAAAGTCTAAGTTTAAAATCATAAGCAAAGAAGTTTTTGAAAAGGGGGAGAGGTTTTGAAATTTAAGAAGTGGGAGGAGATGAAGAGACTACCCTAAGCATAAATTTAAAAGTTAAGAGTTCAAAAGATCTGACCAATGGGATGCAATCCAACAGACAAGAATGTCATATAGAAACCCATTCCCTTTGGACTTTAATCAAGCAATCATCAATAAGCAATGAACAATATCTGACATCATGAAGCTCAAGGCATCAAATAAAGATAGCCACATCCAAGCAAGCAATTCCCATATCTAGCAGTCTTCTTTGTCTTCTCATGTATCAGATGAAATATACCTTGGTCAACTTAGAACAAATCATCAAACACAAGACCAAAATAACAGTTAAGCACAAAGATAGAGTAGCAGATGAATTCTAACAAGATCCAAGGCTTGCAACAGATGAAGGCTTAGTTCACACTAGCTTGGACTCAAAATATTGGCATTGACCAAGTCCTTTTTGCACAGGGGATGTTTCCTAATTCTAAGTCCAAGAGTTCAGATCAAGATCAACAGTCCACCAGATGTTTTTTAGGGTTTTTGTTGTTATTAAGTATTTTAAGGTCCTAAGGCCACAAACAAAATCAAAACACACAAACAAATATATGTACAATCACAAAGTATGGTTCAAGTGAGCAAAGTGAAAATGACATAAACATAAACAAGTTATATAAAATCTAAATGGCAATGAATGATAAATGACTGAAATTTAAGTTGCATAAAATAAATGACTTGAACATAAAACAATATTAACAAGAATTAATCAAATGATAGTTAAGAGTTAGTCAAGTGTTAGTGGTGATTATTTTTGGTTGATTAAGTCATTCTTTGGAGAACACTCGACCATTCATTCACATGTATGAATCCTTAAACCAAGATATCTTCCATGAGAAGGGCTACAACTTGGATAATTTAACAAGTATGCCACTAGCATTCATGAAAGGAAAAAAGGTCAAGTCTCCATACAATTCCATGAAGAATGAGAGACTTACAATCTCACTTACTAAAATGTTATGCCTTGAGGGGCAAATTTAGCTCTATGTTAAGCAATCGTAATTGGACTTATGTAGAAGTCACAACTATCTGAGGTCGGACAATAAAAATTTAGGTGTTAATGCATGTTAGAGATTTGGTATGAAGAACCAAACTCCTAAAACATACCACACACTAAAAGAAAAGGTCAAAAGGGAAGGACCTATCTCAGTCATACTTGTATTGGTCCATCTGACACAAGGTCGTTGATTAACCAAGTAGCCTTTAGACATTAGAGATTTCATTGGTCAAATGAGGAATGAGAGAGAATAGGGATGAAGATGAAGAAAGAGGGGAAGATAGAAACACAAATTGACCAAGGGAGGATTTTCATCAAATCAAAACTATCCATTCATTTTGGGAGATGAAATGTACATTTCATCAATCCCCTAAATTCAATGGTTTTGATCCAACAAAAGTCAAATCAACCTTGACCAAGGCCCAAACAGAAAATCAAACATCACAAGACCATAAAAAATGGCTCAACAATATTTTTGAACATTTAATCAATTAAAAATGAATTAAAATACATTTTAATTTGGTCAAAACCTAAAATCCCTTCAAAACACCAAATAAATGGCCAAAGGATTTATCCTAGGTCAAACAAGGTCAAAGGACCTTAGATAAAAAAATTCACTATTTTTGAAAAGTCAGAAGTATTTTTAAATAATTAAAAATATGCACAATAACATTTAATTCATGAAAAATATCAAAATTAATCCAAAAAATAATTTTAATTCAGAATTTGGAAGACAAAAATATTTAAAGATTTTTGGTGAAAGTCCCGTATTTTTTGAATTAAAAATGAAATTAATATGAATTAAACAAAATAAAAGGACTAAATAAAAATTCAGAAAATAAAAAGAAATTAGAAAAAACAAGGGTCATCAGATCTCCCTAATTAATTGAGGTAGCAGATCTGATGGCCAAGCGCGCGCTTCCATCATGTTCTGCAGTCAACACGTGTACACGCGTCGTAAACAGGAAGGAGGGCCAGGATTAAAACGTTCTAACATGATCAGATGGCTAGGAGGTGTGCCAACACCCTGCCATAGCTAGGGCTCCAATCATCTTCTCCGGTGACCTTCAGTGGACTGGTCCAACTTCATTTCAATGGAAAATGAAAAACAAGGTCACTATTTCAAAGAGAAAATGCTCAGGATCTCGAATATAGCCTCATTTTTCTCCAATTCCAAGTATATAAAAAGATACAGGGATTTGAAGTTTGAGGATCATGAACTGAGTTGCTTCAATTTGACCTCAAAGCAACTCAATCTTGTTGCCTACATTAGTAGGACTTCATCCAACCAAAAATCAAAGAGAATGGTGAATAATTGAGAGAGAATAGAAGAAATGAAGTTTATGAAAATTCACCTTCGTGGGAGCTTGAATCTTGCTTGATCTTGCTTCCAATTGGCCTTGGCTCGACTTCAAAAGCTTGTAGAAGTTGAATTAGATCAAGGAAAGGTTTGGATTCTTGGAGTTTCAACTTCAAAACTGAAGTGAAATTGAAACTTGATTTTCAATTGAAAACCTTCAAGTTTGTCCTCTAATGGTGAGAGTTAGGATTGCAGGTTAAAAGCTTGGGCAAGATGTCCCCAATTCTGAGCAGAATGGGTCTTATTTATAGGCTATGCATTTTATTTTCTCACAGTTCATTCAAAATGCCAAAAATAGAAATTCCCTCTTGCATGGTTGCATGGGCGTGTGATAGGCCCATGAAATGATGTAATTAGGTCTAAATTTCATCATGTGCAATGCTGAAAGTGTGTCATATAATCATGCAATGGAAATTGGAATATGATTATGAGATTCATCCAAATGGAGCCTTGAAGAGAAGCCAGGCGTAAGTTGTCCAATTCTTGGCCAAATGAAGTTATCTTGTAACTTTTGGAAAGGTGAGATCAAGGGGAACAACTTTCATGTTGAATACTTTTCCATTTGAAGCTTGGATCATGATGAAAGTTGAGGTGGAAGTTTGGAAAATAAAATATAAATGAAATTTTTCTAAGTACCAAGCCAAATGTTCACTTCTTCCACCTTGAATAACGTTTGATATGGGGTTCAAATGGAAAAGATTCCTGCATAAAATTTGTATCTATTTCAAACCTATTCAATTTGATCACAAATTTGACCTCATTTGGATTTGGCATGAAGGAGTTAAGCATTTTAGAAGTTGAGGAAAATCTCTTGTTCAATGGTAATGCCCCAAAGTGACCTATAATATTTCCTCTTGGCACATGCATTTGTAAGTTGAATTTGATCTTCTTCAAAGAATCAAATTTGGATAGGACATATTAAATTTGATCATGAAACTTGAATTGCTTCCATATCATAAATATGAGCAAGTAATGGTCCTTGGAAGTTGACCTCCTAACTAGGGTTCAAACAAAATGACTTATAATCTTTCACCATAAAAATGACTTTCCAGGCAAAACTAGCTCCTGACGTCAACATGAAAGTTGTTTTTAATGACATAAAGTATAATGTTTCACTTGGAATCATTTTAATATGACAAACATTGTAGGAGATAGGGTCTAGTGAACCCCAGTTTTGACTAGTTGACTTTCTTTGGTCAACCACCATGAACCATCTTGCAAACTTGAAGCTCTCTTGATCTATTGAACTCATGGAGGATCATATATGTATAAGATGATGTAATATGAAGTATCTCCTGAAGTATTTTACCAAATGATGAAGAAACTTATTGAGGAAGTCACACAAGATACCTAGATGAATTAGGGCTTCCAAGGAAAACAAGCTTCAAACTCTTGATGAATTCTTGATCAAAATGATAAATGGAGATCATGGGGATCCATACATGATGTCTAGAGTCAACTTGAAACATATCTTGAATAGTCTCCTTGCATTTAGGGTCTCAAACCCTAGATATGAGCTTGGTGGAGCATGGGTGGATGCACACACTACCTACAAAATGAAGTAAAACTATACATAGACATATTTTGGCATTTTAGTTAGTAAACAAAGAAAAATAAAGTATGATACAATCAAATGTGCTTGGTGACCTCTCCCAATGCAAGCCCCATAAGTGACTGGTAAGGAGGATGCCAAGGTGTGATCCCAAAGTCAATGCATATGATGAGATAGCATGAGGGATCTTAGGGTCAAAATTGGGGTCTTACAGCTGCCCCTATTTAAGGATATTCTAACTGAGGATGTGAATGTTAAAATATTTGTATCAACTCAGTAGAATGGACTTAAATAACAACATATAGAAACAAAATTTGGTGCCTAAGAGACCTCATGATGCATGCGATATGAATGTTAAAATAATCTTCGTGGGGAATCTATTGTCACAAAGGAAAAGAATCTGGAGAGACTAAAAGTCCACAGAAGCGTAATGCATTTCATAAGGAAAACTCACGAGGGAGATAAGAAGCAGTGCGTAGGCCAGGCTACGTCTTAAAAACTACTGGAGACACAAGGGTAATTTACATGAAAATAAATCAATGGAAGGACTCGGTTGGGGATAAGGGAAAATCTGCAGGGGAAACAGGTAGACAGAACAATGCTGAAATACTTGAATCAAACTCAACTGGGGAAGAATGAACTTTAACATAGAAGTACTAGAAATATATTATCTATTACCGGTTACTGGGTAGGAAGATAATACACTCTGAAAGAGGGACATCCGTTACCGGTTAGGGTAAATATATCAAGGATGACTCGCTGAGGAGAAAGAGGTGTATTCACTACCTGTTACTGGGTAAGAATAGCCCTCTGGGGAAAAAGATCAAATAGGGTTTACAACTACCGGTTACTGGGTAGTAGACCAAAAGGAGAGAATATCCGTCACCATTTAAAGTGAACATATCAAGGATAAACTCAAAGGAAGAATATCTGTCATCGGTTAAGATGAACATATCGAGGATAGACTGTCGGGGAGAAAATAGGAATTATATCTATCAGTTACTGGATAGAATACCAAAGAGAGAATATCCATCACTGGTTAGGATGAACATATTAAGGATAGACTCGGAGCAGAAAGTAGGATTTACAACTACCGATTACTGGGCAGAAGATCGCAAAGAGGAGAAAATCTGTTATCGGTTAAGATGAATCAAGGATTAACTCTCTGGGGAATAAAAGTAGGAATTACAACTACCTTTTTACTGGGTAGAAAACCACAAAGGGAGAATATCCGTCACCGGTTAGGATGAACATATCAAGGATATACTGCATGGTGAAACATGAAAATGAACCCGCTGGGGAAAACAAAGGAAGTAAATTACATTTACCGGGTATTGGGCAAAAGTAAAGTTCTCAAAAATTCAGAAGAGTATTACCAGTTACTAGGTAATAGACTCCCAAGGGACCAAAATATCTATAAAACTAATAACTAGAAAGAAACGTTCAAAAAAATACTTGACCCAATGAGGATATATCTCAAGGGGAGTGGTTCCATCTAGATAATTATCTGAGGAGGAATCTGAAACAATAATCATCCACAAGGGGGTAAATCATTGGGGAAATGAGAAAGGTTAAATTCTTTTTGCTTAAAGGGGCTGACACTCTATAATTGAAAGAGGACATACACGCCAAATGATATCACCGAAGCAAGGGATCAGAATAACGAAATCAAATGCAATAAAAATGCATAATGAAACATCTGATGCTGAGTTTTATGCATGAATATGCATGTATATGATTATGATTATGCTAATAAAACAACACAAAGGATACAAATATCAAAGATTTGAATCATTGCTACAACACTCAACTAATCTCAATAAGATGGAAACACCAACTAGAGAAAATGTTAGGGATGAAAATAAATCATCTAGCTCTAAACAAATCAACCCTGACTGGGAAAGTCATGGAGAACATGCTTCCAACCAAACACGGAAAACTCCACAAGGAGAAGAGGGCATTGCTGAAAGAATCTCAAACGAACACGTCGAGGATAGAGAAAGGATCTGCTGAGGATCCAAATTGTCAACTCTGTGGGGAATTTTAGGCCAACACCATATCAAATGGGAGACAACCTTGCAGAGGATAAGGATAAAAACTGCTCAGAATCCAATACTGTCGGGAACAAGGGATCTTCATGTTAGAAGATAAACTCTATCGGGGAATATATAAGAGGTAACACTCTGCATGGGGATCTAAGCCAATTTCTAAGGATACTACAACCAAGATCATCATATTCCTCAATAATCAATAAATTCTCCTTGGAAATTGCGAAATAAACCAATTCGAAGGAAAAGATAACCGAATATGATAAACTGCTGAAGTTATGCAACACCAATATGCTAATGGAAAACCAAACTGGAGGATATCAATAGGAACACCACAGTTGGGGAACATGGATTTACAAAAGGGATCAATCATCAACTCGACTCCACTGGGGATGTGACCCACCAACTCAGCTGGGGATAACTGACGAACTGTCGGGGAGGAAAATAGTTACCAAACCGACTACTTAGGGAAGACCAACAAGGCTTCGAACTTCGAGACTTACCTATTCTCAGATTTTTGTTGATATTCCTTGTTGAAATCAATTATTCTTAAAGTGATTGTTTTTTATTATTTTAAGAAAAAATAATTTTTTTCATTAATTTATTTCATCATAAAAATCTGATTTTATTTAGCAGAAGTAAATAAGAGTCGAAACAATTGGATAAAAGGCCCAACTTTATTTAATAGAATGGTAGTATGTAAATGGCAAGACTCCATAGATCTTTACAAAGTTGAAAATGGTAATTTACATGGAAAAGGGCTACATTGAATACAATGATCACTACAATCCCTACCAACTTCAATATTCATTGTGCTCTTGTCTTTAGTCGAGAATGATGAATCAGACCCAAACAACTTGCTCAAAGTTGCTTCCATGATTAGGACCAAGGTGGGGTGCTCAATCTACCGTGATAAATTTTTTGTTTTATGTCTCTAACTTTTGCCTGGATCATCCTTTCATGTTTTTAATCCACTAAGACACTCATTTTTGCTTAAGTCGCCCTTTCGGGTTTTTGACTTAACGAGCTATTCTTTTCTTTTTAGGCAAAGTATTTCTTTATTGCATCGGCATTCACAGGATGAGTGAACTCTTCACCATCCATAGTTGTCAGAATCAAAGCACCTCCTGAGAAGGCTCTCTTAACAACATATGGGCCTTCATAATTAGGAGTCCATTTTCCCCTAGCGCCAGGTTTGAACGATAAAATTTTCTTGAGCACGAGGTTACCTTTTCTAAACACATGAGGCGTGGCCTTTTTATCAAATGCTTTCTTCATTCTTTGCTGATATAACTGACCATGACACATGGCAGTCAATCTGTTCTCTTCAATCAAATTCAACTAATCATATATGGTTTGGCACCATTTAGCTTCTGTCAACTTGGCTTCCATTAGCACACGCAGTGACGGGATCTCAACCTCTACTGGGAGCACAACTTCCATAGCATAACCAAGAAAGAAAAAGGTTACCCCTGTTGATGTGCGGACGGATGTATGGTACCCATACAAAGAAAACGGGAGTATTTCATGCCAATCTTTGTATGTCACAACCATCTTCTGAATGATCCTCTTGATGTTCTTATTTGCAGCCTCAACAGCCCCATTCATCTTAGGTTTGTAGGGAGAAGTATTATGATGTGCAATATTGAAGTCTTTGCAAAGAGCTTCCACCATATTATTATTTAAGTTTGATCCATTATCAGTAATGGTCTTACTTGGCACACCATACCGGCATATAATCTAATTCTTGATAAACCTCACAACAACTTGCTTGGTTACGTTTGCATACGAAGTCACTTCAACCCACTTTGTGAAGTAATCAATAGCCACCAGAATGAAACGATGTTCGTTCGAAGCTTTGGGCTCAATCATACCAATCATATCAATTCCCCACATGGAGAAGGGCCATGGAGAGGAAATGACATTCAATAGTGTTGGGGGAACATGAATCTTATCTGCATAAATTTGACACTTGTGGCATTTCTTCATAAACTTACAATAGTCAGATTACATTGTCAGCCAATAGTAACCAGCTCTTAACATCTTATTTTCCATAGCATGTCCATTGGAATGAGTACCAAAGGAACCTTCATGGACTTCAGTCATTAATAGGTCTGCTTCGTGTCTATCCACACATCTGAGCAAAATGATTTCGAGGTTTCTCTTATAAAGCACATCACCATTCAGGTAGAAATTTCCAGCTAATCTTCTCAAAGTCTTCTTATCTTTCAATGATGCACCAGGCGGGTAAATCTGACTTTGGAGGAAACATTTGATATCAAAATACCATGGCTTTTCATCTTTGATTTCTTCAATAGCAAACACATGAGTTGGCCTATCAAGACACATCATAGTCAAATTGGGAACTTCATTCCAAAATTTCACCACAATTATTGAAGCCAATTTTGCAAGAGCATCTGCCATCCAGTTTTCATCTCGAGGGATATGGTGAAACTCAACCTTTGTAAAGAAAGTTGAAATCCTCCTCGCATAATATCTATATGGTATCATACCGGGTTGATTCGTCTCTCATTCACCTTTGATCTGATTCACAACCAAAGTTGAATCTCCATAGACGTCGAGATACTTAATTCTGAGATCAATGCCTCTTTAAGCCCCATAATGTAAGCTTCATACTTAGCCATATTGTTTATACACTTGAAGGTCAATCTAGCTATCAACGGAAAATGAGTGCCTTGAGGAGTAATAATCATTGCCCCAACTCCATTACCATATGAATTAACAGCTCCATCAAATGCCATGCCCAAACGGGAACCAGGTTCTAGCCCTTCTTCAAGCAATGGTTCATCACAATCTTTCATCTTCAAGTACAAGATCTCTTTGTTAGGAAAATCATATTGCACTAGTTGGAAATCTTCAATCGGTTGGTGAGCCAAATGGTCATCCAAGACACTACCCTTGATAGCTTTTTGAGATCGGTATTCAATGTCATACTCAGATAACAACATCTGCCAACGGGAAATCCTCCCAGTTAAAGAAGGCTTCTCAAAAATGTACTTGATTGGATCTATTTTGGATATCAACCAAGTGGTATGATTCAACATATACTGGAACAGACGCTTAGAAGCCCAAGTCAATGCACATCATGTCTTTTCAAGCATAGAATACCGAGTCTCACAATCGGTGAACTTCTTACTGAGGTAGTAAATTGCATACTCTTTCTTTCCAGATTCATCTTACTGACTAAAAACACAACCCATACTATCATCGAGCACAGTCAAATACATGATCAACAGTCTTCCTTCAACAGGCGGAGACGGAATCAGAGGCTCAAGCAAATATTCTTTGATACTGTCAAAGTCTTTCTAGCAATCTTCAGTCCAATCATAAGACTGATCTTTCTGAAGAAGCTTGAATATAGGCGCACATGTGGTAGTCATATGCAATATAAACCTTGAGATATAGTTCAAGCGACTGAGAAAACCTCTTACTTCCTTCTCAGTTTTGGGCACAAGCATCTCTTGTATTGCTTTGACCTTGGCAGGATAAACTTCAATACCCTTCTCACTGACAATAAAGCCCAACAACTTACCAGAACGAACACCAAAAGTACACTTATTGGGATTCAAGCAGAGTTTATACTTCCTCAAACGCTGGAATAGCTTCAACAAATTCTCAACATGTTCTTCTTCATCACTTGATTTACCAA
This sequence comes from Lathyrus oleraceus, assembly GCF_024323335.1. NCBI lineage: Eukaryota > Viridiplantae > Streptophyta > Magnoliopsida > Fabales > Fabaceae > Lathyrus > Lathyrus oleraceus. Next base: position 211,360,206 of record NC_066580.1, read on the forward strand.
TCATATCATCAACATAAACTTCAATCTCTTTATGCATTATATCATGAAAAAGAATGGTCATAGCTCTCTGGTATGTTGCACCAGCATTCTTTAGAAGAAAGGCATCACTCTATAACAGAATTCCCCAGGGCGTAATTAATGTGGTCTTCTCCATATATTCAGGTGCCATCTTGATTTGATTATAACCGGAAAATCCATCCATAAATGAAAAGACTTTGAATTTAGCTGTATTGTCTACCAACATATCAATGTGCGATAGAGGGAAATCATCTTTTGGACTAGCTTTGTTCAAATATCTATAATCAACACACATATGGAATTTTCTATCCTTCTTAGGAACAGGCACAATATTGGAAACCCACTACGGATACTCGGCGATTGCAAGAAAACCATCGTCAATCTGCTTTTACACTTCCTCTTTGATCTTTACTGCCATATCAGGATACGTTCTTCTCAACGTCAACGGCAATCTATGCTCCACAATCTCAGAACCCAACCCAGGCATGTCTTGATAGGACCAAGAAAACACATCTGAATACGCTCGAAGAAGATCAATCAACTCCTTCCTAGCTTCTGGACACAGTTAAGACCCAATATTGACTTTTTTCACATCATCCTCGGAACCCAAGTTGACGGGCTCAATCTTCTCTTCGAATAATTGAATTGCTTTTTCCTCGTGCTCAAGTAAACGAGATAATTCATCATATATTTCTCTATCATCATTCTGTTCCTCAGCTTCAAACATAGGAAAATCAAGGTTTGGAGAGGGAGTAGGATCATTGTATTCAATTGGTTTGAGAACTGTCGCAACCTGAAAAAGGAGATGCGAAACAACAACCGGCGAGAAAGAAATGACAGAAGAGTCGCCACCGTGCGTTATTTATCCCAAAGGAGGGAAAGGAAACGCTCGAAGTAAACCTGGAAAAAAAAGAAAGGAAAAGACAAGGTCTCGCAACCAAATCTTGGGTTCGGGAGTCGATTATGCGAAGGAAAGGTATTAGCACCCCTACACATCTGTAGTACTCTACGGGATCCACTTTTGTTGTTCTTGTCTAAAGGGTGTGGGTTTATCTAATGTACTATTTGCTAAAAGAGGGGGTCAAAAGAAAATGACTCGCACGGATGTCGCATCCACTGCATACGTATCTCATATGAATATGAGAATCAGAGTCTTCGTAGCTCGGCTACCTATGGGTTAAAGAGGAGTGTGCTCGCTAAGACATCGTGTCTTATGCCTACGTATCTCATCTGGAATGAGAATCAGAGCAAGCCGTAGTTCGGCTAACTACGGGTTAAGGGTTGTGTTTTTTAGATGAACAACGTTACTACGCAATCTACCGGATGCTCGACCTTTGGAGACTTACTCGCCTGTAGTAGAAAGAGTTAACGTGTTCTTAGGAGAAGAAAAATCAATGAGTTTGTTTGTGTTTTAGGAATGCTCATGCAAAAAAGGAAGTCCTAGACGAAGGAACAGTGCTACCTTAATCGACATGCAAACGAGAGATTATACGAAGCCTAGCAATCCTACGGGGAGACGATCACACCATACAAAACAAACATGCATAAAGTAAAATGCCACCAAGGGGCTCAAACCTACATGGGTAGGGCTTTAGTCAAGAGGGGTCATATCAACCTCGACAAACAAGCCATGGAATAGGTAATCAAATGGGCTTTTAACCACTGACATTGAACGTCAGGGTGAGCAGATCAAAAGGGTAATGAGGATAAGACCTCATAGCTCTTAACCCTGGATAGGGTGAGCTCATGACAAAAAGTGGGGATTCAGAAAGGTGGAACCCTCTCCACTAACTGACCGGACAAAAGATCTTGGGCTTTGTTCTGAAGCTTCGACACGTAGTGCGATCTTAAAGAACGACACACTGAATAACGGGGGATTGATTACTAATCCCTTTTATCCGTCAATTGCCTCTTCGTGGAGGTCTTTAGCACTGGTGCCTCCTTTTGGAGGTATTTGGGCACAAAAGTAAACAAACAAAAAGAAAACATTGCCTCCTATCGAGGTCTTCCAGCTAAGAAAGCGGTAAAATGCGGGAAAGATAAAGGGATCAAGAGGTGTACCACACGGATAAAGATCCAAAGTAATAACAGCTAAAGAAATAAGAAACCCAGAGATCTCTCGAGTTGGCACCATCAAAGAAAGCAAGTCAATACAGGTAATCGGAATAAATCTCCAAATGGTATCCCACAAATAAAGTGGAATTCCAAACAAGCTATCCTTTCAGGAGTCATGTGAGCCCTCACAAAAAACTAAACAAATAGGTTAGAGTGACAAGATGGGGTGCAATCAAGAGTTGCCCCAAATCAAAATTTAACCACATGAATCATGCCATTAAAATTCACAAAAAAAAGCTCACAAAAAGCAACCAAGTGTAGGAGGCCTAAACCTCTTGTCAAACACATGCATCAAAAGGGTATCAAAGTTCAAAGTCGGGGGGCAAGGATCCACACATCATGGCATGACATACATACTAAAACATGTGCCCACATGCAAAACCTAACGATACCCACTCTTCCAAATTCACCCATAATACCTCATACATTCAGAAATTTCAGGTTGAAAGTATAAAGTAGTGGAAATAGGGCATACCTGATTGGGGAGGATCGATTGAAATTGAATTGCACCGTTGGCTTTGCAGAATAATCTTAGGGTTTATATGAGAGGGAATTGGTTCTTTGCAGATGAGTTCCCTTCAGTCTCTGGAGGTTGCTCTGAATTAGGTAGAATCTCTCTAGGGTTTTGTTCCAAGGAAACTTCAGAGTGTTTTCAGCTTTCACCAATTCTCCCTCTCTCTCTTTCTTTTTCCTTTACTGAAATTTCAGAATTTATAACCTGATTTTCGTGGCTTTGTGGGCTCAAATGAGAGAGGTCCAAGTCCACGATTTTTCTGTTATATTTTATTTATTTATTTATTTATTTATTTATTTATTTATTTTTATTTATTTATTTATTTATTTATTTATTTATTTATTTATTTATTTATTTATTTATTTATATTTTATTTATTTTTTTTCGTTTTTTCGTTTCGTTTTTTTTTTTTTTTTTATTTATTTTTTTATTTTCAAACACGTGGGCTTCGCCTAGCGAGCATGACAGTTCATGAAATTCCTCTGAGCGTAGGTGATTCTGGTGGCTTTTCTTGGGACTCGCTAGGCGACCCATTCTACTCGCCTAGCGAGCATGACAACTCATGAACAAACTTTTTCTCCTTCAAGATTATCGTTTTGACTGATGAATACACCCCATTTGAACATGTTGGAAGTATCTCAAACCATTCCCTTGTGTTGACTGATCACCCAGATAGGACCCACAAAGTGTCTTGGATGATATTCAAGCTTCTTGGATCTAATTCCGATTGACATGATGAAATGCAATATGAAATGTTAAATGACCTAAAAATGAATGCATGAACGAGGGGGGGAAATTTTGAGGTGTTACAGCTGCCCCTATTCAATCAACTGGAGACCCGAAAAAAAGATAGCAGCGGCTTTCGCACTTTCGAGGTATCAAGGGATTGAATACAATAAAAGCCCGAAAATTTGCACTGAAGTGAAGTGAAGTAACAATGCCTGTCAGAATCGGCAAAGAGGTGTTCTTGAAAGAAGAATCCGTCTGGTACGGTGAGAGTCAGTCTGAATACCGAAAAAGAATGTTAACCTGGATACCAAAAAAAAAGGTAACACAGAAATAACCATGACCTGAATGCCGCTCATCAGTTTGAATACTGGAAATGAATTCGATCTGAACATCGGAAGATATGAGATTATTAATATCGGTCTGAACACCGAGAGGTTGGCCTGAATGCCACAAGTTGCGTCGACCTGAATGTCGGAAACTTCTTCGATCTGAACATCATAAAACTGGTCTGAACGCCACTTCGATCTGAATACCAGAAACTGGCCTGAATGCCACTTCGGTCTGAATACCGGAAACTGACCTGAATGCCACAAGTTGCATCGACCTGAATGTCAGAAACTTCTTCGATCTGAACATCGGAAAACTGGCCTGAACGCCACTTCGGTCTGAATACCGGAAACTGGCCTGAATGCCACTTCGGTCTGAATACTGGAAACTGGCCTGAATGCCACAAGTTGCATCGACCTGAATGTCGAAAACTTCTTCGATCTGAACATTGGAAAATTGGCCTGAATGCCACTTTGGTCTGAATACCGGAAAAACTTCATTCCTGTCAGCATCGGCAGAAATAGGGAAAGATAATAGAGGCGGCGCATGGGCCAATGACACTTGCTGGGGATAATAAAGGTAAGTCATGAACAATCTTCAGTCTGAGTATTGGAAACAACTTCTGGCTTATCACTTGGGATACCGAGAATGTTTTATGCTTACATGCGTATGTTTGGATTTTTCAATGGCGTAATGCTCCATGAAAATGGAAATGCCACGGGATTTGGGAGGATGCAATGCAATATGATTCTACATGCAGGGATGCGAAATGCTGGGTAGAATGCCAAGCCGAGGCAAGGGAATCTGCTGGGGAAATGATCACCATCTTCTGGACCCTGGCAAGGCTGTTGGAGATGCACAGCGCAAAGAACTCTGTGGGGAAATGACCCGCCACGCGGTGTTCTAGCAATAACGAAATACCGAGACTCTGACTGGGGAGAGAACGGCACTGAAAACCTGCTGTTGGGGAAAGCGATAGTGGTTCTGGCAACCATAATCTGCGAGAGAGACGACTTAGCAGGGGAAGCAAACACCGATAAGGTACCGAGATTCTGCTTCAAGGAAAGAGACCATGGATCTGGCGTCGAGATCATCGATCTGGCATCGAACCCTGAGGAGCAGCCGATTCTGCTGGGAAGATACAGTCTGGCACTGTCAACTCCGCTGGGGATATATAGTCTAGCACTGTCAACTCTACTGGGGAGCGTATATTCTGAAACAACCGCTTGGGTGAGGTACAGCAGTGAGAGCCTGCTGGGGATCGAAGAATCCAATGCTCTGATCAGCTCTGCAGGGATAAGATACCAAATACCAACTGTTGAAGAAAAACATATGCGATCATCTGCTGGGTGCCTTAAGGAAATGCCCCGAGGGTACCTGTTCTGAATAGACGATTTACAGCAATTTTAAATGTTTATTAAGCATGTACCTGTAAAGCTCTTATGTTTCATGATGCAATGTTTATCAAAATTTGGACGTCATTTTTGAAAACAAAACAGTAAAATGAAAATGAAAACAGAGATATACTGAATAACATGATTTTATTGATTGAATGGCCTCTGAATAGGCATTTACATCAGGAAGCAATCCATGGAAAGAGGTAATGGCACAAAAGATAAAAACAGAAATTAATCTAATGGCAATATGAAATGGATTTCTATTGGGTTCCAATTCTGCTATGACTTGCTCGTCTTCAAGATCCTCCAGATGATCAGCTTTCTGAAAAGAGTGATTGGACTGTTTCCGATCCTTCAAAAGTTTCCAGCCATGGACACGAGATGAGATTCAGAACTACTCAGAACGGAGTCATTCGTTTAATCCCTAACTTTTGCCTGGATCGCCCTTTTCGGGTTTTCAATCCACCGGGATACCCATTTTTGCCTAAGTTGCCTTTTCGGTTTTCAACTTACCGGGTGTACGATCTTTTCATTTTTAATCCCTAATTTTTGCCTGAACCTTTTCATTTTCTTGGTTCGTCGGGATGCCCATTTTTGCCTGGACTATTCTTTTTACTGTCCAGCGGGTCTATTTTATGCGAAGTATTTTTTAACTGCGTCTGAGTTCACAGGGGAAGTGAAGTTTTCACCATCAATAGTTGCAAGCATTAAGGCCCCACCATCAAAAACCTTGGTGACAATATACGGTCCATCATAGTTAGGAGTCCACTTGCCCCTGTGATCTGTCTGAGGAGGAAGGATCCTTTTCAACACCAAATCTCCGACCTCGAAGCATCGAGGACGCACTTTCTGATCAAAGGCTCTTTTCATCCGACTCTGATACAACTGCCCATGACAAATGGCTGACATTCGCTTCTCTTCGATAAGACTCAACTCATTGAACCTTGTCCGAATCCATTCAGCTTCGTCTAACTTGACATCCAACAGGACTCTTAGAGAAGGAATCTCCACTTCAACAGGTAGGACTGCTTCCATATCATTAACAAGGGAGTAAGGGGTTGCCCCGGTCGATGTACGTACTGAAGTACGGTACCCATGCAAGGCGAAGGGTAGCATCTCATGCCAATCTCTGTACGTAACGACCATCTTCTGCACAATCTTCTTTATGTTCTTATTTGCCGCCTTAATAGCACCGTTCATCTTAGGGCGGTAAGGGGAAGAGTTGTGATGCTGAATGTTGAAGTTATGGCACAACTCCTTCATCATTTTGTTGTTGAGATTAGAACCATTATCAGTAATGATTCTTTCGGGAATCCCATAACGACAAATGATTTCTTTCTTGATGAATCGGGCAACCACATGTTTGGTGACATTCGCGAACGATGTTGCTTCTACCCACTTGGTGAAATAGTCGATGGCAACAAGGATGAAGCGATGCCCATTGGAGGCGGTCGGCTCAATATTTCCAATCATATCGATGCCCCACATAGCAAAAGGCCACGGTGAAGACATCACATTCAAAGGATTTGGCGGCCCATGTACCTTATCAGCGTAAATCTGGCATTTATGACACTTCCGAGCATATTTGAAACAATCAGATTCCATGGTCATCCAGTAATATCCCGCTCTCAACAATTTCTTAGCCATTGCATGTCCGCCGGCATGAGTATCGAAGGAGCCTTCATGAACTTCCTGCATTAACATGTCTGCTTCGTGTCTATCCACGCATCTGAGCAAAACCATGTCGAAGTTCCTCTTATACAACACATCGTCTTTGTTCAAGAAGAAACTGCCTGCCAATCTTCTCAAAGTCTTTCTATCATTGTTGGATGCCCCTGCAGGGTACTCTTGATTCTTCAGAAAAAGCTTGATGTCGTGATAACAGGGCTTGTCGTCAACTACCAGTTCAGCAGCAAACACATACGCAGCCCTGTCGAGGCGCATCACATCGATCCTAGGAGCGTGGTTCCACCGAATCATGTTGATCATGGAGGATAGAGTGGCAAGAGCATCTGCCATCTGGTTCTCATCACGAGGTATGTGATACAGCTTTACTATTGTGAATAAAGTCAATAGTCTTCTCGTGTAATCTCTGTAAGGGACCAGATTGGGCTGAAGGGTGTTCCAATCACCATTCACTTGATTGATTACTAGAGTTGAATCTCCGAAGATGTCAAGAGTCTTGATTCTCAAATCAATGGCTTACTTAATACCCAAGATACATGCTTCATACTCAGCTTCATTATTGGTGCACTCAAAAGTCAGACGAGCGGTGAAAGGCATGTGGGCACCTTTCGAAGTAGTAATGACAACGCCAATTCCACTTCCTCTGGCATTGACAGCCCCATCAAACAACAAAGTCCACTTTTCATCTGGATCAGGTCCCTCCTCAACAACTGGCTCTTCACAGTCTTTCATCTTGAGGAATATGATGTCTTCATCTGGAAAATCAAACTTCATCGGCTCATAATCATCAATCGGCTGCTGAGCAAGATAGTCTGACAAAATACTCCCTTTGATGGCTTTCTGGGATGTATACTGGATATCGTACTCTGTCAGTACCATTTGCCAACGAGCAACCCTTCCGGTGAGAGTTGGCTTCTCGAATATGTATTTGACTGGATCCATCTTGGAGGTCAATAAGGTTATGTGAGACAACATGTATTGTCTCAATCGCTTAGCAGCCCATGCAAGTGCACAACACGTCTTTTCAAGCATCGAGTATCTCGACTCGCAATCTGTGAATTTCTTACTCAGGTAGTAGATGGCATGCTCTTTCCTACCTGTCTCATCGTGTTGACCGAGAACACAACCCATGGAATTGTCTAGTACTGTCAAATACATAATCAGCGGTCTCCCTGGGACCGGAGGCATAAGGATAGGAGGATTCTGCAAATCATCATTCCACCTGATAGCCTGATCTTTTCTCAGCAATTTGAATATTGGCTCGCACGTGGCTGTTAGGTGAGAGATAAACCTTGCAATGTAGTTCAACCTCCCTAAGAAACCACAGACTTGTTTCTCTGTTCTTGGCTCAGGCATTTCCTGTATCACTTTCACTTTGGCCGGATCCACCTCAATCCCTTTTTCACTAACAATAAAACCCAGTAATTTTCCAGATCTCACCCCAAAAGTACACTTGTTCGGATTAAGCCTCAGCTTGAATTTTCTCAAACGCTCAAATAATTTCTGCAAATTCACCAAATGTTCTTCTTCCTTCTGATATTTGGCAATCATATCATCAACATAAACCTCGATTTTCGTGATGAAAAAGAGTCACCATCGCTCGTTGATATGTTGCTCCGACATTTTTCAGACCAAACGGCATCACCTTGTAGCAGAAGGTGCCCCATGGGGTCATGAATGTTGTCTTCTCCATGTCTTCTGGTGCCATCTTAATTTGATTATAGCCAGAAAAGCCATCCATGAAGGAGAATACCGAGAACTGAGCTGTGTTATCCACCAAAACGTCGATGTGAGGTAATGGGAAATCATCTTTAGGACTAGCTCTGTTCAGATCCCGGTAGTCAACACACATCCGTACCTTTCCATCCTTCTTAGGTACTGGAACGATGTTTGCAACCCATGGCAGATAATTTGTGACTGCTAGAAACCCTGCATCCAACTGTTTTTGCACTTCTTCCTTTATCTTGACAGCCATCTCTGGTCTTGTTCTTCTGAGCTTCTTCTTGACCGGAGGACAATCTTCTTTGAGAGGCAAACGGTGTACCACAATATTTGTGTCAAGCCTTGGCATGTCCTGATAAGACCAAGCGAAGATGTCAACATATTCTTGCAGCAATTCAATCAACCCCTTCTTCACATTATCTTCCAAAGCAACCCCTATCTTGATCTCTCTCTTGACGTCCTCGGTGCCGAGATTAATCACTTCAGTAGACTCTTGATGCGGTTGAATGACCCTTTCCTCCTGTTTTAATAGCCTGGTAAGTTCTTCAGGGAGTTCACAGTCTTCATCACCCTCTTCTTCAGCTTGAAAGATTGGATTTTCAAAGTCGAAGCGAGCCATAGAAGAACCGTTATCAATAGGATCCGGTGATGTGCATCTGCACGAGTGATGGTATGTGCTTATTAGTGTGAAAAAAGTGAAGACTAAACAAAACATTGCCAAATATTTTTTATTTTATTTTTGAAAACTGCAAAAATTGAAAAACAATGAACAAAATATTTGAATGCAAAAAGACGTCCTTTATTTATGATAAAAAATGCAAGTATCCACATAGATGAGCCCTACAATGAGTTATTACGCCCTGGGCGGAACGTAAGACTTGGATATGCATGAATAAACAAGAAAAATTACTCCTCCGAAAAAGTGACTTGGACAATCTCCTCAGAAGACCAATTGTTGATGACTTCACCTGGGATCCTCGGACGCACCCAGTTATCGATGTCGCAATCGTATCCCCATCTTCATCGTTTACCGCAGAGACCTGGCCATACTGAATGATACCAGCATTGGAGAAAGTAATCGGCCCCTGACGAGTCTGAGGCGTTGAAGTACACACATCTGAAACATTGGAATCAAGTTCAGCAAGTACATCAGAATCAAACGCCATGTTTGGAATATTAGCGACAACATTATCATGGATCACAGAATCAGTAGGAACAACATCTGCGAATTCATCAGTAGCATCTTCAAACACATCTTCCTCAACCCCTTCCACAGATTCTTGGACAGATAAGTCTTCAACCTGGAGGATACCTTTGTCGAGCAAGACCTGGATACCCTGTTGTAGCTTCAAACAACCTCCACTCTGAGTAGCACAATCTAAACAACCCTTCCCACAACCGGGGAAAACATCGGCCTTCAACAAGTATCCCTTGATATCCGACAACGGAGTCTTCATCTTCAACGTATCTTTGACGGATCTGGCTTCCCCTTCCATCATATTAACATTCGCACCACCATGTTGGGGCATGGGATTGTTGACGACATTCGGAGCCGGTGCAAGGTCGATGGCCTTTGAATCTATGAGGTCCTGAACTACGTGCTTAAAAGCTTTGCAGTTCTCAATATTGTGGCCAGGTGCCCCAGAGTGGAAGCTACACCTAGCGTTGGCGTCGTAACCCATCGGAAGTCTACCAACGGGAGGAGCCAGAATGCGTAACTGCACAAGTTGTAGTTGTTGAAGACTAGAAAGTAGCTGAGCGTACGACATTGGAAGAGTGTCGAAATGTCGGTCCATCATCCTTTGCCTCTATTGATAAGCGGGTCTGTTACCCGGTTGTTGTGGTTGGTACTGAGCTGGTTGACGCTGGGGTTGTTGTTGTTGTAGTAGTGCTGCAGCTGGAATGGTCACAGCCGCAACATACGGTTGCTGATGATAGTTCTGAAAGTTATTCCTCCGGTTATCCCTGTTCTGATAAGAAGATATGGCATTTGCATCCCCCTCTCTCCTCTTTTGTCCTTGAATGAACGGTTTCTTCACCCCTGATGAAGATCCACCTCCACTCTGGGTCTTGTATGTCTTCAGGTAATTCTCCACCCTCTCTCCGGTAGAGACTACATCAGCAAAGTTGGAGGCATTGCAACCCACCAGGTGCTCCAAATAAGGTCCGGGCAGAGTGTTCATGAACATCTTAGCCATTTCCTTCTCCAACATAGGAGGTTGAACACGGGAAGCTGTCTCCCTCCAGCGTTGAGTATATTCCCTGAAGCACTCATTGCTTTTAAGAGACAGATTCTGAAGTTGAGTTCTGTCCGGAGCCATGTCTGCATTATACTGATACTGCTTCACGAAAGCCTCAGCCAAATCCCTCCAGTAGCGGATGCGGGCTCTGTCCAGCCTCATATACCATTCCAGGGATGCCCCAGCTAGGCTATCCTGGAAAAAGTACATAAGCAACTTTTCATCGTCAGAGTATGCAACCATTTTACGGAAGTAGGCTTGCACATGGGTCTTTGGGCAAGAGTTGCCACTATATTTGTCAAATATCGGGACCTTGAATTTCGGTGGCACCCTCACACCTGGGACCAATCCCAAGTCAGCAACGTCTACTCCCAGAGGATTCTGTCCTTCCACTGCCTTCAACCTCTCTTCCAGTCTCCGAAACATAGAGTCCATACCATGACTCATTCCAAAGTCTTCCTGAAGCAAGGGGAACTGATCCTCCTGGTCATCATGGACGGGTTGTTGACCAGAGGTGACATGTAGGATCGGGGTAGGCCCCGATCCACTGGGTCCGTTAACCTCTCCAGCTGGAGGATCAGTCAACGTCTCTGGTTGAGTAGTGGCGGGATTCCTCTGCATCATCTGCCTGAGCTGTTGCTGTCCCTGAGCCACCCCTTGAACCACATCCATGAATTGGTTCATGCGGATCTTCATTTCGACGAGCTCTACTTGTAGGCTTTCCATTGCTCTCTGGTGGTTTCTGCGGGTACCGTATCGGAGAATGCCTGAGTCAGCTATCCTGCTAGTGGAACACCAAACAATTGAGAACACTGTGGCAGTACCTGTTATGCAAGACATGTTGATGGATATGCAAATGCAATGACTTATTTATCAATTCCAAAGGGCATTCTACCCCCTTGATTCCAGTCTCATATTTCATAAAATATCCCTTTTAAAAGTACCAATAAACCCCGACTAGAATCAAGAAGAAGATATAAACCCATGGGAATAGATAAACATGTGTTAAATGATATGAATGCAAAATGATGTAATGCAATGATGTGAATGGAAAACGATGTGATGCAATACAGTTACATGGGAATCAGGATTGCTGGATCCGCTTGAATATATGTTGGGTTGCACTGTCTGAAGAGAAACCCACTGAAGAATGTAATACAAGATCAGAACTCTGCTCCAGAAAACCGGGTTAGTTGGAGGTTAAGGTTTCCTGAATTTAGCTCGCCCCTCACTGATAGGTTCTAAGAACAGAAGTTCGTCAACTTCAGCCCTTCAGTCGCGAATAATACGTTTACCACTGAAGGTTTGGCATTATTACAGGATAAAAGACTTCCATTGACTCCCCTCAACAGGACATCCTAATAGCAAGTTCCCAGTCTCGGGGTCCTCGGATTGATCAACGAGAATGCGCCCACCAGAGCTAACATAAACGCGTCTCGGAGGAGAGGCCTCGACTGAGTTCTCGAGAAATGGTCACCAGAGTCGACGATTTCTAGAGGAACATCTGCCGTTATGGAACACCCATAGGACAGAATATATCCAAAAGAAGCATCGTCTGGATGTGGGTCTTCATGAACGACTTAACGTAGCAACACGCCACGCAAGCCTCATGACTATCCACTCTAAAACCTGTGTGTACACTCAAGCCTGGGTAATGGGCTTATCTCTCATAGAACACCCCATCCCAACAAACAAACAAACCAACAGCAGAGCCAACAGATACAACAATGATATGTACACAATGCAATGAAGTAGGTAAATGCTGAAAAATAAATAACTGTACAAAAGAATGAACACCCAATAAACAAACAATCTACAAAAGCTAGGAGGGACTCGCTCAGGGAAACCAGGATCCCCAGCAGAGTCGCCAGCTGTCGCAACCTGAAAAAGGAGATGCGAAAAAACAACCGGCGAGAAAGAAATGACAGAAGAGTCGCCACCGTGCGTTATTTATCCCAAAGGAGGGAAAGGAAACACTCGAAGTAAACCTGGAAAAAAAAGAAAGGAAAAGATAAGGTCTCGCAACCAAATCTTGGGTTCGGGAGTAGATTATGCGAAGGGAAGGTATTAGCACCCCTACGCATCCGTAGTACTCTACGGGATCCACTTTTGTTGTTCTTGTCTAAAGGGTGTGGGTTTATCTAATGTACTATTTTCTAAAAGAGGGGGTCAAAAGAAAATGACTCGCACGGATGTCGCATCCACTGCATACGTATCTCATCTGAATATGAGAATCAGAGTCTTCGTAGCTCGGCTACCTATGGGTTAAAGAGGAGTGTGCTCGCTAAGACATCGCGTCTTATGCCTACGTATCTCATCTGGAATGAGAATCAGAGCAAGCCATAGTTTGGCTAACTACGGGTTAAGGGTTGTGTTTTTTAGATGAACGACGTTACTACGCAATCTACCGGATGCTCGACCTTTGGAGACTTACTCGCATGTAGTAGAAGGAGTTAACGTGTTATTAGGAGAAGAAAAATCAATGAGTTTGTTTGTGTTTTAGGAATGCTCATGCAAAAAAGGAAGTCCTAGACGAAGGAACAATGCTACCTTAATCGACATGCAAACGAGAGACTATACGAAGCCTGGCAATCCTATGGGGAGACGATCACACCATACAAAACAAACATGCATAAAGTAAAATGCCACCAAGGGGCTCAAACCTACATGGGTAGGGCTTTAGTCAAGAAGGGTCATATCAACCTCGACAAACATGCCATGGAATAGGTAATCAAATGGGCTCCTAATCACTGACATTGAACGTCAGGGTGAGCAGATCAAAAGGGTAATGAGGATAAGACCTCATAGCTCTTAACCCTGGACAGGGTGAGCTCATGACAAAAAGTGGGGATTCAGAAAGGTGGAACCCTCTCCACTGACTGACCGGACAAAAGATCTTGGGCTTTTGTTCTGAAGCTTCGACACGTAGTGCGATCTTAAAGAACGACACACTGAATAACGGGGGATTGATTACTAACCCCTTTTATCCGTCAATTGCCTCTTCGTGGAGGTCTTTAGCACTGGTGCCTCCTTTTGGAGGTCTTTGGGCACAAAAGTAAACAAACAAAAGAAAACATTGCCTGCTATCGAGGTCTTCCAGCTAAGAAAGCGGTAAAATGCGGGAAAGATAAAGGGATCAAGAGGTCTACCACACGGATAAATATCTGAAGTAATAACAGCTAAAGAAATAAGAAACCCAGAGATCTCTCGAGCTGGCACCATCAAAGAAAGCAAGTCAATACAGGTAATCGGAATGAATCTCCAAATGGTATCCCACAAATAAAGTGGAATTCCAAGCAAGCTATCCTTTCAGGAGTCATGTGAGCCCTCACAAAAAACTCAACAAACATGTTAGAGTGACAAGATGGGGTGCAATCAAGAGTTGCCCCAAATCAAAATGTAACCACATGAATCATGCCATTAAAATTCACAAAAAAAAAGCTCACAAAAAGAAACCAAGTGTAGGAGGCCTAAACCTCTTGTCAAACACATGCATCAAAAGGGTATCAAAATTCAAAGTCGGGGGGCAAGGATCCACACATCATGGCATGACATACATACTAAAACATGTGCCCACATGCAAAACCTAACGATACCCACTCTTCCAAATTCACCCATAATACCTCATACATTCAGAAATTTCAGGTTGAAAGTATAAAGTAGTGGAAATAGGGCATACCTGATTGGGGAGGATCGATTGAAATTGAATTGCACCGTTGGCTTTGCAGAATAATCTTAGGGTTTATATGAGAGGGAATTGGTTCTTTGCAGATGAGTTCCCTTCAGTCTCTGGAGGTTGCTCTGAATTAGTTAGAATCTCTCTAGGGTTTTGTTCCAAGGAAACTTCAGAGTGTTTTCAGCTTTCACCAATTCTCCCTCTCTTTCTTTTTCCTTTACTGAAATTTCAGAATTTATAACCTGATTTTCGTGGCTTTGTGGGCTCAAATGAGAGAGGTCCAAGTCCAAGATTTTTCTGTTATATTTTATTTATTTATTTATTTATTTATTTATTTTTATTTATTTTCAAAACGCGTGGGCTTCGCCTAGCGAGCATGACAGTTCAAGAAATTCCTCTGAGCGTAGGTGATTCTGGTGGCTTTTCTTGGGACTCGCTAGGCGACCCATTCTGCTCGCCTAACGAGCATGACAGCTCATGAACAAACTTTTGCTCCTTCAAGATTAATGTTTTGACTGATGAATAGACCCCATTTGAACATGTTGGAAGTATCTCAAGCCATCCCTTGTGTTGACTGATCACCCAGATAGGACCCACAAAGTGTCTTGGATGATATTCAAGCTTCTTGGATCTAATTCCGATTGACATGATGAAATGTAATATGAAATGTTAAATGACCTAAAAATGAATGCATGAATGAGGGGGGCAAATTTTGAGGTATTACAAGAACCAACCTGCATAATGATTTGATATCTTAATTTTAGAGAATTGGAGTGCGACCAAATATTATGCAAATGGAAGATTATTATTTATTTATGTTTTTTGTGATTACCATTTTCAGGAAAGAAAAAAGTAAAAATAAAACATCATAGATGTGGATGAACAAAATTGTATTTTATTGATGATAATCAGGAAAATGCCCGACAATGTTACTTCTCCCTTAGGCATAGGAGAAGGATTTTTCTTAAAATAATTGAAAGCAAATTACTTAGAACAATGAATGACAACGGGAACATCAACAACAATCCAATTGTTGCAAGCATGGCCGCGTGTTACAAAGTTGGCATAAGCTTCGTCTTCATCACCACTGTCTTTAATAATGGCATCTGAGTGTTGATCATTCCCATGAATGAACCTTCCACTACGGAAAATTGGTTGCACAACCTCAATTCTGGGGCTGAATGACCCTAGTTGAAAACCCAATCCGACTATATTCTTATTCTCAGTAATTTCCACCATACGACCCCATTTGTCAATGCTGCTAGTCTCAATAGCCTCTCGTTCATCTTTCAAAGAAGACATGGGGGCCCAGTTTTCTTCATTTCATCAACAATGTACAAGGCTTAGAAAAACGTCCCAACCTCCTCCTTAGCATCTACGTATGTGAAAGATGACAGATGGCTCACCAACAATGTCTTCTCTCCACCAACAACGACAAGCTTGCCATTCTTCACTAATTTCAGCTTTTGGTGTAGAGTAGACGTTACTGCTCCAGCTTCATGAATCCATGGCCTTCCCAACAAGCAACTGTAGGTCGGGTGGATATCTATTGGTAAGTAATTTAGAAATCACTCGTGCATATCTTCACTGGAAGGCCCACTTCACCAATGACTGTTTTATGAGAACCGTCGAACACCTTGACAATTACGCCGTTGTATCTCATCGGGGCACCTTGGTAAGAGAGTCTTAACAAAGTTGATTTTGGAAGCACATTCAAAGATGACCCTGTATCAACTAACACATTGGATAGAGCGTCCTCTTTACAATTCATTGAGATGTGCAATGCCAAATTGTAATTCTTGCCTTCCTTAGGAAGCTCTTCATCACAAAAGCTCAGATTATTACAAGAAGTAATGTTGGAAACTATATGGTCAAACTGATCCACGGTCACATCATGCTCAACATAAGCCTGCTCTAGCACTTTCTCCAATGCCTCCTTATGTGCTTCAGAATTCATCAGCAGTGATAGCACGGAGATCTTTGACGGAGTCTGGAGCAGCTGCTCTACCACATTGAGTTCACTTCTTTTAATCAGCTTTAAAACTTCATCATCATCATTAGCCTTCAGTTTGATGGATTCACCAAACTGACACATTGAAGCACTAACCGGATTCACTACTAGAATCTATGCCTTCTTACTTGCGGAAACATCTTCTATTTCTTCTGAAAAAACTAGACCGAACACACAACCGTTATGGATCACCTTTGTTATATCTGCAATATTCACCAATGAGTCTGCAACTGGTAGAGGAACCTGTTGACCATTTTAAATCATAATGGCATTGTATTGATATGGCACAGCTTTATCGGATGCATACAGAATAGGTCCCGCTAACCGTATAACCAACAGCAATACCGATCTACTGACATTGTTGTTGTTGCTACTATCAAACTGGATAACTACCTGCTCAGGGGTCTTGAATACATGCACAATCATATTCACATCATCTATATCCCTCGACTGTTGAATATGGATTACATTCTCATCCATCAAGTTCTGGATATCTCTCTTGACAATCATACACCCATTGGGGTTCACGCTACAGATTGTACAACCATTATGGTCATGTTCACAGTCACTGATCAAACATAAGGTTCTATGCATTTCCACCAACGACCTACGCATACGTCGCACATCGATTACTCAGAAATTCCCTGGATAGTCGTCCACCATGTTGACAGAAGCATTACCATGAGCAGGCAACGAATTAGCTTTCACATTCGGTGCTTTGTCCTCAAAGGACACCATACCACTCTTCACAAGCTTTTGAACTTCATATTTCAATGGATAGTAGTTCTCTATGTCATGTCCAGGGTCTCCTTGGTGAAAGGCACAGTGAAGTTCAGGTTTGAACCCCCATGGTAATGGCTCGGGAATTTGCGGAGGATTTCTTGGTTGGATGAGGTTCTTAAGAACCAATGATGGATACAATTCTTCATATGTCCTAGGAATATGGTCAAAAGAGACCTTCTTCCTTTCAAAGTTTTATTTATGATGATTATTATTGTTGTTGTTATTGTTGTTGGTTCTTTGTTGTGGTTGTTGTTGAATTGGAACTGGTTGATTAGAATTGTGGGGAAATATCGGAATTACTAATGAAACTTGGGGTTGATGTTGATGAGGTTTGGAACTCTTTCTGACATGAGGCCTCATCTGTATCCCTACTAATACTGAATTAGTTTCTACCTCCTTCCTCTTGGAGAAACTCCCACCATACTTCTTGTTGGATGATGCTTCTTCTTTAGACAAACGTCATTCACGGACTCCTTCTTCTAGCCTTATCCCCATATTTACCATTTCTATAAAATCATTGGGGGCACTCGCAATCATACGCTCGTAATAAAACTAACTCATCATCTTCAAGAAGATCTTCGTTATTTCTTTCTCTTCCAAAGATGGACTAATCTGGGCAGCCAACTCTCTCCATCTCTAGGCATACTCTTTGAATGTCTCCTTATCATTCTGAGAGATAGACCTCAACTGGTCTCTATCAGGCACCATATCCATATTGTACCTGTACTGCTTGAAAAGGCCTCGCCTAAGTCGTTGAAAGTACGGACGCTTGAACTGTCCAAACCCATATACCATCTTAAAGCAGCTTCAGTCAAGCTGTCTTGGAAATAGTTAATCAGCAACTGATCATTATCAACCTGAGTAGACATTTTTCTAGCGTACATCACAAGATGTCTTAGCGGGAAAGTGTTCCCTTTATACTTTTCAAAGTCTGGGACCTTGAACTTCATCGGGATCTTAACATTGGGGACCAGGCAGAGTTCAGCATCACTCTTCCCAAACAAATATTTTCCTCTCAGAGTCTTCAACTCTTTTCGCAGCTCGAGGAATTGATCTTTCATCTCATCCATCTTCTCATATACATCTGGGCCCTCAGACGACTCAAAATGGTAGATAGTGTCTTCAACACGAGGAAGAGTATGAACAATCGGAGGTGGCACTACATGATTCAGCTAGATATCGATAGAGAGATAAAGGTGGGCGCATACCCTACTGGCATAAAGTTTGATGGAATTCCCCAAGGGAATCTAGAAGGAATACAGGGAATAGATTGACTGGCAGCAACAGGAACAGTTGAGGTAGCCACCTCAAAAATAACAGTCTTATGGGGAGGAGTTGCAGGAGTTGGTGATGACTGGTTCTGTGCAGCAATGACAGATTCCATCAACGTCGTTAATCTGGAAATCTCATCCTTCGGCTCTCGGTTCTCTTTCTCTAGATCCTTCATTATCCTTAATTAATTAGCACGAGTGTTATAACGGTGAGTCAGCTTGGCTGATTCACAAGAGAAGAACTGATAAGACATCTGGCAGAAGAAAAACCTGTTATGCAAATGATGCATGAAATGCAACATTTTTTATTGTTTAATTTCAAGGAACATATAAAGTTCTATTTGCAAATATATAATAATAATAATAATTTGATTAACCATAAAATCTCTTTTTATTTATAAAATTTGGAAGGATTACACTGAGTACAATTTCAGAAACCAAAATACAAATACAAGAGAAAAGGAAACTATCATCCTAAGGATCCCTTAGAAACTGTATCAAATGATCTGGTTGTGGGTGCATAATTCCTTTGGATGCTTCGAATGTCGGACTCAAAGGATGTCTTCATCTGAGCCTTCTCAAGGACAAGTTGATCAACTATCTTCAACTATCAACTATCTTCTTTCAAGTTTCAACTCTTCATGCTTTCGGCTTAAAGCATGGAACCGTTCTTCCCACATATATTTCTCTTGCTTCATCTTGGTGAGTGCGTCTTCTAACTCCTCTACATCTTAGTTAAGGATAGTTGATGGCTCAGACACAACCAAAGACATAGGTCTTTCACAAACATACGACATTTTCAGCTCCAAAGCTCTCTTCTTCATCCAAATACTGTAAGCTTCCAAAGCTACACAGTTGCACGGACCAAGCTCGGATCTTCCCTTCCTATGCACATTATACCAAACATGTATCATCCTTTGATTCAAATGTTAGGGATCTTTACCCTCTTCATAGAAGAGCCCTTCTAACTAAGTGTTATTGGGTTTATCTCTCAAGGGGAACCCAAGTTGATGACGAGCCAAAGCAGGGTTGTAGTTGATTCCTCCTTGCGTACCAATGAGAGACACATTAGAGAATTCACCACAACTGTCAATAATGTCCAAGCTACTTAATGCACAATCATACCAAAAAAATCATCATTAGTCAGAGGCATAAGTCTCTGAGACCACCGTAGACATTGCTTGTTCTCCAAGAAAGAAGGCGTCTGAGGCAAGTGCGAAATAAACCACTTGTACAGAAGAGGAACACAACACATAATAGCCTCACCGCCTTTAGAATTCCTCAAATGCAAATAGAAATACATGTCACCCAACAGAGTAGGAACAAGATTCCCAATCAAGAAGATTCTAATGGCGTTAACATCAACAAAACCGTCAATGTTAGGGAACAAGGCTAAACCATAGATGAGCAATACAAAGATGGATTTAAAAGCATCCATACTACCGGCTTGAGAAAATACAGTAGATTTACCAATGAGGAGCTCATAAGTCAACCCAAGAATACCTCCTTTCTTTACCAAATGAGCATCAATCTCATATTTCTTCAAATGAAGAGCTTCAACTATGATATGAGATCTGGGAATCTCCTCCAATCCACTAAAAGGTACTTTGTCAGATACGGGTATACCCAAGAGATGAGCATACTCCTCCAACGTAGCTACAAGCTGATAATCGGGAAAAGTGAAGCATCGATAGAGAGGATTATAGAACTGAACCAAAACACTCAGAAGTCCTTCAACCACATCAACAAATAACACATATAAAAGTTTCCCATGATGCTGCTTGAAGTCCAAGGGATCCAATACAAAGGATGACAACTTCCTTAACTCTTTAAAATCAGGACATCTGAAATTGTACTTATTAGTGTTCCTTTGTCCATAATCCATGGTCTGAAAATATTTTCAAACAAGACCTCAGTTCCTTGAAGTTTATTTTTCTGTGATGAATGTTATGATGCACATGTATGCTTGAATGCAACAATCACACACAAGGCAAACACAAACAAAGGTCAAGGGATGGATCAAGTCATCATCATGATCAATTATCCATTTTAGTGGATTATGGTTTTCACCTTATCAACACCCAAGTTCCATTGATATTGACGAGACTTGATCGGATCAACCAAGAATCAAAGGGTTTGTTGTGAGACACGAGCATGGAGTCAGGTTAAGAACCATCCCAAAGGAGTGTACTAAGGATAAAAACCTGTAGATTGTGTTATATAAAACTTCCCAGAGTCTTAATCCCATCTATCAGATATTATAGGTTAGGATGACTGACTCATCAACCCATAATATTCTCAAGAGAAACTCGTCTGAGTGTAGTATCGCGTGACAACTGTTATCAAGTATACACCTGAACAGTCTCAGCATTACATCCTAAATAGGCCAAGTTGGGTTAAATGTTCTACGGTCCTCAGCTTCTTGGACACCAAATTAGAGAAAGTAATGTATAACCACAAATAACTTGTGTGACATTAGTAACTCCAAAAGGGTTTCCATTGAGTAGATGGGTCTCAAGCCAACATGCTAAGGACTACTCCACACAAGTTGAACATGACTATACAATACTCATATCTTAATTGCACTCAAGTTTGGGTTAGAACTTATCTCACCACTCAGAGATCACCAAGCACAACAGACAGATTATATGATACAAACAAATACACAAACATCAAATATACAAATATATACACATAAAAAGTAGGCTAAACCCATTGAGGACTACTCCCCAACAAAGTCGCCATTTAATTTCTGTAGCGGTAAATTCATGACCATCAAGCTATGGATAAACTTGACGTCAATAAAACCAGAGTCGCCATCGTGCTTTTATTATTTCCAAAGAAAAAGCGAAAAGTACGAACAAAACCCATAGATAAGAATTTTTCAAATCAAAACTAATAAAATGCCAGAGATTACAGGTAAGGGGGTTGGTTACACAGAGGGAAGGTGTTAGCACCCAAAGTGTCCTAGGTACTCCTAGGGAGCCCTTTTTTATGTGTGCATATGTGTTTGGTATAAAAATATGTTTGAGAAAAATTAAGTGTGGGGATGAGAAAAGAATTCATTGATTATATTAAAGTGTTTGACAAGGCCTTCGGACTTGTGCCTACATACCAACATAAAAATGAGGTATCAAAACCTTGTAGTTCGTGGTAGAAATTTCAAAGAAATTGGAGAATTGCTCTTAACAAAATTTTAATAAGAAAAAGGCATAAAAGGGCCTAAAAATTTGAATGATGTTGTTAGTTCTTTTTGTCTTTTTTAAATTTTAAGTCAATATGATTAAGTTTATTTACAAATTTGATTAAGAAAAGATTTAAAAATTCAATGGCATAAGGCCAAAGTTTCTTATCATTAAACAAAGTCTAAGTTTAAAATCACAAGCAAAGAAGTTTTTGAAAAGGGGGAGAGATTTTGAAATTTAAGAAGTGGGAGGAGATGAAGAGACTACGCTAAGCATAAATTTAAAAGTTAAGAGTTGAAAAGATCTGACCAATGGGATGCAATCCAATGGACAAGAATGTCATATAGAAACCAATTTTCCCTTTGGAATTTAATCAAACAATCATCAATAAGAAATGAACAATATCAAACATCATGAAGCTCAAGGCATCAAATAAAGATAGCCACATCCAAGCAAGCAATTCCTATAGCTAGCAGTCTTCTTTGTCTTCTCATGTATCAGATGAAATATCCCTTGGTCAACATAGAGATAAGCATCAGACATAAGACTAAAATAATAATTAAGCACACAGATAGAGTAGAAGATGAATTCTAACAAGATCCAAGGATTACATCAGATGAAAGCTCAGTTCACAATAGCTTGTTCTTAAAATATTGGCATTGGCCAAGTCCTTTTTGCACAGGTGATGTTGCCTAATTCTAAGTCCAAGAGTTCGGATCAAGATCAACAGTCCACCAAATGTTTTTTAGGGTTTTTTTTATTATTAAGTATTTTAAGGTCCTAAGACCACAAACAAAATCAAAACACATAAACAAATATATATACAATCACAAAGTATGGCTCAACTGAGCAAAGTGAAAATGTACTAAACATAAACAAGTTATATGAAATGTAAATGGCAATGAATGATAAATGACTAAAACTT
The DNA here is from genome assembly GCF_024323335.1 of Lathyrus oleraceus. Lineage (NCBI taxonomy): Eukaryota > Viridiplantae > Streptophyta > Magnoliopsida > Fabales > Fabaceae > Lathyrus > Lathyrus oleraceus. Next base: position 211,382,805 of record NC_066580.1, read on the forward strand.
AAATTGCATAAAGTAAATGACTTGAACGTAAACCAATATTAACAAGAATTAATCAAATCTTAGTTAAGAGTTAGTCAAGTGTTAGTGGTGATTTTTTTTGGTTGATTAAGCCATTCTTTGGAGAACACTCAACCATTCATTCACAAGTATGAATCCTTAAACCAAGACATCTTTCATGAGAAAGGCTCCAACTTGGATAATTCAACAAGTATGCCACTAGCTCTCATGAAAGGAAAAAAGGTCAAGTCCCCACACAATTCCATGAAGAATGGGAGACATACAATCTCACTTACTAAAATGTTATGCCTTGAGGGACAAATTTAGCTTTATGTTAAGCAATTGTAATTGGACTAATGTAGAAGTCACAACTATCTGAGGCTGGGCAATAAAAATTTAGGTGTTAATGCATGTTAGAGATTTGGTATGAAGAACCAAACTCCTAAAACATACCACACACTAAAAGAAAAGGTCAAAAGGGAATGACATATCTCAGTCATACTTGTATTGGTTCATCTGACACAAGCTCATTGATGAACCAATTTGCCTTTAGACATTAGATTTTTCCTTGGTCAAATTAGGGAATGGGAGAGAATAGGGATGAAGATGAAGAGGGAGGGGAAGATAGAAACACAAATTGACCAAGGCAGGATTTTCATCAAATCAAAATTATCCATTCATTTTGGGAGTTGAAATGTACATTTCATCAATCCCCTAAGTCCAATGGTTTTGATCCAACCAAAGTCAAATCAACCTTGATCAAGGCCTAAACAGAAAGTCAAACATCACAAGACAATAAAAATGGCTCAACAATATTTTTGAACGTTTAATCAATTAAAAATGAATTAAAATGCATTTTAATTTGGTCAAAACCTAAAATCCCTTCAAAACACCAAATAAATGGCCAATGGATTTATCCTAGTTCAAACAAGGTCAAAGGACCTTAAAAAAAATTCACTATTTTTGAAAAGTCAGAAGTATTTTTAAACAATTAAAAATATGCATAAAAACATTTAATTCATGGAAAATATCAAAATTAATCCAAAAAATAATTTTAATTCAGAATATGGAATAGAAAAGTATTTAAAGATTTTTTGTGAAAGTCCCATATTTTTTGGATTAAAAATGAAATTAATATGAATTAAACAAAATAAAAGGATTAAATGAAAATTCAGAAAATAAAAATAAATTAGAAAAAACAAGGGCCATCAAATCTCCCTCATTAATTGAGGTGGAAGATCTAATGGCCAAGCGCGCGCTTCCATCATGTTCTGCAGTCAACGCGTGTACACGCGTGGTAATCAGGAAGGGGGGTCAAAATTAAAACGTTCCAACATGATCAGATGGCCAGAAGGTGTGCCAACACACCACCGGAGCTAGGGCTCTGGTTGTCTTCTCCGGTGACCTTCACCGGACTGGTCCAACTTCATTTCAATGGAAAATGAAAAACAAGGACACTATTTCAAAAAGAAAATGCTCAAGATCTCGAATCTGGCCTCAATTTTCTCCTATTCCAAGTATATAAAAAGATACAGGGATTTGAATTTTGAGGATCATGAACTGAGTTGCTTCGATTTGACCTCAAAGAAACTCAACCTTGTTGCCTACATTGGTAGAACTTCAGCCAACCAAAAATCAAAGAGAATGGTGAAGAATTGAGAGAGAATAGAAGAGATGAAGTTTTTCAAAATTCACCTTCGAGGGAGCTTGAATCTTGCTTGATCTTGCTTCCAATTGGCCTTGTCTCGACTTCAGAAGCTTGCAGAAGTTAAATTGGATCAAGAAAATGTTTGGACTCTTGGAGTTTCAACTTCAAAACTGAAGTGAAATTGAAACTCGATTTTCAATTTAAAACCTTCAAGTTTATCCTCTAATGGTGAGGGTTAGGATTGCAGGTTCAAAGCTTGGGCAAGGTGTCCCCAATTCTGAGCATAAGGGGTCTTATTTATAGGCTATGCATTTGCTTTTCACACACTTCATTCAAAATGCCAAAAATAGAAATTCACTCTTACATGGTTGCATGGGCGTGTGATAGGCCCATGAAAAGATGTAATCAGGTCCAAATTTCATCATGCCCAATGCTGAAAGTGTGTCATGCAATGGAAATTGGAATGTGATCATGAGATTCATCCAAATGGAGTTTTGAAGAGAAGCCATGCCCAAGTCATCCAATTCTTGGAAAAATGAAGTGATCTTGGACTTTTTGGAAAGGTGAGGTTAAGGGGAACAACTTTCATGTTGAACACTTTTCCATTTGAAGCTTGGATCATGATGAATTTTGAGGTGGAAGTTTGGAAAATCAAGCATAAATGAAATTTTTCTAAGTACCAAGCCAAATGTTCACTTCTTCCACCTTGAATAACTTTTGCTATGGGATTCAAATGGAAATAGTTCCTTCATAAAAGTTGTATCTATTCCAAACCTCTTAAATTTGGTCACAAATTTGACCTTATTTGGATTTGGCATGAAGCAGTTATGCATTTTAGAGTTTGAGGAAAATATCTTGTTAAATGGTAATGGCCCAAAGTGACCTATAATGTTTCCTCTTCGCACACGCATTTGCAACTTGAATTTGAATTTCTTCAAAGAATAAAAGTTGGATAAGACATATTTAATTTGACCATGAATATTTAATGGATTTCATCTCATAAAAATATAGCAAGTTATGGTCCTTGGAAGTTGACCTCCTAATTAGGGTTCAGACAAAATGACCTATAATCTTTCACCATAAAAAATGACTTTCCAGCAAAAATAGCTCTTTAACACAACATGAAAGTTGTTTTTCATTCCATAAGGAATAACGTGGCTCTTGGAATCATTTTCATATGACAAAAATTGTAGGAGATAGGGTCTAGTGAACCCCAGTTTTGACCATTTGACTTTCTCTAGTCAACCACCATGAACCATCTTGCAAACTCGAAGCTCTCTTGATCTCTTGGACTCATGTAGGATCATATATGTATAATATGATGTAATATGAAGTATCCCCTGAAGTATTTGACCAAATGATGAAGAAAATTATTGAGAAAGTCACACAAGATACCCAGATGAATTAGGGCTTCCAAGGTAAACAAACTTCAAACTCTTGATGAATTCTTAATCAAAATGATAAATGGAGATCATGGGGATCCTTATATGATATCTAGAGTCAATGTGAACCATATCTTGATTAGTCTCCTTGCATTGAGGGTCTCAAACCCTAGATATGAGCTTGGTGGAGCATGGGTGGATGCACACACTACCTACAAAAAGAAGTAAAACTATACATAGAAATATTTTTGCATTTTGGTTAGTAAACAAAGAAAAATAAAGTATGATACAATCAAATATGCTTGGTGACCTCTCCCAACACAAGCCTCATGAATGAGGGGTAAGGAGGATGCCAAGGTGTGATCCCAAAGCCAATGCATATGATGAGATAGCATGGGGGATCTTAGGGTCAAAATTGGGGTCTTACAGACCCCGCCTCTCCAACTCATGCAGAACTGCAGGCCACAACTGACTCTGAAAAGACTCAGTCTATACCAAAACCTTCTGAAACCATTTCGGATTCCTCTGAACCCATACACAAACCTTCTGAACCCACTCCTCAACCCTTTGAACATGACCTCACTCTTCCTACCATTGATGGGGAATTTTCTAAGTTCTTAGAGAACACTGCTTCAAGACTCAAGAAGCTATCTGACGAATCCAGGGTCAGTGACAATCCTTCTTAAGTAAGGAGTCATTGGAATGGGTTCATCAGGTGGATGACTTTTGAACTCTTCAAGCTGAAGGAACTTTCTGAACAAGTCAGAAATGACTACATCAGAAGTTTCGAGGAGAAGTGGGAGGCTCGTCTGGCTCTGGAGGTTGCTGAAAGGGCAAAGAGAGAAGCTGAAGAAAAAGCTACTGTTGAAGCTGCTGCTAGGGAGGCGGCTGAGAAAGCTGCTGTAGAGGCTGCAACTAGGGCATAAGTTGAAGCTGAAGCAGCATTGGTCGTCGAAGCTGCTGACGACATTGAGAAGACAACTTAGGTTGCTCTGACTCGAGGTGACTCATTAACAACTAGCCTAGCTCCTCTAGTCATCCATACTCTTGAAGAGTTGCAGAAAGAACAACAACTAATTAGATCCAGACTCTACAAGTAGGATGAAGTCAACTCCAGCATCCAGAATCTTCTATCTCAACTTCTTTAGAGGATGCATCCTCCTTCAAACCCTTAGGCACTCTAGGAATTTTGGTGTAATTTTTCTAAGAGTTTTTTCCTCTGAGGCCTTTTCTTCTATTTTCTTCTGTTTTGTAACTCTCTCTTATCAATGAAGTTTTTTGTTCCTTGTGTGAATTTTAAACTTGTGCATTTATTGTCTTTTTGAGTCTGACAAAAAGGGGGAGAAATAAATAGAACTCTTTTGATGAAATATTTTATCTAACAAGAATATCTGAAGACTCACAAGAATATCTGAAGACTTTACATCTGAAAACTCTGATATCTAAAGACTATTCAAGAGAATATATGAAGACTCTGCAAGAAGCCTTCTGAAGACTATTCAAGAGAACATCTGAAGACTATTCAAGAGAACATCTGAAGACTCTGCAAGAGAATATATGAAGACTGCAAAAGATATATGAACTCTAGCTCAAAGACTCTGATCACGCTCACTCTGATACACGCTCAACACTCTATCTGATATCACCGGATCAGAAACATACGCTGGAAGTATTCTAATTTTAGCACAATTCCTTTTAAGGAAACTATGGATTATGTTCCAAGACTGCTATGGAAAGGACAAGAAACTTAATACCTTTAACTCCCATAGATGTCAAGAAATCGTCACTAATTTCCCTTCAACGGTATCATCTCAAAGTGCTATATAAATGCCTCCTCACAACTTGCTAAAAACGTGAAACATATACAAAGAAACAACTTTAATACACCAACACTCTCATAATTCAAATATTCCCATTATCATGGTCATAAGAAATACTTTCATATAAGAGTTGTTGCTCATATTGTGTGGTTGTGTTTCATAGTTCCTTAAAGTGTGTTTATCCTGCTTATCTAGAAGCATATAGTCAAACACTTGTATTCCTGTAGCTCTTTGTAATTCCTCAAGTGACTTGTTTAGGTCTGTAGACTTTAGAGGGCTAAGAGGTTGTTAAACTCTTGGACGTTTTTATAATATGTTGAGATTATTGGATTAAGTCCTTATTGAAGACGAAATCACCTTGGCCGAGTGGACTGGAGTATCTCTGAATTTCAAGCGAACCAGGATAAACTCTTTGTGTTGTTAGTATTTATTTTGTGTGTGTAGTGTTGCAAAAGTTTTTAAACTATTCTGAAAACAATTCAAACCCCCCTTTCTTGTTTTTCTCTACTTTTAGCAATGTCTTGAACACTTATACTCATTAAATGGACGGTAAATATTTGTTTAAGAACGGTGAAGAAAATGAATAAACGCACTACATAAAAATAAAATAAAATATGTTTCAACCCAAGCGCCACATACCTCTCGATTTTTGTTAAAAACCGAGGGAATTTTTTTTAATACAGAAAATGTTAATATAAGTTAAGTTTAGGGTAAAATCTAATTAATGAGTGCTTTTATAGTAAAATATGATAATCTAATCTCTTGGTTATTAAATATAATTGAATGATTAGATCATTAATTAAAAAATTAAAAATAAAATAAAAATAAAGGTTCATGGATTGTTGGTAATATGTGGTTTTTCACCTCAGTTATATGAAAAAACCGAGGTAATTTGTGGTTTTCATACACTATTCAATGGAGGTGTTTGAGCTTCTCTGATTGTTTCACTTCCTCTTTTCCAATTTATTTATACACTATTTAGGTATCATTTCATTTCCATCTCTTTGTGTCTTCAAATCTTGTATAAAAGTCTTTTCTTTTTATTCAAATAACGTCTACAAAAATCTTCAATGGAGATGAAAATCTTTTGTTCGTTTTCAATGAAAAGTTTGTTGATTTAGATGAGTTGAAAGACAAGGATTTTGATCTAATGAAAAATATTTCCAAACAAAACTTGAAAGGTTACTTTGACATGCTTCATGAACCCATCTACACTAATCTCGTAACAGAGTTCTAGTTAGAAGCCTCAGTTAGGCAATTTGGTCAGACAATACAGTCTAATATATATGGTTTTTCTATCACAATTACTCCATCACTTATTGCTCAGACAATAAAGTGTGAAGAGAAAAGTAGTTGTGTTGAACATTATAGATTCAACAATGTCTTCTCAACCCACCTTCGCCTAATTTATGTCAACTATAATAAGTTGATCAATCCTACTACTCTCACCCCAATTGCAAATGTTTGGCATCAACTTCTAGTGTCAAATATCCGTCCAAGAGATAAATAACTAGAAACACTTACTTCAGATGACAAACATCTTTTATACTTCCTTATCCATAAAGTCAAAATTAATCTTCCTCTTACTATTTTTAACTTCTTAATGGAAATGGTTGTGACCTCTCGCGAGGAAATGACTTTCCTCATACCATATGGAAGAGTTATTTCTGAATTTTTCTCTCAGTTAGGGATAGTTAAAAGGGTAAAAAGAGCAGGAATAGTTGTTGAAGTTGAGTGAAGTCAGAAGTTTGAATATGTAGAATAATTATTTGTTGTCCTGTTTTTTTGTAATATGTAATTGATTAATAATGAAAATTTTCCTTTCCTTTTAAGTCGTATTAATGCCTAGTCTTTTTTATGATAACAAATATTTTGAATTTTACTAATTAACTTAGAAAAAAATGAAGAAAACAAATTTAACAAAGAAAAATGGAATCTGGAAAGGCGATAAGTGATAAATAATAATTAAACCATTGAAAAAAATATAAAAATGAAGTAACTAGGATTTAGAGCGACCTCCCTAATATTTATATTCCCTTGGTTTTTGAAAAAACGAGGTAATAGCTTATATTAAAAATAAAATAGCATTCCCTTATAGATATATTTCCTTGGTGTTATGGAAAAATAAGTTAACAAATAGTTATCTTGACGCTACCACGAACTATACTCTAGATTTTTAGCATGTTCGAGGTGAAAACTTCATCATAAAAAATGTTATTCGTTGTAGTGATATAATTTATTCCCTCGGTTGGCTTGGTAACCGAGGGGAAAACTAATTCGAGGGACATGTTTCAAATCCCATCAAATGCAGCTTATATTTTTATTTCTATAAAAGTGACAACTTTTTATTTATTTTATTTTTTATTAAAAATTAAATGATATATTCATTCTATTACAGTACTAACTGAGGGGTTTGATACTCAAATTAAACTATAAAATCATTCGTTTATTAAATGTTGTTGCCCTAAATCTAAGTTACCGACAACCGCTCGAAATTCATAAATATCATTCTTTGGGATGGATTGTGAAACTGAAAAATATTCAAGTTTTCTTAATTAGTTAAGAAATATTTCAAGATTGTGTGTTGTTGTTCTTTCATGTACGCATTGGAGAAACTAATTTTACCAACCTTGAACAAAACATTTTTTAGGTACTTGCAATCTATCTCACATAATGACGTATTACATAATGATGTTGTTGTTGTTGCCACTGTTGTGGTTGTTGTTAAAACAATTTGCCCTTTAAAAATCCTTGTGCTTGAACGACTGTGTAGTGTTATATTTGTGAAAGTCCACAAACAAGGGTGACGCAAGGGTTCCCGGCCCATGAAGTGGCGACAGACGCTACCTTTGTAGTATGGGGGCTCGTCCTCCTAAAAAGACACGTGCGTAATATCGTTATCTCTCCTTCATGTATGCATACTGAGTCATACCATGATTCTCTGAAGAATAGGTAGTCAACAACCTTCCTTAGTCAAAGGGGAGCAATTACCACCTCATAGGATCTCCTAAGTCTTAGGCCCAAAGGTCCATTTACCCCCCCCCCCCCCCTCTGTCATATCCTAATTTTTAACCCTAAGATCCTATATCTCATTTGCATTAATTTTTACCTTTGTGTTTATTTGATTAATTTATCATCTAACCACTAATAAAAATACCAAAATATATGTCTTGTTTCCCTTGAGTTTGTTGTGCAAGGTAGGGCTCCTCAAAACCAAGAGCATCTCAAAGTCTTGTGGCTTACTTCTCAAGAAAATTCAAAGGTTCATGTGTTTATTTCCATGCCTTCTTCAATAAATAACTTCAAGCTTTGAGCAATCTAATCAAGATACCATCAAGGACACTTTATTTTGAGTTCATATGATCACCCATGTGCTTTGAAGTGCAAGAAGAGTCCAAGTACACAAGCTTGTTCCAAGTGGTTTGACCTAAAAGTCAACAATTTGAAGTCAAAATTCCAAAGATCACAACTCCTTCAATTCTCAATATTTTTGAACGCACCTTTTTGCATATGACTCTTCTCAACATCCTATACAACTTCTCTTTACATGATAAGAGCCAATTATGCTTGGAAGATGATCAAAAGTTTAGAGACATTATAGGTCATAACTTCTTCAATTTTCAACATATGAAGATGACTCTTTTTGCACAATGCCATTGGTGATACCCTCTTCAAGTTTTCTTCAAGGACCAAGGTTAAAATATGCTTGGAAGGCCATGGAATTCATTGGGACATTATAGGCCATTTTCAGCCATGAAGCACTCAAATGTTTCTAAGTTATGTGACCAGTATTTTATGCCAACTTCAACATACCATAACTTTATTCTCAAACATCTAAATGCAACCTTTCTTAGCTCATTGTAATCTTGTCCATGATGTCAACACGTTGTAAAAAGGATGGGATCTAAAAGCCTCTTGAGCAGGATGTCCCGTTGATTTGAACATGGTGACTTGGAACTGAAGAAATCACCATTGCCCGAAATTTGATTATAGTTGAACTCAATTCAAAGTCAAATTAGAAAGTGTTTTGGGCTTAAACATGTTTTAACAAGTCTCCAGAAGTTAATTGACACTTAAAACACATCATTTGGCTGAGTTTTGATGAGTTTCAAGTCACACTTTTCACACACTTGGATCAAATTTGTTTTGCACTAATTCAACATCATTCCACACGTATTTGGATCCAATCACATTCCCTATAAATAGAGGAAGTTATTAATTTTATTTGCAAGCTTTGGAGAGCCAAGAAACCCCTGCTGCAACTTGAAGTTTTTCCAGAATATTTAACTATCATGTTTTGAGTTTTAGCCTGTTTCAATTCATTTTCTTGATTCCATTAGCTCCACTAGTATCCCCTGAAACTTTTGCAACAATTCCCAAGCTCTGAGACCTTCTGAAATGCTCTAACCAGATCAAACTTCATCAACTTTTGATCCCCATCTGGACAAGATAGTTATGAGCATCATTTGACTCAAATAGGTTACAACAATGTAGTCCTTCACTCTCTGATGTTTCCCCCTAATGAATTTGAGGCATTAGGTAGAATTCGGTCACATTCCCTATAAATAGAGGAAGTTATTAATTTTATTTGCAAGCTTTGGAGAGCCAAGAAACCCCTGCTGCAACTTGAAGTTTTTCCAGAATATTTAACTACTGTGTTTTGAGTTTTAGCCTGTTTCAATTCATTTTCTTGATTCCATTAGCTCCACAAGTATCCCCTGAAACTTTTGCAACAATTCCCAAGCTCTGAGACCTTCTGAAATGCTCTAACCAGATCAAACTTCATCAACTTTTGATCCCCATCTGGACAAGATAGTTATGAGCATCATTTGACTCAAATAGGTTACAACAATGTAGTCCTTCACTCTCTGATGTTTCCCCCTAATGAATTTGAGGCATTAGGTAGAATTCGGGATGAGAATAGGATCACGATGGTGGTGGTCTCATGTCTTGAAGTTACACACATGTTGGCATTTTGAAATTTTTTTATTGGTTAAATTCAAACTGGATCATGTGTTCTGATTGTAGCGCGTTCCATCGCGTTTCCCATTATTTGGAGTATCGGATCTGCCACATCAATTAATGAGGCATGATCCAACGCTTCTGGTTTTTCTGATTTATTTATTTTTCATTTTTATGTTTAAATTGATTTTTCTTTAAAAATTCATAATAATTTTATTTTTATCCAAAAAATCTCAAAATAATTTCTAAAATTCTCTTTTATTTTTGTTCTGATTTTTATTTTTCTACATTTTATTTGATTGATTTTCTATTTTTCATGAATTTTATGTTTTCTCCTTTGTTTTAATTGATTTAAAAATACTTTTATGCATTTTTAAATTTTGAAAATTTTATTTTATGTTTCTCATTTTATTTCCAACCTTCCATAACTTTCTTGGCCATTTTTTTGGAATTTTGAAGGATTTTGTGGATTTTTCTTTTTATTTCCATTTTAAAAATACCTTTTATGTATTTTTTTTATTTCATTTAATTGCATTTTAAGTTTGTATGACCTTGTGGACTTTTGCTAGCCTTGGATCATGATGATTTTGACTTCAAGTCTCATCAAACTCAATGGATCTTGGGTGTTGATGGGGTGAAAACCGTAATCCACCAAAATGGATGATTGATTGTGATGATGACTTGACCAAGTTTATGGTTAAATTTGGGTGTGACTTCTCTTGCCTCCTTCTTCTCCCATCTCCTTCTTTTCCCTTTGATCAATTGGATTGATTGTATCCATCTTGTTCATGATGTGTGCATTGGTACTTGATGAAATTTCATCATTTCAAATCTACCTTCTAAATGATCATGAATCATTTAAGGTACTTTGGATTAATGCATAGATTTGTCATAAGTGTCATGAAGTGTGGATTGAAGTAATGGACCATCCTCCTAGCCTTTGTGCTTAAGCATCCCCTTTCTTTTTCTTTTCTTGTGTGACATAGCTTTAGGAGGATGATTTACATATCATTTCTATAGCATGTCTTAACACAAATATTATTATTGACCGGCCTTAGATAGTTGTGACTTCTACATAAGTCCAATTACGATTGCTTAACATAGTGTTAAATTTTTCCCATAGGAAATGGTATTTTTATAAGTGAGATTGTAATTTTCTTATTTCTCATGGTATTGTGTTGAAATGTTGCTCCTTTTCCATTTGTGGGAGCTAGTGGCATACTTATTGATTTTATTCAAGTTGGATCCCTTCTCATAAATTATGTATAGGTTCATATTTTCATGCTTGTGAGTGGATGGTTGATTGTTCTCCCAAAAATGACCAAAACATCTTTTCATCTTCACTAACATCTTTTACTAACATTTTACTTGTATTAACATTTACTTCAAATTCATTTACCTTTATGCGTTTATTTTTTATGTCATTTAATTTATGATTTAACATATCATATCATATTATTTATGTTTATGTCATTTTATTCTTTTCCCATTTGGACCTTTCTTTCATACCATTGTAAAGAGGACACTAATAAGAAAAAACCTAAAAAGAAACTCGTTTCTCCTAACTCATGGACTTTTGGTTACTATCCCTGACATCATTGTGGATTGATGGACTTAGAATTAGGATCTTGACCCTAGCTTTGGAACTTGTGACTTGAGACCTTGGAATTCATCTGATACCTTTAACTTTGGACTTCTCTGTGAAGACTTGGCTTAGTTACTTTGGGTTCATCTGCTACATGGATTATTATTGGCTTATTTTGGATGGTTTGAGGCTTAATCCAAATGAGGTAATTCTTTCTTGACTTATGTCATAAAGCTTGTTATCTCTTGGTTAGATCTCTCTTCTTCAGCTTTTACTTTACTGCTTTAGGATAGTCTCTTCTTCTCCCCCCCCCCCCCTTTTTTAATTTTCAAAATCTTCTCTCTTTTTCAAAACCTTCTTGTTTTTAACTTGAACCACTTTATCAATAAACCTTGACTTTGGTCAAGTGATTTTTAAAAAACTTTTTTCTTGAATAAATGTTTAATCCATCTTAAGCATGTTCAAACCAATTTCAAAAGACCTTTGAAAATGCATAACCCATCCAAACCATTTTGTGCCCCTTTGTGCACTTTTTATTTTTAACTTTTTTCAAGGCATTAGACATGAGTCATTTCCATAGTTGAGTTATAATTCTCCTATCTCCATGGTATTGATGATAATTCTTTTCCATCTGTGAGAGTTAATGGCATACTTGTTAATTTTATCCTAGTTTGAGCCCTTCTTATGATGATGCAAAGTTCTCATACTTGTGGGTGACTAGTTGGGCATTCTCCTTAAAATGACGAAATGTCTTTTTTCCATAAAAAGGAATCAAAACAAACTCTTTTGTTATTTTTACCATGAATTCCGAGGTTTTGATCCTCCATTGCACTTTGTTGGTATGTAAGCATGAGACTTTAAAAGTCTTGGCAAACATCAAATCATAAGAAAATATGTTTCTTTTCCCATCCCTCCAATATTTCAATAAACAACATCTTTTTCAAACCAAAAGGCACATTTTCAAAGAGGTTCCCATGGAGTACCATGGATGTTTAGGGTGTTAATACCTTCTCTTTGCATAACTAACCCCCAGACTCTTGTTTTTTTTAACTTCTTTGGGTTTTGTTCGTACTTTTTCCCTTTTCCTTTGGAAACAATAAAAGCGCAGTGGCGACTCTTGCTTTTTGCGAGTTAAGTTAATCAATAGCTTAATCTCAAAAAATTTACCCCTATAGAAAAGTGGCGACTCTACTGGGGAGTAGTCCCTAGCGGGTTAAGCCCATCTTTGTTTTTGTGCATATATTATGTTTGCAGTTGTTTGTTATTGTTTGTTCTGTCTGGTGCTTGGTGATCTCTGTGTGGTGAGATAAGTCCTATACCCGTACTTGAGAGCTCTTATGATAGGAGGGTGGTATAGTCATGTTTGGCTTACATGGAGTTAATCTTTAATAAGCTGACTTGAGATCCCCCACTCAGTGGAGGCCCCTTTGGGATTATTGATGTCACACGAGTAGTCGTAGTTGGCATTAATCTTTCCGACCTGGGAGCCCGAGAAGCTTAGGACCTTAGAACCCTTAATCCACCTTGGCCTTTTAGGACGTAGTGTGGTGGCTATTTAGGTGTAGACTTGAATTAGTTGTTACGCGATACTACACTCGGACAAGTTCCTCTTGAGAATATTATTGGTTGAAGAGTAGTTGTGTAAATCGATAATATCCAAAAGATGGAATTACAACTCTGAGATTTTTTTAGAACCTTGTTCTATAAGTGATTATATCCTTACTACATACACTGTGGGTTGGTTCTTAACCATGACTCCATGCTCGTGACTCCGAACCTTTGGACACTGCTTGTGTGCTTTGTGTGACCTTATTTATGATTGTTGAATCGTGTACTCATGACATTCATAAGAATTTTACTCAATTTTCAAGGAACTTAGATACTCTTGTTGCAAACATCGCATATACTTTGACCATGGATATTGGAAGAAGGAATACTCGAAAATACAGTTTCAGATGTCCCAATCTCATGGAATTAAGGAAGCTAGCATATTTTGCGGATGATCCTATGGGTTTTAGAGACCATTTTGGAAGAATTTTATATGTGTTGTCTACTCTGCACTTTGGTCTAGTTTTATGATCTCGTCTATCGGTGTTTCACTTTCCTTGATTATCAATTGTTGCCTACCATGGAGGAGTATGCTTATCTTTTGGGAATACCAGTCTCTGATAGAGTTCCTTTTAGTGGTGTGATAGGAATTCTTGAACTTCGGGTTATTGCTGAAGCCATTCATCTGAGGAGGTATCAGAGGGTTGACTTCAAATTTTCTATTTGAGAAAGCCTTTTCTTTTTCTAATGATAATAGCATGGTGGCATTCGAGACTATTCTTGCCTTACTCGTCTATGGTTTGGTCTTGTTTCCTAACATTGACAATTTTGTTGATGTTAATGCTATGAGGACCTTCTTGATTAGGAACCCGGTTCCAACTCTGCTCGGTGATAATTATTTCTCCATTCATCATAGGACTTATAAAGGGGGCGGAACTATTGTTTGTTGTGCACCTCTATTGTACAAGTGGTTTATTTCACAATTGCCACAATCTCATGTCTTCAAAGAAAATAAGGATTATTTAAGGTGGTCTCAAAGAATTATGCCCCTCACCAATGACGACATAACTTGGTATTCTTCTGTTTACGATGACGTTGGGGTTATTAATAGTTGTGGGGGTTCTTTAATGTGCCTCTTCTTGGTACACAATAAGGAATTAACTACAATCCGGCTTTGGCAAGACGTCAACTTGGGTTCTCTATGAAGGACAAACCTAATAAAACTTTGTTAGAAGGTTTATTTTTTCAAGAAGGGAAGGATACTCAAGGGTTGAAAGCTAGGATGGTGCATGCTTGGCACAATATTCATAGGAAAGGAAAAGGCGAGCTTGGATTAAGGAATTATGTTGCTTTAGATCCTTACACTAGTTGGGTGAAGAAGAGAGCAAAGGAATTCAAGATGCCATACGCTTATGAAAGACCTATGTCTTTATTAATGGTCAAATCTCCCAATATTAAGGGCATAGAGGAGCTGCAAGAGGCTCTGGATAGGATGAAGCAAGAAAGGGATGATTGGGAAAGAAAATTTCACACCTCACACCATGAAAAAGTAGAATTGCAGAAGCAACTAGAGGAAAAGGAAGACTTGATAGAATTACTCGAGCAACGTGTTTTGAAGAGATCTAGAGGCCAAGAGGATTTATTTTACTCTAACAGTTCATCATCTATTCATCTCCCTACTTTCGACATTTGGAAAGGCATTGTTGACCAGCTCGTGATAGAGAAGGATGCTATGAAAAGAAGCTACGAAAGAGAGATCAAAAGGCTTCACAAGAAGTGTCAGCTTGGAGTTGGGTCGTCATCGAACATGATTCTATAGATCTAGTTTCTTTCCTCTTATGATCATTGAAGTTGTATTTCTAATTGTAATCCTTTTTATTCTTAATAAAATGAGATTTTAGTACATTGAAATGTGTTATTATTATGTTTGTAACTTATGTCTTAAAGTTCCTTAGAAAATAAAAATAATAACATTTGCATTTGCATATCATGCATCATGTTGCATCCTGGTCTTGCTTTGAGCAAGTTCGCTAGGGGTCTTATTTCTTTCTTGAAATTCTGGTATCAGATATGAGATGTCGAAGGTAATGTCACGACACTAATATCTAAGTAACACAAACAGAGGAAAGATATAGAATGGTAATGCAAAAGACACAAGCAATTGTTAACCCAGTTCGGTGCAACTCACCTACGTCTGGGGGCTACCAAGCCAGGAAGGAAATGCACTAAATAGAATCAGTTCAAAGACTCTCCGTACACTTCAACAAGTTACAGTCTTTCTCACCTAATCTCTACCCGTGCAATTTCTACCTAAGCACTCTTAGATATGAGAACCCACTCACTCCCCATCAATCACACCTGTGATTTTAAACAACAATTCCTTGTGAAAAGAAGACACTTTTCAATAACACACACTTGATTTTACTTCACAGTTTCAATCAAGTAGACACACACTTGATCTTGCTTAATGTCGCAACCTGAAAAATACAGTGTGCGAAAAAAAACAATCGGCGAAAGAAAATGACAGGAGAGTCGCCACCGTGCATTATTCATCTCAAAGGAGGGAAAGGAAACGCTCGAAGTAAACCTGAAAAAGGAAAGGACAAGACGGGGTCTCGCAACCAAATCTTGGGTTCGGGAGTCGGTTATACGAAGGGAAGGTATTAGCACCCCTACGCATCCGTAGTACTCTACGGGATCCACTTTTGTAGTTCTTGTCAAAAAGGTGTGGGTTTACCTAATGTGTTATTTACTAAAAAAGAAAAAAAAGGGTTAAATGAAAATGACTCGCGCGGATGTCGCATCCACTGCATACGTATCTCATCTGAATATGAGAATCAGAGTCTTCGTAGCTCGACTGACCTATGGGTTGGGGGATGTGTGCTCGCTAAGACATCGCGTCTTATGCCTACGTATCTCATCTGGAATGAGAATCAGAGCAAGCCGTAGTTCGGCTAACTACGGGGTTATGGATTGGGTTTTGGACGAACGACGTCACTACGCAATCTACCGGATGCTCGACCTTTGGAGACTTACTCGCCTGTAGTAGAAGGAGTTAACGTGTTGCTTTGGGTTTTAAGGTTTGGGATGCTCAAGGGCAAAAAGGCGGTCCTTGATGAAGGAACCGCGCTACCTGCAGGGATACGAACACATACAAAACAAACATGTATAAAGTAAATGTGCCAACAAGGGGCTCAGAAGTAAATAAACAAAAGAAAACAAATGCCTCCTATCGAGGTCTTCCAGCTAAGAAAGCGATAAAATGCGGAAAAGAGGTAAAAGTACCACACAGATGAAGATCCGAAGTAACAGCAATTAAAGGAGTAAGAAACCCAGGGACCTCCCAAGCTAATGCCATCAAAGAAAAGTGAGTCAGTACAGGTAATCGGAATGAACCTCCAGGGGGTATCCCACAAATAAAGTGGGAAAACCACGCAAACCATCTCTGCAAGAGTCTGTGAGCCCTCACAAAAACTGATTGGAGAGTTTGATTGAAATTGAGTTGCACCCGCGAGGCCCTTCAGGGTTTGGAGGCTGCTCTGAGTTCTCTGTCAGGTTTCTCTTCAGGTTTTGTCCAGGGTTTTGTTCCAAGGAAACCTCAGAGTATTTTGCTTCTCTTCCTTTTTCTCAAGTGAAGTCTTGGTATTTATAGACTGAATTTCATGGTTTTGTGGGCTCAAATGAGAGAGACCCAAGTCCAAAATTTTTTTTTATTATATTTTTTTTATTTTTTATTATTATTTTTATTTATTTATTTATTTATTTTGTAAAAAATTATTTTATTTTATTTTTTTCGTTTTTTTTTCGTTTTTTCTTTCGTTTTTTTTTTTTTTTTTCGGATCTAATTCTGATTGACATGATGAAATGCAATATGAAATGAATGCATGAGTGAGGAGGGAAAATTTTGGGGTGTTATAGCTGCGCCTATTCAATCATCAACTAAACCGAATAGGATGAAAGCGAACAGCTCATCAGACAAACGGGGTGAGCTGTGATTGAATACCAAAGATAGACCGAAAATTTGCGCTCCGAGAACACCACAAAAACGCGGAAATACACCGTGCTGTTTATTTTTCTTCCGATCCTCTGGCTTAATCTGGAGTTTCGATCCTCTGGCTGAACCTATACTCAATTTAGTCCTCTGGTTGGATATTAATTTTGATCCTCGGGCTGGATACGATTTTGATCGTCTGGCTAGATCTTCTTCGATCTTCTGGCTAGATCTCCTTCGTTTCGATTCTCTGGCTGAATCTATTTCCTTTGATTCTCTGGCTGAATCTACTTCGATCTTCTGGCTAGATCTGAATTATTTCGATTCTCTGGCTGAATCTATTTTCGGTCTTCGGGCTAGACCTGACTTCGATCTTCTGGCTAGATCTTCTTCGATCTTCTGGCTAGATCTCCTTCGTTTCGATTCTCTGGCTGAATCTAGTTCCTTTGATTCTCTGGCTGAATCTACTTCGATCTTCTGGCTAGATCTGAATTGTTTCGATTCTCTGGCTGAATCTATTTCGATCTTCTGGCTAGATCTGGATTGTTTTGATGATAAATTTCCATCATTAGGATCCCGCATTTGAGGCATGCGCTGGTCGACCCTCTTTTGAAATCTACACCTAACCTTCATATTAGATATGCAGCTTCGAGAATATTCCACTTTTGAGCTTCGTACATATTCTTCGGGCTAGTACATGTTGTAACGACTCCTCAATTAGACTTGCTGGGGAAATAAATCTTGTAGGCGACTTCACTGGGGAATCTTCAAAATGACCCTCAGGCTGGATCACTGGAACACGATTCTCAGGCTGAATCTTCGAAATGACCCTTAGGCTGGATCACTCACGCTTGATCCTCTGGCTGGATCTCATGACCTTGGTTGTAAAGTAATTCTTCAGTCTGCTTGGAAGAACCTGTTTATCAGCTTATGTGTATGCTTGATATGATATGCATGCAAATGCAAATGTTATGCATGGTGTAAAAAGAAATCTGCTTGGGGAAGCAAACTCCGGTAGGGAACAGATCGCTGTATCAATCCTTGAATGCTCTGTGGGGAATGATCCGTCTGCCGGGACCAATGAGCCACCAAAAATAAATTGGCTGCTTGAAAAGTTGACCTTACGGGGGGAGTATCAACTATGGAAACTTTGTTCGGCGAGGCTCTGTGAGGAGAGTCTGTGGGGAAAACACTTCTTGGGGAAATGTCGTAGGAAACGGCCTTTGCTGGGGATATGAACTTGCTAATCGCCCTCAAGCTGGGGATTAACAAATCTGTTAAAAATAATCTACTGGGGAATGAGATGAACATTGGGAACGCCACCCTCTCATCTGTTGGTTATGCAACCACTCCGCTGTTGCTAGGAAGATACAGTCTGACACTGTCAACTCCACTGGGGATATATAGTCTGGATACTGTCAACTCTACTGGGGATACACAGTCTGGATACTGTCAACTCTGTTGGGGAACATGCTCTGCTGAGGAGAGACTTTGTCAACCGCTTGGGGATGAGTATTCATGACTTGGCATCCGGTTCCTGTGACCTACAACCAAAAATACACGTATGCCTCGGGGGAATTACTCGGTTTGAATTCACCATTCGGGATTAAGCACATTCAAAGCAATTTTAAATGTTTTCCTGTGCAAATCATCTGCAAAAGCCACCATTATGTTCATATGCAATATGTTTTATCAAAAATTCGGACATTTTTGCAAAACAAACGGATAAATGAAAAATAAAGAGGCTCTTTAACTAAATTATTCGACTCTTAATGGGGAGAAAATTTGTGCCAGGAATAGGCGAGGGTATCAGGAAGCTGATCCCTGAAAAGAGGTGATCGCTATAAAAAGAGAACTATCCTAATGACAACGGGGATACGGGGTCCCACTGAGTTTCGACTCTGCTATGACCCGTATGTCCTCAAGACGCTCTGCTCATCTTGCTTTCTGAAGTGGATGATTAGTCGATCTTTAACCTTCGAAGATTGCTGGATTGAGTGAAACGTTGATATAACACTAATGAACTCAGATCACAGTCATTCGCTTATTCCCTAACTTTTGCCTGGATCGCCCCCTTTTCGGGTTTTCAATCCATCGGGATACCCATTTTTGCCTGAGCCGCCCTTTTGGGTTTTCGACTCACCGGGTGTACTCTTTTTTTATATCCCTAATTTTTGCCCGAACCTCTTTATTCTTTTTTTTTTTGGTTCGTCGGGATGCCCTTTTTTTGCCTGGACTATTCTTTTTATCGTCCAGCGGGTCTATTTTATGCGAAGTATTTTTTTTAATTGCGTCTGAGTTAATAGGGGACGGGAATCCTTCTCCATCCATGGTTGTTAGCATCAAAGCTCCGCCATAGAAAATCCTTTTAACCACGTACGGACCCTCATAGTTCAGTGTCCATTTGCCCATGTGATCTGTGTTGGGAGGAAGAAATATTTTGAGTACCAATTCACCGACTTGATACCCCCGAGGGCGCACTTTCTGACCAAATGCTTTCTTTATTCGTCTCTGACCGAGATACGTCAATTCTGGGTACGTAGTTCCAGCATAGCACCTTAATCATCGAAGACAAGGTAAACAAAGCATCAGCAAATTGGTTTTCTTCAAAAGAAAGTCAACAATCTTCTCGTGTAGTATCTGTAAGGAGCCAGATGAGGCTGAGGTGTATACCGTTTCCCGTTGGTTTGATTGATGACCAAAGCTGAATCCCCGTATACATCCAGGGTTTTAATCTGTATATTGACAGCTTCCTCAAGTCTTAGGATACAAGCTTCGTATTCGGCTTCATTGTTGGTGCAGGGAAAAGTTATTCTGGCACCAAATGGCATATGAACCCCCTTCCGGTGTGATCAACACTATACCAACTCCGCGACCATTGACGTGGACCGCCCCATCAAACATCATAACCCATTTGGATTCAGGGTCAGGCCCCTCCTCCGGGAGTGGTTCCTCTCAATCTTTCGATTTGAGAAACATGATGTCCTCATCAGGAAAGTCAAACCTCATAGGTTGGTAATCATCAATCGGTTGCTCTGCAAGATAGTCTGACAAGACACTTCCCTTGATGGCTTTTTGTGAAGTGTATTGGATGTCATACTCTGTCAGTATCATTTGTCACCTAGTAACCTTTCCGGTAAGTGATGGCTTTTCAAAAATATACTTGACTGGATCCATTTTTGATATCAATAGAGTCGTGTGAGTCACCATATACTGTCTTAGTCGGCGAGCAGCCCATGCCAAAGCGCGACAAGTTTTCTCGAGCAATGAGTATCTTTGTTCACAATCGGTAAACTTTTGCTAAGGTAGTATATTGCATGCTCTTTTCGACCTGACTCGTCATGCTGACCGAGTACACAACCCATTGACCTTTCTAACACAGTCAAGTACATGATCAACGGTCTTTCCTCTCGGCCTGTAGACTGGTCCCGATCTTGATCTCTTTCTTGTCGTCTTCGGTACCAACGTTGATGGTCTCAACCACCTCCTGATAAGGTGTAATAGCTCGGTCCTCCTGTTTCAACAATCTGGCTAACCCTTCAGGCAATTCACAATCTTCCTCAACCCCTTCTTCGGCTTAATAGATAGGATTGTCGAAGTCATACTTGGCCATAGCAGTGTCGTTAGCAGTGAGATCCGAGTGGTCGGCTCTGCATGATGGAGGATCATGCTTTACCTTAGAATGAGAGATTTTTTTTTTGAAAGAAAGGAAAAACTAAAAAAGAAACATTGCCATTTTTTTTTTGTAAAAAGTAAAAAAAACTGAAAGAAAGAGAACACAAAATTGTTTGCAAAAGCCGTCCTTTATTAATGATAAAAATAATTGTGAAACGTAACTAAATGGATGGCCCTACAAATGAGTCGTTACACCTTGGGCAAAGTGTAAGACTTTATTATGCATGTAATAAAGGAAAACAATAAAAATCACTCTTTCAGTAGAGTAACCCGGACGGTTTTTTCAGACGACCAATTGTCGAGCTTTTCTCCCGGGACACACGGGCGAATCCAGCTATCTAAGTCACAGTCGCTGTCAGCCTTGTCTTCATCTGCAGCATTGACGATGTGGGGAGAAACCAAACCCCCGCTGGAGAGAGTACCGGTTTCATTCTTCTGAGATGCCGGAGCATACCCCAATCCAAACTTGTCTTCTTTGATGAGTGGCTCCACAAATTTTGCCCCAGCCTTGGGCATTACCAGCTTTAACCACTTCGACAGCTTGCTTGTATGAAGAGATAGAAGTCCCGACCTTCTCAAACTCAGGTGAAAAGACAGCTTCGGGCGCGACCTCATTGATGTTTGTAGTTTCGAAGCCCTGACACAGCATCTCATGCATCTCGCCATCCATCTCTACATACTTAAATGTAGACAGGTGGCTAACAAAAATATCCTCTTCACCACATACAGTGACGATCTGACCTTCTAGTTCATATTTGAGCTTCTGGTGGAGGGTAGAAGTAACAGCACCGGCAGCATGAATCCAAGGCCGACCTAGCAGACAGCTGTAGGCAGGCTGGATATCCATCACATAAAATATGCTCTTGAACACCTGCGGTCCAATCTTAACTGGCAACTCAACTTCGCCAAAGACAGCTCTCTTAGAGCCATCAAAATCCCTCACAACTAAGTTACTTGGCCTCAGGATGGTGTCATCGCAATCCAACTTCATTAAGGCTTTCTTTGGAAGAACATTCAGAGAAGATCCTGTATCAACCAAAACATGGGAAAGCACCACCCCTTTGCACTCCATTGTGATATGCAAGGCTTTGTTGTGATTCCTGCCCTCAGGTGTCAGGTCATTATCGGTGAAACCTAGCCCCCGGCTAGCGTTTACATTGGAAACTACCGACTCCAGCTGGTTAACAGTTATCTCCGGTGGAACATAGGCCATATTCAGTACTTTCAACAAGGCTGCTCTGTGCGCCTCAGAGCACAGCAATAGTGAGAGAATGGAGATCTTTGAGGGTGTCTGATTTAGCTGGTCGACTACCTTGTAGTCACTTTTCTTGATAATCCTCATAAACTCATCCACTTCCTTCTCGAATGCGGTCTTAGGAGGATCTTCCTCAGTAGTAACCTCTTTGGTGGATACCTGTTTCCCTTTAGCCTTGGCAGCTGCCTCGGCTTCAGTATTCGCGCGTAATGTTGATGGTGCAAATAGGCGTCCACTACGAGTGAAGCCACCAACCCCTCCAACATTGTCTACAGCGGAGCTACCAATGTCAATGTCTTCTTCGTTAACTTTCTGCCCCTGGCAGTAGATATCAGCCCCATAATGCCACGGGATAGCACTGTCTTTCTCATATGGAACAGGTCCTGGTACCGTGATGGTGATTGGACCAACCAAAGTCGGTTGAGGGCTGTCAGAGTAAATTGCGACTGGTGTTGAACTTTCGATGTTCACCGCTGTTGGTTCTGTACTTTCTGGGAAATATATTGTTGTCGGAGCGAGTCTCTCAGAAACACATATTTCTTCAGGAGTGAAATAAAACGTCACCGTCGATACATCATTCTTCACTGGACGGGCCTGATCGAACTGAAGACAACCTTCATCTATCAGCTGTTGAATACCCCTTCTCAAACTGTCACATCCGTTTTCGGCAGCTTGACAATTTCTGCATTCTTCCCCACAGCCCGGGAAAATCTGTCCTTTCAGAAGTCGGTCTTTAACCACCGATAGCGAAGTCTTCACCTTAGTCACATCAGAAACCAAATTCAAAGTTTCCCCACTATCAACAGCATTAATCCTCTGCCCGCCGTAAGCCGGCATCGGGTTCTGGATAACATTAGGCACCGGAGCAAAATTGATAGCCTGGGCATCTCTCAAATCTTATACCTTTAACTGGAGAGCCTTGCAATTATCTGTAGTATGGCCAGGTGAGTTGGAGTGAAAAGCACATTTGGCGTTGACATCATAACCTCTAGGCAAATTATTGGGATCGATTGGTGGGGCCAGAGTTCTCAACGTAACCAGATTCATGTCAATCAGCTTGGGAAGTAATACTGAATAAGGCATTGGGATTGGTTCGATGACCCGGTCCGTCTGCCTTGGACGTTGTTGATAGTGTCTCTGCTGACCCGGATTACCTCCTTGTTGTTGATTGTTGTACCTGGGTTGTTGTTGCGGATGATATTGCGGTTGAGGAACAGGTGTTGGAATAGTGACTGCGGCCACTTGATCTTGATAATAATTAGGGTGTCCTTTACTCCTGCCTCTGCCGGCATACACAACGCTTGCCTCGCCTTCTTTTCTTCGCTGACCGTTACCAGCAAACGGTCTCTTGGGTCCTAATGGGTTGGAAACACTATTGTCTTAAATTCGGCCCATCTTCAACAGACTCTCGATTCTTTCTCCAGCAATTACTATCTCTGCAAAGCTGATTGACAGGCAAGCAGCCAATCTCTCAATATAATTGCCTTGAAGAGTGTTCATGAACATGTCCGCCATCTCCCTTTCAGACATAGGGGGTTGGACGGACGCAGCAATCTGTCTCCAACCCTGAGCATACTCTCTAAAGGTTTCCTTGGCAGTCTGAGACATACCTTGCAACAAGGTCCGATTTGGAGCCATGTCCAAGTTGTATTGATATTGCTTGATAAAAGCCTCTGCCAAGTCTTTCCATCTCTTGATGGTAGTACGAGACAAATGAGAATACCATTCACGAGAAGCTCCAGTTAGACTGTCTTCAAAATAGTACATCCACAACTTTTCATCTTCCGTGTGAGCTCCCAACCTTCCCAAATAAGATTGGAGATGAGTGCGTGGGAAAGAAGCCCCGTTGTATTTCTCAAAAGTAGGGGGTTTGAACTTGTGAGGAATCCTTACTCCCTGAACCAGACCAAGATTTGTGACATCAAAGCCTAAGGAATTTTGAGACTCCAAAGATTTGAGCTTCTCAGCAAGCTCATCCATACGGCGAGTGGTCTCGAGGGCCTCGTTGTGCAAAGAAAATTGATCACACTGATAATCTTCAGTAACGGGGCGCCCGTTAATCCGAATTCCTTGATTCACATTGTACCTTCCGCCAATACCATTTCCAACATTCCCTGTGTTGCCAACATTACCCGGGTTTCCATCAGCATTTGCGTTACCCGCGTTACCAGTGTTCACAGGGTTATCAGCGTTCCCAGGGTTACCAGGGTTTCCCTCATCATTTAGTATCTCCACCTCCGGATCGGGTCTCGGTTGCTCAACCAATTCCCTCAGCTTCGCTTGGCCTTCTGCCATACCAGTCATCAATGTCATGAACTGATCCATCCTTTCACGCATATCAGCCAGCACTTTCTGTACTTGGTCCATCGCTAGCTGTGGACGGTTTTCCTTTGTCGGGTATCTGTGAACTCGCTTGGGACCAATAACTGCCTGATACAGGGAACAAACATTAGACACTGCGGGGACACCTGCAAAACAGACAAGGGTTAATATGCATGGTATGCGATGCACTGCTTGTTCAGTTTTAAGGCACCCCCATTTTGAAAGGGAATACCCTGCAAATGAATAAGCATGAGATGTTGGATGCAAATATGCAGATGATGTTATGCAATGCAAAGGCATGTCAATCAGAATTGATGGATCCGCTTGAACATCTGTCAGGTTACACTGCCTGGAGAGAAATTCACTGAGGAATATAATACAAGACCAAAACTCTGCTCCAGAAAACCGGGTTGGTTGGAGGTTAAGGTTTCCTGAATTTAGCTCACCCCTCACTGGTAGGTTCTAAGAACAGAAGTTCGTCAGCTTCAGCCCTTCAGTCGCGAATAATACGTTTACCACTGAAGGTTTGGCATTATTACGGGATAAAAGACCTCCACTGACTCCCCTCAACAGGACATCCTAATGGCAAGTTCCCAGTCTCGGGGTCCTCGGATTGATCAGCGAGAATGCACCCACCAGAGCTAACATAATCACGTCTCGGAGGAGAGGCCTCGACTGAGTTCTCGGGAAATGGTCACCAGAGTCGACGATTTCTAAAGGAACACCATGTCGTTACGGAACATCCGTAGGACATAATATATCCAAAAGAAACCTCGTCTGGGTGTGGTTCTTCACGAACGACTTAACGTAGCAACATGCCACGCAAGCCTCATGATCATCCACTCTAAAACCTGTGTGTACACTCAAGCCTGGGTAATGGGCTTATCTCTCATAGAACATCCCATCCCAACAAACAAACAAACAGATCCAGCAGATACAACAGATGCATACAAGCAGGTAAGCAAATAAATGTACAGAAGCATGAACACCCAATAAACAAGAAATTCATAAAAGCTAGGAGGGACTCGCTTAAGGAAGATGGACCAGCAAGAGGTCAACTTCTTAGTCCCCAGCAGAGTCGCCAGCTGTCGCAACCTGAAAAATACAGTGTGCGAAAAAAAACAACCGGCGAAAGAAAATGACAGGAGAGTCGCCACCGTGCGTTATTCATCCCAAAGGAGGGAAAGGAAACGCTCGAAGTAAACCTGAAAAAGGAAAGGACAAGACGGGGTCTCGCAACCAAATCTTGGGTTCGGGAGTCGGTTATGCGAAGGGAAGGTATTAGCACCCCTACGCATCCGTAGTACTCTACGGGATCCACTTTTGTAGTTCTTGTCAAAAGGGTGTGGGTTTACCTAATGTGTTATTTACTAAAAAAGAAAAAAAAAGGGTTAAATGAAAATGACTCGCGCGGATGTCGCATCCACTGCATACGTATCTCATCTGAATATGAGAATCAGAGTCTTCGTAGCTCGGCTGACCTATGGGTTGGGGGATGTGTGCTCGCTAAGACATCGCGTCTTATGCCTACGTATCTCATCAGGAATGAGAATCAGAGCAAGTCGTAGTTCGGCTAACTACGGGGTTATGGATTGGGTTTTGGACGAACGACGTCACTACGCAATCTACCGGATGCTCGACCTTTGGAGACTTACTCGCCTGTAGTAGAAGGAGTTAACGTGTTGCTTTGGGTTTTAGGGTTTGGGATGCTCAAGGGAAAAAGGGCGGTCCTTGACGAAGGAACCGCGCTACCTGCAGGGATACGAACACATACAAAACAAACATGTATAAAGTAAATGTGCCAACAAGGGGCTCAGAAGTAAATAAACAAAAGAAAACAAATGCCTCCTATCGAGGTCTTCCAGCTAAGAAAGCGATAAAATGCGGAAAAGAGGTAAAAGTACCACACGGATGAAGATCCGAAGTAACAGCAATTAAAGGAGTAAGAAACCCAGGGACCTCCCAAGCTAATGCCATCAAAGAAAAGTGAGTCAGTACAGGTAATCGGAATGAACCTCCAGGGGGTATCCCACAAATAAAGTGGGAAAACCACGCAAACCATCTCTGCAAGAGTCTGTGAGCCCTCACAAAAACTGATTGGAGAGCTTGATTGAAATTGAGTTGCACCCGCGAGGCCCTTCAGGGTTTGGAGGCTGCTCTGAGTTCTCTGTCAGGTTTCTCTTCAGGTTTTGTCCAGGGTTTTGTTCCAAGGAAACCTCAGAGTGTTTTGCTTCTCTTCCTTTTTCTCAAGTGAAGCTTTGGTATTTATAGACTGGATTTCATGGTTTTGTGGGCTCAAATGAGAGAGACCCAAGTCCAAAATTATTTTTAATTATATTTTATTTATTTATTATTATTATTTTTATTTATTTATTTTTTTTGTAAAATTTTTTTTTTTTTTTCGTTTTTTTTTTCTTTTCTTTTTTCGTTTTTTTTTTTTTTTCGTTTTTTTTTTTTTTTTTCCGGATCTAATTCTGATTGACATGATGAAATGCAATATGAAATGAATGCATGAGTGAGGAGGGCAAATTTTGGGGTGTTACACTTAACAACTTTGATCAAGTAGACACACATTTGATCTTGCTTAACAGTTTTGATCAAGTAGACACACACTCTTGCTTACAAGCTTTGAGTGATAAATTACAACCACAAATCAGACCAATTCAATCATCTATGGATGACTTGAATGGTATACAAGTCTCACGACTAAACAAGACACAAACCCTTTCTCTCTCTCAATATTTCACTCAGTATTGGTTGTGTGTCAAATCAGGTTTTCCAAGTCCTATTTATAAAAGCATTCAGCTGGGCTTGGACATCTTGAAAACCCTAAAACTATTTTCCAATTAAATCTTCTCATAACAGCTGGTTAGATCTCCTTGGAAAATAAGTAAATCAGGTTGTAATCAATGATTGAATGCGCCTGCAAATCAGATCTTCAATCATACATAGATTGGCATTAAATGTGCAATCACATAACACCAGACATTCATACTGAATGTTCTGTGTACATGATGTCATGACATCGGGTCTGACATCCTGGAACAATCCTGCATAATTCCATAATTCCTTTTATAATTTCCAGCAGGTACATAATATCAGATGTCATGACATCGTGTATGACATCCTGAAACAATCCTGCATAATTATGTTTTCCATTTAAACTCCAGCAGGTACACATCATCAGATGCCATGACATTGTGTATGACATTCTGAACCAATCCTGCATAATTATGTTCTTGAACTCCAGCAGGTACATAGGATATATTATGTTAAGACATCACACACAACATCTTGTGAACACTCTTTGTTTTACCAAAATTGCTGCCAACACTTAGAACCAACATTTCTTGGTCTTCATTCAGATAACTGTCTCACCGGTACAATACTCGAGCTAATCAATTGAAAAAGATGGACCACCTAGAGCAAGAGAATCATGAGCTCCGTGAAGAGGTGACAACTTTGAGGGACAAATACGAAAGGCTTACTACTATGATGAATGCTTTGGTGGCTGCTCAGAATCAGCCTACACCTCCTCCTTCGACTCCGCTTCAGAGGGTCGGGATTTCCGAGATTGTCTCTACGCCCGTCTCAATGGCTCCCTTCAGTGCTCTACAACACCACATGCCTTCTAGTTTCCCTTGGGGAGTGCCTCCCAACTTTGTGCTTGAGGGGTACCAACCTGAAGTTCTAGTGGATCAATATGTAATGTCAGTACCACCTCAGGTGGTTCATGTTGTTCCTTATGTTGAAGAACCTGTTTTCCATGTTGACCAAAGCGAGATTGTTGGTGTCTATGAGAGAATGGACGAGTTCTAAGATCAGTTTTAGGCTACGCAAAAAGAGATTCAAGCTTTGAGGGGGAAAGATCTATTTGAGAAGAATGCTCATGATTTGTGTTTGGTCCCTAATATGAAGATTCCACACAAGTTCAAGGTTCCGGATTTTGAAAAGTACAAATGTAGCTCTTGTCCTCTGAGTCATATTGTGATGTACGCTCGAAAGATGTCGACTCAGACTAACAACCATCAATTGTTGATCCATTACTTTCAAGACTGTTTGAATGGGGCTTCTTTGAAGTGGTATACGGGGCTCGGCAATACTCATATCCGAATGTTCAATGACCTAGGTGAGTCTTTTGTTCGCCAGTACAAATATAATATCGACATGGCACCGAACAGAGATCAACTCCGTGCTATATCCCGCAAGGAAAAAGAGACCTTCAAAGAGTATGTGCAAAGGTGGTGCGAGATTGTTGCATAAGTTAGTCCTCCATTGGAGGAGAAGGAAATGAAAAAGTTATTTTTGAAGATGTTGAGTCCTTTCTATTATGATCGGATGGTTGTGAGTGCACCTAGTGACTTACTGAAATGGTGAATATGGGCTTGAGGCTAGAAGAAGGTGTCCGTGAAGGATGGTTGAAAGACAATAGTTCATCTGATGGTTCTAGAAAATATGGGAATGTTTACCCAAGAAGAAGGAACACGATGCAAATGCTATCTCGCAAGAGAGACGTGGAAGGCTTTCGAGGAATTGTCAGCATCATTAGCATGTGGCATCTGTAACTCTAGTAATTAATCCTGCTTCAGTCGCTCAAGAAGCACTGAGTTATCAACCACGTTTTCAGCAAAGCACAAATCAACTGAATCAACATAATCGTGCCTAGAGGCCTGTACAACTTTATCCAATTCCAATGACTTATACAAAATTGTTTCCTGCTTTAATTCAGAAGAATTTGGTGCAAACAAGAACTCTGTCGGCTGTTCCGAAAGAGCTTCTGTGGTGGTATAAAGCTGACCAACGTTGTGCATTCCACCAAGGAACACCTGGCCATGATATTGAAAATTGTTTCTCTTTGAAGGATGATAATGTTGCTATTAAGAAGAGCAGTGAATCCATGTCATCTTTAAAAGACGCCTAGTCTGTGGTGGAGAATGGTCAATCTGCTAGAGGGGAACAGATTGTTAAGCTTGCTGAGAACAAGAACAAAGCTGGTTTGGGTTTTTCACCTGGCGCAACACAAAGAGATTTGAAGAGAATTCAATAGGGGTTTCATAGTGCTAGCTTTATTCATTCTAAGGACCAGTCTGATGTCGCCATCTTAGAAAATGATGAAGAGCAACAAGTGCCAGACTTTGTGACACGTGGGTCGGTGTGCCAGAATTGGGTTACTTTTGATGTTCCTTCTATTATTCACTTGTCGAAGTAATATGTTTGCTTGTTGTTATTTTAAAATTTCTTTCACTATGCCCAAGGTGAAGGTGGGTCTATGTGGGCTTTGTTTCAAATTTCATTATCATCAATAAAATGTTATTTTGTTTACCCATATTATGTTTTTTCTTTTTGCTTATTCTGGAAGATGGTAACATAAAAAAAATCACTTTTATATCTGCATCACAATGTGTATTTATTTGTTCATATTCTAAAATCAAGCATAAAATAATTGTGCAGATTAATTATTAAACTCATTGAAAACAATGACCATATGCCCTCTCCCAACATTGAATTTCCTATGTTCGAAATGGAAGAAGAGGATGATGAAGAGATTTTTGTTGAGATTTCTCAATTTCTTGAGCGTTAAGAAGACCATTCAGCTTCATAAAGAGTCGTTGTAACTGATTAATACGGGATTCGAAGATAACAAGGAAGAAGTCAAGATGGGGGAACTGCTTTGTCCATATGTTAAGAAGAGAATGGTAGATCTTCTTAGAGAATATGTGGATATGTTTTCTTGGTCTTATCAAGATATTCCAGGTCTTGATACTGATATTGTGGAGCATAGATTGCCGTTGAAGCCAGAATATTCCCTGGTTAAGCAGAAGTTGAGAAGAACTCACCCTGATATGGCTGTCAAGATTAAAGAGGGGGTGCAAAAGCAGTTTGATGTTGGATTCCTTGTTACTGATGAGTATCCTCTGTGGGTGGCTAACATTGTACCCGTTCCAAAGAAAGATGGTAAATTTTAGATGTGTGTTGATTATAGAGACTTGAACAAAGCTAGTCAGAAAGAGAACATTTATTACACCTTAGGGAACATTCTTCTATAGAGTGATGCCTTTCGGTTTGAAGAATGTTAGTGCAACGTACCAAAGAGCCATGACTACTCTTTTGCATGACATGATGCACAAAGAGATAGAAGTCTTTGTTGATGATATGATTGTTAAGTGGAAGACTGCAAAAGATCATCTTGAGTACTTTTTGAAGTTGTTTTAGTGGTTGAGAAAGTTTAAACTCTGGTTGAATCCTAATAAATGTACTTTCGGTGTCTGTTCAGGAAAGCTATTAGATTTCATTGTCAGTCAGAAAGGTATTGAAGTAGATCCTGATAAAGTCAGAGCTATTCAAGAGATGCCTACACCAAAGACAGAAAAGAAAGTCAGAGGGTTCCTTGGACGTCTGAACCATATATCCATATTCATATCTCACATGACTGCCACGTGTGGGACAATCTTCAAGCTTCTCCATAAAGATCAAGGTTTTGTTTGGACAGAGGACTACCAAAAGGATTTTGACAACATCAAGGAGTATCTGCTCGACCCTCCTATTTTGTCTCCTCTAGTGGAAGAAATACCTTTGATTATGTATTTGACTGTATTAGAAGAATCCATGGGATGTGTGCTTGGACAACAAGATGAAACTAGTAAAAGGGAGCATGCCATCTACTATCTGAGTAACAAGTTTACAGACTATGAATCTCGGTACTCCATGATTGAGAAGACTTGTCGTGGTTTAGCTTAGGCTACCAAACGCTTACGCTAGTGTATGATCCATCATGCGACTTGGTTGATATACAAAATGGATCCAATCAAGTATATCTTTGAAAAGCATGCTTTGACTGGAAAAATTGCTCGTTGGTGTAGCGGTAAATTCATGACCACTAAGCTATTGGTTAACTCAGTGTCAATAAAACCAGAGTCACCACCGTGCTTTTATTATTTCCAAAGGAAAGGGGAGAAAGTACGAACAAAACCCAAAGATAAGAAGTTTTCAAATCAAAACTAATAAAATGTCAGAGATTACAGGTAAGGGGGTTGGTTACACAGAGTGAAGGTATTAACACCCAAAGTGTCCTAGGTACTCCTAGGGAGCCCTTTTTGTGTGTACTTGTTTTGGTTGAAAAGATGGTTGTTTTACAAATAGAACGAGGGCATGAGAAAAGAATTCATTTTTTACATTTTTTATGTTTGATAAGACTTTTGGCCTTATGCCTATGTACCAACATAAATGAGGGATCAAAACCTCGTAGTTCGTGGTAAAAAATTCAAAGATGGGTGGATTGATTTTAACAAAAGCTTAAAGATATTTTGTTATCAATGGGAGAATACACAACCAAACATCCACCGATAACGAGGGATTTACAACATTTAAGAGGGAGGGCTCCAGCTCATATTAAATCAATAACTATGCCTCTAACCCCTAGTAAATGGAAAGTCTTACAGTCAACATATCCACGAATGGGATAATTACATATCAACCAAGGATAACTCAAATCTAAATGCTTTCTTTTTGAAAAGATTAAAAGGAAAAAGGCACCAAGTGACCAAAATGATTAGATGATGTTATTAGTTCTTTTTGATATTTTTTGAAAATAAAGTCAATATGATTAAGTCTTCTTACAAGTTTGATTAAGAAAAATAGTTCGAAAATCAATGGCATAAGGCCAAGGTTTCTACTCATTAAAACAAGTCTAAGTTGAAAAACAACAAGCAAAGAAGTTTTGAAAATGAGAAGGAGATTTTGAAATTAAAGAAGAAGGAGGTAGAGATGAAGAGGCTATCCTAGACAAGATTAAGAGTTTTGAGTTGAAAATATCTAACCCATGGAAAGCATCCACAAGACAATAGTGTCAGATAGAAACCCATTTCCTTTGGATTTTCAAGTAAATAACAAAGCCACAATCATCCAAGCAATTAATAAGAAACCCAATGGTATCAAATAAAGATAATGATCGCGTGACTAGTATGTCTATAGGATTCGTGACTGCAAGTGCACAGTCGTATCGCGTAGTTTTAAAGTTCCTTTTCTATGGTGGCATAGTTCATCTGCGCAGGGTCTAGGGTTCTACTTGCGTAATATATTGCATGAAGTTTCTTATCCCTTCTTTGTCCTAAGACTGCGCCTACGACATAGTCACTAGTGTCACACATGATTTCAAACGATAATCTCCAATTGGGCGGTTGCATGATAGGTGCGGTGATAAGAGTTTTTTTCAATTGTTCAAATGTTGTTAGGCATTTGTCGTCAAAGATGAATTCGGCGTCTTTCATCAATAAACCAGTTAGTGGTTTGGTGATTTTTGAGAAATCTTTAATGAATCGTATACCGGCGTGTCCTAAGAAACTTCGTATTTCTCTTACAGTTTTTGGAGGTTGAAGGTTTTCTATAACTTCTATTTTAGCCTTATCAACTTCAATCCCCTTATCGGACACTATGTGTCAGAGTACGATTCCTTGTCGGACCATAAAATGGCATTTTTCCCAGTTTAACACAAGGTTCACTTTTACGCATCTTTCAAGTAACATTTCATGATTCGATAAACACCCTTCAAAGCTCTTCCCACAAACAGAGAAATCGTCCATAAAGACTTCCATGATGTCGTCTCTAAAATCAGCGAAAGTTGACATCATGCATCTTTGAAATGTTGCGGGAGCGTTACATAGTCCGAACGACATTCGTTGATAGGCGAACTTACCATAGGGACATGTGAAGGTTGTTTTCTATTGGTCGTCAGGATGAATAGGAATTTGCAAGAATCCTGAATAACCGTCTAAATAGTAGAAGTGAGAATGCTTAGCCAATCGTTCAAGCATTTGATCAATAAACGGTAAAGGAAAATGATCCTTTCGAGTGGCTTTGTTTAATTTTCTATAATCAATGCACATTCTACTTCCAGTTACCACTCTTTGTGCTATAGATTCGCCTTTTTCATTATTAATAACTATGACACCTCCCTTCTTCGATACGACATGTACTGGGCTAACCCATTGACTATCGGATATTGGGTAGATAATCCCTACTTCTAACAGCTTTTTCACTTATTTCTTTACTACATCACTCAGAATGGTATTTATACTTCTTTGATGTTCTCTAGAGGTCTTACTGTCTTCCTCTAGCATAACGTGATGCATGCATATGGAAGGGCTTATTCCTTTTAGATCTGAGATATTGTAGCCTAAAGCAGTTGGATATTTCCTTAAAACGTGTAGGAGTTTTTCAGTTTCTATCTGCCCTAGGTTTGCATTAACTATTACAGGTTGCTCGAGTTTAGTGTCTAGGAATTCGTACCTTAAATTTTTTGGTAGTGTTTTAAGTTCTAAGGCTGGTTTCTTTGGGCAAGGCATATGATTAGGCGTTAGTGCTAGACATTCGCTTAGGATGTCATCTTGGTATTCCGTACTCCAATTTTCATCTTCGAAAGTAGGAGGCCTTGGAATTTTCAATATTTTGGAGTATGAAGTCTGTTCATTCTCCATTTCTCTTACACATTCGTCGATGATATCTAGAAGACAACATGTATCGTCTATAGCTGGTGCCTTTAAGAATTGGGTCAAAATAAATTCGAATTTTTCCTCACCAACTTCAAAGGTTAGCTTGCGTACTGAAACATTCTCTAACATCTATAATAGCTCCGGCAGTGGCTAAGAATGGTCTTCCAAATATGATAGGGATATTGGAATCCTCTTTTATGTCCATGATTATGAAATCAGTAGGAATATAGAATTGACCTATGTGCACTGGAACGTTCTCTAACATACCTAAGGGGAATTTAACAGAATGATCCGCAAGTTGTACGGACATCCTAGTTGATCTTAATTCTCCCATTTTAAGCCTTTCACATAGGGACAAGGGCATTAAGCTAATACTGGCTCCTAAGTCGCATAGTGCTTTGTCTATGGCAAACTTTCCGATTACACAGGGTATGGAGAAACTCCCTAGGACTTTCAACTTAAGAGGCATATTGTTTTGTATTATGGCGCTACACTCAGCAGTAAGTGTAATGGTTTCGTTATCCTCGATCCTCTTCTTGTTATATAAGATCTCCTTAAGAAACTTAGCGTATAAGGGAATTTGAGTGATGGCTTCTGTAAAGGGTATTGTGATGTTCAATTGTTTTAGAAGCTCTACAAATTTCTTAAATTGCCCTACACTTTTAGATTTAACAAGTCTTTGAGGATATGGGATAAGAGGTTTATACGGTGGTGGAGGCACATATGGTTCTTATTTCTCTATGGCCTCTTCTCTTTTATCTTCCTTTAGTTTGTCTTCCTACTCAGTTACCTTACCAGGGTCTTGGTGCATGGCTGGGTTTTGAATTCTAGGGTCGGTCAGTCCGTCTAATTCTATCCCACTTCCTAGTTTAATAGCATTTGCATGACCTTTCGGGTTTGGTTGTGGTTGTCCAGGAAATGTACCTGCAGGGGCAGCAATAGGTGCTTGTTGTTGAGCCACATTACGAAATTTGTGTTTCTAAAATTTTGTTATGGGTAGCTAAAGCGTCTACTTTGTTTGTTAACTGCTTGATTTGCTCACTAGGGTGTATGTTTTGATTTAGGAAATCCTTATTTCTTTAGGCTTGGGTAGCTATGAAGTTTTCCATCATTATTTCAAGGTTTGACTTCCTAGGAGCATTTGGAGCATTTGTGGCAGCTTTATAATATCCTGGTGGTACAGCAGGTGTTTGGTTAGGTGCATACAATGCGTTATTATTTTTGTATGAAAATTTCGAATGGTTCTTCCAACCTGGGTTATAGGTGTTTGAGTAAGGGTTTCCTTAAGCATAATTCACTTGGTCTGTGGAGATTCCTGTCAAAAGTTGACATCCAGGGGCAGCATGCCCAGGAACTCCACATATCTTGCAGTTTGGTGCTACGACAGCCACGGTGGCTACGGGTGTTATGGTCAGGTTTTCTATCTTGTGAGTAAGAGCATCTACCTTAGCATTGACATGGTCTAGACTGCTTATTTCGTACATACCGCCTTTCGTTGGAGGTTTCTCTACGGAGGTTCTTTCGCTTCCCCACTGGTAGTGATTTTGGCCATACTTTCGATAAGTTGATGGGCCTCATTGTAGGGTTTATCCATCAGTGTGCCACCTGTGGCGGCGTCTATTGTCAATCTTGGGTTGTACAAGAGACCGTTGTAAAAGGTATGGATGATCAACCACTCTTCTAGACCATGATATGGACAAAGCCTCATCATGTCCTTGAATCTCTCCCAAGCTTCAAAAAGTGATTCGTTGTCTTTTTGTTTAAAACTGTTTATTTGGGCTCTTAACATAGTCGTCTTACTAGGTGAAAAATATCGTGCTAAGAAAACTTTCTTCAACTCGTTCCACGTAGTGACAGAGTTGGATGGTAGAGACTGGAGCCAAGCTCTAGCTCTATCTCTTAATGAGAAAGGGAAAAGACGTAGTCTTATATCTTCGAGGATGACACCATTCATTTTCACTGTGTCTGCGTATTGCAAAAATACTGAGAAATGTAGGTTTGGGTCCTCCGTGGGACTACCGGAAAATTGGTTTTACTATACGGATGACAACAATGAAGGTTTTAGTTCGAAATTATTTGCCTCGATGGCAGTGGAAACGATGTTGTTATATGGTTCATCCTGTGAAGGGATGGCGTAGTACTTGAGAGGACGGTTTTGCGGTCCTTCGGCCATCTCTGGTTTTATAACTGGTTCAGGAATAGTGATATTAGGATCGGGAAGATTGCACTTGATACGATGTTCTCGTATTAGGTCTCGTATCCGGCATTCTAATCTTAGATAACACTCTGGTTCATCGAATGATAGCTCTAATTTCTCGCTTTGAGAACGAGTACTTACTTGGCAAACACTCTACAAATTATAAAGGGAAATAGATTTGTTTGCCTTAGTTTATATTGGGCAACACTGGAGTTACGATATCGATTAAATTAGTCCCCAACAAGGGCGCCAAAAACTTGATCGCGTGACTAGTATGTTTATAGGATTTGTGACTGCAAGAACACAGTCGTATCGCGTAGTTTTAAAGATTATCGAACCCAAAGGACTAATAATCGAACTTACCGTTATCTAATGTTACTATATAAATCTAAGGCCGAGGATCTCTCTAGGAGTTGAGGGACAAAAAGGAATCACTACTGACGAAAACATAATTTTAATAAAAATATTTAATAGCGGGATATCGGTATGTAACGCATCAAACCTCGGGGATTCGATAGATAGTTGGTGTAAACTTAAACATTAAAATATTCTTTAGTAGAAATTATTTATTTAAAAGACTTTGTCTCGCACTCTCGTTTTTATTGACTCTGACCATACTCTTAAACCAGAATGCTTCGCTCTCGCTGTCTCATTTGAATTAAAAGTAATTTTTGGAAATAAATAAAGTCTAATTAATCCCAAAGCACTCTCGTTGTATTTAGGATTAATGCCTAGTTTCAGCTATCCGGTTAAAATCTCAAACTCTCATTTTTATTGACCGTGACGTTTGTTTGCTTTGTACTCTCGTACGAAAAACAGTTTTGAATTTAGAACAAGAAACTATAACCGGAAAATAATATTTTATAAAAGTCAACACCAATTATTTATGAATCCCTTCGTTTTGACAGTCTTTACATACTAATATCGATTGGTTTAGCCACACATGGATTCGGGAGCAAACATGATATTCTGATAATTAAACATGAGATAAGGCATAAACAATTAAAATAGAAATTAAAATAAAACCTGGAACATAAACTGAAAACTTGGAATAAATGTTGATTCTTGAATTCAAACAATGTCGGCACGCTTTGGCAATCACGTACATTATTACAATCAAATTCAGTTGCTTAAAACAAAAATCGTAATAGTCCTCGATATGGAGAATCTATCACTTTACAGGTAAATATCTGCTTAAGAAATGCTAACAACAAAATCTAACTAAAAATGCACACCCTGGTCTCTGAAGACCGAAGTCTATATATATACTCCTTACTTCTCCTTAAAAGTAGCCTTGAATATCTACTAGTGGGGAGCGGTTTGTTGAACGAGCAAAAACCGAACGTGGAGAAAATTATGGAGAGGAACAAGGAGGAATGGGTTGGTGGCGGCTGCCACAACCCTAGTTTGATCCACGTGGCAGACGCCACTTTCTTATATGGTGGGCGTCACATTCTTCTAATGTGGTGGGCGCCACCCTTCTTTAATCCATGTGGCGGGCGCCACTTTCCCATGTGGTGGGCACCACATTCTTCTAATATGGTGGGCGCTACCATTTTTTTTGCTCCATTTTCTTCCCTTTTTCTTTCCTTTTTTCTATTTTCCCCTTTGCTTGCCTAAACATCTTTTATTCGATAAATACCTGAAATAAACATAAAGTACGGCGTGATACTATAGAAACTCAAGTAAAAAGCAATGCATGTTAAGTCAAATATACGATACATTTTCGTGTTATCAGATAACCAATCATCTAAGCTAGCACTCCAAAGCAAGCCATCTTCAATTTCCTTTATGGGTATCAGATGAAAAATTCCTTGAAACATACTCAAAGAGAAAACATCAAATATTAACAATAAGATCAAAATAACAATTCAGACAAAGAGAAAGAGGGTATTAGATAAACCCAAGGGAGTCTCTCAAGCTTGTGTCAGATGAATGGCATTGGCCATGTTTTTGCTCTCAAATTAATGGCATTGGCCAAGTTTTTCTTCCATAGCTCAGGAATGTTGCCTACTCTAAGTCCATAGGTCCAAATCAAGTCACAGACAAAGATCCAACATACCACCAATGTGTTTTTTAGTGTTTTTTATATTAAATGTTTTAAGGTCCTAAGACCATAAACAAAATATGATCGCAAGCACAAAATATATCACAAACACACAATATAATGGCTCAAGTGAGCAAAAAACGAAAATACTGAAGCATAAACATAGGCCCAAGTGGGCAAAGAGCAAATGACTGAAGCATAAACAATTTGCATGAATTTAAATGACAAGGAATGATAAAGTGCAAGAATTTAAATTGCATTAAAGTAAATGACAAGAAAATTAAATGTTAGTTGTCAAGTTAGTATGTTAATTTGTGCCTTGAGGAAAATTTAGCGCTATGTTAAGTAATCGTAAGTAGGCTTATGTAGAAGCCATACCTATCTGAGGACGGTAAATAATAATGGTGCTGTTAGTGCATGCTGGAGACAAGGTATCCAAGACCAAGCTCCTAAATCATACCACACACAAAAACAAGAGAGGATGGGCATATCTCAATCAAGCTTATGTTGATTCATCTGACACAAGGTTCTTGATGAATCAACTAGATAATGATTCATGAGAAGTCATTGGCCAAGAAATGATTGGGGAAGAAATGAGATGAAAATGGAGAGATGAAATGAAATGGAACCCAAATTGGTCAAGGGATGAACCTCACTTGATCAATACCATTCATTCATCTTGAGGGATGAAGTTTTAAAATTCATCAACCTCCTAAATCTAATGGTATTGACCATGTCAAGATCCAATTCAACCAAGACCATGGCCAAACAGAAGTAAGGTCCACATAAGTTAATACAAAAGCTCACCAAAGCATTAAACCAATTAAACAATTTTTAAAACATTTTTAAAAATGAATAAAATAAGTTTTTAAAGATCAAAAATCTAAAACCCCCTCAAAACACCAAAGAAATGGCCAAGGGATTTATCATAGGTCAAGTAAGTTCAAATGACCATTGACTAATTTTTTTGGCATTTTTCAAAAGTCAGAAGTAATTAAAAACCATTTAAAACAAGTTAAAAAACACAAATTTCACCAAAAATATCAAACTTAATCCAAAAATTAATTTTAAATCATAAATGGGAAGAAGAAAATATTTGTGAATTTTTGGTGTTGGTCCCATACTTTTTGGATCAAAAATGAATTTTTGGTGAATTTTAAAAGAAAAAGTTATTTAAAAATCAATTTAGAAAAATAAAAGAAAAAAGAAAAACCGGAGTCATCATATCTCCCTCATTAATTGAGGTGGCAGATCTGATGGTCAAAAACACGCGTTCCACATGTACACTCAGTCAACGCGTCACACACATGGTAATCACAAACAAAGGCTCAGATTAGAAGATGGAAGAGAGATCCAATGGTGAGAGCAATGCCATGCCACCACCGGAGCCCTAGCTCTGGTCGTCTTTTCCGGTGAGGGTCATAACTTACACAAAAATTTATGGATTTAACATCATTTTAAAGGAAAAATTGCAAAGATCACAAATATGACCTCCATTTGTTTCATCTCTCCCTTTATAATTAGAAAAGTGAAGATGAAAACCGAGGTGTCCAACCTGAGTTGCTTTGAGTCAAGCTCAAAATAACTCAGTCGTGTTGTGTACATTAGTAGGACTTCAGCCAACATAAAATTCAGTTCAGATCTAGAGTATGGAGGGAAAATCAAAGAGATGAAGTTTTGAGAAATTCACCTTCTGTGAGAAGCTTATGAGCATGGTTCTTGAAGCAATGCTTCGTGCTTTCTCTTCTTCTTGCTTGCAGAAGCTTAATGGAGTGAAAAAGGGAATGAACCTTTGTAGTTTTTGTTCACAAACTTGAGTTGAAACTAAACTCAATTTCTTGAGAAATCTTCAAAGAATTCTATGGAGTGAGGTTATGGCAGTGGCTAGCAAAGCTTGGGTAGGGTTCTCTCTCAATTCTGAGCAAATGATCTATGATTTATAGGCCAAGCAAGACGATATGTGCACCTTTCCAAATTTGAATCAAAATGAGCAATACTTGGTGAATGGGTGCATAGGTGCATGTACAAGACCAATTAATTATTGGAATCCACTCTAAATCGTGCAACGAAGTTGCTGAAGTCACCACACAAGGCCATGTAAAGTTGTGAATTGTTTGGAGTTTGAAACTTGCCAAAACAAGCCATGGAAAGACTTCATGTGCAAGTCCCTCATTTATCATCAAATGATGAGATCTTGGACTTTTTGGAAAGCTCTCGTCATAAGTAACAACTTTTATGTTATGAATTTTTCAATATGAAGCTTATAAAATGGACAAAACTGGGCTTGAAGATGGAGGTATCAAACATACTTAGAAATTTTTCTAAGTTATAAGCCAAATGACCTCTCTTTGTACCTTGAATAACTTTTGATGTGAGCTTCAAATGAACTTATCTCCATCTAAAAGGTTGTAGCTCTTCTAATTTACTTCAATTTGACCACAAAGTTGGCACCATTTGAATTTTGAATGATGGAGTTATGGGTTTTAGAAGTTGAGGAAATTTGCTTGTTCAATGATGAGGACCAAAATGGACCTATAATGTTTCCTCATGGTACATGACTTTGAAAATAGAATTTGTTCTTTCTCAAAGAATAGAAGTTGAAGAAGTCATATGTATATTAATCATGAAACTTGTATCATCTTCATATCATACAAAATGAGGAAGTTATGGCTCTTGGAAGTTGACCTTCTATCTAGGGCACACACAAAATGACCTATAATATTTCACCATAAAAAATGAATTTACAAGAAAAATTATCTCTTGAGGTCAACATGAAAAAATAGTAAAGTTTCTCTTGGAATAATTTTTATATGACAAAAATTATAGGAGATAGGGTCTACGAAACCCTAGATTTGACCAGTTCACTTTTCTGGTCAACTTCCTTGAATCAACTTGCATACTTGAAGTTCATTTTCTCTTAGGAGCTCAAGGAGGATCATATATGATTATTATTATGTAAAATAAAGTATACCTTGATATATTTTACCAATTTTTAAAGAAACTTGTTAAGGAAGGCACGCAAGATACCCAGATGAATTAGGGTTTCCTTGACAAACACGCTTCAAACTCTTGATGAACTCGTGATCAAAATGACAATAAAGAACATGGGGATCCATGTATGATGTTTAGAACCAATTTGTATCTTTTCTTGCTCGATATCTTACATTGAGGGTCTCAAACCCCTAGTTGAGATCTTGGTGGGGCACAAATGGACACACACACTACCTACAACAGAAACAAAGCTATACTAGACATATTTTTGTATTTTGGTTAGTAAACAAATAAAATAAAGTATGATATGATCAAATATGTT
Organism: Lathyrus oleraceus; assembly: GCF_024323335.1. Classification (NCBI taxonomy): domain Eukaryota; kingdom Viridiplantae; phylum Streptophyta; class Magnoliopsida; order Fabales; family Fabaceae; genus Lathyrus; species Lathyrus oleraceus. Next base: position 211,424,035 of record NC_066580.1, read on the forward strand.
TGGTGATCTCTCCCAATGCAAACCCAATGAATGATAGGTGAGGAGAACACCAAGGTGTGATCCCAATGCCAATGCAAAGCTATGAGATGGCATAAGGGATCTTAGGGGTCAAAATTTGGGTCTTATAGTTGGCAGATGCTATTATCTGAATATGATATTGAGTACCATACTCAAAAAGAAATTAAAGGAAGTATTCTCGCAAATCATTTGTCTCACCAACCGATCGATGATTATCAATCCATCAGGTTTGACTTCCCTAATGAAGATGTTATGTACTTAAAAACTAAACATTGCGATGATCTGTTTCCTGAAGAAGGGCCAGAGCCTAGATCCCAGTGGGATTTAGTGTTTTATGGAGCTGTCAATGCTTATGGATATGTAATTGGGGCAATCGTTATTACTCATAAGGATTCTCATATCCCTTTTACTGCAGGATTGATGTTTGATTGTACGAATAATATGGCAGAATATGAAGCTTGTATCATGGGTCTTGAAGAAGCCATTGATTTGAGAATTAAAATTCTGGATGTGTATGAAGATTCAACCCTGGTAGTTAATCAGATTAAAGATGAATGGGAAACTCGTCATCCCGACCTGATTCCTTACAAACATTATGCAAGGAGGTTGTCGACTCTCTTCAACAAAATTGAGTTTCATCATATACATTGCAAAGAGAATCAGATGGAGGATGCTCTGGCTACTCTGTCTTTTATGTATAAAGTAAATCGTTGGAATGACGCGCCCAATATCACAATTATGCACCTTGATAGACCTGCTCATGTGTTTGTAGCAGAAGAAGTTACAAATGATAAGCCATGGTATTATGATATTAAGTGTTTCCTCCAAAGTCGGGAGTACCCTATTAGGCATCCATAAAAGATAAGAAGACTTTAAGAAGACTGGCTGGAAATTTCTTTCTAAATGAAGATGTGTTGTACAAGAGAAATTTTGACATGGTTCTGCTCAGATGCGTGGATAGACACGAAGCAAACATGTTAATTCAAGAGGATCATGAAGGATCCTTTGGTGCTCATGCCAATGGACATGCAATGGATAAAAAGATGTTAAGGGAGGGTTACTATTGGCTGACGATGAAATCTGATTGCTGTAAGTATCTGAAGAAGTGCCATTGTAGCGGTAAATTCATCACCATTAAACTATGGATAAGCTTAACATCAATAAAACCAGAGTCACCACCGCGCTTTTTATTGTTTCCAAAGGAAAGGGAAAAGTACGAACAAAACCTAAAGATAAGAAGTTTTCAAATCAAAACTAATAAAATTCCAGAGATTACACGTAAGGGGGTTGGTTACACAGAGGGAATGTGTTAGCATCCAAAGTGTCCTAGGTACTCCTAGGGAGCCCTTTTATGTGTGCATATGTCTTTGGTATAAAAGATGTTTGATAAAATAAAGAGTGTGGGGATGAAAAAAGAATTCATTGATTATATTTTTTGTGTTTGACAAGACCTTCGGTCTTGTTCCTACATACCAACATAAAAATGAGGGATCAAAACCCCGTAGTTCATGGTAAAAATTTCAAAGAAGTTGGTGAATTGATTTTAATCAAAAGTTTTAATCAGAAAAGGGCCCAAAAGGCCAAAAAAATAAATTAAATGGGGTTGTTAGTTCTTTTTGTCTTTTGAAATTTAAGTCAATATTGTTAAGTTTATTTAAAAGTTCGATTAAAGAAAAGAAGTTCAAAATTCAATGGCATAAGGTCAAAGTTTCTAATCATTAAAACATGTCTAAGTTTGAAATCACAGGCAAAGAAAGTTTTTGAAAAGAGGGAGAAGTTTTGAAATTTAAGAAGTGGGAGGAGATGAAGAGGCTATCCTAAGCACAAATTTAAAAGTTAAGAGTTGAAAAAAATCTGACCAATGGGATGCAATCCAACAGACAAGAATGTCATATAGAAACTCATTTTCCTTTGGACTTTAATCAAGCAATAAGCAATGAGCAATATCCAGACATCATGAAGATCAAGGCATCAAATAAAGATAGCCACATCCAAGCAAGCACTCCAATAGCTAGCAGTCTTTATTGTCTTCCAATGCATCAGATGAAATATCCCTTGATCAACTCAAAACAAAGCATCAGACATAGACCAAAACAAAACAACAAGTAACCACATAGGCAAAGTAGCAGATGAATCAAAGAAATCCTCAAGTATTGCATCAGATGAAAGTCACTATCAAAGATAGCTCAGTCTCAAAATGTTGGCATTGGCCAAGTCCTTTAGCACAGGGAATGTTGCCTAATTCTAAGTCCAAAGCTTAGATCAAATCCAACAGTCCACCAATTTTATTTTAGGGTTTTTGTTGTTATTATGTGTTTTAAGGTCCTAAGGCCACAAACAAAATCAAAACAGACAAACCAATATATACAATCACAAGATATGGCTCAAATGAGCAAAGTGAAAAAGGACTGAATCATAAACGAGTTGCATGAAATGTAAATGGAAATGAATGATAAATGACTGAAACTTAAACTGCATAAAGTAAATGACTTGAAAGTAAAAACATAATGAATAAGAGTTAGTCAATAGTTAGCCAAATGCTAGTCAAAGATTAGTGTTGAGTTTTAATTGATTAAATCATTCTTTGGAGAATACTCAACCATTCATTCACAAGTATGAATCCTTAAACCAAGACATCTTCCATGAGAATGGCTCCAACTTGAATAATTTAACAAGTATGCCAATAGCTCCCATGAAAGGAAAAAAGGTTCAGTCTCCACACAATACCATGAAGAATGGGAGACTTACAATGTCACTTACTAGAATGATATGCCTTTAGGGTCAAATTTAGCTCTATATTAAGCAATCATAATTGGACTTATGTAGAAGTCGCAACTATCTGAGGTCGGGCAATAGGTGTTAATGTATGTTAGAGATTTGATACAAAGAACCAAACTCCTAAAACATACCACACACTAAAAGAAAATGGGAGGGACCTATCTCAATCATACTTGTATTGATTCATCTGACACAAGGTCATTGATGAATCAATTAGCATTTAGACATTAGAGATTTCATTGGTCAATTGAGAGAAATGGGGGAAGAATAGGGATGAAGATGAAGAGGGAGGGGGGAAATAGAAACACAAATCGATCATGAGAGGAATTTCATCTGATTAAAACCACCCATTCATTTTGGGAGATGAAATGTACATTTCATCAATCCCCTAAATCCAATGGTTTTGATCCAACAAAAGTCAAATCAACCATGACCAAGGCCTAAACAGAAAATCAAATATCACAAGACCATAAAAATGGCTCAACATAATTTTTAAACATTTAATCAATTAAAAATCAATTTAAAAATGAATTAAAATACATTTTAATTTGGACAAAACCTCCAATCCTTCAAAACACCAAATAAATGGCCAAGGACCTTTGACAAAAAAATTCACAAAAAAGTAGGAAGTATTTTTAAACAATTAAAATTATGCAAAAAAACATTTAATTCATGAAAAATACCAAAATTAGTCCAAAAAATAATTTTAATTCAGAATATGGAAGAGAATAATATTTAAAGATTTTTGATGAAAGTCCCATATTTTTTGGATTAAAAATGGATTTATTATGAATTAAACAAAATAGGGAAATTAAATGAAAAATCAGAAAATAGCAAAAATTAAGGGCCATCAGATCTCCCTCATTAATTGAGGTGGCAGATCTGATGTCCAAGCGCGCGCTATCCACGATACACCTCAGTCAAAGCACCACACGTGTGGTAATCAAAAGGAAAGGCCAAGATTAAAACATTTCAAAGGGATCTGATGGTTTGAAAGATGTCAACGCACCACCGGAGCCCTGACTGGTCCACCACAAAAATGAAAACTAAGGACATGGATTTTAAGGAAAAATGCTCAGGAGCACAAATTTGACCTCCATTTCTTCCAATTCCAAGTATATTGAAAGATACATGGATTTGAAATTTAAGGTTCATGATTTGAGTTGCTTCGATTTGACCTCAAAGGAACTCAATCTTGTTACCTACATTGGTAGGGCTTCATTAGACCAAAAATCAATCAAAATAGTTGAGAAATGAGGGAGAATCGAAAAAGAGAAGTTTCTGAAATTTCACCTTCGGGTAGCTTCAATTCAGCTTGATCTTGCTTCCAATTTGGATTCGTTTGGCTCTAGAAGCTTGCGGGAAGTGAAATGGATCAAAGAGAGCCTTGGATTCTTGGATTTTCAATCTCAAAATAGAAGGAGAATTGAAACTCGATTTCAAGTGAAATCTTCAAGTTTATCCTTTAATGGAGGTTAGGGAGGAAATGGTTCAAAGCTTGGGCAAGTCGGGATCCTCATTCTGATCACCAAAGTCATGTATATATAGGGTATCAAGTTGCTTTTCACACACTTAGAACTTTTGCCAATTTTAGCAACTTTGCTTGCATGGATGCATGGGCGTGTACAAGGCCCAATTCATGATGCCAAATGATCCAACATTCTGTGCTAATCAACCTAAAATGATATCACATGGTCATGCATTATGGAAATGAATTTTGAACATAGATCCTACCAAATGAAGCCTTGTAAAGAACTCATGCACAAGTCCTTCAAATCTGTTCCAAATGAGGTCATCTTGGACTCTTTGGAAATGTGACATCAAGGGGAACAACATTTATGTTGAACACCTTTCGTTTTGAAGATTGGATCATGATTAATTTTGAGGTGTAAGTTTTAGAAATCAAACATATTTGAAAATTTTCTAAGTACCAAGTCAAATGACCACTTCTTCCACCTTGAATAACATTTGCTATGAGCTTCAAATGGAAAAAGTTCCTTAATCAAAGTTATATATATTTCATCCCTCTCTAATTTGGTCACAAATTTGACCTCATTTCAATTTGGCATGAGGGAGTTATGCATTTTAGAAGTTGAGGAAAATTGTTTGTTCAATGGTAATGGCCCAAAATGACCTATAATGTTTCCTCTTGGCATATGCTCTTGCAAGTTGAATTTGATCTTTATCAAACAATAAAAGTTGTATAAGACATATTGAAATTTATCATGGAACTTGGATGGACTTCATCTCATAAAAATTAAGCAAGTTATGGTCCTTGGAAGTTGACCTCCTACCTAGGGCACAGACAAAATGACATATAATGTTTCACCATAAAAAAATGACTTTCCAAGAAAAGCCAACTCTTGATGTCAACATGAAAGTTGTTTGTAATGTCATAAAAAGTAACGTTTCTCTTGGAATCATTTTCATATGACAAATATTGTAAGAGATAAAGTCTAGGGAACCCTAGTTTTGACTAGTTGACTTTCTCTGGTCAACTACCTTGAACAAACTTGAAAAATTGAAGTTCTCTTGATATTTGGGACTCATGGAGGATCATATATGTATAAGATGATGTAATATGAATTATCCCTTGAAATATTTGATCAATTGTTGAAGAAACTTGTTGAGGAAGTCACACAAGATACCCAGATGAATTAGGGCTTACAAGGCAAACAAGCTTCAAACTCTTGATGATTTCTTGATCAAAATGATAAAAGCAGAACATGTGGATCCATATATGATATTTAGAACCAATTTGAACCATCTCTTGATTGATCTCCTTGCATTGAGGGTCTCAAACCCTAGATGTGAACTTGATGGGGCATAGGTGGATGCACACACTGCGTACAAAAGAAACAAAGTTATACATAGACATATTTTTGGCATTTTGGTTAGTAAACAATGAAAAGAAAAGTATGATACAATCAAATATGTTTGGTGATCTCTAACAATGCAAACCCAATGAATGAGAGGTAAGGAGGATGCCAAGGTGTGATCCCAAAGCCAATGCAAATGATGAGATAACATGAGGGATCTTAGGGTCAAAATTGGCGTCTTATAGTCATAAATGTTAGATTTATGCTGATAAGATTCATGTGCCTCCGACGTGTCTCAATGTTAATTCATCCCCATGTCCTTTCTCTATGTGGGGAATTGATATGATTGGTATGATTAAGCCTAAAGCTTCGAACGGACATCATTTCATTCTGGTAGCTATTGATTACATCACCAAGTGGTACCTATTTGAACACAATATAATTCAACAAGCGTGATCAACACTATAAGGTATATATTCTTATTGTCGGATTAAGCATACGATTATAGATATCGCAAATTTAACGGTTAAGCAAAGTTGAATTGCGATCAAAAGTCAAGAACATATATCATTCAATTTTAACCAACAATGTTACATGGAAATTGGATTAAGCAAACAACAATCATATAATATTATTGAAAGGAATAGAATTCTAATTGCAATTATAACAATCTCAAAGTAGTGAACCTGAATACAGCAAATCTGTCCGGAAAGATTAGTTCTCCATTACGGTTCTTTCAAGCGTAAAAAAAATCGTGAATAGTAAAAAACGTGAATAATATTTTCGGCTGCTAGGTATCAGGGGAAAACAAAGGCAATCCGTTTACAACCCAACTGGGTCAAATACATAATTCAGGCCCAAAACTAAAATAAAACTAATGCTGCAACTTCAAACGAAATTCTGGAAAATAAGCGCTCCGAATCTGACTTCGACTCCAACAAAAAAGTTGTAGCATATTCTCTTATCTTTCCGGCGATGATTAGAACGCGTCAATCGGATTCTCGGAGCTCCAGTTATGATCGTTTTAGTGTAGACTGTTAAAGCTGTAAATTAAATACGAAAATCAAATAACAACAAAAATAAACTAAAATATAAAAACATTATAAAGCATAAAACTAAGAAAAGGAAATCAAAGAAATGCTTAAGAACAAACATAGGAGAGTGTGCATTAAAATGCACTGATCAAATTCTCCCACACTTGAACTTTTGCACTCCGAGCAAAATCAAAACTCAAGAAACACACAACATCAGTTACTCATTCCAGGCTACAAACTCTTCCTTGGTTAAGATAGCATCGATAGGTACTAATCATGCACACTAAGGATATCATAGGAACACTAATCCACAATTATGCAATCATAAGCCTCCTGAACACACAATCCATTCTGAATCATATTATTATACCAAAGCCTAACTTACTCAGTCTCCTTTTTACTTTTTTTCATTCTTGCGCAATCACATTAAGCCCGTTATCTCCACACACTCATAGTAAGACAACTGGTTAGTGACTCTGATCCTTTTTACACGGGGTTCTGGTCCAAAAATTGGTAACCCCTTATTTACCCAATTGCAGTTGTGGAGGATCGAACCGTAATTCGCTCTACCAAGTCCAGCCCCAGAAACCTCTGAACCAACCAACAATAGGTAATTATTATGTTTTATTTTTGTAGGTTCCACAACCATTGGGTTAAGTGACCGGGTGAGGGTCACCCAACTTAGAAGGTGCATTCCCTAATTTAATTTATTTATTTATTTTCGAAAGAAACTTGGATCACTCACTTATTTTCATCGCCTTCCTTATGTAGAGCATGTGTGAGATGGTGCCGACTGCAAAGATAAACTACTCAAGAGCTATAAGAGAACGAAAATTCAAGGCTATGTCATAGCAAGTATTCAAAACAATTTCCATACTCAGGAGACTTATGGTGTTAAGACGATACCGATCTTGTGAACTTTTCCCAAGTCTCCACAACTAACCTCAGATTAATCTATAGCCTAGAACTTTCAAAAAGATGTAATTTTTTTTTAATTTTATTTTTCTATAATTGAAAACAAAATAATGAAACAAAAGGGCCAATGAAAGGACATAGTTATTAAAGTTGAGAGAAAGGAATAAGAACTCCCTGATCAAGTTGCAGTGTAGTTGGGTGCTTCCAAAGAAAGCTCCTCTATGCTTGCATTGTCAGGCGCTGAACTCTCATGAAATAGCTTTAGGCGCTGCCCATAGACCTTGAAAACTTTGTCAGTACCTGCACTTTTAATTTCTACTACACCATGAGGGAAAATGTTAGTAACGGCAAAAGGGCCAATCCATTTTGATCGAAGTTTCCCAGCCGTAAGCTTAAGGCGGGAATTAAACAGTAAGACATGTTGGCCCACAGAGAATTCCTTCCTAGAAATCATCTTATCATGGAAGTGCTTAGTTTTCTCTTTACAAATCCTAGAGCTTTCATAAGCCTCTAGCCTAAGCTCTTCAAGCTGTTGTAATTGGAGTTTTCTTTCAATACCTGCTTGTTGCATCTCCAAATTATAACTTTTCACCGCCCAATAGGCACGGTGTTCTATCTCTAAAGGAAGGTGACATGCCTTACCAAAAACAAGTCGATAAGAAGACATCCCAATGAGTGTCTTGAAAGTTGTTCTTTGAGTCCAAAGTGCGTCTTCTAGACGGCGACTCCGGTCCTTCCTGTTTGGTTGCACCATTTTCTCTAAAACCTGTTTGATCTCTTTGTTGGAGATCTCAGCTTACCCATTTACTGTCAGAGATAGGATAAATGATCCCTGCTTGTAAGAGTTTGGTTACCTCTTTCTTTACCACATCAAGAATCAAAGGATTAAGCCTCCTTTGCGGCTGCCTTACCGTTTTAGCACCGTCCTCAAGTAAAATCCTATGCATACACATGGAAGGACTAATACCTGGGATGTCAGCTAATGTCCATCCAATTGTCTTCTTGTTCTTCTTCAAAACCTGTAAAAGTTTATTTTCCTGATCGGAATCAAGGTTAGGAGAAATAATAACAGGGAGTTTTTCATCACTCTCCAAATAAGCGTATTTCAAATTATCCGGGAGTTGTTTCAGCTCTAAGGACGGGGGTTGCTCGATGGATGGGGCGTTTGGGGCAGCCAGGATGTCGAGAGCATCAGCTGCATAAACAACTTCACCTGTAGGAAACATGTCACCCTGTAAGGTAACATCAATCTCAGCACATACAACACAAATATTAGTGTCAGTGCAATCAGCACATGAGTAAACATCATCAAATCCAAGTAAGGATGGAAAATCAAGTGAAAACAATTCATAATAAGTTTCATCAACCAAATCAGATATCAACTCAATATGAAAAACATAGTGCTCCTCCAAGGGATGTTTCATGGCATCGAAGATGTTAAATTTTGCGACAATGTCACAGAATTCCATGGACATGGTTCCATCGTCAACATCAATTTTTGTCTTCGCCGTTTTCATGAACGATCTGCCTAAAATGATGGGAGCCCTGCTTGACTTAATTTCTCCTTCCATGTCCAGGATGTAAAAATCTATAGGAAAAATCAAATCGTTAACTTGAACAAGGAAATCTTCCACTATACCAGCAGGGTGGGCATTGCTCTTGTTCGCCAACTGAACGATTAAACTTGTATGCTGCAAAGGACCAAGACAAAGGTTATTATAAATAGAAGTAGGCATAATATTAATGTCCGCTCCCAAATCAAGCATGAAATTATCGAATAGCTTATCTCCGATGGTACAAGGAATAGTAAAAGTTCCCGGGTCCTTGCACTTTTGTGGCAAGACCTGAGAGATGGCTGCAACATTTTGCTCGCCTGTAACTTTTTCAGAATGGGGCTTGGGATGAATAAAAGCAGAAATATTTCTTCCCAAGTTGACTCTCTCACCACCTTTCATCCGCCTCTTGTTTGTACACAAATCTTTCAGAAACTTTGCATACTTAGGGACTGGTGGTACATATTCTTTTTCTTTATTCTTTTCAGTTTCTACCACAACAGAAGAAGGTGAAGAAAGTTCAAATGTTACCTCAAGAATTTTTTATTTTTTTTGGGGGCTGGTTCTGTGACCTTTCCGGACCTCAAATAAATTGCACTGACATTGGCATTAGGACCTTTTGGATTCACAACTGCTTGGGCAGGAAGTTGGTTTGATCCTTGGGATTGCATGGCATTCATTGAGGTGGCAAGCTGTCCAATCTGTGTCTGCAAGGTTTGAATACTAGATTATGTTCTTTGTTGAAACTGAAGATTATTAACAGCTAGTTGTTTGACCATGTCCTCTAAGGAAGGTCCAGAGGGTGTAGAAATGGTGGCTTGGGGGGTAGCTGCTGGTTGGGTTGGCTGCTGGTTTCCATATCGAAGGTTGGGATGGTTCCTCCAATTGGGGTGGTATTTATTGGTGGACAGGTCAGGAATATTGTTGTACCTGTTCTGATTGTTGCCTTGATTGTAAAGGTTTGCTGCATAAGCTTGAGGTAACTCAGTGATTGATTCATCATGCAAAATAGGACAAGTATCGGTTGGATGCTCAGGAGAAGTACAAATACCACACAGGTTTGCCGCTTGAGTCTTACCTACTGCCAACTATTTCACTAAAGAGGTGAGCTCTTCAATTCTGGTTTCTAAAGCTTTGTTGGAGGAAACCTGAATTTCGTTCACACCCTTTGCTTGGACAAAATTGTTTCTGGTTGTAAATTGTTGGGAGTTAAGGGACATATTTTCGATCAAAGCGTTGGCGGCTGGAGTTTTATCGACGAGTGCTCCACTGCTAGTGACATTAAGAATATTCCTATCCATTGGTAACAAACCTTCATAAAAGTACTGAATGAGCAATTGTTCGGTGATCTGGTGTTGAGGACAACTAGATACTAATTTCTTGAATCTTTCCCAATACTCAGCAAGTGACTCATTATCTTGTCTAATACCACAAATCTCTTTTCTGATCGAGGTTGCTCTGGAGGCAGGGAAGTATCTCTCTAAGAACACTCTTTTTAGAGCATTCCAGCTTGTGATCGAAATTGGCTCAAGATAATATATACAATCCTTTGCTGCACCCTGCAATGAAAAAGGAAAAGCTCGAAGTTTGATATGGTCTTCAGTTATTCCTTCAGGCCTCAATGGTGTAGAGCACACAACCTGGTATTCTTTGAGATGTTTATCTGGATCCTCACCTGCAAGACCATTATAATTCACATCAGGGGCAACTAACTGCCTTAAAGTTCTTTGGTCAGCCATATCAAAAACAATCTCAAAATCCGAATCAAACAAGTTATGAAAGTAATCAGAATCAGAATCAGACTCAATTGTGGGTGGTGAACTATTGCTAGCCTGGCCTTCTCTATGACGTGTGTGCAAAGTTCTCTCTACCTCAGGATCGAAATCAAAAAGCTCAGAATAAGAAGACCTAGTAGCCAGGACTAATGCACAGCAATGCAGCAACAATTGTGAAAATGCCAACAACGTCCCTAATAGTCAAAAACAAACACAATGAAGGAAAACGATTAAAATAAATTCAAAAAAATAAACTAACATCGAAATTAATCTAATGACTTAAAATTAGAATTTTGAGAATTTTTTTGGATTTTTTCGACTCTATGAAAACAGTAAAAAATTCATTAAAAATAGAAAAAAGGGTTTTTTGGCGATTTGAGACCGGAATCCCATAACTACTTTAAAGTATGGGATAAAAGATCGGGTGAGTTTTCTACTCTTAATAGATGGAACAGATTTTCAATCGGACTCAATTTTTCCAAAAACCGAATTTTTCGACTCTAGATGCGAATTGGCCAAAACCGCGAGGAACCTATGGCCTAAACGCAAGAACACTAAACCTATGACTCTAATGTTGATTAATAATCACAAGAATCCCTGGCAACGACGGTAATTTGATCCACTGTCATGCGCGGATCAAAGCTGAGTTATTTTGAAAACGTAGTATAGGGACAATGACTCGAATCGTCTCAAGGATTCTTGATTATTACTAACCAAAGGTAAATCGATTTAGGGGGGGTTGGATTCAGGATTGATTAAGAAAAAAAACGATTATTAAATAAGTGATTATTGAAATAAGCTGTTATGAAATAGGTGATTATAAAACAAACGAATTCATTGTGTCAGGTTCAACTTATCATCAATTGCTACAACTACGGCTTCTATCCTATTTGAACACAATATCATTCAACAAGTGTGATCGACATTGTAAGGTATATATTCTTATTGCCGGATTAAGCATACGGGTATAGATATCGCAAATTCAACGGTTAAGTAGAGTTGAATTGTGATCAAAAGTCAAGAACATATATCATTCAAATTTAACCACAATATTACATGGAAATCGGATTAAGCAAACAACAATCATATAATATTATTAAAAGGAATAGAATTCTAATTGCAATTATAAAAATCTCAAAGTAGTGAACCTGAATACAGCAAATTCGTCCGGATAGATTAGTTCTCCATTACGGTTCTTTCAAGCATAAGAAAAATAATTCGTGAATAGTAAAAAAATGTGAATAGTGTTTTCGGCTGCTATGTATTAGGGAAAAACCAAGGCAATATGTTTACAACCCAACTGGGTCAAATACATAACCCAGACCCAAAACTAACGACCCAAAACTAAAATAAAACTAATGTTGCAGCTTCAAACGAAATTCTGGAAAGTAAGCGCTCTGAATCTGACTTCGACTCCAATGCGAAAGTTGTAGCTCTTTCTCTTAGATTTCTGGCGATTATTAGAACGCGTCAATCGGATCCCCGGAGCTCCAGTTATAATCATTTTAGTGTAGACTGCTAAAGCTGAAAATTAAATACGAAAATCAAATAACAATAAAAATAAACTAAAATATAAAAGCATTATAAAACATAAAAGTAAGCAAAGGAAGATCATTTGCTGATACGGTGTTCCAAGTAAGATCATTACAGATAATGGGTCTAACTTGAATAACAAGATGTGAGAGAGCTTTGTGACGACTTCAATATTGAACATGATAACTCTTATCCTTACAGACCCAAGATGAATGGGGTTGTTGAAGTTGTGAATAAGAACATTAAGAAGATCATTCAGAAGATGGTTGTTACGTATAAATATTGGCATGAGATTCTCCCGTTTGCTTTGCATGGATATCGTACATATGTCCCCACTTCAACAGGGGAACCCCCTTTCTCTCTTGTGTATGGCATGGAAGCAATGCTCCCTATAGAGTTTGAGATCCCATCAATGTGAGTCCTGATAGAAGTCAGTTTGTCTGAGGCTGAATGATGTCAAAGCAGATATGATCAGTTGAATTTGATTTAAGAGAAAAGAATGACGGCCTTGTGTCAGGTCAGTTATATCGAAAGAGAATGAAGAAAGCATTTGACAAGAAGGTTAGACCTCGTGTATTCAGAGAAGGTGACCTTGTGCTCAAGAAAATATTGTATTTCAACACTGATTCTAGGGGCAAATGGACTCCTAATTATGAAGGCTCATATGTTGTCAAGGTAGCTTTCTCGGGTGGTGCATTAATTCTTACAACTATTGATGGTGAGGAGCTCCCACATCTTGTGAATGTTGATGCAGTTAAGAAATACTTCGCCTAGAAAAATAAAATAATATGTCGCTAAGTTGAAAACCCGAAAGGGAGGCTTAGGCAAAAATGAGTGTCTCGGTGGATTGAAAACCTGAAAGGGAGATCCAAGCAAATATTAGAGACATAAACAGAAAATATCATCCCGATCTATTGAACCTGAAAAGGCAATCCTGGAAAAAGTTAGGGATTACGGCATGTAACTGCATCCGGCCAAACTTTATTGTTTGAAGCAACGATGCCTATCACAGTTTCCTTTTCCGCCATCGTCGGCCGAAGGCCAGAGCATGGTGGAATTCAAACTTGTTAGGAAGAATAGTGGTCATTGTATTTCAATGTAGCCCTTTCCATGTGTAGCACCTCAAATTTGCACCTACCATTTTGTACATTCATTTTCATGTTAGGTCATCAACATTTACATTGTCCACTGCATAGCATTGCATTGTCCTTTGCCCAAGTGCAGGTCATCAGTCAAGACTGGTCAGGAGATTCAGTTGTGCAAGGAAGCAAGTGAATTTCCTATGGAAGCAAAGCCCTAGGGTTGGTTCATTGAGTTCACATGACCTAGAGATCATTTTGAAGTGGTTTGGCCAAAGATTGGATGCTCAAAGCTCAACAGTCAAGATGCAATTCATCTGAAACCCTAGAAAGTCAACCAAAGTCAACTGTGCATGAAATCATGGATTTGAAGGTGGGAGATGGTTAGAGAGGCCTCATTCATGTCCATACAAGTCTCATTTGACATTTCAAACATCAACAATGAAGACTTTGAGGTCAGATGAAAAGTTTCCAAAAATAGAAAGTGACCTGTATTTTGAAATTTCCAAAAATGGAAAGGTCTTCTCCTCAAGATTACATGTCCTAGAAAGCTTCAAATGAAATTTTGTCCAACATGAAAGTTTAAGATCTTGCTCTCACCTTTCCAAAAAGTCCATGAACATGAATTTCGCACGTATGGTTGAGAAATTATGGATCAATCATTGTCAAGCCAATTTGAAGTTCAAAAGGAGATAACTTTCACTCCAAAAGGCCAATTGATGTGGTTCTTTTTGTAACATTTCTATTTTAACATGAGCTATCCAAAACATATATCAAAAACCATGCATCTCCATCACAAAATTTTTGCATTTTTCATTTGAATTTCATTTGAATTTGGAGGGAAAATTGCAATTTGAAAAATAAGCATTATCCATGCATTCCAACATTGGTATTTGGCTCCAAATGGATTTTTGAGGTGAATTGAGCACAAATTCGTGCACTGTAGCAACATTTTTCATGCATGCAAGGTGAATTGCAAATTGGCCATAACACTTGCATTTCACTAATTACTATTGCACTTGGCTAATCATGATTAACAAACTTCATTAGTGCATCATATATAAGGATAATCAAAACAGAATTTGTGCTTAACATTCCATTTGGTTCAGATCTAGATCAAATTGCAAAATCTCACGAACTTTTTCTCTCAACTTTTCATCCAAATTCTGCATAAACCTTGCATTGTTCTTCATTGATTCATCATCCACAAGCATTTTGGAGTTGAATTGAAGCAAGCATTCATCATTTTCGAGCTGAATCAAGGACTGTAGCAAGTAGCATCATCCATGGCAGTTGCTGATTTGAGCTACATCAAGCATAATTGAGCCTCGATTTTTCACTCATTCACTCACATAAGCATTGGAGAGCAACTGTTTCAGCATTACGAAGCTTGAAAACCTCGAATCCAGTTCTGCATCACTTTGAAGGTCAGATTTCGAATCTTACAATTCTTGAAATCATGATATGCATTTTGTAGATCTTGAATCCATGAGTATTCTGAGCTTTGTGGCATTAATTTTCATCAAGAATTGAGTGAGAAATGTTGAATATAAGACTGATGTTTGAAACTTATCTTGCTCGATCAGGACATGTTATTGAGATTTAGGTTGAATTGATGTTATATTATTGATGTGCTTGGAAATACGAGTGTGATGATGTATTCCTTTTGCGTTTCTGTAATATTTGTTCTTGACCTAGAGATTTCATGAAGAACACGATGAAGGTTTAGGGTTTGTGTTTCCAGAAAGAGGTTTGATTTGTTTGAGCGCGTTATGCATGAGTTTTCTTGTTCATTGCCATGTATTGGTCCATTTGTACACAACGTGGCAAAACGATTGGTCGTGATTGTTTCCCTGTGCCACATCACCTTAAATGAAACGCAGGGCTTCAATGTAGCGTGCCTCAGTTTGAATCACAACATGGTTCGAGTTCGGGCGCAAGCAATTTCACATTTGGCCTTTGGCATTTTTTTCACTTCATGCTTCCATGTTCATGTATGCTTTCTATGTGTTTTTTTATTTTTCTCTCCATTTCAAAACATCATAACTCATTGATGGATTGTCCAAATGAGATGAGATTTTTTTCATTGTTTTCCTCATGATCTCTAGTATTTTTTTATGATTTTTCCAAAAATTGTGCACGCCTGGATTTTTATTTTGCCTAGGGAATGTTCATACATGTGTTTTCTTGACATGCCTTGCCATTTTGATTGTGAAATGATGAGATTTTATCCAACACTCTTGAAATTTTGTGTGCTTAAACTAGACACATTCATGGACATTTTGGTATAGAGTTTGTAATTTTAGCATGTCTGGATGTTGAGATATGATGTGATTAATGAAGGTGTGACAATTTGTGTCACACCTTTGCTTGCTTGACTTGTTGATTTCCATTACCATGCCATATGAATGCCAATTAATCTGAGTTTTTTGCATGCTGATTCTTCTGGATGTTAGGATTGCTTGTGAAATTTTATGGAATTTTTGAGTGCATTTCCAATTTTTTTGAGAATTTCTTTGCTAATTGGTCATGTTGGGACTTTTTGGGAGTCACGAACTTAGATGACTTGTGAAATGCTTGATGTTTATCCTATGAGCTTGAAATTTTGCACATTGATTCTATACACTTTGAAGTTAATTGTGGCTTTGGTTTGATACATTTATCATGTGTGGATTCTGTTTTATGCTTGTGTGAAGTTGATGCATCTAATTGTGCCTTGTTTGAGCTTGTTTTGCCTTGCCTTGCCTTAGTGAATTTAATTTCCATACTTCCACTTATCCAAATGACTTGATTTTTGGGATGATGATCATGTGATGAATGCTGATTAGCCATTATTTTTCTGGAGATTTATTGAATCATGTTTGAGTTGATGTGGATTGGTTCATTCTGTTTGGTTCTATGAGCTTTGAACTTGCATGCTTTGCACTAAATGCCTTGTGAAATGAAATTGGTTGATAATATGGATATGAGACCACTTGGATATTGTTCTTATTTGATTAAGATTGATTCATGCCAATTTTTCATGTTCTGTTTTGAATTATTTCTCCCTCTTTGACCCTAGGCCATGTCCTAGTGGTTAGTGCTTATGTTTGAGTTGTGTTTTCAGGACAAGAAGCATATGGCCTTGAGGAGTGTGATTCATTTGCTCATTTGGATTGATATTTGATTGATGTTGATTAACATTAAGCTATTTTGTAGGTGGATTAGCTCCTTTGAGTTGAGCTTGTGCTTTGCTTGATGCATTGCTTGTTGTCTGTTTGTACAATTAACTATTGACTTTTAGTCTGTCTGTTTGACTTTTTGAGTTGTGTATTGACTGAGTTAGATTGTTTTCAGGTGCATTAGTTGCTATAGTTCATTGTGAACTTGCTTTTGCTGTTGCTTGGTTGCTTAACCAATTTGAGGTATAATGTCTCTGACTCCATGTAGTCTGGAAGACCTGGCCTGTTATTTGGTCAGGCACCTGTCTGAAGTCCTCCTTAAGAGGCAATGCTTGTGATTGTTTATTTTTGTCCCCAAGCAGGAAAAGACCTTTGATAAGGCGATTGGCAGATACAAGAGATGTGTAGTCCATCTCCTGCTAATCAGTGAGTCATCCACTTTGCTCACACACCTTGTGTTCATGCATTGTGGATAATAACCCAAGATCCATGTTGAGTCAGTCATAAGTGTAGAAGGGTTCCAACTTTCTGAACCCACACTTTCATCTGTCTAAAGCTCTCCCAGGCCAGGGATGAGAGTTGTGAAGTCTTATCTTCACTTCCCATTTCATCTGCTTCACCCTAACTCTCAATGTTAGGGTTAAGAGCTAACATCACCCGATTCCAGATGGCTTGTGTTTCACAGCCTAAGCCTTGTGTGAGCCCACTTTGTTTGTATATAGTGTGTGCTATTTGTGTGATTGATTGCTTTGCTTGTGCTGCTTAGGTTTGGCTTGCTCCCTGTGAAAGTTAGATAGAAACCTTAACTTAGGGATGATATGCATGATAACATCTAGGCTCGAGTCGTAGTCTCCCTAGTTGTGTCTCCCTTTGTATCTGGTTAGGCTAGTCCTTTGTCCCTGCGCAGGGGAACTACGTCGCCCTGATCCTCATACCAGATGAGGTACGTAGGCAGGAGATGAGCTGATCTCTCCGGGCGCCCTTTTGTTTTGTTTGTGTGAGTTGTTTCTCCTCTTCTGGTTGGAGTTTGATGTAAGTCCATCGATTGGCATTCGGTTTCCAGTTTCTTTGTTGGAGTCTGACATAAGTCCAGCGATTGCCAGTTGGTTTCCTGTGTGTGTGTTTAGGTTCGGAGTCTGATGTAAGTCCAGCGATTGGCAGTCGATTCCCTGTGTTGTTTTGTCTTGCGTGCGTTAGCCGAGCTACGAGTGCTCTGATTCTTCTTTAGTCCGAGAAGATACGTATGCATAGGATGCGACATCCTAGCGAGCACGTTTCCCCCTGTCCGAACTACGTCGGCTCTGATGTCTGTGCCTAACAGACTACGTAGGCCCAGGATGCGATATCCTACCGAGTTAGTTTCTTTTGTTTTCTGTGTCTCTTTCAGCCAGTGTCTGTATGTTTGAGCAGTGTTTTAGCAACCATATTCCTTCCTTTTGTGCGTGGATCCCGTCGAGTACGACGGATGCGTAGGGGTGCTAATACCTTCCCTTCGCATAACCGACTCCCGATCCCATTCTCTTTGGTCGCGAGACCATGTCTTTTCCAGGTTTACTTCGAGCGTTTCCTTTCCCTCTTTTGGGATAAATAACGCACGGTGGCGGCTCTGTTGTTTTGTTTTCCCGCCGGTTTTTCGCGTAATACGACAGCTGGCGACTCTGCTGGGGATTTAGAGAAGTTGACCTCTTGCTGGTCCATCTTCCCTAAGCGAGTCTCTCCTAGCGCTCTCTAGGTTAGGGTTTTGGTTGCTGTTTGCTGTTATTTATTGCATTTATGATTATTATGTTGTATATATGTACATATCTGTTTGCATGCATCATACTATCATTGTGCTGATCCTGTACAGGTTGGTTCCTCTGTTTGGGGTGGGTGTTCTGAGTGGGGCTAAAACCCAGGCCCGAGTATACACCTAGGATTAGCGTGGTCTCGCGTTTCCTCACTTGCTGTATCAGCATATTGTTGCGACGTGTCACCACAGTCGGACGAGGTTCATTTGAGAGAGTCCTTCCGTTTGGAGTTATTCCACTCAGGTTGGCTGATCTCATCTGAGCTATTGACTTCGGTGACCGTTCTTTCCCGGATCTTTGATTTAGACGATTTTAAGAGAGCTGCAACGGCACACTTGAAAGGGCAAACCCGTTGAGTATCTTTGCCCGATCGTCGAGATCATTATCCGCCTTAGGATGACCTGATTAGAATTCACCTGTGAGGGGAGGGTTTGATCCTTGCAAGTACAGGTTTCTGCCAGTGATATTGTGTTGATGATCTTAAGTCGGATTTATGGATCGTTATTTCTGGACGTCGGAGGTTTGACCCTAGTATTGATCAGAGGGTTCCGTTTATTTCGGATCCCTGGGCTGAATTTGAGGGTATTTGCTCAGATGTGGATGTGGTTCAGATGACTTGGGTCCAGATGACTTTGGGTTTCAGATGAATTTGTGGTTCTAAGTTCGGGCCGAAGCTTTGATCATGTGTCGCGATATGCTCAGCCGACCAGTCATGGCTCCATCATTTGCATCATAGCATGTTTACTTTAAAAAACAAAAAAAAAAGTATAATAATGCATGAAAAAAGTTAACCTGCATACACATCACGCACATCATACACATATCATTTTGCATAACAGGTGCTCTTGCTCGCGACTTCTCACTCTGGTTCCTGTGTCAGGCAGGATAGCTGATCGAAGACCGCACCGGTATTCAACCAGACTCAATCAACAGAGAAGTATGGATCAGGTTCAGACCGAGTTGGCTGAGACGAGGGCGAACATGGCCCAGTTCATGACGATGATGCAAGGGGTTGCGCAAGGTCAGAAAGAACTTCGAGCCCTGGTTCAGAGACAAGAGACTGTGATTCAGACGTCCAACCGCGCTTCACCTGTTGGTGCACCTGTTCATGAGAACGTTAATGTTGCTGCTCCCGCCAATGACTATGCCGTCGGGGATGAGTTAAGGGGGATAAGAATCAACGGACAGCCTCTTGCCGCAGAGACTGTCAATGTCAGAGCTACCCGGGCTCCGGTTCGCCATCCAGCTCCTATTGTTGATAGACGAGAGGACATGTTCACACTGCTAAGTGAAGATGATGAAGTGGCTGGAAGAGTTGAGGATAGAGATCGTAAAGTGGACGCCCTTGCTGAGAAGATAAGAGCCATGGAATGTCAGAATTCCCTGGGTTTCGACGTTACAAATTTAGGGCTGGTAGAGGGGTTGAGGATTCCTTACAAATTCAAAGCACCCTCGTTCGACAAGTATAACGGTACTTCTTTCCCTCGCACCCACGTGCAGGCCTATTATCGGAAAATCTCTGCGTATACCGATGATGAAAAGATGTGGATGTATTTTTTCTAGGATAGTCTATCTGGGGCTTCCTTGGACTGGTACATGGAATTAAAGAGAGATTCTATCCGATGCTGGAGAGATCTGGGTGAGGCCTTCTTGATGCATTATAAGCACAATATGGACATGGCGCCTAGCCGGACTCAGTTGCAGAGTCTTTGTCAGAAATCCGGAGAAAGCTTCAAGGAGTACGCCCAGAGGTGGCGTGAGCTGGCTGCAAGAGTACAACCCCCTATGCTGGAGAGGGAGTTAACGGATATGTTCATTGGTACTCTACAGGATGTCTTTATGGACCGGATGGGAAGCTGCCCATTCGGTAGTTTTTCTGATGTGGTTATCTGTGGGGAGAGGACAGAGACCTTGATCAAGGCTGGTAAGATTCAAGATGCTGGTTACTCGTCTTCCAAGAAACCTTTTGCTGGGGCACCTCGTCGGAGAGAGGGTGAAGCCAGTGTTGTACAACATGGCCGAAGGGTTGCGAGCAGAAATCAGTACCGTCAGGTTGCTGCAGTGACCATTCCTGCACCTCAACAACGTCAACAACCGCAACAACAGAGAGTTCAACAACAAATGCCACAACAACAACAACAACAGCAACAACGTCCGTATCAGCCAAGGCAGAGGATGCCTGATAGACGTTTCGACCCACTGCCAATGACCTATGTTGAGTTACTGCCTGAGTTGCTCAGACTAGGATTTGTCGAATTGAGGACCATGGCGCCGTTGACAAAAATACCACCTGGGTATGATGCCAATGTGCGTTGTGACTTTCACTCTGGTGCACCGGGACACCATATTGAGAACTGCAGGGCTTTTCATCATAAAGTCCAGGACCTGATTGATGCAAAAACTATCAATTTTGCTCCTGTACCGAATGTTGTTAATAACCCTATGCCGCCGCATGGTGCTCACCGAGTGAACAATGTTGAAGGGGAAGAAGCTGAGGATCTGATGGTCAGTGTTGATGAGATTCAGACTTCTTTGCTAGTTGTCAAGGGCCATTTGCTGAGTGGGGGTGTCTACCCGGGCTGTGTTGAAGACTATGCAGTTTGTGCTGAATCTGAGAATGGTTGTGAACGGTTAAGGGCCGGTATCCAGGGTTTGATGGATGAGGGTTGTTTGCATTTCAGTAGGGTTGTCAGAGATTGTGGGTCAGTGTCAACTGTCACTATCTTTTTCAAACCGTCTGAAGGACGTGGTTAGAGGGTTAGTGCGCCTACAACTAGTGGCACTCCTGTTACCATCTTTGCACCTGTAACTGCCAGTAATCCAACTACCATTGTCGCTCCGGTCAGAAGGGCTGTTGACAGTCGGGCTGTTCCGTGGAGATATGACAACGCCTACCGCAATAACAGAAGGGTTAAGAATCAGACAAGACCAGTTAGTCAAGCGCCTGTAACAATTGTTGTACCCAGTAGAACTCCTGCGGTTGCAAGTCCCGTTGTGGACAATGTCGGAGGGTCAGGAGGCTTTACTCGAAGTGGACGTTTGTTTGCTCCTCAACCGTTGAGGGATGCCAATGCTGAGGCTTCTGCTAAGTCGAAGGGCAAACAGGCTGTGGTTAACGAAGAACCTGCTCAGAAGGAGGTGCCTGAAGGTTAATTCGAAAAGGATGTGGAGGAGTTTATGAAAATCATCAAGAAGAGTGACTACAAGATCGTAGATCAACTTAATCAGACTCCGTCCAAGATTTCGATTCTCTCTTTGCTGCTGTGCTCTGAGGCACATCGGAACGCCTTGCTGAAGATGCTGAATATGGCGTATGTACCTCAAGAGATTTCCGTCAACCAACTGGAGGGGGTGATTGCCAACGTGAGCACCAGGCATGGTTTGGGGTTCACAGACTTAGACTTGACGCCTAAGGGTCGTAATCATAACAAAGCCTTGCATATCACCATGTAATGCAAGGGTGTTGTACTGTCTCACGTGTAGGTAGACACCGGCTCGTCGTTGAATGTGCTGCCTAAGCAAATTCTGAAGAAGATATCTGTTGAAGGGGTTGTGCTTACTCCTAGTGACCTGATAGTTCGTGCATTTGACGGATCCAAACGTTCTGTGTTTGGGGAAGTTACCTTACCGGTGAAGATAGGCCCATAGGTGTTTGATATCATCTTCTATGTTATGGACATCTAGCCCGCCTACAGTTGTTTGTTGGGGCGTCCGTGGATTCATGCAGTAGGGGCAGTTTCGTCAACTCTCCACCAAAAGCTCAAGTATGTCTGGAACGGTCAGATTGTGACCGTGTGTGGCGAAGAAGATATTTTGGTGAGTCATCTGTCCTCGTTCAAATATGTAGAGGTGGATGGCGAGATCCACGAAACCTTATGCCAGGCATTTGAGACTGTTTCTCTCGAGAGGGTGGCGTTTGCTGATCAGAGAAAGCCGGGTGCTTCGATTGCTTCGTACAAGCAGGCCAAAGAGGTTGTTGACTCTGGCAAGGCTGAAGGCTGAGGCAAGATGGTGGATTTGCCTGTCAAGGAGGATAAATTTGGTATTGGCTATCAACCTTTGCAAGCGGAGCAGGGTGTGCAAGCAGGTCCCAGTACCTTTACCAGCGCTGGGCTGATGAATCCCGGTGACGTCTTTGCGGCCAGTAGTGAAGATGGTGACAGTGATTTTCATCATTTTCGAGCTGAATCAAGGACTGTAGCAAGTAGCATCATTCATGGCAGTTGCTGATTTGAGCTACATCAAGCACAATTGAGCCTCGATTTTTCACTCATTCACTCACATAAGCATTGGAGAGCAACTGTTTCAGCATTACAAAGCTTGAAAACCTCGAATCCAGTTCTGCATCACTTTGAAGGTCAGATTTCGAATCTTACAATTCATGAAATCATGATATGCATTTTGTAGATCTTGAATCCATTAGTATTCTGAGCTTTGTGGCATTAATTTTCATCAAGAATTGAGTGAGAAATGTTGAATATAAGATTGATGTTTGAAACTTATCTTGCTCGATCTGGACATGTTATTGAGATTTAGGTTGAATTGATGTTAGATTATTGATGTGCTTGGAAATACGAGTGTGATGATGTATTCCTTTTGCGTTTCTGTAATATTTGTTCTTGACCTGGAGATTTCATGAAGAACACGATGAAGGTTTAGGGTTTGTGTTTCCAGAAAGAGGTTTGATCTGTTTGAGCGTGCTATGCATGAGTTTTCTTGTTCATTGCCATGTATTGGTCCATTTGTACACAACGTGGCAAAACGATTGGTCGTGATTGTTTCCCTGTGCCACATCACCTTAAATGAAACGCAGCGCTTCAATGTAGCCTGCCTTAGTTTGAATCACAACATGGTTCGAGTCCGGGCGCAAGCAATTTCACATTTGGCCTTTGGCATTTTTTTTCACTTCATGCTTCCATGTTCATGTATGCTTTCTATGTGCTTTTTTATTTTTCTCTCCATTTCAAAAAATCATAACTCATTGATGGATTGTCCAAATGAGATGAGATTTTTTTCATTGTTTTCCTCATGATCTCTAGTATTGTTTTATGATTTTTCCAAAAATTGTGCACGCCTGGATTTTTATTTTGCCTAGGGAATGTTCATACATGTGTTTTCTTGACATGCCTTGCCATTTTGATTGTGAAATGATGAGATTTTATCCAACACTCTTGAAATTTTGTGTGCTTAAACTAGACACATTCATGGACATTTTGGTATAGAGTTTGTAATTTTAGCATGTCTGGATGTTGAGATATGATGTGATTAATGAAGGTGTGACAATTTGTGTCACACCTTTGCTTGCTTGACTAGTTGATTTTCATTACCATGCCATATGAATGCTAATTAATCTGATTTTTTGCATGCTGATTCATCTTGATGTTAGGATTGCTTGTGAATTTTTATGGAATTTTTGAGTGCATTTCCAATTTGTTTGAGAATTTCTTTGTTGATTGGTCATGTTGGGACTTTTTGGGAGTCACGAACTTAGATGATTTGTGAAATGCTTGATGTTTATCCTATGAGCTTGAAATTTTGCACATTGATTCTAGACACTTTGAAGTTAATTTTGGCTTTGGTTTGATACATTTATCATGTGTGGATTCTGCTTTATGCTTGTGTGAGGTTGATGCATCTAATTGTGCCTTGTTTGAGCTTGTTTTGCCTTGCCTTGCCTTAGTGAATTTAATTTCCATACTTCCAATTATCCAAATAACTTGATTTTTGGGATGATGATCATGTGATGAATGCTGATTAGCCATGATTTTTCTGGAGATTTATTGAATCATGTTTGAGTTGATGTGGATTGGTTCATTCTGTTTGGTTCTATGAGCTTTGAACTTGCATGCTTTGCACTAAATGCCTTGTGAAATGAAATTGGTTGATAATATGGATATGAGACCACTTGGATATTGTTCTTATTTGATTAAGATTGATTCATGCCAATTTTTCATGTTCTGTTTTGAATTATTTCTCCCTCTTTGACCCTAGGCCATGTCCTAGTGGTTAGTGCTTATGTTTGAGTTGTGTTTTCAGGACAAGAAGCATATGGCCTTGAGGAGTGTGATTCATTTGCTCATTTGGATTGATATTTGATTGATGTTGATTAACATTAAGCTGTTTCGTAGGTGGATTAGCTCCTTTGAGTTGAGCTTGTGCTTTGCTTGATGCATTGCTTGTTGTCTGTTTGTACAATTAACTGTTGACTTTTAGTCTGTCTGTTTGACTTTTTGAGTTGTGTATTAACTGAGTTAGATTGTTTTCAGGTACATTAGTTGCTATAGTTCATTGTGAACTTGCTTTTGCTGTTGCTTGGTTGCTTAACCAATTTGAGGTATAATGTCTCTGACTCCATGTAGTCTGGAAGACCTGGCCTGTTATTTGGTCAGGCACCTGTCTGAAGTCCTCCTTAAGAGGCAATGCTTGTGATTGTTTATTTTTGTCCCAAAGCAGGAAAAGACCTTTGATAAGGAAATTGGCAGATACAAGAGATGTGTAGTCCATCTCCTGCTAATCAGTGAGTCATCCACTTTTCTCACACACCTTGTGTTGATGCATTGTGGATAATAACCCAAGATCCATGTTGAGTCAGTCATAAGTGTAGAAGGGTTCCAACTTTCTAAACCCACACTTTCATCTGTCTAAAGCTCTCCCAGACCAGGGATGAGAGCTGTGAAGTCTTATCTTCACTTCCCATTTCATCTGCTTCACCCTAACTCTCAATGTTAGGGTTAAGAGCTAACATCACCCGATTCCAGATGGCTTGTGTTTCACAGCCTAACCCTTGTGTGAGCCCACTTTGTTTGTATATAGTGTGTGCTATTTGTGTGATTGATTGCTTTGCTTGTGCTGCTTAGGTTTGGCTTACTCCCTGTGCAAGTTAGATAGCAACCTTAACTTAGGGATGATATGCATGATAACATCTAGGCTCGAGTCGTAGTCTCCCTAGTTGTGTCTCCCTTTCTATCTGGTTAGGCTAGTCCTTTGTCCCTGCGTAGGGGAACTACGTCGCCCTGATCCTCATACCAGATGAGGTACGTAGGCAGGAGATGAGCTGATCTCTCCGGGCGCCCTTTTGTCTTGTTTGTGTGAGTTGTTTCTCCTCTTCTGGTTGGAGTCTGATGTAAGTCCATCGATTGGCATTCGGTTTCCAGTTTCTTTGTTGGAGTCTGACATAAGTCCAGCGATTGGCAGTTGGTTTCCTGTGTGTGTTTAGGTTCGGAGTCTGATTTAAGTCCAGCGATTGGCAGTCGATTTCCTGTGTTGTTTTGTCTTGCGTGCGTTAGCCGAGCTACGAGTGCTCTGATTCTTCTTTAGTCCGAGAAGATACGTATGCAAAGGATGCGACATCCTAGCGAGCACGTTTCCCCCTGTCCGAACTACGTCGACTCTGATGTCTGTGCCTAACTGACTACGTAGGCCCAGGATGCGATATCCTGCCGAGTTAGTTTCTTTTGTTTTCTGTGTCTCTTTCAGCCAGTGTCTGTATGTTTGAGCAGTGTTTTAGCAACCATATTCCTTCCTTTTGTCTGTGGATCCCGTCGAGTACGACGGATGCGTAGGGGTGCTAATACCTTCCCTTCGCATAACCGACTCCCGATCCCATTCTCTTTGGTCGCGAGACCATGTCTTTTCCAGGTTTACTTTGAGCGTTTCCTTTCCCTCTTTTGGGATAAATAACGCACGGTGGCGGCTCTGTTGTTTTGTTTTCCCGCCGGTTTTTCGCGTAATGCGACACCATGTTTTTACCATTTTCCAACTTTGTAATTATCCATGGAGTCACACCATTTGCGGAATACCATTCTATAAATAAAATTTGAGCCTTTTGCCGATTTGCTTGCTACTCTTATTTTGTTTCAGTTTATGAAATTTCATTTATCTTTTATGATCATTTTTGAAACAAAAATATAATTAAACAATCATATTTTTTAAAACTTACAAAAAAAGATATGTATTTTCCTCGACTTGTGAATACAAAAGAGGAATGTTAATGGAAATCCCAAGGATGGTAAGATCCTGAAGAATGGAGTTCAATGACTTCCCCAAGCCAAATTTTCTTTTATGACAGTCTCCCCAACATCAGATTGCAAGAGTGGTAGAATCCCTAACGCATATGTGCAAACATCTCCATCTTGTTGAGATTAGCCAAGTATCTGGTTGTATTGTGTTTTCAGTCTCGCACCTTTGTGCTTGTTTTGTCAGCATAATCATACGCACATGCATATCATCATGATGTTTATTTTCTCATTTTTACATTTTTTGCAATAGTTCCTCACCACTCTCTGGAACTTTTCTCCCTGCAGAGTGTGTGCATCCTCTCTCCAATAGATTGTTGACCTTTAAGCATAAAGAGTTAATCCTTTCTAATTCCCCACTGAGTCTGATCCTCGTGGAAGATTTTTATTTCAGTTTTCCCCTCTAGTTCATTATCTGGATGGGATCAATCTCCAATTGAGTTCATACCCTCTTTGGATTGAATCCCCTTTGACCGTTTCTCTCCAATTCATTCCTGGTTTGAACTTTGCCCCCCGTCTGATTGGTTACCTTTGTTAAGTTATCACTTGGTTGATAGTTGATAATCATTATGGTTGAGCTTATTACATTTGTGAAGCTATCACTTAGCTGATAGTAGGTAATAATTCATTTTACCTTTGATTGGTTACCTTTGTTAAGCTATCACTTGGTTGGTAGATGGTAATCATACCCTTTGATTGGTTACCTTTGTTAAGCTATCACTTGGCTGGTAGTTGGTACTCATTTTGTTTGCGCTTATTACCTTTGTTAAGATATCACTCGGCTAATAGTAGGTAATAATTCCTTTTACTCTCTTATTGGTTACCTTTGTTAAGCTATCACTTGGCTGGTAGTTGGTAATCATTATGTTTGAGCTTATTACCTTTGTTAACCTATCACTTGGCTGATAGTAGGTAATAGTTCCTTTTACCCTTTGATTGGTTACCTTTGTTAAGTTATCACTTGGCTGGTAGATGGTAATCATTCTGTTTGAGCTTATTACCTTTGTTAAGCTATCACTCGACTGATAGTAGGTAATAATCTTCTCCTGTTGAAGTCGGGGTTTTCCCCTTTTTGATGATTTCTTTTCCCCAGCAAAGTCTTGCCTTAATAAGTCTTCCCCGTTGGATCTTCAGTTCATTTTCTAACCATGCATCGGGTATTTTCGAGTTCTTCCTTCTCCCCCTTTTGGAACTTTGATTGTCCCTAGCGGGGTACCACCTTTGGAGTTCGTCTTTCCCCAACGAAATTTCAGTCTCCTCTTGTCTCTAGCAGTTCTTTCTCTCTCGTGGTGCTATATTCCCCATAGAGATCCTTGTTTGTATTCATATCATATCATAAACATCTTGCGGTATCTTAGGGCCAAAAATTGGGTCTTTAATATTTAATTCTCTCCAATCTTGTCGAGACGAAGATTTCAACCTTCATATATCCAAATTGAAGAAGCTTAAATAGGGGCATCTGTGATACCCTAATTTTTAATCCTAATATCCCACATCTCATTTGAATTTATTGTATACATGCAAGGTCACATTTTGGTCCTTCCCTTATCAATCTTTGGTTTTTCTTCTTGCAGGGATCACCAAACACCTTTTTGTTTTACCTTTGTGTTTATTTTGATTAATTGCTTATCTAACCACTACTCAAAATACAAAAAATATGTCTTATTTCCTTGAGTTTTTTGTGTAAGTTAGGGATCCTCAAAACCAAGAGTATCTCAAAGTCTTGTAGCTTACTTCTCAAGAAAAGTCAAAGGTTCATGTGTTTATTTCCATGCCTTCTTCAATAAATAACTTCAAGCTTTGAGAAATATAATCAAGATACCATCAAGGACACTTTATTTTGAGTTCAAATGATCACCCATGTGCTTTGAAGTGCAATAAGAGTCCAAGTACACAAGCTTGTTCCAAGTAGTTCGACCTAAAACTCAATAATTTGAAGTCAAATTTCCAAAGATTACAACTCCTTCAATTATCAACATTTTTGAATTCCCCTTTTTACATATGACTTTTATCAATATCCTCTACAACATCTATTTACATTATAAGAGTCAATTATGCTTGGAATATCATCAAAAGTTTGGAGACGTTATAGGTCAATTGTGGACTTAGTGAAATTTGACCTATTTTCAAATAACTTTTTGTCAACTCCCAAGATCATAACTTCTCCAATTTTCAACATATGAAGTTGATTCTTTTTGCACAATTCCATTGGTGATACCCTCTACAAGTTTTATTGAAGGACCAAGGTCAAAACATGCTTGGAAGGCCATGGAATTCATTGGGACATTATAGGTCATTTTCAGCCATGAAGCATTTTTTCTAAGTTATGTGCCCAGTATTTTATGCCAACTTCAACATACCATAAATTTGTCCTCAAACATCCAAATGCAACCTTTCTTGGCACATTTTAATCTTATACATGATGTCAAGACATTGCAAAAAGAATGGGATCAAAAAGCCTCTTGAGCAGGATGCCCCATTGAGTTAAACATGGTGACTTGGAACTGAAGAAATCATCATTGCCTGAAATTTGACCATGGATGAACTCATTAGCAAGTGTTTTGGGCTTAAACGTGTTATAACAAGTCTCCAAAAGTTATTTGACACTTAAAACATGTCATTTGGCTGAGTTTTGATGAGTTTCAAGTCAGACTTTTCACACACTTTGATCAAATTTGTTTTTCACGAATTCAACATCATTTCACACGTATTTGGATCCAATCACATTCCCTATAAATAGAGGAAGTTATTGCCTTTATTTGCAAGTTTTGGAGAGCCAAGAAACCCCTACTGCAACTTGAAGTTTTTCCAGAAAATTCAACTATCATATTTTGAGTTCCAGCCTGTTTGATTTCATTTTCTTGATTCCATTAGCTCCATCGGCATCCTCTGAAACTTTTGCAACAATTCCCAAGCTCTGAGACCTTATGAAGTTCTCTAACTAGATCAAGCTTCATCAACTTTTGATCACCATCTGGACAAGGTAGTTCTGAGCATCATTTGAACTCAAACAAGTTACCACAACGTAGTCCTTCACTTTATAATGCTTTCCCCTAACTTATTTGGTGTTGATTGATCGTGTTCATCATTTAATTTTATTTTTCGTGGCTTGCTTGTTTCTGAAACTTCTTTGAAATTCCCTTTACTCTGTTCACATAAATGAATTTGAGGCATAAGGTTGAATTCAAGATGAGAAGAGGATCACAATAATGGTGGTCTCGTGTATTGAAGTTGCCAAACGATGAAACTCTGGTGAGAGCTCACCAGGGAAGACGATCAGAGTATTTCTCAAGTGGTCTGAGTTTGGACCAGACACATTGGCATTTTGAAATGTTTTGATTGGTTAAATTCAAACTGGATCTTGTGTTCTGATTGTAGCGTGTTCCATCGTGTTTCCCATCATTTGGAGTGTTGGATTTGTCACATTAATTAATGAGGCGTGATCCAATGCTCCTAGTTTTTTCTAATTTATTTCTTTTTCTATTTTTATATTTAAATTTATTTTTCTTTAAAAATTCATAGTAATTTTATTTTTTATCCAAAATAATTTCTAAAATTCTCTTTTAGTTTTCTTCATCTGATTTCTATTTTTTCACATTTTATTTGACTGATTTTCTATTTTTCATTAATTTTCTATTTTCTCCATTGTTTTAATTGGTTTAAAAATATTTTTTTTCATTTTTAAATTCTGAAAATTTTATATTATATTTCTCATTTTATTCCCAATCTTCCATAATTTTCTTGGCCATTTGTTTGGTGTTTTGAAGGACTTTGTGGTTTTTTCTTTCTATTTCCATTTTAAAAATCATTTAAAATACCTCTTATGCATGTTTAATTCATTTAATTGCATTTTAACTTTGTATGACCTTATGGACTTCTGCTAGCCTTGGATCATGATGATTTTGACTTCAAATCTCATTAAACTCAATGGATCTTGGGTGTTGATGGGGTGAAAACTCTAATCCACCAAAATGGATGATTGATTTTGATGATGACTTGATCAAATTTGTGGTTCAATTTGGGTGTGACTTCTCTTGTCTCCTTCTTCTCTCATCTCCTTATTTTCCCTTTGATCAATTGGATGAATTGTGTCAATCTTGCTCATCATGTGTGGGTTGGTACTTTATGAACTTTCATCATTTCAAATCTACCTTTTAAATAATCATGAATCATTTAAGGTACTTTGGATTGATGCATAAGTTTGTCCTAAGTGTCATGAAATATGGATTGAAGTAATGGACCATCCTCCTATCATTTGTGCTTGATCATCCCTTTTCTTTTTCTTTTCTTGTGTGGCATAGATTTAGGAGGATGATTTACATATCATTTCTCTAGCATGTATTAACATAAATATTATTATTGACCGACCTCAGATAGTTGTGACTTCTATATAAGCCTAATTACGATTGCTTAACATAACGCTAAATTTATCCCAAAGGCAATGGTATTTTTATAAGTGAGCTTGTAAGTCTCATATTCCTCATGGTATTGTATGGAAATGTTGCTCCTTTTCCATTTGTGGGAGCTAGTGGCATACTTGTTGATTTTATCCAAGTTGGAGCCCTTCTCATAAATGATGTATAGGTTCATATTTTCATTCTTGTGAGTGGATGGTTGAGTGTTCTTCAAACAATGACCAAAACATCTTTTCATCTTCACTAACATCTTTTACTAACATTTTACTTGTATTAACACTTACTTCAAAGTCATTTACATTTATGCCTTTATTTTTTATGTCATTTACTTTATGCTTTATGTTTAGTATTTCATATCATATTATTTATGTTTATTTCATTTTTTTCTTTGCCCATTCGGACCTTTCTTTCATACCATTGTAAAGAGGGCACTAATAAGGAAAAACCTAAAAATAAACTCGTTTCTCCTAACTCATGGACTTGTGCTTACTATCCTTGGCATCATTGTGGATTTATGGACTTAGAATTAGGATCTTGACCCTAGCTTTGGAACTTGTGACTTTAGACCTTGGAATTCATCTAATTCCTTTAACTTTGGACTTCTTTGTGAAGACTTGGCTTAGTTACTTTGGGTTCATCTGCTACATGGATTATTATTTACTTATTTTGGCTTGTTTGAGGCTTAATCCAAAGGAGGGAATTCTTGCTTGACTTATGTCATAAAGTTTGTTATCTCTTAGTTAGATCTTTCTTCTTCAGCTTTTACTTTACAGCTTTAGGATAGTCTCTTCTTCTCCTTCCCCTTTTTTAATTTTAAAATCTTCTCTCTTTTTCAAATCCTTCTTGTTTTTAACTTGAACCACTTTCTCAATAAACCTTGACTTTGGTTAAGTGATTTTAAAAAAACCTTTTTCTTGAATAAATGTTTAATTCATCTTAAGTGTGTTCAGACCAATTTCAAAAGACCTTAAAAAATGCATAACCCATCCAAATCATTTTGTGCCCCTTTGTGATCTTTTTATTTTTAACCTTTCTCAAGGAATTAGACATGAGTAATTTCCATAGTTGAGTTCTAATTCTCCTATCTCCATGATATTGATGATAATTCTTTTACATCTGTGAGAGCTAGTGGCATACTTGTTGATTTTATCCGAGTTGGAGTCCTTCTCATGATGATGCAAAGTTCTCATACTTGTGGGTGACTAGTTGAGTATTCTCTTTAAAATTACAAAATGTATTTTTCAATAAAAATGAATCAAAACAAACTCCTTTTGTTATTTTTACCACAAACTACGAGGTTTTGATCCTCCATTGCACTTTGTTGGTACGTAGGCATGAGACTTTAAAAGTCTTGGCAAACATCAAATCATCAGAAAATATGCTTCTTTTCCCATCCCTCAAATCTTTTAACAAATAACATCTTTTTCAAACCAAAAGGCACATTTTGAAAGAGGTTCCCATGGGATACCATGGATGTTTAGGGTGTTAATACCTTCCCTTTGCATAACTAACCCTCAGACCCTTGTTCTTTTTTTTAGTTTTGTTTTAAAACTTCTTTGGGTTTTGTTCGTACTTTTTCCTTTTCCTTTGGAAACAATAAAAGCGCGGTGGCGACTCTTGCTTTGCGAGTTAATTTAATCAATAACTTAATTTTAAATATTTTACCGCTACACCCTCAAACCCTAACATGAGAATAAAAATCTCATAAATTACACATAATACTCTAGGTGTTACATTTTCATATAGAGCCTCTCACCTCAAGTAGGAAGGTCCTCTTAACCACTGTGACACTGTAAAACCACCATAAATGACATCTCTCCTCCATGGGTAAGCCCTTACCAACCTAAACTATTATAAATCCACTAATTTCTTTGAGTATCCCCTACCTTTGTAGGGATACTATGGCGGTAAATTTATGACCATCAAGCTATGGATAAACTTGGCTTCAATAAAACCAGAGTCGCCACCGCGCTTTTACTGTTTCCAAAGGAAAAGGGAAAAGTATGAATAAAACTCAAATATAAGAATTTTTCAAATCAAAACTAATAAAATGTAAGAGATTATAGATAAGGGGGTTGGTTACACAAAGGGAAGGTATTAGCACCCAAAGTGTCCTAGGTACTCTTAGGGAGCCCTTTTTTGTGTATAAGTGTTTTGGTCAAAATGATGTTTGGTAAAAATATAGAGTGGGGGGATAAAAAAAGAATTCATTAATTATATTTTTTTGTTTGAGAAGACCTTCGGTCTTATGCCTACCTACCAACATAAAAATGAGGGATTAAAACCATGTAGTTCGTGGTAAAAATTTCAAAGAAGTTGGTGAACAGATTTTAATCAAGAGTTTAAAAGAAAAGGCACAAAAGGCCAAAGATTTGAATGGGGTTGATAGTTATTTTTTTCTTTTTGAAATTAAAGTCAATATGGTTAAGTTCATTCACAAGTTTGATTTAAGAAAAAGTTTAAAAGTCAATGGCCTAAGGCCAAAGTTTCTAATTATTAAAACATGTCTAAGTTGAAAAACACAAACAAAGGAAGTTTTGCAAAGAGGGAGAGATTTTGAAATTAAAGAAGTGGGAGGAGATGAAGGGACTATCCTAGACAAAAAAATATAAGTTAAGAGTTGAAAATATCTGACCAATGGGATGCAATCCAACAGACGAGAATGTCATATAGAAACCCATTTTCCTTTGGACTTTAGAAATCAACAAGCATAAGCAATATCCAAGCAAACCATATGAATACCAAGGCATCAAATAAAGACATCCATAACATCCAAGCAAGCACTCCAATAGCAAGCATTCTTCAAATGTCTTCAAATGTATCATATGGAATATTCCTTGATCAACTCATAACAATCATCAGACACAAACAATAATAACAACATCCAGTCAAACATAGAGACAAGGTAACAGATGTATCGGGAGAACTTCAAGGATGAAAGGTACAATCATGGGTAACTCAATCTCAAATAATGGCATTGGCCAAGTCCTTAAAGCATAGGGAAGTTGCATATTCTAAGTCCAAAAGTTCAAATCAAGCCCAACAGTCCACCATGATATTTTTAGGGTTTTTGTTCTTTATTAAGTATTTTAAGGTCCTAAGAGCACAAATAGAACAAATCAAAAGCACAAAATATATTGAATCACAAGATATGGCTCAAGTGAGCAAAGTAAAAAGGAATAAAACATACACAAGTTGCATGAAGTGTAAATGGAAATGAATGATAAAGGTGTTAAAATTTAAGTTGTATTAAGTAAGTGACTTTAAAGTAAAGCAATGTTAATAAGAAGTTAATCAATTGTTAGTGAAGAGTTTTAATTGTTTAAGTCATTCTTTGGAGAACACTCAACCATTCATTCACAAGTCTGAATCCATGAACCAAGACATCATCCATGAGAAGGGCTCCAACTTGGATAAATCAACAAGTATGCCACTAGCTCTCATGAATGGAAAAAAGGTCAAGTTTTCACACAATGCCATGAAGAATGGGAGACTTACAATCTCACTTACTAGAATGTTATGCCTTACGGGAAAAATTTTGATCTATGTTAAGCTCAGTCAGACTTATATGGATTCATCTGACACAAGGTCATTGATGAATCAACTAGTATTAGACATGAAGAGTGTTCATTGGTCAATGATGAATTAGGGAAGAATAGGGATGAAGATGAAGAGGGAAGGGGAAGTAGAAACATAAATTGATCACAGGAGGAAATTCATTTGATCAATACTATCCATTCATTTTGGGGGATGAAATGTACATTTCATCAACCCCCTAAACCCAATAGTATTGGTCAAACAAAAATCAAATCAACCATGACCAAGGTCAAACAGAAATTCAAAAATCACAAGGTCAATTAAATGGCTCAACAATATTTTTAAACAATTAAACAATTACAAATTAATTTTAAAATGAATTAAAATGCATTTTTAAATGGACAAAACGTCAAATCCCTTCAAGACACCAAATAAATGGCCAAGGGATTTATCCTAGGTCAAACAAGGTCAAAGGACCTTAGAAAAAAGAATTCATGATTTTTGGAAAGTCAGAAGTATTTGAAAATATTTAAAAACAAGTTAAAAATCATTTAATTCATTAAAAATATCAAAATTAATCCAAAAAAGATTTTAATTCAAGATATGGAAGATGAAAATATTTAAAGATTTTTGGTGAAAGTCACATATTTTTTGGATTAAAAACGAATTTTATATGAATTAAACAAAATAAGCTAATTAAAATAAAAAATCAGAAATTAAATAAAATGAGAAAAATGAGGGCCATCAGATCTCCCTCATTAATTGAGGTGATAGATCTGATGACCACAAGCACGCGCTCCATCATGCACCACAGTCAACGCGTGTACACGCTTGGTAATCAGAAGCAAAGGCAAGGATTAAATTGTTCACATGAGATCAAATGGTTGGGAAGGCGACAACGCACCACTAGAGCCCTAGCTCCATTCTTCTTCTCCGGTGGACCTCACCGAACTGGTCCATCACCAACCTCCACTAAAATAAAAATTAAGCATACTAATTTAAAGTAAAAATGCTCAAGATCTCGAATTTGGCCTGAATCTCTCCCAATTCTAAGTATATTGAAAGATACGTGGATTTGAAGTTTGAGGTGCATGATCTGAGTTGCTTCGATTTGGCCTTAAAGCAACTCAATCTTGTTGCCTACATTGATAGGACTTCAAGCAACCAAAAATTACTTGAAATGATGGATAATTGAGAGAGAATCAAAGAGAGAAAGTTTCACAAAATTTATCTTTTGTTTGTAGTGAAGAAGCTTGATCTTGATCTCAATTTGCTCAGGCTTGCTTCCACTAGCTTGCAGGAGATGAAATGAATGCAAAAGGGCTTTGAATTCTTAGATTTTTAATTCCAAAACAGAATGGGAATCAAAACTCAATTTCAAGAGAAATCTTTAAGAAAATATATCAATGGAGGGTGAGGTTGTTTACAGTTCAACGCTTGGGCCAGGTCCCCTTCATTCTGAGTAGGAGGGCATGTATTTGTAGGCTCTTGCATTCATTTCTACACACTTCCCATTTTGAACCAAAAATAGAAACTCAATTTGCATGGGTGTCTGGGCATGCATTTAGGCCCAAATGATGATTGCAATAAGTCCTAATTCGTGCACAAAACATGCTTAGATCATAACATGAAGCCATGCAAAGGTATTTGAAAATTGAGTTTAAAAGTTGCCAAAACAAGTCATGCAAAGTAACCATGCGCAAGTCACTCAAAAATGATCCAAATGTCATAATCTTGGATGTTTTGGAAAGCTAACTTGAAGGGGAACACCTTTGATGTTGGAGACTTTTCCATTTGGAACCTGGATCATGATGAATTTTGAGGTGGACATGAATCTTATCTGCATAAATTTGACACTTATGGCATTTCTTCACAAACTTGTAACAGTCAGATTCCATTGTCAGTTAATAGTGATCTGCTCTCAATATCTTCTTTGCCATAGCATGTCCATTGGAATGAGTACCAAAGGAACCTTCATGGACTTCTGTCATCAATAGGTCTTCTTCATGTCTATCCATGCATCTGAGCAAAACCATATTGAAATTTATCTTATAAAGCACATCACCATTCAGGTAGAAATTACCAGCTAATATTCTCAAAGTCTTCTTATCTTTCAAAGATGCCCCAGATGAGTAACTATGACTTTGGAGGAAACATTTTATATCATAATATCATGGCTTTTCATCTTTGACTTCTTCGATGGAAAATATATGAGCTGGCCTATCAAGACGCATCACAGTCAAATTGGGAACCACATTCCAAAATTTCACCATAATCATCGAAGCTAAAGTTGCAAGAGCATCTGCCATCCGGTTTTCATCTCGAGGGATATGGTGAAACTCAACTTTGTAAAGAAAGTTGAAATCATCCTCTCATAATCTCTATATGGTATCAAACCAGGTTGATTCATCTCCCATTCACCTTTGATCTGATTCACCATCAACGTTGAATCTCCATAGACATCAAGATATTTAATTCTGAGATCAATAGCCTTTTCAAGCCCCATAATGCAAGATTTATACTCAACCATATTTTTTGTAGATTTTAAGGTCAATCTAGCTGTAAATGGAAAAGGAGTGTCTTGAGGAGTAATAATCACTGGCCCAATGCCATTACCATATGAATTAACAGCTCCATTAAATATCATGCCCCAACGCGAACCAGACTCTGACCCTTCTTCAAGCAATGGTTCATCGTAATCCTTCATCTTCAAGTTCAAAATCTCTTTGTCAGGAAAATCGTATTGCACTGACTGATAATCTTCAATAATTGGTGAGCCAAATGGTCAGCCAAGACACTGCCTTTAATAACATTTTGAGATCGGTATTCAATATCATACTCAGATAATAACATCTGCCAACGAGCGATTCTTCCAGTTAAAGCAGGCTTCTCAAAAATGTACTTGATTGGACCCATTTTGGATATCAACCAAGTAGTATGATTCAACATATACTGGCGCAGACGCTTAGTAGCCCTAGCCAATACGCAACATGTTTTCTCAAGCATAGAATACCGAGTCTCACAGTAGGTGAACTTCTTACTGAGGTAGTAAATTGAATATTCTTTCTTCCCATATTCATCTTGCTGACCAAGAACACATCCCATACTTTCTCAAGCATAGTCAGATACATGATCAAAGGTCTTCCTTCAACAGGAAAAGACAGAATCAAAGGCTCAAGCAAATATTCTTTGATACTGTCAAAAGCTTTCTAGAAATCTTCGGTCCAATCACAAGATTGATCTTTTTGAAGAAGCTTGAATATTGGCGCACATGTGTCAGTCATATGCGAAATAAATCTCGAAATATAGTTCAAGTGGCCGAGAAAACCTCTGAGTTGCTTCTCAGTTTTGGGCGCTGGCATCTCTTGTATTGCTTTTACCTTAGCATTATCAACTTCAATACCCTTCTCGCTAACAATATAGCCCAACAACTTACCAGAACGAACACCAAAAGTATACTTATTGGGATTCAAGCAAAGTTTATATTTCCTCAAACACTGGAATAGCTTCAACGAATTCTCAACATGCTCTTCTTCATCTCGTGATTTTGCAATCATATCATCAACATAAACCTCAATCTCTTTATGCATCATGTCATGGATAAGAGTGGTCATGGCTCTCTGGTATTTTGCACCAACATTCTTTAAACCGAAGGGCATCAATTGATAACAGAATGTTCCCCAAGGTGTAATGAATATGGTCTTCTCCATATCTTCGAGTTCCATCTTGATCTAATTATAGCCAGAAAATCCGTCCATAAACGAAAAGACTTTGAATTTAGTTGTATTGTCTACCAACATATCAATATGTGGCAGAGGGAAATCATCTTTCGGACTGGTCTTATTCAAATCTCTATAATCAATACACATATGGACTTTTCCATCTTTCTTAGTGTAGCAGGAAATTCATGATCATCAAGCTATTGACAAGCTAGAGATCAATTAACAAGAGTCTCCACTGCGCTTTTATTGTTTCCAAGGGAAAATGGAAAAAGTACGAACAAAACCCAAATAGTAAGAAGTTTTCAAATAAAAACTAATAAAAGTCAGAGATCACAGGTAAGGGGGTTGGTTACACAGAGGGAAGGTGTTAGCACCAAAAGTGTCCTAGGTACTCCTAGGGAGCCCTTTTTGTGTGCATATATATTTTGTACAAAGTGATGTTTACAAACAAATAGAATGGGGGGATGAGAAAAGAATTCATTAATTATATTTTTGCCTACGTACCAACATAAAAATGAGGGATCAAAACCTCGTAGTTCGTGTTACAGATTTCAAAATGGATGCATTGCTTTTAACAAAATTTAAATTTGAAAGGCACAAAGGCCTAAAATGGTTTGAATGACTTAGTTCTTTTTGGATTTTTTAAAGTTTAAGTCAAGTATAGTTAAGTTTGTTTACAAGTTTGATTTAAGAAAAGAAGTTTGAAAATGCAATGGCATAAAGCCAAAGTTTCTATCTCTTTGCAAAAAGTGGTCAAAGTTTAGAACAAAAATAGTTCACACAAAGAAGATTTTGAAAATGGAGGGAGAGATTTTGAAATTAAAGAAATGGGGAGAAGATTAAGAGACTACCCTATGCACAAAATGTAAAAGTTTAGAGTTGAAAAGATCTGACCAAATGGGTAGCAATCCAATAGACAAAAATGTCAATGAAACCCAGAATTCCCTTGGACTCTTAGAATTAAGCAACACACAAATGCACAATTATATTCTCTTGAAGATAAAGGCATCAAATAAAGATGGCCTCATCCAAGCTTATCCATTCCATGATCTTCTTTAAAATAGCCCATGCAACAGATGAATTCCACAAGTCACAGGTTCAAAATAACAGCTTCACAATGATCATGTTGTAGATGAATCCTAGAGAGATCTTCAAAGATGTATCAGATGAATTTCAAATTGCAAGCACTTGGTTCTTCAACAAGTTGGCATTGGCCAAGTCCTTTAGCATAGGGAGGTTGCCTATATTCTAAGTCCATTTGTCCAAGATCAAACCAACAGTCCACTCAAAAGTTTTTTAGTGTTTTTATGATTATTATGTCCATTCATGGTCAAAGACCACACAAAAAAACAAAGTAACACAAACAAAATATATCACACAATATGGTCCAAATGGACAAAGTGAAAATTACATTAACATAAACAATTAGAATGATATGTACAATGGCAAATGAGATAAAGTGCTAAAAGTAAAGTGCATTAAAGTAAAAGCTTGAAATTAAAAGTCAATAGTTAGTAGGTTAGTTTTGTTTTGCTTTTCATTTCAAGACATTCTTTGGAGAACACTCAACCCACTTATCACAAGCATGGATCCTTGAACCAAAACATCTTTCAAAGGAAGGAAAAAAGGCCAAGTTTCCACATAATACCATGAAAGAGGGGAGACATACAATCTCACTAACTAGAATGCTTATGCCTTTTGTATCACAAATTTAGCGCTATGTTAAGCAATCGTAATTGGACTTATGTAGAAGTCACAACTATTTGAGGTCGGGCAATAGAATTTTGGTGTTAATCCATGTTAGAGACATAGTATAATGGACTATGCTCATGAAACATACCACACACAAAAAAGAATATGCAAAAGGTGTGGCCTAATCTCATCCCTACTCATGTCAATTTTTCAATGAACTAGCATTAGAACTTTGAGATGTCATAGGCCAAATGAAATGAATGAATTAATAAGAGGAATGAGATGAAGTGGTAAGCGGGTGAACGAGATCACAAATTGGTCAAAGGAGGACTTTTACCAAATTAATATCATTCATTCATTTTGGGATATGGATTGTACATTCCATCAATCCCCTAAATCCAATGATATTAATTTGACAAAGTCAAACTAACATTGACCAAGGCCCAACAACAAACAAGCAAACTCAATTAAGTCAATACAAATGGTCAACAAAATTTAATTGGCATTTATTCAATTTAAAATAATAAAATAATGCATTTAAATCAAATATGTTTTGTCCAATTCCTAAAATCACATCAAAACACCAAAGAAATGGCCATGAGATTTATCATAGGTCAAACAAGGTCAAAGGACCTTGGAGGAAAATTTTCATAGTTTTTGGACATTTAAAAATATTTTTAAACAATTAAAAACAAATTCAAAATCAATTAATTCATGAAAAATATTAATAATGATCCAAAAAATAATTTTAATTCAGAATATGAAAGAGAAAAATATTTGAATTTTTTTGGTGAAAGTCCCATATTTTTTGGATCAATATTGAATTTAATATGAATTATTGAAGAAAATGCAATTAAAACAAAAAAATCAGAAAATCTAAATTACGCAGACCATCAGATCTCCCTCATTAATTGATGTGGCAGATCAGATGGTCCAAAGCGCGCATTCCACCGTGGACCTTAGTCAGCGCATGGCAAATGTAGTAATCAACACCAACGCTCAGGATTAAAACATGAGAGAAGGGTCATGTGGTTCAGAGGTTGGCCAAGTCATCGTCGGAGCCAGAGCTCCGGTCATCTTCTCCGGTGGAACTCATCGGACTGGTCCACCACGAACCATCACCATAATGAAAAACAAGAACGTGATCTTGAAGAAAAAATGGCACTGAGCTCGAATCTAACCTCCATTCATTCCAATTCCAAGTATATTGAGAGATATGTGGAATTGAAATTTGAGGTACATGAATTGAGTTACTTCAATTTGACCTCAAAGTAACTCAATCTTCTTGCCTACATTGGTAGGACTTCAGACAACCAAAGAATCAATAGAATTGAGCAAGAATTTGAGAGAATCGAAGAGTTTAAAATTTCTGAAAAATACCTTCAATGGAGGTCTGGATTCGACAGGTCTTGATCTTTCTTGTGCTTGGACTCACTCCACTTGCTTGCAAGAGAAGGATTGAATGGTTTAGAAGCAATGGATTCCTGGAGAATTGAATTCCAAAACAGTGGAGATTCAAGCTCAAATTAAAAGAGAATTTATCAGGCTTATCCTTTGAGAATTGAGGGTTTGCAATGGGGGATCAAAGATGGCACGATTGTGTGTTTAATTCTGAGAAATTGAAACTCTATTTTTAGTTGAATTGGTTGATAATTGCACACTCTCTTTCACTTTCCAATTTTGGCAAATGATGATGCAAGTGTGCATGGGCTCTCATAGGCCCCTGAAATGATTGCTAGAGGTCCATAATTGAATATCAGATGCACTGAAGTAAGCTTGGATTGCAAGGCAAATGTACATTGATGCTTGAAGTTTGATCCATGCCAAATGATATCATCTTGTTTAAGCCATGCGCAGCCTATGCATTTCTCATCCAAAATGATTGAATTTGAGCTCTTTGGGAAGGTGAGGTGAAGAGGAACAACTTTGGTGTTCAAAACTTTTTCATTTGGAGCTTGGAACTTGAAGAAATTTGAGGTGGAAGTTTGGAAATTTTTGACATATCAATATTTTTCTAAGTGTCAAGCCATATGTCTCAATATTCCACCTTGCTTAACTTTTTACATGAGCTTCAAATGAGAAAAGTGTCTTCATCAAAGTTGTATCTCTTTCAAAGACCTTTAAAATGGTCACCAATTTCATGTCATTTGTATTATAAATGATAGAGTTATGCATTTTTGAAGTTTGGAAAAATCACTTGATCAATGGTATAGGTCAAAAGTGACCTATAATGTAGCCTCATATCACATGCTCAAAAAAGTTGAATTAGCTCCTACTCCAAACATCAAAGTTTAAGTCGAGACATTTAATTTGATTTTGCAACTTAGAAATCTTTCATCTCATAAAAATTGAGCAAGTTATGGCCTTGGGAAGTTGACTTTCAAATTAGGGTTTAGACAAAATGACCTATAATGTTTCAACATAGAAAATAATTTTCCAAGCAAACCTAGCTCTAGGTATCAATATCAAAGTTGTTTATATTGTCATTTAGAGTAAGTTTTATCTTGTAATCATTTTCATATGATGAAAATTGGAGGAGATAGGGTCTAGGGAGACCCAGTTTTGATCAGATGAATTCATCTGGCCAACCACCATCAACCAACTTGCTAATTTCCAATTCTCTTGACTTTATTTGCTCATGGTAGATAATATATGCATAATATGGTGAAATTTGAAGTGTCCCTTGATAAATTTGATCAATTGGTGAGATATCTTGTTGGAGAAGTTACTCAAGATACCCAGTCAAACTAGGGTTTCCAAGGCAAATCACCTTCAAACTCTTGACGAAAACTTGATCAATATAACATGTAAAGATCATTTGGACTCATATATGATGTTCATAACCATTCTTGAATCAATGCTTGGTTGTGCTCTTTGTTCATGAGGGTCTCAAACCCTAGATGTGAACTTGATGAATCAATGAGATCATGCCCTTCCTACAAAAAAGTTAGGCAAATGCAAAGACATATTTTTGGTATTTCAGTTAGTAAAATGATAATATACAAGTATGATATAATCAAAAAGTGCTTAGTGATCTCTCCCAAAACAAACCCAATGAATGAGGGATAAAGAGGATGCCAAGATACGATCCCAATGCTAATGCTTATGATGTAATTGCATGAGGGATCTTAGGGTCAAAATTGGGGTCTTACAGCTGCCCCTATTTAAGGACATTCTGACTGAGGAGGTGAAGATTAAAATCTTTGGCTCGACTCAGTAGAATGGGCTTAAATAACAACATAGAGAAACAAATTTTGGTCCCTAAGAGACCTCATGATGCATATGATGTAAATTCAAAAGTTAACGCTCTGTGGGGAAATATTGCCACAAAGGAAAAAAAAGAAATCGGAGAGACCGAAAGTCCGCAGGAGCATAATGCATTCCGTAAGGAAAACTCGCTGGGGAGACAGAGACTCTAGGGGGGAAAAGGAGTTATGCGTAGGCCAGGCTACGACTTAAAACTACTGGGGGACTCGAGGGATTCCATACAAAATGGAAAGACTCAACCGGGGAAACAACAACATCTACAGGGGATACGAATAATTCAGGATAAAATTGAAGATACTCGACTCGTGCAGGGGAAAAACAATTTCAATAAGGAAATACGCACTCAACTCAACTGGGGAGAATGAACCTCAACACAGGAGGAGCAGAAATCTATTATCTACTATCGGTGACTGGGTAAGGAGATAATAAAAGTCTGACAGAGAGAACATTTGTCGTCGGTTAGGATGAACATATCAAGGATGACTCGCTGGGAACCGCCAGGAGGGAGTATTCATTACCGGTTACTGGGTAAGAATAGCCTTGCTGGGGACAAACTGCAGAAAAATAGGGTTTACAACTACCAGTTACTGGGTAGAAGACCAAGGGTAAGAGTATCCGTCATCGGTTAGGATGAACATATCAAGGATAAACTCGACAGGGAATAAAATCCGTCATCGGTTAAGATGAACATATCAAGGATAAACTTTCTTGGAAATGTCAAGGAGGATACCCGTTATCGGTTAGGATGAACATATCAAGGATATACCAACTGAACAAAATGGGAGGAATTACATCTATCGAAATCTGTATAGAAAATCGTCGGAGAGAGAATCCGTCATCGGTTAGGATGGACATATCAAGGATAGACTCTACGAGGGGACAAAGCAGGATTTACAACTACCAGTTACTGGGTAGAAGACCAATCAAAGAGAAAATCCATCACCGGTGAAGATGAACATATCAAGGATATACTCTGAAAAGGAGGGCAAAAATAGGAATTACATCTATCAATTACTGGATAGAATACCAAGGAAAAGAAAATCCGTCACCGGTTAAAGTGAACATATCAAGGATTAACTCTACGCAGGGGAACAATAGGATTTACAACTACCGGCTATGATCGGTCACCATTTCCATTGAATTCCCGCCGCTAATCCGACATATTTTCATCACCTTGGTAAGATTGATGTTTGTTTCTAGTTGCATTTGAGTCAATTATCGTGTTTTGTTGGTTTGGTATTGCATTGCATTCGATTAAGA
This sequence comes from Lathyrus oleraceus, assembly GCF_024323335.1. Taxonomy (NCBI): domain Eukaryota; kingdom Viridiplantae; phylum Streptophyta; class Magnoliopsida; order Fabales; family Fabaceae; genus Lathyrus; species Lathyrus oleraceus. Next base: position 211,468,395 of record NC_066580.1, read on the forward strand.
GTTTATGTCAAAAAAAGATCTCGTTTATGCTTTGTTGGGTAGTGTCATTGTTCCAGGTTTAAAAGCAAGAATGGTGAAGTGCCGGACACTCTGAAGGACGAAAATATGAAAGAACAGCAGAACAACACGGCCACCCGTGTGCCACCACACGGCCGTGTTGTTGATCAAGCAGAGCAGAGATGAAGCAGAAAGCAGAAATCAACACGGCCACCCGTGTGCCACCACACGGCCGTGTTGATTAAAACAGTGCATTAACACGGGCAACCGTGTGTAGGGACAAGGCCCGTGTTGTTGCCACTGTAACTTATGCTGAAAATAATTAATGCTGAAGAACAACACGGCCACCCGTGTGCCACCACACGGCCGTGTTGATTGAACGTAGCTTGGAAAACCTAATTTTTGCTGTATGAACCGATTCTGCTCATTAAGGGTAGTTTGGACCTTTAGCTTGGAAGAGAGTCATCTGAAGCTATAAGAAGGCTTGGAAGAGAAAGAAGAAGGCACCTTTTACAGACGAACGAAAGCATTGCATTGGAGAAGATAGCGAATACGACGGATTTGAAGACGGCGAGATTCAAGGGTATCAACCATTGAAGATCAAACTCTCCTAATTCTTTGTAATGTCTAATCTTTACTTTATGAGATCTTTAAGTACTATGAGAGGCTAAACCCCCTGATGCTAGGGGGTGGTCCTGATGTTATCGCATGTTATGAATTTGAACTAATGATTTCTTGATTACTATGTTACGTATTTCAATTTAATTGTGTGATGTTATTATGATTTTGTATCGGACAAATACAAATTGATCTATGACTTTCAATAACAAGACTGTGATTGTTAGGGTTTTCACACAATTGGGTTTATGAATGCATCATCTAGGACTAGTAACTTTCGTAAATCACCGTAAACCTTGATATTTTGTATGATTAAAACCAATGATTAATTGAATGGACATTTGAGTAAGAATTGGTAGTTTAATAGTTTCTTCCTTAAGGACTTAAGTAATAACATTCTGAGGTTAGGTGATTGAATGTTTCATATGTATTAAAGAAATCTTGACTGAATTCATAATCGGTTAACTCAACCACTCACCCTAGCATCTTTTATCTTAATCAATTATTTTTACTATTTTTGTGTTTACTATTTCAGAACAACCAAACCATTATCTTTTTGTTCTGATAGAATCAAATTAAAATAAGTATTTCCTACGCAATCCTTGAGATCGATACTTGGAAATAAAACTCCTTATTACTACATCGGTAAAAATAGTACACTTGCTATTTTGCCGATCAAGTTTTTGGCGCCGTTGCGGGGGATTGCCAAAATACCTATTTTAATTTTTATTCTATTGAAATTTTGTTGCTCGTCAACCAAAATTTTATCTGTGACAATCTTGTTAGTCAATTCTAATATTTGTCTAACTTGTGTATGCGAGGTAAGGCCTCAGCAGATATTTCTTTTGACGCAGATCCCGAAAGAACTCTTCGCGCTAAACTAGGACAAGCTAAGCGAGAAAAACTGGAAATAGCAGAAAAAGCAGAGAAGGAAGTTGTTACAGTGCACTCAGAGAATTCAGATTCAGAAGCAGAAACAACTCCCAAGGTCATGGCTGCAGAACCACCACCACCAGAGAGACTTCTCGGTGACTATGGTGGAAACAACACTGCGGGTGGTCGTATGACAATTGTCAACCAACCGGTTAATGTGGAACAATTTCAGCTGCATCCCAGCACAATTAATCAACTCGAAAGGCGGTCCTTTTCTGGAAGAGTGAATGAAGATGCCAACAAGCATCTCGAAAGGTTTTTGACTATGAGCACAACGCTGAAAATGCCTGGACATAACGAAGAAGCAATAAGGCTTCGTATGTTCCCATTCACTTTAGAAGATGAAGCCGAAGAGTGGTTTTATTCCCTACCTGCTGGCAGTATCACTACATGGGAGCAGATGGAAACAGCATTCTTGCAGGAATATTTTCCCGCATCTGTGTCACTGAGAAAAAGATACGAGATCCTAAACTTCAAGCAGAAGGAGGGTGAGTCACTAGGAGATGCCTATAAAAGATTCAAGAGAATCCTAGTGGCTTGTCCTACTCACAACATGGATGAAACTGAGCAGATGCAAATGTTTGTTAATGGTCTTCGAATTCAAACGAGACAAATCCTTGACTCAGCAGCTGGTGGCTCAGCTAACTTTGCAACAGCCACCGGTATGAAGAAGATAATTGAAGCAATTGCCTCAAATGAGCATCTGGAGTTGTATGGTAGGGTGTCAAGCAAATCTACGGTAATTGATTTGAAGCTTGAAACAAACAAACAGGTAAAAATTGAAGAAGCAGTTGTTGTAGAGGTGGAGAAAAATTTGAAGGCACTAAACATAGGTGCTCAGAAAGTGGCTCAAGTACAACAGGCACCAAACGATGTGTGTGGCATTTGTAATGGACCACACAATATTGTTCATTGCTTTGCAACACCACAGCAGATAGAAGATATCAAGTTTTTAAAGCAAAACAATCCCTACTCCAACACATACAATCCGGGGTGGAAGAATCATCCCAACTTTGCGTGGAAAGATCAGAAGGGGAATGTGCAACAGCAAGTACAAGGCCAATATCAAAAACCAATATCAGCAGCAACAACAACAAGTCCCAAGGAAGGAAGATTGGGAGATTGCAATTGAAAAGATGGCAGCTCAAAATATGCAATTTGAAGAAGAGACTAGAAACAATCAGAAAAACACCACCGCCTCCCTAAGGAATCTCGAAGTTCAGCTGGGACAGATAGCACAGCAACTGGCAAGTTCTCGAACACCAGGTTCCCTACCAAGTGAAACAATTCAAAATCCGAGAGGTCAGGAGAATGTTAATACTGTCACGATGATAGAGAAAAAGGTTGCTAAAAAGAAAAAAATGATATCACCGAGCGAGAGAACTAAAGAAGAAACTACAAAAGAAACCCGATGATTAAGTTGCCCTATCTTTAGAGAATGACAAAGAAGGAACCTAGTGAGTCGGACTTGGAGAAATTCATGACAATGTTTAAAAGGATTGAGGGTCATATGGCTTTGTTTGAAGCACTTGAAAGGATGCCCATGTACAAGAAATTCGTGGAAGAGGTAATGGCTGAAAAAAAAACCAACCACTGAAGAACAGGTATCTGGTAAGGAACAATATAATGCAAACTCCCTGGAGCAGAACATTCCTAACAAACAGAAGGATCCAGGAACCGTCACAGTACCATGCACAATCAAAGAAAGAACCTTCAAAAAGGTACTAATAGATTCAGAAGCTAGTGTGAATCTGATGCCATTATCGGTCTATCACAGGCTGGGTATTAAAAACATCAGTGATATAAAGACCAATCTGAAGTTTACGGATCACTCAAGAAAAGATGCATATGGTATAGCTGAAGATGTGCTGGTAACAATAGCGGACTTGACTTTCCCAGTCGATTTTGTAATCCTAGACATACCTGAAGACAATGAGGCACCCATCATTCTGGGTCGACCTTTCATGAAGACGAGTCGATGCAAGCTCGACATGGATGAGTGCACATTAACCTTGAAAGTTCACAACAAGGAAATAACATTGAATGCTATTGAAGACCAGGAGATGGAGGAAGATACAGAATCGCAGTATCAAGTGGGCTTAATCAGGACATTGAATACTATCAAAGTCTCACCACTGCTAGTAGCCACCCGAAATAGAAAGATTCCGAACACTGAAAGGATAGTTAAAAAGGAGTCCACACTAATTAAAGAGACAACGTCCGTGTTGTAGACAAGAGGTGCAACAAGGTTTTGAACCTGAAATACCCCCCATGATAAGGGAAATGAACCGTCGAGCCATGCGACGTTAAACGAAGCGCTTCGTGGGAGGCAACCCACGCGTTTGATTTCTAATTTATTGCGTTTTTATTTTTTCTTTGTGTGTGCTAAAATTTTGTGTAGGGGAGGAGGAGAATTAAAAGGGCAAAGTCACAAACACCTCCAAATGGAAGGAAACCACATAAGTGCAGTAAACCAACAGTAGTCGCTGTGAGTCCCCTTTGTATCTGGATTTAAACATTGAGGTCAATGTTTAGTTCAGGTGTGGGGGGGTTTTTCCTTTCATGTTTTATTTCCATCGCTTTTGTTTTGTTGTCGTCGTATTGTTTTTGTTTGTTTTCGTTGTTTACTTGTGTGTACAGAGTGATGAGAAATGGTTGGACGAATCCGGGATCAATGGTAGTGGATGAAAGACACCCCTCATACTTATTCTAATAAAGCACCCCGGAAGTTGATGCAACCTTGATAAAAGAAGTCGGACACAATTTGGGGACACCGGACCAAGAGAGCGGTATGGAAAGACCAAGTCAGAAAAGAACCACATAACACGAGGAGACTTCAGAGCTTGCAAGCTAACCAACATGGTGAGATCACAAAAAGCCAAATACGAAATATCAACATGAGAGTTCAGCCAGGTATGACTTTATCACTCTGATTTTGCGTATGTCCTGTTGACACGTCACAGCATGACAACACACACTGAGGCAAGTTGTTTGTTTAGCCAGGGCCTTTCTAACCAACCTTATATGTATGTTTCCCTTCGTAAACCCCGTTGAGCCTTAGCCATTTTATTCATCGAAAACCCCATGTTAACTTTTAAGCATTATTCATCATAAACCACCTGTTAACTTTTAATCATTCATTTCCTTTTGTGTCATAACTCGGTATGATTGTGTGAATTGCAAGATGTGCAATAAAACTAAGTTTGGAGTGGAAATCTTGAAAGAGACGGCAAGTGCATAATAAGAGATCATACAAAAAGAAAAATAGTATGTATTTTCTTTTAAAAAAAAAGAACAAAAGATAAAAGAAAAACAAAAGAGAAAAATGCACTTGCCGAGACTTAAGACTCTAACAACATATGAAATGCTCGGAAAATTCGAGTACGAAAAGAGTCAAAAGAGTGAAATTAACCCCCAGAGTATACGTGATGCACGAAAAAAAAAAGAGAAAGAAAAATCACACAACATGACTACCGAGTTCAAAACCCTTTGTTATCCAAATTTTTTGTTTATCCCACCATACCCAAGCCCCGTTAAAACCTAAAAAGACCTCAAAAAGTGTGTGGAATCTGATGTGGTAGTGACATTAGAATGTATTCAAAGTTAAGAGTTGGTATTGCATACTCTGCTGTGAGTGTACACACCTAACCCTGAGAGATATTGTGAGTGTGTGAAAAGCTTGCAGGTGAAGAGGTTTCTGATGTGGAAATGTGGTAAACTGCCTGAATCAGAGAGACCTGAAACTCGATTGGAAAGGAAGAACACAAATGGTGAAAGACTAGGTTGCATTGTGGAAAGCGAATTCGGGGGTTACCTTTGTTTGGACTCAATACATCACTTGAGGACAAGCAATGAGACAAGTTTGGGGTTGTGATCGGTCACCATTTCCATTGAATTCCCGCCGCTAATCCGACATATTTTCATCATCTTGGTAAGATTGATGTTTGTTTCTAGTTGCATTTGAGTCAATTATCGTGTTTTGTTGGTTTGGTATTGCATTGCATTCGATTAAGAGTTTATGTCAAAAAAAGATCTCGTTTATGCTTTGTTGGGTAGTGTCATTGTTCCAGGTTTAAAAGCAAGAATGGTGAAGTGCCGGACACTCTGAATTACGAAAATATGAAAGAACAGCAGAACAACACGGCCACCCGTGTGCCACCACACGGCCGTGTTGTTGATCAAGCAGAGCAGAGATGAAGCAAAAAGCAGAAATCAACACGGCCACCCGTGTGCCACCACACGGCCGTGTTGATTAAAACAGTGCATTAACACGGGCACCCGTGTGTAGGGACACGGCCCGTGTTGTTGCCACTGTAACTTATGCTGAAAATAATTAATGCTGAAGAACAACACGGCCACCCGTGTGCCACCATACGGCCGTGTTGATTGAACGTAGCTTGGAAAACCTAATTTTTGTTGTATGAACCGATTCTGCTGATTAAGGGTAGTTTGGACCTTTAGCTTGGAAGAGAGTCATCTGAAGCTATAAGAAGGCTTGGAAGAGAAAGAAGAAGGCACCTTTTACAGACGAACGAAAGCATTGCATTGGAGAAGATAGCGAATACGACGGATTTGAAGACGGCGAGATTCAAGGGTATCAACCATTGAAGATCAAACTCTCCTAATTCTTTGTAATGTCTAATCTTTACTTTATGAGATCTTTAAGTACTATGAGAGGCTAAACCCCCTGATGCTAGGGGGTGGTCCTGATGTTATCGCATGTTATGAATTTGAACTAATGATTTCTTGATTACTATGTTACGTATTTCAATTCAATTGTGTGATGTTATTATGCTTTTGTATCGGACAAATACAAATTGATCTATGACTTTCAATAACAGGACTGTGATTGTTAGGGTTTTCACACAATTGGGTTTATGAATGCATCATCTAGGACTAGTAACTTTCATAAATCACCGTAAACCTTGATATTTTGTATGATTAAAACCAATGATTAATTGAATGGACATTTGAGTAAGAATTGGTAGTTTAATAGTTTCTTCCTTAAGGACTTAAGTAAGAACATTCTGAGGTTAGGTGATTGAATGTTTCATATGTATTAAAGAAATCTTGACTGAATTCATAACCGGTTAACTCAACCACTCACCCTAGCATCTTTTATCTTAATCAATTATTTTTACTAGTTTTATGTTTACTATTTCAAAACAACCAAACCATTATCTTTTTGTTCTGATAGAATCAAATTAAAATAAGTATTTCCTACGCAATCCTTGAGATCGATACTTGGAAATAAAACTCCTTATTACTACATCGGTAAAAATAGTACACTTGCTATTTTGCCGATCAAGTTTTTGGCGCCGTTGCCGGGGATTGCCAAAATACCTATTTTAATTTTTATTCTATTGAAATTTTGTTGCTCGTCAACCAAAATTTTATCTGTGACAATCTTGTTAGTCAATTCTAATATTTGTATAACTTGTGTATGCGAGGTAAGGCCTCAGCAGATATTTCTTTTGACGCAGATCCCGAAAGAACTCTTCGCGCTAGACTAGGACAAGCTAAGCGAGAAAAACTGGAAATAGCAGAAAAAGCAGAGAAGGAAGTTGTTGCAATGCACTCAGAGAATTCAGATTCAGAAGCAGAAACAACTCCCAAGGTCGTGGCTGCAGAACCACCACCACCAGAGAGACTTCTCGGTGACTATGGTGGAAACAACACTGCGGGTGGTCGTATGACAATTTTCAACCAACCGGTTAATGTGGAACAATTTCAGCTGCATCCCAGCACAATTAATCAACTCGAAAGGCGGTCCTTTTCTGGAAGAGTGAATGAAGATGCCAACAAGCATCTCCAAAGGTTTTTGACTATGAGCACAATGCTGAAAATGCCTCGACATAACGAAGAAGCAATAAGGCTTCGTATGTTCCCATTCACTTTAGCAGATGAAGCCGAAGAGTGGTTTTATTCCCTACCTGCTGGCAGTATCACTACATGGGAGCAGATGGAAATAGCATTCTTGCAGGAATATTTTCCCGCATTTGTGTCACTGAGAAAAAGATACGAGATCCTAAACTTCAAGCAGAAGGAGGGTGAGTCACTAGGAGATGCCTATAAAAGATTCAAGAGAATCCTAGTGGCTTGTCCTACTCACAACATGGATGAAACTGAGCAGATGCAAATGTTTGTTAATGGTCTTCGAATTCAAACGAGACAAATCCTTGACTCAGCAGCTGGTGGCTCAGCTAACTTTGCAACAGCCACCGGTATGAAGAAGATAATTGAAGCAATTGCCTCAAATGAGCATCTGGAGTTGTATGGTAGGGTGTCAAGCAAATCTACGGTAATTAATTTGAAGCTTGAAACAAACAAACAGGTAAAAATTGAAGAAGCAGTTGCTGTAGAGGTGGAGAAAAATTTGAAGGCACTAAACATAGGTGCTCAAAAAGTGGCTCAAGTACAACAGGCACCAAACGATGTGTGTGGCATTTGTAATGGACCACACAATACTGTTCATTGCTTTGCAACACCACAGCAGATAGAAGATATCAAGTTTTTAAAGCAAAACAATCCCTACTCCAACACATACAATCCGGGGTGGAAGAATCATCCCAACTTTGCGTGGAAAGATCAGAAGGGGAATGTGCAACAGCAAGTACAAGGCCAATATCAAAACCAATATCAGCAGCAGCAACAACAAGTCCCAAGGAAGGCAGATTGGGAGATTGCAATTGAAAAGATGGCAGCTCAAAATATGCAATTTGAAGAAGAGACTAGAAACAATCAGAAAAACACCACCGCCTCCCTAAGGAATCTCGAAGTTCAGCTGGGACAGATAGCACAGCAACTGGCAAGTTCTCGAACACCAGGTTCCCTACCAAGTGAAACAATTCAAAATCCGAGAGGTCAGGAGAATGTTAATACTGTCACGATGATAGAGAAAAAGGTTGCTAAAAAGAAAAAAATGATATCACCGAGCGAGCGAACTAAAGAAGAAACTACAAAAGAAACCCGATGATTAAGTTGCCCTATCTTCAGAGAATGACAAAGAAGGAACCTAGTGAGTCGGACTTGGAGAAATTCATGACAATGTTTAAAAGGATTGAGGGTCATATGGCTTTGTTTGAAGCACTTGAAAGGATGCCCATGTACAAGAAATTCGTGGAAGAGGTAATGGCTGAAAAAAAACCAACCACTGAAGAACAGGTATTTGGTAAGGAACAATATAATGCAAACTCCCTGGAGCAGAACATTCCTAACAAACAGAAGGATCCAGGAACCGTCACAGTACCATGCACAATTAAAGAAAGAACCTTCAAAAAGGTACTAATAGATTCGGGAGCTAGTGTGAATCTGATGCCATTATCGGTCTATCACAGGCTGGGTATTAAAAACATCAGTGATATAAAGACCAATCTGAAGTTTGCGGATCACTCAAGAAAAGATGCATATGGTATAGCTGAAGATGTGCTGGTAACAATAGCGGACTTGACTTTCCCAATCGATTTTGTAATCCTAGACATACCTGAAGACAATGAGGCACCCATCATTCTGGGTCGACCTTTCATGAAGACGAGTAGATGCAAGCTCGACATGGATGAGTGCACATTAACCTTGAAAGTTCACAACAAGGAAATAACATTGAATGCTATTGAAGACCAGGAGATGGAGGAAGATACAGAATCGCAGTATCAAGTGGGCTTAATCAGGACATTGAATACTATCAAAGTCTCACCACTGCTAGTAGCCACCCGAAATGGAAAGATTCCGAACACTGAAAGGATAGTTAAAAAGGAGTCCACACTAATAAAAGAGACAACGTCCGTGTTGTAGACAAGAGGTGCAACAAGGTTTTGAACATGAAATACCCCCCATGATAAGGGAAATGAACCGTCGAGCCATGCGACGTTAAACGAAGCGCTTCGTGGGAGGCAACCCACGCGTTTGATTTCTAATTTATTGCGTTTTTATTTTTTCTTTGTGTGTGCTAAAATTTTGTGTAGGGGAGGAGGAGAATTAAAAGGGCAAAGTCACAAACACCTCCAAATGGAAGGAAACCACACAAGTGCAGTAAACCAACAGTAGTCGCTGTGAGTCCCCTTTGTATCTGGATTTAAACATTGAGGTCAATGTTTAGTTCAGGTGTGGGGGGGTTTTTCCTTTCATGTTTTATTTCCATCGCTTTTGTTTTGTTGTCGTCGTATTGTTTTTGTTTGTTTTCGTTGTTTACTTGTGTGTACAGAGTGATGAGAAATGGTTGGACGAATCCGGGATCAATGGTAGTGGATGAAAGACACCCCTCATACTTATTCTAATAAAGCACCCCGGAAGTTGATGCAACCTTGATAAAAGAAGTCGGACACAATTTGGGGACACCGGACCAAGAGAGCGGTATGGAAAGACCAAGTCAGAAAAGAACCACATAACACGAGGAGACTTCAGAGCTTGCAAGCTAACCAACATGGTGAGATCACAAAAAGCCAAATACGAAATATCAACATGAGAGTTCAGCCAGGTATGACTTTATCACTCTGATTTTGCGTATGTCCTGTTGACACGTCACAGCATGACAACACACACTGAGGCAAGTTGTTTGTTTAGCCAGGGCCTTTCTAACCAACCTTATATGTATGTTTCCCTTCGTAAACCCCGTTGAGCCTTAGCCATTTTATTCATCGAAAACCCCATGTTAACTTTTAAGCATTATTCATCATAAACCACCTGTTAACTTTTAATCATTCATTTCCTTTTGTGTCATAACTCGGTATGATTGTGTGAATTGCAAGATGTGCAATAACACTAAGTTTGGAGTGGAAATCTTGAAAGAGACGGCAAGTGCATAATAAGAGATCATACAAAAAGAAAAATAGTATGTATTTTCTTTTAAAAAAAAGAACAAAAGATAAAAGAAAAACAAAAGAGAAAAATGCACTTGCCGAGACTTAAGACTCTAACAACATATGAAATGCTCGGAAAATTCGAGTACGAAAAGAGTCAAAAGAGTGAAATTAACCCCCAGAGTATACGTGATGCACGAAAAAAAAAAAAAAAAATCACACAACATGACTACCGAGTTCAAAACCCTTTGTTATCCAAATTTTTTGTTTATCCCACCGTACCCAAGCCCCGTTAAAACCTAAAAAGACCTCAAAAAGTGTGTGGAATCTGCTGTGGTAGTGACATTAGAATGTATTCAAAGTTAAGAGTTGGTATTGCATACTCTGCTGTGAGTGTACACACCTAACCCTGAGAGATATTGTGAGTGTGTGGAAAGCTTGCAGGTGAAGAGGTTTCTGATGTGGAAATGTGGTAAACTGCCTGAATCAGAGAGACCTGAAACTCGATTGGAAAGGAAGAACACAAATGGTGAAAGACTAGGTTGCATTGTGGAAAGCGAATTCGGGGGTGACCTTTGTTTGGACTCAATACATCACTTGAGGACAAGCAATGAGACAAGTTTGGGGTTGTGATCGGTCACCATTTCCATTGAATTCCCGCCGCTAATCCGACATATTTTCATCATCTTGGTAAGATTGATGTTTGTTTCTAGTTGCATTTGAGTCAATTATCGTGTTTTGTTGGTTTGGTATTGCATTGCATTCGATTAAGAGTTTATGTCAAAAAAAGATCTCGTTTATGCTTTGTTGGGTAGTGTCATTGTTCCAGGTTTAAAAGCAAGAATGGTGAAGTGCCGGACACTCTGAAGGACGAAAATATGAAAGAACAGCAGAACAACACGGCCACCCGTGTGCCACCACACGGCCGTGTTGTTGATCAAGCAGAGCAGAGATGAAGCAGAAAGCAGAAATCAACACGGCCACCCGTGTGCCACCACACGGCCGTGTTGATTAAAACAGTGCATTAACACGGGCAACCGTGTGTAGGGACAAGGCCCGTGTTGTTGCCACTGTAACTTATGCTGAAAATAATTAATGCTGAAGAACAACACGGCCACCCGTGTGCCACCACACGGCCGTGTTGATTGAACGTAGCTTGGAAAACCTAATTTTTGCTGTATGAACTGATTCTGCTCATTAAGGGTAGTTTGGACCTTTAGCTTGGAAGAGAGTCATCTGAAGCTATAAGAAGGCTTGGAAGAGAAAGAAGAAGGCACCTTTTACAGACGAACGAAAGCATTGCATTGGAGAAGATAGCGAATACGGCGGATTTGAAGACGGCGAGATTCAAGGGTATCAACCATTGAAGATCAAACTCTCCTAATTCTTTGTAATGTCTAATCTTTACTTTATGAGATCTTTAAGTACTATGAGAGGCTAAACCCCCTGATGCTAGGGGGTGGTCCTGATGTTATCGCATGTTATGAATTTGAACTAATGATTTCTTGATTACTATGTTACGTATTTCAATTTAATTGTGTGATGTTATTATGATTTTGTATCGGACAAATACAAATTGATCTATGACTTTCAATAACAGGACTGTGATTGTTAGGGTTTTCACACAATTGGGTTTATGAATGCATCATCTAGGACTAGTAACTTTCATATATCACCGTAAACCTTGATATTTTGTATGATTAAAACCAATGATTAATTGAATGGACATTTGAGTAAGAATTGGTAGTTTAATAGTTTCTTCCTTAAGGACTTAAGTAAGAACATTCTGAGGTTAGGTGATTGAATGTTTCATATGTATTAAAGAAATCTTGACTGAATTCATAACCGGTTAACTCAACCACTCACCCTAGCATCTTTTATCTTAATCAATTATTTTTACTATTTTTGTGTTTACTATTTCAAAACAACCAAACCATTATCTTTTTGTTCTGATAGAATCAAATTAAAATAAGTATTTCCTACGCAATCCTTGAGATCGATACTTGGAAATAAAACTCCTTATTACTACATCGGTAAAAATAGTACACTTGCTATTTTGCCGATCAGGCTACTGGGTAAAAGACCACAAGGAGAAGAAAACCCGTCATCGGTTAAGATGAACATATCAAGGATTAACTATCTGAGAAATAAAATAGGGATTAAAACTACCTTTTTACTGGGCAGAATACCAAAGGAAGAGAATATCCGTCACCGGTTAAAGTGAACATATCAAGGATAAACTCCTATAGGGGAAAGAAAAATATATGTCATCTGTTAGGATGAACATATCAAGGATATTCTTCCAGGGGATTCTCTTGAGGAGAAAAAGGGTACTTTTGTCGGGTATTGGGCAAGAAGTAACAAACTGCAAAGTAAGAAGAATATTACCAATTACTGGGTAATAAACTCTTAGGGGTCCAAAATCTCTATCTAGGTAAGAGCTAGAAAGAAACGGTCAATCACGACTCGACCCAATGAGGACATAACTCAAGGGGAGTAATTCCATCCAGAAAATCTACTGGAGAGGAAACTGAAATAACAACCATCCACGAGGAAACAAATTCAGTGGGGAAACAAAGAAAGGTTAAAGTCTTTCTGCTTAAGGGGCTAACACTCTACAATTTGAGGGAGGACAGACACCAGATTTGGTATGGGGATGAAGTACCGCCATAATAGAGGATGAGAATCTCAAACAAATTAAATATGAAGATGCAGGATATGCAAATCATGAATGTATATGTATAGGTATATATGATGATTATGCTGACAAAACAATCACAAAGGATACAGAGGTGTCACAAAGAAATTGCACCACTGGTACAATCCTTGGTCAATCCACAAAATATGGAGACAACTTCCAGAGAACAGAGAGATCAACATCCCAAGGGCTCAACCCTGGCTGGGGAAAGAGGAGATCTGCGGAGGATAGAACATCCAAATCTGTGGGGAATTTTAGGTCAACACCATAAAAATGAGAGACAACCCTACAGAGAAAATAATCAACAAAAGTTGCTCAAAAAACCAGGAGGAAACTCTGGCTGGGAGCAAATGCAATCCACTAGGGAAGATCAACCAATCTCTGAAGATCAACCCTGTTGAGGAGATACGAACTTCGCTAGGGATGCACAAACTCCGTTGGAAGGTCGAAACTCTGTTGGGGATAAGAACATGCCACAGGACATCTGAATCAACCAACTCAGTTGGGGATAGAGCAAGAAACTCCACTGGGGATCAAACACTCCGCTGGGGAACTGAATCAACACAAACGTCTAGGGATACCCAAAGAGTTACTGCTTGGGGAACCACAAATGCTTCACACTTAAGGACTTGTTATCCATTGAAATGTTGTTGATATTACTGTTACTAGCTTTGGAAAAGTTCTTGCTTTTATATTTTAAAGAAAACTTAATTTTGATTTAAAACTTTAATTTCAAAATGATCATAATAAAATTTAAAACTATTGGCTGAAGTAATTAAGAGCAGAAACAATTTGGATAAAGGCTCAACTTTATTTAATAGGATGGTAGTCTGTAAATGACAAGACTCCATAGATTTTACAAAGTTGAAAATGATAATTTTCATGGAAAAGCGTTACATTGAATACAAATGATCCTTAATCCTTCTACCAACTCTTGATATCCACTGTGCTCTTGACCGTTGCTGGGATGATGAGCTGATGTCAACCCTTGTGCTCAAACAACCCTTCAAAATCATTGAAGATTAGCATAATGCAGTTACTTGCCATAATCCCTAATTTTTTCATAAGTTGCCCCAAGGTGGGGTACTCAACTTATCGGGAAATTCTTTCTGTTTTTATGTCTCTAATTTTTGCCTGGATCGTCCTTTCGGGTTTTCAATCCACCGAGCCGCTCATTTTTGCCTAAGTCGCCCTTTCGGGTTTTCAACTTAGCGAGTTGTTCTTTTATTTATTAGGCGAAGTATTTCTTGACTGCATTTGCGTTCACCGGACGAGTGAACTCTTCACCATCCATAGTTGTACGAATCAATGCACCGCCTGAAAAGGCTCTCTTGACAACGTATGTGCCTTCATAGTTGGGAGTCCATTTTCCTCTAGAATCTGGCTTGAACATCAAAATCTTCTTGAGCCCAAGGTCACCTTCTCTAAACACTCGAGGTTTGACCTTCTTATCAAAAGCTTTCTTCATTCTCTGCTGGTATAACTGACCATGACACATGGTTGTTAACCTCTTCTCTTCAATCAAATTCAGCTGATCAAACCTGGTCTGACACCATTCAGCTTCAGTCAACTTGGCTTCCATGAGCACACACAATGAAGGAATCTCAACCTCTACGGGGAGCACTGCTTCCATACCATAAAAAAGAGAGAAAGGGGTTGCCCCTGTTGAAGTGTAGACGTATGTACGATACCCATGCAAAGCAAAAGGGAGCATCTCATGTCAATCCTTATATGTAACAACCATCTTCTGGATAATCTTCTTGATGTTCTTATTCGCAACTTCAACAGTTCCATTCATCTTAGGTCTGTAGGGAGAAGAATTATGATGTGTAATCTTGAAGTCTTTGCAAAGAGCTTCAACCATATTATTATTCAAGTTTGATCCATTGTCAGTAATGATCTTACTTGGCACACCATAACGGCATATGATTTGATTCTTGATAAACCTTACAATAACTTGCTTAGTTACATTTGCATACGATGCCGCTTTAACCCATTTTGTGAAGTAGTCAATTGCCACTAAAATGAAACGATGTCCATTCGAAGCTTTGGGCTCAATCATATCAATTCCCCACATGGAGAAGGCCCATGGGGAAGAGATAACATTCAATAGTGTCGGAGGAACATGAATCTTATCAGCATAAATTTGACACTTGTGGCATTTCTTCATAAATTTGTGAAGCTAGTGGAAATATACCCGAACGTATCGCACGCTCGAACATACAACGGAGTCGCCATCGAACTTTATTTATCCCTAAAGGGAAGGGAAAACATCGATAAAACCAGGGGGAAAAGAGATATACTGGGTAAGGAATTCGGTTATGCAAGGGGAAAGTATTAGCACCCCAAACATCCATGGTACTCCATGGGAACCGTTTTGATGGTTCTCACTCGAATAGGTGTTAGATCTAAGATTACTCGCAACAGAATGAAAGGAAAGGAACAGAAATAGATAAAGTGCTCGGTGAGGATTAGTGCCCTCATGCCTACGTATCCTCATAGTGCAATGAGGAATTCAGAGCTTCATAGTTCAAGGAACTAGAGGCAGGAGGTGGAAAGGAGTGTGATAGAAGTATGGTTTGAACCAAAGAATAATGTTGTTTGAACTCCAACAAGGGGTGAAAATGTGAACCCAAGAGTAAAAGTGGTGTGAACCAACAAGTGAGGGGTCTAAGACATGGTGTCACTGTAT
Organism: Lathyrus oleraceus; assembly: GCF_024323335.1. Classification (NCBI taxonomy): domain Eukaryota; kingdom Viridiplantae; phylum Streptophyta; class Magnoliopsida; order Fabales; family Fabaceae; genus Lathyrus; species Lathyrus oleraceus. The sequence continues at coordinate 211,484,128 of NC_066580.1, forward strand.
TGGAGTAACCGAAAAGAAAGGGTTTCCTAAGTACGGTTGCAAAGTAAGTAAGGAGATGTTTGTCTAAGCTACAGGGTCTGACAAGACAAACAAATCGGCTCTTTGTTCACAAAAAGTGGTATAAGATGGAGCACAAAGGTATAGTGTATTTGGCTCAAATAATAGGTATATCACATGAAGTGAATGAAGGTAGTATACGAATGTATCATGGAGATGAATGGAATAATTCCCTAGGGCAGGAGTGATAAATAAGTATGCTCGTGGAGGATTCGCATCCTCGTGCCTACGTATTCTCATCGTGCAATGAGAAAATCAGAGCAATCGTAGTTCAGCCCACTAGGGCTGAAACGAAAGAGAGATTCGATAGGATTTCCCAAAGGCGAGGTAGATTGCTTAACAAGCAAGGACGTGGTACTAACCGATGATGGTAATCAACCACAAGGACAAATGAGATATTGCCAGAGTCTGAACTCCATAGGGCAAGATAGATGAGTGCCATAGTCTGAATTAAATACAAGGCCAAGAATGGATTCCCAGAGTCTGAACTCAAATGGAGCAACAAAGATATAATGTCAAGGTTTAAACTTGGAGTCAACATCAAAGGTTGACAGAGTCTGAACTCTATGGGCAAGATGGATAAGCATGCCATAGTCTGAACTATAAGGCAAAGGAACTAATTTGAATGCCAGAGTCTGAACTCCATCAAGGCAAGAAAGTATGATTCCAAAGTGCGAACTGTATGTGCAATGCAAGAGGTAGCCAGAGTCTGAACTCCATGGGCTGGATAAATGAATGCCAACGTCTGAACTATAAGGTAGAATAACATGTCAATGTCTGAACTGTATAGACAATTTAGGATAGCCAGAGTCTGAACTCAACAGGGCGAGGATGCTAAGATCTGTATCTTATGGGCAAAGAATAAAGCCAGAGTCTGAACTCCATGGGCTAAAGGGTTTGCCAAGGTCTGTACCTTGAAAAAAAGAAGCAAAACCAGAGTCTGAACTTCATGGGCTAAAAGAAGTCGCCAAGGTTTGTACCTTGAGGGAAAGAAGCAAAGCCAGAGTCTGAACTCCATGGGCTAAAAGAAGTTGTCAAGGTCTGCACCTTGAGGGCAAGAAGCAAAGTAAGGCATAGTCTGAACTGATAGGCAATGCATGAAGCTATTAATTGAGAAATGGGTATGGGACCCTTGTATGAACTGGATAAGGATTGAATGATTGATCATTATATAGAATAGATTGATAAATGAGATAGGGATAGATAAGGTATATTGATAAATAAGGTAGCTCGCGAAGAATCTGGGTTCTCCTGCCTACGTATCCTTATAATGCAATAAGGAAATCAGAGCTTTCGTAGTTCAATCTACTGCGACTGAAAAGAAATTGATTGGAGGTAAGAAGAAATGAGTGATTGAGATTGAATTGATTAGAATGGAATGGAGAATGAAGCGATAAGATACTTGATAGTCGATTGAAAGGAATCACACTAAAGTCTATGAATAAGGGAGAACGCTTTGAATATTTGGGGCATACGCCCCATACGCAAAGTCACTCTAGACAAGGATAGGAGAGACTCCCTCTAATCATTCATCATTACTTAAGACTCGAAGCGCATGATACTTCTCTTGACTGACAAGTTATTGGTGAAGAACCTTTGTCGTTGATCCTTGTGTTGATATTCAACTTGTATGAAGAAGACTTAGTAGTTTAATCGATTCGTATCGTACTAAAGTCTGTGAATAAGGGTGAACGCTTTGAATATTTGGGGCATACGTCCCATATGCAAAGTCGCTCTAAACAAGGGTAGGATAGACTCCCTCTCATCATTCCTTATTACTTAAGGCTCGTTTCGTACAATTTTAATCGTATTTACCAAGTGTTGATCTTTGATTTTGTCTTGTATAATCTGCTGCTTTGTGTGACTGAGGATGCCTTGATTGAAGATCTTGTCTTGATGCTTTGAGCTCCACAGCTTGGAAGAAAAGTCTTATTAAGTGACCAAGGGTCTTTTGGTCACTCAATTTAGACTGTGGAATTATATAAGTTCAAAGGATTTAATTAATCAAAATTGCTTTTGATCAATTTAATCATGGGTTTGTAATGATTTAAGAAACTAGGTTAGAACCTAATCTAAAGGTTAGAGTTAATCAAATTATCCTAAGGGTACATGATATAGTTAATCGCAACTCTTGATTCAAAATTCTATGTAAAAGTCCTAACCCTAAAGGAATGTGTATTCATGGTTAAAACCAAAATAAATCATAAAAGGGTAAAATAGTCTTTTTACAAAGTATTAAATTTATACGTATGAAAGTCAAATTAAGAATTATTTCTAAATCCTAAACGTTGGTTAAACTTAAATTCCCAAAACAAATACCAATTTTAATATTTCCACAAAATCTAGTAAACCAAAAAATTCTAATTAAATTCTAATTTCTAATCCAATTAACAATTATCCTAAATCCTAATCATACTTCTAAGTCCTAGTTAAACTATGGAACTAAATTCCTAACCTAGAATTAATTCCTAATTACTCTAGCTAAGTTTTAATCATGTCAACAAAATCTAATGAACCAAGGCTTAAATCTAAACTCACATCCTATTCATTGGTTGAAAACTTTACCCCGTACCCTTACAATTGTACTCACACCCCTACATTTAATTATTTTTTACCAAAATACCCTCATATAAATAGGGTATATTTTCCATTTCTAATTTTTTTTACCATTTTCGTTCAAGAGTTCCGGAGAAGAGAAAATATTCATTTTTTGGCATTGTAAACCGGAACACTCAGAGTAAGTCTTCCGGTTCATGAAATGTATACCAGAACACATGTCTAAAGAGTTCTGTTTGTTGCCTTTAGGGGGCACTGAACCGGAAGTCTTTTAAAAAGTCTTCCGGTTTGGATTGTTGTATACCGGAAGTCTTTCTTAAAGACTTTCGGTTTGGATGATATAAACCGGAACTCTTTAAGAAAGTGTTCCGGAAGTCATCTTGTTTTTTTACTAACCGGAACTCTTCTTTGAAGTGTTCCGATACTTTTTTTTTTTTAATTATTTTTTTAAACGTATTTTTTGCAGTGGTTCGAAGACAAGGTGCAGATGGTAGGATTCCAGTCCGCACGTTAGACCGGGGTGCATCTTCATCTGCAACTGAGCCGGCTGGATATCCAGGAGGGTCGTACGATACGTCTCTTTTGGTGAAGTACGAGCATCATGTTGCTCGACATTTATGGTTCGGTGAGGTAAGTAAACGAGTTATATTTGAAAATGAATAATAGTTGAATATTTTATATTTTATTTTCTAATATGTGTTTTAATTGTTTTTAGGAAAGAGGTCCAAAGAAAGAGTTGAAGGTTGCTGGACATGGACTGAAGTTGACTTTTAGGATTCCATTGGCTCTTCCACCACAGATGGTGAGTTGGGTATCTAGATCCGGTTTATCTTCACTGCAGAGAACCAGTCTGAACAAGATAGACACAAATTAAAAAAAGAAAAAAGCGAACCGGAAGACTTCATGAAAGACTTCCGGAAGACATATAATACAAACCGGAACACTTCTCCAAAGAGTTCCCGTATGTGTAGATTTGTTCACCGGAACTCTTTCAAGAAGTGTTCCGGTTTTGTAAATTTTTTCTAATTGAACCGGAACTCTTTCATGAAGTCTTCCGGTTCATTGTTTTGTGTGTTCCGGAAGTCATTCTTGAAGTCTTCCGGTTTGGGAGAAATACATATCGGAAGTCTTTTTGCAAGAGTTCTGGTGCGAGGGGTGTGAAAGGGTAATTTCTGAAATTTTCAACTGAATGGTAAAAATGAAATGGTAAATCGGTTAAAACCAATTAAGGGTAGAATGAGAATTTTTAAAATTTTGTAGGGGTATAAGACTGACTGTAGGGGTACAAGGTAAAATTTTCTCATTGGTTGAGCCTGAAGCCCAACAAGGTGAAAATTGGCCCAGATTCAAGACAATAGCCAGGGAATTCGGATGGGTCTTGCAGCAAAGGCCCATCATTGTCATACTAGGACTGCAACGAAACAGGGGTGCAGTCTTGGAGGAGGGTGCGCACAGTAACATTCTGTTTTGAGCTTTGGACCAAAACCGCTTTCTAAGAAAGAACCAAGGTAGGTCCAAAGTGTTGAATAGAGGAAAGAAGAATCATCGCCCATGATACCACGCGGAAACACCAACACTCGCACAATAAAGAAAACGCGAAGTAACTTGCGGCGCCGCGAATTGCATCGGTTCACGAAATCGCGTTTTAGAACTCATGGATTGCGGTGATGTTCATCTAACCACCCTTTTAATGGAACCTAATCTTAAGGCAATCAAAACGAAAATGGAATCGCAACGCAGAACAACGGAAATAAAAGCGGATTGCAGTGAGCGATACTCACCGGATTGAAGCGACGCGGAGACTTAACCTTAATTGTCTTCTCTTTGTTTTTCTGCTTCTGTTTCGAGTCTCCTTCTTCTCAATTTCAACATCGTCTTTGTCGACTTGGAATTGCAGAATCCATCACCGAAAATGACCTATAACCAAATCGTATTGGCGCGTGAACCTTCGACGAAATTAGCTTCGGGCAGGTTGTTAGGAGTTCTATTAGAGTTAAATTTGTCAATTCCGTTATTGGTTAGTGAAGTAAGTGAAAATGAAAGACCAATCTCAGTTAGTTTCAAATATATTAGTTTGTTATAAGTTAGTTAGGTTGAAGGATTCAGTTAGTGAATTGGTTAGTTTAGAAATCCTGTTAGGAGGAGGTTGTAGGTTAGTTCAAGCTTCTGTTTATTTATTAGACTACAATTTGGATATAAATGAAGTTTGTTGAAATTAGTTGGGTTTTTTCCTGTTATGACATTCTGCAGATACAAGTTATTTTTCTGTTATGTGAGCTGCCATGTGCTAAGTATGAATGAACTTGTTGATGCAGAATTACAGTGAACCGGACTATTCTACAGTTGGTTCTTGCATTAAGTTTGGCTGGAAACCCAAAGCGAGTTATTGACCTATTGGTTACGGGGATTAGCTTAATGGCTGTTGCGGAATGCTAGTTGGATACGACGAGGTAAACAAACTGAAATGTGAATAATTGAAGTTATGTTGTCCTTACCATGGCTGTTTTAATTTGCTGCGAAAGAATCATGTAATTGTGTTGCCGTTACGGGCTACCCGGTGATGAAATTAATTAGGGGTTAATTTGAGATTGGCTTAAACTTGCTGAATTGGTTTGCAGGTTATGTTTGGAATTTCAAATGCATGATTATTGTCATGGATGTTCAAATAATGGATGGTTGTTAATGCGAGCCAAATTCTACTATGCTAATCTGATGCAGGGGTTGTTATCGGATTAGATGTATGGTGCCTTGGTATGTATTGCTAAATGTATGCTTGGATGAATTCTTTGGATGTATGGTTACTAATGCATTGCTAGTGATGTATTAGCATTGATGAATATGCCATGTTTGGAAATGAATGAGAATCTAAAGATGTTCTTTTCTTCTTGGTATTATAGGTGATTTATGGAACCTAAAGCAGGATACAATTCAGAAAATCCAGTAGGGCGGGTGAGTTATGGAATTCTGTTATTGTGAAATGGACATTTGAGTTGTAGTTTCGGTTAATCAAATGTATTGGAAAAGTTTGGATATGAAATTTGAATTGTATTAACATGGAAAGTGATTAAATATTATGGAATGCTTCACTTGGAAACTGAGTTGAATGTTATGTTATGAGTTGAATTTGAAATTGGAATGTCAATTTATTTTACAGGTGAAATCATGATGCAAAGTGGAATTTGGCATGTACTGGAATTTGCTAGCATTTGGAATGGACTTGAAGAAACTTAAAATGCTATGATCATCATGCTTGGAATAGATTTAGTTGGAGTTTAGTTTTTTTTTGTATAAATTAGTGGTTCTTGTGAGTTGTTGATAAATTTTATTGTGAATATGAATGTGTGTTTCTAATTGAAACATAAAGGGATTTTGAATAGAAATTGTGGATGAAAATATGAAATCTTTTGTAATCTTGGAATTGAAATATGGTTTGTGGTTTGTAATGGGATGTTGATTAATGGGAAATTAGTTGTAATCTTCTTGAAATGCACTATTATGAGCCGTGTTTGGTTCTGATTTGTAATTAGAATTAATGTTAGTATAGGAAAAGTGCATTGTACATATGTATAGTGGGGTATTCGTTACCTTTAGATTTATTGACTAAATCAAGAGTAAGCATACAATTCGAGTCGCCACCGCACTTCTATTTATTTAAAGGAAAGGTTAGAAAGCCAACAAAAACCAAGTAAGAAGTTTTATCAAATCAAAAACTAATAAAAATGTCAGAGATCTGAGTAAGGGGGTTGGTTATGAAATGAGAAAGTTTTAAGCACCCAAAACATCTTTAGTACTCTAAGGGAGCCCTTTTTGCAAATGTGTGTTGTAGGTTGGTATTTGTGAAAATATTTGTGCAAACAAGATTGGAGAGATGAGAAGAGAATATACATATTTACAATTTTGTTGTTTGAATGGATAAACCCATTGCCTACGTACCATCACAAAGGTAGGATCAAAACCTCGTAGTTTGAGGTAGAAATCTCAAACATCGGTGAATTGATTTGGTCAAAAGCCTTAAAAGGTCTTTTGTTATCAAAGGGAGAAAACTCAACCTAAACCAACAATCCACCATGTGAGGAGAGCTTCAACATACTAGTGAGGGGTTAACCTTATAATAAGTATGGAAGCTTCAACTTACTAGTGAGGGTTAACCTTATAATAAGTATGGAAGACTTATAGTCCAATCACTAAGGATAAGGTGAGATTTACATCAACCACTATGATAACTCAAACCTATGACTAATGTTTATGAAAAAGGTTTTAACAAAGGTGGTAATTGGAACCACAAAAACAACTTGAAGTGAGAAGTCAAAGTTGACTTAAGGTTTATTCATAATAAGTATTAATGAAAAGAGTTTGAAAAATCAAAGGCATATGGCCTAGGTTTCTGGTTTGAAAATGATGTCAAAGTTTGCACAAAATGAGTTTGGCTTGGATTAGAGTGGAGAGAAGAAGAGAAGAGTTAGTCCTAAAGCATACAAAGATGATAGAGAAGATAAAACCCTTGAAGTTCCTTTTCTTGAAATCATAAAAATGATTCAAGATACTCCTTTCCTTTGGACTTAGCAAACATCAAGCAATCAAAACAAATATATTCAAGCTCCTAGGATCTCCATTTGGTTTGTCTCTCATAACTTGGCTACTCATGACAATGGTCCTTCTTACTATCTCAAGATGGAATCCCTATCACACAAGAGCAAACAATCAAAAAGTTCACAACACAATAAGAGGAATGGACAAAGAATGAGTTTAGATTAGGGGTCCTTTTGAAGTCAACTTTAAGATTTAGCATTCTAAAAGCATGAGGCCTAATTGCTCTTCAACAAATTTAGCATTCTAAAAGCATGAGGCCTAGTTGCTCTTCAACAAATTTAGCATTCTAAAAGCATGAGGCCTAGTTTGTCTTGAACTCCTTTAAACATAGGTAAGGTCCTAATTCTAAGTTCTTTCTCCTTTTTGCATTGGGTTCAAACAAACAAAGACAAAAACAATCACAAAGCAATAATATATTTATATACAATAATGAGCTCAAATGAGCAAAAGGAAAATGGCATAAACATAAAATATGAGCTCAAGTGAGCAAAAGGAAAAACAATATGAATAAATGAGCAAGAAAGTAAATTGCATTAAAGTAAATTGCAAGAATTAAATGCTCAAATTAAAAGTTAATAGTTAATGGTTATGTTAGTGTGTCATAAGACGATTTAGCGCTATGTTAAGCAATCGTAAGTGAACTAATGTAGTAGTCACACCTATCTGAGGTCGGTCAATACAACTATAGGCAAATAAACACAAGTTAGAGATCATGACTAGTAAGCCAAGCTCCTACAACTTGCCATGTCAAAAGAAAAGAGGAAAGCCTTGTATGGATTTTAGGTTTTTTGCTTGACTAAGAAGCAACCTATCTTGGACACAAAGCAACTCACTTGATCTTTGATCAAGTTGAGTTTAATTTGGATCAAAGAAGGTTAAGCCTCTCATATGTCAAGACTAACCACAAATCATTAACTCATTGGCCAAAAGAAAAAGAAAAGAAATGAAGATGAATTGAAATGGAAAGAACATAAGGAGAATTCAAATGAAATATCAAAACACAATGATCAAATGTGAATCAAATCATCATCAACCAATGTAAAACAGAAGAGAAATGAATATTAGAAGTCAACAAAGTCAAACATATTTTTTGGTATTTTTGGAATTAAAATGGACAAAATATGGTCAAACCTCAAATTCAATTCAAATCAACTTAGACAAGTCCAATTGAATTATCATAGGTCTAACATGGTCAAACAAGATTTGACAAGTTTTCTCAATAATTTTTTAAAACAAAAACTATTTTAAAACAATTAAAAAAACTAAAAAATAACACAAATGAATTAAAATCTCAAATAAATCTCAAATCAATTAAGAAATTGATGAGAATATTTTTTATAGACTTATCATGATCCATATGTGTTAAGAAAATATTTTTGGAATTTTCAGATATCAAAAAGTATTTAAAATGAATTAAAAACTATCAAAAACAAAATAATTCACAAAAAATATTAAATGAAGTCACAAAAATAATTAAAAATCAGATTATGAAACTAGATTTTTCAAGAATTTTTTTGCCATTGGTCTCATATTTTTGTGACTTCAAATAAAATAGTTATGAAATTTTGAAAATAAATGGAATTAAAAGAAAATAAAACAGAAAACAGAAAATATGAAAAATCAGCAGCGCTTGGATGGAATTCATTAAATGACGTGGCTGTATCCAAAGGCTCAAAGGCGCGTTTCCATCATAGTCTCAAGTCAAACGCGTCACACATGTATTTAAAATAAGTCAATAAAAATCATGGCCACAATTAGATCATTTAAACATCATCCAATGGCTCAGACTCATCCACGTGAGGATGGTGGGGGAAACCACCATCTTCTCCAGTAGACCAACCAATTCCGGCCACCAGTTGCAGGTTTTTGAACCTTAATCAAAATACATGAGCCAGGTACCAAAATGAAGCTGGGGTGATGTACATCACCCCTGTAACCTTGGATTGTCCTCAAGATTTCTATCAAGTGAGAAATCTGAGCTTGAAATTCAAGGTGTGCAAACTGAAATGCTTCAAATCATGAAATCAAGATCACCACTGGCCTGCCTCTTGCTCGAGGACTTCAGAAAACAGTTTAAACACAACCAATTCACATTGTATGATGAAATTTAGGTCAAAAAAGTTTGATGATATACCTTTGAAGAGCAGCTTTGTGCAGCACGATCAACGCAAACTCTTGCTTCCAATTTGATCAGGAGATGATGAGGATGCAAGGCTTAGGAATTGAAACTTGAAGATCAACTGATTGTGTTGAAATTCAAGTTTGAAATTGAGAAATAAAATCAGAATTCCTTTGAGTATGGTTGGGTTTTGATTTCAGCAAAGCTTCAGATCACCATAAGGTTGAGATTTGAATGAGGAAGAGCATGTATTTATAGCTGAGCTGCAAGCAAAGTGAGGAAATACTCGTGTGCATGATCATTGGGTCCTCCATGCATGGGCCTGTACAGGCGCATGTGAGGCCCAAAATTGAGTGTAATAAGAAGCTGAGATCATTATGAGATGGTTTGGACATGCAATTGGCCTGGTGTTTGCTTGTGCATGAAAATTCAAAGTGAATTGCATAAATGGACATAAATGTTAAGCCCTTTGTAAATCACACATGGCAAATCCAAATATGGTGGTGTGAGTAATGGTTGGAAAGTTTTTTGAATAAAGAACAAAAGCTATGTTGGGAAAAAATCCATTTGGAGCTTGGAAATGTATGAAAACTGGTCTTGAAGTTTGAGGTACAAAACATGTCTAGGTTTTCCTTTGAAAATTTTCCCAAAAGTGACCAACTTCAAGCCCTTCTGTTTCAGTGATGCAAGCCTCAAACGGAAAAACCTCCAACATCAAAGTTGTAGATCTTTTCAAGATGATCAATTTGGACTTACATTTTGCATCATTTGGATTTTTAATGAGAAAGTTATGGGCACTTGAAGTTGGACATTTTTCAAATTCAATGGTTTTGGTCCAAAGTGACCTATAATGTTTTGTATTATCACATATGTTTCTTTTAGAATTATGAAATTTTGTCCAACATAACATTTGAAGTAGACATCTTAAGCTTTCCAATGCAATTGGTCTTACCTCAAAATCATAAAAAAATGAGGAAGTTAGGTCCTTGGGAAGTTAACCCAAAATTAGGGTTTCAGTCAAAATGACCCATAATGTTTTGAAATGAATGATGACCTTCCAAGTTTCAAATGGACTTTTGATGAGCAAGGCACGGTTGAATTAGGGTTTCCTTGGGAAACAAGCCTCAAGCCCTTTGGTTTAACTTGATAAAAATGGGAAATTGAGATACTTGGGAGGCATATATGATGACTAGAAACTTTGTGGACCATTGTCATGCTTGTTTTCATCTTCATCTAGCCATTTCATTGAGCATAGGAACCTCCTAGGAGCAGGGGATCACATGATCACTTGATCTTCAAAACAAAAAAGGTTAGTGACATATTTTTGTGCTTTTGGTTAGTAAACAAAATAAGAAAAGCAATAATATACAATTCAAGCATGCTTGGTGGTCTCAAACCAACTCACACAAGTCCCACCCCTAGGGTAAAGGAGCCACACATGCTATAATCCTTGAGGTAATGCAATGAGCAATGATATGATGCCATGAGGAATCTTAGGGTCAAAATTAGGGTCTTACAGATGCCCCTATTTAAGGTCATTCTAGCCGGAGATATGAAGGTTAAAATCTTCGTCTCGACGAGTTAGAATGGGCTTAAATAATAACAAAGCGACGAATTTTGGTCCCTAAGAGACCTCATGATGAAAATGTATGCATGCAAAATCGAATACTCTATGGGGAAATATGGCCACAAAGAAAAAAGAAATTAGAGAGAGATCGTAAGTCTATAGGAGTAGCACACTCACTAAGGAGACAGAGACTCTGGGGAAAAATAGGGTAAAATGCGTGAGCAGGTAACGACTTTGAAAACTTGCTGGGAGGCACGAAAGGGATTCCATGAAAATAAATCAATGGAAAGACTCGAGCTGACACAAAGATGCATGTATTGGGGAATATGCCAATACAGCAAAACTATCCATGAAGGATACTTCGGATAAAAATCCGGACTCAGACGAGGAAATCCATAAAGGATTCAGCTGAGGAAAAACAACGAGATATTACCGGTTACTGGGTAATAAACTCAAAGAGAGACATATTATCAAAACACCGGTTACTGGGTGAAAGAACAACACGCTCAGGGAGAAAGAATATCTAAGACCGGTATAAGGGTGAGAGATATCAATCATCCGAAACGTCTGAGGAGGACCCCAAAAGGCACATCTCAATTCAGGAAAATCTGACTCCACAGGGGATAAAAGTCATAATAGGGAGCAGAAGGAAGGAACACCAGGGATACCGGTTACTGGGCATATAATAGGTGACCAACCAAGCGTGAATTGGGAACATACCCAAGACACTCATCATCCGAAAAGGAGGGCTGAAAAAGCAAACTCAATTTACAGGATGGGTATTTGATTCCACTCAACTGGGGAAGAAAAAGACTTCGACTGAAGAGTGCATGAGATATATTATCTATTACCGTCAGAACGTAGATAACATACTCACATGGAAGATTATCCACAACCGGTTACTGGGTTAATAAAGGATAAATCGACCGAAAAGAAAGGACATCGGGATACCGGTTACTGGGTATAAAATGACGACCAATCCAAAGGAGAAACAATCATTGCCAAACAAGGGTAAATGAAAGATGACTCGTGGGGGATGAATTGCTCAACAAAAGCAATTATCCAGGAGATGTATCACCGGTTACTGGGTGGTATACTCGAAAACGAAGGAATATCTATACCGAATATTGGATAAAGATAACCGTCAAAGAGGGGATTACATCTACCGGTTACCGGGTAGAAGGCTACAGAAATAGGACTTACAACTACCGGTTACTGGGTAGAAGGCCACAGAAATAGGACTTACAACTACCGGTTACTGGGTAGAAGGCCAGAAAGATCCACTGGGGAAAAGATGGACAATTACTGGCTACTGAGTAATTGAACACCTAACTCGCAGGGAACTGCAGGGGAATAACAAGACAGGAGTCAGTCTAGGAACAAACTAGAAAGACACAATCAGACAAGACTCAACCCAATGAGGATATAACTCAGAGGAGTAATTCCATCCAGATACATAGTTGGGGGGGAAACTGCAACAACAATCATCCACGAGGACATAACTCAGTGGGGAATATAGAAGGAAAGATAAACACTTTCTGCCTATGGGGGTTGACTCTATATGGAGAGATCAGACACAAATATCTGCTTGGGGAAGAATATTTCACCAACAGTAAGAGATAACAAGCAAAGATATATGGCAAAGAATGCAACATGAATATCTGAATGCTATAATTATGCATGTATATGCGTGGTTTATGTATGATTAATGCTGACAAACATACAAATCTAACACAAACAAGTTCGAGAATCAATGGTCAGATATTCGGTATAACATCTCAAAAGAGAAAGGTCGAGCATACAGGAGAAATCAACTCTGGCGGGGATGGTCCAAATACCAGGAGACACAGACCACCGCTGGGGACAAAGACCGCTGCTGGAGATAAGCAAAGGCCACAACTATAAACTGCCGGAGATAGGCAAAATCTCAGCTGGGGAACATGCAGAGATATCAATAAAATCTGCTGTTGAGCGGACATAAGATCAATCGTAGAGGGAACTCTACTAGGGAGCCTATCAGGGGATGATATGAAACTCAGTGGGGAACAACCACCAAACAGATACACATCAATCAAAACATTTCCTCTTATCTGCTGGAGAGACATCTCTACTAAGGGGAGAGAGAACCATTTGCTCCGTCGGGGAAGGACACAACATCTTCACCATTAGCTCAACTCAGAGGAAGATTTTCCAATAAGGAGGGGAAAACAAATCACCAGGTTCTGATTAGGCAACCCACTGGGGATAGACTGTAGGCGATCCAACTAGGGATAATCTGCTGTGAGCAACCCTATTGGCGAGTGAGCTGTAGGCAAACCTGCTGGGGATAACTACAAGTACCTTCGGAGGAACTGTCTTGGCTGAGTGAATATTTCATCAACATGTGCCATGTTGGGGGATGAAAAGGGAATAAACCCTTCACCAACTACTCTAGGCAACTACTGTTGAGGAGATATCTGAAAAATAGCTTTGCAGAGAACACATGTTTACTCTGCTGAGGACTTCTACTCAAGCTGGGAATTCCTGCTCACTGGGGAAACACAAACTTTCTCATGAATAGATAGCATATCAACTTTTATCAATTTATAAGGGATTCTAGGTCAGTCCACACAAGGGATGACAACCATATAATTGATAAAATACAAATGCTAGTGCCTGATATAGAGGTATAGACATCTCTAGAAGATCAAGGCCAAAACTCCAGACTCTCTGGGGAGTTAAGGATGTGTAATTCTTTTTGTGCTCGCTGGGGAGACAACCTAAAAGATGATGAAGAGGATACAAACATGCCAGAACCTGAACAAATGTCTTACCCTTTGGGAGATCATACTATCCTTGGGAGAGCACTGAAGACATTCCAATTATCCTTTCAGTCATTGTGAATGTTCACTTTGTTTAAAAACAATTTATAAAAACTTTATTTGTTTAAAACAATGATATTTATCAATTAAAACATGTAAATATTTGTTAAACAGAAACAAATAAGAGTGCAAAGAATTGAATAAAGGCTCAAATTTATTTGATAGAATGGTAGTCCGCAAATGGCGAGACTCCATGGATCTTTACAAATTTGAAATTGGTGATATATATTGGAAAAATGGCTACATTGAACATAATGACCATTTCTCCACCAACTCTGAATCCAATGTATTTAAAGCTTCAGTTGACGATGACTGAGCGAAAATCTTCGACAGAAGACGGCTTGTAGAACAAAGTCTTGTCAGGATGCAGTTACTTGCCAAATCCTTAATTTTTGCCTAGATTTCCCCAATGTGAGGTACTCAATCTAGCGGGATATATTTTTTCATGTCTCTAACTTTTGCCTGGACCTCCCTTTCGGGTTTTCAATCCACCGAGACGCTCATTTTTGCCTAAGTCGCCCTTTCGGGTTTTCAACTTAGCGAGCTATTCTATTTTTATTTTTTTTAGGTGAAGTATTTCTTGACTGCATCTGAATTCACAGGACGAGTGAAATCCTCCCCATCCATAGTTGTGAGTATCAAAGCACCTCCTAAAAAGGCTCTCTTAACAACATATGGACCTTCATAGTTTGGAGCCCACTTGCCCCTGGAATCGGGCGCGAAAGACAAGACTTTCTTGAGCACGAGGTCACCTTCTCGGAACACACGAGGCTTGACCTTCTTATCAATGGCTTTCTTCATCCTTTGCTGATATAACTGACCATGGCACATGGCAGTCAATCTCTTCTCTTCAATCAAATTCAGTTGGTCATAATGACTCTGAACCCATTCAGCCTCAGTCAAATTGGCTTCCATCAAGACTCTCATTGATGGGATCTCAACCTCCACGGGGAGCACAACCTCCATACCGTATACAAGAGAAAAAGGGGTTGCCCCTATTGAAGTGCGGACGGATGTACGATAGCCATGAAAAGAAAATGGCAGCATCTCATGCCAATCTTTGTACGTGACAACCATCTTCTGGATAATCTTCTTGATGTTCTTGTTAGCAACTTCAACAACCCCATTCATCTTGGGTCTATAAGGAGAATAATTATGCTGCGCAATCTTGAACTCGCTACACAGCTCTTTCATCATCTTGTTGTTCAAGTTAGATCCATTATCAGTAATGATCTTGTATGGCACACCATATCGGCATATGAGTTGATTCTTGATAAACTTCACAACCACCTGCATGGTCACATTTGCGTACGATGTCGCTTCAACCCACTTGGTGAAGTAACCAATAGCTACGAGAATAAAACGGTGACCGTTTGACGCCTTTGGTTCAATCATGCCAATCATGTCAATTCCCCACATGGAGAAAGCCCATGGTGAGGAAATAACATTCAGAAGTGTCGGGGGAATATGAATCTTATCCGCATAAATCTGACACTTATGGCATTTCTTCACATATTTGTAGCAGTCAGACTCTATTGTCAGCCAATAGTAGCCTACTCTCAACATTTTCTTTGCCATGGAATGTCCATTGGAATGAGTACCAAATGAACCCTCATGGACTTCAGTCATCAACAGGTCTGCTTCGTGTCTATCCACGCATCTGAGCAAGACCATGTCAAAATTCCTCTTATAAAGCACATCACCATTTAGGTAGAAATTGCCAGATAATCTCCTCAAAGTCTTCTTATCTTTAATAGATGCCCCAGGCGGGTAAATCTGACTTTGGAGAAAACATTTGATATCATAATACCATGGCTTATCATCTTTCACTTCTTCAACTGCAAATACATGAGCTGGTCTATCCAGGCGCATTACAGTAATATCGGGGACTTCATTCCAATATTTCACCATAATCATTGAAGCAAGCGTAGCAAGAGCATCTGCCATTCGATTCTCATCTCTAGGAATATGATGAAAGTTAACCTCAGTAAAGAAAGTTGAAATCCTCCTCGCATAATCTCTGTATGGGATGAGGCCAGGCTGATTCGTCTCCCATTCACCCTTAATCTGATTAACAACAAAGGCCGAATCACCATAAACATCAAGATGTTTGATCCTGAGATCAATACACTCTTCCAATCCCATAATACAGGCCTCATACTCCGCCATATTATTCGTGCATTTGAAAGTTAGCCTTGCTGTAAAAGGAAAATGTGTGTCCTGAGGAGTAATAATCACTGCCCCAATACCATTTCCATATTAATTAACAGCGCCATCGAATACCATACCCCATCGGGAACCAGGCTCTGGCCCTTCATCGAGCGTAGGCTCATGGCAATCTTTCATTTTCAAATACAGAATCTCCTCATCAGGGAAGTCGTATTGAACAGACTGATAATCCTCAATTGGTTGATGTGCCAAGTGGTCAGCCAAGATACTACCTTTAATAGCTTTTTGAGCTCGATACTCAATGTCATACTCAGATAATAACATCTGCCAATGAGAAATCCTCCCAGTTAAAGCAGGCTTCTCAAAGATATACTTGATTGGATCCATTTTGGATATCAACCAAGTCGTATGATTTGACATATATTGGCGCAAACGCTTAGCGGCCCAAGCCAAAGCACATTATGTCTTTTCAAGCATTGAGTACCGAGACTCACAATCAGTGAACTTCTTACTCAAATAGTATATTGCATATTCTTTCTTCCCTGATTCATCTTGCTGACCCAATACACAACCCATAAAGTCATCAAGCACGGTCAAGTACATAATCAATGGTCTCCCTTCAACAGGCGGAGACAGGATCGGAGGCTCAGACAGATACTCTTTGATACTGTCAAAGGCTTTTTGGCAATCCTTGGTCCAATCATGATGCTGATCTTTCCGGAGGAGCTTGAATATAGGCGCACATATGGCAGTCATGTGGGATATAAATCTGGAAATCTAATTCAAGCGGCCAAGAAAACCTCAGACTTGCTTCTCAGTTTTAGGCGCAAGCATCTCTTGTATTGCTTTGACCTTGGCAGGGTCAACCTCAATACCTCTTTCACTGACAATAAAGCCCAATAACTTGCCGAAACGGACACCAAATGTACACCTGTTCGGATTCAAGCGGAGTTTGTACTTCCTCAAACGCTGAAAGAGCTTCAACAAGTGTTCTACATGTTCAACTTCCGTTTTCAACTTTGCAATCATATCATCAACATATACCTCGATCTCCTTGTGCATCATATCATGAAACAAGGTAGTCATAACACGTTGATATGTGGCTCCAGCGTTCTTCAAACCGAAGGGCATCACTCGATAACAAAATGTTCCCCAAGGTGTGATGAATGTTGTCTTCTCCATATCCTCGGGTGCAATTTTAATCTGGTTATAACCGGAAAATCCGTCCATAAATGAGAAGACATTGAATTTAGCTGTATTATCTACCAACATATCAATATGTGGTAGAGGAAAATCATCTTTTGGACTAGCTTTATTCAAGTCTCGATAGTCCACACACATTCGGACTTTTCCATCTTTCTTAGGCACGGGTACAATATTGGCCATCCATTGAGGATATGTAGAAGTCACCAGAAACCTCATATCAATTTGCTTCTGAACTTCTTCTTTAATCTCCACTGCCATATCAGGATGAGTTCTTCTAGCTTCTGCTTCACAGGCACACACTCAGGCTTCAACGGCAAGAAATGTTGCATGATACCAGTTGTAACACCTCAAAATTTTCCCTCCTTTCTTGGGACTAGCTTAGCATATTGCATTTCATTTTTTTTAGGACATTAGACATTTGCATGTTGCATATCATGTGAGAACAAACAAGTCATCCTCTAAAAGTCTTTCTTAAGAGATAGAGAGGTTAAGAGATTCATGCCTGAGGGTCTCATGGATTGATCACTAGCCATCTGTGGGTTTGTGCTTCAATTAGGGTTTCTTGGTCCTTTAAGGATTTTGAGCATTATCTTATTGTCAAGGGTACATCATCATCATCATGGTTATGTCCTTCTCAAGGGCTCATTGTTTATGCTCAGATTCTTTGGGATTAGGGTTTTAACCTCTGGTCAACCCTAATCAGTTGCATTCTACCAGTCAGGGTTTTTCAAGGAGATGAGGTTATTTTCTTGGATGGAGATCATATGGTTATTATGTGAAGCTTACAAGATCTAGGGGTTCATTTTGGAGCCAATTCCTCCAGTGGTTAAGGCTCAGGTTGATAAGAGCATTTCCAAGTCATCTGTCAACTAGAAAGTCAACAGAAAGTCAACTGAGGGCTAGGAGGTGGAGAAATGAGTTTCAACATCTCATTCATGTTCAAAAGAGGCTTATTAATCATGTCAAATACATATCTTGAAGAATTTGAGGTCAGATCAAAACTTTCCAAAAATGGAAAGTGACCTATAATTGAAAGTTTCCAAAAATGGAAAGTTTTTGGTTCAAATCCAACTTGATCTTGCATCATCAAAGAAGCTTCAAATGAAATTTTGTCCGACATGAAAGTTGAAGATCTCTCTCTTCCATTTCCAAAAAGTCTAAGATCATGAGCATCTGATGAATGGTTGAGGAGATATGATCAAATCATTGCCAAGGATGCATGGAACTTCAAAAGGGCATAACTTTTGATTCATAACTCCAAATTTGGTGGTTATTTTTGCATAATGCTTCTCATGTCATGAAGTTTCCAAATCAATCATCACATTGCATAAAATGTTATCGCATGATCATTTGCATATCCATGCCCATTTTGAGGGAAATTGCAAAATTTAAAAATGGTGCATTACATGAACTTTTTACCATTGTCAATGTGTTTGAAAAATGATTTTAAGTACATTTGAGTTGGCAATGGTTACTGTTCACGTATGCATGCTTCACACACCCTCCAATTTGTCATTTTTTGCCATACACCTTATCTTGATTAATCACAACTAAACCATGCTTAATTTCAATTAGTATGTGATTAGTGAAGAGTATATATTCAAAATCATAACAGAATTTGGGGAATTCAAGATCTAGATCTCAAAATTCTCTCTCCCTCCAAAATTTTCTTCTAATCAAAAATTCAAAAATCTTCAAAGAACCTTGCAATTTTATTTCATATTCTGGTTCTCTGGTGTGAATTAAGTGCAAATTAAGCCTTGGATTATGGAATTCGTGTGGAAATTGTGTAATTGAAGTTCAAGAACATAACCATGGCAAGTGAGAATTGAGCTAGATCTACACGTTTCCAAGCTTCAATTTCTTCATCAAACATCATTACAAGTATTCTGGATTAGATTTGGATCATTGCAAGGCCTTAGATCGTGCGTTTTCAAGAGCTGTTCTTCAAGAGGTCACATTTTCGATCCTTTTAATTCTCTGTTTTATGCACATGTTCATGTAGATCTTGTGTTGCTGATGATTCTGGTGAAAATTTCATGAAAAATGATGCACTATAGCATGAGATATGTGTGAATAAAGTTTTGTGCACCAAACTTCTTTTGCTCAATTCTCTCTATTCATGTTGAATTAAGCTTAGTTATGAGTTGATCCTTGATGTACATTGCATGAGCTTTGTTTTGATATAATTTTTGATGAATTCTGGAAAATTCTGGAAATTTTTGTATGAAGATCATACTGTTCATCATCGTCTTCACGAGGAAGACGATGTTTTCCAGGTTAGCGACGGCCTAGCGTCCGTCTTAGCGTCCATCTGGTTCGCTAGGGTTTTTTAGTAAAACGGCGTCGTTTTGTGTTGGCGCGCGCTTCATTTGAAAGACATGGTTCGAGTCCTGGCGAAATCATTTTTTTCAAATACATTCACATTATGCCATTTCCCTCCATATCTCATGCTATGCTTCATTTTCATTTCAAATTTTTTAGCCAACTTCAAAAATCCATAACAAATTGAAAAATGATCCAAATAATCCCTGGTTTTTTGCTACTTGATCCTTAAAATGTCTAGAATTTTATGATGTTAAATTTTGAAGTTGTGCATGGCTGGATTTTGGATTGTGCTAGACTTTGTGATCATGTGGACATTTGTGACCTTGCTCCATTCTTTCCATTGTGAAATGCTTGATTTTAAACTAAATGCCATGAAATTTTGCTTGATGATTCCTAACATGTTGATGGATGTTTTAGGCTTGGTTTGGTATTTTTATCATTGTCCATTTATGTTTTATGCACATGTTGGTATGGTGTGACAATTTGTGTCACACATTTGGTTGATCAACTTGTGCAATTTCATTTCCATATCAAATGACCTTGGATGCTTCTGATTTTTTGTATGATGATTGTATTAGATGTGTTGAATGCTCATGAATGTTTCTAGAATTATTTGAATCATTTCTGTTTTGATTTGGAATTTTCATTCTCAATGTCCAAATGTGAGCTTTGAAATTGTCTTTGACTTCCCTTGCTTATTACATGGACTTGCTTGATGATTTTATTCTGGTCCTTTTTAGGACATGTTAATATGTGTTTGAAGTTGCATTGTGCTGAATATTAGCCCCTGATTTGGCTTTTTGATCCACCTTTGACCCTAGGCTTTGACCTAGTGGTTTGGACTTACATTTGAGTTGTGAATTTCAGGTTCAAGTGCATCTCCATGATTGATGTTGCTTCTTCATTTGAGTTTGGTCATTTGTTATTGTTGGCTAACACTTGTCTGTTTTGTAGGCTTTGATGATAGTTCACTTGAGTGTTTGCCTTATGGCTTACTCATAGTGCATATTGGATTGTCTATCTGTTGAGATCTATTAACCATTGTCTGTTTATCTAAGCACTGTACTGATTATTTGGTTGTTTACACAGGTACCTAAGTTGCTTTAAGTTCATTTGAACTTTGCTTTGCTTGTGGTTGGCATACCACCTAGGTAATGACCTCTGACTTCATGTAGTCTGGAAGACCTATCATGTTACTTTGGCAGGCACCTGTCTGAAGCCCTCCTTAAGAGGCAATGTTTGTGTTTGTTTATCTTTGTGCCTTGTACATATAAAGACCTCCTAAGTGAAGAGGCATTGGCAGATAAAAGGGATGTGCAATCCATCCCCTGCTATTCAGTTGTGTCTTTCATCTTGCTCACACCATGTGTTGATGCACTTTGGATAAAAACCCAAAATCTTGTTGTGTCAGTCATGTGGAATAGAGTCCCTTCATTCTGGACTCCCACACATTCTATTGATTCAAGCTCTCCCAGGCCAGGGATAAGAGCTATGAAGCATAACCCTCATCTCCATTTCATCTGCTTCACCCTAACTCTCAATGTTAGGGTTAAGAGCTCAAAACACCCTTTCCAGTTGGCTTGTTTGTCGAGGTTGATTTGACCCCTTGACTAAAGCCCAGCCTTGTATGAGCCACTTGTTTGCATATAGTGTGTGTGCTTGCTCTTGTGATTGCTTATTCGCTGTTTATTTGCTGTTTCAACTTGCTTCCTGTGCGAGTTAGGTTTGGTCAGAAACCTCAACCTAGGACTATTGTGGATTGCATGACAACTTTTAGGCTCGAGTCAGTCTCCCTTTTAGTTGTTATTTCCCGGTCTCTGGTTTAGGAGAAAGTTTCTCCCCTGTTAAGGGGAATTATGTTGCCCTGATCCTCATACCAGATGAGGTACGTAGGAAGGAGATCGTGCGAGATCTCTCCGGGCACCCTTTTCCTGTTAGTCTGTGTGTTTGCCATTCTTCTTTTTCAACCATTCTGCTTTGTTGTGTGTGTGGAGTCTGATGTAAGTCTAGCCATTGGCATTCAGTTTCCTGTTTGTGTTTCTTTTGTTTGGAGTTGGACGTAAGGCTAGCCATTGGCAGTCTGTTTCCATTTGTGTGTTTACTCTGATGTCTCAGCGTCTTTGGGTTGTGTTTGTTTCGGCATGCGTTAGCCGAACTACGGTAGCTCTGATTCTCATTCCAGATGAGATACGTAGGCATAGGATGCGATATCCTATCGAGCCCGTTCCCATTTCCCCGAACTACGTCGACTCTGATGTTTGTTTCTGACAAACTACGTAGGCCCAGGATGCGACATCCTGCCGAGTCACCTTCCTCCTTCTAGCATCTGTGTTTGATTCCAGTGTGTGTGCATTCTTTGAGCAGTTATTTAGCAACCTTATTCTATTCTTTTGGGCGTGGATCCAGTCGAGTACGACGGACGTGAGGGGTGCTAATACATTCCCCTTGCGTAATCGACTCCCGTACCCTGTAATCTCCGGTCGTAAGACCATTTCCTTTCCAGGTTTACTTCGAGCGTTTCCTTTCCCTCCTTTGGGATAAATAACGCATGGTGGCAGCTCTGTTTGTGTCTTTTTCCCGCCGGTTGTTTCTCGCGTTGCGACAACTGGAGACTCTGCTGGGGATTATTAGAAGTTGACCTTCTGCTGGTCCATCTTCCCTAAGCGAGTCTCTCCTAGCGCTCTCTAGGATAGTTTAGGTTGCTTGTGCAGCTCTATTTATTGCATTTATGATTATTATGTTGTGTATATATTTGCATATATGTTTGCATGCATCATATTATCATTGTGCTGATTCTGGACAGGTTTGGTTCCTCTGACTTGGGGGTGGGTGTTCTGAGTGGGGCTAAAACCCAGGCCCGAGTATACACCTAGGATTAGTGTGGTCTCACATTTCCTCACATGTTGGATCAGCATGTTGTTGCAACGTGACATACCACAAGCCGGATGAGGTTCTTCTGAGTGAGCTCTTCCTTTGTGGAGTATTCCACTTTGGTTGGGTTATCTCTTTAGGGCTGTTGACTTCGGTGACCGATCTTTCCCGGATCTTTGGTTTAGATGATCTTAAGAGAGCTGCAACGGCACACCCGAAAGGGCAAACCCGTTGAGTATCTTTACCCGATTGTCGAGACCATTATCCGCCTTAGGATGACCTGATTAGAATTTACCTGTGAGGGAAGGGTTGATTCCTACAGATGCATGTTCTGATGGTGACTTTGATGGTGACTAATGGTTCAGTTATTGATCAGAGTCTTATTTATAAGTCGGATTTATGGATTTATTTCTGAGACGCCGGAGTTCTGTCCGTGGTATTTATCAGTGGGGATCCGTTTATTTCAGGATTCCCTGGGCTGGTTCAGAGGATCTGTTGGTTATCTGTTCAGAGGACTTTCTGGTGATAATGATGATATATCCTCCGTTCCGTTTATTTCGGAACCCTGAGTTGGATTTACGGTTACTCAGTACCTCAGATGGTTGTGATTAGTTCAGAGGCTGTAATTCAGTGCAGTGGATGTTCAGATGACTTGGAGGATGGCACAGTGCATTGCATTCATACATCAGCATCATTCACATTTTGCATTTATCTGCATCTAACTCATGTTTATCCATATGCAGGGGACATTCTTGATCGAGATCCTGGTTGAGAGACTCCTTTGTTTCAGACATGAGGCCCGACTTGAAAGATGACGTCGTCTACAGTTTCTTCAATCTAGAGATTGATGTGTTGAAGGATATGATAGCATTGATTACACCTGACCATGTGGGGATGTTCCGTGAGGGATACGGTGGTATTCTGAAGTTGGTTTTCAGGCTTACTAATAGAGATAAGAGTGCCATCCACACTTTTCTCCAGTTTTATGACCCGGGCTTGAGGTGCTTTGTTTTCCCGGATTATCTGTTGGGGCCTTTGATGGAGGACTATGCCAGCATCCTGGGGTTTCCGATCAGGGATCAGATTCCATTCTATGCCACTAAGGGGGAACCTGATATTGCTGAGATTTCTCGTGCTCTTTATTTGAGCCCAGAGGTGACCAAAGGGGGTTTGAAGGAGAAGGGAGAGTTGCCCGGTTTCCATTTGGGTTTCTTGGAGGCTAAAGCCAAGGAGCATGCTGTTGTGGGTAATTGGAGGGCCGTTTGTGCTTTGATTTCTGTGAGCATCTATGGTATCATCTTGTTTCCTAATCAGAAGAACTTTGTGGACATTAATGCCATCCGAGTGTTTATGTAGAGGAATCCTGTTCCTACCCTGGTTGGAGATGTCTATTACTCGGTCCATAATCGGAACGAGAAGCGGCGAGGGGGATTGATCAGATGTTGTGCTCAATTGTTGCACAAGTGGTTCATGGGATATCTACCTTCCAGAGGTGCTTTTGTTTCTCTTGATCCTACGGTTAATTGGGCGACCAGGTTGATGGGTTTGCGGGGCAAGGACATAGCTTGGACTCACAATGGTATGGCTGGACGAAACTTCATTTACAGTTGTGGGAGCTTTCCCAATGTGCCTCTTATAGGAGTTCAGGGTTGCATTAATTACAACCCGATGCTTCTCAGGAGACAAATGGGGTTTGCTATGGAGGTTCCTCATCTCGAGTGTGAGATTCAGGAGTCTTTCTACTTCCCGGCTGAGGGTAATCTGTCACAGTTGAGGCAAGTGTCCGGGGCATGGCGTAACATTCAGAGGAAGGGCAGGGTTCCTTTTGGAAAGGTTAATAGTAGGTCTTTTCCTCCATTTAATGATTGGCTTAGGAAGAGGATTGAGCTCACGCATTTGCCATTTCCTAGAGGTGATCCTTGGTGTCCATTGATTGAGGGGCCATGTTCTTCTGTCAGCATGAAAGAGTTCCTTGAGATGAAGAAGGCTAGAGATCAGCTGCAAGCAGAGAAGACTGAATTGGAGATGAGGGTTGCTAGGATTCAGATGGCTAATCAGGAGATCAAAGGGAGAATAGAAGATCAGGATAAGAGACATGCCATTGAGGTGAAACGCTTTGAGATAGACACCGCTTATTATCGGAAGGTCAGCCGAGCGTTGGAGTCATCTGCAAAGGAGCACGACATCACTAAGGAGAAGTTTGCTAGAGCCTTGAGGGATATTGAAGATGAGAAGGGGAGGCAGATCCTTGTGAAGACCCAGAGAGATGCCAGAGTCAAAGTCCTTATCGCCGAGTGGGGAGCAAAGCTGAAGATCAAGGAAGAAGAGAACGTGAAGAGTATTGCTGAGAGAGATCATTATCTTGCTGAGAGAGATCATTATTTCCGACAGATGAAGATTCACCAGAAGGAGATAGGAAGATTGCAGCAGGAGAACACTGAGCTTAAGTTCGCTGTGAAGTTTACCATGATGGTCGATGATGCAGAGCCCTCTGTTGGACCTTCTTCGGTGTAGACTTTTGTTATCATGTGTTGGATTACCGTCAGGCCTGTTGACGGAATTCACTTGTTTGTACTTTCTTTCTGATTCTGGAGAATTGTATCTAATTTGTATCAGCCTGATGTATGACTCTTGCACGTGTAGTGCACTTTTGATATACAGTGGTTATTAAGTGATCGGTCTTCAAGCTTTATTTGCTTCCTGTGCACACTCACATCACACACACATGGTTGGGTAATATCTTTGCTAAATCATATATCTCTGCGCTGAATGGCCAAATCAGATGATTAATGTCAAAATGTTGCTGTCAACTTATTATCTGTCTCGATGAAACCAGGATCGAAAGACATAGTGGTCCTCATATGGATAGACATTGCATTCATTGCATGAATCATAATAACTTGTCTTCTATTTTGCAGGTGTCGGTTTCTAACGTGCTTGATTGTTTCAGGAATCATTGCTCGCGCACGTAGAATCATTCCTTTGCACGCAGCACGTCCGCACAGATATCCTACTAGACGCAACACATCCAGACTGATGGATCTACCCAATGCAGATATTCTCGAGCTGAAGGAGAAAATGAACGAAATGATCAATGTCATGCAAGGGTTTGCCGTGGGGCAAAAAGCGCTTGCTGATAAGGTGGAGAAGCTCGAGCGGGCCTCAGCTGCCAACAGTGGTATCAATTTAGAGGGTGTCTCCAACCACGGCCTTGGTGGTTCCAGGGATGGAGGAGATCTCGGAAAGAAGACAACTGCTGGTGTGGTGGTTAATAATGGGGGTGGTTTCGGTGTTGCCACAGGCGGTGGACCAGGTCCGATGGGTAACAATCTGAAGGACAGTCTGTTTCCTCCTTTCTTCGGGGCCGAGTGTCGCATCACGCGAAAAAACCGGCGGGAAAAGAAAGAAACAACAGAGCCGCCACCGTGCGTTATTTATCCCAAAAGAGGGAAAGGAAACGCTCGAAGTAAACCTAGGAAAGAACATGGTCTCGCGACCAAAGAGAATGGGTTCGGGAGTCGGTTATGCGAAGGGAAGGTATTAGCACCCCTACGCATCCGTAGTACTCTACGGGATCCACGCACAAAAGGAAGGAATATTGGTTGCTAAACACTGCTCAAACTCACACACACTGGCTGAAAGAGACAAAAGAAAACAGACTGAAACTGACTCGGCAGGACATCGTATCCTGGGCCTACTTAGTCTATCAGGCATAGACATCAGAGTCGAAGTAGTTCGGACTGGGGAAACGACACATGCTCGCTAGGATATCGCATCCTATGCATACGTATCTTCTCGGACGAGAGAAGAATCAGAGCATTCGTAGCTCGGCTGACACACACACAAGCAAAGCAAACACAGGCAAACATGGAGCCCGAATGCCAATCACTGGACTTACATCAGCATCCGAACCTAAACACACACAGGAAACCAACTGCCAATCGCTGGACTTATGTCGGACTCCAACCAGAACACACACAAGGGTGGTTAAGACACAAAGGGTTGGAAAAGAAAAAGGGCGCCCGGAGAGATCAGCTCAATCTCCTGCCTACATACTTCATCTGGTATGAAGATCAGGGCGATGTAGTTCCCCTACGCAGGGACAAAGGATCTAGCCTAACCAGATAACAGAGGGAGACACAACACTAGGGAGACTACGACTCGAGCCTAGATGTTGTCATGCAAAGTCAACCCTAAGTTAAGGTTTCTAACTAAATGGCACGAGGGCCAACCTATCCTAGACACGGCTTGCACAGGAAGCAAGGGTCTCGATTGCAACTAGGGCAAGAGAAAGGGAAGGTCTCAATCGCAACGAGGGCGAGAGAAGAGAATTAGTGTTAGTGGTTAGTCAAACTCGACAAGACATCGCATCTCGTGCCTACGTATCTCATCTGAACATGAGAATCAGAGTTGCCGTAGTTCGGCTACGGAGGGACAAAGGTCTCGATTGCAACTAGGGCAAGAGAAAGGGAAAGTCTCGATCGCAACGAGGGCGAGAGAAAGGATCGCAACGAGGGCGAACGCAAGCAAGTCAAACAAACAAAGGCACAGGTAGCATACACTATATGCACACAAGGGGCTCACACAAGGGTTAGGCACTGAGGCCAACTGGAATAGGGTCAAAGATTGCTCTTAACCTTGCCATTGAGAGGCTAAGGTGAAGCAGATGAAAGGAGATGAGGGGTGTGCCTCATTGCTCTTATCCCTGATCAGGGAGAGCATATCAGAAAGTGTGGGAGCTCAGAAAGATGGAGCTCTCTCCACATTATTGACTCGATAGATCTTGGGTTTTGATCTCAATGCTACAACCATGTGATGGGAGCAAGGAGAAGACTCACTGAATAGTAGGGGATAGGCTACTTATCCCTTTGATCTACCAATTGCCTTACTTGAAGGACTTTTCCTGCTTGGGACAATTTTAAACACACACAAGCATTGCCTCTTAAGGAGGACTTCAGACAGTTTGCCCGGCCAAATAACAGGCCGGGTCTCCAGACTACATGAAGTAAAAGAGATTATACCTCAAGCAAGTTGCTAAAAAGCAAAGCAAAGCAAGTTCAGAGAATTTAAGCAACTAAGGGTACCTGAAAGAGTCAAACTTATCAGTAAACATTTCACAAGTCAAAGCAAAAGGAATTGAATCCACAGACAAAACAGATGATCAATTGTGCAAAGCACAAGATTCAAACACATGAGTCAAACCTACAAAACAAAGGTTAGCATATGATATGTAACCACACTCAATCACATTTGTATGATCTTTGAAGCATTGGTGCTTAACCTGAAACAATGAGCTCAAACATAAGCCAGGAGACCCCTAGGACAAGCCTAGGGTCAAAGACAAATAAAAAAAGTCAAAACAGCAAAGGAAAATCAACCATAATCAAGTTCAAACATTTAAGAAGCAATCACAATTGGATTCAAACTCATATCATGCCTCATTATCATTTTATAGACCAAAGAAGGCAAGGCATGGCAAATGAAAGCACACAAAAGGTCAACAGCAAGACCAAGCTCAAACTCAAACATAAACATTTCCAAAAATTATGAAATAATTCATACTCAATCACAATCCATAACATAATATGCATATGAAATTTCAGCTCAATTGGATCATGGGAAGATAGTCAAATAAAATCAGGAAGTCAAACAAGTTTCAAGTAAGCACAAAGAAGGTCAACAATCATGGGTCAACTTCAAAAAATCATAACAAAATGAAAACAGATGAGAAATGGATGGGATTAACACCAATGCAAAGCTCAAGATGTCTAGTATGCACATATGCAATTTCATGATCATATAATAAGATATGAGAATTTCCCAAATGAAATGGCAATGTGTAGCACAAAAAGTCAACATTTGACTAGGCAGGGAAGAAAATTCACAAACAAATGGGAAATGGCATCATAAAATCCAAGAAAATTCATACACAAACTAGACACATAAGAGATGATTCATGCAAAAATTCAAGTTATTTGAAGGCCAGGAAGCATGTCAACCAAAATCATGAAAATGAACAACATTGGTGTGACACAAGTTGTCACACCCTACTTCAAAAATTCATATCTAGCGAACCACAAATGATAAATGCACAAATTCTACATCAAAACAAAGATGAATGAGTCTAGTTTCACCACAAAAAATTTCAGGGGCATTGGATACATCATCATCATTTCACAAAAGGAATGGCAAAAGGTGTCAAATGAGCATACATGTTAAAAACCCTAAAGCCATTTAAAATCCAGCCAACCAAAAATTCAGCAAAAATCATGATTAAATAATAGACATTCATGTGAAGATGATGGAAAATATTTCATGATTTTTGGATTTAAATTGAATGAGAAATGAATTTTAGAAGATTGATGAATAATTTGGAACAAAGTGAACAAAGGACATGAAAGGAAGGTCAAACATGGTTGACTGAGTGGCATTTTCGTGATTAACACATCCACTTATCAAAACGCAGAGTTTCAGGCCACGAAATAAAATGTTGTGATTGGTTAGTGGCTTAACGAAACAGTACTCATGCAGCAAATTCAAACCAACAGCCAATAGCATTCATGATTTCTGGGCAACGACCAACAGGGTTCATGCAACCTAGGGTTTATGCAACAGCAGCATTTCATTTTCATGCAATCATCATCAGTTGAGACTCATGGCAAACAGCATAGCAGTAATACAACAATGTTCATGCAACATCAAACAAACAATAATCCCAAACACGATTCATGGAAAATTCTGGGCAGAGCTAGGGTTTAAACACAACAGCAAAGCTTCATCACTATCATTCAATCATGAAAATTAAAATGCCCAGAACAAGAAATTAAGCATGGCAATGGCGTCAGCAAACATCAGGCAGCATAAATCCATCAAGCATTAACATTAAATCGAGTTAACCAACAGGAAATCGTGCAAAACCAAAATGTCCAACAAGCTTTAAACTCAGATTTCTCCTAGCATGGTTAATCATTTCAAATGATACAAGTTGCAATGGAATGAGCATACAAAGACCTATCCTAAGCATAGTATAGTTTGGCAAATGATGAGATTCGAAATGTTACCAAGATTGAAGCACAGTTGAGTAGCAGTGGTTATTTGGCCTTCAAAGCTCGAAACAGATGTGCTTTAGGCTTTGGAATGATGGATGATGAAGCTCTTTCAGCTCAAGATTGCACGAGATAGCTTGAACCCTAATCTGCCATGAGAGAGCTTTGGATGAAACAGTGCTCGAAATGCTATTCCAGCTGATGTTTGATGCTCCAAAATCCCTCCAAATGTTGGCCAAGTGATGAAACAAACCAAGGATGCTCGAGTGTTATGGAGTTTTGTTCAGAAATTCAGTTTTGGTGAAAATGCAAATTGAGAGAGAAGAGAGAATTCTGGTGAGTGTGGCTGTGGCTAGGGTTACAAATGGCCAGAAAATTGCTTATATGTGGTCTGTTTAACATTCGTTTAAGAAGTGCTAAGAAGGATTAGCTTAAATGATGAGATTTGCAAAATTGCTAATTTGAACATTGCACATGGAGGTGTGGTCTGGCCTGCACGAAATTGGGCCTCAAACCTCTTGCAAATAACATTTAGAACAAGTCCCAAATGGCCAATTATGCTGAAAACCTTTAATTCAAAAAGTCAACCATTGGTCAAACTTGGATTTTAAATGAAACAAGTCAAAAAATGCCATTTTGATTGGCAAGGTTTTGGTACATGATGTTTATATTTTTGGAAAGAGGAGGAAAAATGTGGTTTGTAGGAAAAACCCCATCAAATTTGGCCAAAGGAATCATGAGATATGGCTTGTTGAAGTTCATGATTTTGTGAAAATGAATTGATCATATCTTGACAACCATACATGGGATTTGAGAGTTCTTGGACTTTTTGAAAATGGGAGAACAAGATCTTCAACTTTCATGTTGGGCAAAAATTCATTTGGAGCTTGTATCATGATGCAAGTTGAGGATCAAGAAGTTTCCATTTTTGGCAGTTAAAATTACAGGTCCACTTTCTATTTTTGGAAATTTTCTGATTGGCTTCAAATTCTTCGATGATGTTGATTGCCATGATATATGAGCCCTATTGGGACATGAATAAGCTCTCTCTCAACCATTTCCATCCATCAAAACCATAAAATCAACCACAGTTGACCAACTTTGACTTTCTGGGGTTTTTGACTGTCTGTGCATGAACTGATGGCTTCTGAACATCCAACCTTTGACTTAAACACTTCAAATGAACCCCCAAGTCATGTGAACTTGATGGACAAACCCTAGGGCCTTGGCTCCTTGAGAAACAACCTTGCTTGCTTGGTTGACTAATCTCCTGATCAGTTTGACCTAATTCTTGACTTGCTTGCTCTTGAGGCAACTGGGGACAATGCAATGCTATGCAAATGAACCATGATATGCTATGACCTAATATGAGATAGCATGTACAATGATAGGTGCAAATTTGAGGTGCTACAGCTGCCCCTATTCAATCAGCTGGGAACCCGAACGGATGATAGCAATGGCTGTCAGACTTTCAGGGTAAACAGGGATTGAATACAAAAGAACCGTAGAAATTTGCACCGACTGGATATAATACAAGAAGAACCGCGTCATTTACCGATGACAAACTGCATGACAGCTTCAGAACAACAAAACCATTTACCGATGGTTGGAAACTGGAGACTTGATATTTACCGATATCAACTTCAGCGAGACCATTTACCGATAGCGGCTGGGGAAAACAAACTTCTGAAAAAACCAAAACCATTTACCCATGGTTAAAACTGGGACCTTGATATTTACCGATATCAAATTCAGCACGACCATTTACCGATGGCCGCTGGGACACAAATTTCTGAAAAACAAAACCATTTACCGATGGTTAAACCTTGATATTTACCGATATCAACTTCAGCAAGACCATTTACCGATGGCTGCTGGGAAATAATTGGATGTAGAAAAGAAGCAAGACCATTTACCGATGGTGGCTTCAAAGAAACTTGACATTTACCGATGTCAAGTCTAGCAAGACCATTTATCGATGGCTGCTGCAACTGGGAATTCGATATTTACCGATATCGAAGAAAACTGGGCCATTTACCGATGGCATCTCCGCTTGGGGAGGAACAAAATCTTTGTTGTGATACCAGACAAGACGTTTACCGACGACTTCTGGGGATTCTGATTTTATTAACGAGAGAACAAAGAATAACCAGACATTTACCGATGACTGGGTGAGACTCGATGTTTACCGACATCGAAAGATGATGTTTACCGACATCAAAAAGGATGACCAGACATTTACCGATGACTGGGATGAGACATGATGTTTACCGACACCGAAAGATGATGTTTACCGACATCAAAAAGAATGACCAGACATTTACCGATGACTGGGATGAGAAATTTATTGGGGAAAGACAAACACATATTTGCAACTGAAAACCGGGTAGGACATTTACAGATGACTCTACTGGGGATTTCTAGCTGGGGATTTATCAGACATTTACCGATGACTGAAGGAACTCGATGTTTACCGACATCGAAACAATGGCGTTTACCGACACCAAAAAAGACCAGACATTTACCGATGACTGGGGTGAGACTCGATGTTTACCGACACCGAAACAATGGCGTTTACCGACACCAAAAAACGACCAGACATTTACCGATGACTGGGTGAAACTCGATGTTTACCGACACCGAAACAATGGCGTTTACCGACACCAAAAGAAACACACGTGGGTACTGACATGACACTTACTGGTATCACATGAACAGTATCTGGGACATGTTGAGGCAAGGCTGAACACTTGCTGGGGGTCTCACTGGGGAGAAACAAGCTTTCTGTCACCATCGGGTGAGGAAATAAACCTCTATCACCATCGGGTGAGGAAATAAACCTCTGTGGGGATAATCAATTCTGAATACTGTCGAAGCAACTGTAGCAGATCTGGTGTTGACGTTGAATAAAGATGATCCGCCTCTGTCGGGGATGCGGTCTGATGGGGGGTTTCGAACACATGAATGCATATGTTTGAATTTTTCTATGGCGTAATGCTCCATATGGGATGGAAATGCTACGCAGTTTGAGGATGCAATGATCACTATATGCAATGCAATATGATAAGAACTCTGCGGGAGAAATGCACAGGACGACTGTGTTGAGGAATCTTCAATACAAATCCGCTGGGGGAGTAGGACAAGGCAACTGCTGGGGAACCAACTATACGAATCCACTAGGGGAAGACAAGGCAACTCGCTGGGGAGTAAAAGCAACTCTGCTAGGGGAAAGCAACGGTAAACTGCTGGGGAATAGCCCAATCGATCCACACAAATTCCGCTTGGGGAAATAAAAAACTCCGCTGGGGAAGCTAAAACAGGCAATTCTCTGGGGATAAGGCTCATACAAACCTCAGATAGAATAGGCTATGCTTTGGGGAATAACCGCTACTCCGCCGGGGACGACCCACACAGTTCACGAGTAGAATCAACTCAGCTGGGGATGCAGGTATCGACCTGCTACTGAAACCTGTCCAATCCACTGGTGGGATGAACTCTGCTGGAGAAATATTTCGTGAAACCCGCTCCACTCGGGGATCAAGGTCACGACAGCGAGCAAACAGGAAGGAACACCATGGATACCGGGTTGTAGGTATGAAACGGGTGACCGACCAAAGCGTGAATTGGTTTGAATGCCATAAGTACATCGACCTGATCGTCGGAAACTTCTTCGGTCTGAATACCGGAAAATTGGCCTGAGTGCCATGAGTACATCGACCTGATCGTCGGAAACTCCTTCGGTCTGAATACCGGAAAAACATGAGACATATTATCTATAGCCGTCAAAACGTAGATAATACACTCGCATGGAAGATTATCCATAACCGGGTTGTAGGTTGTTAAATGAATAATCGACCGACATCATCCTGAAGAGAGCGAAGGCAACCTTGTTAAAGGATGGACATTCGATTCCACGAGGAATACGAATCTTACCCTGCTGGAGATAACAATCGAAAGATTGACCAACGAGTGCATGAGATATATTATCTATAGCCGTCAAAACGTAGATAACAACCTCGCATGGAAGATTATCCATAACCGGGTTGTAGGTTGTTAAATGAATAATCGACCGAAAAGAAAGGCATCTGGGTACCAGACTAGGTATGCAAAAGATGACCAATCAAAAGAGGATAAAGTTGCTTACTCGGAGCAAGTATCCAAAAGGAAGGGGAAGACCCACTGGGGACAATACTGCTTGATCAAGGCAAGTATCCAGAGGGGAAAGAATATCAATATCACAAACCGGATACTGATAACTGTAAAGAGGGGATTACA
Organism: Lathyrus oleraceus; assembly: GCF_024323335.1. Lineage (NCBI taxonomy): Eukaryota > Viridiplantae > Streptophyta > Magnoliopsida > Fabales > Fabaceae > Lathyrus > Lathyrus oleraceus. Next base: position 211,517,773 of record NC_066580.1, read on the forward strand.
TCTACCAGTTAGTAGGCAGAAAACCACGGAAAAGTAACCAGTCATCGATAGGATGAGCACAAAGGGTTAACTCCAACAAGGGGAGAACGTGGGATTTTACAACTACCAGCTAGTGGGTAGAAAACCACAAAGATAGGACTTACAACTACCGGGTCGTAGGTAGAAGCCAACAAAAGTAACCAGTCATCATCGGGATGGGCACAAAGGATTAACTCCACCAAGGGGAGAATGTGGGATTTTACAACTACCAGCTAGCGGGTAAAAAACCACGACGATAGGACTTACAACTACCGGTTTGTAGGTAGAAGCCAATGGAAAAGTTACCAGTCATCATCGGGATGAGCACAAAGGGTTAACTCCAACAAGGGGATAAAAAGTGGGATTTTGCAACTACCAGCTTGTGGGTAGAAAACCACAAAGATAGGACTTACAACTACCGGGTAGTGGGTAGAAGACCGTAAAGAAAGGACTTACAGCTACCGGTTCGTAGGTAGAGGCCAGCAAACGATCTGTTGAGAGACAGAGTGAGAAAAAAGGATTTGCAACTACCGGGTAGTGGGTAGAAGACCGTAAAGAAAGGACTTACAGCTACCGGTTCGTAGGTAGAAGCCAAAAATTCCGCTGAGGGTGAAATGAATGAGTGCCGGTTAGTAAGCGACTATTCATTTATGCCCCAGGGAAGCACAAGAGACAGTCAACGGGTAGCCATTTAGGATCGATCCAAAAAGGCAGACTGAAACAAGACTCATCCTAATGAGGAAAGAACTCAATAGGGAAAACCCATCCCGTGTAGGGAGGGAACGGAAGCAACCGTCATCCACGAGGATGTATCTCAGTGGGGAGTGCAGAAGGAAATGGTAGACACTTTCTGCTTAAGGGGTAGACTCTACATGGAGAGATCAGACACACCCATATCTGCTAGAGGAAAATCTACTGGAGAGATTCTGTATCAACAAATAGCAGGAGGCAACCGTCAACAGATACACGGCAACAGCTGCAACATGAGTATCCAAATGCTATGATTATGCATGTATGCATTATGCATGATGAATGTATGATGAATGCTGACAAACAGACATGCTCAACACACAGGTCCGGGAATCAACCGTCCGGAAGGAAAACCAGAGTCCTCATCCTGCAGGGGAGGAAGAGCCACAAGAGGCTTCCGGAGGGATTGTCAGTCACAACTGGAGAACAGAGCTCAACATACAGGCGTACGCGCCACAACAACTCGCTGAAAAATCACAGGCCCCAAGGGGCAACCAGATCTCTGATGAGAAATACAAAGGCATTGACAAAGCTCCTCGTGCAAACAACTCCGCTGAGGGATCTATCTGAGGGAATGCCGGATTACGGGGATGTCGACCCTCCGGATACTGAATCTTCAAAGAAAAACACCCATGCTGGTGGAGAGGAAGACTGGCCTGCTGGAGAGGCGAAAGTTGAAGTCTTCAGTAAACGCTCTGCTTGGGGAACTGCCCCACAATAATGTCCGAAACAGCAAACTTGCTGGGGATGCCCCACGATAAGGCTCAGACAACACTCTACTGGGGATGCCCCACAATAGAGCTAACAGGGACTTGGAGGAAGAATCTGTACTGCCGGGAACATGAAGATGAACAACTTCAACCAACACTGCATCGGGCAAAATCACTGAGGAGAAACCATACGAGGTTCGGCAGGACAAAGATACAGTCATGCTCGAGATACGAACAATTGTCTTACCTGTTGGTAATCATACCACCCCCGGGAGAGCACCGTGGGTCTCCTAAGTATCCTTCCATCATCGTGAATGTTCACTTTGTTTAAGAACAAAAATTTTGAAAAAATTTGTTTATTTTGAAAACAATGATACTTTATCATTTAAAACATGCAAAACATTTGTTGAGTTAAAACAAATAAGAGTGCAAACAATTGGCTAAAAGCTCAAATTGATGTGATGGAATGGTAGTCTGCAAAGGGCGAGACTCCATAGATCTGTACAAGTTTGAAATCGGTGATATATAATGGGGAGGGCTACATTGAACATAATGACCTTTCCTCTACCATTCTGAATTTTCGATGTATTCAAAGCTTCAGTCGACGACGGATCGAGAATCCCTGACGGATGACAGATGTACAGCACAGTCTTGTCAAGATGCAGTTACTTGCCAAATCCCTAATTTTTGCCTAGATTGCCCCAGTGTGAGGTGTTCAATCTAGCGGGATGCAAATTCTCTTTTTTTTTCAATGTCTCTAACTTTTGCCTGGATCGCCCTTTCGGGTTTTCAATCCACCGAGACGCTCCTTTTTGCCTAAGTCGCCCTTTGGGGTGTTCGACTTAGCGAGCTTTTGCTTTTTTTTTCTTTTTTTTAGGCGAAGTATTTCTTGACTGCATCGGAATTCACAGGACGAGTGAACTTCTTCATCCATTGCTGTAAGTGTCAAAGCACTGCCTGAAGAGGCTCTTTTGAAAACATATGGACTTTCATAGCTTGGAGTTCACTTGCCCCTGGAATCGGGCACGAAAGACAAGACTTTCTTGAGCACAAGGTCCCTCGGAACACACGAGGCTTGACCTTCTTGTTGAATGCTTTTTCACTCTCTGCTGATATGACTGACCATGACACATGGCAGTTGATCTCTTCTTTTCGATCGAATTCAGCATCAGCCAACTTGGGACTTTGAGGGTGCTATCTTTCTTTTGTTTTTTTTTCTTTTGATTTTGCTTTTGATTTTTCTTTCTTTTGATTTCTTTTGATTTTGCACCCTCCTCTTTCTTTTTTCTTTTTTTTTCTTCTTCTTCTTTTTTTTGATAATGCCCCAGTTGGCTGTTCTGCTGATCCTCGAGATGCAGCTGAGTGATCTTCTTTTCTTGCTCAAGAAGTTGGGAAATCTCGTCAGGAATCCCTTCAATATCGTCTTCGTCCGCTTTGAATACAGGGAATTCAAAATTGGGAGATGACGTCCGATCATTATGTTTAATGGGTTTGAGAAACAACCTGCATAAAGATTTTGATATGAAAAGCTTTTTGAAAAACAAACAAGACAATCGTTATGCAGATGAAAAGATTGCTTTTATTCTTGTTTTTTTTAAGGTTTTTTGTGATCACCAATTTCATGCAAAAAGCGAAAAGGGAAAACAATTGGAAAAACAAATGTTTTAACATGAATTTATTTGAATGAAAATATCATTGCACAAAATGTTGCCAACAATGCCATCACTTCTCCTTTTGGCATGGGAGAAGGGTTTTTAAACAAAGTGATTATTACAAAGACTTATGAACAACTGTAGGAAAGCCCACAGTGACCCAATTGTGATAGACACCACCAGGAATGATGAAATTGTTCAAGTCCTCTGCGTCCTCTTTCAAGATAGCGGCATCCTCTTCTTCAGGTTGATCGTCATGGATGAATCCTCCACTCTTGAACAGACCTTGCTCATTGCATGCCCCAGAACAGTAGCCAATGCCAGCCCGGGATCGGTTAACCAGGAATAAATCCATCAACAGTACAAAGTCTGGCAAATATCTCTCTGAGTTCACGATTCTCTTGCTCAGGATGATCCATCAATCTGGTAGAGATGGCTCTGGTATAATGCTGGCGAAGTGCGTCTTCAAAATAAATGAAGATCGCAGGGTCAGACCACAGGACGGGAGACCGGAACAAAACACCCGCTGATGCAAATGATGCATGAAGTGTTTATGCATATGCTTGTTTTTATTTCAAAGGAACTCGAGGGTTTTAATTGCAAACTTTGAAATATTTAGCATTTTGATCATATATGAGAATATCTCATCAGATATATCAGGTGAAAAATTTTTCCCGGTTTTTTCATGTTTTGAAAATTTTTGCAAATAAACTCCTTTGAGTTCCTTGAAAATTTTCTTTCTTTCTGATGATATGGATGCAGATGAATGCATGAATGCATGAATGCAACAAACACACTCAAGGATCACGCAAAGCACGCCAAACAAAGGTCGTGGGAAAGCTCATTGTATCCCTAATATCAATCATCCATTTTGGTGGATTTAGGTTTTCACCTTATCGACACCCAAGTTCCATTGATATTAACGGTACACGAACCGGCTCGAACATCCTTAATATCAACCAGCCGCTTTGGTGGATTTAGGTTTTACACCTGATCCGGGATCCATTGATATTAACAATGTTTGAACGACTCAACCACGAATCATGGGTTTGTTGAGAGTCAACGAGCATGGAGTCTTGGTTAAGAACCACCCAAAGGGAGTGTACTAGGGTTTAAACCTGCCAGACATGTTCTACCAGAGGTTCCCATAATCATCGTTCCATCTTTTGAATATTATCGGAGGAACGAATACTCGTATTCCAAAAATATTCTCAAGAGAAACTCTTATGAGTGTAGCATCGCGTGACAATCGCATCAGAACTGACATCTGAACGACCTCCGCACTACTGTCCTAAAAAAATAGGCCAAGATGGGTTTGGTAAACTAAGGTCCTTGGCTTCTGCGGCACATGATTGAAAGAATAATGCCTAACCACAAATAACTTGTGTGACATTATTAGTTCAACATGACCTCCACCAAGTGAATGGTCTCGCAAGTCAACTGGCTAAGGAATACTCCACACCAGTCAACAAGACTATGCCATTCTCCTATCGTAGAGTGCACTCGAGTCCGGGTATAGAACTCATCTCACAAAGGAAAACAGACAACCAGCCAGGCAGAATGAATAATGAATATGAATGCAAACATTAATGCACACAATCAATGCAATCAATAACTGAAATGAACAAATAATGAAAGCAATAAAATACACACAGCACTAGCAACCAAAACCCTAATCCTAGAGAGCGCTAGGAGAGACTCGCTCAGGGAAGATGGACCAGCATAGGTCAACTTCTGTTATCCCCAGCAGAGTCTCCAGCTGTCGCATCACGCGAAAAAACCGGCGGGAAAAGAAAGAAACAACAGAGCCGCCACCGTGCGTTATTTATCCCAAAAGAGGGAAAGGAAACGCTCGAAGTAAACCTAGGAAAGAACATGGTCTCGCGACCAAAGAGAATGGGTTCGGGAGTCGGTTATGCGAAGGGAAGGTATTAGCACCCCTACGCATCCGTAGTACTCTACGGGATCCACGCACAAAAGGAAGGAATATTGGTTGCTAAACACTGCTCAAACTCACACACACTGGCTGAAAGAGACAAAAGAAAACAGACTGAAACTGACTCGGCAGGACATCGTATCCTGGGCCTACTTAGTCTATCAGGCATAGACATCAGAGTCGAAGTAGTTCGGACTGGGGAAACGACACATGCTCGCTAGGATATCGCATCCTATGCATACGTATCTTCTCGGACGAGAGAAGAATCAGAGCATTCGTAGCTCGGCTGACACACACACAAGCAAAGCAAACACAGGCAAACATGGAGCCCGAATGCCAATCACTGGACTTACATCAGCATCCGAACCTAAACACACACAGGAAACCAACTGCCAATCGCTGGACTTATGTCGGACTCCAACCAGAACACACACAAGGGTGGTTAAGACACAAAGGGTTGGAAAAGAAAAAGGGCGCCCGGAGAGATCAGCTCAATCTCCTGCCTACATACTTCATCTGGTATGAAGATCAGGGCGATGTAGTTCCCCTACGCAGGGACAAAGGATCTAGCCTAACCAGATAACAGAGGGAGACACAACACTAGGGAGACTACGACTCGAGCCTAGATGTTGTCATGCAAAGTCAACCCTAAGTTAAGGTTTCTAACTAAATGGCACGAGGGCCAACCTATCCTAGACACGGCTTGCACAGGAAGCAAGGGTCTCGATTGCAACTAGGGCAAGAGAAAGGGAAGGTCTCAATCGCAACGAGGGCGAGAGAAGAGAATTAGTGTTAGTGGTTAGTCAAACTCGACAAGACATCGCATCTCGTGCCTACGTATCTCATCTGAACATGAGAATCAGAGTTGCCGTAGTTCGGCTACGGAGGGACAAAGGTCTCGATTGCAACTAGGGCAAGAGAAAGGGAAAGTCTCGATCGCAACGAGGGCGAGAGAAAGGATCGCAACGAGGGCGAACGCAAGCAAGTCAAACAAACAAAGGCACAGGTAGCATACACTATATGCACACAAGGGGCTCACACAAGGGTTAGGCACTGAGGCCAACTGGAATAGGGTCAAAGATTGCTCTTAACCTTGCCATTGAGAGGCTAAGGTGAAGCAGATGAAAGGAGATGAGGGGTGTGCCTCATTGCTCTTATCCCTGATCAGGGAGAGCATATCAGAAAGTGTGGGAGCTCAGAAAGATGGAGCTCTCTCCACATTATTGACTCGATAGATCTTGGGTTTTGATCTCAATGCTACAACCATGTGATGGGAGCAAGGAGAAGACTCACTGAATAGTAGGGGATAGGCTACTTATCCCTTTGATCTACCAATTTCCTTACTTGAAGGACTTTTCCTGCTTGGGACAATTTTAAACACACACAAGCATTGCCTCTTAAGGAGGACTTCAGACAGTTTGCCCGGCCAAATAACAGGCCGGGTCTCCAGACTACATGAAGTAAAAGAGATTATACCTCAAGCAAGTTGCTAAAAAGCAAAGCAAAGCAAGTTCAGAGAATTTAAGCAACTAAGGGTACCTGAAAGAGTCAAACTTATCAGTAAACATTTCACAAGTCAAAGCAAAAGGAATTGAATCCACAGACAAAACAGATGATCAATTGTGCAAAGCACAAGATTCAAACACATGAGTCAAACCTACAAAACAAAGGTTAGCATATGATATGTAACCACACTCAATCACATTTGTATGATCTTTGAAGCATTGGTGCTTAACCTGAAACAATGAGCTCAAACATAAGCCAGGAGACCCCTAGGACAAGCCTAGGGTCAAAGACAAATAAAAAAAGTCAAAACAGCAAAGGAAAATCAACCATAATCAAGTTCAAACATTTAAGAAGCAATCACAATTGGATTCAAACTCATATCATGCCTCATTATCATTTTATAGACCAAAGAAGGCAAGGCATGGCAAATGAAAGCACACAAAAGGTCAACAGCAAGACCAAGCTCAAACTCAAACATAAACATTTCCAAAAATTATGAAATAATTCATACTCAATCACAATCCATAACATAATATGCATATGAAATTTCAGCTCAATTGGATCATGGGAAGATAGTCAAATAAAATCAGGAAGTCAAACAAGTTTCAAGTAAGCACAAAGAAGGTCAACAATCATGGGTCAACTTCAAAAAATCATAACAAAATGAAAACAGATGAGAAATGGATGGGATTAACACCAATGCAAAGCTCAAGATGTCTAGTATGCACATATGCAATTTCATGATCATATAATAAGATATGAGAATTTCCCAAATGAAATGGCAATGTGTAGCACAAAAAGTCAACATTTGACTAGGCAGGGAAGAAAATTCACAAACAAATGGGAAATGGCATCATAAAATCCAAGAAAATTCATACACAAACTAGACACATAAGAGATGATTCATGCAAAAATTCAAGTTATTTGAAGGCCAGGAAGCATGTCAACCAAAATCATGAAAATGAACAACATTGGTGTGACACAAGTTGTCACACCCTACTTCAAAAATTCATATCTAGCGAACCACAAATGATAAATGCACAAATTCTACATCAAAACAAAGATGAATGAGTCTAGTTTCACCACAAAAAATTTCAGGGGCATTGGATACATCATCATCATTTCACAAAAGGAATGGCAAAAGGTGTCAAATGAGCATACATGTTAAAAACCCTAAAGCCATTTAAAATCCAGCCAACCAAAAATTCAGCAAAAATCATGATTAAATAATAGACATTCATGTGAAGATGATGGAAAATATTTCATGATTTTTGGATTTAAATTGAATGAGAAATGAATTTTAGAAGATTGATGAATAATTTGGAACAAAGTGAACAAAGGACATGAAAGGAAGGTCAAACATGGTTGACTGAGTGGCATTTTCGTGATTAACACATCCACTTATCAAAACGCAGAGTTTCAGGCCACGAAATAAAATGTTGTGATTGGTTAGTGGCTTAACGAAACAGTACTCATGCAGCAAATTCAAACCAACAGCCAATAGCATTCATGATTTCTGGGCAACGACCAACAGGGTTCATGCAACCTAGGGTTTATGCAACAGCAGCATTTCATTTTCATGCAATCATCATCAGTTGAGACTCATGGCAAACAGCATAGCAGTAATACAACAATGTTCATGCAACATCAAACAAACAATAATCCCAAACACGATTCATGGAAAATTCTGGGCAGAGCTAGGGTTTAAACACAACAGCAAAGCTTCATCACTATCATTCAATCATGAAAATTAAAATGCCCAGAACAAGAAATTAAGCATGGCAATGGCGTCAGCAAACATCAGGCAGCATAAATCCATCAAGCATTAACATTAAATCGAGTTAACCAACAGGAAATCGTGCAAAACCAAAATGTCCAACAAGCTTTAAACTCAGATTTCTCCTAGCATGGTTAATCATTTCAAATGATACAAGTTGCAATGGAATGAGCATACAAAGACCTATCCTAAGCATAGTATAGTTTGGCAAATGATGAGATTCGAAATGTTACCAAGATTGAAGCACAGTTGAGTAGCAGTGGTTATTTGGCCTTCAAAGCTCGAAACAGATGTGCTTTAGGCTTTGGAATGATGGATGATGAAGCTCTTTCAGCTCAAGATTGCACGAGATAGCTTGAACCCTAATCTGCCATGAGAGAGCTTTGGATGAAACAGTGCTCGAAATGCTATTCCAGCTGATGTTTGATGCTCCAAAATCCCTCCAAATGTTGGCCAAGTGATGAAACAAACCAAGGATGCTCGAGTGTTATGGAGTTTTGTTCAGAAATTCAGTTTTGGTGAAAATGCAAATTGAGAGAGAAGAGAGAATTCTGGTGAGTGTGGCTGTGGCTAGGGTTACAAATGGCCAGAAAATTGCTTATATGTGGTCTGTTTAACATTCGTTTAAGAAGTGCTAAGAAGGATTAGCTTAAATGATGAGATTTGCAAAATTGCTAATTTGAACATTGCACATGGAGGTGTGGTCTGGCCTGCACGAAATTGGGCCTCAAACCTCTTGCAAATAACATTTAGAACAAGTCCCAAATGGCCAATTATGCTGAAAACCTTTAATTCAAAAAGTCAACCATTGGTCAAACTTGGATTTTAAATGAAACAAGTCAAAAAATGCCATTTTGATTGGCAAGGTTTTGGTACATGATGTTTATATTTTTGGAAAGAGGAGGAAAAATGTGGTTTGTAGGAAAAAACCCCATCAAATTTGGCCAAAGGAATCATGAGATATGGCTTGTTGAAGTTCATGATTTTGTGAAAATGAATTGATCATATCTTGACAACCATACATGGGATTTGAGAGTTCTTGGACTTTTTGAAAATGGGAGAACAAGATCTTCAACTTTCATGTTGGGCAAAAATTCATTTGGAGCTTGTATCATGATGCAAGTTGAGGATCAAGAAGTTTCCATTTTTGGCAGTTAAAATTACAGGTCCACTTTCTATTTTTGGAAATTTTCTGATTGGCTTCAAATTCTTCGATGATGTTGATTGCCATGATATATGAGCCCTATTGGGACATGAATAAGCTCTCTCTCAAACCATTTCCATCCATCAAAACCATAAAATCAACCACAGTTGACCAACTTTGACTTTCTGGGGTTTTTGACTGTCTGTGCATGAACTGATGGCTTCTGAACATCCAACCTTTGACTTAAACACTTCAAATGAACCCCCAAGTCATGTGAACTTGATGGACAAACCCTAGGGCCTTGGCTCCTTGAGAAACAACCTTGCTTGCTTGGTTGACTAATCTCCTGATCAGTTTGACCTAATTCTTGACTTGCTTGCTCTTGAGGCAACTGGGGACAATGCAATGCTATGCAAATGAACCATGATATGCTATGACCTAATATGAGATAGCATGTACAATGATAGGTGCAAATTTGAGGTGCTACACCGAGGAAGACAGAGAAGAAAACCAGTTCTCCGTGCTTAATGAAAAGTTCGGTCAATATGGTGTCCAACCACCAAATAAAGAGATTCAGGTGCTGGCGGAGAAAATCAAGGCTCTTGAAAGCTATGCTACTCCGGGGGTTGTTAATATGTCGAATATGGGGCTTGTTGAGGGGATTGTGATCCCGCAAAAGTTTAAGGCGCCTGCGTTTGACAAATACAATGGGAGTTCTTGCCCGGAAACTCATCTCCAGGCTTTCGTCCAAAAGATTTCTGCCTATACAATGGACCAGAAGCTTTGGATGTATTTTTTCCAGGACAGTCTGTCTGGGGGGTCTTTGGAATGGTACACCAAATTGAGGTCGTCTGATGTCAAGAGCTGGCAGGATCTTGGCGATGCACTCTTTAAACAATACCAATTTAATGCTGATATGGCTCCTAGCCGTACCCAATTGCAGGGTATGTCTCAGAAGCCTAATGAGGGGTTTAAAGAATATGCACAGAGGTGGAGGGAGTTGGCTGCCAGAGTTCAACCTCCGTTGGTAGATAGAGAAATGTCTGATCTGTTTATGGGTACCCTTCAGGGGACATTTGCAGAAAGGATGGTTGGATGCCCAGTTACCAACTATGCTGATATAGTGGTGGCCGGAGAAAGAATAGAAAGCTGGTTAAAGATGGGAAAGATCCAGGGTAATGCTTCGTCGTCTGGGTCGAAGAAGCCCTTTGGGAATGGTCAGAGGAAGAAGGAGGGTGACACCAGCGCTGTGTATGCCCAGAGGGGACAGAGTAGGGAGCGTTACTACCAGCACACTACTGCGGTAACCATTCCTGCTGATAATCAACAACAGCAGCAACAACAACCGTAACAACAACGACAACCATTTCAACAGAGACCGCAGAGGGTCGGGTATCAAGTAAGAGGACAAATGAATGATCGTCAATTTGATAGACCACCTGTGACCTACTCATTCTTGCTGAAGAAGTTGAAGGATTTGGGGTTGGTCCAGCTGAGGACTTTGGCTCCTTTGAGACCTGATCAGAGGCCTCCCAGTTTTGATGAGAATGCCAAGTGCGAATTCCACTCTGGTGCCGCTGGACACAATGTAGAGAATTGTAAAGCTTTTAAGCATGTTGTCCAGGACCTGGTGGATTCTAAGGCAATCAATTTTACTCCGTCTCCAAATGTGAATGCTAATCCCATGGGGGTGAATGCAATTTCTGAGGATAAGGGCCGAATCTGGGTGACGGATGTGAACCGGTTAAAGACTCCATTGGCTGAGGTCAAGAGACAATTGTTGAAGAATGGGGTCTTCCCGGGTTGTGATGACTGTTGTGCTGCGTGCACTGTGGTTCCCAATGGGTGTATATTGTTGAGGGAGGCTGTCCAGAGGCTGATGGATGAGGGAAGCCTCAGATTTGAAAAGGTTGATTCGGGGAAGGAAGATATTTCCACCATAACCATCTACTTCGATCCGGTTGATTTGTCAACGCTGGCAGATGCAGCTCCGGTTACTATCACGGTACCTAGGCCTATTCCTTATGACAAAGATGACGCTGTGCCGTGGCATTATGGCGGAGAGGTCTATTGTAATGGGGAAAGGTTGGATGATCAGATTGCGGATGAAACCACCGTTTCAAAGGTGGATAATGTCAGACCTAGTGGTTTCACTCGCAGTGGAAGGTTGTTTGCACCGGATACTTTGAGGGGTGGGGATGGAGAGAAAGAAAAGAAAGATAAGGCCGAGGCTTTAGCCAGGGCAAGAGGGAAGCAGGTGGTAAATGAAGGTACTCCTATGGTGACACCGGCGCCTGGTGGGTCGGAGAGAGAACTTGATGATGAAGCTGAAGAATTTTTTAGAATCATCAAGAAGTCAGAGTACAAGTTTGTTGACCATCTGCAGCAGACCCCATCCAAGATCTCAATCTTGTCATTGTTGCTAAGCTCCGAGGGGCATAGAGAGGCTTTGATGAAAATACTGAAGAGAGCCTATGTTCCCCAGGAGATAACCATCAATCAGTTGGAGACGGTGGTGTCAAACGTCAATGCCAGCCATGGGTTGGGTTTCACTGATATGGACCTAACTGTAGATGGGCGAAATCATAACAGGGCATTACACATTGCCATGGAGTGTAAAGGAGCCGTGCTCTCGCACGTGTTGGTTGATACCGGCTCCTCTTTAAATGTGTTGCCAAAGAAAGCCCTGGCGAAGCTGGACTGTGAAGGGTTGATCTTGACGCCCATGGACCTGGTGGTGAGAGCTTTTGACGGTTCGAAGCGGGCTGTGTTTGGGGAAGTGGAGCTCCCCGTGAAGATTGGGCCTGAGGTGTTTAAGTCCGTTTTTTACGTCATGGGTATTCAGCCGGCATACAGTTTCCTGTTGGGTCGCCCATGGATACATGCTGTTGGGGCAGTGACTTCGACTTTGCACCAGAAACTGAAGTATATCTGGGACGGGCAGGTCGTCACAGTCTGTGGAGAAGAAGACATCTTCGTCATCCACCTATCATCGTTCAAATACATGGAAATGGACGGTGAAATTGTTGAAACACCAAGTCAAGCATTCGAAACCGTCAAGGTGGAGAATGCCATTTTTGCTAAAGAGGAGAAGCCGTCCATTTCTTTATACAAGCAGGCTGCTGATGTGGTGAAGAGTGGAGAAGCTCCAGGTTGGGGGAAGATGATGGACGTCGCCGCCAAGAAAGACTGATTTGGGGTTGGTTATCAGCCAGGCCGAGGCTCGTCTGGACAGGGCAGAGGACGTCGTACGTCATTCACGTTCACCAGTGCTGGAATGCTGAATCCAGATCACATCTGTATGGTGGGTGAAGAAGTTGACTGTGACTGTGAGCTTGATCAATGGATAAAGTCGTGCGTACCAGGGATGGAAGTCCAGAACTGGAAGGCCGAAAAGATCATCACTGTCACTCTACTTGAAGAGTAATATTTCCTGTTTTTCAATTTTGTCTGCATGAAAGCCATACGTTTTGCCCGAAACGTAATGGTTCATTGTAAGGGCCACCTCATGTTTCATTTTGCAATTTTTGCATCAGTAATAAATGGATGTTTTTCAATTAAAAGCGGTGTTCCCTGTTTTTCATTTATTTTTGCAGTTTAATAAAAACAAAAATAAAAATGGCAATGTTTGTTTTCATTTTCCTTTTAATTTGCTTCGCTCCGGTTCTAAAGCAATGCATGAATCAACATTCATGCAGATGCGATCATTCTTCGGATCTCATTGATAACAATCCTATTACACCCTCATATGACTTCGACAATCCGATCTATCATGCCGAAGAAGAAGGCGAAGAAGATTGTGAACTGCCAGAGGAATTAGCCCGGTTGTTAAAACAAGAGGAGAAGGTGATTCAGCCGCACGAGGAGCAAGTTGAGGTTGTGAATCTGGGTACCGACGAGGTCAGAAAGGAAGTGAAAATCGGGGCCGCGTTGGAGGAAAGTGTTAAGAGCAGAATGGTAGCCTTGTTGAAAGAGTATGTTGATATCTTCGCCTGGTCTTATCAGGATATGCCAGGGTTGGATACCGATATCGTTGTGCACAAGTTACCATTGAGAGCAGATTGTCCTCCAGTAAAGCAGAAGTTGCGCAGAACCCGACCTGAGATGGCCATGAAAATTAAAGAGGAAGTGCAGAAGCAGTTGGATGCTGGGTTCCTCGCCGTCACTAATTATCCGCCTTCGGTCGCAAACATTGTGCCGGTGCCAAAGAAGGATGGAAAGGTGAGAATGTGTGTGGACTACCGGGATTTGAACAGAGTTAGCCCGAAGGATGATTTCCCATTACCTCACATCGATGTGTTGGTAGATAATACAGCTCAGTTCTCGGTGTTTTCCTTCATGGATGGCTTTTCTGGCTATAATCAAATCAAAATGTCGCCAGATGATATGGAGAAAACAACGTTCATCACACCGTGGGGCACTTTCTGTTATAAGGTGATGCCATTTGGTCTCAAGAACGCCGGTGCTACTTATCAGAGGGCCATGGTGACTTTGTTTCATGATATGATTCATCATGAAATTGAATGCTATGTTGATGACATGATAGCAAAGTCCCAAACAGAAGAGGGGCATTTGGTAGATCTGGCCAAGTTGTTTGACCGGCTGAGACAGTTCAGACTGAGGTTGAATCCGAATAAGTGCACTTTCGGAGTGCGGTCCGGTAAGTTGCTGGGGTTTATTGTAAGCGAAAGAGGAATTAAGGTTGATCCTGCTAAAGTAAAAGCAATACGAGAAATGCCTGAACCGAGAACAGAAAAGGAGGTTCGTGGTTTCTTAGGTAGATTGAACTACATTTCACGATTCATATCTCATCTAACAGCCACGTGTGAACCTATATTCAAGTTGTTAAGAAAAGATCAAACGGTGAGGTGGAATAATGATTGCCAAGCGACATTTGAAAAGATAAAAGAGTATTTGCAGGAGCCTCCGATTCTGATGCCTCCTGTGGAGGGATGACCGTTAATTCTGTATTTGACTGTCCTTGAGGGGTCTATGGGGTGTGTACTGGGGCAGCATGACGAGTCTGGTCGAAAAGAGCATGACATATACTACCTTAGCAAAAAGTTTACCGACTGTGAAACAAGATATTCACTGCTCGAGAAAACTTGCTGTGCTTTGGTCTGGGCTGCTCGCCGACTGAGACAGTATATGCTGGTTCATACCACTTTGTTGATTTCCAAGATGGATCCAATCAAGTATATTTTTGAGAAGCCAGCATTGACCGGACGGGTTGCGAGGTGGCAGATGATTTTGACTGAATATGATATCCAGTATACCTCTCAGAAGGCGATCAAGGGGAGCGTATTGTCTGATTACCTCGCCCAACAACCCATTGAGGATTATCAATCGATGAAGTTTGAGTTCCCTGATGAGGACATCATGTTTCTCAAATCGAAAGATTGTGAGGAACCAATCCCGGAGGAGGGGCCTGACCCTGAATCCGAATGGATTCTGATGTTTGATGGGGCCGTTAATGTGAATGGTAGCGGTGTTGGTGCTATTTTGGTTACGCCGAAGGGATCCCACATTCCTTTTGCTGCCCGACTAACATTTGAATGCACCAACAACGTGGCTGAATACGAAGCTTGTATCCTTGGGATTGAAGAGGCGATTGATTTGAGGATCAAGAACCTTGTCATATATGGAGATTCAACTTTGGTCGTGAATCAGGTTAGCGGGAAATGGTATACGCATCAATCTCATTTAATTCCATACCGGGACTATACGAGGAGATTGTTGACGTTCTTCACCAAGGTGGAATTACATCATGTGCCTAGAGAGGAGAATCCTTTGGCAGATGCTTTGGCTACTCTGGCTGCCTTGATTAAGGTGCAGTGGTGGAATCAGTTCCCAAGTGTTGAGGTGGGACGTCTGGATAGACCGACTTATGTGTTTCCTGTTGACATAACACCTGATGATGAAAAGCCGTGGTATTACGATATCAAGCGCTATCTGGAAACCCAAGAGTATCCTGAGGGAGCATCCAAGAAGGACCGAAAGACTCTGAGGAGGTTGGCCATGGTGTTCTATCTGAACAAGGATGGGGTTTTGTACAAGCGGAATTTTGATTGGGTCTTGCTCAGATGCGTCGATGACAGAGAAGCAAGCCAATTGATGAAGGAAGTACACGAGGGGTCGTTCGGTACCCATGCCAGTGGGAATGCGATGGTGAAGAAGCTGCTAAGAGCTGGTTATTATTGGATGACAATGGAGGCCCAATGTTTCAATTTCGTGCGGAAATGTCATAAATGCCAAATTTATGCTGACAAGGTGCACGTGCCTCCAAATCCATTGAGTTTAATGTCGTCTCCATGGACGTTTGCTATGTGGGGCATTGATATGATCGGAAAGGTTGAGCCTACGGCTTCGAATGGGCACCGGTTCATATTAGTGGCTATTGATTACTTCACCAAGTGGGTGGAAGCAGCCTCTTAGGCAAACGTGACAAAGCAGGTCGTCGCCAGATTCCTGAAGAGAGATATCATTTGCAGATATGGGGTTCCCGAAAGAATCATTACTGATAATGGTTCTAATTTGAACAATAAGATGATGGTAGAGCTGTGCCGGGAATTCAAGATAGAGCATCACAATTCTTCTCCTTATCGTCCGAAGATGAATGGGGCGGTTGAGGCAGCCAATAAGAATATTAAGAAGATTGTGCAGAAGATGGTTGTGACCTATAAGGACTGGCATGAGATGTTGCCGTTTGCGTTACATGGGTATCGTACCTCGGTGCGCACGTCTACTGGGGCAACGCCTTTCTCTCTCGTGTATGGGATGGAAGCCGTGCTACCGGTTGAGGTTCAGATTCCGTCGTTGAGAGTCCTGATGGACGTGAAATTGGAAGAGGCTGAATGGGTAAGGACCCGGTACGAAGAGTTGAGCCTGATTGAGGAAAAAAGGCTGGCGGCCATCTGTCATGGGCAGTTGTACCAGCAGCGGATGAAGCGTGCTTTTGACCGAAAGGTGCGACCTCGTGTATATCACGTGGGAGATATGGTGCTGAAAAGGATCCTTCCTCCTCAAAACGATCGTAGGGGCAAGTGGACACCCAATTATGAAGGTCCATTCGTGGTCAAGAAGGTTTTCTCTGGCGGAGCCTTGTTGTTAATGACCATGGACGGCGAGGACTTTCCATCCCCTGTGAATGCGGACGCAGTTAAAAAATACTTCGTATAAAGAGACCCGCTGGACGAAAAGAATAAAATAGTCCAGGCAAAAATGGGCATCCCGGCGAACCAAAAAAAAAAAAAGGTTCGGGCAAAAATTAGGGATAAAAAAAAAAAGAAAAAAACTGTACACCCGGCAAGTCGAAAACCCCACAAGGGCGGCTTGGGCAAAAAAGGGTATCCCGGTGGACTGAAAACCCGAAAGGACGGTCCAGGCAAAAGAGGGATTGAAATGAACAACTGCGTCTAGCATGATCGTTTGTGTTTTGGTTAAGACACATGGATAATCCCCGACAGGGATCAGTCGGAACCGTCTTGTTCAGAAGGCAGAAAGCACGGAGAGTCTAAGGACATATGGGGTGTAACCGAGTTGGAACACGATGAGATCGCGGTTTCACATTTCCATTAGGATAGATTTTCCTTTTGTGCGCAATTACCTCTTTTTAGGAATTGCTTCCTTTGTATTGCTCAATTTTGAGCCACACCTTTTTCAATCAATAAAATGCATATTCAGTCAAATAATTTTGTTTTTGTTTTCATTACCGCTTTGATTGCAAAAACATCCGGTTATTTTGATAAAGAATCTTTGCATTTTAAGACATACAGGTTCCTTCCAATGCATGTTTATAAGATTGAAAACTTGAAATCTTATTCGGAAGGTTGAGTGACCTAGGTGTTGAAATCTTGGCACGCCTGGGGCACGTTTTTATCTAACGATCTCTGTTGCAGGTGCTGTTAGATATTTTCACTCACTTGCAGGTTGTGATGTGGAGCTTTTTTGACAAAAGATCCCTGCAGAATCCAATCAGGGACAAGGGATTGAAGAATGGTGAAAAGACGGTGAAAGACGTACGATGATCCTGGAGTATTAATCAAGAAGACTCTTCAAAGTCTGAGGACTGGAAAGTTTGTATGAATCCAGGGCGTTCGATCCCCGTGGAGTACAGAGAAGGCGATAATACAAGGTGATGAATCAGAAAAGTCCAGACGAGTCTGGGAGCTCTCAAAAGTGGAAAGCTGACACTGTGGTTAGATAGTGAATACCAGGGTTTGACAAGTCGACGGGTGTTCCGTGCCAGATATTCTTTATTTCCCCTAGCAGGGTCGGGATGGTTATCTCCCCAGCGGGTTTGAGGTGTGTGTTTCCCCTAGCAGGGTTGGAGGTTATTATTGTCCCTAGTGGAGGTGTTTATTGGTAGTTGTTCCCCCAAGCAGTGTCGGGATTGTTATATCCCCAACAAGTTGAAGATTGTTGTTTTCCCCGCAGAATGAGTTAGGAGTTTCTTCCCCAGCGAAGTCCCCAAGTGGATCGGATTCAGGGGAGGTCATCCCTGGTGAGGATGGTCCTATTCCCCAGCAGCAGTGCTATTCCCCAGCAGGGTGGAGGTTGGAGCGTTAGCGAGTTCCTCGGCAGAGTGCCTCGAGCTCCCCAGAAGAGTCCCTTGAGGGGGATACTTTTTATGCATTCATCATTTAGATAAGCATGGCATATTGCATAGCTAATTGCGTAGCATTTCCATGATTATAGAGCATTACACTAAAAATCATCATCATGCATAAGCTAGTCTCAAAGCCGTGGTTACTGTTTGAGAGGTGGTTTCGCCAGAAGGTGAAGATGTTACTCTGAGGAGTCTGGCATCATGACGTCAGAGCAATAGTATTCCCCAGTAGTGCGATATTGGAGGAAGGATTTCCGTCGGGCGGAGATGGAAATGATAATCCAAGAAGTTTTGGGGTTCAAGGAAAAAAAATTAAAGAGAGAAAAATCCCCAACTGAGCGCAAATTGTTCGTTTGCTAGGGTTGAATAGAGGATAGCATGCTCATGGCTTGTTATCCCCAACATGGGTCTTTGGCGCGCGTGCCGCCTTATTTATCACTATTCCTTATCTCTGCCGATACTGACAGGCATGACAAGTTTTTCGGGTATTCAGACCGATGTGGCGTTCAGACCAGGTTTCCGGTGTTTAGGCCGAGGTGGGTGTTCAGACCAGAGTTTCCGATGTTCAGATCGAAGAAGCTTCCGAAGTTCAGATTGATGCAGCTTGCGGCATTCAGGCTAGTTTTCCGGTGTTCAGGCCGAGGTGGGTATTCAGACCAGAGTTTCCGATGTTCAGGTCGAAGAAGCTTCCGAAGTTCAGATCGATGCAGCTTGCGGCATTCAAGCCAGTTTTCCGGTATCCAGACTGAAATGGCATTCAGGTCAGTTTTTCAGGCATTCAGGCCAATCTCTCGGTATTCAGACCGACATCAATACTCTTATGCTCCGATGCTCAGTATTCAGACTGATGAGCGGCGTTCAGGCCATAGTGGTTCCTGCGTTACCATTTATTTTGGTATCCAAGTCAATTTTCTTTTCGGTATTCAGGCCGATTCTCACCGTACCAGACGGATTCTTCTTTTGAGATTGGTTCTTTGCCGATTCTGACAGGCATTGTTAATTATTTTCCCGCGGAGTGCAAATTGTTCGACTGTTCTTGGTATTCAATCACTCTTCATCCTGATCATCTGAAAGCCGAGGCTGTTCATATCGACAGGTTCACAGTGGATTGAATAGGGGAAGCTGTAACACCTCAAAATTTGCCCTCCTTTCTTGGGACTAGCTTAGCATATTGCATTTCATTTTTTAAGGACATTAGACATTTGCATGTTACATATCATGTGAGAACAAACAAGTCATCCTCTAAAAGTCTTTCTCAAGAGATAGAGAGGTTAAGAGATTCATGTCTGAGGGTCTCATGGATTGATCACTAGCCATATGTGGGTTTGTGCTTCAATTAGGGTTTCTTGGTCCTTCAAGGAGTTTGAGCATTATCTTATTGACAAGGGTACATCATCATCATCATGGTTATGTCCTCCTCAAGGGGTCATTGTTTATGCTCAGATTCTTTGGGATTAGGGTTTTGACCTCTGGTCAACCCTAATCAGTTGCATTCTACCAGTCAGGGTTTTTCAAGGAGATGAGGTTATTTGCTTGGATGGAGATCATATGGTTATTATGTGAAGCTTACAAGAGCTAGGGGTTCATTTTGGAGCCAATTCCTCCAGTGGTTAAGGCTCAGGTTGATCAGAGCATTTCCAAGTCATCTGTCAACTAGAAAGTCAACAGAAAGTCAACTGAGGGCTAGGAGGTGGAGCAATGAGTTTCAACATCTCATTCATGTTCAAAAGAGGCTTATTAATCATGTCAAATGCATATCTTGAAGAATTTGAGGTCAGATCAAAACTTTCCAAAAATGGAAAGTGACCTATAATTGAAAGTTTCAAAAAATGGAAAGTTTTTGGTTCAAATCCAGCTTGATCTTGCATCATCAAAGATGCTTAAAATGAAATTTTGTCCAACATGAAAGTTGAATATCTCTCTCTCCCATTTCCAAAAAGTCCAAGATCATGAGCATCTGATGAATGGTTGAGGAGATATGATCAAATCATTGCCAAGGATGCATGGAACTTCAAAAGGGCATAACTTTTGATTCATAACTCCAAATTTGGTGGTTCTTTTTGCATAATGCTTCTCATGTCATGATGTTTCCAAATCAATCATCACATTGCATAAAATGTTATCGCATGATCATTTGCATATCCATGCCCATTTTGGAGGGAAATTGCAAAATTTAAAAATGGTGCATTACATGAACTTTTTACCATTGCCAATGTGTTTGAAAAATGATTTTAAGTACATTTGAGCTGGCAATGGTTACTGTTCACGTATGCATGCTTCACACACCCTCCAATTTGTCATTTTTTGCCATACATCTTATCTTGATTAATCACAACTAAACCATGCTTAATTTCAATTAGTATGTGATTAGTGAAGAGTATATATTCAAAATCATAACAGAATTTGGGGAATTCAAGATCTAGATCTCAAAATTCTCTCTCCCTCCAAAATTTTCTTCTAATCAAAAATTCAAAAATCTTCAAAGAACCTTGCAATTTTATTTCATATTCTGGTTCTCTGGTGTGAATTAAGTGCAGATCAAGCCTTGGATTGTGGAATTCGTGTGGAAATTGTGCAGTTGAAGTTCAAGAACATAACCATGGCAAGTGAGAATTGAGCTAGATCTACACGTTTCCAAGCTTCAATTTCTTCATCAAACATCATTACAAGTATTCTGGATTGGATTTGGATCATTGCAAGGCCTTAGATCGTGCGTTTTCAAGAGCTGTTCTTCAAGAGGTCACATTTTCGATCCTTTTAATTCTCTGTTTTATGCACATGTTCATGTAGATCTTGTGTTGCTGATGATTCTGGTGAAAATTTCATGAAAAATGATGCACTATAGCATGAGATATGTGTGAATAAAGTTTTATGCACCAAACTTCTTTTGCTCGATTCTCTCTACTCATGTTGAATTAAGCTTAGTTATGAGTTGATCCTTGATGTACATTGCATGAGCTTTGTTTTGATATAATTTTTGATGAATTCTGGAAAGTTCTGGAAATTCTGGAAATTTTTGTATGAAGATCATATTGTTCATCATCGTCTTCACGAGGAAGACGATGTTTTCCAGGTTAGCGACGACCTAGCGTCCGTCTTAGCGTCCATCTGGTTCGCTAGGGTTTTTTAGTAAAACGGCGTCGTTTTGTGTTGGCGCGCGCTTCATTTGAAAATGGACATGGTTCGAGTCCTGGAGAAATCATTTTTTTCAAATACATTCACATTATGCCATTTCCCTCCATATCTCATGCTATGCTTCATTTTCATTTCAAATTTTTTAGCCAACTTCAAAAATCCATAACAAATTGAAAAATGATCCAAATAATCCCTGGTTTTTTGCTACTTGATCCTTAGAATGTCTAGAATTTTATGATGTTAAATTTTGAAGTTGTGCATGGCTGGATTTTGGATTGTGCTAGAATTTGTGATCATGTGTACATTTGTGACCTTGCTCAATTCTTTCCATTGTGAAATGCTTGATTTTAATCCAAATGCCATGAAATTTTGCATGATGATTCCTAACATGTCGATGGATGTTTTAGGCTTGGTTTGGTATTTTTCTCATTGGCCATTTCTGTTTTATGCACATGTTTGTATGGTGTGACAATTTGTGTCACACATTTGGTTGATCAACTTGTGCAATTTCATTTCCATATCAAATGACCTTGAATGCTTCTGATTTTTTGTATGATGATTATATTGGATGTGTTGAATGCTCATGAAATTTTCCAGAATTATTTGAATCATTTCTGTTTTGATTTGGAATTTTCATTCTCAATGTCCAAATGTGAGGTTTGAAATTGTCTTTGACTTCCCTTACTTATTACATGGACTTGCTTGATGATTTTATTCTTGTCCTTTTTAGGACATGTTAATATGTGTTTGAAGTTGCATTGTGCTGAATATTAGCCCCTGTTTTGGCTTTTTGATCCACCTTTGACCCTAGGCTTTGACCTAGTGGTTTGGACTTACACTTGAGTTGTGAATTTCAGGTTCAAGTGCATCTCCATGATTGATGTTGCTTCTTCATTTGAGCTTGGTCATTTGTTATTGTTGGCTAACACTTGTCTGTTTTGTAGGCTTTGATGATAGTTCACTTGAGTGTTTGCCTTATGGCTTACTCATAGTGCATATTGTCGCATTACGCGAAAAACCGGCGGGAAAACAAGAACAACAGAGCCGCCACCGTGCGTTATTTATCCCAAAAGAGGGAAAGGAAACGCTCAGAGTAAACCTGGAAAAAGCGTGGTCTCGCAACCAAAGAGAATGGGATCGGGAGTCAGTTATGCGAAGGGAAGGTATTAGCACCCCTACGCATCCGTCGTACTCGACGGGATCCACGCACAATAGAAAGGAAAATGGTTGCTAAAACATTGCACACACACACACACACTGGCTGAAAGAGACACAAGAAAACAAACAAGACTGACTCGACAGGATACCGCATCCTGGGCCTACTTAGTCTATCAGGCATAGACATCAGAGTCGAAGTAGTTCGGACTGGGGAAACGACACATGCTCGCTAGGATATCGCATCCTATGCATACGTATCTCCTTTGGACGAAGGAGAATCAGAGCATTCGTAGCTCGGCTAACACACACACAAACAAACACTGGCAAACGTGGAGCCTGAATGCCAATCACTAGACTTACATCAGCATCCGAACCAAAACACACGCAAGAAGGCAAACATGGAGCCTGAATGCCAATCACTGGGCTTACATCAGCATCCGAACCAAAACACACGCAAGGGTGGTTAAGACACAAAGGGTTGAAAAAGAAAAAGGGCGGAAAAAGGAAAAAAAAGGCGCCCGGAGAGATCAGCTCATCTCCTGCCTACGTACCTCATTTGGTATGAGGATCAGGGCGACGTAGTTCCCCTACGCAGGGAAAAAGGACTAGCCTAACCAGATAACCGAGGGAGACACAACACTAGGGAGACTACGACTCGAGCCTAGATGTTATCATGCAAAGTCATCCCTAAGTTAAGGTTTCTAGCTAACTTGCGCAGGAAGCAAGCCTATCCTAAACATGACTTGCACAGGAAGCAAGCCACACCTAACCTAACTTGCACAGGAAGCAAGTCAAACAAACACACAAGCACAAGTAGCACACACTATATGCAAGCAATGGGCTCAAACAAGGTTAGGTTTTAGTCGAGGGGTCATATCAACCTCAACAAACAAACCACTGGAACTGGGTAGTGTTAGCTCTTAACCTTGCCATTGAGGGGCTAAGGTGAAGCAGATGAAAGGTGAGTGAAGATAGGACTTCACAGCTCTTATCCCTGGCCTGGGGGAGCTTAAGACAAGAATGTGTGGGTTCAGAAAGGGGGAACCCTTCTACACATTTGAAACTGACTCAACTGTACAATTGTACAAGATCTTGGGTTTGTATCTGCAATGCATCAACACAGTGGTGTGAGCAAAGCAGATGACACACAGAATAGCAGGGGATAGATTGCATATCCCTTGGGTTCTGCCAATTGCCTCTTCACTTAGGAGGTCTTTGACTCTATACGAGGACAAATGTAAACAGTCACAAACATTGCCTCTTAAGGAGGACTTCAGACAGTTGCCTGGCCAAGTAAGAGGCCAGGTCTTCCAGACTACATGAAGTAAAGAAGTTATACCTCAATGCAAATTGCTCTTAAGCAATGCAAAGCAAAGTTTACAAGGAACTAAAAGCAATACAAGTCAAAGTTAAATCAGAATGGAACAAAAGTTAACAGTCAACACAAGCAGATAAGTGTGCAATGCACAAGGTTCAAGGCATGTGAGCCAAGCAACCTACAAAACAAATAGATTAGTCATGATAAACAAGCACACTCAATCAATTTGTATTGGTCTCATTGGGTAATTGTTGCTTAACCTGAAAAAATGAGCTCAAACATGAGTAACAGGACCACTAGGACAAGCCTAGGGTCAAAAGAGGATAAGAAAGTCAAAACAGCAAATGAAATCCAATCAAAATCACATTCAAACAATCAAGAAACAAACTCAATTGGGTTCACATTCATATCAATCATCATCATCATTTCATAAGCAAAAGAAATCAAAGCATGGCATATGGAAGCTCATAGAAGTCAACAGCAAGACTTGAATCAAAACCAATCATAAACAATTCCAAAAATCATCAAATAAATCATGGTCAAACATAATCCATATCATGGTAAGCATATCAAATTTCAACTCATTTGGACAAGTAGAAGGTGGTCAATGAAAATCAGAAAGGAAAGGCAATTTTAAGCATGCTCAAAGAAGTCAACCAAACATGCATCAACTTGGAAAAATCATAAATCAGTGATAGCATATGAGAAATGAATGGGATCAAAACCATGGCAAAGCTTAAGATGTC
The DNA here is from genome assembly GCF_024323335.1 of Lathyrus oleraceus. Taxonomy (NCBI): domain Eukaryota; kingdom Viridiplantae; phylum Streptophyta; class Magnoliopsida; order Fabales; family Fabaceae; genus Lathyrus; species Lathyrus oleraceus. Next base: position 211,542,231 of record NC_066580.1, read on the forward strand.
TACTAATCACATATCAAATTTCATGTCTATCTAATAAAGTATGAGAATTTCACAAATGAAATGGGAACATGTGTCACAAAAAGTCAACATAAGACCAAACAGGGGAGAAAAATCTCAATCAATTAGGAAATGCCACAAACAATTCCAAGAAAAATCACATGTAAATTAGATATACATAAGTTCAATCATGCAAAAATTCAAAGCAATTTGAGGTCAAGAGGCATGGTATTGAAAATCATGAAGTTGCACATCAATGGTGTGACACAAATTGTCACACCCTAACTAAAAAAATCATAACTCACAAACCAGAGATGAGAAATTCACAAACTCTATACCAAAATCACCATGAATGTGTCTAGTTTAAGCACAAAAAATTTCAAGGCCAATGGATAATGCATCATCATTTCACAAATGTTTTGGCAAAAGGTACAAAATATGAGCACATGATCAAAACCCTAATACCAATTAAAATCCACTCATCACAAAAATCAGGAAAAATCATGATTAAATACTAGAGATCCAAATAAACACAATGCAAAAAGTCCCATGAATTTTGGATTTAAAATGGAGGAGCTATGATTTTTGTAAGTTGAAGCATCAAATGAAATTAAAATTGCAAAAAATAACATGAATTAATGGGTCAAGTGGCACGACAATGGCAAACTCGTAATAACCTGGCCAACTTATCAAAACGCTGCGCATTGGTAACGAAAATAAAATGTTGTGATTGGCTGGCAATGAAACAGTGTCATGCACACGTGAAAGAACAAAAACCTGGGAAATGGAAACTAGGGTTTGGCTGTAACAGTGAATCATCTTCATCCTCCCAAATTCGTGAAAAAAACAAATGTGCCCAGAAAATCAAATTGAGCACATCATTGGACTCAGCAAACATCACACATCAAGAATACATCATCCATTTTCACTAAATCAACTTATCCAGCATGAATCGAACAAAAACAATAATGAACAACAAAATTCATTTCCACATAACTTCAAAAATACACAATCATTTTCAAAACTATGACCACTAATGAACTCAGCATGCAAAGACCTTTCCAAAACATGTTAAGATTTAGCAAATGGTGAGGTTCGAAATCTTACTTGATTTTGAAGAAAATGATGAAGCAGTGATGATTTGGTGGTTTTGGCTTGAAACAGGTGAAGCTTTGAGTTCCAAATGGTGAATGCTTGAAGATCCTAGCTCAGCAAGGCTTGAAATGATCCATACTTTGAACTGCCATAGAAGAGGGTTGTTAAAACAGTCGTGAATCCCTTGCTTCCAGCTGGGATTTTAGGCTTGCAATAGGCTCAACAAGGATGGTATCTCATGAACCAAAGCAAAGCAGCATGAGTTTTATGGAGATTTTCGCACAAAAGTTTAGATGATCAAAAATGAAGTTTGAGAAAAGAGCTTTTTTCTGTTTGATCTTGTGGCTGCTAGGGCTTCCTTCAGAAAGAAAATGATCTTATATACTGCTGTTTAGCATGCTAAACATCATTAGTGAACTTGGTAATTGGCATTTGGTAATTTGAGTGTTTTGCTAATTTGGCCATTTTTTACTTAAGTGCATGGTGCAAGAGGCTGCAGCTCGAATTGGGCCTTCAAACAAGTTTCAAATGCAATTTCTGAACTATTCCAAATGGCCAAAATGATTAAAAATGGTTATTTCAAAAAGTCAAATTTCAACCTCACTTGAAATTAATTCATGTAAGTTCAAAAATGCCATTTTGATCTATGATGTTTTGGTGAATGATGGTTACATATTTGGAAAGAGGGGATCAAATGTGACTTGTTGCAAAAAAAACCCACCCAATTTGGCCAAATGGTTTGAGAGATATGGCCTTTTGAAGTTCAAAAATTTTTGAGAATGATTTGATCATAACTTGCCAACCATACATGGGAATTGAGTGTTCTTGGACTTTTTGGAAATGGGAGAACAAGATCTTCAACTTTCATGTTGGGCAAAAATTCATTTGAAGCTTGTATCATGATGTAGGTTTAGGATCAAGAAGTTTCCATTTTTGGCAAGTTTCAATTACAGGTCAAGTTTCTATTTTTGGAAATTTCTTGTCTGGCTTCAAATTCTTCCATGATGATGTTTGACATGTTATATGAGGCCTATATGGACATGAATGAGCCCTCTCAAACCAAATCCCACCATCAAAACCATAAAATCAGGCCCAGTTGACCACAGTTGACTTTTTAGGGTTTCTGGTGGACTGTGCATTGACTGATGGCTTCTGAACATCCAATCCTTGACCAAAACACTTCAAATGGATCCCCAAGTCATGGGAACATGTTGGAACAACCCTAGGGCCTTGGCTCAATGGAAATTGCACTTGCTTGCTTGACTGACTGATCTCCTGACCAGTTTAACCTAATTCTTCCGACTGGCTTGCACTTGAGGCAAAGGGACAATGCAATGCTATGCAGTGGACCATATTATGTTATGACCTAATATCAGAATGTATGTATAATGATAGGTGCAAATTTGAGGTGCTACACATATTGGATTGTCTGTCTGTTGAGATCTATTAACCATTGTCTGTTTATCTGAGCAATGTACTGATTATTTGGTTGTTTACACAGGTACCTAAGTTGCTTTAAGTTCATTTGAACTTTGCTTTGCTTGTTGTTGGCATACCAACTAGGTAATGACCTCTGACTTCATGTAGTCTGGAAGACCTGTCATGTTACTTTGGCAGGCACCTGTCTGAAGCCCTCCTTAAGAGGCAATGTTTGTGTTTGTTTATCTTTGTGCCTTGTACATATAAAGACCTCCTAAGTGAAGAGGCATTGGCAGATAAAAGGGATGTGCAATCCATCCCCTGCTATTCAGTTGTGTCTTTCATCTTGCTCACACCATGTGTTGATGCACTTTGGATAAAAACCCAAAATCTTGTTGTGTCAGTCATGTGGAATAGAGTCCCTTCATTCTGGACTCCCACACATTCTATTGATTCAAGCTCTCCCAGACCAGGGATAAGAGCTATGAAGCATAACCCTCATCTTCATTTCATCTGCTTCACCCTAACTCTCAATGTTAGGGTTAAGAGCTGAAAACACCCTTTCCTGTTGGCTTGTTTGTCGAGGTTGATTTGACCCCTTGACTAAAGCCCAGCCTTGTATGAGCCACTTGTTTGCATATAGTGTGTGTGCTTGCTCTTGTGATTGCTTATTCACCATTTATTTGCTGTTTCAACTTGCTTCCTGTGCGAGTTAGGTTTGGTCAGAAACCTCAACCTAGGACTATTGTGGATTGCATGACAACTTTTAGGCTCGAGTCAGTCTCCCTTTTAGTTGTTATTTCCCGGTCTCTGGTTTAGGAGAAAGTTTCTCCCCTGTTAAGGGGAACTACGTTGCCCTGATCCTCATACCAGATGAGGTACGTAGGCAGGAGATCGTGCGAGATCTCTCCGGGCACCCTTTTCCTGTTAGTCTGTGTGTTTGTCATTCTTCTTTTTCAACCCTTCTGCTTTGTTGTGTGTGTGGAGTCTGATGTAAGTCCAGCCATTGGCATTCGGTTTCCTGTTTGTGTTTCTTTTGTTTGGAGTCGGACGTAAGGCCAGCCATTGGCAGTCTGTTTCCATTTGTGTGTTTACTCTGATGTCTCAGCGTCTTTGGGTTGTGTTTGTTTCGGCGTGCATTAGCCGAACTACGGTAGCTCTGATTCTCATTCCAGATGAGATACGTAGGCATAGGATGCGATATCCTATCGAGCCCGTTCCCATTTCCCCGAACTACGTCGACTCTAATGTTTGGTTTTGACAAACTACGTAGGCCCAGGATGCGACATCCTGCCGAGTCACCTTCCTCCTTCTTCCATCTGTGTTTGATTCCAGTGTGTGTGCATTCTTTGAGAAGTTATTTAGCAACCTTATTCTATTCTTTTGGGCGTGGATCCCGTCGAGTACGATGGACGTGAGGGGTGCTAATACCTTCCCCTTGCGTAACCGACTCCCGTACCCTGTAATCTCCGGTCGTAAGACCATTTCCTTTCCAGGTTTACTTCGAGCGTTTCCTTTCCCTCCTTTGGGATAAATAACGCACGGTGGCGGCTCTGTTTGTGTCTTTTCCCTGTAGCGGTGTATTCGTCGCTATATGATTTATTGATTAAACCATAAGCAAAGCATACAATGAATTTGAGTCGCCACCGCACTTTTATTTATCCAAAGGTATGGCTAAAAAGCGAACAAAAGCCTAAGAAGTTTTACACATAGAAAACTAATGAAAAGATCAGAGAATCTGGGTAAGGGGTAAATTACGCAATGGGAAGGTGTTAGGCACCCACTACGTCCTAGGTACTCCTAGGGAGCCCTTTTCACACTTGTTGTATAAAATTGTTATTTGTTATGAAATATTTATTGTGCAAACATGATTGGGATGATGAGAAAAGAATATACAATTTATTATTTTTGTGTTCGAACGGATGAACCCGTTGCCTACGTACCTTCCATCAAAGGTAAGGATCAAAACGCCGTAGTTCGGCTAAAAGATTTCCAAAAGTTAGTGGATTCAATTTTAAACACAAGCCCTAAGGTCTTACGTTATCCACGGGAGAAAACTCAACCTTATAAAACAACGAGTCCACCATGTGAGAAAAGCTTCAACTTGCTAGTGAGGGGTTAACCCTATAATAAGCAAGGAAGACTTACAATTCAATCAACTAAGGACAAATAGGTGAGATTAACATCAACCAACTAGGATAAATCAAACCTATGGCTAATGTATGAAAACTTAACAAGAATGGACAAAGCCACAAAACCATTGAATGGGTGAAGTTAATTGATTATGATTATTCACAAAAGGAGGGTCAAAGTATGATTAAGATTGATTCAAAAGAAGTATTATGAAATGGAGGGAAGCAAAGGTGCACAAAGATCCTTGAGGCCATGATATGACATGATATGGGCCATGAGGGACCTTAGGGCCAAAATTGGGGTCTTACAGATGCCCCTATTTAAGGTCATTCTAGCCGGAGAAGTGAAGTTTAGAAATCTTCATCTCGACGCGGTAGAATGGGCTTAAATAACAGTAATGAGACAAATTTTGGTCCCTAAGAGACCTCATGATGCAAATGTATGCATGCAAAAGACACAAATTCTGTGGGGAATATAATTCACACAGAAGAAAAGACGATCCATTGGAGTAATACACTCACCAGGAACAGAGACTCTAACAAGACTCTTGTTGGGGATAGTAAAAGAAAAAGAATGCGTGAGCAGGCCACGACTTCAAGTTGGGAAAAAACAAAACTGACACAGCGTGAACAAAACACGACTCTGATTAGGGTAATAACAAAAATCGGACTGGAAACCTCACTGGGGAGTGAAGGACTCACACTGGGGAAAAGAAAATTCCAAAAGGAAAACATCCATTGGAGAGACACAAGCTGACTCCTGGGAAGAAGCAAAAGGAAACTCCACTGAGGAAGCACCAAAGAATGAGATGTTACCGGTATAAGGGTAACAAACTCAGGAAGAAATGAATATCTAAGACCGGTATAAGGGTGAGAGATATCAATCAACCAAACATCTGAGAAAGACCTGGAAAAGGTACATAAACTCAGGAAAATCTGACTCCACAGGGGACCGAGGTCATAATAGGGAGTAGAAAGGAAGGAAACCAGGGATACCGAGGTATATAATAGGTGACCGACTAAAGCGTGAATTGGTATATGTGCCAAAACACTCATCATCCGAAAGGAGGGCTTGAAAAAGCAAATCGACTTACAGGATGGACATTCGAATCCACAACGGGAAAACGAACCTTACTCGACTGGGGACACAAACCCAAAGAGTGCATGAGATATAATATCCATTACCGGCAGACCGTGGATAAGAATACTCGCATGAGATATATTATCTATTACCGTCAGAACGTAGATAATAAACTCGCATGGTAAGAAACACCAGAGATACCGAAGTATATAATAGGTGATCTACCGAAAACGTGGATTGGTATATATGCCAAAACACTCATCATTCGGAACACAAACTGGTTAAAGGATGGATATTCGATTCTACAAAGAATACGAATCTTGCTCAGCTGGGGAAAATCAACGAAGGATTCCAACTAAAGAGCGCATGAGACATATTATTCATTACCAGCAGACCGGGAATAATATACTCGAAAGGAAAAGAGACCAGAGATACCGAAGTATATAATAGGTGACTAACCAAAAAGAGAGACAATCGATACCAAGCATCCGGGTAAACGAAAGATAACTCAAAGGGATAAATTGCAAGCATCCGGCAATTATCCAACAACAAAGAATATTCGACTCCGCAAAAAGGAAGTACAAAACTTACTCGACCAGGGAAACACAAAAGGCTTCGACTGAAGAGTGCATGAGATATATTATTCATTACCGGCAGACCGTGAATAACATACTCGCATGGAAGATTATCCACAACCGGTTACTGGGTTAATAAAGGATAAATCAACCGAAAAGAAAGGTATCGGGATACCAAACTAGGTATATAATGATGACCAATCAAAGGGGACAATAACATTACCAACACAAGGGTAAATGAAAGAAGACCCACTGGGGATAAATTGCAAGCATCCGACAATTATCCAACTGTACCACAGGGCACAAACTCTGCCGGGGAGGAAAATCAACACCTGGGATTTATAACTACCGAATACGGGGTAGAAGACCACAGACTCAACTGGGGATGGGGCCAGAACAGCACACAATCCACCAACAACCAGAACGAACCACAAAGGTTACCTCTGTTAGGAAAAAGAGATAGGACTTACAACTACCGAATACAGGGTAATAGCCATACTCTGGTGGGGATAAACCATGAATTAGGGTTTACATCTACCGAATAAGGGGTAGAAGACCAACAACTCTGCGTGGGGATAGAACAAATCACAAATCCGCACGGGAAACCAAAAATAAGGTTTATAACAAACCACAAACACTGTTGGAGAGTAAGAAACAGGATTTACGACTACCTCCTACTAGGTAGAAAACCAACAATTCTTGCCGAGGAATAAAAGGTATATAACTACCAATTCCGCTGAAAGGGCAAAGAAAATAGGACTTACAACTACCGGTATAAGGGTAGAGGCCCGAAAAACTCCGCTGGGGAACAACCCACTAGGAAGCACAAGACAGTTGACAAATAGCCAATTCGGGAATAATCCGAAAAGACAGACTGAATCGAGACACGTCCTAATGAGGATATAGCTCAAATAGGAAAATCCATCCCAATATATATGTTGGGAGGAAACGGAAGAAACCGTCATCCACGAGGATATATCTCAGTGGGGAACTGCAGAAGGACAAGACAAAAGACACTTTCTGCTTATGGGGTTGACTCTATATGGAGAGATTTAACACCCGACATCTGCTAGGGGAGATCTATTGGGGATCTGCACCACCATAGCAAGGAATAAACAACAAAAGATACATGGCAAAAATGCAACATGAATATCTGAATGTTTGTGAATATGCATGAATATGCGTGATTTATGTTTGATGAATGCTGACAAAACAGACATATCTAACACAAACAGGTCCAGGAATCAAACGCCCGGTATTATACTTCCAGGGAAAAACCAACTGGAAAGTCAATCTGCGGAGATCTACATGCCATAAAGCATAGATCTGCGGGTACTGCTGGGGGAGCAGAGGATCAGAGATATTCAGGAAACACCAAATCTCTGAATGCTGGATCAGCAAACAACCCAACCAGGGTACAGAAAGTCACAACGGGCAAAACAGCCACCAAGACGAATCTGTTGGGGAACAAGAGAAAATCTCAAAGGTCCGCAGGGAATCTCAGCATCAACTGAGAAACAAAGAGCTTTGCAACTCCAAACAACTCCGGGGAACTGTAGCGGTGTATTCGTCACTATATGATTTATCGATTAAACCATAAGCAAAGCATACAATGAATTCGAGTCGCCACCGCACTTTTATTTATCCAAAGGACTGGCTAAAAAGCGAACAAAAGCCTAAGAAGTTTTACACGTAGAAAACTAATAAAAAGATCAGAGAGTCTGGGTAAGGGGTAAATTACGCAATGGGAAGGTGTTAGGCACCCATCACGTCCTAGGTACTCCTAGGGAGCCCTTTTCACACTTGTTGTATAAAATTGTTATTTGTTATGACATAAGTATTGTGCAAACATGATTGGGATGATGAGAAAAGAATATACAATTTATTATTTTTGTGTTCGAACGGATGAACCCGTTGCCTACGTACCTTCCATCAAAGGTAAGGATCAAAACGCCGTAGTTCGGCTAAAAGATTTCCAAAAGTTGGTGGATTCAATTTTAAACAATAGCACTGAGGCTTTTCATTATCAATGGGAGAAAACTCGACCAAGACCAACATCCACCATGCGAGGATAGCTTCGACGTACTAGAGGGGTTAACCCTGTTTTCAGTACGGAAGTCTTATAGTCGACTCACTAAGGATAGGGTGAGGTTTACATCAACCACAATGATAATTGAAACCTATGGCTAATGTGTGAAAAGATTAACAATGGACAAAGCCAAAACAATTGAATGGGTGAAGTTAATTGATTGTGATTGTGAAAGTAGGGTCAAAGTATGATTAAGATTGATTCAAAAGAAGTATTATGAAATGGGGTTTGAAAAAGTCAAGGACTTGGGTCCAGGTTTTTTAGTTTGAAAACATGAAGATGTTTGCACAATATCTATGTCAAGTTTGAAATCAAAGTGTGAAAAGGTTTAGGACATAATGAGGATGAATGGTGGAGATGGATGTAAAACTTCTTAGAGGGTTCACCTCTTGAGATCATATAGGAGATGATTCAAGTGTGTCCTTTGGAATAAGCAATGGATAATAATAATGTAAGCAAGCAAATGATACCGGATGCCACTCAATGGTCTTACTCCAATCTCACAAACAAAATCGGATACCGGATACCACTAGATGGGTTTACACCAATCTCCTAAAACAGAACTGGATATCAGAGGCCACTCAATGGACTTATACTAATCTCCTAACAAAATGAAACTTGGATACCGGATGCCAATCTGTCTGGACTTATACCAATATCCAACATATGATCATAGGAAAGCAAATGCCAACTTGCAGGTACTTACAATTGCATCCTCACATAAACAAACAAAAGCAAAACATGGATGTCAGATGCCAATCTATCTGGGCTTACTCTAACCTCCACAGTATGGTCCTAGGAATACAAATGCCAACTTGCAGGGACTTACAATTGCATCCTCACATACAACAAACAAATGCATCAAGCAAAGATAAGATGAGTGGCCAATGTGATGGTCTTATACTCACTTCCATATCCTAGGAGCAATGGCCAATGGATGGTCTTACAATTGTCCTCAATGGGTAGACAACAATGATAAGTCATAAAGACAAATAAGATGGTTATGCATTAATGAGCAATAGATGATGATGAGTGCACAAAGCATGCAAGCAAACATGTGTATATGAAGTAAGTGATCAATCAATGAAGTCAATCAGCACACACTATAACCACACAATGAGGCTCATACAAAGGGTTAGGCATTGAAGCCAACTGGAATAGGGTCAATGGTGCTCTTAACCTTGCCATTGAGGGGCTAAGGTGAAGTAGATGAAAGGATATGAGGGGTGTGCCTCATTGCTCTTATCCCTGGCCAGGGAGAGCATTTGAATATCAGAAGGTGTGGGAGTTCAGAAAGTAGGAACTCTCTCCACAGATTATTGACTCGATAGATCTTGGGTTTGGATCTCAATGCTACAACCATGTAATGGGAGCAAGGAGAAGACTCACAGAATAGTAGGAGATAGGTTGCTTATCTCTTTGATCTACCAATTGCCTTATTTGAAGGACTTTTCCTGCTTGGGACAAATGTAAACATAGACAAGCATTGCCTCTTAAGGAGGACTTCAGACAGTTGCCTGGCCAAGTAACAGGCCAGGTCTTCCAGACTACATGAAGAAAAGGGATTATACCTCAATGCAAATTGCTATAAAGCAAAGCAAAGCAAGTTCTTAAAGAACTAAGCAACTAAAGGTACCTGAAATAGTCAAACAGAATCAGTACACAACTCAAAGTCAAAGTAAAATGAGAATAGGATTAACAGTCAAACACAAACAGATAAATGTGCAAAGCACAAGACTCAAGGCTTGTGATCCAAGCAACCTACATAACATACATGTTAGTCATGATAAACAATCAAGCTCAATCACATTGTAATGATCTCTTTGAAGCATTTGTTGCTTAACCTGAAAACATGAACTCAAACATGAGCAACAGGACCACTAGGACAAGCCTAGGGTCAAAAGGGGATGAGAAAGTCAAAACAGCAAATGAAATTCAACCAAAATCAAGTTTAAACAATCAAGAAGCAAACTAAATTGGTCCCACATTCATATCATTCATCATCATGATTTCATAAACAAGTTAGGTCAAAGCATGGCATATGGAAGCTCATAGAAGTCAACAGCAAGACTTAACTCAAAACCAATCATAAACATTCCAATAAATCATCAAATAATTCATGATCAAACATAATCCACAACATGATAAGCATATAAAATTTAAGCTCATTTGGATCAAGGGAAGTTGGTCAATGAAAATCAGAAAGTCAAAGCAAGTTTAAGCATGCTCAAAGAAGTCAACCAAACATGTATCAACTTCAAAAAATCATAAATCAGTGATAACATATGAGAAATGAATGGGATCAACACCATGACAAAGCTTAAGATGTCTACTAATCACATGTCAAATTTCATGTTCATCCAATTAAGTATGAGAATTTCACAAATGAAATGGGAACATGTATCACAAAAGTCAACATTTTGGTCAAACAGGGGAGAAAATCCCAAACAATTAGGAAATGCCACAAATAATTCCAAGAAAATTCACATGTAAACTAGACATCCAAAAGTACATTGATGCAAAAATTCAAGCCAATTTGAGTTCAAGAAGCATGGTAATGAAAATCATGAAGTTAGACATCAATGGTGTGACACAAATTGTCACACCCTAATTCAAAAAATCATAACTTACAAACCAGAAATCATAAATTCACAAACTCTATACCAAAATCATCATGAATGTGTCTAGTTTAAGCACAAAATATTTGGAGGTCATTGAATAAAGCATCATCATTTCACAAAGGATTTGGCAAAGGGTACAAAAAATGAGCACATGTCATAAACCCTAGCACAATTTAAAAACCATTCATCCAAAAATTCTGGAAAAATCATGACAAATAACTAGAGATCCAGATGAACATTATGCAAAAAATCCCATGAATTTTGGATCAAAAATGAAGGCTCTATGATTTTTCAAAGATGGTGTAACAAATGAAATAAAAATTGAAACATAAAATGATTTAAATAGATGGAACTTAAAATGAAACGCTGCGTATTGTAAAACAACGTGGCACGTGATGATTTGGCATGGCAATGGAACAGTGGTAATTCATGCAAACAGCAAACAGCAACGACCAAACACGATTCTGGAAATGCACTAGGGTTCGCTACAGTAGACCTTCATCATCCTCACCAAATCGAAAAAATTTCTTGCCCAGAAATGTAAATCGAATACATCATTGTGACCAGCAAACTTCATGCAATTCAAATACAACATCCATTTTCCATGAATCAAGCTAATGAAAAAGAATCGAACAAAAACTCATGTGAACACCAACTTTCATTACAGCATAACTTCATAAATACTCAACCATTTTCATCAACTCAAAGCTCATAATGACCAGCAAGAAAAGATCTATACAAGGCATAGCATAGTTTTAAGAAATGGGAGATTCGAAAACTGACCAAAGTTGGAGTACAGTTGAGCTACAGTTGTTGTTTGGTTGTTTTGTGATGAAACAGATGTCGCTTTGAGTTCCAAATGATGAATGCTTGAAGACTTTAAGCTCAACAATGTTGATTCCAGCTCAAATCATAATCTGCCATGGATGGAGCTTTAATGAAAACAAAGTTGTAATGGCTTTACAGTTGGTGTTTAAGGCTTCCAATGAGCTCAAGAATGATGGTATCTGATGCAGCAGCCAAGGCCAACTCGTGTTCCTTGCAATTTTCAGAAAAGTTTCCAAAAAATGAAGAAAGGAGAAATTGAGAGAACAAGGGTTTTGGTCTGTTTAGAATGTGGCTGCTAGGGCTTTTTCAGAGTGGAATTGATGTATTTGTATGCTGTTTAGTGTTTGCATTAGTTGGCTAATGGAAAAGTTAATCACACTTTGCATAATGACATATTTTGACCATTTTTGCTAAAAACATGCCATTTCACAAAGGGTGTATGAATATGCTCGAATTGGGCCTTGGACAACTTCCAAACATCATTTCTGATCAAATACAAGTGGTAAAAATGGTTGGAATTGGTTAATTTTGAAAGTCAATTTTTTACTTCACTTGAAATAATTCAAGTTACTTCCAAAAGTGCCATTTTGCTTGGTGAACTTTTGGTAAATGGTGATGACAAATTTGGAAAGAGGGCATCAAATGGGACTTGTAGCAAAAAACCCCACCCAATTTGGCCAAATGGTTTGGAAGATATGGCCTTTTGAAGTTCAAACATTTTGGAGAATGATTTGATCATAACTTGCCAACCATACATGGGAATTGAGTGTTCTTGGACTTTTTGAAAATGGGAGAACAAGGTCTTCAACTTTAATGTTGGGCAAAAATTCATTTGAAGCTTGTATGATGATGTAAGTTGAGGATCAAGAAGTTTCCATTTTTGGCAAATTCCAATTACAAGTCAACTTTCTATTTTTGGAAATTTCTTGTTTGACTTCAAATTCTTCCATGATGATGTTTGACATGATATATGAGGCTTATATGGACATGAATGAGACCTCTCAAACTAATTCCCATCATCAAATCACTGATTAAATGCACAGTTGACCAACAGTTGACTTCAATTGACTTTTCTAGGGTTTTGCCTGACTGAACCATGTTCTGATGAATTCCAAACCCTAATCCCTTGATATCTTGATCCAAAATGATGTCACAACTCATATGAACTCTTGATGATTGATCATGGTGCCCAAATTCTGCAAGAATGGCCACCATCCACTGCAATGACTGACTTTGACTGATTTTGACCTAATTGGCTTCATCTGCAAGTAACATGGTTAGATGACAATATTTTTGTACTTTTTGGTTAGTAAACATATGAAAAGCAAAGATATATAAATGCAAGACATGCTGGGTGATCAAGAACCACACTCACAAGGTAACCCACCCACTAGGAGGGAAACTAGGGCATGCAATGATCCTTGAGGCCATGGTATGATATGATATGGGCCATGAGGGATCTTAGGGCCAAAATTGGGGTCTTACAGGAACAACCCATTGGGAGAACAACATCCAAGTAGAATCTAACTGCATAAGCAACTCTACTGGGGAAAACTGCTGCTGGAGAAAACTGAGTCTTCAACAACACTCTGCTTGCAACTATGCTGGGGAACAACCCCATCACAAGATCTGGAGAAAGGAGATACAAACAAACCAGGAATATGAACCAAATGTCTTACCTGTTGGAGATCATGACACCCTTGGGAGAGCACTGAGATATTCTTGAGTATCCTTTCAACCTTGTGAATATTCACTTTGTTTAAAACAACCATTTTGAAAAATTTGATTTGTTTAAAAACAATGATATTTTATCAATTAAAACATGCAAAACATTTGTTGAATTGAAACAAATAAGAGTGCAGATAATTGGATAAAAAGCTCAAATTCATTTGATGGAATGGTAGTCTGCAAATGGCAAGACTCCATAGATCTGTACAAATTTGAAATCAGTGATATATATTGGAAGAGGGCTACATTGAACATAATGATCCTTTCTCTACCAATTTGAATCTCGATGTATTCGAAGCTTCAGTTTGACGACGAATCGAGAATCTTCTGACGAAATGACAGCTGTGGAACAGAAAGTCTTGTCAGGATGCAGTTACTTGCCAAATCCCTAATTTTTGCCTAGATTGCCCCAGAGTGAGGTACTCAATCTAGCGGGATGCAAATATTCTTTTTTTTTCTTTTAAGTCTCTAATTTTTGCCTGGATTACCCTTGCAGGTTCTCCACTGAGACGCTCATTTTTGCCTAAGCCGCCCTTTCGGGTTTTCAACTTAGCGAGCTATTCTGTTTTTCATTTGCATATACTTTTTTTCTAGGCAAAGTATTTCTTGACTGCATCTGAATTCACAGGACGAGTGAAATCCTCCCCATCCATTGTTGTAAGCATCAAAGCTCCGCCTGAAAAGGCTCTCTTAACAACATATGGACCCTCGTAGTTTGGAGTCCACTTGCCCCTAGAATCGGGCGCGAAAGACAAAACTTCCTTGAGCACGAGGTCACCTTCTCGGAACACACAAGGCTTGACCTTCTTATCGAATGCTTTCTTCATTCTTTGTTGATATAACTGACCATGACACATGGCAGTTAATCGCTTCTCTTTGATCAAATTCAGTTGGTCAATACGACTCTGAATCCATTCAGCGTCAGTCAACTAGGGACTTGAGGGTATAATTTTTCTTTTTTTCTTTTGAAATTTTTTTCCTGATTTTTGATTTTTTCTTCTTTTTTCACCCTCTTCTTTTTTTTTTTCATTTGCAATGCCCCAGTTTGACTGTTTTGCTGATTCTCATGATGCAGCTGAATGAGCTTCTTTTGTGCTCAAGAAGGCGGGTAATCTCGTCAGGAATCCCCTTTAACATCATCTTCCTCTGCCTCAGATACAAGGAACTCAAGATTGGGAGATGACGTCGGATCATTATGTTCAATGGGTTTAGAAATCCCTGCATAATGATTCTGGATAATGAAAAGCTTTTGAATTTAAACAAGCAAATCATTTATGCAGATGAAAAAGCTGTTTTTGTTTTTCAGGGTTTTTTTTTGTGATCACTGATTTCATGCAAAAGCAAAAAGTGAAAACAAATGGAAAACAAATGTTTAACAATGTATTAATTGAATGAAAACATCATTGTATATATGCTTTGCCAACAATGTCATCACTTCTCCTTTTGGCATGGGAGAAGGGTTTTAAACAAAGTGAACAATTACTCTGATCTATGGATGACTGTAGGAACATCTACAGCGACCCAATTGTGGCAGACACCACCAGGAATAACGAAGTTGTTCACGTCTTTTGCATCCTCTTCCAAGATAGCAGCAGCTTCCTCTTCAGGTTGATCATCATGGATGAATCCTCCACTTGTGAACAAACCTTGCTCATTACATGCCCCAGAACAGTAGCCAATGCCAGCCCGGGATCTATTGTCTTCAAGTTCAATCACCTTCCCTAATCCAGCAACTGCACCACATTCAATGGCCAGCTTCGCATCACGGTAGGAAGTGAATGAAGGAGACTTCTTCTCGATTGGTTCATCAATAGATAAAGCTTGGAATGGAGTTCCAACTTCATCCTTTGCGTCAATATACGAGAAAGAAGACAAATGGCTAACCAAGAGAGCCTTTTCTCCTCCTACTACAACCAGTTTCTTATTTTTCACAAATTTCAGCTTCTGGTGTAGGGTGGATGTCACGGCACCAGCCTCGTGAATCCATGGTCTGCCTAAGAGACAACTATAAGATGGGTGGATATCCATTACCTGGAAGGTAACTTGGAAATCACTTGGTCCAATTTTGATTGGGAGATCAACTTCCCCAATCACTGTCTTACGCGACCCATCGAATGCTTTCACAACAACCCCACTCTGCCTCATAGGAGGACCTTGATATGACAATCTGGAAGGTGTGGTTTTTGGCAATACATTTAACGAAGATCCAGTGTCTACCAAAACATTGGACATTGCATCAGATTTGCAATTCATGGAGATATGTAAAGCCATGTTGTGGTCTCTTCCCTCCTCAGGGAGATCAGCGTCACAAAAGCTCAAAGTGTTGCAAGCGGTAATGTTTGCAACAATACTATCAAATTGCTCAATGGTGACGTCGTGATCAACATACGCCAGATCCAGGACTTTCTGCAGAGCCTCCCTATGGGGTTCTGAATTCAGCAGCAGAGATAGAATGGAAATCTTGGATGGCGTTTGTAGAAGCTGGTCTACAATGTTGTACTCGCTCTTTCTGATGAGCCTCAGCATCTCATCAGATTCTTCATCTACAATGCCACTCGGGCCAACTGAAGAAACGGGAGTTTTTTGTACAGAGGAGGATGATTTGGCAACATCACGTGCCTGATTCTGAACATTCACAGCTGTCCCAACCGGACGCTCAACAGTATCAGAAGCAACAACCTTAGGAGGCGCAGAAAACACTCGACCACTTCTGGTCAACCCACTTACATCAGCGACGTTGGTTACGGAAGTTGAAGGCAAAGGCACTTCTACCCCATCTTGCACAGCAACAGGACTATATCTGAATGGTACAGCCTTATCAGATGAATAGGGCACAGGGCCTGCCGGTTTAATGACCAAAGAAGGGGAAGCCTTCGGCTGGCTGCTATTGTAACGAATAACAACAGGCTCAAGCAACTTGAAAACTGGAGATATAACATTAATCTCAGGTTCGTCTTCATCAACGTTGCGATTCTGCAGAATCTCAATGGTACCCTCATCCAACAACTTTTGGAGTTCTCTTCGTACTTGATCGCAACCCAAGCGGTTAACCGAGCAGACGCGGCACTTGTCGTGGTTATGCTCCATGTAGCTGTACTGACACAGCAAACGATGTAATTCAACCAACGACTGCCTAATGTGGCTTACATATCTGACCTTGTACTTCCCAAGGCATTCCTGAACCATATTAACTGACTTCCCATGCGCAGGCAATGGGTTCTTGGTGACATTCAGGCCTGAATCTTCAAAACTCAAGATTCCACATCTCATAAGGTCTTGAACCTTAGTCTTGAGTGGGAAGCAATTCTCAATGTTGTGACCCGGAGCACCGGAATGGTAGACGCAATGCTGATCTGGTTTATACCACCATTGTGGATTTGCAGGAATGGCAGGGGGATCCCTGGGAGAAACCAATTTCCTTTCCAATAAGGAAGGATAAAGCTCTGCATATTACATAGGAATTGGATCGAAGCTGATCTTCTTCCTATCATAACCCAAGTTAGCTTGATTGGTTGTACTGCCACGAGGCTGGTAAGCCTGTTGCTGTGGACGATGTTGTTGCTGATACTGAGGCTGTTGGTATTGTTGCTGATGCTGATACTGCTGATGTTGCTGAGCATTGTCTTTGAAGACAGGTGCTATATGAGCCACCTGGTGTTGATGACCGGCACGACGTGCAGGCTTCCTCTGAGTAGAGGGTCTTCTATGCTTGGGATGGGATTGCACAGCATGTGCTTCCCCATCTTTCCTCTTAAACGCCCCATATCGTTTAGAGGAAGAGCTCTCATCCTTCGCCAATCGTCCTTCACGGACACCTTCTTCAAGACGCATCCCCATGTTCACCATCTCGGTGAAATCAGAGGGAGCGCTTGCTACCATCCGCTCATAATAAAATGAGCCAAGAGTCTTCAAAAAGATCTTGGTCATTTCTTTCTCCTCCAGCGGTGGAGTAATCTGAGCTGCCAGCTCTCACCACCTCTGGGCGTACTCCTTGAACGTTTCCTTGTCCTTCTGCGACATGGACCTGAGTTGATCTCGGTCAGGCGCCATATCGACGTTGTACTTATATTGCTTGACGAAAGCCTCGCCAAGGTCGTTGAAGGATCTGATATTGGCACTGTCCAAGCTCATATACCATCTGAGCGCCGCACCAGACAGACTGTCTTAGAAGTAATGAATCAGAAGCTGATCATTATCAGTCTGGGTGGACATCTTCCTGGCGTACATGACCAGGTGAGCGAGCGGACAGGTGTTCCCTTTATACTTTTCAATGTCAGGTACTTTGAATTTGATTGGAATCTTCACACCGGGAACAAGGCACAACTCGGCAGCAGACTTGCCGAATAAATCTTTACCTCTGAGGGTCTTCAATTCCTTTCTCAGCTCGAGGAACTGGTCGTTCATGGCGTCCATCTTTTCATAAACGTCTGGGCCCTCAGACGGCTCGGAGTGATAGATGGTGTCGTCGACCCTTGGCATGGTATGCACGACAGGAGGAGCGGCAACAGGGACCGGGCTAGATGTCGGCATGTGAGCAAAAGTCGGAGCAGGCTGATCAGGCATAAAACCTGGAGGCATTCCCCAAGGGAACCCGGCTGGCATATCATTGGGCACTTGAGCACTGGCTGGCACAGTCGACGTGGAGACCTCTGAAATAACCGTCCTCTGAACAGGAGTTGCAGGCTGTTGAGCAGGTTGATTTTGAGCAGCGAGGAGTTGCTCCATCAAAGCGCCAAGTCTGGCGACCTCTTCTTTCAGTTCTCTGTTCTCTTGTTCTAGTTGCTCCATGACTCTTGCAGAATTGACTCGAGTATAATACCGGTGAGTCAGCTTGTCTTCAAAATAAATGAAGAACACAGAGTTAGGACAAGAAGACCAGAAACAAAGGGTACCTGCTTATGCAAAAATGATGCATGAAATGCTTGTGCAGATGCTTTATTTTTTTCAAGGAACCCTTAGGGTATTATTTGCAATATTTTGAATAGTTAAAGCATTTTAATTTCTCATGGAAAATATTTCATTCAATATATCGAGACAAAGAAGTACATCATTTTTTAATCATTACAAAGAGAAAAGGGAAATAACATCCTATGGATCCCTAGAAGCTCGGGACGCGGGAAGACGAGAAGTACACAGCTTCTTGATCTCTCTCTCATAGGCCGATTCCATGTCTGCTTTCTCCTTTGCAAGTCGATCATACCTCCTCTTCCAGAATTTGGAAGACTGAGGAAGCAGAGAGGTCCAAGTGTCGTTCGGATCGTCGATCACTCGATGCTCGAGGAACTCAATCATAGTGTCCTTCTCCTTGAGCTGCTGAAGCAATTCTTCTCTTTCACGGATCCAAGCACGTGAAAGGTCTTCTTCTCTCAACTCCTCTACATGTTGGGTAGGGAGGGTTGAAGGCCCAGCCACATCCAACGGTGTAGGTCTCGGATGATCATACGGCATCAAGTACACGGCAACCCTCTGTCTGACCCAAGAGGTGTATGGCTCCAAAGCAATGCAGTTCTTTGGACCCAACTCATTCCTACTCTTCTTGTGAATACTGCGCCAAGCACGGACAAATCTGGCTTTCAGGCCTTGGGGATCTTTACCCTCCTGGAAGAACACACCTTCTAACAGAATGTTATGAGGTTTATCCTTCAAGGGGAACCCAAGCTGACGTCGCGCGAGAATGGGATTGTAGCTGATCCCACCACATGTGCCGAGAAGAGGCACATTAGGGAATTCACCACAATAGTCGATGATCTGGACGGTATCATACACGCGATCATACCAAGTGATATCATCATTAGTGAGAGACATGAGTCTCTGAGACCACCGTAGACATCCCTTGTTCTCCTTGAAAGCAACTGTCTGCGGCAAGTGCGAAATAAACCACTTGTACAGCAGAGGTAGACAGCAGACAATAACTCCTCCACCCTTTGTGTTCCTCAGATGTAAAGAGACATAGGCATCGCCCAACAAAGTCGGAACGGGATTAAGAACTGAGAAGATCCTAATGGCGTTCATGTCCACGAACTTGTCGAAGTTGGGAAACAACACTAATCCATAGATGAGCAGCACAAATAAAGCCTCAAAGGCATCCTCACTCATGGCCTTCCCATAGAAGGTAGCTTGAGCAACGAGGAACTCGGAAGGAAAACCCTGAATTCCGCCTTTGGTAGTCAGATTAGCTCTAATCAAATCTTCATCTATGTGCAACAAGTTGGCAATCTCTCGAGCAGTCGGAATACTCTCTAGGCCACTGAACGGCACTTGATCCAGAATCGGAATCTCAATGAGGTGAGAATACTCCTCCAAAGTCGGCAACAGCTGGAAGTCCGGAAATGAGAAGCAATGATACAGGGGGTCATAAAACTGGGCTAGAGTACTCATCAACCCTTCGTCAACCTGAGTAGTCAGCAGAGGCAGAAGCTTCCCATAGCGAGCTTTGAAACCCAAGGGATCTAATACATAAGATGTCAGATTCCTTAACTCTTTTACATCGGGCTGTCTAAAGATGTACTTCTTTGTATGCCTTTTTGGTCTTTCCATGTCTGAAAATTTTGCAAATAAACCCTTTAAGTTCCTTGAAAATTTTCTTCTTTTCTGATGACATGAAGTGCAGATGAATGCATGAATGCATGAATGCAACAATCACACTCAAGGATCAAACAAGTCACACCAAACAAAGGTCGTGGGAAAGCTCATGGTATCCCTAATATCAATCATCCATTTTGGTGGATTTAGGTTTTCACCTTTATCGACACCCAAGTTCCATTGATATTAACGGTACATGAACTGGCTCAAACATCCTTAATATCAACCATCCGTTTTGGGGGATTTAGGTTTTTTACACCTGATCAACACCCAGGTTCCATTGATATTAAGGTTGTCTGAACGACTCAACCACGAATCACGGGTTTGCTGAGAGTCACGAGCATGGAGTCTCGGTTAAGGACCACCCAAAGGGAGTGTACTAGGGTTTAAACCTGCCAGACATGTTCTACCAGAGGTTCCCATAATCATCGTTCCATCTTTCGAATATTATCGGAGGAACGAATACTCGTATTCCAAGAATATTCTCAAGAGAAACTCTTATGAGTGTAGTATCGCGTAACAATCGCATCAGAACTTACATCTGAACGACCTCCGCACTACATCCTAAAAATAGGCCAAGATGGGTTTGGTAAACTAAGGTCCTTGGCTTCTGCGGCACATGATTGAAAGAATAATGCCTAACCACAAATAACTTGTGTGACATTATTAATCCAACATGACCTCCACCAAGTGAATGGACTCGCAAGTCAACTGGCTAAGGAATACTCCACACCAGTCAACAAGACTATGCCATTCTCCTATCCTAGAGTGCACTCGAGTTCGGGTATAGAACTCATCTCACAGAGATCACAAAAGCAAACAGCAATTGTATATCAAGCAATTCAAACATTACAATCAATACAGTTATCCCAAATTGTACAAAAATATGTCATATAACAAATAACAATATATCACACAACAAGGGTGAAAAGTAGGCAATACCACCAAGGATCGATTATGTCCCCAGCAGAGTCGCCACTTTTCTGTAGCGGTGTATTCGTCGCTATATGATTTATTGATTAAACCATAAGCAAAGCATACAATGAATTCGAGTCGCCACCGCACTTTTATTTATCCAAAGGTATGGCTAAAAAGCGAACAAAAGCCTAAGAAGTTTTACACATAGAAAACTAATGAAAAGATCAGAGAATCTGGGTAAGGGGTAAATTACGCAATGGGAAGGTGTTAGGCACCCACTACGTCCTAGGTATTCCTAGGGAGCCCTTTTCACACTTGTTGTATAAAATTGTTATTTGTTATGAAATATTTATTGTGCAAACATGATTGGGATGATGAGAAAAGAATATACAATTTATTATTTTTGTGTTCGAACGGATGAACCCGTTGCCTACGTACCTTCCATCAAAGGTAAGGATCAAAACGCCGTAGTTCGGCTAAAAGATTTCCAAAAGTTAGTGGATTCAATTTTAAACACAAGCCCTAAGGTCTTATGTTATCCACGGGAGAAAACTCAACCTTATAAAACAACGAGTCCACCATGTGAGAAAAGCTTCAACTTGCTAGTGAGGGGTTAACCCTATAATAAGCAAGGAAGACTTACAATTCAATCAACTAAGGACAAATAGGTGAGATTAACATCAACCAACTAGGATAAATCAAACCTATGGCTAATGTATGAAAACTTAACAAGAATGGATAAAGCCACAAAACCATTGAATGGGTGAAGTTAATTGATTATGATTATTCACAAAAGGAGGGTCAAAGTATGATTAAGATTGATTCAAAAGAAGTATTATGAAATGGAGTTTGAAAAAGTCAAGGACTTGGGGTCCAGGTTTTTGATTTAAAAGCATGAAGATGTTTGCACAATATTTATCTCAAGTTTTGAAAGTAATGTGTGAAAAGGTTTAGGACAAAGAGGGATGAATGGATGAAGATGGAGTGTAAAACTTCCTAGAAGGTTCACCTCTTGAAATCATATAGAAGATAATTCAAGTGTGTCCTTTGGAATAGGCAATGAGCAATAATAAGCAAAGCAAAAGAAGAAAGTCAACAAAAGCGGATACCGGATGCCAATCACTGGACTTATACCAATCTCCTAAAACAGAACTGGATATCAGAGGCCACTCTATGGACTTATACCAATCTCCTCAATAAAGAAGTAAAAAGTGGATACCGGATGCCAATCTATCTGGACTTATACCAATCTCCAACAAAAACAAAGCAAATGCTTGGATGTCAGATGCCAATCTATCTGGGCTTACTCTAACCTCCAACATATGATCATAGGAAAACAAATGCCAAATTACACGGACTTACAATTGCATCCTCACATACAACAAACAAATGCATCAAGCAGAGAAAAGATGAGTGGCCAATGAAATGGTCTTATACTCACTTCCATGTCATAGGAACAATGGCCAAAGAATGGTCTTACAATTGTCCTTAATGGGCAAACAACAAAGATATGTCACAAAGACAGATGAAATGATTATGCACTAATGAGCAATTAATGATGATAAATGCACAAAGCATACAAGCAAACCAAGTAATTAATCAATCAAAGGCATTCAACACACTCTATAACCAAACAATGAGGCTCATACAAAGGGTTAGGCATTGAAGCCAACTGGAATAGGGTTAATGGTGCTCTTAACCTTGACATTGAGAGCCAAGGTGAAGCAGATGAAAGGATATGAGGGGTGTGCCTCATGCTCTTATCCCTGGTCAGGGAGAGCTTTGAATATCAGAAGATGTGGGAGTTCAGAAAGATGGAACTCTCTCCACAAGTTAGACTCTATAGATCTTGGGTTTTTACTCACTATGCATCAACACAAGTAGTGTGAGCAAGGTGAGTGACACACAGAATAGTAGGAGATAGGTTACATATCTCTTGGATTCTACCAATTGCCTTATTTAAAGGACTTTTCCTGCTTGGGACAAAAGTAAACAAGCACAAACATCGCCTCTTTGGGAGGACTTCAGACAGTTGCCTGGCCAAGTAACAGGCCAGGTCTTCCAGACTACATGAAGAATAAGAGATTCTACCTCAATGCAAATGCTATCAAGCAAAGCAATGCAAGTTCTCAAAGAACTATTAGCAACTAAAGGTACCTGAGATCAATCAAGCAAAATCAGTATACAACTCAAATTTAAAACCAATATAAGATAAGGATTGACACAATCAGTCAAATGTGCAATGCACAAAGCTCAAAGCATATGAGCTAAGCATCCTACAAAACAAACAAGTTAGTTCATGATAATCAATCAAACTCAAGCAACTTGCATTAATCTCCTTGAAGCATTTGCTTCTTAACCTGAAAAACCAAACTCAAACATGAGCAACAAGACCACTAGGACAAGCCTAGGGTCAAAAGGAGATAAAAAATCCAAAACAGCAAGTGAAAGCTATCCAAAATCAAGTTCAAACAATTAAGGAACAAACCCAAGTGGTTTCACATTCATATCATTCATCATTATCATTTCACAAACAAATTAGGTCAAGGCATGTCATATAGAACCTCAAAGAAGTCAACAGAATGATTCAACTCAAATCCAATCACAAACATTTCAAAAAATCCTCAAATAATTCATGAACAAACATCATCCATAACATGATAAGCATACCAAATTTCAGCTCATTTGGATCAAAGGAAGTAGGTCAATGAAAATCAGAAAGTCAAAGCAAGTTCAAAACAACTCATACAAAGCATCAAAACATGCACCAATTTCAATAAATCATAAAACAGTGACAACATATGATAAATGAATGGGACTAAAACCATGACAAACATTAAGATGTCTACAATTCACATGTCAAATTTCAAGTCCATCCGATAATGCATGAGGATTTCACAAATCATATACAAACATGTATCACAAAAAGTCAACAAATGACCAAACAGGGGAGAAAATTCCAATCAAATAGGAAATGCCATCAATAATTCCAGAAAAATTCACATGTATTCTCAACATCCACAAGTATGTTCTTGCAAAAATCCAGACCAATTTGAGTTCAATAAGCATGGTAATTAAAATCATGAAGTTGGACATGAATGGTGTGACACAAATTGTCACACCCCTATTCAAAAATTCATATCTCATCAACCAGCAATGATAAATTCACAAACTCTACACCAAAATCACCATGAACATGTCTAGTTTAAGCACAAAAAATTTCAGAGGCATTGGATTAAGTATCATCATTTCACAAGCAAAATGGCATGGCATACACAAAATGGACAACATGAACAAACCCTAGCACATTTAAAAATCTACACGTGCAAAAAATCTGGAAAAATCATCATAAAAAACTAGAGGTCAAGAGGAACATTTCACGAAAAATCCCATCAAATTTGGATTAAAATTGGCAGAGTTATGAATTTTTGAAGATTGAAGATCAAATGAAATAAAAACTGAAAAATGAAATAATTTAAATAAAATGTAAAACCGGCAGTGGCAAAACCGTAAATATCCGGTCCCTTAAGTGAAACTCTGCGTTTCACTTAAGGAGGTGTCATGTTCTTACTGGTGCATGGCAATAAAACAGTGGCTACATGCAAAAATGAAAATCCACACAGCCAAACGCGACCTGGTTTTTTAAAATTAGGGTTTATAGCTACAGTACCATGTTCATCATTTCCAGATTTTCAGCAAGAACGAAATGCAACAAAAATCAAAAATCGACATACCATTGTGTTCATCTAACAGAGTACATCAACATTCCAACATTCATTTTCATTAATTCAAGCTAACAAAGAAGAACTAAGCACAAACATATTTGACCAGCCAAACTTCAAAACAGTGTTTCTCTCTCAATAATCAACCATTTTCCACGATTTAAGTTTCATTGTACTCAGCATGGCAAGACCTTTCTAAAGAATAGCATGATTTTGAAAATAAAGAGGTTCGAATCTTTACCAAATTTGAAGAGCAGTGATGATTTGATGGTTTTCTGGCCGTGGAAAGCTGAAACAGATGCTTAGTGATGTTCCAGATGGTGAATGGAAGAAGAATTTTAGCTCAACAATGCTGGGTTATGCTCAAATCGAGAACTGCCATGTGAGGTGCTTCAATGGAACAATGCGGATTCTTGCTCTACAGTTGGGAGATGGTGCTTGCAAAGACCTCCAAAATGATGGTAAATGATGGGACAATGCTCAAGAACACGGGTCCTTTTGAGATTTTCAGAAAAAAGTTCAAGTGAGGAAAATGAGAGTTTGAGAGAAAATGAAGTTTTGATCTATTTTGGCAAAGTGTGGCTAGGGTTTTCTATCAGAAAATGAGCAATATATACTCTGTTTAGCATTGCATAACCTTGGTTAGTTAAGTGGTAATCACATTTTGCTTAATGAGGTGTTTTTGTTAATTGATGAATGTCACTTAAGTTGCATGTGCATGGCATGCTACAGTGCGAAATTGGGCTTTAAGCACATCCAAAATGTAATTTCTGAACATTTACAATTGGTAAAATGCATTGGAAATGGTTAATTTAAAAGTCACTTTTTCACCTCCTCTTTTTAAATTCAAACCACTTGAAAAAGGCCATTTTGATTGGTTGATTTTTGGTGAATTGTGATGAAGGATTTGGATAGAGCACATCAAATGTGACTTGTAGCAAAAAACCTCACTCAATTTGGCCAAATGGTTTGGAAGATATGCCACTTTGAAGTTCAAAAACTTTTGAGAATGATTTGATCATAACTTGCCAACCACACATGATAAATGAGTGTTCTTGGACTTTTTGGAAATGGGAGAACAAGATCTTCAACTTTCATGTTGGGCAAAAATTCATTTGAAGCTTGTATGATGAAGTAATTTTGAGGAGAAGAACTTTCCATTTTTGGCAAAATCCAATTACAGGTCAACTTTCTATTTTGGGAAATTTCTTGTCTGACTTCAAATTCTTCACTGTGGATGTTTGACATGTTATACGAGGCTTATATGGACATGAATGAGGCCTCTCAAACCAATTCCCACCATCAAATCACTGATTAAATGCACAGTTGACCACAGTTGACTTCAATTGACTTTGCTAGGGTTTTGGTTGACTGAACCATATTCTGATGAATTCCAAGCCCCTACCACTTGATATCTTGATCCAAAATGATGTCGCAACTCATATGAGCTCTTGATGAATGATCATGGTGCCCAAATTCTGCAAGAATGGCCACCATCTATCTCAATGACTGACTTTGACTGATTTGACCTAATTTGCTTCATCTGCAAGTAACATGGTTAGATGACAATATTTTTGTACTTTTGGGTTAATAGACAGATGAAAAGCAATGATATACAAGTGCAATACATGCTTGGTGATCAAGAACCAAACTCACAAGATAACCCACCCACTAGGAGGGAAGCAAAGGTGCACAAAGATCCTTGAGGCCATGATATGACATGATATGGGCCATGAGGGACCTTAGGGCCAAAATTGGGGTCTTACATTCCCGTCGGTTGTTTTTCGCGTTGCGACATCAGTATCTAGACCAGACATGTCTTCATATGACCAGGAAAAGACGTCGACATATTCTCGTAGCAACTCAATCAACCCCTTCTTCACATATTCTTCAAGGAGTGCCCCAATCTTTACCTCCCGAACGCAGTCTTCAGACCCCAAGTTGACTGTTTCCAGATTCTCAAGATGTGGCTGAATGATCTTCTCTTCGTGCTCAAGAAAACGGGTAATTTTATCAGGAATCTCTTCAACATCATCTTCTTCGGCCTCAAATACAGGGAACTCAAAGTTGGGAGATGGCGTTGGATCATTATGTTCAATGGGTTTGATCAACCTGCATAATGATTTTGAGTATAAAAGAGATTTCAGAATTCAAACAAAGAAAATCATTATGCAGATGAAAAGATTGATTTTATTCTCCTTTTTTAAGGTTTTATGGTGATCACCAATTTCATGCAAAAAGCAAAAAGGAAAAATAATTTGGAAAAATAAACATTTAACATGTAATTTTTGAATGAATATCATTGTATTAATCAAAATGTGCCAACAATGTCATCACTCCTGCTTTTGGCATAGGAGAAGGGTTTTTAAACAAAATGAACATATTATGTGGACTTGTGGATAACTGTTGGAACATCAACAGCGACCCAATTATTGCAGATTCCGCCAGGTATGACGAAGTTGCCAAGATCTTCCTCTTCATCATCTTCAACAATGGCAGCAACCTCCTGATCTTCAACGGTGTGGATAAAACCACCACTTTGGAACAACCCACGCTCATTGGAAATACCTGAAGAATACCCTATGCCAGCTCAGGATTTATTATCTTCCAACTTGATCATTTGTCCTAAACCAATAGTTGCGCACCATGCTCAATGGCCAACTTAGCATCATTGTAGGAGGCAAATGAAGAAGGTCCAATCCTTTAAAGCTCATCAATAGATAAGGCTTGGAACGGAGTCCCAACCTCATCCTCAGTATCTATATAGGAAAAGGAAGATAAATGTCTAACCAAGAGAGCCTTTTCCCCCTATCACCACCAACTTCTTGTTTTTAACAAACTTCAACTTCTGGTGTAGGGTGGATGTCACAGCGCCTGCCTCATGAATCTATGGTATGCCAAGAAAACAACTGTAACACCTCAAAATTTGCCCTCCTCTCTTGGGACTAGCTTTGCATCTTTGCATATCATTTTTAGGTCATTATTCATTGCATATTGGCATGTCATGTGGCAACATCAATCAAGTCATGCTCCTAGGTCTTGATCAGAAGATAAAGAGGTTAAGAGATGCAAGCTGAGGGTTTCATTGAATGGATCCATAATCATCTGAGGGTTTGTGCCTCAAATTAGGGTTTCTTGGTTCTTCAAGGAGATTGATCATCATCTTGGTTAAAATGGTACATCATCATCATCATGGTTTTTGTCATCACCAAGAGATTCATTGTGCTTGATCAGATGCCTTGAGATTAGGGTTTTGACCTCTGGTCAACCCTAATCATCTGTATTGTGCCAATCAGGGCTTGTCAAAGGAGATGAGGTCTTCAGGGAGATGGGGGTCATATGGTTTCATTGAGCTTATGGAAGCTAGGGTTTCATGTTTGAGCCATTTCATCAGGAGCTTGAGGCTCAAGATCATTTATGCATAGCCAGTTCATCTATCAGTCAACAGAAGTCAACCAGAGGTCAACTGATGGATTTGGAGGTGGGAGAGGGTTAGAGACACTTCATTCATGTCCAAACAAGTTTAATTTGACATTTCAAACATCAATAATGAAGAAAATAAAGTCAGATGAAAACTTTCCAAAAATAGAAAGTGACTTGTAATTCAAATTTGCCAAAAATGGAAAGGTCTTCTCCTTAAAATTACATGTCCAAAAATGCTTCAAATGAAATTTTGTTCAACATGAAAGTTGAATATCTTGCTCTCACCTTTCCAAAAAGTCCAAGAACATGAATTTCTCATGTGTGGTTGGCAAGATATGGATCAATCTTGGTCAAGAGAAGTTGAATTTCAAACTTGGATAACTTTTGAACCAAATGGCCAAATCATGTGGTTCTTTTTGGAGCAATTTTCTCT
This sequence comes from Lathyrus oleraceus, assembly GCF_024323335.1. Taxonomy (NCBI): domain Eukaryota; kingdom Viridiplantae; phylum Streptophyta; class Magnoliopsida; order Fabales; family Fabaceae; genus Lathyrus; species Lathyrus oleraceus. The sequence goes on from NC_066580.1 coordinate 211,570,874, forward strand.
TGATGTCCTCTATCCAAATAATGCATCACATTTCATTAAAACTCATCACAAAAAAAGTGCATTTTTCACTTGCACTTAATTTGAAAAGTGGAGGGAAAAAGGCATTTTGAAAAATAGGCATTGTTTTCATGTTTTTCCACTTGCCATGGCTTACAAACAACATTTCTGAAGTGAATTGAAGCTAAACTCTGCACTGTTACATTGAATCACATGTGAAGGGTGAATTGGCATATTTGCTAATGTGCACTAAACTTGCACATCACTTAATCTTTAGCATTAACACTAATTGTAATTACCAACATCATTAGCATCACATATAAAAGCTAAATCATAACTGTTTCATTGCTAATCATAACAGAATTCTGAATTTGAGATCTAGATCCAAAAAACTCTTCACTTCTTCTCTCAACTTTTCTTCATTTTTCTTCACAAACCGTGCCAAGATCTTCATCAATCCTTCATCCATGTGCATTATTGAGGCTGTTGGAAGCAAGATCGCAAGGTTTTCAAGCTGAATTTGGAACTGTCAAAGTGAGCTTCATCAATGGCAAATATGGAATTGAACAAGATCGTGCACAATTAACATCAAAACCTTGCTCCATTCACTCATACAAGCTCTGAAGAATTTCTGTTTTGCATTGCCAGGCCTTGAAACAACCTAATTCATTTCTGCACTTCCAACAAGGTGAGATTTCGACTTGCCTAATTCTTGAAATTGATGAATGTTTTTGGTAGATCTTGGAATGTAGGTCACACTGCAATTTGTTTCATTGATTTTCATCAAGAATTGGTTGAGTTATGTGGATTTTAAGTTTCATGCACAAATATGTTTTGCTTCGAATCTTTGAAATTAGGAAGAATTAGGTTAAGATGATGTTAGATTGTTGATGTACATGAGAAGATCTTTCCAATGGTGTATGGTTTGTGGATTTTGGTGACAAAGTGTTCTTGAGCCTAGGGTTTATGATGAACACGCTATGAATGTTTGAAAATTGATTCCAGATCGTGCTTTGATCCGTTTCAGCCTTGCTTGCATGTATTTTTTCTGTTTCTCGCCCATGCAGCCAATAGCAGCGCGCCACACCTTTAATGAAACGGTGAGTTTCATTAGGCGCGCGCTTGGATTTGAATTCGCCAGCGGTTCGATCCTCCGCCCAAGACATTTCCACATTTAGGCCTTGCATTTAATTCACATATGTTACCATGTTGCACCATGCCTTGTTCATCATTTTTTATTTTTTCTTCTCATTAGAAAATTCATATCTCAATGATGGTTTGTCCAATTGATGTGATATTTTTTGTGCCATGATCCTTGCCATGTCTATTATTTTATGATGATTTTTGCAAAAATTGTGCACGTGTGGTTTTTCAATTTAGCTAGGGAATGTTCATACATGTATTTACTTGCACCTTGCTTGATATTTTGATTGTGAAATCATGATGCTTAATCCAATGGAGCTGAAATTTTGTATGCATAAACTAGACACCTTTAGGAGCATTTTGGCTTTGAGTTTGTGATTTTATAATTTCTGGTTTGTGAGATATGAGCTGATCAATCTAGGTGTGACAATGTGTGTCACACCATTTCTTGTCCAACTTGTGGATTTTCATTACCATGACATATGAACTTAAAATAATGTGAATTTTTGCATGATGATACTTCTGGATGTTAGGATTGCTTGTGAATTTCTATGGAAATTTTGAGTACATTTCCAATTTGTTTGAGAATTTCCTTTCTGTTTGACCATTTGTGGACCTTTTGTGAGTCATGATCTTAAATGAATTGTAAAATTCTTGATGTTTATTGGATGGACTTGAAATTTTGTGGATTGATTCTAGACACCTTGAAGTTTGCCATGGCTTTGGTTTGATGCATTTATCTTGTACCAATTCTGTTTTATGCTTGCTGGAAGTTGATGCATGATTTGGTGCCTTGTATGAGCTTGTTTTGCCTTGCTTTGACTTATGGATTTTAATTGACTTGCTTCCACTTGTCCAAATGACTTGAAATTTGGTGTGATGATCCTTTGATGAATGCTGTTTAGCCATGATTTTTCTGGAGGTTTATTGAATTGTTTTTGTGTTGATGTGGATTGAATCATTCTGTTTGGTTCTATGAGGGTCTAACTTGCATGCTTTGCACTAAATGCTTTATGAAATGAAATTGGTTAATGATATGGATATGAGACCACTTGGATTTGTTTCTTGTTTGATTGAACTTGATTTTTGATAATTTTCATGTTCTGTTTTGGTTTATTGCTCCCATTTTGACCCTAGGCCATGTCCTAGTGGTTAGTGCTTAATGTTTGAGCTTTGTTTCAGGTCAAAGAGCACAATTGCTTATACTTGATGATGTGCACTCAATTGGAGTTGGTCCATTGCTTGTTTATGACTAACCTTGAGTTTGTTTTGTAGGCTTTGAGACTTGTACTTAGGCCTTATGGATTGCACCTTTGTGCATTGCTTTGCTTGTTTGTCTGTTTATGTACAGTTAACTGTTAACTTGTAAATGTCTGTTTGACTGTCTGAGTTGAATACTAACTGAGCTAGATTGTTTTCAGGTACATTAGTTGCTATAGTTCATTGTGAACTTGGTTTTTGCTGTTGCTTGGTTGCTTAACCAATTGAGGTATAGCATCACTAACTCCATGTAGTCTGGAAGACCTGGCCTGTTACTTGGCCAGGCACCTGTCTGAAGTCCTCCTTAAGAGGCAATGCTTGTGATTGTTTATCTTTGTCCCCAAGCAGGAAAAGACCTTGAATAAGGCAATTGGCAGATACAAGAGATGTGCAATCCATCTCCTGCTATTCAGTCGAGTCATCCCTTTGCTCACACAACTGGTGTTGATGCATTGTGGATATTAACCCAAGATCCTTGTACAGTTGTACAATTGAGTCAGTGTCATAAGTGTAGAAGGGTTCCCACTTTCTGAACCCACACTTCATTTGTCTAAAGCTCTCCCTGCCAGGGATAAGAGCTGTGAGGCACATCCCTCACTCCCATTTCATTTGCTTCACCCTAACTCTCAATGTTAGGGTTAGGAGCTAACATCACCTGATACAGTTGGCTTGTTTTTGCAGCCTAACCCTTGTGTGAGCCCACTTTGTCTGTATATAGTGTGTGCTAATTGTGAATGTTTGCTTTGTTTTGATTATGCTTGCATGCTTTGCTTTGCCTGATTAGGATTAGCTTGCAGCTTGTGCAAGTAGATAGAAAACTCAACCTAGGACCATTGTGGAATACATGATAACTATTAGGCTCGAGTCAATCTCCCTTCTAGTTGGTCATTTCCCAGTCTCTGATTAGGAGAAAGTTTCTCCCCTGTTAAGGGGAACTACGTTGCCCTGATCCGCATACCAGATGAGGTACGTAGGCAGGAGGTCGTACGAGATCTCTCCGGGCATCCTTTTCTTTTTTTGAGTGTGTTGTGCTTGACAGCTATCAGGCTCGAGTTCCCGACTCCCTGTTAGTCTGTGTGTTCACCCTTTTTCTTTTTTGTGTGTGTTTGCTGACAGTTGCTAGGCTCGAGTGCCAGACTCCTTAGTAACTTGTTGTGTGTTAACCTTTCTTGTGTGTTAGGATATGGATGTAAGCCCAACGATTGGCATTCTGTATCCTATTGTTGTGTGCTTGGAGTCCGATATAAGTCCAACAAGTGGCATTTGGTTTCCAGTGTGGGTTTGTTTGGTTCGGAGTCTGATGTAAGTCCAGCGATTGGCATTCGGTTTTCATGTTTGCCTGTTTGTGTGTGTTTTGTTTCGGTGTGCGTGAGCCGAACTACGGTAGCTCTGATTCTTATTCCAGATGAGATACGTAGGCATAGGATGCGATATCCTAGCGAGCCCTCTCCCCTCTTCTCCCACCTGTGTTGTTTTCAGTGTGTGTGTGTGATGTTTGTTTTAAGCAACCTTTTCCTATCTTTTAAGCGTGGATCCCGTCGAGTACGACGGATGCGTAGGGGTGCTAATACCTTCCCTTCGCATAACCGACTCCCGATCCCATTCTCTTTGGTCGCGAGACCATGTCTTTTCCAGGTTTACTTCGAGCGTTTCCTTTCCCTCTTTTGGGATAAATAACGCACGGTGGCGGCTCTGTGTTGTTTTTGTTTTAGCCCACCGGTTGTTTTTCGCGGATGCGAGAGGGGAAAAGGCATTTTGAAAAACAGGCATTGTTTTCATGTTTTTCCACTTGCCATGGCTTACAAACAACATTTCTGAAGTGAATTGAAGCTAAACTCTGCACTGTTACATTGAATCACATGTGAAGGGTGAATTGGCATATTTGCTAATGTGCACTAAACTTGCACATCACTTAATCTTTAGCATTAACACTAATTGTAATTACCGACATCATTAGCATCACATATAAAAGCTAAATCATAACTGTTTCATTGCTAATCATAACAAAATTCTGAATTTGAGATCTAGATCCAAAAAACTCTTCACTTCTTCTCTCAACTTTTCTTCATTTTTCTTCACAAACCGTGCCAAGATCTTCATCAATCCTTCATCCATGTGCATTATTGAGGCTGTTGGAAGCAAGATCGCAAGGTTTTCAAGCTGAATTTGGAACTGTCAAAGTGAGCTTCATCAATGGCAAATGTGGAATTGAACAAGATCGTGCACAATTAACATCAAAGCCTTGCTCCATTCACTCATACAAGCTCTGAAGAATTTCTGTTTTGCATTGTCAGGCCTTGAAACAACCTAATTCATTTCTGCACTTCCAACAAGGTGAGATTTCGACTTGCCTAATTCTTGAAATTGATGAATGTTTTTGGTAGATCTTGGAATGTAGGTCACACTGCAATTTGTTTCATTGATTTTCATCAAGAATTGGTTGAGTTATGTGGATTTTAAGTTTCATGCACAAATATGTTTTGCTTCGAATCTTTGAAATTAGGAAGAATTAGGTTAAGATGATGTTAGATTGTTGATGTACATGAGAAGATCTTTCCAATGGTGTATGGTTTGTGGATTTTGGTGACAAAGTGTTCTTGAGCCTAGGGTTTATGATGAACACGCTATGAATGTTTGAAAATTGATTCCAGATCGTGCTTTGATCCGTTTCAGCCTTGCTTGCATGTATTTTTTCTGTTTCTCGCCCATGCAGCCAATAGCAGCGCGCCACACCTTTAATGAAACGGTGAGTTTCATTAGGCGCGCGCTTGGATTTGAATTCGCCAGCGGTTCGATCCTCCGCCCAAGACATTTCCACATTTAGGCCTTGCATTTAATTCACATATGTTACCATGTTGCACCATGCCTTGTTCATCATTTTTTATTTTTTCTTCTCATTAGAAAATTCATATCTCAATGATGGTTTGTCCAATTGATGTGAGATTTTTTGTGCCATGATCCTTGCCATGTCTATTATTTTATGATGATTTTTGCAAAAATTGTGCACGTGTGGTTTTTCATTTTGGCTAGGGAATGTTCATACATGTGTTTACTTGCACCTTGCTTGATATTTTGATTGTGAAATCATGATGCTTAATCCAATGGAGCTGAAATTTTGTATGCATAAACTAGACAGCTTTAGGAGCATTTTGGCTTTGAGTTTGTGATTTTATAATTTCTGATTTGTGAGATATGAGCTGATCAATCTAGGTGTGATAATGTGCGTCACACCATTTCTTGTCCAACTTGTGGATTTTCATTACCATGCCATATGAACTTCAAATAATGTGAATTTTTGCATGATGATACTTTTGGATGTTAGGACTGCTTGTGAATTTCTATGGAAATTTTGAGTACATTTCCAATTTGTTTGAGAATTTCCTTTCTGTTTGACCATTTGTGGACCTTTTGTGAGTCATGATCTTAAATGATTTGTGAAATTCTTGATGTTTATTGGATGGACTTGAAATTTTGTGGAGTGATTCTAGACACCTTGAAGTTTGCCATGGATTTGGTTTGATGCATTTATCTTGTACCAATTCTGTTTTATGCTTGCTGGAAGTTGATGCATGATTTGGTGCCTTGTATGAGCTTGTTTTGCCTTGCTTTGATTTATGGATTCTAATTGACTTGCTTCCACTTGTCCAAATGACTTGAAATTTGGTGTGATGATCCTTTGATGAATGCTATTTAGCCATGATTTTTCTGGAGGTTTATTGAATTGTTTTTGTGTTGATGTGGATTGAATCATTCTGTTTGGTTCTATGAGGTTCTAACTTGCATGCTTTGCACTGAATGCTTTATAAAATGAAATTGGTTGATGATATGGATATGAGACCACTTGGATTTGTTTCTTGTTTGATTGAACTTGATTTTTGATGATTTTCATGTTCTGTTTTGGTTTATTGCTCCCATTTTGACCCTAGGCCATGTCCTAGTGGTCAGTGCTTAATGTTTGAGCTTTGTTTCAGGTCAAAGAGCACAATTGCTTATACTTGATGATGTGCACTCAATTGGAGTTGGTCCATTGCTTGTTTATGACTAACCTTGAGTTTGTTTTGTAGGGTTTGAGACTTGTACTTAGGCCTTGTGGATTGCACCTTTGTGCATTGCTTTGCTTGTTTGTCTGTTTATGTACAGTTAACTGTTAACTTGTAATTGTCTGTTTGACTGTCTGAGTTGAATACTAACTGAGCTAGATTGTTTTCAGGTACATTAGTTGCTATAGTTCATTGTGAACTTGCTTTTTGCTGTTGCTTGGTTGCTTAACCAATTGAGGTATAGCATCACTAACTCCATGTAGTGTGGAAGACCTGGCCTGTTACTTGGCCAGGCACCTGTCTGAAGTCCTCCTTAAGAGGCAATGCTTGTGATTGTTTATCTTTGTCCCCAAGCAGGAAAAGACCTTGAATAAGGCAATTGGAAGATACAAGAGATGTGCAATCCATCTCCTGCTATTCAGTCGAGTCATCCCTTTGCTCACACAACTGGTGTTGATGCATTGTGGATATTAACCCAAGATCCTTGTACAATTGTACTGTTGAGTCAGTGTCATAAGTGTAGAAGGGTTCCCACTTTCTGAACCCACACAGCATTTGTCTAAAGCTCTCCCTGGCCAGGGATAAGAGCTGTGAGGCACATCCCTCACTCCCATTTCATCTGCTTCACCATAACTCTCAATGTTAAGGTTAAGAGCTAACATCACCTGATACAGTAGGCTTGTTTTTGCAGCCTAACCCTTGTGTGAGCCCACTTTGTCTGTATATAGTGTGTGCTAATTGTGAATGTTTGCTTTGTTTTGATTATGCTTGCATGCTTTGCTTTGCCTGATTAGGATTAGCTTGCAGCTTGTGCAAGTAGATAGAAAACTCAACCTAGGACCATTGTGGAATACATGATAACTATTAGGCTCGAGTCAGTCTCCCTTCTAGTTGGTCATTTCCCAGTCTCTGGTTAGGAGAAAGTTTCTCCCCTGTTAAGGGGAACTACGTTGCCCTGATCCTCATACCAGATGAGGTACGTAGGCAGGAGGTCGTACGAGATCTCTCCGGGCACCCTTTTCTTTTTTTGAGTGTGTTGTGCTTGACAGCTATCAGGCTCGAGTTCCCGACTCCCTGTTAGTCTGTGTGTTCACCCTTTTTCTTTTTTGTGTGTGTTTGCTTGACAGTTGCTAGGCTCGAGTGCCAGACTCCTTAGTAACTTGTTGTGTGTTAACCTTTCTTGTGTGTTAGGATATGGATGTAAGCCCAGCGATTGGCATTCCGTATCCTATTGTTGTGTGCTTGGAGTCCGATATAAGTCCAACAAGTGGCATTTGGTTTCCAGTGTGGGTTTGTTTGGTTCGGAGTCTGATGTAAGTCCAGTGATTGGCATTCGGTTTCCATGTTTGCCTGTTTGTGTGTGTTTTGTTTCGGCGTGCGTGAGCCGAACTACGGTAGCTCTGATTCTCATTCCAGATGAGATACGTAGGCATAGGATGCGATATCCTAGCGAGCCCTCTCCCCTCTTCTCCCACCTGTGTTGTTTTCAGTGTATGTGTGTGTGATGTTTGTTTTAAGCAACCTTTTCCTATCTTTTGAGTGTGGATCCCGTCGAGTACGACGAATGCGTAGGGGTGCTAATACCTTCCCTTCGCATAACCGACTCCCGATCCCATTCTCTTTGGTCGCGAGACCATGTCTTTTCCAGGTTTACTTCGAGCGTTTCCTTTCCCTCTTTTGGGATAAATAACTCACGGTGGCGGCTCTGTGTTGTTTTTTTTTTAGCCCACCGGTTGTTTCTCGCGGATGCGAGAGGGAAAAAGGCATTTTGAAAAATAGGCATTGTTTTCATGTTTTTCCACTTGCCGTGGCTTACAAACAACATTTCTGAAGTGAATTGAAGCTAAACTCTGCACTGTTACATTGAATCACATGTGAAGGGTGAATTGGCCAATTTGCTAATGTGCACTAAACTTGCACATCACTTAATCTTTAGCATTAACACTAATTGTAATTACCAACATCATTAGCATCACATATAAAAGCTAAATCATAACTGTTTCATTGCTAATCATAACAGAATTCTGAATTTGAGATCTAGATCCAAAAAACTCTTCACTTCTTCTCTCAACTTTTCTTCATTTTTCTTCACAAACCGTGCCAAGATCTTCATCAATCCTTCATCCATGTGCATTATTGAGGCTGTTGGAAGCAAGATCGCAAGGTTTTCAAGCTGAATTTGGAACTGTCAAAGTGAGCTTCATCAATGGCAAATGTGGAATTGAACAAGATCGTGCACAATTAACATCAAAGCCTTGCTCCATTCACTCATACAAGCTCTGAAGAATTTCTATTTGCATTGCCAGGCCTTGAAACAACCTAATTCATTTCTGCACTTCCAACATGGTGAGATTTCGACTTGCCTAATTCTTGAAATTGATGAATGTTTTTGGTAGATCTTGGAATGTAGGTCACACTGCAATTTGTTTCATTGATTTTCATCAAGAATTGGTTGAGTTATGTGGATTTTAAGTTTCATGCACAAATATGTTTTGCTTCGAATCTTTGAAATTAGGAAGAATTAGGTTAAGATGATGTTAGATTGTTGATGTACATGAGAAGATCTTTCCAATGGTGTATGGTTTGTGGATTTTGGTGACAAAGTGTTCTTGAGCCTAGGGTTTATGATGAACACGCTATGAATGTTTGAAAATTGATTCCAGATCGTGCTTTGATCCGTTTCAGCCTTGCTTGCATGTATTTTTTCTGTTTCTCGCCCATGCAGCCAATAGCAGCGCGCCACACCTTTAATGAAATGGTGAGTTTCATTAGGCGCGCGCTTGGATTTGAATTCGCCAGCGGTTCGATCCTCCGCTCAAGACATTTCCACATTTAGGCCTTGCATTTAATTCACATATGTTACCATGTTGCACCATGCCTTGTTCATCATTTTTTATTTTTTCTTCTCATTAGAAAATTCATATCCCAATGATGGTTTGTCCAATTGATGTGAGATTTTTTGTGCCATGATCCTTGCCATGTCTATTATTTTATGATGATTTTTGCAAAAATTGTGCACGTGTGGTTTTTCATTTTGGCTAGGGAATGTTCATACATGTGTTTACTTGCACCTTGCTTGATATTTTGATTGTGAAATCATGATGCTTAATCCAATGGAGCTGAAATTTTGTATGCATAAACTAGACACCTTTAGGAGCATTTTGGCTTTGAGTTTGTGATTTTATAATTTCTGGTTTGTGAGATATGAGCTGATCAATCTAGGTGTGACAATGTGTGTCACACCATTTCTTGTCCAACTTGTGGATTTTCATTACCATGCCATATGAACTTCAAATAATGTGAATTTTTGCATGATGATACTTTTGGATGTTAGGACTGCTTGTGAATTTCTATGGAAATTTTGAGTACATTTCCAATTTGTTTGAGAATTTCCTTTCTGTTTGACCATTTGTGGACCTTTTGTGAGTCATGATCTTAAATGATTTGTGAAATTCTTGATGTTCATTGGATGGACATGAAATTTTGTGGAGTGATTCTAGACACCTTGAAGTTTGCCATGGCTTTGTTTTGATGCATTTATCTTGTACCAATTCTGTTTTATGCTTGCTGGAAGTTGATGCATGATTTGGTGCCTTGTATGAGCTTGTTTTGCCTTGCTTTGACTTATGGATTTTAATTGACTTGCTTCCACTTGTCCAAATGACTTGAAATTTGGTGTGATGATCCTTTGATGAATGCTGTTTAGCCATGATTTTTCCTGGAGGTTTATTGAATTGTTTTTGTGTTGATGTGGATTGAATCATTCTGTTTGGTTCTATGAGGTTCTAACTTGCATGCTTTGCACTAAATGCTTTATGAAATGAAATTGGTTGATGATATGGATATGAGACCACTTGGATTTGTTTCTTGTTTGATTGAACTTGATTTTTGATAACTTTCATGTTCTGTTTTGGTTTATTGCTCCCATTTTGACCTTAGGCCATGTCCTAGTGGTTAGTGCTTAATGTTTGAGCTTTGTTTCAGGTCAAAGAGCACAATTGCTTATACTTGATGATGTGCACTCAATTGGAGTTGGTCCATTGCTTGTTTATGACTAACCTTGAGTTTGTTTTGTAGGCTTTGAGACTTGTACTTAGGCCTTGTGGATTGCACCTTTGTGCATTGCTTTGCTTGTTTGTCTGTTTATGTACAGTTAACTGTTAACTTGTAATTGTCTGTTTGACTGTCTGAGTTGAATACTAACTGAGCTAGATTGTTTTCAGGTACATTAGTTGCTATAGTTCATTGTGAACTTGCTTTTTGCTGTTGCTTGGTTGCTTAACCAATTGAGGTATATCATCACTAACTCCATGTAGTCTGGAAGACCTGGCCTGTTACTTGGCCAGGCACCTGTCTGAAGTCCTCCTTAAGAGGCAATGCTTGTGATTGTTTATCTTTGTCCCCAAGCAGGAAAAGACCTTGAATAAGGCAATTGGCAGATACAAGAGATGTGCAATCCATCTCCTGCTATTCAGTCGAGTCATCCCTTTGCTCACACAACTGGTGTTGATGCATTGTGGATATTAACCCAAGATCCTTGTACAGTTGTACAGTTGAGTCAGTGTCATAAGTGTAGAAGGGTTCCCACTTTCTGAACCCACACTTCATTTGTCTAAAGCTCTCCCTGGCCAGGGATAAGAGCTGTGAGGCACATCCCTCACTCCCATTTCATCTGCTTCACCCTGACTCTCAATGTTAGGGTTAAGAGCTAACATCACCTGATACAGTTGGCTTGCTTTTGCAGCCTAACCCTTGTGTGAGCCCACTTTGTCTGTATATAGTGTGTGCTAATTGTGAATGTTTGCTTTGTTTTGATTATGCTTGCATGTTTTGCTTTGCCTGATTAGGATTAGCTTGCTGCTTGTGCAAGTAGATAGAAAACTCAACCTAGGACCATTGTGGAATACATGATAACTATTAGGCTCGAGTCAGTCTCCCTTCTAGTTGGTCATTTCCCAGTCTCTGGTTAGGAGAAAGTTTCTCCCTTGTTAAGGGGAACTACGTTGCCCTGATCCTCATACCAGATGAGGTACGTAGGTAGGAGGTCATACGAGATCTCTCCGGGCACCCTTTTCTTTTTTTGAGTGTGTTATGCTTGACAGCTATCAGGCTCGAGTTCCCGACTCCCTGTTAGTCTGTGTGTTCACCCTTTTTCTTTTTTGTGTGTGTTTGCTTGACAGTTGCTAGGCTCGAGTGCCAGACTCCTTAGTAACTTGTTGTGTGTTAACCTTTCTTGTGTGTTAGGATATGGATGTAAGCCCAGCGATTGGCATTCCGTATCCTATTGTTGTGTGCTTGGAGTCCGATATAAGTCCAACAAGTGGCATTTGGTTTCCAGTGTGGGTTTGTTTGGTTCGGAGTCTGATGTAAGTCCAGCGATTGGCATTCGGTTTCCATGTTTGCCTGTTTGTGTGTGTTTTGTTTCGGCGTGTGTGACCCGAACTACGGTAGCTCTGATTCTCATTCCAGATGAGATACGTAGGCATAGGATGCGATATCCTAGCGAGCCCTCTCCCCTCTTCTCCCACCTGTGTTGTTTTCAGTGTGTGTGTGTGTGTGATGTTTGTTTTAAGCAACCTTTTCCTATCTTTTGAGCGTGGATCCCGTCGAGTACGACGGATGCGTAGGGGTGCTAATACCTTCCCTTCGCATAACCGACTCCCGATCCCATTCTCTTTGGTCGCGAGACCATGTCTTTTCCAAGTTTACTTCGAGCGTTTCCTTTCCCTCTTTTGGGATAAATAACGCACGGTGGCGGCTCTGTGTTGTTTTTGTTTTAGCCCGCCGGTTGTTTTTCACGGATGCGACAGCTGGCGACTCTGCTGGGGACATAAAGAAGTTGACCTATTGCTGGTCCATCTTCCCTAAGCAAGTCTCTCCTAGCGTTCTAGGATAGTTTAGGTTGCTTGTGTTGCTCTATTTATTGCATTTATTATTCTGCTGTGTACATATTTGCATAAATATTTGCATGCATCATATTATCATGTTGTTGTCCTCTGTACAGGTGGTTCCTCTGTTTGGGGTGGGTGTTCTGAGTGGGGCTAAAACCCAGGCCCGAGTATACACCTAGGATTAGTGTGGTCTCACGTTCCTCACATGCTGGTTGGGCATGTTGTTGCGACGTGACATACCACAAGTCGGACGAGGTTCATCTGAGAGTGCTCTTCCTTAGTGGGGTTTTCCACTTTGGTTGGGTTACCTCTTTTGAGCTATTGACTTCGGTGACCGATCTTTCCCGGATCTTTGGTTTAGACGATCTCAAGGGAGCTACAACGGCACACCCGAAAGGGCAAACCCGTTGAGTATCTTTGCCCGATTGTCGAGACTATTATCCGCCTTAGGTTGACCTGATTAGAATTTACCTGTGAGGGGAGGGTGATTCTTATAGATGCATGTTCTGTTGGTGACTTTAATGGTGACTATTGGCTCCGTTGATCAGAGTCCTATTTATAAGTCGGATTTATGGACATTTCTTTCTGAGACGCCGGAGTGTTGTCCGAGTTATTTATCAGTGGGGATCCGTTTATTTCAGGATTCCCCTGGCTGGTTCAAATGATTGTGTGGTTATCAGTTCAGAGAATCTCTGGTGATGATGGTGATGTATCTTTCCGTTCCGTTTATTTCGGAACCCCAAGTCGGATTTGTGGTTACATATTCCTTCAGACGGTTCAGATGGTTGTGATCAATTCAGAGGCCGTAACTCAGTCCAGTTGATGATCAGATGACTCGGAGGATGGCACAGTGCATTGTATTCACGCATCAGGATCATTCACATTTTGCATCCATCGACATCTAACTCATGTCTATCCATACTCAGGGTACATTCTCGATTGAGATTCTGGTTGAGAGACATCCTGATGTCAGAATGTTATTATCGAAATATTATCTGTCTCGATGAAACCAGGGTCGAAAGACAGAAGCTTCCTCGTATGGATAGACGTTGCATTCATGCATATTAACATGTTTGTTGTTTTGCAGGTGTCGGGTTTTAACGTGCTTGATTGTTTCAGGAATCATTGCTCGAGCGCGCAGAGTTATACCCTTGCACACAACACGCCCGCACCGATACTTCACCAGGCGCAACACTCCAAGACTGATGGACTTACCAAGTGCAGATGTCCTCGAGCTGAAAGATAAGATGAATGAGCTGATCAACATCATGCAAGGGTTTGCAGTTGGTCAGAAGGCTCTGGCTGATAAATTTGAAAAGCTCGAGCGGGCTTCAGCTGCTAACAGCGGTGTCAACCTGGATGGTGTCTCCAACCAGGGGCTTGGTGGTTCTCGAGACGGCGGAAAAAGAACAACTGTGGGTGTGGTAAACAATGCTGGTGGTTTTGGTGCTGCTACCGGAGGTCAACCTGGTCCGATGGGTCCTAATCTGAAAGATCGTCTATTTCCTCCATTCTTTGGGGTTGATGACGACAGAGAGGAAGACAGAGAAGCTGATCAGTTCTCCATGCACAACGAGCCGTTTGGGCAATACGGTGTCCAGCCACCCAACAAAGAGATTCAGTTGCTGGCAGAGAAAATCAGAGCTCTCGAAAGCTATGCCACTCCCGGGGTTGTAAACATGTCAAATATGGGGCTGGTTGAGGGGATTGTGATCCCACAGAAATTCAAGGCGCCCGCTTTTGATAAATATAATGGAAGTTCCTGCCCAAAAACTCATCTTCAAGCCTTCGTCCGCAAGATCTCTGCATACACTATGGATCAAAAGCTTTGGATGTACTTCTTCCAGGACAGTCTGTCCGGAGGATCCTTGGAGTGGTACACCAAGCTGAAGTCTTCTGACATTAAGAGCTGGCAGGATCTTGGAGATGCATTCTTTAAACAATACCAGTTCAATGCTGACATGGCTCATAGCCGTACCCAATTGCAGGGTATGTCTCAGAAGCCGAATGAAGGGTTTAAAGAATACGCACAGAGATGGAGGGAGTTGGCTGCCAGAGTTCAACCTCCGCTGGTGGATCGGGAGATGTCTGATCTGTTCATGGGTACTCTGCAGGGGGTTTTTGCTGAAAGGATGGTGGGTTGTCCCATCACTGGCTTTGCAGACATAGTAGTGGCTGGGGAGAGAATTGAAAGTTGGCTGAGAATGGGGAAGATACAGGGAAATGCTCCGTCATCTGGAGTAAAGAAGCCATTTGGGGACGGTCAGCGCAAAAATGAGGGTGAATCGAGTGTTGTGTATGCCCAGAGAGGACACGGTAGGGATTGTTACTACCAGCATACTGTTGCGGTAACCACCCCTGCTGGTAATCAGTCAGTACGACAGCAACATCAGCCACCTCAATAGAGAGCACAGAGAGCCGGGTACCAAGTGAGGGGAAAAGGGATTGATCGTCAGTTCGATAAGCCGCCCATGACATATGCTGTTCTGTTCAAGAAGTTGATGGATCTTGGGTTGGTTCAGCCAAGGACGATGGTTCCGTTAAGATCAGATCAGAGGCCTCCTAATTATGATGAGAACGCCGAATGTGAATTCCATTCTGGTACACCAGGGCATAACATCGAGGGCTGTAGAGCTTTTAAGCATGTTGTCCAGGATCTGGTAGACTCCAAGGCCATCAATTTTGCACCATCTCCGAATGTTAATGCCAATCCCATGCCGGCATATGGTCAGGCGTTGGTGGGTGCAATTGCTGAAGATTCGGGTCACGCCAGTGCGGTAGGTGAAGAGACTGACAGCGACTGCAAGTTTGATGATTGAATAAAACCGTGCGTACCAGGGATGGAGATCCAGAACTGGAGGGCCTAAAAAGATCATCACTGTCACTCATTCTGAAGAGTAATATTTCTGTTTTTCAATTCTGTTTGCATGAAATCCATACGTTTTGCCCGAAACGTAATGGTCCATTGTAAGGGCCACCTCATGTGTTTCATTTTGCAACATTTTGCATCATTAATAAATGGATGTTTTTCAATTAAAAGCGGTGTTCCCTATTTTTCATTTATTTTTGCAGTTTAAAAACAAATAAAAATGGCAATGTTTATTTTCATTTTTTTCTTTCCTTTTGATTCGTCTTGTTCTGACCTCAAAAGTGACAATTCTCCGGATCTCATTGATAACAATTTGGTTACACCTCATATGACTTCGACAATCTGATCTATCATGCCAAAGAAGAAGGCGAAGAAGATTGTGATCTGTTGGAATTAGCCAGGTTGTTGAAATAAGAGGAGAAGGTGATTCAGCCGCATGAGGAGCGATTGAGCTTGTTAACCTGTATACCGCCGAGATCAGAAAGGAAATGAAAATTGGGGCCGCTTCAGAGGCAAGTCGAGAGCAGAATGGTAGCCCTGTTGAAAGAGCATGTGGATACCTTCGCCTGGTCGTGTCAGGATATGCCAAGGACGGATACCAATGTCGTTGTGCACAAGCTACCAGGGAGAGAAGACTGTCCTCTATAGAAGCAGAACGCCGGTGCTACTTATCAGAGAGCCATGGTGACTTTGTTTCATGATATGATTTATTATGAAATTGAATGCTATATTGATGACATGATAGCAAAGTCCCAAACAGAAGAGGGGCATCTGGTGGATCTGGCCAAGCTGAGTGGACCAGTTGAGACAATTCAAACTGAGGTTGAATTCAGATAAGTGCGCTATCAGAGTGCGGTCCGGTAAGATGTTAGGGTTCATTGTAAGAGAGGAATCGAGGTTGATCCTGCTTAAAAAAAAAAAAAAAAAAAAAACAAGAGGTGCCTGAACCGAGAACAGAAAAGAGGTTCGTGGTCTACTAGGTAGATTGAACTACATGTCATGGTTCACATCTCCTCTAACAGCCACGTGTGAATCTATATTCAAGCTGTTGAAAAAAAAAGGATCAAACGGTCAGGTGAAATAATGATTGCCAAGGGGCATTGAGAAATAAAAGAATGAGTTGCAGGAGCCTCTGATTCTGACGTCTCCCTGTGGAGGGATGATCATCAATTCTGTACTTGACGGCCTTCGAGGGGTCTACGAGGTGTATTGGGTCAGCATGGCGAGTCTTGTCGAAAAGAGCATGCAATTTACCTTAGCAAAAAGTTTACCGACCGTGAAACAATACATTCACTGCTCGAGAAAACTTGTTGTACTTTGGCATAGGCTGCTCGCCGACTGAGACAGTGTATGCTGGTTCATACCACTTTGTGGATATCGAGATGGATCTGATCAGGTAGATTTTTGAAGAGCCAGCAATGACCGGACGGGTTGCGAAAGGGCCAATGATTTTGATTGAATACGATATTCGATATACCTCTCAGAAAGCAATCAAGGGGAGTGTATTGTCTGATTACCTCGCCCAGCAACCCATTGAGGATTGTCAACCGATGATGTTTGAGTTCCCTGATGAGGACATCTCGAGGTGCTCAAATCGAAAGATTGAGAGTAACCGATCCCGGAGGAGGGGCCTGACCCCGAATCCGAACGGGTTCTGATGTCTGATGGGGTTAATGTGAAGGAGTTAGTGCCGTGTTGGTTACGCAGAAAAGATCCCGTATTCTTTTTGTTGCCCGGATAATATTTGAATGCACCGACGGTGTGATTGAGTATGAAGCTGGTATCCTGGGTATCGAACCTCGGTGCGTGCATCTACTAGGGCAACGCCGTTCTCACTCATGTAGGGGATAGAAGTGGTATTACCAGTCGAGGTTTAGGTCCCATTGTGGAGAGTCCTGATGGACGTGAAATTGCAAGAGGCTGAGTGGATAAGGACTCGGTAGGACGCGTTGAGCCTGATTGAGGAAAAGAGGCTGGCAGCCATCTGTCATGGGCAAGTGTACTAGCAGCAAACGAAGCGTGCTTTTGACCGGAGAGTCCGACCTCGTGTATATCACGTAGGAGATTTGGTGCTGAAAAGGATCCTTCCTCCTCAAAACGATCGTAGGGGCAAGTGGACACCCAATTATGAAGGTCCATTCATGGTCAAGAAGGTTTTCTCGGACAGAGCCTTGTTGTTGACGACCATGAACGACGAAGATTTTCCATCCCCTGTGAATGCGGACGCAGTTAAAAAATACTTCGTATAAAGAGACCCGTTGGACGGAAAGAATAAAAGAGTCCAGGCAAAAATGGGCATCCCGGTGAACCGAAAAAAAATATAATGATGAAAAGGTTCGGGCAAAAATTAGGGATAAAAGACGATTTTTCCCTTTTTGCTCTGATAGGGTTTAACAACCATGGGCAAACGTGGCGTTGGCCGGCCAAGGCTTGCGGTGGCGGCGCGACGGAAAGGGGAGGAGCGAACAATAGTCACTCAAGCGATCATGGAATCAAAAGAGCAGCAAGTAGGGGACCATGAAAGACAAGACACATTGGAATCACAAGAACACCAAGCAGGAGAACATGAAGGGCAAGACGCCACTCGTAAGGAAAAGGAGATACCGGATATGGAACCTCCTATGTCGATGGAGAGCGAGATCGAAATGCCAGGGGTTGAGGTGCCAGAGACTGTGCAACTAAGGAAACCCTGGGTAGATGTCATAAGAGGCAATAGAAGAATCAATAGAGCGGTGAGTATGGAGTATATCCCACCCACGATTGTCGATGGCGAAGTGGAAGTAAAAATTGAAGAATCTGATGTTGAAGACGAGCTCGAGTTTTGGTCGAATTCGATTATATTGTTTGCCCTAGGAGATTCTCTGTCAATGAATGCAGTCAAGAAGTTCATGGAGAAGAATTGGAACTCGGTTTCGCTACCAGAGCTGTATTACAATGAGGAAGGATATTTTATTGTGCGATTCAGGAACCAAGAGGATAGAGAACATGTGCTAGCTCAGGGCCCGTATTTCATTTATGGGAAGCCATTGTTCTTAAGACAATGGAGCTCAGATTTTGAGATGAAAGAGGACATATTGCGGGTTATGCCGTTGTGGGTCACATTTCCCCAATTGCCCCTCCACCTGTGGGGAGAGAAATGCTTGGCTAAGATAGCAAGCTCCATTGGAAAACCAATTACAATGGATGAATGTACAACAAAGAAGCTAAGGGTCTCATATGCCCGAATGTTGGTGGAGGTAGATGTTACACAAAAACTTCGAAACAGCATCAACATCAGGGATCATAACAACAAGCTTGTCCAACAATGTATTGAGTATGAATGGGTACCCAAATATTGCCATAAATGCCTGAAAATAGGGCATGACTGTGCACTGAAGAAGCCAATGAACCACCAAGTCAAGAAGATATGGCAACCAGTTGGGAATTTACAGAAGTCAGAGCCTTCCCAAGGGGACCAAACTCAAATGGGAGAGGTTCAGCCAGTCATAATGGTAGCAGAGAAACCAATAGAAGAAGAGGGTACTAGCACAGACTGGACTATGGTGGCAGAAAAGGACAGAGGTAAAAGAGTAATGAATTATTCACCAAAGAGTTCATCCATGGAATACCAAAACACTTTCACACCTCTAAGGATTGGAGAAGGTCCTGTAGGGGATGATAGAAGGCTACGATGCTAGTGACCTGGAATGTGAGAGGAATTAATAAAGGAGCTAGACACAGGGAGGTATTTTCTTATATTGCTTCTTTTAAGTCTCCTATTGTTGGCTTGTTAGAGACTAGAGTTAAAGAAGATAAGGCTGCTGGAATAAGAAGATATTATGAAAATAAGTGGTGTTTTGAAGATAACTATGACAAACACTATAATGGTAGGATCTGGCTTCTATGGAATAAAGCTGAAGTGATTATTAGGATGATTCAAGTCCATGAACAATTTCTGCACTTTGAGGTTTATGGAATAGATAACTCCTTTCGATATGTTGCTACAATGATTTATGCCTTCAATCAAGTGGAACATAGGAAAACATTGTGGAGCAAGTTGGAAAGTCTAGGAAGCAGTATGGATAGGCCCTGAGTTGTCATTGGGGACTTTAATAATGTCTTGAAGGAGGAGGATAGAATTGGTGGGCAACCAGTTAGTTATGCAGAATATAGAGATCTAGATGAGATGATGCACAATGTTAGCTTGTTTGAAAATGTTTCCAAAGGAAGCTACTTCACCTGGTCCAACAAACACACCCAAGGAATCATCCACTCAAGAATTGATAGAATGGTGTCTAACATCCAGTGGTTGCAGAAGTATCCTGATGCTGTAGTGGAAAACTTGGCACCTAATATTTCTGATCATACCCCTGTCAAAGTTAGTGTTAGCCAACAGCAGAGAAGGAAGGGATCGATGTTTAAATTCCTGAATTGTAGTATTAAAGAGCCTACCTATATGCAGATTGTGAAGAACAGTTGGCAAGAAGCGGTGATAGGTAATAACATGTACAAATTATGGAGGAAATTATTGAGACTGCAACCGATTCTGAAGAAGCTGAATTCCCAATACTCAGACATTCAGGACCAAATCCAAAAAGCCAGACAATTGCTTCTAGACGAACAGAAGGATCTCCAAAATAATTTGTTTGATGTGCAAAGTATTGAGAGAGTGAAGCAGTGTACTGAGAACCTCATCCATTTGAACCAAACAGAGGAAAATATATTGAAGCAGAAAGCCAAGGTGAATTGGTTACAACTAGGAGATGGTAATAATGCTTTTTATCATGCCTATGTGAGGGACAGAAACAAGCAAAAGGGGATGTATTCTTTGGAGTCTGTAAATGGAGGTAGCCTAAGCAAACCAGAAGATATAGAAGAAGAAATTTTGCAATTCTATGACAAACTGGTAGGTACTAAATCCTTGAACTTGAGATGTATCGATATTACCACTGTAAGGAATGGTAAAACTCTTGATAGAGAGAGTGCTTGTCAGCTGATAAGACCTGTTGAGGAAGGGGAAGTGTGGAGTGCTCTGAAAAGTATCGATATTATGACTAACCTTGAGTTTGTTTTGTAGGCTTTGAGACTTGTACTTAGGCCTTGTGGATTGCACCTTTGTGCATTGCTTTGCTTGTTTGTCTGTTTATGTACAGTTAACTGTTAACTTGTAATTGTCTGTTTGACTGTCTGAGTTGAATACTAACTGAGCTAGATTGTTTTCAGGTACATTAGTTGCTATAGTTCATTGTGAACTTGCTTTTTGCTGTTGCTTGGTTGCTTAACCAATTGAGGTATAGCATCACTAACTCCATGTAGTCTGGAAGACCTGGCCTGTTACTTGGCCAGGCACCTGTCTGAAGTCCTCCTTAAGAGGCAATGCTTGTGATTGTTTATCTTTGTCCCCAAGCAGGAAAAGACCTTGAATAAGGCAATTGGCAGATACAAGAGATGTGCAATCCATCTCCTGCTATTCAGTCGAGTCATCCCTTTGCTCACACAACTGGTGTTGATGCATTGTGGATATTAACCCAAGATCCTTGTACAGTTGTACAGTTGAGTCAGTGTCATAAGTGTAGAAGGGTTCCCACTTTCTGAACCCACACTTCATTTGTCTAAAGCTCTCCCTGGCCAGGGATAAGAGCTGTGAGGCACATCCCTCACTCCCATTTCATCTTCTTCACCCTAACTCTCAATGTTAGGGTTAAGAGCTAACATCACCTGATACAGTTGGCTTGCTTTTGCAGCCTAACCCTTGTGTGAGCCCACTTTGTCTGTATATAGTGTGTGCTAATTGTGAATGTTTGCTTTTTTTTTATTATGCTTGCATGCTTTG
Organism: Lathyrus oleraceus; assembly: GCF_024323335.1. Classification (NCBI taxonomy): domain Eukaryota; kingdom Viridiplantae; phylum Streptophyta; class Magnoliopsida; order Fabales; family Fabaceae; genus Lathyrus; species Lathyrus oleraceus. The sequence continues at coordinate 211,591,886 of NC_066580.1, forward strand.
CTTTGCCTTATTAGGATTAGCTTACAGCTTGTGCAAGTAGATAGAAAACTCAACCTAGGACCATTGTGGAATACATGATAACTATTAGGCTCGAGTCAGTCTCCCTTCTAGTTGGTCATTTCCCAGTCTCTGGTTAGGAGAAAGTTTCTCCCCTGTTAAGGGGAACTACGTTGCCCTGATCCTCATACCAGATGAGGTACGTAGGTAGGAGGTCATACGAGATCTCTCCGGGCACCCTTTTCTTTTTTTGAGTGTGTTGTGCTTGACAGCTATCAGGCTTGAGTTCCCGACTCCCTGTTAGTCTGTGTGTTCACCCTTTTTCTTTTTTGTGTGTGTTTGCTTGACAGTTGCTAGGCTCGAGTGCCAGACTCCTTAGTAACTTGTTGTGTGTTAACCTTTCTTGTGTGTTAGGATATGGATGTAAGCCCAGCGATTGGCATTCGGTTTCCATGTTTGCCTGTTTGTGTGTGTTTTGTTTCGGCGTGCGTGAGCCGAACTACGGTAGCTCTGATTCTCATTCCAGATGAGATACGTAGGCATAGGATGCGATATCCTAACGAGCCCTTGTAACACCCCGATAAAATATGATAATTATTTAAATTAAGTTAATAGTATATTTATTAATTTAATTAAATAATTGGATTATTTTTGGAATATTATTTGGAATTATTATTATTGGAATAATAAGTTGGAATATATATAAAGAGTTCCATTTGGTAAAAAGGGTTTTTCACGTGAAAACCAGAGAAGCGACAGAAAGTGAGAAAAGGGCAAGGAGGAAGAGCAAGAGAACGAGGGTTGAAGAAGGGAAAAGCTTGAAGCTAAAGGATTGCCGGATTAACTCAGGTAAGGGGGGTTTATCGTTGTTTAATGGGTATTATGGGTTAACATGTAATGGGTAGTAATAAGCCATTGAATTGACCCTAATTGGGATGAGGAATGTTGTAAATGGTGATGAATAAGTTATGTTAAAACTGTAATTGAATCTATATTTGGATGAGTTGTGATTTTCTGGACGTGTAGCCGTTTACGGAATCGAAATCGGAGGTCCGGAAGTCCTCCGACGGCGAAAAATGCAGGTAATTCTGCATTCTGTTCGTGTTAGCGCAGGAACAGCTTTCTGTCTTGCGTTAACCGGTTAACCCAGGGTGTTAACCGGTTAACACTGTTATAAAAATTAAAAGAATTAATTTCTGTTCTGCGTTAACCGGTTAACACTGTTATGAATTATGAGAAATTGCTGTCTGTCTTGCGTTAACCGGTTAACCCAGGGTGTTAACCGGTTAACACTGTTAAAATGTGCCAGGAAGCGTGTTCTGTTTTGCGTTAACCGGTTAACCCAGGGCGTTAACCGGTTAACACTGTTGGAAAAGTGAAAAATTGGTATTTAAATATTGAGGACATATTTGATGATTGGCCTATATTGGTGTATGATATAGTAGGGATCATTTCCCGTTGTTTTGAGCAGTATAGGTATTAGTAGAGTGTGCTAATACTGTGATTTATTATTTGGCATGACATGATATGCTTCTGTGATAAATATGCTGATGATGTATGATGGTATGCATAATGCTGTGATTATATCTATTATGTATGCAATTGTGGATGGACTGTTTATGGCTTAGAGTGTGAGCATATGTCCATTGTGGATTGTTGTTGATGTTTGCATGCTAGGTGATTTAGCGTGCATAGTGTGGCCTTTATGGTGGTAGCTAATTCCCATGGTGAGGAATTAGTGAGTGAATGATTGTGGATTGTTGTTGATGTTTGCATGCTAGGTGATTTAGCGTGCATAGCATAGCCCTTGGGGTGGTAGCTAATTCCCATGGTGAGGAATTAGTGAGTGAGTCACTAGGTCTCAAATGAGTGGGACTAGTGAGCTTGGTAGCCGTATCTGGGTTTGATCGGTGAGGTTGAACTATGTGTTCACGAATAGTCGGTACCGCATGCATGGAGTCTCATTACATAATGTATGTATGGCGTATAATATGAATGGATGTATTCCAATATTATACGTGTGTTTTGTGTTTGTGTTGAGTATGAGTATGAGTTAATGTTACCGTTGCTGAATGTGTGATATGATTAGGGTGATGAATGTGTTAATTTACTTAACATTACATGATATTTTATAATGCTTGTTATATCGATTGAGGAACTCACCCTTACAACTATGTTTCAGGTAACGAGCAGTGATTGAGTAGAAGCTAGTGCTTGGAGTCTAGTGTAGTTCCTTAGTGGGTCATGCTCTGGTAGATGTAACATCGGGACGGGTGTAGCACCTCAAATTTGCACCTATCATTGTACATACATTTTCATCATTAGGTCATAACATTAACATAGTCCACTGCATAGCATTGCATTGTCCCTTTGCCCAAGTGCAAGATCATAAGACAGATTAGGTCAAACTGGTCAGGAGATCAGTCAGTCAAGCAAGCAAGTGCAATTTCCATTGAGACAAGGCCCTAGGGTTGGTCCAACATGTTCACATGACCTAGGGGTCCTTTTGAAGTGGTTTGGTCAAGGTTTGATCGCTCAGAAGTCATCAGTCAGTGTGCAGTCCACCAGAAACCCTAGCAAGTCAACTGTTGGTCAAACTGTGCATTTAATCAGTGATTGGATGGTGGGAATTGGTTTGAGAGGCCTAAATCATGTCCATATAAGCCTCATATATCATGTCAAGCATCATCATTGAAGAATTTGAAGTCAAACAAGGAATTTCCAAAAATAGAAAGTTGACTTGTATTTGGAATTTGCCAAAAATGGAAAGTCTTGATCCTCAAACTTACATCATGATACAAGCTTCAAATGAATTTTTGCCCAACATGCAAGTTGAAGATCTTGTTCTCCCATTTCCAAAAAGCCAAGGAACACTCATTTCCCATGTATGGTTGGCAAGTTATGGTCAAATCATTTTCAGAAATTTTTGAACTTCAAAGAGGCATATCTCCCAAACCATTTGGCCAAATTGGGTGGGGTTTTTTGCTACAAGTCACATTTGATGCCCTATTTCCAAATTTGTCATCACCATTTACCAAAAACTCACCAATCAAAATGGCACTTTTTGAAGTAGCATGAATTATTTAAGTGAGGTAAAAAAAATGAACTTTCAAAATTAAGCCTTTGCCATGTTTTTACCACTTGGAATGGTTCAGAAATGATGTTTAGAGTTTGTTCAAGGCCCAATTCGTGCACATTTCATACACCCCATGTAATTTGGCTTGGTTTTTAGTAAATGTCCAAAACATGTCATTTTGTGCCAATTCCAATTACCACCTAAACTAATCAAGCTTAGCACCTTAAATAGCAAATATATACTCCATTTTCTCTCTGAAAAGCCCTAGCACACAAGACTCAAACAGATCAAAAACCTCTTTCTCTCAAAAACTCATTTTGGACTCCATTTGAATTTTCTCTAAAAAACCTCAAAGAACTCGAGCTGGGTTTGTTTATGCCATCATCCACCAACCTTTGTCAAGCTTTTACAAGCACAAGAACACGACTGTAAGGCCATTTGCACTACTGTTCCATTAGAGCTCTCTCTCATGGCAGTTCAAGTTCTGAGCACAACCAAGCATTGCTGAGCCAAAAGCTTTCATCCATTCATCATCTAGAGCTGGGAGGAGCATCTGTTTCGAGCATTTACCACCAAACGACATCAGAATCACAACTGTTCTTCAAATTTGGTACCTTTAGTTGCTTATAGTTCTTTAAGAACTTTGCTTTGCTTTGCTTAAGAGCAATTTGCATTGAGGTATAATTTCTTATCTTCATGTAGTCTAGAAGACCTGGCCTGTTACTTGGCCAGGCACCTGTCTGAAGTCCTCCTTAAGAGGCAATGTTTGTGACTGTTTACATTTGTCCTTGTATAGAGTCAAAGACCTCCTAAGTGAAGAGGCAATTGGCAGAACCCAAGGGATATGCAATCTATCCCCTACTATTCTGTGTGTCATCTGCTTTGCTCACACCACTGTGTTGATGCATTGCAGATACAAACCCAAGATCTTGTACAATTGTACAGTTGAGTCAGTTTCAAATGTCTAGAAGGGTTCCCACTTTCTGAACCCATACATTCTTGTCTTAAGCTCTCCCAGGCCAGGGATAAGAGCTGTGAAGTCTTATCTTCACTCACCTTTCATCAGCTTCACCTTAGCCCCTTAATGGCAAGGTTAAGAGCTAACACTACCCAGTTCCAGTGGTTTGTTTGTTGAGGTTGATATGACCCCTCAACTAAAACCTAACCTTGATTGAGCCCATTGTTTGCATATAGTGTGTGCTACTTGTGCTTGTGTGTTTGTTTGACTTGCTTCTGTGCAAGTTAGGTTTGCTTTAGCTTGCTTCCTGTGCAAGATAGGTTTGGTGTGGCTTGCTTCCTGTGCAAGTCATGTTTAGGATAGGCTTGCTTCCTGTGCAAGTTAGCTAGAAACCTTAACTTAGGGATGACTTTGCATGACAACATCTAGGCTCGAGTCGTAGTCTCCCTAGTGTTGTGTCTCCCTCTGTTATCTGGTTAGGCTAGTCCTTTTTCCCTGCGTAGGGGAACTACGTCGCCCTGATCCTCATACCAGATGAGGTACGTAGGCAGGAGATGAGCTGATCTCTCCGGGCGCCCTTTTGTTTCGTTTGTGTGAGTTGTTTCTCCTTTTCTGGTTGGAGTCCGACGTAAGTCCAGCGATTGGCAGTTGGTTTCCTGTGTGTGTTTGTTGGTTCGGATGCTGATGTAAGTCCAGCGATTGGCAGTTGGTTTCCTGTGTGTGTTTGTTGGTTCGGATGCTGATGTAAGTCCAGTGATTGGCATTCGGGCTCCACGTGTGCCTTTGTCTGTTTGTGTGCGCGTCAGCCGAGCTACGAATGCTCTGATTCTTCTTCGTCCAAGAAGATACGTATGCATAGGATGTGACATCCTAGCGAGCATGTGTCGTTTCCCAGTCCGAACTACTTCGACTCTGATGTCTATGCCTGATAGACTAAGTAGGCCCAGGATGCGATATCCTGCCGAGTCGGTCTTGTTTGTTTCCTCGTGTCTCTTTCAGCCGATGTTTGTGTGTGTTTGAGCAGTGTTTTAGCAACCATTTTTCCTTCCTATTGTGCGTGGATCCCGTCGAGTACGACGGATGCGTAGGGGTGCTAATACCTTCCCTTCGCATAACCGACTCCCGATCCCATTCTCTTTGGTCGCGAGACCATGTCTTTTCCAGGTTTACTCTGAGCGTTTCCTTTCCCTCTTTTGGGATAAATAACGCACGGTGGCGGCTCTGTTGTTCTTGATTTCCCGCCGGTTTTTCGCGTAATGCGACAGCTGGCGACTCTGCTGGGGATAGCGAAGTTGACCTGTGCTGGTCCATCTTCCCTAAGCGAGTCTCTCCTAGCGCTCTCTAGGTTAGGGCTTTGGTTGCTTTTTGCTGTGTTATTTATTGCATTCATTGTTTATTGTTTGCATGTATTGTTTGCATTAATGTTTGCATTCATTCATATTCATCTGCTGTGCTGGCTATGCTTCTCTGTTTGGGGTGGGAGTTACTCGAGGTAAAAGGCCCAATACCCAGGCTATGAGTGAAATCTAGGAAACCTAGGAATAGAGTGATTCATGGGAAGCGGGTGGTGTACGCCACTTAGCGGAACATTGACATCACGAGCAGTTCAGACTCTGATGGGGTATTATCGGTGCATACATCTGGTGTGCACAGGATGATATTCCTGAAAGGGTTGTTTATCCTGCGTTCCTCTCGTCCTTACCCTGGCCTAGATGACACCCGTGAGCGGGGAGGGAATGATCATTTTTACAGGTACTGTAGCTGACTTGTTGGTGGCTTGTTGGTGACTCTGGTACTGATGGTGACTGTGAACAATGGACATTTATTTCTGGGACGCCGGAGTTCTGTCCGTGGTTTATCAGCGGGTTCCGTTTATTTCGGATTCCCCGGGTTGAATTTGAGAGTACCTGTTCAGAGGATCTGGCTGTCATCCGTTCGGTGGATGTTCCTGTGATGATAGTGATGTAATCTCCAGTTCCGTTTATTTCGGAACTCCCCAAGTCGGATTTATGGTGACTCGGTTCTCCAGATTTGGGTTCAGATGACAGTTTATCAGTTGACTTTGGGTTTCAGATGAATGGTGGTTCCGAGTTCAAGCCGAAGCTTCGACCCTGTGCCTTGAGATGCACAGCCTGACCAGTCATGTTTGCATCATTTGCATCATAGCATGTTTATTTTTCAAAAAATAATAATGCATGAAAAATTAGAAAAAAGTTAACTCGCATACGCATATCCTTTATCAGGATCATTCATGATAAAATAGCATCTGCATCATGCATATCATGCACATATCATTCTTGCGTTACAGACATGTTTGGAGGGACTTCTCACTTTGGTTCCTGACTGAGACATGATTGCTGATCGTCGACCGCATTGGTACTCAACCAGACTCAATCATCAGAGGATTATGGACCAGGTTCAGACAGAGTTGGCTGAGATGAGGGCAAACATGGCCCAGTTTATGACGATGATGCAAGGAGTTGTTCAGGGGCAAGAGGAGCTACGTGCCTTAGCCCAGAGACTGGAAGCCGTGATTCCACCAGTCCGCCGTGCTTCACCAGTGGGTGTACCCATTCATGAGAATGATGCTGTCACTATTCTCGTCAATGATTATGCCGTGGGTGATGAATTGAGGGGGATCAGAATCAGTGAACAACCTCTTGCTGCAGAGACTGTTAATGTCAGAGCAACCCGCGCTCCGGTTCGCCATCGTAGCTCTTCAAGTTCTTCCGGTTCTAAGAAGCCATCCTCTGGGGCACCCAAAAGGGGAGAAAGTGAAACAAATGTTGTGCACCGTCGGAGGAGTGTGAACAGAGGACAGTATCGTCAGGCTGCTGCTGTGACTATCCCAGCAACTCAAACTCAACAGCAACAGAGAAGACCAACTCAGCAATATCAACATCAGCAACATCGTCCTCAACAGCAGGTTTACCAGCCTCACAACGGTAATCAAGCCGGTACTAGTAATGAGAGAAAGAAGATCATCTTTGATCTGATCCCTATGTCGTATGCAGAGCTGTATCCCTCTTTGATAGAGCGGAACTTGATTACTCCCAGAGACCCGCCGGCTATACCCGTCAACCCTCGGTGGTGGTATAGGCCTGAGCAGCATTGTGTGTATCATTCGGGTGCTCCTGGTCATGACGTGGATAGTTGCTTTCAGTTGAAGATGAAGGTTCAAGACCTCGTGAGGTCAGGTATTTTGAACTTTGAGGACTTAGGTCCCCATGTTAATCAAGTTTGAAGATGACAAGTCCTGGGTTGGCGCCGACTTTTTCTTCAGAAGGGTTGTTCAGAAAATAGAAACTGCTGATGCAAGAGATACTGACAGTTGTCATCCCCGGTGGGATCTATCACAATTGGGTCACTGTGGGCTTTCCTACAGTTGTTCATAAGTCAGAGTAATAATCACTTTGTTTAAAAACCCTTCTCCCATGCCAAAAGGAGAAGTGATGACATTGTTGGCAACATTTTGTGCAATGATATTTTCATTCAAATAAATTCATGTTAAACATTTGTTCTTCCAATTGTTTTCCCTTTTTGATTTTTGCATGAAATTGGTGATCACAAAAAACCCTAAAAAACAAGAATAAAAGCAATCTTTTCATCTGCATAACGATTGTCTTGTTTGTTTCCAAAAAGCTTTTCATATCAAAATCTTTATGCAGGTTGTTTCTTAAACCCATTGAACATAATGATTTGACGTCATCTCCCAATTTTGAATTCCCTGTATTCGAAGCGGAAGAAGATGATGTTGAAGGGATTCCTGACGAGATTTCCCGACTTCTTGAGCAAGAAAAGAAGATCACTCAGCTGCATCTCGAGAATCAGCAGAACAGCCAACTGGGGCATCAAAAAAAAAAACAAGCACAAAAAAGAAGAGGGTGCAAAATAAAAAAATCAAAATCAAAAGAAATCAAAAGCAAAATCAAAAGAAAAAAAAAAGAAGAGAAATAGCACCCTCAAAGTCCCAAGTTGACTGATGCTGAATCCAGTCGAAAGGAAGAGATCAACTGCCATGTGTCATGGTCAGTCATATCAGCAGAGAGTGAAAAAGCATTCGATAAGAAGGTCAAGCCTCGTGTGTTCCGAGAAGGTGACCTTGTGCTCAAGAAAGTCTTGTCTTGCATGCCCGATTCCAGGGGCAAGTGGACTCCAAGCTATGAATGTCCATATGTTGTCAAGAGAGCCTTTTCAGGCAATGTTTTGACACTTACAACGATGGATGGAAAAGTTCACTCGTCTTGTGAATTCCGATGCAGTCAAGAAATACTTCGCCTAAAAGAAAAAAAGCAGAATAACTCGCTAAGTCGAACACCCCAAAGGGCGACTTAGGCAAAAAGGAGCGTCTCGGTGGATTGAAAACCCGAAAGGGCAATCCAGGCAAAAGTTAGAGACATTGAAAAAAGAATTTGCATCCCGCTAGATTGATCACCTCACACTGGGGCAATCTAGGCAAAAATTAGGGATTTGGCAAGTAACTGCATCTTGACAAGACTGTGCTCTATATCTGTCATCCGTCAGGGATTCTCGATTCGTCGTCGACTGAAGCTCCGAATACATCGAAAATTTGGAATGGTAGAGGAAAGGTCATTATGTTCAATGTAGCCCTCTCCAATATATATCACCGATTTCAAACTTGTACAGATCTATGGAGTCTTGTCCTTTGCAGACTACCATTCCATCACATCAATTTGAGCTTTTATCCAATTATTTGCACTCTTATTTGTTTCGACTCAACAAATGTTTTGCATGTTTAATTGATAAAGTATCATTGTTTTCAAAATAAACAAATTTTGCACAAAAAATTGTTCTTAAACAAAGTGAACATTCACAATGATGGAAGGATACTTAGGAGATCCGCAGTGCTCTCCCGAGGGTGGTATGATTACCAACAGGTAAGACATTTGTTCGTATCTCGAGCATAACTGTATCTTTTTCCTGTCGAACCTCTTTTGGTTTCTCCTCAGCAAGGTTGCTCAGTGCAGTGTTGGTTGAAGTTGTTTATCTCCATGTTCCCAGCAGTACAACATTCTTCCTCCAAGTCCCTGTTAGCCCTATTGTGGGGCATCTCCAGTATAGGTTTGTTTGAGCCCTACCGCGGGGCATTCCCAGCAAGGTTGCTGTGGAAATGCTTTTCTGGGGCAGTTCCCCAAACAGAGTGTTTACTGAAGACGTTAGCGTTCGTCTCTCCAGCAGAGCGGTCTTCTCCTCTCCCCGCAGGATGGTGTTGTTCCCTGATATCCCGGTTTCCAGCAGATCGCGTTTGCTCTCTGGTGTTTTTGGCCTTCCCTATGGAAGAAGAGTAGTACCGGGTGGTTGATTCCTGGGCCTGTGTGTTTACATGTCTGTTTGTCAGCATTCATCATACATTCATCATGCATAATGCATACATGCATAATCATAGCATTCGGATACTCATGATGCAGCTGTTGCCGTGTACCTGTTGATGGTTGTCTCCTGCTATTTGTTGATACAGGTCTCTCCAGTAGATCCTCCCTAGCAGATATGGGTGTGTCTGATCTCTCCATGTAGAGCCAACCCCTTAAGCAGAAAGTGTCTATCCTTTCCTGCCATTTCCCCACTGAGATACATCCTCGTGGATGACGGTTGTTTCCGTTTCCTCCCACATACATTGGGATGGGTTTTCCCTATTGAGTTCTTTCCTCACTAGGATGAGTCTTGTTTCAGTCTGCCTTTTTGGATCGATCCTAAGTTGGCTTTCCGTTGGCTGTCTCCTGTGCTTCCCTGGGGCATAAATGAATAGTCGCTCACTAACCGGCACTCATTCATCTTATCCTCAGCGGAATTTGTTGGCCTCTACCTACAAACCGGTAGTTGTAAGTCCTATCTTTGTGGTTTTCTACCTACTAACTGGTAGTTGTAAAATCCCACTTTCCTTCCCTAACAGAGTTAACCCTTTGTGCTCATCCTATTGATGACTGGTTACTTTTCTGTGGTTTTCTACCTACAAACCGGTATATGTAATCCCCTCTTTGCGGTATTGATATTCTTTTCCCCTCTGGATACTTGCCTTGATCAAGCAGTATTGTCCCCATTGGGTCTTCCCCTGCCTTTGGGTATTTGCTCCGAGTTAGCAACTTTATCCCTTTTTGATTGGTCATCTTTTGCATACCTAGTCCTGGTACCCTGATGCCTTTCTTTTCGGTCGTTTATCCATTTAACAACCTCCAACCTGGTTATGGATAATCTTCCATGCGAGTATGTTATCTACGTTTTGACGGCTATAGATAGTATATCTCATGCGCTCTTGGGTCGAAGTCGTCCTCCCTAGTTGAGTAAGATTCGTATTCCTTTGTTCGGAATCGAATGTCCATCCTTTAACAAGTTTGCCTTTGCTCTCTTCAGGATGATGTCGGTCGATCTATCCATCTAACAACCACCAACCCGGTTATGGATAATCTACCTTGCGAGTATGTTATCTACGTTTTGATGGCTATAGATGATATATCTCATGCACTCTTTGGTCAATCTTTTGATTGTTTTCTCCAACAGAGTAAGATTCGTATTCCCTATGGAATCGGATGTCCATCCTTTAACAAGATCGCTTTTCTAGCCCTCTTCAGGATGTTGAGTGTTTTGGAACACAAACCAATTCACGCTTTGGTCGGTCACCCGTTTCATACCTACAACCTGGTATTCTTGGTGTTCCTGTCTGCTCGCTGTCGTGACCTTGATCCCCAATGAGACCCCCTGCAAGTGTGTAGCCTTGCCTTGACACATGTAAATGTCAGTATTCTGTTAATACCCGCGTGTGTTATTGCTTTGGTGTCGGTAAACACCATCTTTCGGTGATTTCCCAGTCATGCGTAAGTGTTTGGTCTTCTTTGGTGTCGGTAAACATCATCTTTCGATGTTCGTAACGTCGTCCTTCTTCCCTAGTGAAGTAGTTAATCCTCCTCTCCGTTGGTGTCGATAAACGTTGAGTTTTTCCCATTCGTCCGTTGACGTCTGGTTGTGTTTCTCTTCTTCCCATTCATCAGTAAATGTCTGGTCGATCTTTTTGGTGTCTGTAAACATCATCTTTCAATGTCTGTAAACGTCGAGTCTTCCCATTCATCAGTAAATGTCTGGTCGATCTTTTTGGTGTCTGTAAACATCATCTTTCGATGTCTGTAAACGTCGAGTTTTCCCATTCATCAGTAAATGTCTGGTCGATCTTTTTGGTGTCTGTAAACATCATCTTTCGATGTCTGTAAACGTCGAGTCTTCCCATTCATCAGTAAATGTCTGGTCGATCTTTTTGGTGTCTGTAAACATCATCTTTCGATGTCTGTAAACGTCGAGTTTTCTCCCATTCATCCGTTGATGTCTGGTCGAGTCCTCCCATTCATCAGTAAATGGCTGGTTACCTCTCCGTTGGTTTCGATAAACGTCGAGTTTTTCCTGGTCGTCCCCAGTTGGTTACCTCTCCGTTGGTCTTGGTAAACGTTGAGTTTTTCCCATTTCGTCCGTTGACGTATGGTTGTATCTCTTCCAGTCATTCATTAATGTCTGGTCACCTCTCCGTTGGTCTTGGTAAACGTTGAGTTTTTCCCATTTCGTCCGTTGACGTATGGTTGTATCTCTTCCAGTCATTCATTAATGTCTGGTCACCTCTCCGTTGGTCTTGGTAAACGTTGAGTTTTTCCCATTTCGTCCGTTGACGTATGGTTGTATCTCTTCCAGTCATTCATTAATGTCTGGTTACCTCTCCGTTGGTCTCGGTAAACGTTGAGTTTTTCCTAGTTGTCCGTTGGCATCTAGTTGTGATTTCTTTTCCCATTCATCATCGTAGTGATGTCTGGATGTGGCCGTATCCTTTGAAAACAAAAAAATAAAAATACCCAGTAATAAGTATCAAAGCCCAGTGGACGTTTCATTGGTGGATCCCTGTATTGTGCAAATTCTACGGTTCTTGATATTCAATCCCTGTGTACCCTGAAAGTCTGACAACCGTTGCTCTCATCCATTCGGGTTCCCAGCTGATTGAATAGGGGCAGCTGTAGCACCTCAAATTTGCACCTATCATTGTACATACATTTTCATCATTAGTTCATAACATTAACATAGTCCACTGCATAGCATTGCATTGTCCCTTTGCCCAAGTGCAAGATCATCAGACAGATTAGGTCAAATTGGTCAAGAGATCAGTCAGTCAAGCAAGCAAGTGCAATTTCCATTGAGACAAGGCCCTAGGGTTGGTCCAATATGTTCACATGACCTAGGGGTCCTTTTGAAGTGGTTTGGTCAAGGTTTGATCGCTCAGAAGTCATCAGTCAGTGTGCAGTCCACCAGAAACCCTAGCAAGTCAACTGTTGGTCAAACTGTGCATTTAATCAGTGATTGGATGGTGGGAATTGGTTTGAGAGGCCTCAATCATGTCTATATAAGCATCATATATCATGTCAAGTATCATCATTGAAGAATTTGAAGTCAAACAAGGAATTTCCAAAAATAGAAAGTTGACTTGTATTTGGAATTTGCCAAAAATGGAAAGTCTTGATCCTCAAACTTACATCATGATACAAGCTTCAAATGAATTTTTTCCCAACATGAAAGTTGAAGATCTTGTTCTCCCATTTCCAAAAAGCCCAAGAACACTCATTTCCTATGTATGGTTGGCAAGTTATGGTCAAATCATTTTCAGAAATTTTTGAACTTCAAAGAGGCATATCTCCCAAACCATTTGGCCAAATTGGGTGGGGTTTTTTGCTACAAGTCACATTTGATGCCCTCTTTCCAAATTTGTCATCACCATTTACCAAAAACTCACCAATCAAAGTGGCACTTTTTGAAGTAGCATGAATTATATAAGTGAGGTAAAAAAAATGAACTTTCAAAATTAAGCCTTTGCCATGTTTTTACCACTTGGAATGGTTCAGAAATGAAGTTTAGAGTTTGTTCAAGGCCCAATTCGTGCACATTTCATACACCCCATGTAATTTGGCTTGGTTTTTAGTAAATGTCCAAAACATGTCATTTTGTGCCAATTCCAATTACCACCTAAACTAATCAAGCTTAGCACCTTAAACAGCAAATATATACTCCATTTTCTCTCTGAAAAGCCCTAGCACACAAGACTCAAACAGATCAAAAACCTCTTTCTCTCAAAAACTCATTTTGGACTCCATTTGAATTTTCTCTAAAAAACCTCAAAGAACTCGAGCTGGGTTTGTTTATGCCATCATCCACCAACCTTTGTCAAGCTTTTACAAGCACAAGAACACGACTGTAAGGCCATTTGCACTACTGTTCCATTAGAGCTCTCTCTCATGGCAGTTCAAGTTCTGAGCACAACCAAGCATTGCTGAGCCAAAAGCTTTCATCCATTCATCATCTAGAGCTGGGAGGAGCATCTGTTTCGAGCATTTACCACCAAACGACATCAGAATCACAATTGTTCTTCAAATTTGGTACCTTTAGTTGCTTATAGTTCTTTAAGAACTTTGCTTTGCTTTGCTTAAGAGCAATTTGCATTGAGGTATAATTTCTTATCTTCATGTAGTCTGGAAGACCTGGCCTGTTACTTGGCCAGGCACCTGTCTGAAGTCCTCCTTAAGAGGCAATGTTTGTGACTGTTTATATTTGTCCTTGTATAGAGTCAAAGACCTCCTAAGTGAAGAGGCAATTGGCAGAACCCAAGGGATATGCAATCTATCCCCTGCTACTCTGTGTGTCATCTGCTTTGCTCACACCACTGTGTTGATGCATTGCAGATACAAACCCAAGATCTTGTACAATTATACAGTTGAGTCAGTTTCAAATGTGTAGAAGGGTTCCCACTTTCTGAACCCATACATTCTTGTCTTAAGCTCTCCCAGGCCAGGGATAAGAGCTGTGAAGTCTTATCTTCACTCACCTTTCATCTGCTTCACCTTAGCCCCTTAATGGCAAGGTTAAGAGCTAACACTACCCAGTTCCAGTGGTTTGTTTGTTGAGGTTGATATGACCCCTCAACTAAAACCTAACCTTGATTGAGCCCATTGTTTGCATATAGTGTGTGCTACTTGTGCTTGTGTGTTTGTTTGACTTGCTTCCTGTGCAAGTTAGGTTTGCTTTAGCTCGCTTCCTGTGCAAGATAGGTTTGGTGTGGCTTGCTTCCTGTGCAAGTCATGTTTAGGATAGGCTTGCTTCCTGTGCAAGTTAGCTAGAAACCTTAACTTAGGGATGACTTTGCATGACAACATCTAGGCTCGAGTCGTAGTCTCCCTAGTGTTGTGTCTCCCTCTGTTATCTGGTTAGGCTAGTCCTTTTTCCCTGCGTAGGGGAACTACGTCGCCCTGATCCTCATACCAGATGAGGTACGTAGGCAGGAGATGAGCTGATCTCTCCGGGCGCCCTTTTGTTTCGTTTGTGTGAGTTGTTTCTCCTTTTCTGGTTGGAGTCCGACGTAAGTCCAGCGATTGGCAGTTGGTTTCCTGTGTGTGTTTGTTGGTTCGGATGCTGATGTAAGTCCAGCGATTGGCAGTTGGTTTCCTGTGTGTGTTTGTTGGTTCGGATGCTGATGTAAGTCCAGTGATTGGCATTCGGGCTCCACGTGTGCCTTTGTCTGTTTGTGTGCGCGTCAGCCGAGCTACGAATGCTCTGATTCTTCTTCGTCCAAGAAGATACGTATGCATAGGATGTGACATCCTAGCGAGCATGTGTCGTTTCCCAGTCCGAACTACTTCGACTCTGATGTCTATGCCTGATAGACTAAGTAGGCCCAGGATGCGATATCCTGCCGAGTCGGTCTTGTTTGTTTCCTCGTGTCTCTTTCAGCCGATGTTTGTGTGTGTTTGAGCAGTGTTTTAGCAACCATTTTTCCTTCCTATTGTGCATGGATCCCGTCGAGTACGACGGATGCGTAGGGGTGCTAATACCTTCCCTTCGCATAACCGACTCCCGATCCCATTCTCTTTGGTCGCGAGACCTTGTCTTTTCCAGGTTTACTCTGAGCGTTTCCTTTCCCTCTTTTGGGATAAATAACGCACGGTGGCGGCTCTGTTGTTCTTGATTTCCCGCCGGTTTTTCGCGTAATGCGACAACGGGATGTTTTACTTTGTTTTCATTTTGGTTGTTGAACAACTTTACATGTAATGTGTTACATGGTTTGTATGTTGTTAGAATTCTATCCGCTGCGTATTGTGCAATGTTTTATTTTGATTAATAAATGAGCATGACAAGAGATTTTGGTGATTGGTGTGAAGTGTCGAGTGTGACACCCTTAAATTGCATATCTACTCTGATTTATATTTTGATGAATTAATTCATTGTTGGGGTATTTTAGAAGGGTGTTACATTAGTGGTATCAGAGCATAGTTGGTCGAGTCGAGTCGTAATTATTCTGTTTCCCTGTACGTGATAGGTGTTGTGTAACCCTATCAGTACTTATTGTTTTAGCTTGTTGGGTTTTCAGAATAGAGATGGCTGGAAGAGGTAGAGACGATGCTGCGATTGCTGAGGCTCTGGGTATGCTAGCTGGAGTACTTGGAGGGAATCCGAATGTTGTGGGACTGGGAGCTGCTCGTCAACTGAGTGAGTTCCAGAAGAACAATCCTCCAATGTTCAAGGGAGCATACGATCCAGATGGTGCTCAGAAATGGTTGAAGGAGATCGAGAGGATCTTCCGAGTGACTGAGTGTGCCGATAACCAGAAGGTCAGGTTCGGTACGCATATGCTGTCAGAGGAAGCAGATGATTGGTGGGTTGCTGCCCGCACTGAGTTGGAAGCTGCTGGGAGTGCTGAGATCACTTAGGCGGTGTTCAGAGAGAGATTCCTGAGGAAGTACTTTCCAGAGGATGTCAGAGGAAAGAAAGAGATAGAGTTCTTAGAATTGAAGCAGGGCAACCGGTCTGTTACTGAGTATGCTGCTAAGTTCACAGAGTTGTCGAAGTATTACACTCCCTATGATGAGGCAGTAGCAGATGGGGCAGAGTTGTTTATGCTGTTAGCGACTTTGGAGGCTAAAGATAAACTGGTGATTTGCGATCTAGCCGTGGTGTGTGATTTTCCTGATGTGTTTCCTGAAGAAGTGAATGAATTACCGCCAGAGCGTGAAGTTGAGTTCTCGATTGAGTTGGTACCTGGTACTAGGCCGATATCGATGGCTCCGTACCGTATGTCTGCTGTTGAGTTAACTGAATTGAAGAGTCAGCTGGAAGATCTGTTGGATAAGAAATTTATTCGTCCGAGTGTGTCACCGTGGGGCGCACCAGTGTTATTGGTTAAGAAGAAAGAAGGTACTATGAGGTTGTGTGTGGACTACAGGCAACTGAATAAAGTGACGATCAAGAATCGGTATCCTTTGCCGAGGATTGATGATTTGATGGATCAGTTGGTTGGTGCGAGTGTGTTCAGCAAAATAGATTTGAGATCGGGGTATCATCAGATACGTGTGAAAATTGAGGATATTCAGAAGACTGCTTTCAGAACAAGGTATGGACATTATGAGTATTCTGTAATGCCTTTTGGTGTGACTAATGCGCCTGGGGTATTTATGGAGTATATGAATAGGATTTTCCATCCGTACCTAGACAAGTTTGTTGTGGTGTTTATTGACGATATTTTGGTGTATTCGAAATCTGAAGAAGAGCATGCTGAACATTTGAGAGTGGTTTTAGGAGTTCTACGAGAAAAGAAGTTATTTGCTAAACTGTCTAAGTGTGAATTTTGGTTAGAAGAGGTTAGTTTTCTTGGTCATGTGGTTTCAAGAGGCGGTGTTGCTGTTGATCCTTCTAAGATAGAAGCGGTATCTAAGTGGGAAGCTCCGAAGTCAGTTTCTGAGATAAGGAGTTTTCTTGGACTTGCAGGTTATTATAGGAAATTCATTGAGGGATTTTCTAAGTTGGCGTTACCGTTGACGATGTTGACTAGAAAGGGGAAAGCGTTTGTTTGGGACTCAAAATGTGAAGAAGGTTTCCAAGAGTTAAAGAGAAGGTTAACTACTGCTCCTGTTCTGATATTACCAAGTCCATCGGAACCATTTGAGGTTTACTGTGATGCTTCATTGTTGGGTTTGGGTGGTGTTTTGATGCAGAATAAGCAGGTTGTAGCTTATGCTTCGAGACAACTGAAGGTTCATGAGAGGAACTATCCAACACACGATTTAGAGTTGGCAGCTGTGGTATTTGTTCTGAAGTTATGGAGGCATTACTTGTACGGGTCAAGATTTGAGGTTCTCAGTGACCATAAAAGTTTAAAGTATTTGTTTGATCAGAAAGAGCTGAATATGAGACAGAGGAGATGGTTAGAGTTTCTGAAGGATTATGACTTTGGTTTGAATTACCATCCGGGTAAAGCAAACGTAGTGGCTGATGCATTGAGTCGGAAATCATTGCATATGTCTATGTTAATGGTTAAGGAATTGGATTTAATTGAGCAGTTTAGAGACTTGAGTTTGGTGTGTGAGAGTACTCACAATAGTGTTAAATTGGGAATGTTGAAGTTAACGAGTGGTATTCTGGATGAGATTAGAGAGGGTCAGAAATCCGATGTGCTTTTGGTTGATAAGTTGACTCTAGTGAATCAAGGTCAAGGTGGTGAATTCAGAGTTGATGAGAATGGTGTTTTGAAATTTGGTAATCGGGTGTGTATTCCGGATGTTACCGAACTTAAGAAGAGTATTCTTGAGGAAGGACATCGTAGTGGCCTGAGTATTCATCCTGGGGCTACGAAGATGTATCATGATTTGAAAAAGTTATTTTCGTGGCCGGGAATGAAAAGAGAAATTACGAGTTTTGTTTATTCTTGTTTGACTTGTCAGAAGTCAAAGATTGAGCATCAGAAGCCGTCTGGGCTAATGCAACCGTTGGCTATTCCAGAGTGGAAGTGGGATAGTATCAGTATGGATTTTGTTTCTGGTTTACCGAGGACAATTAAGAATTTTGAAGCTATTTGGGTGATTGTTGACAGATTGACAAAATCGGCTCATTTCATTCCGATCAGAATGGATTATCCCTTAGAGAGATTAGCTGAGTTGTATATTGAGAAAATTGTAAGTTTGCATGGTATTCCGTCGAGTATTGTTTCGGACAGAGATCCTAGATTTACATCGAAGTTCTAGGAAGGTTTGCAGAGGGCTTTGGGAACTAAGTTGAGATTGAGTTCTGCATATCATCCGCAGACTGATGGTCAGACTGAGAGGACGATTCAGTCACTGGAGGATCTTTTGAGGGCTTGCATTTTGGAAAAGGGAGGTGCTTGGGATTGTTATTTACCTTTGATTGAGTTTACCTACAACAATAGTTTTCATTCGAGCATTGGTATGGCACCGTTTGAAGCTTTGTATGGTAGGAGATGTCGGACACCTTTATGTTGGTATGAGTCCGGTGAGAGTGCTGTGGTTGGATCGGAGATTGTTCAACAAACTACGGAAAAGATTAAGATGATTCAGGAGAAGATGAGGATTGCTCAGAGTCGTCAGAAGAGTTATCACGACAAGAGGAGGAAGTCACTTGAGTTTCAAGAGGGAGATCATGTGTTTCTTCGTGTTACTCCGATAACTGGGGTTGGTCGAGCTTTGAAGTCGAAGAAGTTGACACCTCGATTTATTGGTCCTTATCAGATTTTGGAGAGGATAGGGGAGGTAGCCTATCGTATCGCTTTACCGCCGTCACTTGCGAATTTGCATGAGGTTTTTCATGTGTCTCAGTTGAGGAGGTACATTCCTGATCCGTCGCATGTGGTCCAAGTAGATGATGTACAGGTGAGAGATAACCTGACTGTTGAAACATCACCTATGAGGATCGAGGATCGAGAGTTAAAGCAGTTGCGGGGTAAAGAGATTGCTTTGGTAAAGGTAGCTTGGGGAGGACCAGCAGGTGGCAATGTGACTTGGGAACTTGAGAGTCAGATGAAGGAGTCTTATCCAGAGTTATTCGCTTGAGGTATGTTTTCGAGGACGAAAACTCTTTTAGTGGGGGAGAGTTGTAACACCCCGATAAAATATGATAATTATTTAAATTAAGTTAATAATATATTTATTAATTTAATTAAATAATTGGATTATTTTTGGAATATTATTTGGAATTATTATTATTGGAATAATAAGTTGGAATATATATAAAGAGTTCCATTTGGTAAAAAGGGTTTTTCACGTGAAAACCAGATAAGCGACAGAAAGTGAGAAAAGGGCAAGGAGGAAGAGCAAGAGAACGAGGGTTGAAGAAGGGAAAAGCTTGAAGCTAAAGGATTTCCGGATTAACTCAGGTAAGGGGGGTTTATCGTCGTTTAATGGGTATTATGGGTTAACATGTAATGGATAGTAATAAGCCATTGAATTGACCCTAATTGGGATGAGGAATACTGTAAATGGTGATGAATAAGTTATGTTAAAACTGTAATTGAATCTATATTTGGATGAGTTGTGATTTTCTGGACGTGTAGCCGTTTACGGAATCGAAATCGGAGGTCCGGAAGTCCTCCGACGGCGAAAAATGCGGGTAATTCTGCATTCTGTTCGTGTTAGCGCAGGAACAGCTTTCTGTCTTGCGTTAACCGGTTAACCCAGGGTGTTAACCGGTTAACACTGTTATGAAAATTAAAAGAATTAATTTCTGTTCTGCGTTAACCGGTTAACCCAGGGTGTTAACCGGTTAACACTGTTATGAATTATGAGAAATTGCTGTCTGTCTTGCGTTAACCGGTTAACCCAGGGTGTTAACCGGTTAACACTGTTAAAATGTGCCAGGAAGCGTGTTCTGTTTTGCGTTAACCGGTTAACCCAGGGCGTTAACCGGTTAACACTGTTGGAAAAGTGAAAAATTGGTATTTAAATATTGAGGACATATTTGATGATTGGCCTATATTGGTGTATGATATAGTAGGGATCATTTCCCGTTGTTTTGAGCAGTATAGGTATTAGTAGAGTGTGCTAATACTGTGATTTATTATTTGGCATGACATGATATGCTTCTGTGATAAATATGCTGATGATGTATGATGGTATGCATAATGCTGTGATTATATCTATTATGTATGCAATTGTGGATGGACTGTTTATGGCTTAGAGTGTGAGCATATGTCCATTGTGGATTGTTGTTGATGTTTGCATGCTAGGTGATTTAGCGTGCATAGTGTGGCCTTTATGGTGGTAGCTAATTCCCATGGTGAGGAATTAGTGAGTGAATGATTGTGGATTGTTGTTGATGTTTGCATGCTAGGTGATTTAGCGTGCATAGCATAGCCCTTGGGGTGGTAGCTAATTCCCATGGTGAGGAATTAGTGAGTGAGTCACTAGGTCTCAAATGAGTGGGACTAGTGAGCTTGGTAGCCGTATCTGGGTTTGATCGGTGAGGTTGAACTATGTGTTCACGAATAGTCGGTACCGCATGCATGGAGTCTCATTACATAATGTATGTATGGCGTATAATATGAATGGATGTATTCCAATATTATACGTGTGTTTTGTGTTTGTGTTGAGTATGAGTATGAGTTAATGTTGCCGTTGCTGAATGTGTGATATGATTAGGGTGATGAATGTGTTAATTTACTTAACATTACATGATATTTTATAATGCTTGTTATATCGATTGAGGAACTCACCCTTACAACTATGTTTCAGGTAACGAGCAGTGATTGAGTAGAAGCTAGTGCTTGGAGTCTAGTGTAGTTCCTTAGTGGGTCATGCTCTGGTAGATGTAACATAGGGACGGGATGTTTTACTTTGTTTTCATTTTGGTTGTTGAACAACTTTACATTTAATGTGTTACATGGTATGTATGTTGTTAGAATTCTATCCGCTGCGTATTGTGCAATGTTTTATTTTGATTAATAAATGAGCATGAAAAGAGATTTTGGTGATTGGTGTGAAGTGTCGAGTGTGACACCCTTAAATTGCATATCTACTCTGATTTATATTTTGTTGAATTAATTCATTGTTGGGGTATTTTAGAAGGGTGTTACAACCCTCTCCCCTCTTCTCCCACCTGTGTTGTTTTCAGTGTGTGTGTGATGTTTGTTTTAAGCAACCTTTTCCTATCTTTTGAGTGTGGATCCCGTCGAGTACGACGGATGCGTAGGGGTGCTAATACCTTCCCTTCGCATAATCGACTCCCGATCCCATTCTCTTTGGTCGCGAGACCATGTCTTTTCCAGGTTTACTTCGAGCGTTTCCTTTCCCTCTTTTGGGATAAATAACGCACGGTGGCGGCTCTGTGTTGTTTTTGTTTTAGCCCACCGGTTGTTTTTCGCGGATGCGAGAGGGAAAAAGGCATTTTGAAAAATAGGCATTGTTTTCATGTTTTTCCACTTGCCGTGGCTTACAAACAACATTTCTGAAGTGAATTGAAGCTAAACTCTGCACTGTTACATTGAATCACATGTGAAGGGTGAATTGGCCAATTTGCTAATGTGCACTAAACTTGCACATCACTTAATCTTTAGCATTAACACTAATTGTAATTACCAACATCATTATCATCACATATAAAAGCTAAATCATAACTGTTTCATTGCTAATCATAACAGAATTCTGAATTTGAGATCTAGATCCAAAACACTCTTCACTTCTTCTCTCAACTTTTCTTCATTTTTCTTCACAAACCGTGCCAAGATCTTCATCAATCCTTCATCCATGTGCATTATTGAGGCTGTTGGAAGCAAGATCGCAAGGTTTTCAAGCTGAATTTGGAACTGCCAAAGTGAGCTTCATCAATGGCAAATGTGGAATTGAACAAGATCGTGCACAATTAACATCAAAGCCTTGCTCCATTCACTCATACAAGCTCTGAAGAATTTCTATTTTGCATTGCCAGGCCTTGAAACAACCTAATTCATTTCTGCACTTCCAACAAGGTGAGATTTCGACTTGCCTAATTCTTGAAATTGATGAATGTTTTTGGTAGATCTTGGAATGTAGGTCACACTGCAATTTGTTTCATTGATTTTCATCAAGAATTGGTTGAGTTATGTGGATTTTAAGTTTCATGCACAAATATGTTTTGCTTCGAATCTTTGAAATTAGGAAGAATTAGGTTAAGATGATGTTAGATTGTTGATGTACATGAGAAGATCTTTCCAATGGTGTATGGTTTGTGGATTTTGGTGACAAAGTGTTCTTGAGCCTAGGGTTTATGATGAACACGCTATGAATGTTTGAAAATTGATTCCAGATCGTGCTTTGATCCGTTTCAGCCTTGCTTGCATGTATTTTTTCTGTTTCTCGCCCATGCAGCCAATAGCAGCGCGCCACACCTTTAATGAAATGGTGAGTTTCATTAGGCGCGCGCTTGGATTTGAATTCGCCAGCGGTTCGATCCTCCGCTCAAGACATTTCCACATTTAGGCCTTGCATTTAATTCACATATGTTACCATGTTGCACCATGCCTTGTTCATCATTTTTTATTTTTTCTTCTCATTAGAAAATTCATATCTCAATGATGGTTTGTCCAATTGATGTGAGATTTTTTGTGCCATGATCCTTGCCATGTCTATTATTTTATGATGATTTTTGCAAAAGTTGTGCACGTGTGGTGTTTCATTTTGGCTAGGGAATGTTCATACATGTGTTTAGTTGCACCTTGCTTGATATTTTGATTGTGAAATCATGATGCTTAATCCAATGGAGCTGAAATTTTGTAGGCATAAACTAGACACCTTTAGGAGCATTTTGGCTTTGAGTTTGTGATTTTATAATTTTTGGTTTGTGAGATATGAGCTGATCAATCTAGGTGTGACAATATGTGTCACACCATTTCTTGTCCAACTTGTGGATTTTCATTACCATGCCATATGAACTTCAAATAATGTGAGTTTTTGCATGATGATACTTCTGGATGTTAGGACTGCTTGTGAATTTCTATGAAAATTTTGAGTACATTTCCAATTTGTTTGAGAATTTCCTTTCTGTTTGACCATTTGTGGACCTTTTGTGAGTCATGATCTTAAATGATTTGTGAAATTCTTGATGTTTATTGGATGGACTTGAAATTTTGTGGAGTGATTCTAGAAACCTTGAAGTTTGCCATGGCTTTGGTTTGATGCATTTATCTTGTACCAATTCTGTTTTATGCTTGCTGGAAGTTGATGCATGATTTGGTGCCTTGTATGAGCTTGTTTTGCCTTACTTTGATTTATGGATTTTAATTGACTTGCTTCCACTTGTCCAAATGACTTGAAATTTGGTGTGATGATCCTTTGACGAATGCTGTTTAGCCATGATTTTTTTGGAGGTTTATTGAATTGTTTTTGTGTTGATGTGGATTGAATCATTCTGTTTGGTTCTATGAGGTTCTAACTTGCATGCTTTGCACTAAATGCTTTATGAAATGAAATTGGTTGATGATATGGATATGAGACCACTTGGATTTGTTTCTTGTTTGATTGAACTTGATTTTTGATAATTTTCATGTTCTGTTTTAGTTTATTGCTCCCATTTTGACCCTAGGCCATGTCCTAGTGGTTAGTGCTTAATGTTTGAGCTTT
The DNA here is from genome assembly GCF_024323335.1 of Lathyrus oleraceus. Classification (NCBI taxonomy): domain Eukaryota; kingdom Viridiplantae; phylum Streptophyta; class Magnoliopsida; order Fabales; family Fabaceae; genus Lathyrus; species Lathyrus oleraceus. The sequence goes on from NC_066580.1 coordinate 211,615,326, forward strand.
GTTTCAGGTCAAAGAGCACAATTGCTTATACTTGATGATGTGCACTCAATTGGAGTTGGTCCATTGCTTGTTTATGACTAACCTTGAGTTTGTTTTGTAGGCTTTGAGACTTGTACTTAGGCCTTGTGGATTGCACCTTTGTGCATTGCTTTGCTTGTTTGTCTGTTTATGTACAGTTAACTGTTAACTTGTAATTGTCTGTTTGACTGTCTGAGTTGAATACTAACTGAGCTAGATTGTTTTCAGGTACATTAGTTGCTATAGTTCATTGTGAACTTGCTTTTTGTTGTTGCTTGGTTGCTTAACCAATTGAGGTATAGCATCACTAACTCCATGTAGTCTGGAAGACCTGGCCTGTTACTTGGCCAGGCACCTGTCTGAAGTCCTCCTTAAGAGGCAATGCTTGTGATTGTTTATCTTTGTCCCCAAGCAGGAAAAGACCTTGAATAAGGCAATTGGCAGATACAAGAGATGTGCAATCCATCTCCTGCTATTCAGTCGAGTCATCCCTTTGCTAACACAACTGGTGTTGATGCATTGTGGATATTAACCCAAGATCCTTGTACAGTTGTACAGTTGAGTCAGTGTCATAAGTGTAGAAGGGTTCCCACTTTCTGAACCCACACTTCATTTGTCTAAAGCTCTCCCTGGCCAGGGATAAGAGCTGTGAGGCACATCCCTCACTCCCATTTCATCTGCTTCACCCTAACTTTCAATGTTAGGGTTAAGAGCTAACATCACCTGATACAGTTGGCTTGCTTTTGCAGCCTAACCCTTGTGTGAGCCCACTTTGTCTGTATATAGTGTGTGCTAATTATGAATGTTTGCTTTGTTTTGATTATGCTTGCATGCTTTGCTTTGCCTGATTAGGATTAGCTTGCAGCTTGTGCAAGTAGATAGAAAACTCAACCTAGGACCATTGTGGAATACATGATAACTATTAGGCTCGAGTAAGTCTCCCTTCTAGTTGGTCATTTCCCAGTCTCTGGTTAGGATAAAGTTTCTCCCCTGTTAAGGGGAACTACGTTGCCCTGATCCTCATACCAGATGAGGTACGTAGGCAGGAGGTCGTACGAGATCTCTCAGGGCACCCTTTTCTTTTTTTGAGTGTGTTGTGCTTGACAGCTATCAGGCTCGAGTTCCCGACTCCCTGTTAGTCTGTGTGTTCACCCTTTTTCTTTTTTGTGTGTGTTTGCTTGACAGTTGCTAGGCTCGAGTGCCAGACTCCTTAGTAACTTGTTGTGTGTTAACCTTTCTTGTGTGTTAGGATATGGATGTAAGCCCAGCGATTGGCATTCCGTATCCTATTGTTGTGTGCTTGGAGTCCGATATAAGTCCAACAAGTGGCATTTGGTTTCCAATGTGGGTTTGTTTGGTTCGGAGTCTGATGTAAGTCCAGCGATTGGCATTCGGTTTCCATGTTTGCCTGTTTGTGTGTGTTTTGTTTCGGCGTGCGTGAGCCGAACTACGGTAGCTCTGATTCTCATTCTAGATGAGATATGTAGGCATAGGATGCGATATCCTAGCGAGCCCTCTCCCCTCTTCTCCCACCTGTGTTGTTTTCAGTGTGTGTGTGTGATGTTTGTTTTAAGCAACCTTTTCCTATCTTTTGAGTGTGGATCCCGTCGAGTACGACGGATGCGTAGGGGTGCTAATACCTTCCCTTCGCATAACCGACTCCCGATCCCATTCTCTTTGGTCGCGAGACCATGTCTTTTCCAGGTTTACTTCGAGCGTTTCCTTTCCCTCTTTTGGGATAAATAACGCACGGTGGCGGCTCTGTGTTGTTTTTGTTTTAGCCCACCGGTTGTTTTTCGCGGATGCGAGAGGGAAAAACGCATTTTGAAAAATAGGCATTGTTTTCATGTTTTTCCACTTGCCGTGGCTTACAAACAACATTTCTGAAGTGAATTGAAGCTAAACTCTGCACTGTTACATTGAATCACATGTGAAGGGTGAATTGGCCAATTTGCTAATGTGCACTAAACTTGCACATCACTTAATCTTTAGCATTAACACTAATTGTAATTACCAACATCATTAGCATCACATATAAAAGCTAAATCATAACTGTTTCATTGCTAATCATAACAGAATTCTGAATTTGAGATCTAGATCCAAAAAACTCTTCACTTCTTCTCTCAACTTTTCTTCATTTTTCTTCACAAACCGTGCCAAGATCTTCATCAATCCTTCATCCATGTGCATTATTGAGGCTGTTGGAAGCAAGATCGCAAGGTTTTCAAGCTGAATTTGGAACTGTCAAAGTGAGCTTCATCAATGGCAAATGTGGAATTGAACAAGATCGTGCACAATTAACATCAAAGCCTTGCTCCATTCACTCATACAAGCTCTGAAGAATTTCTATTTTGCATTGCTAGGCCTTGAAACAACTAATTCATTTATGCACTTCCAACAAGGTGAGATTTCGACTTGCCTAATTCTTGAAATTGATGAATGTTTTTGGTAGATCTTGGAATGTAGGTCACACTGCAATTTGTTTCATTGATTTTCATCAAGAATTGGTTGAGTTATGTGGATTTTAAGTTTCATGCACAAATATGTTTTGTTTCGAATCTTTGAAATTAGGAAGAATTAGGTTAAGATGATGTTAGATTGTTGATGTACATGAGAAGACCTTTCCAATGGTGTATGGTTTGTGGATTTTGGTGACAAAGTGTTCTTGAGCCTAGAGTTTATGATGAACACGCTATGAATGTTTGAAAATTGATTCCAGATCGTGCTTTGATCCGTTTCAGCCTTGCTTGCATGTATTTTTTTCTGTTTCTCGCCCATGCAGCCAATAGCAGTGCGCCACACCTTTAATGAAACGGTGAGTTTCATTAGGCGTGCGCTTGGATTTGAATTCGCCAGCGGTTCGATCCTCCGCTCAAGACATTTCCACATTTAGGCCTTGCATTTAATTCACATATGTTACCATGTTGCACCATGCCTTGTTCATCATTTTTTATTTTTTCTTCTCAATAGAAAATTCATATCTCAATGATGGTATGTCCAATTGATGTGAGATTTTTTGTGCCATGATCCTTGCCATGTCTATTATTTTATGATGATTTTTGCAAAAATGGTGCACGTGTGGTTTTTCATTTTGGCTAGGGAATGTTCATACATGTGTTTACTTGCACCTTGCTTGATATTTTGATTGTGAAATCATGATGCTTAATCCAATGGAGCTGAAATTTTGTATGCATAAACTAGACACCTATAGGAGCATTTTGGCTTGGAGTTTGTGATTTTATAGTTTCTGGTTTGTGAGATATGAGCTGATCAATATAGGTGTGACAATGTGTGTCACACCATTTCTTGTCCAACTTGTGGATTTTCATTACCATGCCATATGAACTTCAAATAATGTGAATTTTTGCATGATGATACTTCTGGATGTTAGGACTGATTGTGAATTTCTATGGAAATTTTGAGTACATTTCCAATTTGTTTGAGAATTTCCTTTCTGTTTGACCATTTGTGGACCTTTTGTGAGTCATGATCTTAAATGATTTGTGAAATTCTTGATGTTTATTGGATGGACTTGAAATTTTGTGGAGTGATTCTAGACACCTTGAAGTTTGCCATGGCTTTGGTTTGATGCATTTATCTTGTACCAATTCTGTTTTATGCTTGCTGGAAGTTGATGCATGATTTGGTGCCTTGTATGAGCTTGTTTTGCCTTGCTTTGATTTATGGATTTTAATTGACTTGCTTCCACTTGTCCAAATGACTTGAAATTTGGTGTGATGATCCTTTGATGAATGCTGTTTAGCCATGATATTTCTGGAGGTTTATTGAATTGTTTTTGTGTTGATGTGGATTGAATCATTCTGTTTGGTTCTATGAGGTTCTAACTTGCATGCTTTGCACTAAATGCTTTATGAAATGAAATTGGTTGATGATATGGATATGAGACCACTTGGATTTGTTTCTTGTTTGATTGAACTTGATTTTTAATAATTTTCATGTTCTGTTTTGGTTTATTGCTCCCATTTTGATCCTAGGCCATGTCCTAGTGGTTAGTGCTTAATGTTTGAGCTTTGTTTCAGGTCAAAGAGCACAATTGCTTATACTTGATGATGTGCACTCAATTGGAGTTGGTCCATTGCTTTTTTATGACTAACCTTGAGTTTGTTTTGTAGGCTTTGAGACTTGTACTTAGGCCTTGTGGATTGCACCTTTGTGCATTGCTTTGCTTGTTTGTCTGTTTATGTACAGTTAACTGTTAACTTGTAATTGTCTGTTTGACTGTCTGAGTTGAATACTAACTGAGCTAGATTGTTTTCAGGTACATTAGTTGCTATAGTTCATTGTGAACTTGCTTTTTGCTGTTGCTTGGTTGCTTAACCAATTGAGGTATAGCATCACTAACTCCATGTAGTCTGGAAGACCTGGCCTGTTACTTGGCCAGGCACCTGTCTGAAGTCCTCCTTAAGAGGCAATGCTTGTGATTGTTTATCTTTGTCCCCAAGCAGGAAAAGACCTTGAATAAGGCAATTGGCAGATACAAGAGATGTGCAATCCATCTCCTGCTATTCAGTCGAGTCATCCCTTTGCTCACACAACTGGTGTTGATGCATTGTGGATATTAACCCAAGATCCTTGTACAGTTGTACAGTTGAGTCAGTGTCATAAGTGTAGAAGGGTTCCCACTTTCTGAACCCACACTTCATTTGTCTAAAGCTCTCCCTGGCCAGGGATAAGAGCTGTGAGGCACATCCCTCACTCCCATTTCATCTGCTTCACCCTAACTCTCAATGTTAGGGTTAAGAGCTAACATCACCTGATACAGTTGGCTTGCTTTTGCAGCCTAACCCTTGTGTGAGCCCACTTTGTCTGTATATAGTGTGTGCTAATTATGAATGTTTGCTTTGTTTTGGTTATGCTTGCATGCTTTGCTTTGCCTGATTAGGATTAGCTTGCAGCTTGTGCAAGTAGATAGAAAACTCAACCTAGGACCATTGTGGAATACATGATAACTATTAGGCTCGAGTCAGTCTCCCTTCTAGTTGGTCATTTCCCAGTCTCTGGCTAGGAGAAAGTTTCTCCCCTGTTAAGGGGAACTACGTTGCCCTGATCCTCATACCAGATGAGGTACGTAGGCAGGAGGTCGTACGAGATCTCTCTGGGCACCCTTTTCTTTTTTTGAGTGTGTTGTGCTTGACAGCTATCAGGCTCGAGTTCCCGACTCCCTGTTAGTCTGTGTGTTCACCCTTTTTCTTTTTTGTGTGTGTTTGCTTGACAGTTGCTAGGCTCGAGTGCCAGACTCCTTAGTAACTTATTGTGTGTTAACCTTTCTTGTGTGTTAGGATATGGATGTAAGCCCAACAATTGGCATTCCGTATCCTATTGTTGTGTGCTTGGAGTCCGATATAAGTCCAACAAGTGGCATTTGGTTTCCAGTGTGGGTTTGTTTGGTTCGGAGTCTGATGTAAGTCCAGCGATTGGCATTCGGTTTCCATGTTTGCCTGTTTGTGTGTGTTTTGTTTCGGCGTGCGTGAGCCGAACTACGGTAGCTCTGATTCTCATTCCAGATGAGATACGTAGGCATAGGATGCGATATCCTAGCGAGCCCTCTCCCCTCTTCTCCCACCTGTGTTGTTTTCAGTGTGTGTGTGATGTTTGTTTTAAGCAACCTTTTCCTATCTTTTGAGTGTGGATCCCGTCGAGTACGACGGATGCGTAGGGGTGCTAATACCTTCCCTTCTCATAACCGACTCCCGATCCCATTCTCTTTGGTCGCGAGACCATGTCTTTTCCAGGTTTACTTCGAGCGTTTCCTTTCCCTCTTTTGGGATAAATAACGCACGGTGGCGGCTCTGTGTTGTTTTGGTTTTAGCCCACCGGTTGTTTTTCGCGGATGCGAGAGGGAAAAACGCATTTTGAAAAATAGGCATTGTTTTCATGTTTTTCCACTTGCCGTGGCTTACAACAAACAACATTTCTGAAGTGAATTGAAGCTAAACTCTGCACTGTTACATTGAATCACATGTGAAGGGTGAATTGGCCAATTTGCTAATGTGCACTAAACTTGCACATCACTTAATCTTTAGCATTAACACTAATTGTAATTACCAACATCATTAGCATCACATATAAAAGCTAAATCATAACTGTTTCATTGCTAATCATAACAGAATTCTGAATTTGAGATCTAGATCCAAAAAAATCTTCACTTCTTCTCTCAACTTTTCTTCATTTTTCTTCACAAACCGTGCCAAGATCTTCATCAATCCTTCATCCATGTGCATTATTGAGGCTGTTGGAAGCAAGATCGCAAGGTTTTCAAGCTGAATTTGGAACTGTCAAAGTGAGCTTCATCAATGGCAAATGTGGAATTGAACAAGATCGTGCACAATTAACATCAAAGCCTTGCTCCATTCACTCATACAAGCTCTGAAGAATTTCTGTTTTGCATTGCCAGGCCTTGAAACAACCTAATTCATTTATGCACTTCCAACAAGGTGAGATTTCGACTTGCCTAATTCTTGAAATTGATGAATGTTTTTGGTAGATCTTGGAATGTAGGTCACACTGCAATTTGTTTCATTGATTTTCATCAAGAATTGGTTGAGTTATGTGGATTTTAAGTTTCATGCACAAATATGTTTTGCTTCGAATCTTTGAAATTAGGAAGAATTAGGTTAAGATGATGTTAGATTGTTGATGTACATGAGAAGATCTTTCCAATGGTGTATGGTTTGTGGATTTTGGTGACAAAGTGTTCTTGAGCCTAGGGTTTATGATGAACACGCTATGAATGTTTGAAAATTGATTCCAGATCGTGCTTTGATCCGTTTCAGCCTTGCTTGCATGTATTTTTTCTGTTTCTCGCCCATGCAGCCAATAGCAGCGCGCCACACCTTTAATGAAACGGTGAGTTTCATTAGGCGCGCGCTTGGATTTGAATTCGCCAGCGGTTCGATCCTCCGCTCAAGACATTTCCACATTTAGGCCTTGCATTTAATTCACATATGTTACCATGTTGCACCATGCCTTGTTCATCATTTTTTATTTTTTCTTCTCATTAGAAAATTCATATCTCAATGATGGTTTGTCCAATTGATGTGAGATTTTTTGTGCCATGATCCTTGCCATGTCTATTATTTTATGATGATTTTTGCAAAAATTGTGCACGTGTGGTTTTTCATTTTGGCTAGGGAATGTTCATACATGTGTTTACTTGCACCTTGCTTGATATTTTGATTGTGAAATCATGATGCTTAATCCAATGGAGCTGAAATTTTGTATGCATAAACTAGACACCTTTAGGAGCATTTTGGCTTTGAGTTTGTGATTTTATAATTTCTGGTTTGTGAGATATGAGCTGATCAATCTAGGTGTGACAATGTGTGTCACACCATTTCTTGTCCAACTTGTGGATTTTCATTACCATGCCATATGAACTTCAAATAATGTGAATTTTTGCATGATGATACTTCTGGATGTTAGGACTGCTTGTGAATTTCTATGGAAATTTTGAGTACATTTCCAATTTGTTTGAGAATTTCCTTTCTGTTTGACCATTTGTGGACCTTTTGTGAGTCATGATCTTAAATGATTTGTGAAATTCTTGATGTTTATTGGATGGACTTGAAATTTTGTGGAGTGATTCTAGACACCTTGAAGTTTGCCATGGCTTTGGTTTGATGCATTTATCTTGTACCAATTCTGTTTTATGCTTGCTGGAAGTTGATGCATGATTTGGTGCCTTGTATGAGCTTGTTTTGCCTTGCTTTGACTTATGGATTTTAATTGACTTGCTTCCACTTGTCCAAATGACTTGAAATTTGGTGTGATGATCCTTTGATGAATGCTGTTTAGCCATGATTTTTCTGGAGGTTTATTGAATTGTTTTTGTGTTGATGTGGATTGAATCATTCTGTTTGGTTCTATGAGGTTCTAACTTGCATGCTTTGCACTAAATGCTTTATGAAATGAAATTGGTTGATGATATGGATATGAGACCACTTGGATTTGTTTCTTGTTTAATTGAACTTGATTTTGGATAATTTTCATGTTCTGTTTTGGTTTATTGCTCCCATTTTGACCCTAGGCCATGTCCTAGTGGTTAGTGCTTAATGTTTGAGCTTTGTTTCAGGTCAAAGAGCACAATTGCTTATACTTGATGATGTGCACTCAATTGGAGTTGGTCCATTGCTTGTTTATGACTAACCTTGAGTTTTTTTTGTAGGCTTTGAGACTTGTACTTAGGCCTTGTGGATTGCACCTTTGTGCATTGCTTTGCTTGTTTGTCTGTTTATGTACAGTTAACTGTTAACTTGTAATTGTCTGTTTGACTGTCTGAGTTGAATACTAACTGAGCTAGATTGTTTTCAGGTACATTAGTTGCTATAGTTCATTGTGAACTTGCTTTTTGCTGTTGCTTGGTTGCTTAACCAATTGAGGTATAGCATCACTAACTCCATGTAGTCTGGAAGACCTGGCCTGTTACTTGGCCAGGCACCTGTCTGAAGTCCTCCTTAAGAGGCAATGCTTGTGATTGTTTATCTTTGTCCCCAAGCAGGAAAAGACCTTGAATAAGGCAATTGGCAGATACAAGAGATGTGCAATCCATCTCCTGCTATTCAGTCGAGTCATCCCTTTGCTCACACAACTGGTGTTGATGCATTGTGGATATTAACCCAAGATCCTTGTACAGTTGTACAGTTGAGTCAGTGTCATAAGTGTAGAAGGGTTCCCACTTTCTGAACCCACACTTCATTTGTCTAAAGCTCTCCCTGGCCAGGGATAAGAGCTGTGAGGCACATCCCTCACTCCCATTTCATCTGCTTCACCCTAACTCTCAATGTTAGGGTTAAGAGCTAACATCACCTGATACAGTTGGCTTGCTTTTGCAGCCTAACCCTTGTGTGAGCCCACTTTGTCTGTATATAGTGTGTGCTAATTGTGAATGTTTGCTTTGTTTTGATTATGCTTGCATGCTTTGCTTTGCCTGATTAGGATTAGCTTGCAGCTTGTGCAAGTAGATAGAAAACTCAACCTAGGACCATTGTGGAATACATGATAACTATTAGGCTCGAGTCAGTCTCCCTTCTAGTTGGTCATTTCCCAGTCTCTGGTTAGGAGAAAGTTTCTCCCCTGTTAAGGGGAACTACGTTGCCCTGATCCTCATACCAGATGAGGTACGTAGGCAGGAGGTCGTACGAGATCTCTCTGGGCACCCTTTTCTTTTTTTGAGTGTGTTGTGCTTGACAGCTATCAGGCTCGAGTTCCCGACTCCCTGTTAGTCTGTGTGTTCACCCTTTTTCTTTTTTGTGTGTGTTTGCTTGACAGTTGCTAGGCTCGAGTGCCAGACTCCTTAGTAACTTGTTGTGTGTTAACCTTTCTTGTGTGTTAGGATATGGATGTAAGCCCAGCGATTGGCATTCCGTATCCTATTGTTGTGTGCTTGGAGTCCGATATAAGTCCAACAAGTGGCATTTGGTTTCCAGTGTGGGTTTGTTTGGTTCGGAGTCTGATGTAAGTCCAGCGATTGGCATTCGGTTTCCATGTTTGCCTGTTTGTGTGTGTTTTGTTTCGGCGTGCGTGAGCCGAACTACGGTAGCTCTGATTCTCATTCCAGATGAGATACGTAGGCATAGGATGCGATATCCTAGAGAGCCCTCTCCCCTCTTCTCCCACCTGTGTTGTTTTCAGTGTGTGTGTGATGTTTGTTTTAAGCAACCTTTTCCTATCTTTTGAGTGTGGATCCCGTCGAGTACGACGGATGCGTAGGGGTGCTAATACCTTCCCTTCACATAACCGACTCCCGATCCCATTCTCTTTGGTCGCGAGACCATGTCTTTTCCAGGTTTACTTCGAGTGTTTCCTTTCCCTCTTTTGGGATAAATAACGCACGGTGGCGGCTCTGTGTTTTTTTGTTTTAGCCCACCGGTTGTTTTTCGCGGATGCGAGAGGGAAAAAGGCATTTTGAAAAATAGGCATTGTTTTCATGTTTTTCCACTTGCCGTGGCTAACAAACAACATTTCTGAAGTGAATTGAAGCTAAACTCTGCACTGTTACATTGAATCACATGTGAAGGGTGAATTGGCCAATTTGCTAATGTGCACTAAACTTGCACATCACTTAATCTTTAGCATTAACACTAATTGTAATTACCAACATCATTAGCATCACATATAAAAGCTAAATCATAACTGTTTCATTGCTAATCATAACAGAATTCTGAATTTGAGATCTAGATCCAAAAAACTCTTCACTTCTTCTCTCAACTTTTCTTCATTTTTCTTCACAAACCGTGCCAAGATCTTCATCAATCCTTCATCCATGTGCATTATTGAGGCCGTTGGAAGCAAGATCGCAAGGTTTTCAAGCTGAATTTGGAACTGTCAAAGTGAGCTTCATCAATGGCAAATGTGGAATTGAACAAGATCGTGCACAATTAACATCAAAGCCTTGCTCCATTCACTCATACAAGCTCTGAAGAATTTCTATTTTGCATTGTCAGGCCTTGAAACAACCTAATTCATTTCTGCACTTCCAACAAGGTGAGATTTCGACTTGCCTAATTCTTGAAATTGATGAATGTTTTTGGTAGATCTTGGAATGTAGGTCACACTGCAATTTGTTTCATTGATTTTCATCAAGAATTGGTTGAGTTATGTGGATTTTAAGTTTCATGCACAAATATGTTTTGCTTCGAATCTTTGAAATTAGGAAGAATTAGGTTAAGATGATGTTAGATTGTTGATGTACATGAGAAGATCTTTCCAATGGTGTATGGTTTGTGGATTTTGGTGACAAAGTGTTCTTGAGCCTAGGGTTTATGATGAACACGCTATGAATGTTTGAAAATTGATTCCAGATCGTGCTTTGATCCGTTTCAGCCTTGCTTGCATGTATTTTTTCTGTTTCTCGCCCATGCAGCCAATAGCAGCGCGCCACACCTTTAATGAAACGGTGAGTTTCATTAGGCGCGCGCTTGGATTTGAATTCGCCAGCGGTTCGATCCTCCGCTCAAGACATTTCCACATTTAGGCCTTGCATTTAATTCACATATGTTACCATGTTGCACCATGCCTTGTTCATCATTTTTTATTTTTTCTTCTCATTAGAAAATTCATATCTCAATGATGGTTTGTCCAATTGATGTGAGATTTTTTGTGCCATGATCCTTGCCATGTCTATTATTTTATGATGATTTTTGCAAAAATTGTGCACGTGTGGTTTTTCATTTTGGCTAGGGAATGTTCATACATGTGTTTACTTGCACCTTGCTTGATATTTTGATTGTGAAATCATGATGCTTAATCCAATGGAGCTGAAATTTTGTATGCATAAACTAGACACCTTTAGGAGCATTTTGGCTTTGAGTTTGTGATTTTATAATTTCTGGTTTGTGAGATATGAGCTGATCAATCTAGGTGTGACAATGTGTGTCACACCATTTCTTGTCCAACTTGTGGATTTTCATTACCATGCCATATGAACTTCAAATAATGTGAATTTTTGCATGATGATACTTTTGGATGTTAGGACTGCTTGTGAATTTCTATGGAAATTTTGAGTACATTTCCAATTTGTTTGAGAATTTCCTTTCTGTTTGACCATTTGTGGACCTTTTGTGAGTCATGATCTTAAATGATTTGTGAAATTCTTGATGTTTATTGGATGGACTTGAAATTTTGTGGAGTGATTCTAGACACCTTGAAGTTTGCCATGGCTTTGGTTTGATGCATTTATCTTGTACCAATTCTGTTTTATGCTTGCTGGAAGTTGATGCATGATTTGGTGCCTTGTATGAGCTTGTTTTGCCTTGCTTTGACTTATGGATTTTAATTGACTTGCTTCCACTTGTCCAAATGACTTGAAATTTGGTGTGATGATCCTTTGATGAATGCTGTTTAGCCATGATTTTTCTGGAGGTTTATTGAATTGTTTTTGTGTTGATGTGGATTGAATCATTCTGTTTGGTTCTATGAGGTTCTAACTTGCATGCTTTGCACTAAATGCTTTATGAAATGAAATTGGTTGATGATATGGATATGAGACCACTTGGATTTGTTTCTTGTTTGATTGAACTTGATTTTGGATAATTTTCATGTTCTGTTTTGGTTTATTGCTCCCATTTTGACCCTAGGCCATGTCCTAGTGGTTAGTGCTTAATGTTTGAGCTTTGTTTCAGGTCAAAGAGCACAATTGCTTATACTTGATGATGTGCACTCAATTGGAGTTGGTCCATTGCTTGTTTATGACTAACCTTGAGTTTTTTTTGTAGGCTTTGAGACTTGTACTTAGGCTTGTGGATTGCACCTTTGTGCATTGCTTTGCTTGTTTGTCTGTTTATGTACAGTTAACTGTTAACTTGTAATTGTCTGTTTGACTGTCTGAGTTGAATACTAACTGAGCTAGATTGTTTTCAGGTACATTAGTTGCTATAGTTCATTGTGAACTTGCTTTTTGCTGTTGCTTGGTTGCTTAACCAATTGAGGTATAGCATCACTAACTCCATGTAGTCTGGAAGACCTGGCCTGTTACTTGGCCAGGCACCTGTCTGAAGTCCTCCTTAAGAGGCAATGCTTGTGATTGTTTATCTTTGTCCCCAAGCAGGAAAAGACCTTGAATAAGGCAATTGGCAGATACAAGAGATGTGCAATCCATCTCCTGCTATTCAGTCGAGTCATCCCTTTGCTCACACAACTGGTGTTGATGCATTGTGGATATTAACCCAAGATCCTTGTACAGTTGTACAGTTGAGTCAGTGTCATAAGTGTAGAAGGGTTCCCACTTTCTGAACCCACACTTCATTTGTCTAAAGCTCTCCCTGGCCAGGGATAAGAGCTGTGAGGCACATCCCTCACTCCCATTTCATCTGCTTCACCCTAACTCTCAATGTTAGGGTTAAGAGCTAACATCACCTGATATAGTTGGCTTGCTTTTGCAGCCTAACCCTTGTGTGAGCCCACTTTGTCTGTATATAGTGTGTGCTAATTGTGAATGTTTGCTTTGTTTTGATTATGCTTGCATGCTTTGCTTTGCCTGATTAGGATTAGCTTGCAGCTTGTGCAAGTAGATAGAAAACTCAACCTAGGACCATTGTGGAATACATGATAACTATTAGGCTCGAGTCAGTCTCCCTTCTAGTTGGTCATTTCCCAGTCTCTGGTTAGGAGAAAGTTTCTCCCCTGTTAAGGGGAACTACGTTGCCCTGATCCTCATACCAGATGAGGTACGTAGGCAGGAGGTCGTACGAGATCTCTCCGGGCACCCTTTTCTTTTTTTGAGTGTGTTGTGCTTGACAGCTATCAGGCTCGAGTTCCCGACTCCCTGTTAGTCTGTGTGTTCACCCTTTTTCTTTTTTGTGTGTGTTTGCTTGACAGTTGCTAGGCTCGAGTGCCAGACTCCTTAGTAACTTGTTGTGTGTTAACCTTTCTTGTGTGTTAGGATATGGATGTAAGCCCAGCGATTGGCATTCCGTATCCTATTGTTGTGTGCTTGGAGTCCGATATAAGTCCAACAAGTGGCATTTGGTTTCCAGTGTGGGTTTGTTTGGTTCGGAGTCTGATGTAAGTCCAGCGATTGGCATTCGGTTTCCATGTTTGCCTGTTTGTGTGTGTTTTGTTTCGGCGTGCGTGAGCCGAACTACGGTAGCTCTGATTCTCATTCCAGATGAGATACGTAGGCATAGGATGCGATATCCTAGCGAGCCCTCTCCCCTCTTCTCCCACCTGTGTTGTTTTCAGTGTGTGTGTGTGTGATGTTTGTTTTAAGCAACCTTTTCCTATCTTTTGAGCGTGGATCCCGTCGAGTACGACGGATGCGTAGGGGTGCTAATACCTTCCCTTCGCATAACCGACTCCCGATCCCATTCTCTTTGGTCGCGAGACCATGTCTTTTCCAGGTTTACTTCGAGCGTTTCCTTTCCCTCTTTTGGGATAAATAACGCACGGTGGCGGCTCTGTGTTGTTTTTGTTTTAGCCCACCGGTTGTTTTTCGCGGATGCGAGAGGGAAAAAGGCATTTTGAAAAATAGGCATTGTTTTCATGTTTTTCCACTTGCCGTGGCTAACAAACAACATTTCTGAAGTGAATTGAAGCTAAACTCTGCACTGTTACATTGAATCACATGTGAAGGGTGAATTGGCCAATTTGCTAATGTGCACTAAACTTGCACATCACTTAATCTTTAGCATTAACACTAATTGTAATTACCAACATCATTAGCATCACATATAAAAGCTAAATCATAACTGTTTCATTGCTAATCATAACAGAATTCTGAATTTGAGATCTAGATCCAAAAAACTCTTCACTTCTTCTCTCAACTTTTCTTCATTTTTCTTCACAAACCGTGCCAAGATCTTCATCAATCCTTCATCCATGTGCATTATTGAGGCCGTTGGAAGCAAGATCGCAAGGTTTTCAAGCTGAATTTGGAACTGTCAAAGTGAGCTTCATCAATGGCAAATGTGGAATTGAACAAGATCGTGCACAATTAACATCAAAGCCTTGCTCCATTCACTCATACAAGCTCTGAAGAATTTCTATTTTGCATTGTCAGGCCTTGAAACAACCTAATTCATTTCTGCACTTCCAACAAGGTGAGATTTCGACTTGCCTAATTCTTGAAATTGATGAATGTTTTTGGTAGATCTTGGAATGTAGGTCACACTGCAATTTGTTTCATTGATTTTCATCAAGAATTGGTTGAGTTATGTGGATTTTAAGTTTCATGCACAAATATGTTTTGCTTCGAATCTTTGAAATTAGGAAGAATTAGGTTAAGATGATGTTAGATTGTTGATGTACATGAGAAGCTCTTTCCAATGGTGTATGGTTTGTGGATTTTGGTGACAAAGTGTTCTTGAGCCTAGGGTTTATGATGAACACGCTATGAATGTTTGAAAATTGATTCCAGATCGTGCTTTGATCCGTTTCAGCCTTGCTTGCATGTATTTTTTCTGTTTCTCGCCCATGCAGCCAATAGCAGCGCGCCACACCTTTAATGAAACGGTGAGTTTCATTAGGCGCGCGCTTGGATTTGAATTCGCCAGCGGTTCGATCCTCCGCTCAAGACATTTCCACATTTAGGCCTTGCATTTAATTCACATATGTTACCATGTTGCACCATGCCTTGTTCATCATTTTTTATTTTTTCTTCTCATTAGAAAATTCATATCTCAATGATGTTTGTCCAATTGATGTGAGATTTTTTGTGCCATGATCCTTGCCATGTCTATTATTTTATGATGATTTTTGCAAAAATTGTGCACGTGTGGTTTTTCATTTTGGCTAGGGAATGTTCATACATGTGTTTACTTGCACCTTGCTTGATATTTTGATTGTGAAATCATGATGCTTAATCCAATGGAGCTGAAATTTTGTATGCATAAACTAGACACCTTTAGGAGAATTTTGGCTTTGAGTTTGTGATTTTATAATTTCTGGTTTGTGAGATATGAGCTGATCAATCTAGGTGTGACAATGTGTGTCACACCATTTCTTGTCCAAATTGTGGATTTTCATTACCATGCCATATGAACTTCAAATAATGTGAATTTTTGCATGATGATACTTTTGGATGTTAGGACTGCTTGTGAATTTCTATGGAAATTTTGAGTATATTTCCAATTTGTTTGAGAATTTCCTTTCTGTTTGACCATTTGTGGACCTTTTGTGAGTCATGATCTTAAATGATTTGTGAAATTCTTGATGTTTATTGGATGGACTTGAAATTTTGTGGAGTGATTCTAGACACCTTGAAGTTTTCCATGGCTTTGGTTTGATGCATTTATCTTGTACCAATTCTGTTTTATGCTTGCTGGAAGTTGATGCATGATTTGGTGCCTTGTATGAGCTTGTTTTGCCTTGCTTTGACTTATGGATTTTAATTGACTTGCTTCCACTTGTCCAAATGACTTGAAATTTGGTGTGATGATCCTTTGATGAATGCTGTTTAGCCATGATTTTTCTGGAGGTTTATTGAAGTGTTTTTGTGTTGGTGTGGATTGAATCATTCTATTTGGTTCTATGAGGTTCTAACTTGCATGCTTTGCACTAAATGCTTTATGAAATGAAATTGGTTGATGATATGGATATGAGACCACTTGGATTTTTTTCTTGTTTGATTGAACTTGATTTTGGATAATTTTCATGTTCTGTTTTGGTTTATTGCTTCCATTTTGACCCTAGGCCATGTCCTAGTGGTTAGTGCTTAATGTTTGAGCTTTGTTTCAGGTCAAAGAGCACAATTGCTTATACTTGATGATGTGCACTCAATTGGAGTTGGTCCATTGCTTGTTTATGACTAACCTTGAATTTTTTTTGTAGGCTTTGAGACTTGTACTTAGGCTTTGTGGATTGCACCTTTGTGCATTGCTTTGCTTGTTTGTCTGTTTATGTACAGTTAACTGTTAACTTGTAATTGTCTGTTTGACTGTCTGAGTTGAATACTAACTGAGCTAGATTGTTTTAGGTACATTAGTTGCTATAGTTCATTGTGAACTTGCTTTTTGCTGTTGCTTGGTTGCTTAACCAATTGAGGTATAGCATCACTAACTCCATGTAGTCTGGAAGACCTGGCCTGTTACTTGGCCAGGCACCTGTCTGAAGTCTTCCTTAAGAGGCAATGCTTGTGATTGTTTATCTTTGGCCCCAAGCAGGAAAAGACCTTGAATAAGGCAATTGGCAGATACAAGAGATGTGCAATCCATCTCCTGCTATTCAGTCGAGTCATCCCTTTGCTCACACAACTGGTGTTGATGCATTGTGGATATTAACCCAAGATCCTTGTACAGTTGTACAGTTGAGTCAGTGTCATAAGTGTAGGAGGGTTCCCACTTTCTGAACCCACACTTCATTTGTCTAAAGCTCTCCCTGGCCAGGTGTAAGAGCTGTGAGGCACATCCCTCACTCCCATTTCATCTGCTTCACCCTAACTCTCAATGTTAGGGTTAAGAGCTAACATCACCTGATATAGTTGGCTTGCTTTTGCAGCCTAACCCTTGTGTGAGCCCACTTTGTCTGTATATAGTGTGTGCTAATTGTGAATGTTTGCTTTGTTTTGATTATGCTTGCATGCTTTGCTTTGCCTGATTAGGATTAGCTTGCAGCTTGTGCAAGTAGATAGAAAACTCAACCTAGGACCATTGTGGAATACATGATAACTATTAGGCCCGAGTCAGTCTCCCTTCTAGTTGGTCATTTCCCAGTCTCTGGTTAGGAGAAAGTTTCTCCCCTGTTAAGGGGAACTACGTTGCCCTGATCCTCATACCAGATGAGGTACGTAGGCAGGAGGTCGTACGAGATCTCTCCGGGCACCCTTTTCTTTTTTTGAGTGTGTTGTGCTTGACAGCTATCAGGCTCGAGTTCCCGACTCCCTGTTAGTCTGTGTGTTCACCCTTTTTCTTTTTTGTGTGTGTTTGCTTGACAGTTGCTAGGCTCGAGTGCCAGACTCCTTAGTAACTTGTTGTGTGTTAACCTTTCTTGTGTGTTAGGATATGGATGTAAGCCCAGCGATTGGCATTCCGTATCCTATTGTTGTGTGCTTGGAGTCCGATATAAGTCCAACAAGTGGCATTTGGTTTCCAGTGTGGGTTTGTTTGGTTCGGAGTCTGATGTAAGTCCAGCGATTGGCATTCGGTTTCCATGTTTGCCTGTTTGTGTGTGTTTTGTTTCGGCGTGCGCGAGCCGAACTACGGTAGCTCTGATTCTCATTCCAGATGAGATACGTAGGCATAGGATGCGATATCCTAGCGAGCCCTCTCCCCTCTTCTCCCACCTGTGTTGTTTTCAGTGTGTGTGTGTGTGATGTTTGTTTTAAGCAACCTTTTCCTATCTTTTGAGCGTGGATCCCGTCGAGTACGACGGATGCGTAGGGGTGCTAATACCTTCCCTTCGCATAACCGACTCCCGATCCCATTCTCTTTGGTCGCGAGACCATGTCTTTTCCAGGTTTACTTCGAGCGTTTCCTTTCCCTCTTTTGGGATAAATAACGCACGGTGGCGGCTCTGTGTTGTTTTTGTTTTAGCCCACCGGTTGTTTTTCGCGGATGCGAGAGGGAAAAAGGCATTTTGAAAAATAGGCATTGTTTTCATGTTTTTCCACTTGCCGTGGCTAACAAACAACATTTCTGAAGTGAATTGAAGCTAAACTCTGCACTGTTACATTGAATCACATGTGAAGGGTGAATTGGCCAATTTGCTAATGTGCACTAAACTTGCACATCACTTAATCTTTAGCATTAACACTAATTGTAATTACCAACATCATTAGCATCACATATAAAAGCTAAATCATAACTGTTTCATTGCTAATCATAACAGAATTCTGAATTTGAGATCTAGATCCAAAAAACTCTTCACTTCTTCTCTCAACTTTTCTTCATTTTTCTTCACAAACCGTGCCAAGATCTTCATCAATCCTTCATCCATGTGCATTATTGAGGCCGTTGGAAGCAAGATCGCAAGGTTTTCAAGCTGAATTTGGAACTGTCAAAGTGAGCTTCATCAATGGCAAATGTGGAATTGAACAAGATCGTGCACAATTAACATCAAAGCCTTGCTCCATTCACTCATACAAGCTCTGAAGAATTTCTATTTTGCATTGCCAGGCCTTGAAACAACCTAATTCATTTCTGCACTTCCAACAAGGTGAGATTTCGACTTGCCTAATTCTTGAAATTGATGAATGTTTTTGGTAGATCTTGGAATGTAGGTCACACTGCAATTTGTTTCATTGATTTTCATCAAGAATTGGTTGTGTTATGTGGATTTTAAGTTTCATGCACAAATATGTTTTGCTTCGAATCTTTGAAATTAGGAAGAATTAGGTTAAGATGATGTTAGATTGTTGATGTACATGAGAAGATCTTTCCAATGGTGTATGGTTTGTGGATTTTGGTGACAAAGTGTTCTTGAGCCTAGGGTTTATGATGAACACGCTATGAATGTTTGAAAATTGATTCCAGATCGTGCTTTGATCCGTTTCAGCCTTGCTTGCATGTATTTTTTCTGTTTCTCGCCCATGCAGCCAATAGCAGCGCGCCACACCTTTAATGAAACGGTGAGTTTCATTAGGCGCGCGCTTGGATTTGAATTCGCCAGCGGTTCGATCCTCCGCTCAAGACATTTCCACATTTAGGCCTTGCATTTAATTCACATATGTTACCATGTTGCACCATGCCTTGTTCATCATTTTTTATTTTTTCTTCTCATTAGAAAATTCATATCTCAATGATGTTTGTCCAATTGATGTGAGATTCTTTGTGCCATGATCCTTGCCATGTCTATTATTTTATGATGATTTTTGCAAAAATTGTGCACGTGTGGTTTTTCATTTTGGCTAGGGAATGTTCATACATGTGTTTACTTGCACCTTGCTTGATATTTTGATTGTGAAATCATGATGCTTAATCCAATGGAGCTGGAATTTTGTATGCATAAACTAGACACCTTTAGGAGCATTTTGGCTTTGAGTTTGTGATTTTATAATTTCTGGTTTGTGAGATATGAGCTGATCAATCTAGGTGTGACAATGTGTGTCACACCATTTCTTGTCCAACTTGTGGATTTTCATTACCATTCCATATGAACTTCAAATAATGTGAATTTTCGCATGATGATACTTCTGGATGTTAGGACTGCTTGTGAAATTTTATGGAATTTTTGAGTACATTTCCTATTTGTTTGAGAATTTCCTTTCTGTTTGACGATTTGTGGACCTTTTGTGAGTCATGATCTTAAATGATTTGTGAAATTCTTGATGTTTATTGGATGGACTTGAAATTTTGTGGAGTGATTCTAGACACCTTGAACTTTGCCATGGCTTTGGTTTGATTCATTTATCTTGTACCAATTCTGTTTTATGCTTGCTGGAAGTTGATGCATGATTTGGTGCCTTGTATGAGCTTGTTTTGCCTTGCTTTGACTTATGGATTTTGATTGACTTGCTTCCACTGGTCCAAATGACTTGAAATTTGGAGTGATGATCCTTCGATGAATGCTGTTTAGCCATGATTTTTCTGGAGGTTTATTGAATTGTTTTTGTGTTGATGTGGATTGAATCATTCTGTTTGGTTCTATGAGGTTCTAACTTGCATGCTTTGCACTAAATGCTTTATGAAATGAAATTGGTTGATGATATGGATATGAGACCACTTGGATTTGTTTCTTGTTTGATTGAAATTGATTTTGGATAATTTTCATGTTCTGTTTTGGTTTATTGCTCCCATTTTGACCCTAGGCCATGTCCTAGTGGTTAGTGCTTAATGTTTGAGCTTTGTTTCAGGTCAAAGAGCACAATTGCTTATACTTGATGATGTGCACTCAATTGGAGTTGGTCCATTGCTTGTTTATGACTAACCTTGAGTTTTTTTTGTAGGCTTTGAGACTTGTACTTAGGCCTTGTGGATTGCACCTTTGTGCATTGCTTTGCTTGTTTGTCTGTTTATGTACAGTTAACTGTTAACTTGTAATTGTCTGTTTGACTGTCTGAGTTGAATACTAACTGAGCTAGATTGTTTTCAGGTACATTAGTTGCTATAGTTCATTGTGAACTTGCTTTTTGCTGTTGCTTGGTTGCTTAACCAATTGAGGTATAGCATCACTAACTCCATGTAGTCTGGAAGACCTGGCCTGTTACTTGGCCAGGCACCTATCTGAAGTCCTCCTTAAGAGGCAATGCTTGTGATTGTTTATCTTTGTCCCCAAGCAGGAAAAGACCTTGAATAAGGCAATTGGCAGATACAAGAGATGTGCAATCCATCTCCTGCTATTCAGTCGAGTCATCCCTTTGCTCACACAACTGGTGTTGATGCATTGTGGATATTCACCCAAGATCCTTGTACAGTTGTACAGTTGAGTCAGTGTCATAAGTGTAGAAGGGTTCCCACTTTCTGAACCCACACTTCATTTGTCTAAAGCTCTCCCTGGCCAGGGATAAGAGCTGTGAGGCACATCCCTCACTCCCATTTCATTTGCTTCACCCTAACTCTCAATGTTAGGGTTAAGAGCTAACATCACCTGATACAGTTGGCTTGCTTTTGCAGCCTAACCCTTGTGTGAGCCCACTTTGTCTGTATATAGTGTGTGCTAATTGTGAATGTTTGCTTTGTTTTGATTATGCTTGCATGCTTTGCTTTGCCTGATTAGGATTAGCTTGCAGCTTGTGCAAGTAGATAGAAAACTCAACCTAGGACCATTGTGGAATACATGATAACTATTAGGCTCGAGTCAGTCTCCCTTCTAGTTGGTCATTTCCCAGTCTCTGGTTAGGAGAAAGTTTCTCCCCTGTTAAGGGGAACTACGTTTCCCTAATCCTCATACCAGATGAGGTACGTAGGCAGGAGGTCGTACGAGATCTCTCCGGGCACCCTTTTCTTTTTTTGAGTGTGTTGTGCTTGACAGCTATCAGGCTCGAGTTCCCGACTCCCAGTTAGTCTGTGTGTTCACCCTTTTTTTTTTGTGTGTGTTTGCTTGACAGTTGCTAGGCTCGAGTGCCAGACTCCTTAGTAACTTGTTGTGTGTTAACCTTTCTTGTATGTTAGGATATGGATGTAAGCCCAGCGATTGGCATTCCGTATCCTATTGTTGTGTGCTTGGAGTCCGATATAAGTCCAACAAGTGGCATTTGGTTTCCAGTGTGGGTTTGTTTGGTTCGGAGTCTGATGTAAGTCCAGCGATTGGCATTCGGTTTCCATGTTTGCCTGTTTGTGTGTGTTTTGTTTCGGCGTGCGTGACCCGAACTACGGTAGCTCTGATTCTCATTCCAGATGAGATACGTAGGCATAGGATGCGATATCCTAGCGAGCCCTCTCCCCTCTTCTCCCACCTGTGTTGTTTTCAGTGTGTGTGTGTGTGTGATGTTTGTTTTAAGCAACCTTTTCCTATCTTTTGAGCGTGGATCCCGTCGAGTACGACGGATGCGTAGGGGTGCTAATACCTTCCCTTCGCATAACCGACTCCCGATCCCATTCTCTTTGGTCGCGAGACCATGTCTTTTCCAAGTTTACTTCGAGCGTTTCCTTTCCCTCTTTTGGGATAAATAACGCACGGTGGCGGCTCTGTGTTGTTTTTGTTTTAGCCCGCCGGTTGTTTTTCACGGATGCGACAGCTGGCGACTCTGCTGGGGACATAAAGAAGTTGACCTATTGCTGGTCCATCTTCCCTAAGCAAGTCTCTCCTAGCGTTCTAGGATAGTTTAGGTTGCTTGTGTTGCTCTATTTATTGCATTTATTATTCTGCTGTGTACATATTTGCATAAATATTTGCATGCATCATATTATCATGTTGTTGTCCTCTGTACAGGTGGTTCCTCTGTTTGGGGTGGGTGTTCTGAGTGGGGCTAAAACCCAGGCCCGAGTATACACCTAGGATTAGTGTGGTCTCACGTTCCTCACATGCTGGTTGGGCATGTTGTTGCGACGTGACATACCACAAGTCGGACGAGGTTCATCTGAGAGTGCTCTTCCTTAGTGGGGTTTTCCACTTTGGTTGGGTTACCTCTTTTGAGCTATTGACTTCGGTGACCGATCTTTCCCGGATCTTTGGTTTAGACGATCTCAAGGGAGCTACAACGGCACACCCGAAAGGGCAAACCCGTTGAGTATCTTTGCCCGATTGTCGAGACTATTATCCGCCTTAGGTTGACCTGATTAGAATTTACCTGTGAGGGGAGGGTGATTCTTATAGATGCATGTTCTGTTGGTGACTTTAATGGTGACTATTGGCTCCGTTGATCAGAGTCCTATTTATAAGTCGGATTTATGGACATTTCTTTCTGAGACGCCGGAGTGTTGTCCGAGTTATTTATCAGTGGGGATCCGTTTATTTCAGGATTCCCCTGGCTGGTTCAAATGATTGTGTGGTTATCAGTTCAGAGAATCTCTGGTGATGATGGTGATGTATCTTTCCGTTCCGTTTATTTCGGAACCCCAAGTCGGATTTGTGGTTACATATTCCTTCAGACGGTTCAGATGGTTGTGATCAATTCAGAGGCCGTAACTCAGTCCAGTTGATGATCAGATGACTCGGAGGATGGCACAGTGCATTGTATTCACGCATCAGGATCATTCACATTTTGCATCCATCGGCATCTAACTCATGTCTATCCATACTCAGGGTACATTCTCGATTGAGATTCTGGTTGAGAGACATCCTGATGTCAGAATGTTATTATCGAAATATTATCTGTCTCGATGAAACCAGGGTCGAAAGACAGAAGCTTCCTCGTATGGATAGACGTTGCATTCATGCATATTAACATGTTTGTTGTTTTGCAGGTGTCGGGTTTTAACGTGCTTGATTGTTTCAGGAATCATTGCTCGAGCGCGCAGAGTTATACCCTTGCACACAACACGCCCGCACCGATACTTCACCAGGCGCAACACTCCAAGACTGATGGACTTACCAAGTGCAGATGTCCTCGAGCTGAAAGATAAGATGAATGAGCTGATCAACATCATGCAAGGGTTTGTAGTTGGTCAGAAGGCTCTGGCTGATAAATTTGAAAAGCTCGAGCGGGCTTCAGCTGCTAACAGCGGTGTCAACCTGGATGGTGTCTCCAACCAGGGGCTTGGTGGTTCTCGAGACGGCGGAAAAAGAACAACTGTGGGTGTGGTAAACAATGCTGGTGGTTTTGGTGCTGCTACCGGAGGTCAACCTGGTTCGATGGGTCCTAATCTGAAAGATCGTCTATTTCCTCCATTCTTTGGGGTTGATGACGACAGAGAGGAAGACAGAGAAGCCGATCAGTTCTCCATGCACAACGAGCCGTTTGGGCAATACGGTGTCCAGCCACCCAACAAAGAGATTCAGTTGCTGGCAGAGAAAATCAGAGCTCTCGAAAGCTATGCCACTCCCGGGGTTGTAAACATGTCAAATATGGGGCTGGTTGAGGGGATTGTGATCCCACAGAAATTCAAGGCGCCCGCTTTTGATAAATATAATGGAAGTTCCTGCCCAGAAACTCATCTTCAAGCCTTCGTCCGCAAGATCTCTGCATACACTATGGATCAAAAGCTTTGGATGTACTTCTTCCAGGACAGTCTGTCCGGAGGATCCTTGGAGTGGTACACCAAGCTGAAGTCTTCTGACATTAAGAGCTGGCAGGATCTTGGAGATGCATTCTTTAAACAATACCAGTTCAATGCTGACATGGCTCATAGCCGTACCCAATTGCAGGGTATGTCTCAGAAGCCGAATGAAGGGTTTAAAGAATACGCACAGAGATGGAGGGAGTTGGCTGCCAGAGTTCAACCTCCGCTGGTGGATCGGGAGATGTCTGATCTGTTCATGGGTACTCTGCAGGGGGTTTTTGCTGAAAGGATGGTGGGTTGTCTCATCACTGGCTTTGCAGACATAGTAGTGGCTGGGGAGAGAATTGAAAGTTGGCTGAGAATGGGGAAGATACAGGGAAATGCTCCGTCATCTGGAGTAAAGAAGCCATTTGGGGACGGTCAGCGCAAAAATGAGGGTGAATCGAGTGTTGTGTATGCCCAGAGAGGACACGGTAGGGATTGTTACTACCAGCATACTGTTGCGGTAACCACCCCTGCTGGTAATCAGTCAGTACGACAGCAACATCAGCCACCTCAATAGAGAGCACAGAGAGTCGGGTACCAAGTGAGGGGAAAAGGGATTGATCGTC
The DNA here is from genome assembly GCF_024323335.1 of Lathyrus oleraceus. Taxonomy (NCBI): domain Eukaryota; kingdom Viridiplantae; phylum Streptophyta; class Magnoliopsida; order Fabales; family Fabaceae; genus Lathyrus; species Lathyrus oleraceus. The sequence goes on from NC_066580.1 coordinate 211,639,945, forward strand.
AGTTCGATAAGCCGCCCATGACATATGTTGTTCTGTTCAAGAAGTTGATGGATCTTGGGTTGGTTCAGCCAAGGACGATGGTTCCTTTAAGATCAGATCAGAGGCCTCCTAATTATGATGAGAACGCCGAATGTGAATTCCATTCTGGTACACCAGGGCATAACATCGAGGGCTGTAGAGCTTTTAAGCATGTTGTCCAGGATCTGGTAGACTCCAAGGCCATCAATTTTGCACCATCTCCGAATGTTAATGCCAATCCCATGCCGGCATATGGTCAGGCGTTGGTGGGTGCAATTGCTGAAGATTCGGGTCACGCCAGTGCGGTAGGTGAAGAGACTGACAGCGACTGCAAGTTTGATGATTGAATAAAACCGTGCGTACCAGGGATGGAGATCCAGAACTGGAGGGCCTAAAAAGATCATCACTGTCACTCATTCTGAAGAGTAATATTTCTGTTTTTCAATTCTGTTTGCATGAAATCCATACGTTTTGCCCGAAACGTAATGGTCCATTGTAAGGGCCACCTCATGTGTTTCATTTTGCAACATTTTGCATCATTAATAAATGGATGTTTTTCAATTAAAAGCGGTGTTCCCTATTTTTCATTTATTTTTGCAGTTTAAAAACAAATAAAAATGGCAATGTTTGTTTTCATTTTTTTCTTTCCTTTTGATTCGTCTTGTTCTGACCTCAAAAGTGACAATTCTCCGGATCTCATTGATAACAATTTGGTTACACCTCATATGACTTCGACAATCTGATCTATCATGCCAAAGAAGAAGGCGAAGAAGATTGTGATCTGCTGGAATTAGCCAGGTTGTTGAAATAAGAGGAGAAGGTGATTCAGCCGCATGAGGAGCGATTGAGCTTGTTAACCTGTATACCGCCGAGATCAGAAAGGAAATGAAAATTGGGGCCGCTTCAGAGGCAAGTCGAGAGCAGAATGGTAGCCCTGTTGAAAGAGCATGTGGATACCTTCGCCTGGTCGTGTCAGGATATGCCAAGGACGGATACCAATGTCGTTGTGCACAAGCTACCAGGGAGAGAAGACTGTCCTCTATAGAAGCAGAACGCCGGTGCTACTTATCAGAGAGCCATGGTGACTTTGTTTCATGATATGATTTATTATGAAATTGAATGCTATATTGATGACATGATAGCAAAGTCCCAAACAGAAGAGGGGCATCTGGTGGATCTGGCCAAGCTGAGTGGACCAGTTGAGACAATTCAAACTGAGGTTGAATTCAGATAAGTGCGCTATCAGAGTGCGGTCCGGTAAGATGTTAGGGTTCATTGTAAGAGAGGAATCGAGGTTGATCCTGCTTAAAAAAAAAAAAAAAAAAAAAAATAAGAGGTGCCTGAACCGAGAACAGAAAAGAGGTTCGTGGTCTACTAGGTAGATTGAACTACATGTCATGGTTCACATCTCCTCTAACAACCACGTGTGAATCTATATTCAAGCTGTTGAAAAAAAAAGGATCAAACGGTCAGGTGAAATAATGATTGCCAAGGGGCATTGAGAAATAAAAGAATGAGTTGCAGGAGCCTCTGATTCTGACGTCTCCCTGTGGAGGGACGACCATCAATTCTGTACTTGACGGCCTTCGAGGGGTCTACGAGGTGTATTGGGTCAGCATGGCGAGTCTTGTCGAAAAGAGCATGCAATTTACCTTAGCAAAAAGTTTACTGACCGTGAAACAATACATTCACTGCTCGAGAAAACTTGTTGTACTTTGGCATAGGCTGCTCGCCGACTGAGACAGTGTATGCTGGTTCATACCACTTTGTGGATATCGAGATGGATCTGATCAGGTAGATTTTTGAAGAGCTAACAATGACCGGACGGGTTACGAAAGGGCCAATGATTTTGATTGAATACGATATTCGATATACCTCTCAGAAAGCAATCAAGGGGAGTGTATTGTCTGATTACCTCGCCCAGCAACCCATTGAGGATTGTCAACCGATGATGTTTGAGTTCCCTGATGAGGACATCTCGAGGTGCTCAAATCGAAAGATTGAGAGTAACCGATCCCGGAGGAGGGGCCTGACCCCGAATCCGAACGGGTTCTGATGTCTGATGGGGTTAATGTGAAGGAGTTAGTGCCGTGTTGGTTACGCAGAAAAGATCCCGTATTCTTTTTGTTGCCCGGATAACATTTGAATGCACCGACGGTGTGATTGAGTATGAAGCTGGTATCCTGGGTATCGAACCTCGGTGCGTGCATCTACTAGGGCAACGCCGTTCTCACTCATGTAGGGGATAGAAGTGGTATTACCAATCGAGGTTTAGGTCCCATTGTGGAGAGTCCTGATGGACGTGAAATTGCAAGAGGCTGAGTGGATAAGGACTCGGTAAGACGCGTTGAGCCTGATTGAGGAAAAGAGGCTGGCAGCCATCTGTCATGGGCAAGTGTACTAGCAGCAAACGAAGCGTGCTTTTGACCGGAGAGTCCGACCTCGTGTATATCACGTAGGAGATTTGGTGCTGAAAAGGATCCTTCCTCCTCAAAACGATCGTAGGGGCAAGTGGACACCCAATTATGAAGGTCCATTCGTGGTCAAGAAGGTTTTCTCGGACAGAGCCTTGTTGTTGACGACCATGAACGACGAAGATTTTCCATCCCCTGTGAATGCGGACGCAGTTAAAAAATACTTCGTATAAAGAGACCCGTTGGACGGAAAGAATAAAAGAGTCCAGGCAAAAATGGGCATCCCGGCGAACCGAAAAAAAATATAATGATGAAAAGGTTCGGGCAAAAATTAGGGATAAAAGACGATTTTTCCCTTTTTGCTCTGATAGGGTTTAACAACCATGGGCAAACGTGGCGTTGGCCGGCCAAGGCTTGCGGTGGCGGCGCGACGGAAAGGGGAGGAGCGAACAATAGTCACTCAAGCGATCATGGAATCAAAAGAGCAGCAAGTAGGGGACCATGAAAGACAAGACACATTGGAATCACAAGAACACCAAGCAGGAGAACATGAAGGGCAAGACGCCACTCGTAAGGAAATGGAGATACCGGATATGGAACCTCCTATGTCGATGGAGAGCGAGATCGAAATGCCAGGGGTTGAGGTGCCAGAGACTGTGCAACTAAGGAAACCCTGGGTAGATGTCATAAGAGGCAATAGAAGAATCAATAGAGCGGTGAGTATGGAGTATATCCCACCCACGATTGTCGATGGCGAAGTGGAAGTAAAAATTGAAGAATCTGATGTTGAAGACGAGCTCGAGTTTTGGTCGAATTCGATTATATTATTTGCCCTAGGAGATTCTCTGTCAATGAATGCAGTCAAGAAGTTCATGGAGAAGAATTGGAACTCGGTTTCGCTACCAGAGCTGTATTACAATGAGGAAGGATATTTTATTGTGCGATTCAGGAACCAAGAGGATAGAGAACATGTGCTAGCTCAGGGCCCGTATTTCATTTATGGGAAGCCATTGTTCTTAAGACAATGGAGCTCAGATTTTGAGATGAAAGAGGACATATTGCGGGTTATGCCGTTGTGGGTCACATTTCCCCAATTGCCCCTCCACCTGTGGGGAGAGAAATGCTTGGCTAAGATAGCAAGCTCCATTGGAAAACCAATTACAATGGATGAATGTACAACAAAGAAGCTAAGGGTCTCATATGCCCGAATGTTGGTGGAGGTAGATGTTACACAAAAACTTCGAAACAGCATCAACATCAGGGATCATAACAACAAGCTTGTCCAACAATGTATTGAGTATGAATGGGTACCCAAATATTGCCATAAATGCCTGAAAATAGGGCATGACTGTGCACTGAAGAAGCCAATGAACCACCAAGTCAAGAAGATATGGCAACCAGTTGGGAATTTACAGAAGTCAGAGCCTTCCCAAGGGGACCAAACTCAAATGGGAGAGGTTCAGCCAGTCATAATGGTAGCAGAGAAACCAATAGAAGAAGAGGGTACTAGCACAGACTGGACTATGGTGGCAGAAAAGGACAGAGGTAAAAGAGTAATGAATTATTCACCAAAGAGTTCATCCATGGAATACCAAAACACTTTCACACCTCTAAGGATTGGAGAAGGTCCTGTAGGGGATGATAGAAGGCTACGATGCTAGTGACCTGGAATGTGAGAGGAATTAATAAAGGAGCTAGACACAGGGAGGTATTTTCTTATATTGCTTCTTTTAAGTCTCCTATTGTTGGCTTGTTAGAGACTAGAGTTAAAGAAGATAAGGCTGCTGGAATAAGAAGATATTATGAAAATAAGTGGTGTTTTGAAGATAACTATGACAAACACTATAATGGTAGGATCTGGCTTCTGTGGAATAAAGCTGAAGTGATTATTAGGATGATTCAAGTCCATGAACAATTTCTGCACTTTGAGGTTTATGGAATAGATAACTCCTTTCGATATGTTGCTACAATGATTTATGCCTTCAATCAAGTGGAACATAGGAAAACATTGTGGAGCAAGTTGGAAAGTCTGGGAAGCAGTATGGATAGGCCCTGGGTTGTCATTGGGGACTTTAATAATGTCTTGAAGGAGGAGGATAGAATTGGTGGGCAACCAGTTAGTTATGCAGAATATAGAGATCTAGATGAGATGATGCACAATGTTAGCTTGTTTGAAAATGTTTCCAAAGGAAGCTACTTCACCTGGTCCAACAAACACACCCAAGGAATCATCCACTCAAGAATTGATAGAATGGTGTCTAACATCCAGTGGTTGCAGAAGTATCCTGATGCTGTAGTGGAAAACTTGGCACCTAATATTTCTGATCATACCCCTGTCAAAGTTAGTGTTAGCCAACAGCAGAGAAGGAAGGGATCGATGTTTAAATTCCTGAATTGTAGTATTAAAGAGCCTACCTATATGCAGATTGTGAAGAACAGTTGGCAAGAAGAGGTGATAGGTAATAACATGTACAGATTATGGAGGAAATTATTGAGACTGCAACCGATTCTGAAGAAGCTGAATTCCCAATACTCAGACATTCAGGACCAAATCCAAAAAGCCAGACAATTGCTTCTAGACGAACAGAAGGATCTCCAAAATAATTTGTTTGATGTGCAAAGTATTGAGAGAGTGAAGCAGTGTACTGAGAACCTCATCCATTTGAACCAAACAGAGGAAAATATATTGAAGCAGAAAGCCAAGGTGAATTGGTTACAACTAGGAGATGGTAATAATGCTTTTTATCATGCCTATGTGAGGGACAGAAACAAGCAAAAGGGGATGTATTCTTTGGAGTCTGTAAATGGAGGTAGCCTAAGCAAACCAGAAGATATAGAAGAAGAAATTTTGCAATTCTATGACAAACTGGTAGGTACTAAATCCCTGAACCTGAGATGTATCGATATTACCACTGTAAGGAATGGTAAAACTCTTGATAGAGAGAGTGCTTGTCAGCTGATAAGACCTGTTGAGGAAGGGGAAGTGTGGAGTGCTCTGAAAAGTATAGGCCAGAATAAGGCACCGGGGGTGGATGGATTCAACGCTTACTTCTTCACAGCTACATGGCAAATTGTGAAAAATGATGTGACAGCTGCAGTTAAAGAATTTTTTCATAATGGAAAGATGCTGAAGGTTTTTAACTGCTCCTTGGTAACTCTTATCCCCAAAAATCCTGATGCTAAAACTGTTAAGGATATGAGGCCTATAGCTTGCTGTAGTACAATTTACAAGATTATATCAAAAATCCTAACAACTAGACTGGGTAAGGTGATCAGTAAGCTGGTGGATGAATCACAATCTGCTTTTGTTCCAGGTAGACACATACAGGACAACATCATCTTGGCTCAAGAACTGATCAAAGGGTATAACAGGAAGAATATTTCTCCGAGGTGCATGGTTCAGATGGATATTCAAAAGGCGTATGATACGGTTGACTGGAATGCCTTAGCTCAGATTATGCAAGAGATGGGAATACCTCAGATGTTCAGAAATTGGGTAATGGAATGTGTAACCACTACTTCTTATCGGTTCAATATCAATGGGAGTCCCTCAAAAGTTCTGGAAGCAAAAAGGGGATTGAGACAGGGAGATCCCATCTCCCCCCTCTTATTTGTGCTGGTGATGGAATACCTTCATAGGATGTTCCAAAACTTGAATAATAATCCAAACTTCAATTTTCACCCAAAATGTGAAAAATTGAAGCTTATCGACATGTGTTTTGCTGATGATATTGTGATTTTTGCGAGAGGGGATGTTGGTTCTCTTCAACTCATTATGCAGGTGGTGGAAAAATTCACTAACTCAACTGGCTTGCAAATGAGCATTCCTAAAAGCAAGCTATTTGTGGGAGGGGTAGATGGCATAACTAAAGGAAACTTGCAGCAAGCAACTGGATTCTCTTTGGGGCAGCTTCCAGTCAAGTATCTTGGAGTGCCTCTGAACAGTAGAAAGCTCACCATCAACAATTGTCAAGGGCTGCTAGATAGAATGACTGTTAGAATTAACCATTGGTGTAGCCGTCTTTTGTCGTATGCAGGTAAATTACAGTTGGTGAGAAGTGTGATGTTTGCTATAACCAATTATTGGATGCAAATTTTTCTTCTACCCAAAAAGATCATTAGGCTCATTGAAAGCATGTGTAGAAGATTCATTTGGGCTGGAAATGACGAGAAGAGTAAAAGAGCGCCGGTGGCCTGGGACCATGTTTGTGATTCGATTGCAAATGGTGGAAGGAACATCATAGCCTTAGGGGAGTGGAATAAAGCCACCATTGGCAAGCTTCTCTGGAATTTGAGCGAGAAGAAGGATAAAATGTGGGTTAAATGGATGCATATTTACTACTTGAAGAATGGAGTGATTGAGGAATACCAGCCCAACAACAACAGTTCATGGTTGATGAAGTCCATGTGTAAACATAAAGCTGAATTGATGTCTAATGATATTTGGGTTGAATTCCAGGCTAATAATATGTATAGCACTTGAAGAATGTATCGACATCTGCGTGGGGACAAGCCAAGAGTTGATTGGAGGAGGTTAATGTACATAAACATGGCTAGACCAAGGGCTGTTTTTACTCTTTGGCTGGTCTGTCAGGACAGATTGCAAACCAAAGACAGATTGATGAAACACGGGACTTATACTGATGGGAAGTGTTTGTTTTGTGATGTGCAGGAAAATAGATGCCATTTATTCTTTGAGTGTGCAATCACAAAGAAGATTTGGAAGGATATTCTTAATAGGCTTGGGCTTGGTTATATCCATATTGATTGGAATGAGCATACTGCTTGGCAACAAGCCAAAGGGAAGGGCAACAAAATGCGTATTTTCAAAGCTGCGCTGGCTGAAACGGTATACCACATTTGGTGGGTGAGAAACAGGATTTGTTTCCAACAGGGGAGGAAGGAAGAGCTTCAAAGCCAACATATTCATGACATACTTATGGATAGATTTAGAATGAATAGAAAATTGACAGCGTATTGTAATAGCCTTTAGTGGTCGTTGTTTGTATCCGTGTCGGTTAGGGTCTGGATCTGAGGATCGGCGTGTATTTCTTTGTTTTTGGCAATAAAGATTATTATTATTCCAAAAAAAAAAAAATTAGGGATAAAAAGGAAAAAATGTACACCCGGCAAGTCGAAAACCCCACAAGGGCGGCTTGGGCAAAAAAGGGGTATCCCGGTGGACTGAAAACCCGAAAGGGCGGTCCAGGCAAAAGAGGGATTGAAACGAACAACTGCGTCTGGCATGATCGTTTGCGCTTTGGTTAAGGCACGTGGATAATACCCAGTAGGGATCAATCAGAAGCGTCTTTTTCAGAAGGCGGAAAGCACGGAGAGTCTGAGGACATATGGGGTGTAACCGAGTTGGAACTCGATGAGATCACGGGTTTCACGTTGCCATTAGGATAAATTTTTCCTTTTGTGCGCAATTACCTCTTTTCAGGAATTGCTTCCTTTGTATTGCTCAAGTTTGAGCCACACTTTTTCAGTCAATAAAATGCATATTCAGTCAAATAATTTTGTTTTTGTTGTCATAACCGCTTTGATTGCGAAAGCATCCAATTGTTTGTGATAAAGAATCTTTGCATTTTAAGACATACAGGTCCATTCCAATGCATGTTTATAAGATCGAAAGCTTGAAATCTTATTCGGAAGGTTGAGTGACCCAAGTGTTGAAATCTTGACACGCCTGGGGCATGGTTTTGTCTAACGATCTCTTTTGCAGGTACTATTAGATATTTTCACTCACTTGCAGGTTGTGACGTGGAAGCTTTTGACGAACAATCCCCACGGGGTCCAGTCAGGGACGATTGAATAGAAGAATGGTGAAAAAGACGGCGAGGACGTACGACGATCCTGGATTTTAATCAAGAAGACTCTTCAAAGTCTGAAGATTAGAAAGTCTGTACCAATCCCAGGAGTTCGCTCTCTGTTGAGTACGGAGCAGTTGGGAATACAAGGTGATGAATCAGAAAAGTCCAGACGAGTCTGGGAGTTCTCAAAATTGGAAAGCAGACATTGGAGTTGGATATGGAATGCCCTGGTTCGACGAGTCGGCGGGTGTCGGTATCAGACTTTCCTCATCTCCTCAAGCAGAGTCGGGAGGACTAATTCCCCGGCAGATTCAAGGTCTGTGGTTTCCCTAGCAGGGTCGGGATGGTTATCTCCCCAGCAGGTTTGAGATCGGTGTTTCCTCAGCAGCCAGGCCCGAAGGTTGCAATTTTCCCAGCGGAGGTATCTGTGGGTGGTGGTTTACCAAGCAGAGTCGGGATTGTTGTATCCCTAGCAAGACAAAAGACCGTTGTATCCCCACAGAGTGCGTTGGTGGTTCTTACCCCAGCGATGTCCCCAAGCGGACCGGGTGCAAAGGAGGTTTTTCCCCAGCAAGGGTTGCCTCTTTCCCAGCAGCAGTGTTATTCCTCAGCAGGGTGGAGATAAGAGTGTTTGCGAGTTCCTCAACAGAGTGCCTCGAGCTCCTCAGAAGAGTCCCTTGAGGGGGATACCTTTTATGCATCCATCATGTAGATAAGCATAGCATATTGCATAATAAATCGCATAGCATTTCCATGATTATGGAGCATTACGCTAAAAAAAATCATGCATCATCATTGCAAGCATCAGCTAGTCTCAAGCCGAGGTTACCGTTTGAGATTTGGTTTTTCCAGTGGGTGAAGGTGCTACTCAAGCCGTGGTTACCGTTTGAGAGGTGGTTTCGCTGGTTGGAAGATCAACATCAGCATTGCAAGCATAAGTTAACCTCAAGCCGTGGTTACCCTCAAAGAATGGGTTTTTGCAGGTCAACAGTGTTCCCCAGTAGTACGATACTGGAGGAAACTTTTCCGTCGGACAGAGATGGAAATGAAGATCACGATCAGCGCGACTCGAGCCGTGGTTACCGCTTGAGATTTGGTTTCGCCGGATGGTGAAGATGGTACTCTGAGGAGTTCAGCATCATGACGTCAGGTCAGCAGGGTTCCCCAGTAGTGCGATACTGGAGGAAACTTTTCCGTCGGACAGAGATGGAAATGTTACGCGATCAGTGCGACTCGAGCCGTGGTTACCGCTTGAGATTTGGTTTCACCGGATGGTGAAGATGTTACTCTAAGGAGTTTAGCATCATTATGTCAGGTCAGCAGTGTTCCCCAGTAGTGCGATACTGGAGGAAACTTTTCCGTCGGACAGAGATGGAAATGAAGATCACGATCAGCGCGACTCGAGCCGTAGTTACCGCTTGAGATTTGGTTTTGCCGGTCAGTGAAGATGTTACTCTGAGGAGTTTAGCATCGTGACGTTGGGTCAATGGTATCCCCCCGATAGCACGATATTGGAGGAAGATTTCTGTCGTGCGAGATGGAAGTTGGAAGGTGTTACTCTGAGGAGTTCAGCATCGTGATTTTGGGGCAACAGTATTTCCCAGTTATTCCCCGGCAAGCGTCTGCCTGGTTTTGACATATGTGGATATCGTCCTTGCAATACCAGTAAGTGTCATATCGATCCCTGTAATATCCTTTCTTTGGTGTCAAGTAAACATCATTGTTCGATGTCCAGTAAACGTCGAGTTCCCTCCCAGTCATTGGTTAATGTCTGGTCGAGTTTTCTTTGGTGTCAGTAAACATCATTGTTCGATGTCCAGTAAACGTCGAGTTCCCTCCCAGTCATTGGTTAATGTCTGGTCGAGTTTTCTTTGGTGTCAGTAAACATCATTGTTCGATGTCCAGTAAACGTAGAGTTTCCTCCCAGTCATTGGTTAATGTCTGGTCGAGTTTTCTTTGGTGTCAGTAAACATCATTGTTCGATGTCCAGTAAACGTCGAGTTCCCTCCTAGTCATTGGTTAATGTCTGGTCGGGTTTTCTTTGGTGTCAGTAAACATCATTGTTCGATGTCCAGTAAACGTCGAGTTCCCTCCTAGTCATCAGTATATGTCTGGTCGAGTTTTCTTTGGTGTCAAGTAAACATCATTGTTCGATGTCCAGTAAACGTCGAGTTTCCTCCCGGTCATTGGTTAATGTCTGGTCGAGTTTTCTTTGGTGTCAAGTAAACATCATTGTTCGATGTCCAGTAAACGTCGAGTTTCCTCCCGGTCATTGGTTAATGTCTGGTCGAGTTTTCTTTGGTGTCAAGTAAACATCATTGTCCGATGTCCAGTAAACGTCGAGTTCCTTCCCAGTCACCAGTCAATGTCTGGTCGAGTTTTCACTGATATATCGCCATCAGAGTGGTGTTTTGGTGTTATTTTCGTCGTTGCCAGCGGAATTATCACAAGAAAATGGAGAGCGGGGTTCATTATTTGGCAAACAAGAAGTGTCAGGTTTCAACCGCGGTGATCCGGGATCATACGCAAGAAAATATTTGTTCGGGGTTCAAGAAAAAGTAAAAAAATAGATAATCCCCAGCGGATGTGGTGTTCAGGCCATGGTTATCCTTGTGTTACCATTTATTTTGGTATCCAGGTCGACATTCTGTTTCAGTGAACAGGCCGACTTTCTCCGTACCAGACGGATTCTTCTTTCGAGATTGCTTCTTTGCCGATTCTGACAGGCATTGTTAATTATTTCCCATCAGAGTGCAAATTGTTCGTCTGTTCTTGGTATTCAATCACTCTTCATCCTGATCATCTGAAAGCCGAGGCTATTCATATCGACAGGTTCACAGTGGATTGAATAGGGGCAGCTGTAACACCTCAAAATTTGCCCTCCTCTCTTGGGACTAGCTTTGCATCTTTGCATATCATTTTTAGGTCATTAGTCATTGCATATTGGCATGTCATGTGGCAACATCAATCAAGTCATCCTCCTAGGTCTTGATCAGAAGATAAAGAGGTTAAGAGATGCAAGCTGAGGGTTTCATTGAATGGACCACTGATCATCTGAGGGTTTGTGCCTCAAATTAGGGTTTCTTGGTTCTTCAAGGAGATTGATCATCATCTTGGTTAAAATAGTACATCATCATCATCATGGTTTTTGTCATCACCAAGAGATTCATTGTGCTTGATCAGATGCTTTGAGATTAGGGTTTTGACCTCTGGTCAACCCTAATCATTTGTATTGTGCCAATCAGGGCTTGTCAAAGGAGATGAGGTCTTCAGGGAGATGGGGATCATATGGTTTCATTGAGCTTATGGAAGCTAGGGTTTCATGTTTGAGCCATTTCATCAGGAGCTTGAGGCTCAAGATCATTTATGCATAGCCAGTTCATCTATTAGTCAACAGAAGTCAACCATAGGTCAACTGATGGATTTGGAGGTGGGAGAGGGTTAGAGACACTTCATTCATGTCCAAACAAGTTTCATTTGACATTTCAAACATCAACAATGAAGAAAATAAAGTCAGATGAAAACTTTCCAAAAATAGAAAGTGACTTGTAATTCAAATTTGCCAAAAATGGAAAGGTCTTCTCCTTAAAATTACATATCCAAAAATGCTTCAAATGAAATTTTGTTCAACCTGAAAGTTGAAGATCGTGCTCTCACCTTTCCAATAAGTCCAAGAACATGAATTTCTCATGTGTGGTTGGCAAGTTATGGATCAATCTTGGAGCAATTTTCTCTTGATGTCCTCTATCCAAATCATGCATCACATTTCATTAAAACTCATCACAAAAAAAGTGCATTTTTCACTTGCACTTAATTTGAAAATTGGAGGGAAAAAGGCAATTTGAAAAATAGGCATTGTTTTCATGTTTTTCCACTTGCCATGGCTTACAAATAACATTTCTGAAGTGAATTGAAGCTAAACTCTGCACTGTTACATTGAATCACATGTGAAGGGTGAATTGGCCAATTTGCTAATGTGCACTGAACTTGTACATCACTTAATCTTTAGCATTAACACTAATTGTAATTACCAACATCATTAGCATCACATATAAAAGCTAAATCATAACTGTTTCATTGCTAATCATAACAGAATTCTGAATTTGAGATCTAGATCCAAAAAACTCTTCACTTCTTCTCTCAACTTTTCTTCATTTTTCTTCACAAACCGTGCCAAGATCTTCATCAATCCTTCATCCATGTGCATTATTGAGGCTGTTGGAAGCAAGATCGCAAGGTTTTCAAGCTGAATTTGGAACTGTCAAAGTGAGCTTCATCAATGGCAAATGTGGAATTGAACAAGATCGTGCACAATTAACATCAAAGCCTTGCTCCATTCACTCATACAAGCTCTGAAGAATTTCTGTTTTGCATTGCCAGGCCTTGAAACAACCTAATTCATTTCTGCACTTCCAACAAGGTGAGATTTCGACTTGCCTAATTCTTGAAATTGATGAATGTTTTTGGTAGATCTTGGAATGTAGGTCACACTGCAATTTGTTTCATTGATTTTCATCAAGAATTGGTTGAGTTATGTGGATTTTAAGTTTCATGCACAAATACGTTTTGCTTCGAATCTTTGAAATTAGGAAGAATTAGGTTAAGATGATGTTAGATTGTTGATGTACATGAGAAGATCTTTCCAATGGTGTATGGTTTGTGGATTTTGGTGACAAAGTGTTCTTGAGCCTAGGGTTTATGATGAACACGCTATGAATGTTTGAAAATTGATTCCAGATCGTGCTTTGATCCGTTTCAGCCTTGCTTGCATGTATTTTTTCTGTTTCTCGCCCATGCAGCCAATAGCAGCGCGCCACACCTTTAATGAAACGGTGAGTTTCATTAGGCGCGCGATTGGATTTGAATTCGCCAGCGGTTCGATCCTCCGCTCAAGACATTTCCACATTTAGGCCTTGCATTTAATTCCCATATGTTACCATGTTGCACCATGCCTTGTTCATCATTTTTTATTTTTTCTTCTCATTAGAAAATTCATATCTCAATGATGGTTTGTCCAATTGATGTGAGATTTTTTGTGCCATGATCCTTGCCATGTCTATTATTTTATGATGATTTTTGCAAAAATTGTGCACGTGTGGTTTTTCATTTTGGCTAGGGAATGTTCATACATGTGTTTACTTGCACCTTGCTTGATATTTTGATTGTGAAATCATGATGCTTGATCCAATGGAGCTGAAATTTTGTATGCATAAACTAGACACCTTTAGGAGCATTTTGGCTTTGAGTTTGTGATTTTATAATTTCTGGTTTGTGAGATATGAGCTGATCAATCTAGGTGTGACAATGTGTGTCACACCATTTCTTGTCCAACTTGTGGATTTTCATTACCATGCCATATGAACTTCAAATAATGTGAATTTTTGCATGATGATACTTCTGGATGTTAGGACTGCTTGTGAAATTTTATGGAAATTTTGAGTACATTTCCTATTTGTTTGAGAATTTCCTTTCTGTTTGACCATTTGTGGACCTTTTGTGAGTCATGATCTTAAATGATTTGTGAAATTCTTGATGTTTATTGGATGGACTTGAAACTTTGTGGAGTGATTCTAGACACCTTGAAGTTTGCCATGGCTTTGGTTTGATGCATTTATCTTGTACCAATTCTGTTTTATGCTTGCTGGAAGTTGATGCATGATTTGGTGCCTTGTATGAGCTTGTTTTGCCTTGCTTTGACTTATGGATTTTAATTGACTTGCTTCCACTTGTCCAAATGACTTGAAATTTGGTGTGATGATCCTTTGATGAATGCTGTTAAGCCATGATTTTTCTGGAGTTTATTGAATTGTTTTTGTGTTGATGTGGATTGAATCATTCTGTTTGGTTCTATGAGGTTCTAACTTGCATGCTTTGCACTAAATGCTTTATGAAATGAAATTGGTTGATGATATGGATATGAGACCACTTGGATTTGTTTCTTGTTTGATTGAACTTGATTTTGGATAATTTTCATGTTCTGTTTTGGTTTATTGCTCCCATTTTGACCCTAGGCCATGTCCTAGTGGTTAGTGCTTAATGTTTGAGCTTTGATTCAGGTCAAAGAGCACAATTGCTTATACTTGATGATGTGCACTCAATTGGAGTTGGTCCATTGCTTGTTTATGACTAACCTTGAGTTTTTTTTGTAGGCTTTGAGACTTGTACTTAGGCCTTGTGGATTGCACCTTTGTGCATTGCTTTGCTTGTTTGTCTGTTTATGTACAGTTAACTGTTAACTTGTAATTGTCTGTTTGACTGTCTGAGTTGAATACTAACTGAGCTAGATTGTTTTCAGGTACATTAGTTGCTATAGTTCATTGTGAACTTGCTTTTTGCTGTTGCTTGGTTGCTTAACCAATTGAGGTATAACATCACTAACTCCATGTAGTCTGGAAGACCTGGCCTGTTACTTGGCCAGGCACCTGTCTGAAGTCCTCCTTAAGAGGCAATGCTTGTGATTGTTTATCTTTGTCCCCAAGCAGGAAAAGACCTTGAATAAGGCAATTGGCAGATACAAGAGATATGCAATCCATCTCCTGCTATTCAGTCGAGTCATCCCTTTGCTCACACAACTGGTGTTGATGCATTGTGGATATTAACCCAAGATCCTTGTACAGTTGTACAGTTGAGTCAGTGTCATAAGTGTAGAAGGGTTCCCACTTTCTGAACCCACACTTCATTTGTCTAAAGCTCTCCCTGGCCAGGGATAAGAGCTGTGAGGCACATCCCTCACTCCCATTTCATCTACTTCACCCTAACTCTCAATGTTAGGGTTAAGAGCTAACATCACCTGATACAGTTGGCTTGCTTTTGCAGCCTAACCCTTGTGTGAGCCCACTTTGTCTGTATATAGTGTGTGCTAATTGTGAATGTTTGCTTTGTTTTGATTATGCTTGCATGCTTTGCTTTGCCTGATTAGGATTAGCTTGCAGCTTGTGCAAGTAGATAGAAAACTCAACCTAGGACCATTGTGGAATACATGATAACTATTAGGCTCGAGTCAGTCTCCCTTCTAGTTGATCATTTCCCAGTCTCTGGTTAGGAGAAAGTTTCTCCCCTGTTAAGGGGAACCACGTTTCCCTAATCCTCATACCAGATGAGGTACGTAGGCAGGAGGTCGTACGAGATCTCTCCGGGCACCCTTTTCTTTTTTTGAGTGTGTTGTGCTTGACAGCTATCAGGCTCGAGTTCCCGATTCCCAGTTAGTCTGTGTGTTCACCCTTTTTTTCTGTGTGTGTTTGCTTGACAGTTGCTAGGCTCGAGTGCCAGACTCCTTAGTAACTTGTTGTGTGTTAACCTTTCTTGTGTGTTAGGATATGGATGTAAGCCCAGCGATTGGCATTCCGTATCCTATTGTTGTGTGCTTGGAGTCCGATATAAGTCCAACAAGTGGCATTTGGTTTCTAGTGTGGGTTTGTTTGGTTCGGAGTCTGATGTAAGTCCAGCGATTGGCATTCGGTTTCCAAGTTTGCCTGTTTGTGTGTGTTTTGTTTCGGCGTGCGTGAGCCGAACTACGGTAGCTCTGATTCTCATTCCAGATGAGATACGTAGGCATAGGATGTCATATCCTAGCGAGCCCTCTCCCCTCTTCTCCCACCTGTGTTGTTTTCAGTGTGTGTGTGTGTGTGTGATGTTTGTTTTAAGCAACCTTTTCCTATCTTTTGAGCGTGGATCCCGTCGAGTACGACGGATGCGTAGGGGTGCTAATACCTTCCCTTCGCATAACCGACTCCCGATCCCATTCTCTTTGGTCGCGAGACCATGTCTTTTCCAGGTTTACTTCGAGCGTTTCCTTTCCCTCTTTTGGGGTAAATAACACACGGTGGCGGCTCTGTGTTGTTTTTGTTTTAGCCCGCCGGTTGTTTTTCCAGGATGCGACAACAACTATATGATGGATGGATATCCATGACTTGGAAAGTGGTCTAGAAATCACTAGGTCCAATCTTGATCGGGAGTTCTACTTCACCGATCACAGTTTTCCTTGACCCATCAAAAGCTTTGACAACCACTCCACTCTGCCTCATGGGAGGCCCCTGGTAAGAAAGTTTAGCCAGAGTGGATTTTGGCAACATATTTAGCGATGATTCTGTGTCAACTAACACATTGGACAAGGCGTCATCTTTGTAGTTCATTGAAATGTGTAGAGCCAAATTGTGGTCTTTTCCCTCCTCGGGAAGATCAGTATCACAGAAGCTCAAATTGTTACAAGCAGTTATGTTTGCAACAATGCTATCAAATTGTTCAATAGTGACATCGTGATCCACGTATGCCACGTCCAACACCCTCTGCAAAGCTTCGCGGTGTGGCTCAGAATTCATCAACAAAGATAGGATAAATATCTTTGATGGAGTTTGTAGCAGCTGATCAACAATGTTGTATTCGCTCCTCTTGATGAGCAGCAGCATCTCATCACAATCCTCTTTTAAAATGCCATGCTGGCCAACCAGGACAGGAGTTTTCACAGATCTATCAACAACAGGGTCAGCGCCCTTCACAATAAGTGTCGGATTAGAAGAAGTCCCCACAGGACCGGCAGGATTATCAACAGCAGTTCTTCTCACGACATCTTTGTGGGGTTTCGGCTGCGCTACTCCACTAGGGCCACTCCACTAACATCTGAGATACTCACAACAGAGGTGGAGGGCAATAACACCTCTTTTCCATCTTCTAACATAACTGCATTGTACCTGTAAGGAACAACTTTATCTGAAGAATACGGGACAGGGCCCGCTGGCTTGATTACAAGAGATGGAGAAACCTTCTTCTTGCTGCCATCATATTTGACGACAACAGGCTCTGGTATTCTGAAAACAGGGGAAATAACATCCACTTCGTCCTCATTGCGATTCTGAAGTATCTCGACCATTCCCTGGTCCAGCATCTCTTGGATGTCCTTCCTTACTTGGCGGTATCCTCTTTCGTTGATAGTGCACACCTGGAACCTATCATGGTCATGCTCATAATGGTTGTACCCACATAACAGCTTATGCATCTCGACCAAAGATTGCTTGATATCATTGACATACTGGACTTTATATTTGCCAGGGCAACCCTGAACCATGTTCACAACAGCTTTCCCATGCTCGGGCCATGGGTTCTTCTTGACATTAGGACCTACGTCCTCGAAAAACAAAATCCCGCTTCTCACAAGGTCTTGCACCTTGGTCTTCAGGGGATAACAATTCTCCACATCATGTCCGGGAGCACCGGAATGATATACACAATGTAATTCTGGCTTGTACCACCACTGAGGGTTGGTCGGTACAGCAGGTGGGTCTCGTGGAGTAATTAACTTTCTATCTATCAGAGATGGATAGAGTTCAGCATATGACATTGGAATTGGATCAAAAGTGACCCTCTTCCTCTCGTAGCTGGTGCTGGTGTTATTGTTGTTTCGAGACTAGTAGGCCTGTTGTTGCTGACGATGCCGTTGTTGATATTGTTGATGTTGTTGTTGTTGATGATGATGCACTTCTCTGAAAGCAGGTGCTATATGAGCCACATGGTGTTGGCTGACGGCAGGGCGAGCAATCTTCACAGAGGGCCTTCTCTTGATATGGGAAGACACAACATGTGCCTCTCCCTCCTTCTTCTTCTCAAAGCCCCCATATCTCTTTGCAAAAGAGCTGTCATCTCTAGACAGACGTCCTTCACGGACTCCTTCCTCTAGCCTCATTCCCATATTCACCATTTCGGTGAAGTCCGAGGGAGCACTAGCAATCATCCTTTCATAATATAAAGAACTCAAAGTCTTTAAAAAGATCTTTGTCATTTCTTTCTCTTCAAGGGGTGGCACAATCTGAGCGGCCAACTCACGCCATCTCTGGGCGTACTCTTTGAAACTCTCCTTCTCTTTCTGGGACATCGCCCTCAGATGGTCCCTATCGGGAGCCATATCCATGTTGTATTTGTATTGCTTGACGAAAGCTTCCCCAAGATCATTGAAAGAGCGGACGTTCGCACTATCCAGACCCATGTACCATCTGAGTGCAGCACCGGATAAGCTATCCTGGAAGTAGTGGATTAGAAGTTGATCATTCTCAGTTTGCGTTGACATGTTGCGAGCATACATCACAAGATGGCTGAGAGGGCATGTGTTTCCATTGTATTTCTCAAAGTCAGGTACTTTGAACTTCACAGGGATTTTAACGTTGGGCACAAGGCACAACTCAACAGCACTCTTACCGAAAAGGTCTTTACCCCTCAGAGTCTTCAGTTCCTTGCGCAGCTCAAGGAATTGGTCGTTCATCGCGTTCATCTTCTCATAAACATCTGGGGCCTCAGATGGCTCAGAATGATAGATGGTGTCTTCAACTCTAGGTAAAGTGTGCACAACGGAAGGTGGCAAAGAAAGGACCGGGCTAGATGCCGGCAGAGAGGCGAGAGTTGGAGCAAAACCCTCGGGCACAAAATTGGCGGGCATCCCCCACGGGAACCTGGTTGGCATAGTTGGAGCGAAGTGCGTTGTAGCAGCAGGCACTGTAGAAGAAGCGGCCTCTGAGATAATCGTCCTCGCGGGAGGAGTTGCAGGAGTTGGAGATGACCGGCTCTGAGCAGCCAGTACTGACTCCATCATGGCAGTCAGCCTAGCTACCTCCCCTTTCAATTCTCTATTCTCTTGCTCTAGATGATCCATCAGTCTTGGGATATTGACTCTAGTGTTATACCGGTGCGTCAACTTGTCTTCAAAATAAATGAAGAACATAGAGTTAGACCACTGATCAAAGTTGAACAAAACCTGCTTATGCATATGATGCATGCAATGCTTGTGCATATGGTTTGTTTTTATTTGAGGAACTTTATAGAGATCTATTTGAAAATATTTAAAAATATTAATCTTTTAAGACATATAGGTGTTAGGGACCAATTACTATTACTTTTTATATAATTTTATTGGTCCCTTTTACCAATTTTTGATGTAAATTACACACTTTTATTCTCACTATTTTGTATAAATGCAATTAGGTTTAATTTATGTTGTTTTGAGTGGTTATTTCACGTATTTGTTAGTTTTGTAGAATTTTTGGACAAGAGAGTGTCGCAACGCGAAAAACAACCGGCGGAAAAATACAGAGCCGCCACCGACGCTATTCATCCTATGACGGAAAGGAATCGCAGGACTAACCTAAGAAAGGGAAAGGAACGGTCTTACGATCAGAGATTGCAAGGTACGGGAGTCGGTTACGCAAGGGGAAGGTATTAGCACCCCTCACGTCCGCCGTACTCGACGGGATCCACGCTCAATAGAATAGGAAAAGGTTGCTAAATAACTGCTCAAAGAGAATGCACACAGACTGGAATAATAAACAGGTGAAAGAAGATGGAGGGAGGGGACTCGGCAGGATGTCACATCCTAGGCCTACGTAGTTTGTCAAAACAAACATCAGAGTCAACGTAGTTCGGGGAAATGGGGACATCGCATCCTATGCCTACGTATCTTCTCTATCCAGAGTAAGAATCAGAGCACTCGTAGCTCGGCTAACGCACGCCGAAACAAAACACCGAAAAGAGACGCTGAGACGTCAAAAGAAAAACTCAACAAGGAAACAAAATGCCAATAGATGGACTTATATCTAACTCCTCAAAACAAACAAGGAAACAGAATGCCAATACATGGGCTTACATCTGACTCCAAACAAACAACACACAAAAGGAAACAGAATGCCAATAGATAGACTTACATCCGACTCCGAACAAATAGCACACGCTAACCAGCGAACACCAAAGAAAGAGGTTATCGGATTGACAAACTAATAGGGAGTCTGGAACTCGAGCCTAGTAGCTGTCACACAAACACAAAGAGAAGGAGACACTGAGACGTCAAAAGAAACAAAGAGGTTGAACACACTAAAAAAAAAGAAAAGGTTTCCCGGAGAGATCTCGCTCGATCTCCTGCCTACGCATCTCATCTGGTATGAGAATCAGGGCGACGTAGTTCCCCTTAACATGGGAAACTCTCCTAACCAGAGACCAAGGGAAACAACGAACTAAAAGGGAGACTGACTCAGGCCTAATAGTCGTCATGCAAACTAAAACCCTAGGTTGAGGTCTCTAACAAGAGTTTGACTCACACAGGAAGTGAGTCAACTCAAGTCTATCTCTATGTACGTTCAACTTCCTCGAAAGTTGATCATACGACTCCTATAGAAAAGGAGATGAGAAATGGAAAGCAGATAAATATACTAGCAATCATCACACTCTATATACAAACAAGAGGCTCAGACAAATGGTTGGGCTTTAGTCAAGAGGGGTCATATCAACCTCGACAAACAAGCCAAAACTGTAGGGGTATGCTGAAGCTCTTAACCACTAACATTAAGAGTTAGGGTGAAGCTGATGAAAGGTAATGAGGATGAGACCTCATGATCTTAACCCTGGTCAGGGTGAGCTCCAATCCAAGAAAGCGTGGGGGTCCAGAAAGAGGGACCCTGTTCCATTTAACTGACTCTATACAAGGATCTTGGGTACATTGTTCAAGAGCATCAGCATGTAGTGCGAGCATAATGAACGACTCACTGAATAACAAGGGATTGATTTCTAATCCCTTCTATCTGTCAATTGCCTCTTCACTTAGGAGGACTTAACAAGTAACATGCCTCATTTAGAGGTCTTTGGCACAAATATAAACAAACACAAACATTGCCTCTTAAGGAGGACTTCAGCCAAATGCCTGCCAAAAAAGCGATAGGGCTTCCAGACTACATGGAGTGAGAAGGCTAAACTACCTTAGTGGTGTATCAACCACACTCCAAACCAAAGCTCAAGCAAGAGCTAAAAGCGACTAATGTACCTGTACAAAAGCCAAACAGTTAATATTGTATTCAGAAAACCAAACAGACAACAGTGGAATCATCCAACAATTATACACAATGCAAGTCTCAAATGCAAGCACTCAAGTGAGTTCATCACATCAATGGACCTACAACACAACAATAGTTAGTAATCAAAGCAACTGGCATCTCAAATGATGAGACCAAACCAACCATTAGTGCTAAATACCTGAAACACAAAACACAATTGGTGAGTACAAACCACTAGTACAAAGACTAGGGTCAAAGGCAAGTCAAATGACCAAAACAGAAATCAATATTTCACATGAAGCACATTCAATCAAACAAGAAAGAGTCCTCAAAAGGACCAAAGCCAATTCAATAGGCAAAGCCAACACATAATCAAGATAAAGCAAAGGCAAACAATATGATCAAAATTGGACATCAAGAATAGAAAATCCACATTAAAACAGAAATGTATCCAATGATCATGAAATTTTTTATGAGAGCTCAACATGTTATATACAAGCATCATACCAAAAATTAAATCCAGAAGAGGTCAATTGGTGTATGAATGAAAATGCACAAATGCAAGGCACAAAATGTTACACCAAATGTCACACTACATGTCCATGTGTCCAAAACAGTGGTATCAAATGATAAAAATGCCAAACAAGAGCCAAAAAATCATGTCACATGTTATGATCAAGCATGTCAAATTCCAAGGCAATTGGATAAACCATGAGCATTTCACAAAGCAATTAGCACAACATAGCAAATTGGCATCATGTTCAAATAAGCAAGCAGAATTGAAAATTCAGAAGCACAAAAATCATGAAAATAACATTAAAAAATAATAGACATCAACACAAGCATGTGAAAAAAAATTTGGATCAAATTGGACATGTTTACTATTTTTTATGATTTTTGGAAGTTGAATGAATAAAATGGGTTAATATGAAATAATGTGGAAACATGATAATTCAGATGAAAATCAGCAACTGCAAGAGCCAGGTATCGAACCTACGCATGGCAAGT
Organism: Lathyrus oleraceus; assembly: GCF_024323335.1. Classification (NCBI taxonomy): domain Eukaryota; kingdom Viridiplantae; phylum Streptophyta; class Magnoliopsida; order Fabales; family Fabaceae; genus Lathyrus; species Lathyrus oleraceus. Next base: position 211,661,998 of record NC_066580.1, read on the forward strand.
CTAATGAGAAACCAACAATTAAATTCAGAAGTACACAGACCAAGTATCGAACCCACGCTGGCCAGGATAAAGTGCGCTCAAGTAAAAAACAATTGGAAATCAGAAAAATGCGCAAGCCAGGTTTCGAACTCAGGTACGCACAGTCCAAGAAGCGCTCAATTGGAATTTTAAAACAAAATGTACAAACGAAAGTTCGAACCCGCGCCATCTAGGGTCAAAAGCGCCAAAACGCAGCGTTTGAAACACAAACCCTAAGCCACCAAACCAGACGCTGGAACAGTAGTTCCGGTCGTCTTCTCACACGGTCGGAGCTGCAATTTTTTTTCCAGAATTCGTCGTGCCCTATATCATTCGAAAGGTCTCGCCACGAGGATCACGAATATGGCCTTGGTTTAGTCTAACTCTCCATGGACTGTTCAAATCAAAGAGAAACTTATCCTAGATCTAAACTTATATTCCACATAACTTCCTCATTTTTCAGCCAAAATCAATTCTAAACATTCCAGCATGATCACCTAAGTAAGATCTACATGATTATCACAAGAAATTGGCAAAAAAGAGAGGTCGAAAATTGCACTTACTTGAAATGGCAGTGATGGAGATCGCGTGTTCAGGTGCTCAAACTCTCCAGATATGCTCCAATAATCCTCCTATGAAGCTTTGTGCAAGAAATAGTGGTTGAAGGCACGTGGATCTAGCTCAATTTCAGAATTCCATGTCCATGAAGATGTGCTCGAACTACTCCAATTCTTGCTCAATTCCAACAAATAATGGTTGATTCCTGCTCAAAATTCCATGAGGATCAAGAATCTCAGAAAATATTAGGTGTTTGTGTGAAGAAAAATGAAAATCAAAGTGAGAGAAAATTGGAGGGAAAATGAATTTTCAGATCTAGAATTGTTCTTCTGGCAAATTCTGTTATGATTAGGCTTATATATGATGTGTTAATCATGCTATAATCAAAATTAGGCAAAGGTTAATTAAGATTAGTGAAATATGGAGTATTTGCAAAAAATGCAAAATGTGACATCATGTGGTCATGTGCACGTGAACAGTGCCATGCAAGGGTCCAATTTCACTTAAAAACATCCAATAATCAACATGGAATGGTTAAATTGCTTGCATCTTGAACCAAATTTGAATTGCTAAATTTCCCTCCAAAATGAACATGAATGAACAAGTGGTCATGTGATCTTCTTTCATGCAAGAGAAGGCTTGATTTGGAAAGTATTGGTCATGACAAGTATTTTGCAAAAAGAGTGGACCAATTTGGAGATTTGAGTCAAAAGTTATGCCACTTTGAACTTCCATGCATACTTTGTGATCATTTGGCCATAACTTCTCAACCCTTCATCAGATGGACATGATATAGGACTTTTTGAAAAGAGGAGAGAAAGATCTTCAACTTTTATGTTCACCAAGAATCCATTTGAAGCTTCTTTTATGTTGGAAAATCAAGTTGAATATGGACCAAAAACTTGCCATTTTTGGAAACTTTCAATTATAGGTCACTTTCCATTTTTGGAAACTTTTGCCCTGACTTCAAAATCTTCAAGATATATGTTTGAAATGACAAATGGATCTATTTTGAACATGATTAGGATGAAGAAATTCCATTCCTCAACTCATAGCCCTCAATTGACTGCACAATTGATTTTATGTGGTCCTCAGATGACCTTGACATGCCCTGATCAGCTTAAGCCTCTACCACTTGAGGAATTTGCTCAAAAATGAAACCCTAGCTCATATAAGCTCTTCAATATAACCATGTGACCTCTATCTCAATAGAATTCCTCATCTCCTAAGAAACCCTGGCTGGAAGAATGTCATTGATCAGGGTTGACCATGGGTCAGAACCCTAATCCAAAGGAACTTGAGGATGAACTTTGAAACCCTTGATGATGAAAGAACCATGATGATGGTAATATATCCTTGCAAACAAGATAATGCTCAAGACCTTTGAAGGATCAGGAAACCCTAATTGAAGTGCAAACCCTCAGATGGTTGATCATCAATCCATGGAAACCCTCAGGCTTGAACCATGTAACATCTCCATCTTCTGAAAAGACTTTGAAGGATGATCTTTTTATTATCATATGATATGCAAAATGCAATGCCTAATGCCCTAAAATATGAAATGCAATATGTCAAACTAGTCCCAAGAAGAGGAGGGCAAATTTTGAGGTGTTAAAGTTGCCCGTATTCAATCCACTGTGAACCTGTCGATATGAACAGCCTCGGCTTTCAGATGATCAGAGTGAAGAGTGGTTGAATACAAAGAACAGACGAACAATTTGCGCTCCACTGGGAATTAAGTAACAATGCCTGTCAGAATCGGCAAAGAGGTGAGCTCGAAAGAGAATCCGTCTGGTACGGTGAGAGTCGGTCTGAATACCGAAAAGAACGTTAGCCTGGATACCAAAATAAATGGTAACACCAGAATAACCATGGCCTGAACGCCGCTCATCAGTCTGAATGTTGAGCATCGGAATATGAGAGTATTAATATTGGTCTGAACACCGGAAATCTGGTATGAATACCATTTCGGTCTGAATACCACTTCGCGCCGACCTGAATGTCGGAAACTTCTTCGATCTGAACATCGGAAACTTGGCCTGACCGCCACAAGTGCGTCAACCTGAACGTCGGAAACTTCTTCGATCTGAACATCGAAAACTTGGTCTGACTGCCACAAGTGCGTCAACCTGAACGTCGGAAACTTCTTCGATCTGAACATCGAAAACTTGGTCTGACTGCCACAAGTGCGTCAACCTGAACGTCGGAAACTTCTTCGATCTGAACATCGGAAACTTGGCCTGACTGCCACAAGTGCTTCAACCTGAATGTCGGAAACTTCTTCGATCTGAACATCGGAAACTTGGTCTGACTGCCACAAGTGTGTCAACCTGAACGTCGGAAACTTCTTCGATCTGAACATCAGAAACTTGGCCTGACTGCCACAAGTGCGTCAACCTGAACGTCGGAAACTTCTTCGATATGAACATCGGAAACTTGGCCTGACTGCCACAAGTGCTTCAACGTGAACGTCGGAAACTTCTTTGATCTGAACATCGGAAACTTGGCCTGACTGCCACAAGTGCGTCAACCTGAACGTCGGAAACTTCTTCGATCTGAACATCGGAAACTTAGCCTGACTGCCACAAGTGCTTCAACCTGAACGTCGGAAACTTCTTCGATCTGAACATCGGAAACTTCTTCATGCCTGTCAGCATCGGCAGAAAATAGGGAAAATGATAATTGAGGCGGCACGCGGGCCAACGACCTATGATGGGGATAATAAGTCATAAACAGGATGGTCTTTCATTCAATGCACTGTGAACCTGTCGATATGAACAACCTCGGCTTTAAGATGATCCGGGTGAAAAAGTGGTTGGATACCAAGATCAATCGAACAATTCGCGCTCCGCTGGGGATTATTCTTTTATTACTATTATTTTTTGCTTTTCTTGAACCCCAAAACTTTTATGTCACTCTTACTGCCAAAAAATGAACCCCACTCTCCATCTGAAACTCCATCTTCGTACGACGGAATCTCTTCCTCCAATATCGCGCTACTGGGGAAAACTTGTTGAGTCAAAATCACGATGCTAAACTCCTCAGAGTAACATCTTCACCAACCAGCCAAACCAATTCTCAAACGGTAACCACGGCTCGAGACTATTTTATGCATGCAATGCTTATGCATGAGTTTTTCAGCGTAATGCTCCATAATCATGGAAATGCTACGCACTCAGGTATGCAATATGTTATGCTTATCTAAATGATGAATGCATAAAAAATATCCCCCTCAGGGGACTCTACTTAGGAGCTCGAGGCACTCGATATCGCTCCAATCTCCAATCCTGCTGGGGAAATAGCACTGCTGCTGGGGAAAGGATAACCCTCACTGGGGATGACCTCCCCTGAACCCGATCCGCTTGGGGACTTCACTGGGGAAAATGGCTACCAACGCACACCTCCGTTGGGGAAACAACAATCTTCAGACTTGCTGGGGAAATAACACTCTCAACCCTGCTAGGGGAAACAACAAACTTCAAGTCTGGCTGCTTAGGAAACACCGATCTCGAACCTGCTGGGGAGATAACAATCCCGACCCTGCTAGGGAAAATACGGAATTTTCAACACGGAACGCCCGTCGACTCGTCGAACACTGGCATTCACCATCTAACCACCGTGTCAACTTTCCACTTTTGAGAGCTCCCAGACTCATCTGGTCTCTTCTGATTCATCACCTTGTATTCTCGACTTCTCTCTACTCCGAGACAATCGATCTCCTCAGATTCGGGCCAACTCTCCAGTCCTCAGACTTTGAAGAGTCTTCTTGATTAATCCTCCAGGATCATCGCAATTCTCTCGCCGTCTTTACACCATCCTTCAAGTTCTTGTCCCTGATTGGACCTTCAAGGATTCTTTTGTCAAAAATGCTTCATATCATAACCTGCAAGTGAATGAAATTAACCAACAGCACCTGCAAAAGAGATCGTCAGATAAAACGTGCCCCATGTGCGCCAAAATTTCAACACCCAGGTTACTCAACCTTCCGAATAAGATTTCAAGTTTTCAATCCTATAAACATGCATTGGAAGGGACCCCTATGTCTCAAAATGCAAAGATTCTTATCAAAATAAACAGATGTTTTTGCAATCAAAGCAGTAATGAAAACAAAAACAAAATAATTTGACTGAATATGCATTTTATTGATTGAAAAAGGTGGCTCGAAACCGAGCAGTACACAGGAAGCAATCCCTGAAAAGAGGTAATTGCGCACAAAAGGAAAATCTATCCTAATGGCAATGTGAAACCGTGATCTCATCAAGTTCCAACTCGGTTACACCCCATATGTCCTCAAGACTCTCCGCACTTTCTGCCTTCTGAACAAGACGCTTCCGACCGATCCCTATTGGGGATTATCCACGTCTTAACCAAAGTACAAACGATCATGCTAGACGCAGTTGTTCGTTTCAATCCCTCTTTTGCCTGGACCGTCCTTTCGGGTTTTCAATCCAACGGGATACCCTTTTTTGCCCAAGTCGCCCTTGTGGGATTTTCGACTTGCCTGGTGTACAGTTTTTCCTTTTTATCCCTAATTTTTGCCCGAACCTTTTCATTTTTTTTTTGGTTCGCCGGGATGCTCATTTTTGCCTGGACTATTTTATTGTTTTCGTCCAGCGGGTCTCTTATACAAAGTATTTTTTAACTGCGTCCTCATTCACAGGGGATGGAAAATCTTCACCATCCATGGTTGTCAACAACAAGGCTCCGCCATAGAAAACCTTCTTGACCACGAATGAACATTCATAATTGGGTGTCCACTTGCCCCGACGATCGTTCTGAGGAGGAAGGATCCTTTTCAACACCATATCTCCCACATGGTATACCCGAGGTCGCACCTTTCATTCAAAAGCACACTTCATTCGCTGCTGGTACAACTGCCCATGACAAATGGCTGCCAGCTTCTTTTCCTCAATCAGGCTCAACTCTTCATACCGAGTCCTTACCCATTCCGCCTCTTCCAATTTCACATCCACAAGGACTCTCAATGACGGAATCTGGACCTCGATTGGTAGCACCGCTTCCATCCCATACACAAGCGAGAAAGGTGTTGCCCCAGTAGATGTACGCACCGAGGTTCGATACCCAAGATACAAGCTTCATATTCAGCCACATTGTTGGTGCATTCAATCGTTAGCCGGGCAGCAAAAGGAATGTGGGATCCCTTCGGCGTAACCAAAACCGCACCAACTCCACTACCATTCACGTTAACGGCCCCATCAAACATCAGAATCCATTCGGACTCAGGGTCAGGCCTCTCCTCCGGGATTGGTTCCTCACAATCTTTCGATTTGAGAAACATGATGTCCTCATCAGGGAACTCAAACTTCATGGGTAGATAATCCTCAATGGGTTGCTGTGCGAGGTAATCAGACAATACACTCCCCTTTATTGCTTTCTGAGAAGTATACTGAATATCGTATTAAGTCAAAATCATTTGCCATCTTGCAACCCGTCCGGTCAATGCTGGCTTCTCAAATATATACTTGATCGGATCCATCTTGGAAATCAACAAAGTGGTATGAACCAGCATATACTGTCTTAGTCGGCGAGCAACCCATACCAAAGCGCAGCAAGTTTTCTCGAGCAGTGAATATCTTGTTTCACAGTCGGCAAACTTTTTGCTAAGGTAGTAAATTGCATGCTCTTTTCGACCAGACTCGTCATGCTGCCCCAGTACACTCCCCATAGACCCCTCGAGGACTGTCAAGTACATGATTAATGGTCGTCCCTCCACAGGAGGCATCAGAATCGGAGGCTCCTGCAAATATTCTTTTATTTTTTCAAATGCCGCTCGGCAATCATTATTCCACCTGACCGTTTGATCTTTTCTCAACAACTTGAATATGGGTTCGCACGTGGCTGTTAGATGAGATATGAACCGTGAAATGTAGTTCAATCTACCTAAGAAACCACGAACCTATTTTTCTGTTCTCGGTTCAGGCATTTCTTGTATTGCTTTTACTTTAGCAGGATTAACCTCGATTCCTCTTTCGCTTACAATAAACCCCAGCAACTTACCGGACCGCACCCCGAAAGTGCACTTATTCGGATTCAACCTCAGTCTGAATCGTCTCAACCGGTCAAACAACTTGGCCAGATCTACCAGATGCCCCTCTTCTGTTTGGGACTTTGCTATCATGTCATCAACATAGCATTCGATTTCATGATGAATCATATCATGAAACAAAGTCACCATAGCCCTTTGATACGTGGCACCGGCGTTCTTGAGACCGAATGGCATCACCTTATAACAAAAAGTGCCCCACGGTGTGATGAACGTTGTTTTCTCCATATCATCTGGCGACATTTTGATTTGATTATAGCCAGAAAAGCCCTCCATGAAGGAAAACACCGAGAATTGAGCTATATTATCTAACAACACATCGATGTGAGGTAATGGGAAATCATCCTTCGGGCTAGCTCTGTTCAAATCCGATAATCCACACACATCCTCACCTTTCCATCCTTCTTCGGCACCGACACAATATTTGCGACCCAAGGCGGATAATTAGTGACAGCTAGGAAACCAGCATCCAACTGCTTTTGCACCTCCTCTTTAATTTTCATGGCCATCTCGGGTCGAGTTCTGCGCAACTTCTGCTTCACTGGAGGACAATCTGCTCTCAATGGCAACTTGTGTACAACGATATCGGTATCCAACCCTGGCATATCCTGATAGGACCAGGCGAAGATATCAACATACTCTTTCAACAGTGCTACCATTCTGCTCTTGACATTCACCTCCAAAGCAGCCCCAACCTTTACTTCTTTTCTGACCTCCTCGGTACCCAAATCAACAAGCTCAACTTGCTCTTCGTGCGGTTGAATCACCTTCTCCTCTTGTTTCAACAACCTGGCTAATTCCTCCGGCAGTTCACAATCTTCTTCGCCTTCTTCTTCGGCATGATAGATCGGATTGTCGAAGTCATATGAGGGTGTAACAGGATTGTTATCAATGAGACCTGGAGAATGATCGCATCTGCATGAATGTTGATTCATGCACTGCTTTAGAGTCGGGATAAGACAAATAAAGATGGAAAATGAAAACTAACATTGCCATTTTTTTTTTTTTAAACTGCAAAAATAAATGAAAAACAGGGAACACCGCTTTTAATGCGAAAAACATCCATTTATTAATGATGCAAACAATGTAAAATGAAACATGAGGTGGCCCTTACAATGAACCATTACGTTTCGGGCAAAACGTATGGCTTTCATGCAAACAGAATTGAAAAACAGAAATATTACTCTTCATGTAGGGTGACAATGATGATCTTTTCGGCCTTCCAGTTCTGGATCTCCATCCCTGGTACGCACGGTTTTATCCACGAGTCGAGCTCGCAGTCACTGTCAATCTCTTCACCCACCGCACAGACGTGATCGGAATCCTCAGAAATTGCATTCACCCCCACTTGACCATGCGTCGGCATGGGATTAGCGTTAAAATTCGGCGATGGAGCAAAATTGATGGCCTTGGAGTCCACCAGATCCTGGACAACATGCTTGAAGGCTTTACAATTCTCAATATTGCGTCCAGGGGCACCAGAATGAAACTCGCATTTGGCATTCTCATCATAACTGGCAGGCCTTAAATCTGGTCTCACCGGAGCCAATGTTCTCAGCTGAACCAACCCCAAATCTTTCAACTTCTTCAGCAAAAAGGCATATGTCACAGGTGGCCTATCAAACTGGCGATCAGTCATTCGTCCCCGGCCCGTTGTGTTCTCTGCTGAAATGGCTGCCTTTGCTGTTGTTGTTGCTGTTGTGTAGGTTGATTATCAGCAGGAATTGTGACTGCAGCAGTATGCTGGTAGTAACGATCCCTACCGTGTCCTCTTTGGGCATACACAACACTCGTGTCACCCTCCTTCTTACGCTGACCATTCCCAAATGGCTTCTTCGATCCAGACGACGAAGCATCTCCCTGTATCTTCCCCATTTTCAGCCAGCTTTCAATTCTCTCCCTTGCCACCACAATGTCTGTAAAACCAGTAACGGGACAACCCACCATTCTCTCAGCAAAAGTCCCCTGCAGGGTACCCATGAACAGATCGGACATCTCTCGATCTACCAGCGGTGGCTGAACTCTGGAAGCCAACTCCCTCCACCTTTGTGCATACTCTTTAAACCCTTCATTTGGCTTCTGAGACATACCCTGCAGCTGGGTACGACTAGGAGCCATGTCAGCACTGAATTGGTATTGTTTAAAGAAGGCATCCCCCAAATCCTGCCAGCTCTTGATATCCGATGATCTCAACTTGGTATACCACCACTCCAGAGACCCACCAGACAAGCTATCCTGGAAGAAGTACATCCATAGCTTCTGGTCCATTGTATAGGCAGATATTTTCCGGACAAAGGCCTGGAGATGAGTTTCCGGGCAAGAACTCCCATTGTATTTATCAAACGTGGGCACTTTAAACTTTTGCGGGATCACAATCCCCTCAACCAGCCCCATGTTTGTCATATTGATAGCCTCAGGAGAGGTATGGCTTTCCAATCTTCTCCGCCAGTACCTGAATCTCTTTGTTTGGCGGTTGAACACCGTACTGACCAAACTGCTCATTCAGCACAGAGAACTGATCTTCTTCTTTATCCTCCATAGCCCCAAAGAAAGGAGGAAACTGATTATCTTTCACAAGACCTAGCCCACTGCCTGCAGCAAAACCAAAACCTCCACCATTGTTGATAACTACATCAGCAGTAGTTGCCTTCCTTCTGAGATCACCACCATCCCTAGAACCACCAAGACCATCGTTGGAAACACCCTCTTGATTATTGCCACTATTGGCAGCCGAAGCCCGCTCAAGCTTTTCCACCTTCTCAACAAGTGCCTTTTGCCCCAAGGCGAACCTTTGCATGACGTTGATCAACTCTCCCATCTTCTCTTTCAGCTCGAGAATGTCAGCGTTGGATGGATCCATCAGTTTAGATTTGTTGCGCCTGGTAGGGTATCTGTGCGGACGAGTTACGTGCAAAGGAATGATTCTGCATGCACGAGCAATGATTCCTGAGTCAATCAAACATGTTAGAAACTGACACCTGCAAAACAGAAGACAGGTTATTATGACTCACGCATGAATGCAATGTCTATCCGTATGGGAAACATTCTGTCCTTTGATTCTGGCTTCATCGAGACGGATAATAATTTGACAATAACATTCTGACATCGGGATGTCTCTCAACCAGAATCTCAATCGAGAATGTACCTTGCATATGGATAAACATGAATTAGATGCGGATAAATGCAAAATGGGAATGATGCGGATGCATGAATGCAAGTCACTGTGCCATCCTCCAAGTCATCTGAACATCAACTATACTGGATTCTGGTCTCTGAACTGATCACAACCATCTGAGGGACTAGGTAACCATAAATCCAACTCGGGAGTTCCGAAATAAATGGAACCTGAAGATATATCACCATCATCACTGAAAAACCACTAACCATCTGGACAAGCAACCCCAAATTCAACCCGAGGATCCGAAATAAATGGAACCCGCTGATAAATACCACGGACAAAATTCCGGCATCTCAGAAATAAATATCCATAAATCCGACTCATAAATAGAACTCTGATTATTGACCGGACCAAAGTCACCATCCAATAGTCACCAACAGAAACTGCATTTGTGGGAATCAAACCCTCCTCTCACAGGTGAATTCTAATAAGGTCAACCTAAGGCGGATAATGGTCTCGACGATCGGACAACATACTCAACGGGTTTGCCCTTTCGGGTGTGCCGTTGCAGCTCTCATAAGATCATCTAAACCGAAGATCCGGGAAAGAACGGTCACCGAAGTCAACAGCTTAAAAGAGATAACCTCAACCATAGTGGAAACTCCACAAGGAAAAGCTTCTCTCAAAAGAACCTCGTCCGGCTGTGGTATGTCACGTCGCAACAATCATGTTAATCCAACATGTGAGGAAACGTGAGACCATGCTAATCCTAGGTGTATACTCGGGCCTGGGTTTTAGCCCCACTCAGAACACCCACCCCAAATCATGGGAACCAAACCTGTCCAGAATCCAGCACAGTAATAATATGATGCATGCAAACATATATGCAAATATATACAGTCACAGCATAATAATCACAAATGCAATAAATAAAGCAGTAAAAGCAACCAAAACTACTCTAAGGAGTGCTAGGATTGACTCTCTTAGGGAAGATGGACCAGCAAGAGGTCAACTTCGTGAAATCCCCAGTAGAGTTGCCAACTGTCGCAACGCGAAAAACAACCGGCGGAAAAATACAGAGCCGCCACCGACGCTATTTATCCTATGACGGAAAGGAAGCGCAGGACTAATCTAAGAAAGGGAAAGGAACGGTCTTACGACCAGAGATTGCAAGGTACGGGAGTCGGTTACGCAAGGGGAAGGTATTGGCACCCCTCACTTCCGCCGTACTCGACGGGAACCACGCTCAACAGAATAGGAAAAGGTTGCTAAATAACTGCTCAAAGAGAATGCACACACACTGGAATAATAAACAGGTGAAAGAAGATGGAGGGAGGGGACTCGGCAGGATGTCGCATCCTGGGCCTACGTAGTTTGTCAGAAACAAACATCAGAGTCAACGTAGTTCGGGGAAATGGGGAACATGCTCGCTAGGACATCGCATCCTATGCCTACGTATCTTCTCTATCCAGAGTAAGAATCAGAGCACTCGTAGCTCGGCTAACGCACGCCGAAACAAAACACCGAAAAGAGACGCTGAGACGTCAAAAGAAAAACTCAACAAGGAAACAGAATGCCAATAGATGGACTTATATCTAACTCCTCAAAACAAACAAGGAAACAGAATGCCAATACATGGGCTTACATCCGACTCCAAACAAATAACACACAAAAGGAAACAGAATGCCAATAGATGGACTTAAATCCGACTCCGAACAAATAGCACACGCTAACCAGTGAACACCAAAGAAAGAGGTTATCAGATTGACAAACTAATAGGGAGTCTGGAACTCGAGCCTAGTAGCTGTCACACAAACACAAAGAGAAGGAGACGCTGAGACGTCAAAAGAAACAAAGAGGTTGAACACACTCAAAAAAAAAAAGGTTGCCCGGAGAGATCTCGCTCGATCTCCTGCCTACGTATCTCATCTGGTATGAGAATCAGGGCGACGTAGTTCCCCTTAACAGGGGAGAAACTCTCCTAACCAGAGACCAAGGGAAACAACGAACTAAAAGGGAGACTGACTCGAGCCTAATAGTCGTCATGCAAACTAAAACCCTAGGTTGAGGTCTCTAACAAGACTTTGACTCACACAGGAAGTGAGTCAACTCAAGTCTATCTCTATGTACGTTCAACTTCCTCGAAAGTTGATCATACGACTCCTACAGAAAAGGAGATGAGAAATGGAAAGTAGATAAACATACCAGCAATCATCACACTCTATATACAAACAAGAGGCTCAGATAAATGGTTGGGCTTTAGTCAAGAGGGGTCATATCAACCTCGACAAATAAGCCAAAATTGTAGGGGTATGCTGAAGCTCTTAACCACTAACATTGAGAGTTAGGGTGAAGCTGATGAAAGGTAATGAGGATGAGACCTCATGCTCTTAACCCTGGCCAGGGTGAGCTCCAACCCAAGAAAGCGCGGGGGTCCAGAAAGAGGGACCCTGTTCCACTTAACTGACTCTATACAAGGATCTTGGGTACATTGTTCAAGAGCATCAGCACGTAGTGCGAGCATAATGAACGACTCACTGAATAACAGGGGATTGATTGTTAATCCCTTATATCTGTCAATTGCCTCTTCACTTAGGAGGACTTAACAAGTAACATGCCTCATTTAGAGGTCTTTGGCACAAATATAAACAAACACAGACATTGCCTCTTAAGGAGGACTTCAGCCAAATGCCTGCCAAAAAAGCGACAGGGCTTCCAGACTAGATGGAGTGAGAAGGCTAAACTACCTCAGTGGTGTATCAACCACACTCCAAAGCAAAGCTCAAGCAAGAGCTAAAAGCGACTAATGCACCTGTACAAAAGCCAAACAGTTAATATTGTATTCAGAAAACCAAATAGACAACAGTGGAATCATCCAACAATTATACACAATGCAAGTCTCAAATGCAAGCACTCAAGTGAGTTCATCACATCAATGGACCTACAACATAACAAGAGTTAGTAATCAAAACAACTGGCATCTCAAATGATGAGACCAAACCAACCATTAGCGCTAAATACCTGAAACACAAAACACAATTGGTGAGTACAAACCACTAGTACAAAGACTAGGGTCAAAGGCAAGTCAAATGACCAAAACAGAAATCAATATTTCACATGAAGCACATTCAATCAAACAAGAAAGAGTCCTCAAAAGGACCAAAGCCAATTCAATAGGCAAAGCCAACACATAATCAAGATAAAGCAAAGGCAAACAATGTGATCAAAATTGGACATCAAGAATAGAAAATCCACATTAAAACAGAAATGTATCCAATGATCATGAAATTTTTTATGAGAGCTCAACATTTTATGTACAAGCATCATACCAAAAATTAAATCCAGAAGAGGTCAATTGGTGTATGAATGAAAATGCACAAATGCAAGGCATAAAATGTTACACCAAATGTCACACTACATGTCCATGTGTCCAAAACAGTGGTATCAAATGATAAAAATGCCAAACAAGAGCCAAAAAATCATGTCACATGTTATGATCAAGCATGTCAAATTCCAAGGCAATTGGATAAACCATGAGCATTTCACAAAGCAATTAGCACAACATAGCAAATTGGCATCATGTTCAAATAAGCAAGCACAATTAAAAATCCAGAAGCACAAAAATCATGAAATTAACATCAAAAAATAATAGACATCAACACAAGCGTGTGAAAAAAATTTGGATCAAATTGGACATGTTTACTATTTTTTATGATTTTTGGAAGTTGAATGAATAAAATGGATTAATATGAAATAATGTGGAAACATGATAATTCAGATGAAAATCAGCAACTGCAAGAGCCAGGTATCGAACCTACGCATGGCAAGTCAAATGAGAAACCAACAATTAAATTCAAAAGTACACAGGCCAAGTATCGAACCCACGTTGGCCAGGATAAAGTGCGCTCAAGGAAAAGACAATTGGAAATCAGAAAAATGCGCAAGCCAGGTTTCGAACTCAGGTACGCACGGTCCAAGAAGCGCTTAATTGGAATTTTAAAACAAAATGTACAAACGAAAGTTCGAACCCGCGCCAGCTAGGGTCAAAAGCGCCAAAACGCAGCGTTTGAAACACAAACCCTAAGCCACCAAACCAGACGCCGGAACAGTAGTTCCGGTCGTCTTCTTCGACCGTGTCCACGGTGGAGCTGCAATTTTTTTTCCAGAATTCGTCGTGCCCTATATCATTCGAAAGGTCTCGCCACGAGGATCACGAATATGGCCTTGGTTTAGTCTAACTCTCGATGGATTACTCAAATTGAAGAGAAACTTATCCTAGATCTAAGCTTATATTCCACATAACTTCCTCATTTTTCAGCCAAAATCAATTCTAAACATATCAGCATGATCACCTAAGTAAGATCTACATGATTATCACAAGAAATTGGCAAAAAAGAGAGGTCGAAAATTGCACTTACTTGAAATGGCAGTGATGGAGATCGCGTGTTCAGGTGCTCAAACTCTCCAGATATGCTCCAATAATCCTCCTATGAAGCTTTGTGCAAGAAATAGTGGTTGAAGGCACGTGGATCTAGCTCAATTTCAGAATTCCATGTCCATGAAGATGTGCTCGAACTACTCCAATTCTTGCTCAATTCCAACAAATAATGGTTGATTCCTGCTCAAAATTCCATGAGGATCAAGAATCTCAAAAAATATTAGGTGTTTGTGTGAAGAAAAATGAAAATCAAAGTGAGAGAAAATTGGAGGGAAAATGAATTTTCAGATCTATATTTGTTCTTCTGGCAAATTCTGTTATGATTAGGCTTATATATGATGTGCTAATCATGCTATAATCAAAATTAGGCAAAGGTTAATTAAGATTAGTGAAATATGGAGTATTTGCAAAAAATGCAAAATGTGACATCATGTGGTCATGTGCACGTGAACAGTGCCATGCAAGGGTCCAATTTCACTTAAAAACATCCAATAATCAACATGGAATGGTTAAATTGCTTGCATCTTGAACCAAATTTGAATTGCCAAATTTCCCTCCAAAATGAACATGAATGAACAAGTGGTCATGTGATCTTCTTTCATGCAAGCCAAGGCTTGATTTGGAAAGTATTGGTCATGACAAGTATTTTGCAAAAAGAGTGGACCAATTTGGAGATTTGAATCAAAAGTTATGCCACTTTGAACTTCCATGCATACTTTGTGATCATTTGGCCATAACTTCTCAACCCTTCATCAGATGGACATGATATAGGACGTTTTGAAAAGAGGAGAGAAATATCTTCAACTTTCATGTTCACCAAAAATCCATTTGATGCTTCTTTGATGTTGGAAAATCAAGTTGAATATGGACCAAAAACTTGCCATTTTTGGAAACTTTCAATTATAGGTCACTTTCCATTTTTGGAAACTTTTGCCCTGACTTCAAAATCTTCAAGATATATGTTTGAAATGACAAATGGATCTCTTTTGAACATGATTAGGATGAAGAAATTCCATTCCTCAACTCATAGCCCTCAATTGACTGCACAGTTGATTTTATGTGGTCCTCAGATGACCTTGACATGCCCTGATCAGCTTGAGCCTCTACCACTTAAGGAATTTGCTCAAAAATGAAACCCTAGCTCATATAAGCTCTTCAATATAACCATGTGACCTCCATCTCAATAGAATGCCTCATCTCCTAAGAAACCCTGGTTGGAAGAATGTCATTGATCAGTGTTGACCATGGGTCAGAACCCTAATCCAAAGGAACTTGAGGATGAACTTTGAAACCCTTGATGATGAAAGAACCATGATGATGGTAATATATCCTTGCAAACAAGATAATGCTCAAGACCTTTGAAGGATCAGGAAACCCTAATTGAAGTGCAAACCCTCAGATGGTTGATCATCAATCCATGGAAACCCTCAGGCTTGAACCATGTAACATCTCCATCTTCTGAAAAGACTTTGGAGGATGATCTTTTTATTATCATATGATATGCAAAATGCAATTCCTAATTCCCTAAAACATGAAATTTAATGTGTCAAACTAGTCCCAAGAAGAGGAGGGCAAATTTTGAGGTGTTATAGAGAGCTTCGGAATGCTTAATCATAATTTGGAAGAAGTGTTGAATGCAATTTGGAGGCCTAATTTTGAAGATTAACACTTGGAAGACTAATTGGATGAAGCTTGCAAGGCAAGGAAGCAGAAGTAGCTTCAGTTCACGCTGCAAACTCCCTTCGCGCCGCGAACCTTGCGAATCCAACAAGTTGTTTTGGCCAAGTGTGTTGTTTTCAAGGCCAACTGTGTTTGCCAAATCTGTATCTGTTTTAGGGGGCTTTTCAGCTTTAGATGAAAATGAGCAATTTAGGAAAGGTCAACCCTTTTTAGAAAGCAGAATGGAAATTGTTCATTCATTCATTGATAGTTTGATTTTTTGTAAGAGAAAAACAGATTTCTTATCATTGCCTTTTGCTTTCCAAAATGATGATGAGGAGATAAACCCCATTTTGTCAAGATTGGAGGTAGTAGCTATTCCTATTTGTTTATGTATTTCATGTGACTCTTATATATGATAAAAGATTGTTGATGTATTGAATGATATTTTTTCCCTAAGTTGAATATTAGATTTGAGTAGTTGTTGAAAGAGATTATTTAAGTCTTGACATAAAATATATTTTCAAGTAGTGAATAAGTTGTAGAAATAGATTTATTCACTACTCTTCTTTTGTATAAACCATTAAAGATTGCTATATTGGTAGTTAGGTGGAGAAATCGTCTAAAGATTAATATAGTGATTATCACAATATCATTTAGACATAAATGATATTGAGAGGATACTTGAACATCATCAATAATCTTGAATCTATATAGTTGTCATAAGGAATCATAAGCAATTTGAATAGTTAACTCCAATCTTGCCAAGCCTTTTACATTTGATTGAAACCATTTTATTGTTTTAGTGACATTTTACTCAAAAGATAACTTTTCAAACAAAACAACTTGGTTACTTTCTAAACTTATAACAATTTGGATTATAGAACGGCGTTAATAACAACCAATCTCTGTGGATACGATATTAAAATATTTGCCGAAAATATACTTTTCAACAAATTGGCGTCGTTGCCGGGGATTGGTGTTCGATATTACAAGCATTGCGATAATTCATTGTTTTAAGTTTTGTACTTACTATCACTCTTGTGTTTCACTTGGTTTGTTAGTTTTGTAGATTCTAGTGCATGCGAGGAAAAGCTACCGAGGAGCAATTTCAATTCGATCCCGAAATTGAAAGAACACTTTGAAAGCTCAACAACAAAACACGAAGAAGAAGGAAACTAGCCGAAGAGAGGAACCGGAGAGAAGAAGCATCTACTTCCGCACTTGTTCAAATCGAAGAAGTGGTTGTAGAGGCTTGTGACGGAAACATGGTGGATGACACTCCTACCGAAATGTCCACTAATAGTCCAAGAAGGAATTCTCAATTTGCTCGTGGAGGAAGAAATACGGAGATGAAGGCCAGAATCCTCCAACTTCTCTATGCAAATCCATTCACCGGAATGGACCATGAAGATCCGTACACCCATCTCATTAAATTCTATGAGATTGCGGGTTCTACGGGAATTGATGAAACGGGTGAAGAAGCACTATTCAAGAGGATGTTCCCACACTCCTTAGTGGGAAAGGCAAAAGAGTGGTACCTTGATCAAGCACCAAGAGTGATGACAGATTGGAATTTTCTAGAAAAAAAGTTCTTAGAAAGATATTTCCCTCAATCCCGATTCATGGAAGCCAAAATGGCTATTGCGGTATTCACTCAAGGAAGCAACGAGTCTCTAAATGAGGCTTGGGAAAGATTCAAGTCAATGTTGAGAAAATGCAAGGGTCATGGTTTTGATGAGCTCACTCAAATCCATATTTTTCTAAATGGGCTCCAATCAACTCACAAGACACTTTTGGATGCTACCGCGGATGGCTCTCTTATGTCAAAGAATGCGGAAGAAGCTAAAGTCATTATTGACCGGATGGCACTCAATGATCTTCAAAGTCAACATGACCGTAGTCCTTCACAACGTAAACGAGGAGTTCTTGAGTTAAATACCAATGATGCCATTCTTGCTCAAAACAAGCTACTTTCTCAACAAGTGGAGTTTCTTACTCAACAAATGGCCAAGCTACCACAGCAAATGAAGGAAATTCAAGGGTCTCAAGTCCGACATCAAGTAGCATGTTGCGAATTATGTCAAGGAGATCATCCCACCAGTTTTTTCCCTCCACTAGAAGAAGTGAGTTATGTGACCAATCAAAATCAAGGCTATCAAAGACAACCTCCCAACAACTCATATCCAAGAAACAATCAAGGTTATCAACCATCAAGGTTTAATAACCAAAATTTTCAGCAACAAAGTCCTTATCAACACCCAAACTCTCAAGGACAACAATCGCAAGGAGGAAATTCAAAGCTAGAGGACACTCTTCAACAATTCCTGCAAGCTTCCATGGAAAATCAGAAGAGTAACGAGGCAACAATTAAGAATCTGGAAAATCAAGTAGGCCAACTTGCGAAGCAATTGTCGGAACAAAACGCGGGATCTTCCTTTTCCGCTAACACTTAAACTAATCCAAAGGAGCATTGTAAAGCAATTGTCACGAGAAGCGGTAAAGAGTTGACAAGTGGAAAAAGTGAGGAAATTACAGTAGAGAATGATATGGATGCTGTGTTGGAAAACGAGGATGTGGTTTGTGGAAAGGAGAAAGTGGCAGGAACTCTTCAGTTCACGCCGCGATCTGCCTTCGCGCCGCGAAAAGAGCAGGAATTTCCAACAGAGCAACAGAGTGAAGTGGAAGGGAAAAAGGATTCCGAACCAAGAAAGAAAAAGAAAGGAGAGAAAGGTGTGAGCGTCATTCCAACTCAACATCTACCTTATCCACATGCACCATCAAAGAAGGACAATGCTAGACATTATGCACGGTTTATGGACATATTCAAACAACTTCAAATCAATATTCCATTTGCCGATGCATTAGAGCAAATGCCACGGTATGCAAAGTTCATGAAGGATATTCTCACAAAGAAAAGGAGACATGTGGAAGACGAAACCATCTTGCTTGATGCACGTTGTAGTGCCATCATTCAAAAGACTCTTCCAAGGAAGGAATCTGATCCGGGCCGAGTCGTTTTACCGATAACCATTGGAGGCACCTACATTGGTAATGGTTTGATTGACTTGGGATCTAGCATCAATTTAATCCCCCTATCCATTGTTAAAAGATTGGGAAATGTTGAGATCAAATCTACAAGGATGACTTTACAACTAGCCGACAAATCTACCACTTCACCATATGGAGTTGCTCAAGACATGCTAGTGAAGGTAGACAAATTCTTGTTTCCGGTGGATTTCGTGATAGTAGAGATGGATGAGGATCATGATGTTCCTCTCATTCTTGGAATACCATTCATGAAAACAGCCCGGATGATGATTGACATTGATGATGGATTGATGAAAGTGAGAGTGCAAGATGAAGAGGTGGCCTTCAATCTTTTTGAAGCCATGAAGCATCCAAATGACAAGCATGATTCTTTCCGAATCGATGCAACCAAAGAGGAAATAGCGGAGGTCGCAAACCAAGTTCATATTTCTAATCCTCTAGAAAGATCTCTTATCGGAGCTTACAATGTGTTGACCGAAAATGAAGAAAAAGAGATTGAAGCAATGTTGCATGAATTAGAGTCTTGTGGGGAGCTTGTTTATCATGAAGAAACAAATGAAGACTTGGATGCGACAAAGAAAACGGAAGAACCAAAACTAGAGTTGAAAATGCTACCTTCACATTTGAAGTATGTGTTCCTTGGCGACGAGGGTACTAAACCGGTGATCATTAGCAACACCTTGTCCATAAAAGAGGAATACAAATTAATACAAGTGCTGAAAAAGAATGAGGGTGCAATAGGGTGGGTGTTATCCGACTTGAAGGGTATTAGTCCGGCCTATTGTATGCATAAGATCATGATGGAAGAAAATTTCAAACCCGTTGCACAACCTCAAAGGCGTCTAAATCCATCAATGAAAGAAGTAGTTCGGAAAGAAGTTGTCAAACTCTTGGAAGCCGGAATGATTTATCCTATCTCCGATAGTGTATGGGTGAGTCCGGTACAAGTAGTTCCCAAGAAAGGTGGCATGACGGTTATCAAAAATGATAAAAATGAGTTGATTCCAACAAGAACGGTAACCGGGTGGAGGATGTGTATTGACTATAGAAGGCTAAACCAAGCTACAAGGAAAGATCACTTCCCACTACCTTTCATGGACCAAATGTTGGAAAGGTTATCCGGTAAAAATTTCTATTGTTTCTTGGACGGGTATTCGGGGTACAACCAAATTTCGGTCAATCCGGCGGATCATGAGAAGACGGCTTTTATACGTCCTTTTGGTATCTTTGCTTACCGAAGAATGCCTTTTGGGTTATGTAATGCACCGACAACATTTCAACGGTGTATGCAAGCGATATTCTTGGATTTAATAAAAGAATGCATTGAGGTGTTCATGGATGATTTCTCCGTTTATGGATCGTCTTTTGATTTGTGCTTAAAACATCTTGATGTGGTTTTGGGAAGATGTGTGGAGACCAACTTAGTGCTCAATTGGAAAAAATGCAACTTTATGGTCACCGAAGGTGTTGTACTCGGTCACAAGATCTCCTCCGAAGGATTAGAAGTTGACAAAGCTAAGGTGGAAGTCATTGAGAAATTACCACCTCCAACAAATATAAAAGGAATAAGGAGCTTTCTCGGACATGTCGGTTTCTACTGGAGATTCATCAAAGATTTTTCAAAGATAGCAAAGCCATTGAGTAACTTGCTCAACAAAGGTACGCACTTTCTTTTTGATGAGTCATGTCTCAAAGCTTTCCTTGATTTAAAAGAAAAGTTAGTCACCGCACCCATAATTGTGGCACCAAATTGGAAACTTGATTTTGAACTTATGTGTGACGCAAGCGATTATGCGGTTGGTGCGGTGTTGGGTCAAAGAAGAGATAAAGTTTTTCATGCTATCCACTATGCTAGTAAAGTGTTAAACGAGGCACAAGTCAATTATGCGACAACTGAAAAAGAGTTACTAGCTATAGTGTATGCATTGGAAAAGTTTAGAGCTTACTTGATCGGGTCAAAAGTTGTAGTCTACACCGACCATTCGGCGATCAAATATTTGCTAACCAAGCCGGATTCTAAACAAAGACTAATTCGTTGGATTCTCTTATTGCAAGAGTTTGATTTGGAAATCCGGGATAAAAAAGGTTCCGAAAACTTGGTGGCGGATCATTTGTCTCGTTTGGTCAATATGGACATTACAAACAAAGAAGAGGAAGTAAGAGAAGAATTTCCGGATGAAAAACTGTATGCGATTCAAGTGAGGCCTTGGTTTGCTGATTTTACTAATTACAAGGCAACCGGTTTAACACCGGAAGACCTCACTAGTAATCAAAGAAGGAAATTCTTGGCGGATGCAAAATATTATGTGTGGGATGATCCATATTTGTTTAAAGTGGGTGTATACAATATTTTGAGAAGGTGTGTAACAATTGAGGAGTCAAGAGACATCCTTTGGCATTGTCACAACTCTCTGTATGGAGGTCACTATAGCGGTTTGAGAACAGCCACTAAAGTGCTCCAATCGGGCATTTATTGGCCATCTTTATTTAAAGATGCATATGAACACGTGAAGAGTTGTGATACATGCCAACGGAGTGGAGGAATAGGCAAACGGGACGAAATGCCTCTAACCAACATGCTAGAAGTAGAAGTTTTTTATTGTTGGGGTAATGATTTCGTTGGCTCATTCCCCTCTTCTTTCTCAAATGAGTATATACTAGTGGCCGTTGACTATGTTTCGAAGTGGGTGGAAGCAATTGCTTCACCTAAGGCCGATGCCAAAACAGTGATTAAATTTTTAAAGAAAAACATATTCTCACGTTTTGGTGTGCCTAGGGTGTTGATAAGGGATGGAGGATCACACTTTTGCAATACACCTCTAGAAAAAGTTTTGCAACATTATGGTGTAAAGCACAAGGTGACCACTCCCTACCATCCACAAGCGAATGGTCAAACAGAGGTTTCTAACCGGGAAGTCAAGCGGATCCTTGAGAAAACAGTCTCGAATTCAAGAAAAGATTGGTCTTTAAAACTGGATGAAGCTTTGTGGGCGTATCGTACCGCCTACAAAGCACCTATTGGACTAACTCCATTTCAAATGGTGTATGGGAAGACTTGTCATCTTCCGGTGGAAATGGAGCATAGAGCATTATGGGCTCTCAAATTCTTGAACTTCGACTCCACTTTAACTGGAGAAAGAAGAAAAGGACAACTCCATGAATTGGAGGAATCAAGGAACAACGCTTACCATTCGAATAAACTTTACAAGGAAAAGGTAAAAGCATACCATGATGGAAAGGTCCATCATAAAGAGTTTCAAGTTGGACAAATGGTATTGCTTTTCAACTCAAGGTTGAAGTTATTCCCTAGTAAGCTGAAGTCAAAGTGGTCAGGACCGTTTGTTGTCAAAGAAGTGCGCAACTATGGGGCCATTGTGGTCGAGGATCCAAAGTCACAGGAGAGTTGGACTGTAAATGGACAAAGACTCAAAGTCTACCATAGTGGCGAAGTGAATCGGGATGTTTGTGTCATCTCCCTAGCCGGACCGAGCTAATCATTGAACCGTCGAGCTCAAAACGACGTTAAGCAAAGCGCTTGTTGGGAGGCAACCCAACGTTGTAAGTCTGCATTTTATATTTTCTCAATTCTGATTGTTATGATATTCTGTTGTGTTAATTTTTGTGAAACTTGAGTTCTATCCACTGCAAATTAATTTTTTCAGGAATTCCTTCAGTTCGCCCCGCGAACTGAATGGAAAGCTTCAGTTCGCGCCGCGAACAAAGTTCGCCCAGCGAACGGAGCGTGATAGAACCACTTAAATTCTGTTTAGGTTATTTTTCTGTCCACTCTCTTATTTTCAAAACAGCAATCTTCCCCACTTCCAAAACTTCCAAAACTCAAATGTTTCCTCTCCATCTCCTAAATTCCAATTTGTTAACAAAGAATCAAGTCAACTTCAACAAGGTATGTTTGTTCTCTTCATTTCCTCTCCATTCCTTTTGGGTTCTCACTTAGGTATGAATAGGGTTTTGCAAAAATTGAAATTTGATACTTGAAATAACCTTTCATGTCTAAAGTGGATTCAGATTAGGATAGGGATTGTGATTATGACTGTTGGTAGTGCAAACCTTATGAACCCTAGAAGGCTCCTGGAATTTTCTTGGTTCGCAGGGTTCGCGCCGTGAACGGGCTTTCGCGCCGTGAACTGGGAAATTCCAGTCTCATGTTTTATGCTTTTGATTGCTAACTCCCTTTATGGTTTGTTGTGTGGTTGTTCTGATTTTTATTGCAGATGTCTAAGAGAACAAAAACCATGTATTCCGGTCCTTCTCGTTCATTGAGACGGTTCACCAGTGATGAACATGAAGAAAGATTTGAAAAATTAATCAAGAGAACCATCCAACCGGAAAGGTTCATCCGCTTATCACCGGGTGGAACTTATCGGAATTTGGTATCAAATTTTGAGAGAAGAAGATGGAGAAAACTTTGTGAACCAGAGTCGGCAATCAATTACGATATTGTGCGAGAGTTTTATGCCAATGCTCTGCATCTTGAAGAGGGGGTAGCTTTCAATTACCAAACAAGAGTGAGAGGCAAGATTATTTCTTTCGGCAGAGATACAATTAACACATATCTTGGTAATCCTCTCACCTTGGGAGAGAATGAGCGGTGCGAGTATCGTACCAAGGAATTGGCCAACGTTTGGGATCTTCCAGCGGTGAGCGCTATCTTATGCCTTGAAGGAAAGACATTTGACTTAAATGATCAAGGACTCCCAAAGTCATGGAAGAGAGAAAATCTGAATCTGGAGGCAAGGGCATTTCTGGTGCTGCTGTTTAACAATATCCAGCCAAGGAGCCACAACACCACTATCCCTTTAGATGTAGGGTGTTTACTGTATTACATCATGATTGACAAATTTGTTGATGTAACATCAATCATTGCGGGGGAAATGCGCAAGATGGCTATAAGCGGAACAAAGTTTTGTGGTAAAGCAGGTGTTCTTGCATACTCGGGGCTGATTCTGGGACTTTGCCGACGGGCAAATGTTCCCATTCCGGATGAAGTACATTTCTCTATAACTAGTGTTATTAATGATGCTTATCTGAACAGGTTTTATCAAAGCCAGATGGACAGAGCCGAAGGAGCTGGGACTTCGCCCTCTAGACCCCGAGCCCGCACTACTCCAGCTTTCGATCAGATGGCATTTGCTAATTATTGTTGTGAGAGCTTTGAGGCCTCTAGGAGGTCTCAATCATTCATCTTTGACGCTATGCAGCAACAATTTCAGAACACTTTTCTTGCACCTGAAGCCCGCACGTTTCCTTCCCAGGCGGAATATGTTGCTTATTCTAATTGGCCTAAGGGCAGGCCAGCTTTTATGGGGGGTGCAGGAGGTGGTGCAAAACATGGCGATGAGGTGGAGGACGTCCTTGGATCTGTTGGTGGTGGCCAAGAGGAGGAATATTGAGGAGTTTGTGAATTTTAGAGTTTGTTTTTATTTTGAGTTTTCTTTGTGTTATTATTGCTTTTGAAAGAAGAATCTGTCTGGTACGGTGAGAGTCGGCCTGAATACTGAAAAAGAATGTTAACCTGGATACCAAAATAAATGGTAACACAGAAATAACCATGGCCTGAATGCCGCTCATCAGTCTGAATGCTGGAAATGACTTCGGTCTGAGCATCGGAAGATATGAGATTATTGATATCAGTCTGAACACTGAGAAGCTGGCCCGAATGCCACTTCGGTCCGAATACCGGAAAAACTGGCCTGAATGCCACAAGTTGCGTCGACCTGAACGTCAGAAACTTCTTCGATCTGAACATCGGAAAATCGGCCTGAATGCCATTTCGGTCTGAATACCGGAAAATTGGCCTGAATGCCACTTCGGTCTGAATACCGGAAAATTGGCCTGAATGCCACTTCGGTCTGAATACCGGAAACTTTCATGCCTGTCAGCATCGGCAGAAATGGGGAAAACGATAATTGAGGCGGCATGTGGGCCAACGACCTATGCTGGGGATAGTAGGTCATGAACAACCTTCAGTTTGAGCACTGGAAACAACTTCTGGCTTATCACTTGGGATACAGAGAATGCCTTATGCTTTACATGCGTATGTTTGAATTTTTCAATGGCGTAATGCTCCATGAAAATGGAAATGCTACGCGATTTGGGAGGATGCAATGCAATATGATTCTACATGCAGGGATGCGAAATGCCGGGGAGAATGCCAAGCCGAGGCAAGGAATTCTGCTGGGGAAATGATCACCATCTTCTGGACCCTGGCGAGGCTGTTGGAGATGCACAGCACAGAGAACTCTGTGGGGAAATGACCCACCACACGGTGTTCTGGCAATGACGAAATAATGAGACTCTGACTGGGGAGAGAACGACACTGAAAACTTGCTGTTGAGGAAAGCTGAAATTCTAGTATAGTCAGAGTTCAGATGTTCTTCACGAAGTCATGACATCTGATCCAACATTGTTACTAATACAGCAAGACAGTTATAACAATTAAAGCCTAGTACTCATATGCACTCAGTCACAGATCTCAAGACATCTGCTAATATACCACCATGGAAAGAAGAACATCCAGCTTTATCCATCTAGTGCAAAGACACAGTAGAAATCAAACATAGCCCTTATGTTTATTGATCCTTCCCAGTTATCAGAATGATGTCACAACATTGATTTGCACATCACCTGTCCCAGCATTACAGATGGGTGAACTGTAACAGACCAACCAGTCTATCAGTATCAGCAGTCAATGATGAATGTCATAACATTCTATTTTGCATTCAGACTGCAGGCTATGTGTTAGGTTTGTTATTCCCTTCATAAATAGACTCAAAAGAGACTGAGTTATAACAAACAAAATATAGTGTGCAGAAGGTAAAAACACCAGTAATTGTTAACCCAGTTCGGTACAACTTTACCTACTCTGGGGGCATACCAAGCCAGGAAGAAGATCCACTATTAGCAGTATTAATTCAGAGTTAAACTCCCCCGTTTACAACTCCTCACTTAATCCCTACCCAGTGCAATCTATACCTAGGCACTCCTAGATAGAAACCTCCAGTTTCCATTCCTATCATTACAATCACCATGTAATGTTTAAACATCTTGAACATGCTTCACAGCTTCGTTCAAGAACATAATCACTCTTGCCTACGAGCTTTGAGTTACAAATAATCTCATGCTTTCAAGCACTGAGAAACACTTGGTACCCTTCCCACAGGTTGGGAGGTTTACCTCACACACACACCTCTAATTTTTACATTGTTTGAGGCTTACAAAACCTAGGTTACAATTTCCTATTTATAACCTAACCACCCAACTGGATTTGGGCCTTCAAAAATCGCAGCAAATCTTCTTCTTTGCTGTTACAGAGCTGGCAGAAATCTTCTGCTCCAATCAAGGTCTTCAATCAATCTTTTATTTCCTAAAAGATATCTCTATTTGGAAACTATATATTTACCAAATATCTTCACCAAATCTTCTGATGGAATCTTCAAGATCTTCACATAGGAGATAGGATATTCACCAGATCTCCTAATTAATCATAAACCAAACCAGAATTAACTGATTCAGTTTGATACACATGTGAGATGTCACAGTCCCGATGTCGTGACATCTTACATGACATGTTGGTCCAGATGTTGAACTTCTTCAACCCAACATATTAAAACAACAGAGGTGAGTACATTATTTGTTTTACAAAATTAATGTCAATCTTAAGGTACTAACAAAAGCGACAGTGGTTCTGGCAACCATAATCTGCGAGAGAGACGACTCAGCAGGGGAAGCAAACACCGATACGGTATCGAGATTCCGCTTCAAGGAGAGAGACCATGGATTTAGCGTCGAGATCATCGATCTGGCATCGAACTCTGAGGAGCATCCGCTTCTGCTGGGAAGATACAGTCTGGCACTGTCAACTCCGCTGGGGATGTACAGTCTGACACTGTCAACTCTATTGGGGAATGTATATTCTGAAACAACCTCTTGGGGGAGTACAGTAATGAGAAATTGCGGGGGATTGAAGAATCCAACGCTCGGACCAGCTCTGCAGGGATAAGATACCAAATTCCGACTGTTGAGGAAAAACATCCGCGATCATCTGATGGGGACCTTAAGGAAATTCCCCGAGTGTACCTGTTCTGAATAGACGATCCAAAACACTTAAAACTTGCAGCAACTTTTAATGTTTATTAAGCATGTACCTGTAAAGCTCTTATGTTTCATGATGCAATGTTTATCAAAAATTAGGACGTCATTTTTGCAAACAAAACAGTAAAATGAAAACGAACACGGAAATATTCTGAATAACATGATTTTATTGATTGAATGGCCTTTGAATAGGCATTTACATCAGGAAGCAATCCCTGGAAAGAGGTAATTACACAAAATATAAAAAACAGAAATTAATCTAACGGCAATGTGAAATGGATTTCTATCGGGTTCCAATTCTGCTATGACTCGCTCGTCTTCAAGATCCTCCACATGATCAGCTTTCTGAAAAAAGGTAATTGGTATGTTTCCTACCTTTCGAAAGTTTCCAGTTATCGACATGAGATGAGATTCAGAACGCAGTCATTCGCTTAAGCCCTAACTTTTGCCTGGATCGCCCTTTTCGGGTTTTCAATCCACCGGGATACCCATTTTTGCCTAAGTTGCCCTTTCAGGTTTTCAACTTACCGGGTGTACAATCTTTTCATTTTTAATCCCTAATTTTTTCCGAACCTTTTCATTTTCTTGGTTCGTCAGGATGCCCATTTTTTGCCTGGACTATTCTTTTTATTGTCCAGCGGGTCTATTTTATGCGAAGTATTTTTTAACTGCGTCTGAGTTCACAGGGGAAGTGAAGTTTTCACCATCCATAGTTGCAAGCATTAAGGCTCCACCATCAAAAACCTTGGTGACGATATACGGTCCATCATAGTTAGGAGTCCACTTGCCCCTGTGATCTGTTTGAGGAGGGAGGATCCTTTTCAACACTAAATCTCCAACTTGGAAACATCGAGGACGTACTCTCCGATCAAAGGCTCTCTTCATTCGAATCTAATACAACTGCCCATGACAAATGGCTGCCATTCACTTCTCTTCGATAAGACTCAGCTCATTGAACCTTGTCCTAATCCATTCATCTTCGTCTAACTTGACATCCAACAGGACTCTTAGAGAAGGAGTCTCCACTTCAACAGGTAGGACTGCTTCCATACCATACACAAGGGAGTAATGGGTTGCCCCGGTCGATGTACGTACTGAAGTACGGTACCCATGCAAGGCGAAGGGTAGCATCTCATGCCAATCTCTGTACGTGACGACCATCTTCTGCATAATCTTCTTAATGTTCTTATTTGCTGCCTCAACAGCGCCGTTCATCTTAGGGCGATAAGGGGAAGAATTGTGATGCTAAATGTTGAAGTTCTGGCATAACTCCTTCATCATTTTTTTATTGAGATTAGAACCATTATCGGTGATGATTCTTTCGGGAACCCCATAACGACAAATGATTTCTTTCTTGATGAATCGGGCAACCACATGTCTGGTGACATTCGCGAATGATGCTGCTTCGACCCACTTGGTGAAATAGCCGATGGCAACAAGGATGAAGCGATGCCCATTGGAGGCAGTCGGCTCGATCTTTCCAATCATATCAATGCCCCACATGGCAAAAGGCCATGGCGAAGACATCACATTCAAAGGATTTGGCAGCACATTTACCTTATCAGCATAAATCTGGCATTTATGACACTTCCGAGCATATTTGAAACAATCAGATTCCATGGTCATCCAGTAATAACCCGCTCTCAATAATTTCTTAGCCATCGCATGTCGACCGGCGTGAGTACTGAAGGAGCCTTCATGGACTTCCTGCATTAACATGTCCGCTTCGTGTCTATCCACGCATTTGAGCAAAACCGCGTCGAAGTTCCTCTTATACAGCACATCATCTTTGTTCAAGAAGAAACTGCCTGCCAATCTTCTCAAAGTCTTTCTATCATTGTTGGATGCCCCTACAGGGTATTCTTGATTCTTCAGAAAGCACTTGATGTCATGGTACCAGGGCTTGTCATCAACTACCACTTCAGCAGCAAACACATGCACGACCCTATCAAGGCGCATAACATCAATCCCGGGAACATGGTTCCACTGAATCACCTTGATCATGGAGGATAGAGTAGCAAGAGCATCTGCCATCTGATTCTCATCACGAGGTATATGATACAACTTTACTATTATGAAGAAAGTCAACAATCTTCTCGTGTGATCTTTGTAGGGGACCAGATTGGGCTGGAGAGTATTCCAATCACCATTCACTTGATTGATCACTAGAGCTGAATCTCCGAAGACGTCCAGAGTCTTGATTCTCAAATCAATGGCTTGCTCAATACCCAAGATACAGGCTTCATACTCAGCCTCATTATTGGTGCACTCAAAAGTCAGACGAGCGGTGAAAGGCATGCGGGCACCTTTCGGAGTAGTAATGACAGCACCAATTCCACTTCCTCTAGCATTGACAGCCCCATCAAACAACAAAGTCCACTTTTCATCTGGATCAGGTCCTTCCTCGACAATTTGCTCTACGCAGTCTTTCATCTTGAGGAACATGATATCTTCATTTGGAAAATCAAACTTCATCGGCTCATAATCTTCAACCGACTGTTGAGCAAGATAGTCTGACAGAATACTCCCCTTGATGGCTTTCTGGGATGTATACTGGATGTCGTACTCTGTCAGTACCATTTTCCAACGAGCAACCCTTCCGGTGAGAGCTGGCTTCTCGAATATATACTTGACTGGATCCATCTTGGAGATCAATAAGGTTGTGTGAGTCAGCATGTACTGTCTCAATCGCTTAGCGGCCCATGCAAGTGCAGAACATGTCTTTTCAAGCATCGAGTATCTCGACTCGCAGTCTGTGAATTTCTTACTCAGGTAGTATATGGCATGTTCTTTCCTACCTGTCTCATCGTGTTGATCGAGAACACAACCCATAGAATTGTCAAGTACTGTCAAATACATAATCAACGGTCTCCCTGGGACCGGAGGCATGAGGATAGGAGGATTCTACAAATACTCTTTTATCTTTTCAAAAGCCCTTTGGCAATCATCGTTCCACCTGATAGCCTGATCTTTTCTCAGCAACTTGAAAATTGGCTCGCACGTGGCTGTTAGGTGAGAGATGAACCTTGCAATGTAGTTCAACCTCCCCAAGAAACCACAGACTTGTTTTTCTGTTCTTGGCTCAGGCATTTCCTATATCGCTTTCACTTTGGCCGGATCCACCTCAATCCCTTTTTCACTAACAATAAAACCCAATAGTTTTCCAGATCTCACCCCGAAAGTACACTTGTTCGGATTAAACCTCAGCTTGAATTTCCTCAAACACTCAAACAGTTTCTGCAGATTCACCAAATGTTCTTCTTCTGTCTGAGATTTGGCAATCATATCGTCAACATAAACCTCGATTTCATGATGAATCATATCATGGAACAGAGTCACCATAGCTCGTTGATATGTTGCCCCAACATTTTTCAAACCAAACGGCATCACCTTGTAGTAGAAGGTGCCCCATGGGGTTATGAAAGTTGTCTTCTCCATGTCTTCTGGTGCCATCTTAATTTGATTATAGCCAGAAAAGCCATCCATGAAAGAAAATACCGAGAACTGAGCTGTGTTATCCACCAAAACGTCAATGTGAGATAATAGGAAATCATCCTTAGGGATGGCTCTGTTCAGATCTCGGTAGTCGACAGACATCCGTACCTTTCCATCCTTAGGTACTAGAACGATGTTTGCAACCCATGGCGGATAATTGGTGACTGCTAGAAACCCTGCATCCAACTGTTTTTGCACTTCTTCCTTTATCTTGACAACCATCTCTGGTCTTGTTCTTCTGAGCTTCTGCTTGACCGGAGGACAACCTTCTTTGAGAGGCAAGTGGTGTACCATGATGTCTGTGTCAAGCCCTGGCATGTCCTGATAAGACTAGGCGAAGATGTCAACATACTCTTGCAGCAATTCAATCAGCCCCTTCTTCACATTATCTCCCAAAGCAGCCCCTATCATGATTTCTTTCTTGACGTCCTCGTGCCAAGATTAATCACTTCAGTAGACTCTTAATGCGGTTGAATGACCCTTTCCTCTTGCTTTAATAGCCTGGCAAGTTCTTCAGGGAGTTCACAGTCTTCATCACCCTCTTCTTCAGCTTGAAAGATTGGATTTTCAAAGTCGAAGCGAGCCATAGCAGAATCGTTATCAATAGGATCCGGTGATGTGCATCTGCATGAGTGATGGTATGTGCTTATGAGCGTGAAAAGAAGTGAAAACTAAACAAAACATTGCCATTTTATTTTTTTGATTTTTTTTTTAAACTGCAAAAATAGAAAGACAGGGAACGAAATATTTGAATGCAAAACGACGTCCTTTATTTATGATAAAAAATGCAGGTATCCACATAGATGAGCCCTACAATGAGTCATTACGCCCTGGGAGGAACGTAAGACTTAGACATGCATGAATAAACAAGAAAAATTACTCCTCCAGAAAAGTGACTTGGACAATCCCCTCGAAGGACCAATTGTTGATGACTTCACCCGGGATTCTCGGACGCACCCAGTTATCGATGTCGCAATCACTATCCCCATCTTCATCATTAACCGCAGAGACCTGGCCATACTGAATGATGCCAGCGCTGGACAAAGTAATCGGCCCCTGACGAGTCTGAAGTGTTGGAGTTGTAGAAGTCAGAGTTGGTTGATACCCAATCCCGAACTTGTCTTCTTTCATTGGTAACTCCAACAGACGTCCCCAACCGGGGGCAACGCCCGAATCCACCAAGGCCTATGCCTGCTTAAAAGACGAGATAGAGGCACCCGCTTTAACCTCTTCCACCGGAGTTGCGTCCTTGATCTGAACTGCCTCAAAGGCCTGACATAGGGTCTCATGAAATTCGCCTTCTACCTCTACATACTTGAATGTAGACAGGTTACTGACCAGAATATCCTCCTCACCACAGACGGTGATAGTCCTTCCATTGACTGGGAATTTAACCTTCTGATGTAAAGTTGAAGAGACTGCCCCAGCATTGTGGTTCCAAGGACGACCCAGCAGGCAACTATAGGAAGGACTGATATCCATCACATAGAAGACGGTGTTAAAGGTTTGTGATCCAATCTGAATTGGCAATTCTACCTCTCCGAACACCGACCTCTTAGAACCATCGAAGGCTCTCACAATGAGATCTGAAGGCTTCAGGACCAAACCCTCTACTTCTAACCTTAACATGGCTCTCTTGGGTAGCACATTGAGAGAGGAACCCGTATCCACCAGAACATGAGATAACACGGTGTCTTTGCATTCCATCGAGATGTGCAGAGCCTTGTTATGATTGCGTCCAGCTGGTGTTAAGTCATAATCAGTAAAACCTAACCCGTTGCTTGCATGAACATTTGCAACGATCCCTTCCAGTTGGTTCACTGAGATCTCCTGAGGTACATAAGCAGCATTTAGGACTTTCAGAAGTGCCTCCCTGTGTGCCTCCGAACACAATAGGAGTGAGAGAATGGATATCTTGGACGGAGTCTGAATCAACTGATCTACTACCTTGTAGTCACTTCTCTTTATAATTCTCAAAAGCTCGTCCACATCCTTCGCAAAAGTGGGCTCAGAACCAGCCTGGGGTGCAGAGGCACCCTCATTCACGACTTGTTTGCCTTTGGCTTTCACCGCGGCATCAGCATTATCAGTTTGGGTAACGGGTGGTGAGAACAGTCTACCACTCCTGGTGAATCGCCCGATTCCACCAACATTGTCCTCTACGGGACCTTCAACTTCAAGTTCAAACCTTTGACCCTCTTCTACCTTCAGTGGCCGTTCTATCCCATGATCGCGCATGTACACACTCCCCCCATAATTCCAAGGAATGGCCCTTTCGCTGGTGAAAGGTAAAGGACCAGGGGTCGTGATGGTCATAGTGGACGGTCGCGCTGGTGGCACCGGTTGCGCTTCTGGTACATTGATCTGATTAGTTGGATAGAAAATGGTGATAGTAGCAACATCATAGTCATACTCTGAAATCTCATTCATCAAAATACAAGCATCGGTATCAAGTTCAATTACATCAGAATCAACCCCATTGGAAAAATTAACTACATCATCATGGATTACAGAATCAGTAGGAACAACATCTGCGAATTCATCAGTAGCGTCTTTAAACACCTCTCCCTCAACCCCTTCCACAGACTCTTGGACAGACAAATCTTCAACCTGGAGGATACCTTTGTCGAGCAAGGCCTGGATACCCTATTGTAGCTTCAAACAACCTCCACTCTGAGTAGCACAATCCACACAACCCTTCCCACAACCGGGGAAAACATCGGCCTTCAACAAGTAGCCTTTGATATCCGACAACGGAGTCTTCAGCTTCAACACATCTTTGACGGATCTGGCTTCCCCTTCCATCATATTAACATTCGCGCCACCATGCTGGGGCATGGGATTGTTGACGACATTCGGAGCCGGTGCAAGGTCGATGGCTTTTGAATCTATGAGATCCTGAACTACGTGCTTAAAAGCTTTGCAGTTCTCAATATTGTGGCCAGGTGCCCCAGAGTGGAAGCTGCACCTAGCGTTAGCATCATAACCCACCGGAAGCCTACCAACGGGAGGAGCCAGAGTGTGCAACTGCACAAGTTATAGTTGTTGAAGACTAGAAAGCAACTGAGCATACGACATTGGAAGAGTGTCGAAACGTCGGTCCATCATCCTTTGCCTTTGTTGATAGGCGGGTCTGTTACCTGGTTGTTGTTGTTGGTACTGAGTTTGCTGACGTTGTGGTTGTTGTTTTTGTAGTGGTGCTGCAGCCGGAATGGTCACAGCCGCAACATACGATTGATAGTTCTGAAAGTTATTCCTCCGGTTACCCCTGTTCTGATAAGAAGATATGGCATTTGCATCCCCTTCTCTCCTCTTCTGTCCCTAAATGAACGACTTCTTCACCCCTGATGAAGATCCACCTCCACTCTGGATCTTGCATGTCTTCAAATAGTTCTCCACCCTCTCACCGGTTGAGACTACATCAGCAAGGTTGGAGGCATTGCAACCCACCAGGCGCTCCAAGTAAGGTCCGGGCAGAGTGTTCATGAACATGTTAGCCATTTCCTTCTCCAACATAGGAGGTTGAACACGGGAAGTTGTCTCCCTCCAGCATTGAGCGTATTCCCTGAAGCACTCATTGCTTTTAAGAGACAGATTCTGAAGTTGAGTTCTGTCCGGAGCCATGTCTGCATTATACTGATACTGCTTCACGAAAGCCTCAGCCAAATCCCTCCAGCAGCGGATGTGGGCTCTGTCTAGCCTCATATACCATTCCAGGGATGCCCCAGCTAGGCTATCCTAGAAAAAGTACATGAGCAGCTTTTCATCGTCAGAATATGCAACCATTTTACGGAAATATGCTTGCACATGGGTCTTCGGGCAAGAGTTGCCATTGTATTTGTCAAATATCGGGACCTTGAATTTCGGCGGCACCCTCACGCCTGGGACCAATCCCAAGTCAACAACGTCTACTCCGATAGCACTCTGTCCTATCACAGCCTTCAGCCTCTCCTCCAATCTCTGAAACGTAGGGTCCATACCATGACTCATACCAAAGTCCTCCTGAAGCAAAGGGAACTGATCCTCCTGGTCATCATGGACGGGTTGTTGTCCGGAGGTGACATGCAGGATCGGGGTAGGCCCCGGTCCACTGGGCCCGTTAACCTCTCCAGCTGGAGGATCAGCCACAACCTCCAGTTGAGTAGTGGCGGGATTCCTCTGCATCATCTGCTTGAGCTCTTGCTGTCCCTGAGCCACCCCCTGGACCACATCCATGAACTGATTCATGCGAATCTTCATCTCAGCGAGCTCTGCTTGTAGGCTTTCCATTACTCTTTGCTGGTTTCTGCGGGTATCGTACCGGTGAATGCTTGAGTCAGCTATCCTGCTGATTGAACACCAAACAACTGAGAACACTGCGGCGGTACCTGTTATGCAAGACATGCTGATGGATATGCAAATGCAATGACATGTTTATCAATTCCAAAGGGTATTCTACCCCCTTGATTCCAGTCTCTCGTCAGATAAAAGTGTAAGAAAAACCCCGACTAGAATCAAGAAGAAGATGTAAACCCCTAGAAATAGATAAACATGTGTTAAATGATATGAATGCAAATGATGTGATGCAATGCAGTGACATGCAAATCAAGGTTGCTGTATCTGCTTGAATATCTGTTGGGTCGCACTGTCTGAAGAGAAACCCACTGAGGAATATAATACAAGATCAAAACTCTGCTCTCGAAAATCGGGTTGGTTGAAGGTTAAGGTTTCTTGAATTTAGCCCGCCCCTCGCTGGTAGGTTCTAAGAATAGAGGTTTGTCAGCTTCAACCCTTCAGTCGAGAATAATAGGTTTACCACTGAAGGTTTGGCATTATTATGGGATAAAATACCTCCACTGACTCCCCTCAACAGGATATCCTAAAGCAAGTTCCCAGTCTCGGGGTCCTCGGATTGATCAGCGAGAATGCGCCCACCAGAGCTAACATAAACGCGTCTCGGAGGAGAGGCCTCGACTGAGTTCTCGGGAAATGGTCACCAGAGTCGACGATTTCTAAAGGAACATCATGCCGTTACGGAACACCCGTAGGACAGAATATATCCAAAAGAAACCTCGTCTGGAATGTGGGTCTTCATGAACGACTTAACGTAGCAACATGCCACGCAAGCCTCATGACTATCCACTCTAAAACCTGTGTGTACGCTCAAGCCTGGGTAGTGGGCTTATCTCTCATGGAACATCCCACCCCAACAAACAGACAAACCACAGAACCCACAGATACAGCAAACATATGTACACAATGCAATAAGATAAAGCAGGTAAATAAATAACTGTACAAAAGAATAAACACCCAACAAATAAGAAAACTACAAAATCTAGGAGGGACTCGCTTAGGGAAAACGGTCCCCAGCAGAGTCGCCAGCTGTCGCAACCTAAATGCGAAACGAAACAACCGGCGAAAAAAGAAATGACAAAAGAGTCGCCACCGTGCGTTATTTATCCCAAAGGAGGGAAAGGAAATGCTCGAAGTAAACCTGGAAAAAGGAAAGGAAAAGACAAAGTCTCGCAACCAAATCTTGGGTTCGGGAGTCGATTATGCGAAGGGAAGGTATTAGCTCCCCTACGCATTCATAGTACTCTACGGGATCCACTCTTGTTGTTCTTGTCTAAAGGGTGTGGGTTTATCTAATGTACTATTTACTAAAAGAGGGGTCAAAAGAAAATGACTCACACGGATGTCGCATCCACTGCATACGTATCTCATCTGAATATGAGAATCAGAGTCTTCGTAGCTCGGCTACCTGTGGGTTAAAGAGGAGTGTGCTCGCTAAGACATCGCGTCTTATGCCTACGTATCTCATCTGGAATGAGAATCAGAGCAAGCCGTAGTTCGGCTAACTACGGGTTAAGGGTTGTGTTCTTTAGGTGAACGACGTTACTACGCAATCTACCGGATGCTCGACCTTTGGAGACTTACTCGCCTGTAGTAGAAGGAGTTAACGTGTTCTTGGGAGAATAAAAATCAATGAGTTTGTTTGTGTTTTAGGAATGCTCATGCAAAAAGGAAGTCCTAGACGAAGGAACCGTGCTACCTTAACTAACATGCAAACGAGAGACTATACGAAGCCTAGCAATCCTATGGGGAGACGATCACACCATACAAAACAAACATGCATAAAGTAAACACGCCAGCAAAGGGGCTCAAACATACCTGGGTAGGGCTTTAGTCAAGAGGGGTCATATCAACCTCGACAAACAAGCCATGGAAGGGTAGTCAAATGGGCTCTTAA
The DNA here is from genome assembly GCF_024323335.1 of Lathyrus oleraceus. Lineage (NCBI taxonomy): Eukaryota > Viridiplantae > Streptophyta > Magnoliopsida > Fabales > Fabaceae > Lathyrus > Lathyrus oleraceus. The sequence goes on from NC_066580.1 coordinate 211,698,740, forward strand.
CCACTGATATTGAACGTCAGGGTGAGCAGATCAAAGGGTAATGAGGATAAGACCTCATAGCTCTTAACCCTGGACAGGGTGAGCTCATGACAAAAAGTAGGGATTCAGAAAGGTGGAACCCTCTCCACTGACTGACCGGACAAAAGATCTTGGGCTTTTGTTCTGAAGCATCAACACGTAGTGCGAGCTTAAAGAACGACACACAGAATAACGGGGGATTGATTACTGATCCCTTTTATCCGTCAATTGCCTCTTCACGGAGGTCTTTAGCACTGATGCCTCTTCTCGGAGGTCTTTGGGCACAAAAGTAAACAAATAAAAGAAAACATCGCCTCCTATTGAGGTCTTCCAGCCAAGAAAGCGGTAAAATGCGGGAAAGATAAAGGGATCAAGAGATCTACCCCACGGATAAAGATCCGAAGTAACAGCAACTAAAGAAATAAGAAACCCAAAGATCTCTCGAGCTGGCACCATCAAAGCAAGCAAGTCAGTACAAGTAACCGGAATAGATCTACAAGTGGTATCCCACAAATAAAGTGGAATACCAAGCAAGTTATCTCCTCAAGGATCATGTGAGCCCTCACAAAAAAACTCAACAAACGGGTTAGAATAATGAGATGCAATCAAGAATTGCACCAACAAGAGAAACATAACAATAAAGCGTCAAGTAAACAGTGCACGGATGCAAGAGAAAACATGTCATAACAAACACCAAACAAATTAGAGCAAAAAACACTTCTGTCACGCTCGCTACTGCTTCGCTTAGCGAGGTGCTAGCGAAGCTTCGCTACAGGCTCGCCTAGCGATGTGCTGGTGAATGCCTGCGGGTTTTGGTTTCTTCTTTTGGTAACAATCCGATTTCAGTAACCCCAAACCCTATGGCACACATTTCAGGAATTAAACGATTAAACATTCAAGGCGTTGTTTTACACATTCATGCCTATCTAAACCCGTGGGCAAAACCGAACAATACCCACTCTTCCAAATTCACCATAATACCTCATACATTTAGAAATTTCAAATTGAAAGCATAAAATAATGGGAATAAGGAAAACCTGATTGGAGAGATCGATTGAAATTGCAGAGTAATCTTAGGGTTTATATGAGGTGGGATTGGTTATGTGTAGATGAGTTCCCTTCAGTCTCTGGAGGCTGCTCTGAATTCTGTTAGCTCTTCTCTCTTCCTTCTAGTCTGTCTGCCAGGGTAATATGAATAGAATAGAGTTTGGCTCAATGAAATTCTATATTTATAACCTGATTTTCGTGGCTTTGTGGGCTCAAATGAGAGAGGTCCAAGTCCAAGATTTTCTGTTATATTTTGAAAACGCGTGCGCTTCGCCTAGCGAAGAATTTGCTCGCCTAGCGAGCATGACAGTTCAGATTCGCTAAGCGAACCACGTTGTTCGCCTAGCGAGCATGACAGACTTTTGCTCCTTCAAGATTAGCATTTTGAATGATAAATAGCCCCCATTTGAACATGTTGGAAGTAACTCAAGTCATTCCCCTGTGTCGACTGATCATCTAAATAGAACCCACAAAGTGTCTTGGATGATATTCAAGCTTCTCAGATCTAATTCTGATGGACATGATGAAATGCAATATGAAATGTTAAATGACCTAAAAATGAATGCATGAATGAGGGGGGAAAATTTGAGGTGCTACACATGGGTCTGTTCAGGCGCATGTGAGGCCCAAAATTGAGTGTAATCACAAGCTGAGATCATTATGAGATGGTTTGGACGTGCAATTGGCCTGGTGTTTACTTGTGCATGAAGATTCAAAGTGAATTTCATAATTGGACATAAATGTTAAGCCCTTCGAAAATCACACATGGAAAATCCAAACATGATGGTGTGTGTAGTGGTTGGAAATCTTTTTGAATAAGGAACAAAAGTTATGTTGGGCAAAAATCCATTTGGAGCTTGTAAATTTATGAAAACTGGTCTTGAAGTGTGAGGTACAAAACATGTCTAGGTTTTCCTTTGAAAATTTTCCCAAAAGTGACCAACTTCAAGCCCTTATGTTTCAATGATGCAAGCCTCAAACGGAAAACCTCCAACATCAAAGTTGTAGATCTTTTCAAGATGATTAATTTGGACTTAAATTTTTCATCATTTGTGAAATTCTGGTATCAGTTATGAGATATCGAATGTAATGTCACGACACTAATATCTGAGTAACACAAACAGAAGAAAGATATAGAATGGTAATGCAAAAGACACAAGCAATTGTTAACCCAGTTCGGTGCAACTCACCTACGTCTGGGGGATACCAAGCCAGGAAGGAAATCCACTAAATAGAATCAGTTCAAAGACTCTCCGTACACTTTGTAGCACCTCAAATTTGCACCTACCCTTTGTACATACATTCTCATATTAGGTCATAACATTAGCATAGTCCACTGCATAGCATTGCATTGTCCTCTGCCCAAGTGCAAGCCATTCAGAAGAATTAGGTCAAACTGGTCAGGAGATCAGTCAGTCAAGCAAGCCAGTGCAATTTCCATTGAGACAAGGCCCTAGGGTTGGTTCAACATGTTCACATGACTTAGGGGTCCTTTGGAAGTGTTTTGGTCAAGGATTGGATGCTCAGAAGTCATCAGTCAGTGTGCAGTCCACCAGAAACCCTAGAAAGTCAACTGTTGGTCAACTGTGCATTTAATCAGGGATTTGATGGTGGGAATTGGTTTGAGAGGTCTCATTTATGTCCATATAAGCCTCATATAACATGTCAAGCATCCACATTGAAGAATTTGAAGTCAAACAAGAAATTTCCAAAAATAGAAAGTTGACCTGTAATTGGAATTTGCCAAAAATGGAAAGTCTTGATCCTCAAAATTACATCATCATACAAGCTTAAAATGAATTTTTGCCCAACATGAAAGTTGAAGATCTTGTTCTTTCCTTTCCAAAAAGTCCAAGAACACTCAATTCCCATATATGGTTGGCAAGTTATGATCAAATCATTCTCAAGAATTTTTGAACTTCAAAGTGGCATATCTTCCAAACCATTTGGCCAAATTAGGTGGGGTTTTTTGCTACAAGTCCTATTTGATGTACTCTATCCAAATTTGTCATCACAATTCATCAAAAGTTTACCAATCAAAATGGCCATTTTCAAAGTAGCATGAATTAAATTAAGTGAAGTGAAAAAATGGACTTTCAATTTAAACATCTCCAACACTTTGTTCCAATTGGAATGGTTCTGAAATCACATTTAGAGATGGTCCAAAGCCCAAATTCGTGCACATTCATACACCCCATGTAATTTGGCTTGGATTTTAGCAAAATGGCAAAAACACCTCATTAACCAAATTTCCAATTACCATTTCAATTAATCATGCTTACCAACCTTAAACAGACTATATATTATTCATTTTTATTCTGAAAAGCCCTAGCCACTCTTTGAAAACAGACCAAAACTCACTTTTCTCTCAAGCATTCATTTTCTTCATTGGAAAATTTTGCTGAAAACTCCCAAAGGAACTCGTGCCCTGAGCTTTGTCCCATCACATACAAACCTCTTGGAACCTTTTGAAAGCCTGAATTCGCAGCTGTAACGCCATTGCAAGCACTGTTGCATCAAGAGCTCTTCCATGGCAGATCTTGATTGAAGCTTTTCCAAACATTGCTGAGCTAAAATTTCTTGCTCATTTATCATTTGGAACCACTAGGAGCATCTGTTTCGAGTGCATACAGCCAAACAACATCTGAATCATCACTGTGCTTCCAATTTGGTAAAATTTCGAATCCCTCCATTCTCAAAATGTTGCTATGCTTTGTGTAGTTCTTGCTTTGCTGGTCACAATGAGCTTTAAATCAATGAAAATGGTTGAGTATTTTGAGAGTGATGTAGGTGTTTAATTGGCTACATTATATGGTAAAACACTAATGTCTTGACTGATGTCTTGACATGTATGTGTGACTACATTGTAGTTACTGCAGGACTAGCTAACACAGGATTATTGAATGCTGTGACATTCATACCTGTCAACAGATACTAAGGAACAGAAGTTCTGTTAGAACTTAGTATTCATTTGCTGTCTGGTTATCAAGGAAGAACCAGACCTGGCATAAGGCCTACTGACTGAATGTCAAACTGGATGTTGTGACATTCATCATTGACAGCAGCTACTGAAGATTAGGCAGAGTGGTGTTCTGCTATACTTCAGCATATTACTTAGTTTGTTCTTCAAGAGAATAACAGAACTAACTTAAGGCCAAGTGTGTAAATGTTAAGTTGGACACTTTGACATTTATTAATGTAAGCTGTTACTGTAGTATGGTCATTTTGATCATGTACAGGTCAGCAAATTTGTACAGTCTGTTTTCTGGAAAAACAGACTCAGCATATGGACCTTGATGTCAAGCTGAATGTCGTGACATTCGTGCCTGACAGCATATGCTAATTTGTAGGTTGTTCAGTTTTCTGTTTCAGCTTTTTCTCAGGCTATTCTTTAGGGATTCAACAGCTGAGAGAAAATCCAGGAAATCAACAACCAAGCTACATTCAATGAACCTAACAAATAGCCTATTTGTTAGCAACCTAAATGTTGAATTTGAGGGAACTTGTGTGACCTAAAATTCAGGAAAATACAAGTGCAAAAGCCCAGGTGCTGCAATATAAAAAGGAAGGCATTCCTTCATTCAGTCTCGGGGATTTTGAAGCGTGAAGAATCAGTGTGTCCATCATACTTCACTGCTGTATTTTGTGAGTCTTGTATTAGACGTATCTTGTAAGCCAAGCCATTATCAAGTAGATGATTGCTTTGTCATAGGGTGTTCATTGAGTTGTAAGTGTTGTGTCACTCAAAGCTTTTAAGCGTGAGTGCTGTGTATCTTGATTTAAGCTGTGAAGCATAATCAAGAGTTGTTTTTGAAGTGTGACTTCAAAGTGTTTTTAATATCACTGAGGTGATTGAGGGGGAGTGAGTAGGAACTCTGATCTTAGGTTAAGATTGAAATTGCATTGGGTAGGGATTAAGTGATAAGTTGTAAACGGGTGAGTTTAGCTTTGAATTGATACTACTAATAGTGGATTTCCTCCCTGGCTTGGTAGCCCCCAGATGTAGGTCATGTTGGACTGAACTGGGTGAACAATTACTTGTGTTATTTACTGCACTTACTATTAAGTTCTGCATAATCCCTGTCTGTGCAGAATTGGATGTCATAACAACCAGTGTGACATCCAAAGTCTGATAACTAGAATTTCAATTGGCATCAGAGCAGGCACCCTGCCTGTGAAGTTCTGGGTGAGATCTAGGGAAGTTACTTTCTAGTACCATGGACAAGGATTTAGGACACTCAAACAGACCACCCATGTTGGATGGATCTAATTATGATGACTGGAAGCCTCGCATGATAGCCTTCTTAAGGTCCCTAGACAGCAAAGTCTGGAGAGCTGTCAACAAGGGATGGGAACATCCAACGAGGACTGATGAAGATGGAGTCAGTGTGCAGATTCCCGAAGAAGATTGGGACAAGGAACAAGAGGCATTAGCTCTTGGAAACTCCAAAGCCTTGAATGCACTGTTCAATGGAATCACTAAGAACATCTTCAGGCTAGTGCACCATTGTGAACTAGCTAAGGAAGTTTGGGATACCCTCAAGGTAACTCATGAAGGTACTTCCAAGGTGAAGATGTCCAAACTTCAGATGTTGACAACCAAGTTTGAAAATCTGAGGATGAAAGAGGAGGAGACTATTCATGACTTTCACATGAATATTCTTGAAATTGCAAACACCTCTGGTGGACTAGGTGAGAAAATGACTGAAGAGAAACTTGTAAGAAAGATTCTCAGGTCCTTGCCTAAGAGGTTTGCTATGAAGGTCACTGCCATAGAGGAGGCTCAGGACATCAGCAATATGAAGGTAGATGAGCTCATTGGTTCTCTCCAAACCTTTGAAATGGGCTTAGGTGAGTATGCTGAGAAGAAGAAAAGCATAGCCTTTATATCAAATGCTGAAGAGGAGTCAGAAGAAGGATATACAGGAGGTGATGAAAGTATATCAGAAGCCTTAGCCATGCTTGGGAGGCAATTCAACAAGTTCATGAAGAAGATTGATCAAAGAGGTAGACCTAATGTCAAGAACATCCCGACTGACATTAAGAAAAGATCAACTTCTGAGGAGAAGTTCAACCATGGGAAGGGAATCCAGTGTCATGGCTGTGAAGGGTATGGACACGTCAGAGCTGAATGCCCTACTTACCTCAAATTGCAAAATAAGGGGCTAGCTATCACATGGTCTGAAGGAGATTCTGAAAGTGAATCTGAAGGAGAATCTACCAAACATGTCACTGCACTAACCAGTGTGTGTGTCTCTGAAGATGACACAAGTGCAGATGAGCTGACATTTGATGAACTTGCTGCAGCATATAAGAAGCTGTGTACCACCAGTGCAGAAGTGCGTGCACAAGGAGAAAAGCAGAAGAAACTCATCAAGGAACTGGAAGATGAGAGACAGAAGCAACTGTCTGCCATAGAGGGGCTAAATGATGAGATAGCCCTGCTGACCTCCAAGCTGAACCAGATGACCAAATCCATCAGAATGATGAATAAGGGAACTGACACCTTGGAAGAAATTCTAAAGGTGGGACAGCAGTCTGGAACCAAATCTGGGCTAGGATTTGGAAAAAGAGCTGAACACAAACGCCCAAAGGCTAGAGTTCAGAAGTTCAAGCAGATGTCAAAGCCAATGTCTCAACATCGAGGAGCTAGGATGAATGATCATCAGAAGAGAATATACCAGAATTGGAGGTGTCACCACTGTGGCAGGCTTGGACATATAAAAGCCTTCTGCTACTGGATTCATGGCTTCCCTAACAGAGCCTCACATGTCAGACCTAAGCATAAAACACGTAAGCGATGTGTTCCCATTAAGAAGCAACAATGGTATGCTAGGATAGCACACACTGCCCTAAGGGCCTCTTCCAGAGAAGACTGGTACTTTGACAGTGGATGCTCAAGACATATGACTGGTATGGAAAATCTACTGGTAGACATTCAACCTCACACCACCAGCTATGTGACTTTTGGTGATGGTGCCAAAGGAAAAATCAGAGGTGTGGGCAAACTGGACTGTTCTGGAGTGCCAAAACTGAACAATATGCTGTTAGTAAGAGGACTAACTGCAAACCTCATCAGCATAAGTCAGTTGTGTGATCAAGGTTTTCATGTTCAGTTTACTAAGGAGCTATGCATTGTGACAAATGGTGACAATCAGGAAGTCATGAGAGGAACCAGGTCCAAAGACAACTGCTACCTGTGGGAACCTGATCTCTCTAACTTTTCCACAACATGCTCCTCAGCCAAGGAAGAACAGGAGGTGAAGCTGTGGCATAGAAGACTTGGACATCTCCACTTACGGGGAATGAAGAAGATCATATCCAAGGAAGCAGTCAGAGGAATGCCAAAGCTTCTGATTGATGAAGGAAGAGTCTGTGGAGAATGCCAAGTGGGCAAGCAAACCAAGATGTCACACCCAAAGCTGGGACATTCCACAACCTCCAGAGTTCTGGAACTGCTGCACATGGACCTAATGGGACCTATGCAGGTTGAAAGTCTTGGTGGGAAGAAGTATGCCTACGTGGTGGTTGATGACCATTCCAGATACACGTGGATAAGCTTCATCAGAGAGAAGTCAGATACATTTGATGTCTTCAAAGATCTGTGCATAAGACTTCAAAGGGAAAAGGACAGTTGTGTGGTCCGGATTAGAAGTGATCATGGTACTGAATTCAAGAATTCCAAGTTTGATGAGTTTTGCTCATCTGAAGGAATAAGCCATGAGTTCTCCTCCCCTATAACTCCTCAGCAGAATGGAATAGTTGAAAGAAAAAATAGAACTATTCAAGAATCTGCCAGAGCAATGATTCATGCAAAGAAGCTCCCTATGCACTTTTGGGCTGAAGCAATGAATACCGCGTGCTATGTTCACAACAGAGTCACCTTGAGAAAAGGAACCTCCTCCACTCTGTATGAAATATGGAAGGGTAGAAAACCCACTGTGAAGTACTTTCATATTTTTGGAAGTAAATGCTACATTCTCACAGATCGTGAACAGAGAAGGAAGCTAGATCCCAAAAGTGATGAAGGCGTATTTCTGGGATACTCCACTAACAGCAGAGCCTATAGAGTGTTCAACTACAGGACCAATGTCCTGATGGAGTCCATAAATGTCATTGTGGATGATAAAGAGGAAGGAACCAATGTCATGGAGGATGTTGAAACATTCCTTGATAGTCCAACTGACAGTCCAGTCAAGCCTGAAGAAGTACAGGAACCTCCTCCTGAATGTGAAGTAGAAGCACCCACCAAAGTGCCATCTATCAGAATTCAGAAAGACCACCCTAAGGATCTTATCATAGGGGATCCCACCAGTGGTGTAACTACCAGGTCAAGAGGAATAAACTCAAATTCCTGCTTTGTTTCCAAGGTTGAACCAAAGAATGTGAAAGAAGCCCTGACTGATGAATACTGGATCATTGCCATGCAAGAGGAACTCGAGCAGTTCACAAGGCATGAAGTATGGGAGCTGGTTCCAAGACCTGAAGGGTCCAACATCATTGGTACCAAGTGGATCTACAAAAACAAATCTGATGAGAAAGGAGTAATTACTAGAAATAAAGCAAGACTAGTAGCTCAAGGATACACTCAAGTTGAAGGAGTAGACTTTGATGAGACATTTGCTCCTGTGGCTAGACTTGAGTCCATCAGATTGCTGTTGGGGGTAGCATGCATCCTGAAGTTTAAGCTATTCCAAATGGATGTGAAGAGTGCATTCTTGAATGGCTACCTGAATGAAGAAGTCTATGTGGAACAACCCAAAGGGTTCTGTGATCCTAACCAACCTGAGCATGTATACAAGTTGAAGAAAGCCTTGTATGGGTTGAAGCAAGCACCCAGAGCTTGGTATGAAAGGTTAACTGAATTTCTGACCTCAAATGGATACAGAAAGGGTGGCATAGATAAAACCTTGTTTGTGAAGGATGAAGAAGGCAAAATCATGATAGCTCAAATCTATGTTGATGATATAGTCTTTGGTGGAATGTCAGAACAAATGGTTAAAAAATTTGTTCACCAGATGCAGTCTGAGTTTGAAATGAGTCTAGTGGGAGAACTGACCTATTTCCTTGGAATGCAAGTAAACCAAATGGAGGACTCTATGTTTCTCTCCCAAAGCAAGTATGCCAAGAACATAGTTAAGAAGTTTGGTATGGATCATGCCAGGCACAAGAGGACTCCAGTTCCTACTCATCTGAAGTTAACCAAAGATGATGGAGGGCCTAGTGTTGATCAATGCCTGTACAGGAGCATGATAGGTAGTCTGTTGTATCTAACTGCAAGTAGACCTGACATTTCTTATGCAGTTGGAGTGTGTGCCAGATACCAAGCAGAGCCCAAGGTGAGCCACTTGAATCAAGTCAAAAGGATTCTCAAGTACATCAATGGGACGTGTGACTATGGGATGCTGTACTCACATGGGTCTGAGCCTGTCCTATCTGGGTACTGTGATGCTGATTGGGCTGGAAGTGCTGATGACAGAAAAAGCACATCAGGTGGATGTTTCTTCTTAGGAGAAAACCTCATATCGTGGTTCAGCAAGAAGCAGAACTGTGTCTCTCTGTCCACTGCAGAGGCTGAATACATAGCTGCTGGAAGCAGTTGCTCCCAACTGGTTTGGATGAAACAAATGCTCACTGAGTACAATGTCACTCAAAATGTCATTGTTCTGTGATAATCGCAGTGCCATCAACATCTCCAAGAATCCCATCCAACACAGCAGGACCAAACATATTGACATTAGGCACCACTTCATCAGAGATCTGGTGGAAGACAAGGTGATCACTTTGGAACATGTAGCCACGGATCTTCAACTGGCTGACATATTTACAAAGGCTCTGGATGCTACTCAGTTTGAAAACTTAAGGAGCAAACTGGGAATATGTCTCTCTGAGACCTTATAGCAACCACTGATGTTTGGGATAAATTGTTTAATATCTCTGCCTATTAAACAATTTGTACTAGGCTATGATTGGTCAACAGATCATAGCTATGCTGCTTGCAACAAGGGTGGATACAAGAGGGTAAGGAGACACCCTACAGAGAGAAGGCCACTGTACCTGCAGGAGTTCAAGGATGTTGTTCATGCAGGAGTGGTTCTGGATGTCAGAAACAAAATCATGGCATCTGATATGGTGGTACCTACTGTAAAGCAAAAGTGGGTGATCACTTGATCGAAGCTGTGAAGCAAGATCAAGTGGATGTTAACTTGGTTGAAACTGTGAAGTAAAACCAAGTCTGGAACTCTGTCATTGTGCTCTGACTATGTTGTTGGCTTTGGCAACATTTGTGACAAAAAGGGGGAGTAATAACCACCAATACCCCTGACAAACAGAGTGGGTCTCTACAACAGACTCTCATGACAGATCTGAAGATTCCCCCCCTGCAGCTGATGTTGAAGTTTAGGTGCAACTTCTAATATGTGTGTGCTGCTATGTGAAGTTTTTATTTAACTTCCTTGTGTGTGAGTGTGCTGCCACTCTGAGTGTATTAGCTAGTATTATTCCGCTGCCATGAACTCTGTTATGGGGATCAAAGTGTTTTAGCCAAAAATTTGCCAAAGGGGGAGTTTGTAGGTGTTTAATTGGCTGCATTATATGGTAAAACACTAATGTCTTGACTGATGTCTTGACATGTATGTGTGACTACATTGTAGTTACTGCAGGACTAGCTAACACAGGATTATTGAATGCTGTGACATTCATACCTGTCAACAGATACTAAGGAACAGAAGTTCTGTTAGAACTTAGTATTCATTTGCTGTCTGGTTATCAAGGAAGAACCAGACCTGGCATAAGGCCTACTGACTGAATGTCAAACTGGATGTTGTGACATTCATCATTGACAGCAGCTACTGAAGATTAGGCAGAGTGGTGTTCTGCTATACTTCAGCATATTACTTAGTTTGTTCTTCAAGAGAATAACAGAACTAACTTAAGGCCAAGTGTGTAAATGTTAAGTTGGACACTTTGACATTTATTAATGTAAGCTGTTACTGTAGTATGGTCATTTTGATCATGTACAGGTCAGCAAATTTGTACAGTCTGTTTTCTGGAAAAACAGACTCAGCATATGGACCTTGATGTCAAGCTGAATGTCGTGACATTCGTGCCTGACAGCATATGCTAATTTGTAGGTTGTTCAGTTTTCTGTTTCAGCTTTTTCTCAGGCTATTCTTTAGGGATTCAACAGCTGAGAGAAAATCCAGGAAATCAACAACCAAGCTACATTCAATGAACCTAACAAATAGCCTATTTGTTAGCAACCTAAATGTTGAATTTGAGGGAACTTGTGTGACCTAAAATTCAGGAAAATACAAGTGCAAAAGCCCAGGTGCTGCAATATAAAAAGGAAGGCATTCCTTCATTCAGTCTCGAGGATTTTGAAGCGTGAAGAATCAGTGTGTCCATCATACTTCACTGCTGTATTTTGTGAGTCTTGTATTAGACGTATCTTGTAAGCCAAGCCATTATCAAGTAGATGATTGCTTTGGCATAGGGTGTTCATTGAGTTGTAAGTGTTGTGTCACTCAAAGCTTTTAAGCGTGAGTGCTGTGTATCTTGATTTAAGCTGTGAAGCATAATCAAGAGTTGTTTTTGAAGTGTGACTTCAAAGTGTTTTTAATATCACTGAGGTGATTGAGGGGGAGTGAGTAGGAACTCTGATCTTAGGTTAAGATTGAAATTGCATTGGGTAGGGATTAAGTGATAAGTTGTAAACGGGTGAGTTTAGCTTTGAATTGATACTACTAATAGTGGATTTCCTCCCTGGCTTGGTAGCCCCCAGATGTAGGTCATGTTGGACTGAACTGGGTGAACAATTACTTGTGTTATTTACTGCACTTACTATTAAGTTCTGCATAATCCCTGTCTATGCAGAATTGGATGTCATAACAACCAGTGTGACATCCAAAGTCTGATAACTAGAATTTCAAGTGATGATGACTTAAAGCTTGATACTCAAATATGTTTGTGTTTTGTTCTTTCTTATTAGCACGATTTAATGAAAATGGATGTTGTAGTTGTGATGTGTGTTGTTTGCTGAGTTGATTGGTGTGCTTGATTCCTAATTCTGGAAAAAAATGTTCATCACCATTGATGAACACGCACTGTAGCGAAAAACCCTAGACCCTGTGCCCAGAACCCGTGTTTTTGGTTTTTGCTTGCATGATTGTACTATTCCATTGCCATGTAACCAATGAATGCTTGCCACGCTTCCTATCCGCAACGCAGCGTTTCATTAACATGAACGCTTATTTACAGAAATGCCACCGGTCGTTTATATTTTCATTAAATCATTTTAATTTTGCAATTTTTATTTCATTTGCCATGCCAATCTTAGAAAAATCATAGCACACTCATTTTTGATCCAAATTTCATGGGATTTTTTGCAAAATGCTCTGCTTGATCTCTAGTTTTTTATCATGATTTTTCCAGATTTTTTGCATGTGTGGATTTTAAATTGTGCTAGGGTTTGTTCATGTGGTCCATTTTATGTATGCTATGCCAAATTGATTGTGAAATGGTAATACTTTATCCAATGCTTCCCAAATTTTTTGTGCTTAAACTAGACACATTCATGGTGATTTTGGTGTAGATTTTGTGAATTTATCATTGCTGGTTTGTGAGTTATGATTTTTTGAATTAGGGTGTGACAATTTGTGTCACACCATTGATGTCTAATTTCATGATTTTAATTTCCTTGCCTAATGAACTCAAATGGGTCTGATTTTTTGCATGAACATGCTTATGGATGTTGAGAATGTGTGTGAATATTTCTGGAATTTTGGAATGTATTTTCTATTTGATTGATAATTTCTCCCCTGTTTGACCAAAATGTTGACTTTTGTGACACATGATGCCATATGATTTGTGAAATTCTCATGCATTATTGGATGAACATGAAATTTGACATGTGATTAGTAGGCATCTTAAGGTTCATCATGGTTTTAATCCCTCGACTAAAACCTAACCTTGTTTGAGCCCATTGCTTGCATATAGTGTGTGCTATTTGTGTTTGTGTGTTTGCTTTAGCTTGCTTCCTGTGCAAGTTAGGTTTAGTTTGGCTTGCTTCCTGTGCAAGTCATGTTTAGGATAGGCTTGCTTCCTGTGCAAGTTAGCTAGAAACCTTAACTTAGGGATGATTTTGCATGATAACATCTAGGCTCGAGTTGTAGTCTCCCTAGTTGTGTCTCCCTCTGTTATCTGGTTAGGCTAGTCCTGTGTCCCTCCGTAGGGGAACTACGTCGCCCTGATCCTCATACCAGATGAGGTACGTAGGCAGGAGATGAGCTGATCTCTCCGGACGCCCTTTTGTTTTGTTTGTGTGAGTTGTTTCTCCTTTTCTGGTTGGAGTCCGACGTAAGTCCAGCGATTGGCAGTTGGTTTCCTGTGTGTGTTTGTTGGTTCGGATGCTGATGTAAGCCCAGTGATTGGCATTCAGGCTCCATGTTGGCCTTTGCCTGTGTTTGTTTGTGTGCGTGTTAGCCGAGCTACGAATGCTCTGATTCTCCTTCGTCCAAAGGAGATACGTATGCATAGGATGCGACATCCTAGCGAGCATGTGTCGTTTCCCCGGTCCGAACTACTTCGACTCTGATGTCTATGCCTGATAGACTAAGTAGGCCCAGGATGCGGTATCCTGCCGAGTCAGTTCTTGTCTGTTTTCTTGTGTCTCTTTCAGCCAGTGTGTGTGTGTGTGTGTGTGTTTGAGCAGTGATTTTAGCAATCATTTTCCTTCCTATTGTGCGTGGATCCCGTCGAGTACGACGGATGCGTAGGGGTGCTAATACCTTCCCTTCGCATAACCGACTCCCGATCCCATTCTCTTTGGTCGCGAGACCATGCTTTTCCCAGGTTTACTCTTAGCGTTTCCTTTCCCTCTTTTGGGATAAATAACGCACGGTGGCAGCTCTGTTGTTCTTGTTTTCCCGCCGGTTTTTTCGCATAATGCGACACACTTCAACAAGTTACAGTCTTTCTCACCTAATCTCTACCCGTGCAATTTCTACCTAAGCACTCTTAGATATGAGAACCCACTCACTTCCCTAAAATCACACATGTGATTGTAAACAACAACCCCTTGAGAAAAGAAAACACTTTTGAATAACACACTCTTGATTTTACTTCACAGTTTCAATCAAGAAGACACACACTTGATCTTGCTTAACAACTTTGATCAAGTAGACACGCACTTGATCTTGCTTCACAACTTTGATCAAGTAGACACACATTCTTGCTTACAAGCTTTAGAGTGACAAATTACAACCACAAATCAGACCAATTCAATCATCAAAAGATGACTTGAATGGCTTACAAGTCTCACGACTAAACAAGACACAAACCCTAGCTCTCTCTTTATATTTCGCTCAGTATTGATTGTGTTGTTAAAACAGGTTTTCCAAGTCCCTTTTTATAAAAGCTTTCAGCTGGGCTTGGACATCTTAAAACCCTAAAACTATTTTCCAATTAAATCTTTTCATAACAGCTGGTTAAATCTCCTTGGAAAATAAGTAAATCAGGTTGTAATCAATGATTGAATGCGCCTGCAAATCAGATCTTCAATCATACATAGATTGCCATTAATTGCACAATCACATAACACCAGACATTCACACTGAATGTTCTGTGTACAGGATGTCATGACATCGGGTCTGACATCCTGGAACAATCCTGCATAATTCCATAATTCCTTTTATAATTTCCAGTAGGTACATAATATCAGATGTCATGACATCGCGTATGACATCCTGAAACAATCCTGCATAATTATGTTTCCAAACTCCAGCAGGTACACATTATCAGATGTCATGACATTATATATGACATTTTGAAACACTCCTGCATGATTGTGTTCTTGAACTCCAGCAGGTACACAGGATATCTTATGTTAAGACATCACACACAACATCTTGTGAACACTCTTTGTTTTACCAAAATTGCTGCCAACACTTAGAACCAACAATTTGGAGTTTTAATGAGAAAGTTATGGGCACTTGAAGTTGGACATTTTTCAAATTCAATGGTTTTGGTCCAAAGTGACCTATAATGTTTTGTATTATCACATGTGTTTCTTTTAGGATTATGAAATTTTGTCCAACATAACATTTGAAGTAGACATATTAAGCTTTCCAATTAAATTGGTATCACCTCAAAATCAAAAAAAAAATGAGGAAGTTAGGTCCTTGGGAAGTTAACCCAAAATTAGGGTTTTAGTCAAAATGACCCATAATGTTTTGAAATGAATGATGATCTTCCAAGTTTCAAATGGATTTTTGATGAACATGAAAGTTGTTCACATGGTTCTTAGGAACATTGTTTCTCTTGGGGTCATCTTCATTTGACAAACATATCAAAAGATGTGTCTAAGTGATTCTCAGATTAGTCAGATGACTTGACTTGTCAACTTCTCAAGGCCAAACTTCAAATCTTGATGAATGAATGATTGAGGATACTCACATAAGCTCATATATGCATAAAATAATGAATGAAAGAACTTACCTTGATTAAATTTGATCATAGGTTGAGGTTGCTTCATGAGCAAGGCACAGTCAATGCACAGTATAATTAGGGTTTCCTTGGGAAACAAGCCTCAAGCCCTTTGGTTTATCTTGATCAAATTGGAAAATTGAGATACTTGGGAGGAATATATGATGATTAGGAAATTTGTGGACCATTGTCATGCTTGTTTTCATCTTCATCTAGCCATTTCATTGAGCATAGGAACCTCCTAGGAGCAGGGGATCACCTGATCACTTGAGCTTCAAAACAAAAGAGGTTAGTGACATACTTTTGTGCTTTTGGTCAGTAAACAAAATAAGAAAACAAATAATATACAATTCAAGCATGCTTGGTGGTCTCAAACCAACTCACACAAGTCCCACCCCTAGGGTAAAGGAGCCACACATGCTATAATCCTTAAGGTAATGCAATGAGCAATGATATGATGCCATGAGGGATCTTAGGGTCAAAATTAGGGTCTTAGAATTTGATTTGAAAAAATAGTGCAACTTTGTGTATTGAATTCATTTATAATTAAATTATGTTGAAAATTATTTGAGAAGTTTGCATTATGTCTAGAAGTTTAAGTGCATTGAAAAAAAACTATTAAATTAATGAATTATGATCGGAATTCTTGATTTGAATGGTCATCAATGGAATAATTGATTGGCTTTGAATGTAATATTGAATCATATATATGTATCAATTATGAATTTTTATTTTAATGAGTATTTGAATAAATGACTCTAAGTATGACTTTGAAAATTGAATGGAAACAAAATTAACATGTGATTTCAAATTGAATTAAAGTAACACTTTAAAAATAGAAATGTTTACAAAATTGAAAATTATGAATGATTGAATAGGGCTAATTAAAAACGATTTAAAAATGGGCATTGGATTTAAGATAATTTTATAACTAATCTAAAAATTGATTTAAAATTCAAAACCAATAAAAATCAATTAAAGTCAAATTTTATAATTAGGGTTTCAATCAATCACCGACTTTGAATCTATGAATTGACTAATGCCACTATGGAAGTATATGAATGAAGCATGAATATGCGCAAATTAATCTCAAGTCGTAAGTCAGAGGAAAAGTGAAAAGGGGAGGGCAAATTTTGGGGTACGACAGTTGCCCCTATTTAATCAGCTTAGACCTGAATGGACGGATTGCGAGAGCTTTTCGGGTATTCAAGGTATGAGTGGATTAAATATCGAAGTATCCAAAAATTTGCCCATTGAGGACGGTTATATGGGGCTTAGGGATGTCAGCTTGGCTTTTACAGGCTCCTTTGCTGGATTTTATTAATGTACTGTGGGGATGTTAATGGTAAAATGAGGGTCATGATATATGTATCTTTCATTATTTTATGAAACATGAGGCCTACGTATGCTAATCAGAGAGACCATAAATTTGAAATATGAAAGTTCCAAAATACCCTTGCAGACAAAGGGTAAAAATGAATCATCAGTTCAACAATTGGAAACAAAATCAAACCTAGAGGTTTGAAAAAAGGAAAGTCCATCAACCGTACAGGTCGAAAAAAAAGTTCATCAATCACATAGATTGAAAAAGGTTCTTCAACCCTGAAGGTTGGAAAAGAGGATCATCAACCCTAAAGGTCGAAAACAAAGTCTATTATCACCCTAATGGTGGGAACAAGATTCAACAACCATGAATGTTGGAAACAAAGATCGTCAACCCTAAAGATTGAAAAAGGTTATCAATCCTGAAAATTGAAAAAAGGTTCTTCAACCCTGAAGGTTGGAAAAGAGGATCATCAACCCTAAAGGTTGGAAAAAGATATCAAGCAAACTGGACTTTAAAAGATGCCAAGCAAGTTGGATTTTGGAAGAATCATTAAACTAGTTGGTTTTAAAAGGTACCAGGCAAGTTTGGAATTAGAAGATTCCAATAAAATACTGGGCTTTGGTTCTTCTAATTTGCACACATGGTCTCATGTTATGCTAGGTGAATGATATGCGTGAGTGAAGCGACGTTATTTATACATAATAATGATTTATACAATGGTTAAGTCAGGTACTCATATAGAGGGATGTCGGAATTACGGGCTAGGATAAGGTTATCCATACATGAATCTCTGACACCTACTTCGAGCTAAAAAACTTTGTCGCACCTATGGACTTGATCTGAAACATGGAGAGCTTGTACCTGTGTAGCCTGCTTCTGCCCTAGTGTACTGGATGTCTGCACCAACTGCCCCAGTTACCAACTGTATTCCCTTGATCAACCATCATGGGAGTGATTGACTTCTCACGCTCTTGAGGCGGCCTGCCCCAGTATGAGCTTTGAAGTAAACTTTGCCCATATTCGGCTGATTTAGAGAGATTTACATAACCTCGACATGGTTGCCCCAGATTGATTGAATCTTGAAGAGATCTGAGCTATGGGATATCAGGAATTTGATAAACTTTCCCATATGTAAGCTTCCTTGATGTCTAACAATTGTTCGAATGTAAAATGCCCATTTTGAAAATGATAATTATAATGTCATATTCATGCAAGTTTCGAGAACTCAAGTGTGTTCACTAAGATTATGACACCTAGTGAATGAATCCCTGTTTAGAATGTCATATTAGTATCAATACAGATGACAAGCAAATCTTTATGAGTCAACTTAACGCGATCTTACCCTAGTATGCTTTCAAATAGACCATGCTTCAATTAGGTCTTTTGAGGGTTGTAATGTGGCCTGGTTCACGGTTTTAGAAGGAAAGGATGTAAGGCTCGATACCTAACCTAACCCACCCATTCTTCGTGATGTTCTCCAATCCTATGTTCAGTTAGCTTAAAATAAGCGTTCATCTTTTAGAAAAGGATTTTGAATATCAGCAATGATGGTTAAGGAACCCTATGAGAGTTTGGAGCGATAGCCATTCACTTACTATTTTAATTCATGGTCACATAAATTTGCTCTTGCTGAGGACTCTGATATTGATCCTCTGATTCTCTTGTTTTGTTTTACCCTTATTTTTGCCTAAGCTGATCCTTTGGGTCTGCAGCCCACCGGGATGCCCTAAATTTTGCCTAAGTCAATCTTGTTTTCAAGCTCTTGACTTAGCGGGATTTTGATTTTCTTTTGATTTTTGTTCTCTCTCAATCTTTTCTTTTAGAGCAAATCCTGTAACACTACTTACTTGATTTGTCGCAAGGTTCATGACCATCTCACTCCTTTGGTAAGGGATAGCCATTTTGAATTTGTGATCTATCCTCTTGAGAGGGATATGATGTGATTGATCACTTGATGAGATACTCTCCTTCTGAAATTTGGATGCAAGTCTAAACTAACTGAAGACTACCCTGCCCCTGGTTTAACATGAGGGTTTGTATGTATAAAAGAAAGAAACTCCTACTAAAAGGCCCAAAGGGGTTTACTAGGGATTAACTTCCTTATATCTCCAGTGTTTAGGGATTGAACAATGCCTTACATCATCAGCACAACCTTATTCAAAAGCATACATATAATGATCTTGCGTATTTTAATTTACATCATTCTCTTTTGATTTTATTCGACAAACAGTTTGATACTGATAAATAAAATATGAGTGAACACAAATGGATTTAAGAAAAACATGCACGTTTATTTCATTATTATTATCATCTGAAAACCAGACAAGTTTTACACATGAGCAACATATAACAAACAAGGAAAGATTACAAATGAGACATGATTGAATTAATGTGATACTGCTAGCCTAGATACTCCTCTGAAGAAGCAACTGAATCTGAGCAATCCTCGTCGCTAATCGCATTCACAATCTGTCCACAGTGGTCTGGCAATGGGTTGGTTATGACATTGGGTCCCGCCTTAGAGAATGACAGAACCTTCTGATCAATAAGCTCTTGTACTCTGGCCTTGAGGACCAAACAATCCTCTGTAGAATGCCCTACGTATCCGGCATGGAACGCACAAGACACATTGGGATTATGCTTGTTATTGTAGGGAGGCATTGCAGGCGGAATCCCTTTTGGCACAATTGCCCCTTGCTGGACGAGATACGACAGCAAATGAGTGTATGATACATGGATCTAGTCATGCTGAGAACGCTTCTTATCAAACTGTCTACATTGACCTTGATTCTGATTTCTGTTGCTTTGCTGATTCTGAGGAGTTGGAGCCTATAGAGGTTGCAGATACTAAAGTTGATATGCAGGTTGCTGATATTGAGCAGCGGCAATGTATGGATAAGGGTAATATGGCATATGAGCCATAGGTGTCTAAACTTGAGGATTGACATTTTTTGTTACGGCATTTGCCTCGGCCTCTTTCTTCTTAGCAAAACCCTGAGACTTCTTGGACACTGGCTGGCTGTTGATACTAGCAATCTTTCCTGTTTTCAGCCCATTCTCGATGCGTTCTCCAATGGTTACCATGTCGGAAAAGTTGGACGATGAGCTACCAACCATCTTCTCATAATACAAACCATGAAGTGTGCCCATGAAAATATCAACCAATTCGGCATTTGTCAGCGCATGTTTAACTCTGGAAGCCATTTCACACCATCTCTGAGTGTATTCTTTAAATGTTTCATTTCTCTTGCAGACTTGATTCTACAGTTGTAGCCTGGTGGGAGCCATGTCCAGATTATATTTGTATTGCTTGAGAAAGGCTTCAGACAAGTCCTTCCAAGATCTGATTTTACTGCGTTCCAGGCCCTTATACCAGTCTAAGGATGCCCCAGATAAGATGTCTTGAAAGCGATGGATAAGAAGATCATCATTATCAATGTAAGATGCCATCTTCCTACAATACATGATGATATGACTTCCTGGACAACTCAAACCCTTATATTTTGGCAGGTCTGATACTTTGAACTTAGGAGGAAGCACCACATTAGGAACTAGACATAAGTCCTTAGCATCCGAACCATACATAGAGAAACCTTCAATGGCTCTGATCCTTTCATCTAGTAACTGATAATCTGAACCAACAACATTATGATTGGAAGGTTGAGGATTAACTTGATGATTGGGAATTTGAACACGCTGAGAAGTCGTCTGAGAAATAACTGGAGTAGAAGCGAACTGAGGATACCCTTGAGGATATATCAAACCAGGATTCACCGTCTGACCAACAGTCTGACCATACTGATTCTGGTATGGAGCATAGGGTGCCCCAGGATACACAAATGGAGGTGCTACAACAGAAGATGCCCCAGGATGAGGAGGAGGTATCTGAACACCATGATTGAAATTCTGAACAGTAGGTTGAGTAGCTCGAGGAGGAAGACCGAAGTGGAGGGTAGGACCTCTGCATTCATCTTTGTTGTTATTAGGAGTCTCAACAATCGCTGGTGCAGAAGCTTGAAGAGCCTGTTCTGGGAGGATCTCATAGTTGTTAACATTAACCATTTGAGGAGAAAGAGTGGTCATGCCCCAAGGATTGGCAACAGGGTTCCCATTGGTAGGATGAACAGCAAACGGTTGGTATGGCACAAAAGCATTCCCATTAGCAGCTTAGGGAGTAAAATTCAGAGGCAACCCCCAGGGATAGGCAATGGCATGCCTACTAGGACCTGGCTGACAAATAGGTTGGCTCACAGGTTGAACCACAATGTCCACAACAACATCGACAGAAGCGGTGACGGCAATATCATCAGTAACTACAACAGAAGCAGGATTGGCAGCGGAAGTGGAGGTAGTGGCCTTCTGAGCTTGAAGGTACTCCAATATAGTGTTCATGTTACCTTGGAAGGTGTCAATTTTGTTTTGGACTTGAGCCAAAGTTTCCCTATAGGTAGCATTCTCTTGTTCCAGATCCACCATAATTCTCGATTTGTTAGCCCTTGTGAGGTAGTGGTGTCAAAGAGTCGTCGTCTTTCAGGCTGGAGAAAGGACAAGGTGAGCTTTTTCTGGTTGATAGTGATGAAATGTCGATGCATAAATGCACATGTTGGGGATGAAATGCAAATAATTATGCAATACCAATGGATTCAAATCAACAGTGGTTATAATAATTCAGGGTCAAAATTCCGGCATATATGCAGCAATGCAATAATGATATGCAATAGAGTATGTCAACAGCATAAAACAATCTAGATAATCTGCGCATACTGCCTGATGCAGGGTCAAAGGTTCGACGTCCATGAGAATAAGGTATGTAGAGGCTATGGTTTCCTACAGAAAAATCCCATATCCCCCTTACAGGTAGGTTCTAGTCTTCAAGGCAACCTAAAAGGTTCCTAGAGTCAACAACCCATTTCGAGATACCATTGCCTTGGACGAATGACTCGTCGGACAATGATGCTCCCAAAATGATCTACTATAGGTGTGGCGTCTCGTGTCAACCATAATCGCGGAATAACTCCACGGAGGTCAAACACGACTCTAGTCATGTTTCTATCATGTGTATGTACTCAAGCTCGGGTATAGAGCTTCTCTCTCATGTAATCAATAACCCAACCCAACAGAGAGTATAACAGATAATATCCCTAATATATAGCAAATGAATATAATGATAAAGCGAGTAAAGCGCAAAGATAAACACCTAAGCAAGCTAAGAAAGCAAACAAAACTAGGCTCGACTCCTTTTAGCGACTAGGAAATGCTCCCAGAAGCAAATATCCCCAGCAGAGTCTCCAACTGAAGCTAGCGGATATATACCCGAACGTATCGCACGCTCGAACATACAACAGAGTCGCCATAGAACTTTATTTATCCCCAAAGGGAAGGGAAAACATCGATAAAACCAGGGGGAAAAGAGATATACTGGGTAAGGAAGTCGGTTATGCAATGGGAAGATATTAACACCCCAAACATCCATGGTACTCCATGGGAACCGTTTTGATTGTTCTCGCTCAAATAGGTGTTAGATCTAAGATTACTCGCAAAAGAATGAAGGGAAAGGAAGAGAAATAGATAAAGTGCTCGGTGAGGATTAGGGCCCTCATGCCTACGTATCCTCATAGTGCAATGAGGAATTTAGAGCTTCGTAGTTCAATGAACTAGACGCAGGAGGTGGAAAGGAGTGTGATAGAAGTATGGTTTGAACCAAAGAATAATGTTGTTTGAACTCTAACAAGGGGTGAAAATATGAACCCAAGAGTAAAACTGGCGTGAACCAACAAGTGAGGGGTCTAAGACATGGTGTCACTGTATTGGAGTAACCGAAAAGAAAGGGTTTCCTAAGTACGGTTGCAAAGTAATTAAGGAGATGTTTGTCTAAGCTACAGGGTCTGACAAGACAAACAAATCAGCTCTTGGTTCATAAAAAGTGGTATAAGATGGAGCACAAAGGTATAGTGTATTTGGCTCAAATAATAGATATATCACATGAAGTGAATGAAGGTAGTATACGAATGTATCATGGAGATGAATGGAAGAACGCCCTAGGGCAGGAGTGATAAATAAGTATGCTCACGGAGGATTCACATCCTCGTGCCTACGAATTCTAATCGTGCAATGAGAAAATCAGAGCAATCGTAGTTCAGCCCACTAGGGCTGAAACGAAAGAGAGATTCGATAGGATTGCCCAAAGGCGAGGTAGATTGCTTAACAAGCATAGACGTGGTACTGACCGATGATGGTAATTAACCACAAGGATAAATGAGATATTGTCAGAGTCTGAACTCCATAGGGCAAGATAGATGAGTGCCATAGTCTGAATTAAATACAAGGCCAAGAATGGATTCCCAGAGCCTGAACTGAAAGGGAGTAACAAAGGTATAATGTCAAGGTTTGAACTTGGAGTCAATGTCAAAGGTTGCCAGAGTCTGAACTCCATGGACTGGATAAAAGAATGCCAACGTCTGAACTGTAAGGTAGAATAACATGTCAATGTCTGAACTATATAGACAATTTAGGATAGCCAGAGTCTGAACTCAACAGGGGGAGGATGCCAAGATCTGTATTTTATGGGCAAAGAATAAAGCTAGAGTCTGGACTCTATGGGCTAAAGGGGTTTGCCAAGGTCTGTACCTTGAGGGGAAGAAGCAAAACCAGAGTCTGAACTCCATGGGCTAAAAGAAGTCGCCAAGGTCTGTACCTTGAGGGCAAAAAGCAAAGCCAGAGTCTGAACTCCATGGGCTAAAAGAAGTTGCCAAGGTCTGCACCTTGAGGGCAAGAAGCAAAGTAAGGCATAGTCTGAACTGATAGGCAATGCATGAAGCTATTGATTGAGAAATGGGTATGGGATCCTTGTATGAACTGAATGAGGATTGAATGATTGATCGTTACATAGAATAGATTGATAAATGAGATAGGGGTAGATAAGGTATATTGATAAATAAGGTAGCTCGCGAAGAATCTGGGTTCTTCTGCCTACGTATCCTTATAGTGCAATAAGGAAATCAGAGCTTTCGTAGTTCAGCCTACTGCGGCTGAAAATAAATTGATTAGAGGCAAGAAGAAATGGGTGATTGAGATTGAATTGATTAGAATGGAATGGAGAATGAAATGATAAGATACTTGATAGTCGATTGACAGGAATCACACTAAAGTCTATGAATAAGGGAGAACGCTTTGAATATTTTGGGCATACGCCCCATACGCAAAGTCGCTCTAGACAAGGGTAGGAGAGGCTCCCTCTCATCATTCCTCATTACTTAAGACTCGAAGCGCATGATACTTCTCTTGACTGACAAGTTGTTGGTGAAGAACCTTTGTCGTTGATCCTTGTGTTGATATTGAACTTGTATGAAGAAGACTTGGTAGTTTAATCGATTCGTATCGTACTAAAGTCTATGAATAAGGGTGAACGCTTTGAATCCCCATATGCAAAGTCGCTCTAGACAAGGGTAGGATAGACTCCTTCTCATCATTCCTTATTACTTAAGGCTCGTTTCGTACAATTTGAATCGTATTTACCAAGTGTTGACCTTTGATTTTGTCTTGTATAATCCGCTGCTTAGTATGGCTGAGGATGCCTTGATTGAAGATCTTGTCTTGATGCCTTGAGCTCCACAGCTTGGAAGAAAAGTCTTATTAAGTGACCAATGGTCTTTTGGTCACACAATTTAGACTGTGGGATTATATAAGTTCAAAGGATTTAATTAATCAAAATTGCTTTTGATCAATTTAATCATGAGTTTGTAATGATTTAAGAAACTAGATTAGAACCTAATCTAAAGGTTAGAGTTAATCAAATTATCCTAAGGGTACATATTATAATTAATCGCAACTCTTGATTCAAAATTCTATGTAAAAGTCCTAACCCTAAAGAAATGTGTATTCATGGTTAAAACCAAAATAAACCATAAAAGGGTAAAATAGTCTTTTTACAAAGTGTTAAATTTATACGTATGAAAGTCAAATTAAGAATTATTTCTAAATCCTAAACGTTGGTTAAAGTTAAATTCCCAAAACAAATACCAATTTTAATATTTCCACAAAATCTAGTAAACCAAAAAATTCTAATTAAATTCTAATTTCTAATCCAATTAACAATTATCCTAAATCCTAATAATACTTCTAAATCCTAGTTAAACTATGGAACTAAATTCCTAACCTAGAATTAATTCCTAATTACTCTAGCTAAGTTTTAATCATGTCAACAAAATCTAATGAACCAAGGCTTAAATCTAAACTCACATCCTATTCATTGGTTGAGCCTGAAGCCCAACAAGGTGAAAATTGGCCCAGATTCAAGACAATAGAAAGGGAATTCGGATGGGCCTTGCAGCAAAGGCCCATCATTGTCATACTAGGATTGCAACGAAACAGGGGTGCAGTCTTGGAGGAGGGTGCGCACAGTAACATTCCATTTTGAGCTTTGGACCAAAACCGCTTTCTAAGAACGAACTAAGGTAGGTCCAAAGTGTTGAATAGAGGAAAGAAGAATCATCGCCCATGATACCACGCGGAAACACCAACACTCGCACAATAAAGAAAACGCGAAGTAACTTGCGGCGCCGCGAATTGCATCGGTTCACGAAATCGCGTTTTAGAACTCATGGATTGCGGTGATGTTCATCTAACCACCCTTTTAATGGAGCCTAATCTTAAGGCAATCAAAACGAAAATGGAATCGCAACGCAGAACAACGGAAATAAAAGCAGATTGCAGTGAGCGATACTCACCGGATTGAAGGGACGCGGAGACTTAGGGCCCGTTTGAAATGCATCTTAAAAACTCTTTTTTAGTTTTTGAAAATTTAAAATTTAAAAACTTGTTTGAATATAATGTTTTGTAAAAGTGTTTTTAAAAACTCTTTTCTATTTTTCCAGTTTTTAAAAGTAAAAAAGTGAAACAGTTTAGTTGTGTTTTGCTTCTCACTTTTTAGTTTTTAGTATTATAAAACTTGAAGAAAAAACATAAAAAATTAATAATTTTCATTTATAACGTTAATGTGATTTTAAAAGATTAGATTATCAAATAAGTTTTTTCATTTTTATATTTTTAAAACAGTTTTTAAAAATTACTTTATCAAATAAATTTTTTGTTAATTTTTTTCTTAAAAATAGTTTTTTAAAATAGATTTGAAAAACAAATTTTAAGAACTAAAATTGAAAAGTGTTTCAAGCAGGCCCTTCACCTTAATTGTCTTCTCTTTGTTTTTCTGCTTCTGTTTCGAGTCTCCTTCTTCTCAATTTCAACATCGTCTTTGTCGACTTGGAATTGCAGAATCCATCACCGAAAATGACCTATAACCAAATCGTATTGGCGCGTGAACCTTCGACGAAATTAGGTATCAGATTCTTTCCTCTTCTACTCCCGTTCTCCTTTCCTATTCGCGCTTTGATTCAGATTCTGTTTGTGTGAGTTGTGTTGTGGTTGCAGGTCGACGCAGAAATGATGACGAAGGTGATGTTGAAAGTAATGCTTCTCAGCCGCAATTAAGGATGAAGAATGCAGAAATTCCGTTGAAGATGGAGATTGGACTGGAGCAGATTTGAGGGAGAATGGTGGTGAAGATTGAATGAGATGAAGAAGAAGGTTGGAGCTTGGGAGAGTGAAGGGGAAGCTTGGAATATGAAGAATCTAACCCTCCCCTGGTGGTTGTGAGGAGTGTTTATATAGTTTAGAAGTTGTAACCAAATCAGGCAACGAAAGGCGGGCAGGTCAGTTAGCTTCGGGCAGGTTGTTAGGAGTTCTATTAGAGTTAAATTTGTCAATTCTGTTATTGGTTAATGAAGTAAGTGAAAATGAAAGACCTATCTCAGTTAGTTTCAAATATATTAGTTTGTTATAAGTTAGTTAGGTTGAAGGATTCAGTTAGTGAATTGGTTAGTTTAGAAATCCTGTTAGGAGGAGGTTGTAGGTTAGTTCAAGCTTCTGTTTATTTATTAGACTACAATTTGGATATAAATGAAGTTTGTTGAAATTAGTTGGGTTTTTTCCTGTTATGACATTCTGCAGATACAAGTTATTTTTCTGTTATGTGAGCTGCCATGTGCTAAATATGAATGAACTTGTTGGTGCAGAATTACAGTGAACCGGACCATTCTACAGCTGGTTCTTGCATTAAGTTTGGCTGGAAACCCAAAGCGAGTTATTGACCTATTGGTTACGGGTTAGCTTAATGGCTGCTGCGGAATTCTAGTTGGATACGACGAGGTAAACAAACTGAAATGTGAATAATTGAAGTTATGTTGTCCTTACCATGGCTGTTTTAATTTGCTGCGAAAGAATCATGTTTCCGTAATTGTGTTGCCGTTACGGGCTACCTGGTGATGAAATTAATTAGGGGTTAATTTGAGATTGGCTTAAACTTGCTGAATTGGTTTGCAGGTTATGTTTGGAATTTCAAATGCATGATTATTGCCATGGATGTTCAAATAATGGATGGTTGTTAATGCGAGCCAAATTCTACTATGCTAATCTGATGCAGGGGCTGTTATCGGATTAGATGTATGGTGCTTTGGTATGTATTGCTAAATGTATGCTTGGATGAATTCTTTGGATGTATGGTTACTAATGCATTGCTAGTGATGTATTAGCATTGATGAATATGCCATGTTTGGAAATGAATGAGAATCTAAAGATGTTCTTTTCTTCTTGGTATTATAGGTGATTTATGGAACCTAAAGCAGGATACAATTCAGAAAATCCAGTAGGGCGGGTGAGTTATGGAATTCTGTTATTGTGAAATGGAAATTTGAGTTGTAGTTTCGGTTAATCAAATGTATTGGAAAAGTTTGGATATGAAATTTGAATTGTATTAACATGGAAAGTGATTAAATATTATGGAATGCTTCACTTGGAAACTGAGTTGAATGTTATGCTATGAGTTGAATTTGAAATTGGAATGTCAATTTATTTTTCAGGTGAAATCATGATGCAAAGTGGAATTTGGCACGTACTGAAATTTGCTAGCATTTGGAATGGACTTGAAGAAACTTGGAATGCTATGATCATCATGCTTGGAATAGATTTAGTTGGAGTTTAGTTTTTTTTTGTATAAATTAGTGGTTCTTGTGAGTTGTTGATAAATTTTATTGTGAATATGAATGTGTGTTTCTAATTGAAGCATAAAGGGACTTTGAATAGAAATTGTGGATGAAAATATGAAATCTTTTGTAATCTTGGAATTGAAATCTGGTTTGTGGTTTGTAATGGGATGTTGATTAATGGGAAATTAGTTGTAATCTTCTTGAAATGCACTATTATGAGCCGTGTTTGGTTCTGATTTGTAATTAGAATTAATGTTATTATAAGACAAGTGCATTGTACATATGATTAGAAAAAATAGTGCAACTTTGTGCATTGAATGCATTTATAATTAAATTGTGTTGAAAATTATTTGAGAAGTTTGCATTATATCTGGAAGTTTAAGTGCATTGAAAAAAAAACTATTAAATTAATGAATTATGATCGGAATTCTTGATTTGAATGGTCATCAATGGAATAATTGATTGGCTTTGAATGTAATATTGAATCATATATATGTATCAATTGTGAATTTTTATATTAATGAGTATTTGAATAAATGACTCTAAGTATGACTTTGAAAATTGAATGGAAACAAAATTAACATGTGATTTCAAATTGAATTAAAGTAACACTTTAAAAATAGAAATGTTTACAAAATTGAAAATTATGAATGATTGAATAGGGCTAATTAAAAACGATTTAAAAATGGGCATTGGATTTAAGATAATTTTAAAACTAATCTAAAAATTGATTTAAAATTCAAAACCAATAAAAATTAATTAAATTCAAATTTTATAATTAGGGTTTCAATCAATCACCGACTTTGAATCTATGGATTGGCTAATGCCAGTATGAAAGTATATGAATGAAGCATGAATATGCGCAAATAAATTTCAAGTCGTAAGTTAGAGGAAAAGTGAAAAGGGGAGGGCAAATTTTGGGGTACGACAATTTGCAACAGTCAGATTCCATTGTCAGTCAATAGTAACCTGCTCGCAACATCTTCTTCGCCATTGCATGTCCATTGGAATGAGTACCAAAGAAACCTTCATGCACTTCGGTCATCAACAAGTCTACTTCGTGTCTATCCACGCATCTGAGCAAAACCATGTCGAAGTTTCTCTTGTACATTGTATCACCATTCAAGTAGAAATTATCGGCTAATCATCTCAAAGTCTTCTTATCTTTCAAAGATGCCCCAGGCGGGTAAATCTGACTTTGGAGGAAACATTTGATGTCGTAATACCACGACTTCTCGTCTTTGATCTCTTCAACAGCAAACACATGAGCTGGCCTATCAAGACGCATCACAGATAAATTGGGAACTTCACTACAATCATTGATGCCAACGTTGCAAGAGCATCTGCCATCCGGTTTTCATCTCGAGGGATATGATGAAACTCAACCTTTGTAAAGAAAGTTGAAATTCTCCTCGCATAATCTCTATATGGTATCAAACCGGGTTGGTTTGTCTCCCATTCTTCTTTGATCTGATTCAAAACCAAAGCGGAATCACCGAAGACATCCAAATACTTGATTCTGAGATTCATGGCCTCTTCAGCCCCATAATGCAAGCTTCATATTCTGCCATGTTATTTGTACACTTGAAAGTCAATCTAGCTGTAAAGGATAGATGCGTGCCTTGAGGAGTAATGATCACTGCCCCAATGCCGTTTCCATATTGATTAACAACTCCATCAAATACCATGCCCTAATGGGAACCAGGTTTTGGCCCTTCTTCAAGCAATGGTTCATCACAATCTTTCATTTTCAAGTACAAAATTTCTTCATCGGGAAAATCATACTGTACTGACTGATAATCTTCGATTGGTTGGTGAGCCAAATGGTCAGCCAAGATACTACCTTTGATCGCTTTCTGAGATCGGTATTCGATATCATACTCTGATAATAACATCTGCCAACGGGCAATCCTCCTAGTTAAAGCAGGCTTCTCAAATATGTACTTGATTGGATCCATTTTGGATATCAACCAAGTGGTATGATTCAACATATATTGGCGCAGACGCTTAGCAGCCCAAGCCAATACGCAACAAGTCTTCTCAAGCATTGAATACCGAGTCTCACAGTCGGTGAACTTCTTACTAAGGTAGTAAATTGCAAATTCTTTCTTCCCAGTCTCATCTTGTTGACCAAGAACACAACACATACTATCTTCTAGCACAGTCAAATACATGATCAACGGTCTTCCTTTAACAGGTGGAGACAAAATCGAAGGTTCAAGCAAATATTCCTTGATACTATCACAAGCTTTCTGGCAGTCTTCGGTCCAATCACAAGACTGGTTTTTCCGAAGAAGCTTGAATATAGGCGCACATGTGGCAGTCATGTGGGAAATGAATCTGGAAATATAATTGAAACGGCCGAGAAAACCTCTGACTTGCTTCTCAGTTTTGGGCGCAGGCATCTCTTGTATTGCTTTGACCTTGGCAGGATCAACTTCAATACCCTTCTCGCTGACAATAAAGCCCAACAACTTACTAGAACGAACACCAAAAGTACACTTATTGGGATTCAAGCGGAGTTTATACTTCCTCAAACACTGGAATAACTTCAACAACTGCTCAACATGTTCCTCTTCATCAATTGATTTAGCAATCATGTCATCGACATAAACTTCAATCTCTTTATGCATCATATCATGAAAAAGAGTAGTCATTGCTCTCTAGTAAGTCGAACCAGCATTCTTTAGACTGAAAGGCATCACTCTATAACAGAATGTTCTCCAGGGTGTAATGAATGTGGTCTTCTCCATATCTTCGGGTGCCATCTTAATCTGATTATACCCGGAAAATCCATTCATAAACGAAAAGACTTTGAATTTAGCAGGATTGTCTACCAACATATCAATGTGTGGCAGAGGGAAATCATCTTTCGGACTGGCTTTATTCAAATCTCTATAATCGACACACATGCAGAATTTTCCATCTTTCTTTGGCACTGGCACAATGTTGGCCACCCATTACGGATACTCAGCGGTCACAAGGAAACCGACATCAATCTATTTCTGAACTCCCTCTTTGATCTTCACAGCCATATCAGGATGCGTTCTTCTCAACTTCTGTTTGATTGGCGGGCATTATGGCTTCAACGGCAATCTATGCTCCACAATCTTAGAATCCAAACCAGACATGTCTTGATAAGACCAAGCAAACACATCTGAATATTCTCGAAGAAGATCAATCAACCCCTTCTTAGCATCTGGACACAATCGAGACCCAATCTTGACTTCCTTTACATCATCCTCGGAACCCAAGTTGACTAGCTCAATCTTCTCTTCAAACGGCTGAATAATATTTTCATCTTGCTCAAGAAGACGAGACAATTCATCACTCACTTCTATATCACTTTCCTCCTTGTCGCATCCGCGAAAAACAACCGGCGGGCAGAAACAAAAACAACACAGAGCCGCCACCGTGCGTTATTTATCCCAAAAGAGGGAAAGGAAACGCTCGAAGTAAACCTGGGAAAGACATGGTCTCGCGACCAAAGAGAATGGGATCGGGAGTCGGTTATGCGAAGGGAAGGTATTAGCACCCCTACGCATCCGTCGTACTCGACGGGATCCACGCTCAAAAGGAGAGAAAAGGTTGCTAAAACAAACATCATACACACACACTGGATCAAACACAGGTGGAAGAAGAGGGGAACGGGCTCGCTAGGATATCGCATCCTATGCCTACGTATCTCGTCTGGAACGAGAATCAGAGCTACCGTAGTTTGGCTCACGCACGCCAAACAAAACACACGCACAGACGCTGAGACGTCAAAACAAACAGGCAAACATGGAAACCGAATGCCAATCGCTGGGCTTACATCAGACTCCGAACCAAACAAACCCACACTGGAAACCAAATGCCACTTGATGGACTTATATCGGGCTCCAAGCACACAACAAACACAAATAGGATACGGACTGCCAATCGCTGGGCTTACATCCATATCCTAACACACAAGAAGGAAACAAACAACAAGTTACTAAGGAGTCTGGCACTCGAGCCTAGTAACTGTCAAGCAAACACACACAAAAAGAAAAAGGGTGCCCGGAGAGATCTCGTACGACCTCCTGCCTACGTACCTCATCTGGTATGAGGATCAGGGCAACGTAGTTCCCCTGAACAGGGGAGAAAGACTAGCCTAACCAGATACAGAGGGAGACACAACTAGGGAGACTATGACTCGAGCCTAGATGTTATCATGCATATCATCCCTAAGTTAAGGTTGCTATATAACTTGCACAGGCTGCAAGCTATCCTAAACAGGAAAAGCAAAGCATACAAGCATAATCAAAACCAAGCAAACATACACAATTAGCACACACTATATACAGACAAAGTGGGCTCACACAAAGGGTTAGGCTGCAAAAGCAAGCCAACTGTATCAGGTGATGTTAGCTCTTAACCCTAACATTGAGAGTTAGGGTGAAGCAGATGAAATAGGAAGTGAGGGGTGTGCCTCACAGCTCTTATCCCTGGCCAGGGAGAGCTTCAGACAAAGAAGTGTGGGTTCAGAAAGTGGGAACCCTTCTACACTTATGACACTAACTCAACTGTACAACTGTACAAGGATCTTGGGTTACTATCCACAATGCATCAACACAGTAGTGTGAGCAAAGGGATGACTTGACTGAATAGCAGGAGATGGATTGCACATCTCTTGTATCTGCCAATTGCCTTAACAAAGGTCTTTTCCTGCTTGGCACAAAGATAAACAATCACAAGCATTGCCTCTTAAGGAGGACTTCAGACAGGTGCCTGGCCAAGTAACAGGCCAGGTCTTCCAGACTACATGGAGAAGAAATGTTATACCTCAAATGGTTTATACAACCAAGCAACAGCACAAGCAAGTTCACAATGAACTATAGTAACTAATGTACCTGAAATCAATCTAACTCAGTCAGTACACAGCTCAAACAGTCAAACAGACAATTACAAGTTAACAGTTAACTGTACATAAACAGACAAACAAGCAAAGCAATGCACAAAGGTGCAATCCACAAGGCCTAAGTACAAGTCTCAAAGCCTACAAAACAAACTCAAGGTTAGTCATAAACAAGCAATGGACCAACTCCAATTGAGTGCACATCATCAAGTATAAGCAATTGTGCTCTTTGACTTGAAACAAAGCTCAAACATTAAGTCCTAACCACTAGGACATGGCCTAGGGTCAAAATGGGAGCAATAAACCAAAACAGAACATGAAAATTATCAAAAATCAAGATAAATCAAATAAGAAACAAATCCAAGTGGTCTCACATTCATATCATCAACCAATATCATTTCATGAGGCAAAGAGTACAAAGCATGCAATTTAGAACTTCATAGGACCAAACAGAAAGATCCAATTCAAATCAACTCACAAACATTTCAATAAATCCCCAAAAAATTCATGGTCAAACAACATTCACAACATGATCTACACACCAAATTTCAAGCCATTTGGACAATTGGAAGCAAGTCAAATAAAATCCATAAGTCAAGGTATGCATATACAAGCTCATACAAGGCACCAAATCATACATCAACTTCAAGCAAGCATAAAACAGAATTGGCATAATATAAATGAACCAAATCAAAGCCATGACAAACTTCAATGTGTCTAGAATCACTCCACAAAATTTCAAGTCCATCCAATACATATCAAGAATTTCACAAATCAAATAAGATCATGACTCACAAAAGATCCACAATTGGTCAAACAGAAAGGAAATTCTCAAACAAATTGGAAATGCAATCAAAAATCCACAAAAATTCACACTCAAACCTAACGTCCAGAAGAGTCAACATCCAAAAATTCAGGTCATTTTGAGTTCATATGGCAAGGTAAAGAAATTCCACAAGTTGGACAAGAAATGGTGTGACACACATTGTCACACCTAGATTGATCATAGCATATCTCACAAACCATGAATGATAAAATCACAAACTCAAACCCAAAATGTCCCTAAGGGTCTCTAGTTTACACATAAAAAATTTCAAGAATTTTGGATTAAGCATCATCATTTCACAACAAGAATAGCAAGCAATGTGCAAGAGATGACATGTAAACATGAACCCTAGGCAATTTTTAAATCCACACATGCACAAATCCTGGAAAAAATATTCATAAAATAGAGGACATTGCAAGGATCATGGCACAAAAAATCCCAGCCAATTTGGTTTATTATTTTTGAAGTTATGGAATTTGTAAGTGAGTGAAAAAATAAAAAAGTGTAGAATGGCATGGTAAAGTATGTATAGCATATATGAAGAAAAAAAAAGCAAAAGGTAAAAAATGGAATTGCCTTCGCCAAGGATCGAAGGGAGAGCGCTTTTGAAATGTTGCGCGCGCTACAGTAGTGGACCTGGACACGTGGTCCACTACATGAACCAATAACAACAAACGCCATGCAGCGAGCGAAAATAAAGATCAAACAAGGTTCTGGAGCGAAAATTCAAACATTCATAGCGTGTTCATCACAAACCCTAGGCTCAAGAACAATTCTTCACCAAAATCAACAAACCTTATACCGTTAGAACCGTCCTTCCACGTACATTAACAAACTAACACTAATTTAACCTAACTCTTCCTAATTTAAAAGATTCGAAGAGAAACATTTTTGCACATGAATCTTCTAATCCACATAACTTCCTTGTTTCAGCATGAAAATCAATGATTCCAATTGCAGTTTACTCCACATGAAAAGATCTATCAAACACATATCCTAATTGCACGATTTGTGAGGTTCGAAATCTTACCTTCAAGAGATGGCAGAAGTTGATTAGCTTGTTTCAAGGCCTGGAAGATCAAAACAGACGCTCAATGACGATAAGGAAGATGAATGAATGCAAGGCTTTAGCTCAACAATGCTTGATCTTGATGAAAACTCGAACTTCCATGGATGAGTTCACTTGCAACAGTCCACGATTCTTCACGATTTCTCCAAGATTTTGCTTCAATCCACTTCAAGTATGCATGTAGATGATGAATAGATCGAAGGCAAGGCAAAAAGAATGAAGAAAATTGATGAAGAAAGTTGAGAGAAAAATGAAAAAGTTTTGGATCTAGATCTCAATTTCCAAATTCTGTTATGATTAGCAATGAAACAGTTATGATTTAGCTTTTATATGTGATGCTAATGATGTTGATAATCATGATTAGTGTTAATGCAAAGGATTAATGGAAATCAAGTTTTATGCTAAATTGCAAATTGGCCAATTCACCCTTCACATGTGAGAATCAATGTAACAGTACAAAATTCACTTGGAGAAATTCAGTAATGTTGTTTCTAAGCTAGTGCAAGTGGAATTACATGAAAACAATGCCTATTTTGCAAAATGACTTTTTCCCTCCAATTTTCAAAATAAGTTCAAGTGAAAAATGCACTTTTTGTGTGATTAGTTTTAATGAAATGTGATGCATGAATTGAATAGAGGAGATCAAAAGAAATTTGCTCCAAAAAGTCCCACTTCATTTGGCCATTTGGTGTGAAAGTTATCCAACTTTGAAATTCAACTTTTCTTGCCAATGATTTGATCATAACTTGCCAACCACAATTGAGAAATTCATGTTCTTGGACTTTTTGGAAAGGTGAGAGCAAGATCTAAAACTTTCATGTTGGACAAAATTTCATTTGAAGCATTTTTGGACATGTAATTTTAAGGAGAAAACCTTTCCATTTTTGGCAATTTTGAATTAC
Organism: Lathyrus oleraceus; assembly: GCF_024323335.1. Classification (NCBI taxonomy): domain Eukaryota; kingdom Viridiplantae; phylum Streptophyta; class Magnoliopsida; order Fabales; family Fabaceae; genus Lathyrus; species Lathyrus oleraceus. The sequence continues at coordinate 211,734,331 of NC_066580.1, forward strand.
AAGTCACTTTCTATTTTTGGAAAGTTTTCATCTGACTTTATTTTCTTCATTGTTGATGTTTGAAATGTCAAATGAAACTTGTTTGGACATGAATGAAAGTGTCTCTAACCCTCTCCCACCTCCAAATCCATCAGTTGACTTGTGGTTGACTTTTGCTGACTGATAGATGAATTGGCTATACATAGATGATCTTGAGCTTCAAACTCCTGATGAAATGGCTCAAACATGAAACCCTAGCTTCCATAAACTCAATGAAACCATATGATGATCCCTCATCTCATTGAAGACCTCATCTCCTTGACAAGCCTTGATTGGCACAATTCAGATGATTAGGGTTGACCAGAGGTCAAAACCCTAATCCCAAGGAATATGATCAAGCATAATGAACCTCTTGGTGATGACAAGACCATGATGATGATGATGTACCATTTCAACCAAGATAATGATCCACCTCCTTGAGGAACCAAGAAACCCTAATTTGAATCACAAACCCTCAGATGGCTAGTGATCAATTCAATGAGACCCTTAACTTGAATCTTTCAACCTCTTTATCTTCTGATCAAGACCTAGGAGGATGGCTTGCTCAAAGTTGCCATATGATATGCAAAGATGCAATGACTAATGTCCTAAAAATGAAATGCAATATGCTAAACTAGTCCCAAGAGAAAAGGGCAAATTTTGAGGTGTTACAGCTGCCCCTATTCAATCCACTGTGAACCTGTCGATATGAATAGCCTCGGCTTTCAGATGATCAGGGTGAAGAGTGATTGAATACCAAGAACAGACGAACAATTTGCACTCTGATGGGAAAATAATTAACAATGCCTGTCAGAATCGGTAAAGAAACAACCTCGAAAGAAAAACCCATCTGGTACGGAGAAAGTCGGCCCGAACACCGAAACCGAATGTCGACCCCCGGATACCAAAATAAATGGTAACACGAGGATACCCATGGCCTGAACGCCACATCCGTTGGGGATTATTATTACTCTCTCTTTTTTTTTTTGCTTTTTCTTGAACCCCGAAAATTTTTCTCTTTTCTCTTTTTTCTTTTCGTGAACCCCGAAATTTCCTTTCGCGCAAGTGATCCCGGATCACTGCATTTGAACCCCGACATCTTGTCTGCCAAAATAATGAACCCCATTCTCCATTTGAACCCCAGTCACCTGACGATAGCTCGCGATCGCCATTGTGAACCCCGTTCTCCAGAAAACACCTCGTGTCTCCCTTTCTCCATTTGGACCCCGCTCTCCAGAAAATGCCTCAACATTTCCCTTTCTCCATTTGAACCCCGTTCTCTACTTTCTTATGATAATTCCGCTGGCAACGTCGGAAATAACACCAAACACCACTCTGAGGGCGACATATCAGAGGGTACACCTTCACAAAAGGAAGGTAACATGTGCATCTCTTCCTCAGAAGACACCCATAACGACCTCCATTGGCCTCAGCCAAAGTCTAAGGTGACACATGAACAGAAGATAATCCTGAGGACCTCATCCCAGATATAATCTTCAACTCCAATCTCTATTTGAACCCCGCTCTCCAGAAAATGTCTCAACATTTCCTTTCTCCATTTGGACCCCGATTGTCGCGCTGATCGCGTAACGTCCTTTGATTTCATTTCCATCTCCTCCCGACGGAAAAGTTTCCTCCAGTATCGCACTACTGGAGAACATTGCTGATCTGACACCACGATGTTAAACTCCTCAGAGTAACATCTTCACCATCCGGTGAAACCAAATCTCAAGCGGTAACCACGGCTCGAGTCGCGCTGATCGCGTAATATTCTCCGATCTTCATTTCCATCTCTGTCCGACGGAAAAGTTTCATCCAGTATCGCACTGCTGGGGAACACTGTTGATTAAAATCACAATGTCAAAACTCCTCGGAGTACATCTTTACCTTCAGGCGAGACCGCCTCTCAAACAGTAACCACGGTTCGAGTAACATCCTCACCCACTGGCAAAACCAAATCTCAAACGGTAACCACGGCTTGAGACTAGATAATGTTTGCAATGATGATGCATGATATTCTTTTCAGCGTAATGCTCCATAATTATGGAAATGCTACGCGATTCATTATGCAATATGTTATGCTTATTCTACATGATGAATGCATAAAAAGTATCCCCCTCAAGGGACTCTCCTGAGGTGCTCGAGACACTCTGCTGAGGAACTCGCCAACACTTCAACCTCCACCTTGCTAGGGGATAGTGCTGCTGCTGGGAAAAGGCAACCCTTGCTGGGGAAAACCTCCTTTGCACCCGATCCGCTTGGGGGACCTCGCTGGGGATAAGAACCACCAACGCACTCTGTGGGGAAACAAAGGTCTTTAACTTGCTGGGGATATAAATCCCGACTCTGCTAGGGAATCCACCGCCCACAGATACCTCCGCTGGGAAATAGCAACCTTCAGGCCTGGCGACTGGGGAAGCATTGATCTAAAACCTGCTGGGGGATAACCATCCGGACCCTGCTAGGGAAGCCACAGACCTTGAATCTGCTGAGGAATTAGTCCTCACGACTCTGCTTGAGGAGGTGAGGAAAGTCCGGTACCGAACACTCGTCGACTCGTCGAACCTTGGTATTCCACACCCAACTCCACTATCAGCTTTCCAATTTTGAGAACTCCCAGACTCGTCTGGACTTTTCTGATTCATCACCTTGTATTCCTGACGTCTCCGTACTCCACGGCGATCGAACCCCTGGGATTCATACAGACTTTCCAACCTTCAGACTTTGAAGAGTCTTCTTGATTAATATCCAGGATCGTCGTACGTCTTTCGTCGTCCTTTCACCGTTCTTCCATTCATTCGTCCCTGACTGGACTCCACGGGGATTGTTTTGTCAAAAGCTTCCACATCATCACCTGCAAGTGAGCGAAAATACCTAACAGCACCTGCAAAAGAGATCGTTAGATAAAACCGTGCCCCAGGCGTGTCAAGATTTCAACACTTGGGTCACTCAACCTTCCGAATAAGATTTCAGGTTCTCAATCTTATAAACATGCATTGGAATTGGAAGGGACCTGTATGTCTTAAAATGCAAAATTCTTTATCACAAATAATTGGATGTTTTTGCAATCAAAGAGGTAATGAAAACAAAAACAAAATTATTTTGACTGAATATGCATTTTATTGATTGAAAAGTGTGGCTCAAATTGAGCGATACAAAGGAAACAATTCCTGAAAAGAGGTAATTGCGCACAAAAGGAAAAATCTATCCTAATGGCAACGTGAAACCGTGATCTCATCGAGTTCCAACTCAGTTACACCCCATATGTCCTCAGACTCTCCTTACTTTCTGCCTTCTGAACAAGACGTTTCTGATTGATCCCTACCGGGTATTATCCATGATGCTTTAACCAAAGCGCAAACGATCATGCCAGACGCAGTTGTTCGTTTCAATCCCTCTTTTGCCTGGACCGCCCTTTCGGGTTTTCAGTCCAACCGGGATACCCCTTTTTGCCCAAGTCGCCTTTTCAGGTTTTCAACTTGCCGGGTGTACAGTTTTTCTCTTTTTATCCCTAATTTTTGCCCGAACCTTTTCTTTCTATTTTTTTTGGTTCGCCGGGATGCCCATTTTTGCCTGGACTATTTTATTCTTTTCGTCCAGCGGGTCTCTTTATACGAAGTATTTTTTAACTGCGTCTGCATTCACAGGGGATGGAAAATCCTCGCCATCCATGGTCGTCAGCAACAAGGCTCCGCCAGAGAAAACCTTCTTGACCACGAATGGACCTTCATAATTGGGTGTCCATTTTCCCCTACGATCGTTTTGAGGAGGAAGGATCCTTTTCAATACCATATCACCTACGTGATACACCCGAGGTCGCACCTTTCGGTCAAAAGCATGCTTCATCCTTTGCTGGTACAACTGCCCATGACAGATGGCCGCCAGCCTCTTTTCCTCAATCAGGCTCAACTCTTCAAACCGGGTCTTTACCCATTCAGCCTCTTGCAACTTCACGTCCATCAGGACTCTCAAAGAGGGAATTTGAACCTCAACCGGTAGCACGACTTCCATTCCATATACCAACGAGAAAGGAGTTGCCCCAATAGATGTACGCACCGACGTTCGATACCCATGCAACGCAAACGACAATATCTCATGCTAGTCTTTATAGGTTACCACCATTTTCTGCACAATCTTCTTTATATTCTTATTGGCTGCCTCAACCGCCCCATTCATCTTCGGACGATAAGGAGAAGAATTGTGATGTTCAATCTTGAATTCCCGGCACAGTTCTGCCATCATCTTGTTGTTCAAATTAGAACCATTATCAGTAATGATTCTCTCGGGAACCCCATATCTGCAAATGATGTCTCTCTTGAGAAACCTGGCAACGACCTGCTTCGTCACGTTCGTATAAGAGGCTGCTTCCACCCACTTGGTGAAGTAATCAATAGCCACTAATATGAACCGGTGCCCATTCGAAGCCGTAGGCTCAATCTTTCCAATCATATCAATGCCCCACATAGCGAACGACCATGGAGACGACATCAAGCTCAACGGATTTGGAGGCACGTGCACCCTGTCAGCATAAATCTGGCATTTCTGACATTTCCGCACAAAATTGAAACATTGGGCCTCCATTGTCATCCAGTAATAACCTGCCCTCAGCAACTTCTTCACCATCGCATTCCCACTGGCATGGGTACCGAACGATCCCTCGTGAACCTCTTTCATCAACTGGCTTGCTTCTTTGTCATCAACACATCGGAGCAAGACCCAATCAAATTTCTCTTGTACAAAACCCCATCCTTATTCAAGTATAACACCATGGCCAACCTCCGCAGAGTCTTTCGGTCCTTCTTAGATGCTCCCTTAGGATATTCTTGGGTTTCCAGATAACGCTTGATATCGTAATACCACGGCTTCTCATCATCAGGCGCTGTATCAACAGCAAACACATAAGCCGGTCTATCCAGACGTCCTACCTCCACACTGGGGAACTGATTCCACCACTGCACCTTAATCAAGGCGGCCAGAGTAGCCAAAGCATCTGCCAAAGGATTCTCCTCTCCAGGCACATGATGCATCTTCACTTTGGTGAAAAACGTCAACAATCTCCTCGTATAATCCCGGTATGGAACTAAATGAGATTGATGCGTATACCATTTTCCGTTAACTTGATTTACAACCAGAGCTGAATCTCCATATATGACAAGGTTCTTGATTCTCAAATCAATCGCCTCTTCAATCCCCAGGATACAAGCTTCGTATTCAGCCACGTTGTTGGTGCACTCAAATGTTAGCCGGGCAGCAAAAGGAATGTGGGATCCTTTCGGCGTAACCAAAACAGCACCAACACCGCTACCATTCACGTTAACGGCCCCATCAAACATCAGAATCCATTCGGATTCCGGATTCAGGGTCAGGCCCCTCCTCCGGGATTGGTTCCTCGCAATCTTTCGATTTGAGAAACATGATGTCCTCATCAGGGAATTCAAACTTCATCGGTTGATAATCCTCAATGGGTTGCTGGGCGAGGTAATTAGACAATACACTCCCCTTTATTGCTTTCTGAGAGGTATACTGAATATCATATTCGGTCAAAATCATTTGCCATCTCGCAACCCGTCCGGTCAATGCTGGCTTCTCAAAAATGTACTTGATTGGATCCATCTTGGAAATCAATAAAGTGGTATGAACCAGCATATACCGCCTCAGTCGGCGAGCAACCCAGACCAAAGCACAACAAGTTTTCTCGAGCAGTGAATATCTTGTTTCACAGTCGGTAAACTTTTTGCTAAGGTAGTATATGGCATGCTCTTTTCGACCAGACTCGTCATGCTGCCCCAATACACACCCCATAGACCCCTCGAGGACCGTCAAGTACAGAATTAACGGTCGTCCCTCCACAGGAGGCATCAGAATCGGAGGCTCCTGCAAATACTCTTTTATCTTTTCAAATGCCGCTTGGCAATCATTATTCCACCTGACCGTTTGATCTTTTCTCAACAACTTGAAAATTGGTTCAGACGTGGCTGTTAGATGAGATATGAACCGTGAAATGTAGTTCAATCTACCTAAGAAACCACGAACCTCTTTTTCCGTTCTCGGTTCAGGCATTTCTCTTATTGCTTTTACCTTAGCAGGATCAACCTCGATTCCTTTCTCACTTACAATAAACCCCAACAATTTACCGGATCGCACTCCGAAAGTGCACTTGTTTGGATTCAACCTCAGTCTGAACTGTCTCAACCGGTCGAACAACTTGGCCAGATCTACCAAATGCCCCTCTTCTGTTTGGGACTTTGCTATCATGTCATCAACATAGCATTCGATTTCATGATGAACCATATCATGAAACAAAGTCACCATGACTCTCTGATAAGTAGCACCGGCGTTCTTGAGACCGAATGGCATCACCTTATAACAAAAAGTGCCCCACGGTGTGATGAACGTTGTTTTCTCCATATCATCTGGCGACATTTTGATTTGATTATAGCCAGAAAAGCCATCCATGAAGGAAAACACCGAGAATTGAGCTGTATTATCTACCAACACATCAATGTGAGGTAAGGGAAAATCATCCTTCGGACTAGCTCTGTTCAGATCCCGGTAGTCCACACACATTCTCACCTTCCCATCTTTCTTCGGGACTGGCACAATGTTCGCGACCCAAGGCGGATAATTAGTGACAGCTAGGAAACCAGCATCCCATTGCTTCTGCACTTCCTCTTTGATTTTCATCGCCATGTCAGGTCGAGTTTTGCGTAACTTCTGCTTCACTGGAGGACAATCTGCTCTCAACGGTAGCTTGTGCACAACGATATCGGTATCCAACCCTGGCATATCTTGATAAGACCAGGCAAAGATGTCGACACACTCTTTCAACAACGCCACCATTCTGCTCTTAACACTCGCCTCCAAAGCGGCCCCGATTTTCACTTCTTTCTTGGCCTCGTCGGTACCCAGATTCACCGTTTCAACCCGCTCTTCGTGCGGCTGAATCACCTTCTCCTCTTGTTTTAACAACCTGGCTAATTCCCCTGGCAGTTCACAATCTTCTTCGTCTTCTTCTTCGGCATGATAGATCGGATTGCCGAAGTCATATGAGGGTGTAACAGGATTGTTATCAATGAGATCCGGCGAATGATCGCATCTGCATGAATGTGGATTCATGCATTGCTTTAGAACCGGAGCGAGACAAATTGCAAAAGAAAATGAAAACATTGCCATTTTTATTTTGTTTGTTTTATTTTTAAACTGCAAAAATAAATGAAAAACAGGGAACACCGCTTTTAACTGAAAAACATCCTTTTATTAATGATGCAAGAAATTTGCAAAATTTAAACATGAGGTAGCCCTTACAATGAACCATTACGTGTCGGGCAACACGTATGGATTTCATGCAAATAAAACTGAAAACAGGAAAATATTACTCTTCGAGCAGAGTGACCGTGATGATCTTTTCAGCCTTCCAGTTCTGGACTCCCATCCCTGGCGCGCACGGCTTTATCCACCGATCAAATTCACAGTCGCTATCAGTTTCGTCACCCACCATGCAGATATGATATGGATCTAGCATTCCAGCACTGGTGAATGTGACGGTCGAACGACGTCCTCTACCTTGTTCAGAGCCTCGGCCCGGCTGATACCCCACTCCAAAACGGTCTTTCTTGGCGGAGATGTCCATCATCTTCCCCCAACCAGGAGCTTCTCCACTCTTTACCACCTCAGCGGCCTGCTTATATGAAGATATGGACGGTTTCTCTTCCTCCTTAGCAAACAGAGCATTCTCTACCTTAACGGTTTCAAATGCTTGACTCGGCGTCTCCCATATCTCACCGTCCATTTCAACGTATTTGAAAGATGAAAGGTGGATGACGAAGATGTCCTCTTCCCCACAGACGGTGACGACCTGTCCTTCCCAGATGTACTTTAATTTCTGGTGCAAAGTCGACGTTACTGCCCCAGCAGCATGAATCCACGGCCTACCCAACAAGCAACTGTATGCCGGCTGAATATCCATGACGTAGAAAACTGACTTAAACACCTCAGGGCCTATCTTCACCGGAAGCTCAACTTCTCCAAATACGGCCCGCTTTGATCCATCAAAAGCCCGCACTATCAGGTCAGTAGGCGTCAGGATCAATCCTTCGCAATTCAGCTTTGCCAGAGCTTTCTTTGGCAACACATTCAATGAGGAGCCGGTATCAACCATCACATGCGAAAGCACAACTCCTTTACATTCCATTGCAATGTGTAAATCCCGGTTGTGATTCCTCCCATCCACAGTCAGATCCATGTCGGTAAAACCCAGCCCATGGCTGGCATGAACATTCGACACCACTGTCTCCAACTGATTAATTGTTATCTCTTGAGGAACATAGGCTTTCTTCAAAATTTTCATCAAAGCCTCTCTATGACCCTCAGAGCTTAACAACAAAGATAAAATTGATATTTTGGAAGGAGTCTGCTGCAGATGATCCACAAGCTTGTACTCAGACTTCTTGATGATTCTTAAGAATTCTTCTGCTTCATCATCAAGTTCTTTTTCCGACCCTCCAGGCGCCGATGTCACTACGGGAGTACCTTCAGTTACCACTTCTTGTTTTCCTTTTGCCCTGGCTAAAGCCTCGGCCTTTTCTTTTTTCTCTTTTTCTCCTTCCCCACCTCTCAGAGCATCGAGAGAAAACAGCCTTCCACTGCGAGTGAAACCACTAGGTCCAGCATTATCCACCTTTGAAACGGTGGTTTCACCTGCAGCTTGGTCCTCTACCTTCTCTCTATTGCAGTACACTTCCCCACCATAATGCCACGGCACGGCGTCCTCTTTGTCATAGGGAATTGGTCCAGGTACCGTGATGGTAACTGGAGCCGCCTCCGCCAGAGTTGATAAATCAACTGGGTCGAAGTAAATCGTTATGATGGAGACCTCATCTTTCCCCAAATCAGCCCTCTCAACCCGAATACTTCCTTCGTCCATCAGCCTTTGGACAGTTTCCTTCAACAGTAAACACCCATCAACAGTAGTGCACGCAGCACAATCATCACCACAGCCCGGATAAACCCCATTTAACAAAAACTGGCTCTTGACCTCAGCCAAAGGAGTCTTCAACTGATCAACACTCGACAGCCCAATCCTGTTCTCCTCAGAAATAGCATTCACCCCCCCTTTGACCATGCGCGGGCATGAGATTAGCATTAACGTTGGGAGACGAAGCAAAGTTGATAGCTTTCGAATCCACCAGGTTTTGAACCACATGCTTAAAAGCTTTGCAGTTTTCTATGTTGTGTCCGGGTGCACCTGAATGAAATTCACATTTCGCATTCTCATCATAATTGGCTGGCCTCTGATCAGGTCTCAAAGGTGCCCGAGTTCTCAGCTGTACCAACCCCAGATCCTTAAGCTTTTTCAATAGAAAGGAATAGGTCACAGGCGGCCTGTCAAACTGCCGATCATTCATCCTTCCCCTGACCTGGTACCCAGCCCTCTGCGGCCTCTGCTGAAAAGGTTGTCTTTGTTGTTGCGGTTGCTGCTGTTGCGGTTGTGCAGGCTGATTATCAGCAGGAATAGTTACCGCAGGAGTGTGCTGAAAGTAACGATCCCTACTGGGTCCTCTCTGAGCGTATACTGCACTTGTATCACCCTCTTTCTTCCTCTGGCCGTTACCGAAGGGCTTCTTCGATTCTGAAGACGAAGCATTACCACCCTGAATTTTCCCCAACTTCAGCCAACTTTCTATCCTCTCACCAGCCACCACAATATCTGCAAAGTTAGTCACTGGACAACCGACCATTCTCTCAGCAAATGCCCCCTGCAGGGTACCCATAAAGAGATCTGACATCTCTCTGTCCACCAGCGGAGGTTGCACTCTGGCAGCCAACTCCCTCCATCTTTGAGCATATTCTTTAAACCCTTCACTTGACTTCTGAGACATACCCTGCAGCTGGGTACGACTAGGAGCCATGTCAGCATTGAATTGGTATTGTTTAAAGAAAGCGTCACCAGGATCCTGCCAGCTTTTGATATCAGCAGATTTCAGCTTGGTGTACCACTCCAAGGATCCTCCGGACAGACTGTCCTAAAAGAAGTACATCCACAACTTTTGGTCCATCATATACGCAGAGATCTTGCGGACAAAGGCCTGAAGGTGAGTCTCTGGGCAGGAACTCCCATTGTATCTGTCGAATGCGGGCGCTTTAAACTTCTGCGGGATCACAATCCCCTCGACTAGCCCCATATTTGACATATTCACGACCCCGGGAGTGGCATAGCTTTCAAGAGCTCTGATCTTCTCAGCCAGCAACTGTATCTCTTTGTTGGGAGGTTGGACGCCATATTACCCAAACGGCTCGTTGTGCATGGAAAACTGATCAGCTTCTCGGTCTTCCTCTCTGTCATCATCAACCCCAAAGAATGGCGGGAACAAACTATCTTTCATATTCTGACCCATCGGACCAGGTTGACCACCTGTAGCAGCACCGAAACCACCAACATTGTTATTCACTACCACAATTATTCTCTTTCCGCATTCTCGAGAACCACCCAGCCCCTGGTTGGAGACACCATCCAGGTTAACACCGCTGTTAGCAACAGAAGCCCGCTCGAGCTTCTCAACTTTGTCAGCCAGTGCTTTCTGACCAACGGCAAAACCCTGCATGATGTTGATCAGTTCGTTCATCTTGTCCTTCAGCTCGAGAATATCTGTATTAGGGAGATCCATCAGCCTTGGAGTGTTGCGTCTGGTAAAATATCTGTGAGGGCGTGTTGAGTGCAAAGGTACAACTCTACGAGCACGAGCAATGATTCCTGTAACAATCAAGCACGTTAGCAACTGATACCTGCAAAATAAAAACACATTATTATGATCATGCATGAATGCAGTGTTTATCCACATGAGGAACACCCTGTCTCTCGATCCTGGCTTCATCGAGACAAATAATAATCCGGCAGCAATATCCTGACATTCATCATTTGATTTCATCATACAGATCAGAGATATATGATTTAGCAAAATACCCCCAACCATGTGTGTGCTGTGTGAGTGCATACAGTAAAGCAAATAAAACTTGAAGATCGATCACTGAATGAAAATAACCATCACATAGCAAAATGCACAATAAGCGCCATAGTCATACATCAAAGCTGATACAAGTCAAATACAATCCTCCAGAATCAGCGAGGAAATACAAGCAAGTGAATTCCGTCAACAGGCCTGAAGGTAATCCACCAATAAGAAAGGTCTAGTCTGACGAAGGTCCCACAGAAGGCCCTATATCATCAACCATCTTCGCAAACTCTGCGGCGAACCTGAGCTCGGTGTTCTCCTGCTGTAATCTCCCCACCTCTTTCTGGTGAATCTTCATCTGCCTGAAGTAATGATCTCTCTCAGCAATGTAATGATCTCTCTCGGCGATGATCTTCGCTTTTTCCGCTTCCCATTCTGCAGCAAGGACTCTGGCTCTGGCATCTCTCTGATCTCTCACGAGAATTTGCCTCCTCTTCTCATCTTCAATGACCTTTGCAGCTCTGGCTAGTTTTTCCTTAGTCATGTCGTGCTCCTTTGTCGACGACGCTAGGGCTTGGCTGATCTTCCCATAGTAGGCAATATCCATCTTAAAGCGCTTTGCTTCCATGGCATGTCGCTTGTCCTGCTCTTCCATCTGTACTCTGATCTCCTGATTAGACATCTGAATCCGAGCAACACTCATCTCCAGTTCAGCTTTCTCTGCAAGCAACTGATCTCTGGCTCTCTTCATCTCGAGGAATTCTTCCATACTGACAGAAGAACGCGGACCCTCAATCATAGGACACCAAGGATCACCCCCCGGAAATGGTAGATGTGTGATCTCAATTCTCTTCCGAAGCCAATCATTGAATGGAGGAAAAGACCGGCTGTTGACCTTGCCAAAAGGAACCTTACCCTTCCTCTGAATACTACGCCATGACCCAGACACCTGCCTCAACTTGGCCTGATTCCCCTCAACTGGGAAATAAAAAGACTCCTGAATCTCGCACTCGAGAGGAGGAACCTCCATAGCAAATCCCATCTGTCTCCTAAGAAGCGTTGGGTTGTAATTAATGCAACCCTGAACTCCCATAAGAGGCACATTGGGAAAGCTCCCACAGCTGTATATGAAATCTCGTCCAGCCACACCGTTATGAGTCCAAGCTATATCAGCGGCCCGCAAACCCATCAACCTGACTGACCACTTGACCGTAGGATCAAGAGAAGCAAAAGCACCTCGGGAAGGCAGATACCCCATGAACCACTTGAGTAGCATCTGGGCACAACATCGGATCAGACCCCCACGCCTCTTCTCGTTCCTGTTATGAACCGAGAAGTAAACATCTCCAATAAGGGTAGGAATGGGATTCCTCTGCACAAACAATCTGATAGCATTATGGTCCACAAAGCTCTTCTGATTAGGAAACAGGATGGTCCCATAAATGCTCACAGCAACCAAGGCACAGACGGTCTTCCAATTACCTACAGCAGCATGCTCTTTGGCCTTAGCCTCCAAGAAACTCAAGTGAAAATCGGGTAATTTTCCTTTCTCCTTCAAACCCTCCTTGATCATCTCTGGGCTCAAATAAAGAGCACGAGAAATCTCAAGGATGTCAGGCTCTCCCCTAATGGCACAGAAAGGAATCTGATCTCGGATCTGAATACCCAAGATGCTAGCATAGTCCTCCATCACAGGCCCCAACAAGTAGTCCGGGAACACGAAACATCTCAAACCCGGGTCATAGAACTGGAGAAGAGTATGAATGGCGCTCCTATCACTGTCTGTGAGCCTGAAAACCATCTTCAGAATACCCCCATACATCTCACGAAACATCCCCACATGGTCGGGTGTAATCAATGCTATCATATCCTTCAGCATACTGATCTCTGGGTCAAAGAAGCTATAGACAACATCATCCTTCAAACCGGGCCTCATATCTGAGCAAGAAGTCTCTCAACCAGGATCTCGATCGAAAATGTCCCTGCATATGGATAAACATGAGTTAGATGCAAGTAAATGCAAAATGTGATGATGCTGATGCGTGAATGCAATGCACTGTGTCATCCTCCAAGTCATCTGAACATCTGTTGTACTGAAGCCTGATCTCTGAACTGATCATAACCATCTGAGGTACTGATTAACCATAAGTCCGCCTCAAGGGTTCCGAAATAAACGGAATTGAAAGGTACACCACCATCATCATCAGAAAATCCCTGAGCAGATACCCATAAGAACCTCTGAATCGGCCCGGGGAATCCTGAAATAAACGGATCCCCACTGATAAATAACACGGACAACACTCCGACATCTCAGAAGTAAATGCCCATAAATCCGACTTATAAATAGGACTCTGATCAGCGGAACCATTAGTCGCCATCAAAATCACCATCTGAACATGCATTTGTAAGAATCACCCATCCCCTCACAGGTAAATTCTAATCAGGTCATCCTAAGGCGGATAATGGTCTCGACAATCGGGCAAAGATACTCAACGGGTTTGCCCTTTCGGGTGTGCCGTTGCAGCTCTCTTAAGATCGTCTAAACCAAAGATCCGGGAAAGAACGGTCACCGAAGTCAATAGTCCAAAAGAGGCGACTCGACCAAAGTGGATACTCCACAAAGGAAGAGCACTCTCCAATGAACCTCGTCCGGCTTGTGGTATGTCATGTTGCAACAATATGCTGATAAAGCAAATGAGGAACGTGAGACCACACTAATCCTAGGTGTATACTCGGGCCTGGGTTTTAGCCCCACTCAGAACACCCTCCCCAAACAGAGGAACCACCTGTACAGAGGACAGCAACAATGATAGTATGATGCATGCAAACATTTATGCAGATATATACAACACAATAATCATAAATGCAATAAATAGAGGCACAAGCAACCTAAACCCTATCCTAGAACGCTAGGAGAGACTGCTTAGGGAAGATGGACCAGCAAGAGGTCAACTTCGTTTCCCCAGCAGAGTCGCCAGCTGTCGCATCCGCGAAAAACAACCGGCGGGCAGAAACAAAAACAACACAGAGCCGCCACCGTGCGTTATTTATCCCAAAAGAGGGAAAGGAAACGCTCGAAGTAAACCTGGGAAAGACATGGTCTCGCGACCAAAGAGAATGGGATCGGGAGTCGGTTATGCGAAGGGAAGGTATTAGCACCCCTACGCATCCGTCGTACTCGACGGGATCCACGCTCAAAAGGAGAGAAAAGGTTGCTAAAACAAACATCATACACACACACTGGATCAAACACAGGTGGAAGAAGAGGGGAACGGGCTCGCTAGGATATCGCATCCTATGCCTACGTATCTCGTCTGGAACGAGAATCAGAGCTACCGTAGTTTGGCTCACGCACGCCAAACAAAACACACGCACAGACGCTGAGACGTCAAAACAAACAGGCAAACATGGAAACCGAATGCCAATCGCTGGGCTGACATCAGACTCCGAACCAAACAAACCCACACTGGAAACCAAATGCCACTTGATGGACTTATATCGGGCTCCAAGCACACAACAAACACAAATAGGATACGGACTGCCAATCGCTGGGCTTACATCCATATCCTAACACACAAGAAGGAAACAAACAACAAGTTACTAAGGAGTCTGGCACTCGAGCCTAGTAACTGTCAAGCAAACACACACAAAAAGAAAAAGGGTGCCCGGAGAGATCTCGTACGACCTCCTGCCTACGTACCTCATCTGGTATGAGGATCAGGGCAACGTAGTTCCCCTGAACAGGGGAGAAAGACTAGCCTAACCAGATACAGAGGGAGACACAACTAGGGAGACTATGACTCGAGCCTAGATGTTATCATGCATATCATCCCTAAGTTAAGGTTGCTATATAACTTGCACAGGCTGCAAGCTATCCTAAACAGGAAAAGCAAAGCATACAAGCATAATCAAAACCAAGCAAACATACACAATTAGCACACACTATATACAGACAAAGTGGGCTCACACAAAGGGTTAGGCTGCAAAAGCAAGCCAACTGTATCAGGTGATGTTAGCTCTTAACCCTAACATTGAGAGTTAGGGTGAAGCAGATGAAATAGGAAGTGAGGGGTGTGCCTCACAACTCTTATCCCTGGCCAGGGAGAGCTTCAGACAAAGAAGTGTGGGTTCAGAAAGTGGGAACCCTTCTACACTTATGACACTAACTCAACTGTACAACTGTACAAGGATCTTGGGTTACTATCCACAATGCATCAACACAGTAGTGTGAGCAAAGGGATGACTTGACTGAATAGCAGGAGATGGATTGCACATCTCTTGTATCTGCCAATTGCCTTAACAAAGGTCTTTTCCTGCTTGGCACAAAGATAAACAATCACAAGCATTGCCTCTTAAGGAGGACTTCAGACAGGTGCCTGGCCAAGTAACAGGCCAGGTCTTCCAGACTACATGGAGAAGAAATGTTATACCTCAAATGGTTTATACAACCAAGCAACAGCACAAGCAAGTTCACAATGAACTATAGTAACTAATGTACCTGAAATCAATCTAACTCAGTCAGTACACAGCTCAAACAGTCAAACAGACAATTACAAGTTAACAGTTAACTGTACATAAACAGACAAACAAGCAAAGCAATGCACAAAGGTGCAATCCACAAGGCCTAAGTACAAGTCTCAAAGCCTACAAAACAAACTCAAGGTTAGTCATAAACAAGCAATGGACCAACTCCAATTGAGTGCACATCATCAAGTATAAGCAATTGTGCTCTTTGACTTGAAACAAAGCTCAAACATTAAGTCCTAACCACTAGGACATGGCCTAGGGTCAAAATGGGAGCAATAAACCAAAACAGAACATGAAAATTATCAAAAATCAAGATAAATCAAATAAGAAACAAATCCAAGTGGTCTCACATTCATATCATCAACCAATATCATTTCATGAGGCAAAGAGTACAAAGCATGCAATTTAGAACTTCATAGGACCAAACAGAAAGATCCAATTCAAATCAACTCACAAACATTTCAATAAATCCCCAAAAATTCATGGTCAAACAACATTCACAACATGATCTACACACCAAATTTCAAGCCATTTGGACAATTGGAAGCAAGTCAAATAAAATCCATAAGTCAAGGTATGCATATACAAGCTCATACAAGGCACCAAATCATACATCAACTTCAAGCAAGCATAAAACAGAATTGGCATAATATAAATGAACCAAATCAAAGCCATGACAAACTTCAATGTGTCTAGAATCACTCCACAAAATTTCAAGTCCATCCAATACATATCAAGAATTTCACAAATCAAATAAGATCATGACTCACAAAAGATCCACAATTGGTCAAACAGAAAGGAAATTCTCAAACAAATTGGAAATGCAATCAAAAAATCCACAAAAATTCACACTCAAACCTAACGTCCAGAAGAGTCAACATCCAAAAATTCAGGTCATTTTGAGTTCATATGGCAAGGTAAAGAAATTCCACAAGTTGGACAAGAAATGGTGTGACACACATTGTCACACCTAGATTGATCATAGCATATCTCACAAACCATGAATGATAAAATCACAAACTCAAACCCAAAATGTCCCTAAGGGTCTCTAGTTTACACATAAAAAATTTCAAGAATTTTGGATTAAGCATCATCATTTCACAACAAGAATAGCAAGCAATGTGCAAGAGATGACATGTAAACATGAACCCTAGGCAATTTTTAAATCCACACATGCACAAATCCTGGAAAAATATTCATAAAATAGAGGACATTGCAAGGATCATGGCACAAAAAATCCCAGCCAATTTGGTTTATTATTTTTGAAGTTATGGAATTTGTAAGTGAGTGAAAAAATAAAAAAGTGTAGAATGGCATGGTAAAGTATGTATAGCATATATGAAGAAAAAAAAAGCAAAAGGTAAAAATGGAATTGCCTTCGCCAAGGATCGAAGGGAGAGCGCTTTTGAAATGTTGCGCGCGCTACAGTAGTGGACCTGGACACGTGGTCCACTACATGAACCAATAACAACAAACGCCATGCAGCGAGCGAAAATAAAGATCAAACAAGGTTCTGGAGCGAAAATTCAAACATTCATAGCGTGTTCATCACAAACCCTAGGCTCAAGAACAATTCTTCACCAAAATCAACAAACCTTATACCGTTAGAACCGTCCTTCACGTACATTAACAAACTAACACTAATTTAACCTAACTCTTCCTAATTTAAAAGATTCGAAGAGAAACATTTTTGCACATGAATCTTCTAATCCACATAACTTCCTTGTTTCAGCATGAAAATCAATGATTCCAATTGCAGTTTACTCCACATGAAAAGATCTATCAAACACATATCCTAATTGCACGATTTGTGAGGTTCGAAATCTTACCTTCAAGAGATGGCAGAAGTTGATTAGCTTGTTTCAAGGCCTGGAAGATCAAAACAGACGCTCAATGACGATAAGGAAGATGAATGAATGCAAGGCTTTAGCTCAACAATGCTTGATCTTGATGAAAACTCGAACTTCCATGGATGAGTTCACTTGCAACAGTCCACGATTCTTCACGATTTCTCCAAGATTTTGCTTCAATCCACTTCAAGTATGCATGTAGATGATGAATAGATCGAAGGCAAGGCAAAAAGAATGAAGAAAATTGATGAAGAAAGTTGAGAGAAAAATGAAAAAGTTTTGGATCTAGATCTCAATTTCCAAATTCTGTTATGATTAGCAATGAAACAGTTATGATTTAGCTTTTATATGTGATGCTAATGATGTTGATAATCATGATTAGTGTTAATGCAAAGGATTAATGGAAATCAAGTTTTATGCTAAATTGCAAATTGGCCAATTCACCCTTCACATGTGAGAATCAATGTAACAGTACAAAATTCACTTGGAGAAATTCAGTAATGTTGTTTCTAAGCTAGTGCAAGTGGAATTACATGAAAACAATGCCTATTTTGCAAAATGACTTTTTCCCTCCAATTTTCAAAATAAGTTCAAGTGAAAAATGCACTTTTTGTGTGATTAGTTTTAATGAAATGTGATGCATGAATTGAATAGAGGAGATCAAAAGAAATTTGCTCCAAAAAGTCCCACTTCATTTGGCCATTTGGTGTGAAAGTTATCCAACTTTGAAATTCAACTTTTCTTGCCAATGATTTGATCATAACTTGCCAACCACAACTGAGAAATTCATGTTCTTGGACTTTTTGGAAAGGTGAGAGCAAGATCTAAAACTTTCATGTTGGACAAAATTTCATTTGAAGCATTTTTGGACATGTAATTTTAAGGAGAAAACCTTTCCATTTTTGGCAATTTTGAATTACAAGTCACTTTCTATTTTTGGAAAGTTTTCATCTGACTTTATTTTCTTCATTGTTGATGTTTGAAATGTCAAATGAAACTTGTTTGGACATGAATGAAAGTGTCTCTAACCCTCTCCCACCTCCAAATCCATCAGTTGACTTGTGGTTGACTTTTGCTGACTGATAGATGAATTGGCTATACATAGATGATCTTGAGCTTCAAACTCCTGATGAAATGGCTCAAACATGAAACCCTAGCTTCCATAAACTCAATGAAACCATATGATGATCCCTCATCTCATTGAAGACCTCATCTCCTTGACAAGCCTTGATTGGCACAATTCAGATGATTAGGGTTGACCAGAGGTCAAAACCCTAATCCCAAGGAATATGATCAAGCATAATGAACCTCTTGGTGATGACAAGACCATGATGATGATGATGTACCATTTCAACCAAGATAATGATCCACCTCCTTGAGGAACCAAGAAACCCTAATTTGAATCACAAACCCTCAGATGGCTAGTGATCAATTCAATGAGACCCTTAACTTGAATCTTTCAACCTCTTTATCTTCTGATCAAGACCTAGGAGGATGGCTTGCTCAAAGTTGCCATATGATATGCAAAGATGCAATGACTAATGTCCTAAAAATGAAATGCAATATGCTAAACTAGTCCCAAGAGAAAAGGGCAAATTTTGAGGTGTTACAGCTGCCCCTATTCAATCCACTGTGAACCTGTCGATATGAATAGCCTCGGCTTTCAGATGATCAGGGTGAAGAGTGATTGAATACCAAGAACAGACGAACAATTTGCACTCTGATGGGAAAATAATTAACAATGCCTGTCAGAATCGGTAAAGAAACAACCTCGAAAGAAAAACCCATCTGGTACGGAGAAAGTCGGCCCGAACACCGAAACCGAATGTCGACCCGGATACCAAAATAAATGGTAACACGAGGATACCCATGGCCTGAACGCCACATCCGTTGGGGATTATTATTACTCTCTCTTTTTTTTTTTGCTTTTTCTTGAACCCCGAAAATTTTTCTCTTTTCTCTTTTTTCTTTTCGTGAACCCCGAAATTTCCTTTCGCGCAAGTGATCCCGGATCACTGCATTTGAACCCCGACATCTTGTCTGCCAAAATAATGAACCCCATTCTCCATTTGAACCCCAGTCACCTGACGATAGCTCGCGATCGCCATTGTGAACCCCGTTCTCCAGAAAACACCTCGTGTCTCCCTTTCTCCATTTGGACCCCGCTCTCCAGAAAATGCCTCAACATTTCCCTTTCTCCATTTGAACCCCGTTCTCTACTTTCTTATGATAATTCCGCTGGCAACGTCGGAAATAACACCAAACACCACTCTGAGGGCGACATATCAGAGGGTACACCTTCACAAAAGGAAGGTAACATGTGCATCTCTTCCTCAGAAGACACCCATAACGACCTCCATTGGCCTCAGCCAAAGTCTAAGGTGACACATGAACAGAAGATAATCCTGAGGACCTCATCCCAGATATAATCTTCAACTCCAATCTCTATTTGAACCCCGCTCTCCAGAAAATGTCTCAACATTTCCTTTTCTCCATTTGGACCCCGATTGTCGCGCTGATCGCGTAACGTCCTTTGATTTCATTTCCATCTCCTCCCGACGGAAAAGTTTCCTCCAGTATCGCACTACTGGAGAACATTGCTGATCTGACACCACGATGTTAAACTCCTCAGAGTAACATCTTCACCATCCGGTGAAACCAAATCTCAAGCGGTAACCACGGCTCGAGTCGCGCTGATCGCGTAATATTCTCCGATCTTCATTTCCATCTCTGTCCGACGGAAAAGTTTCATCCAGTATCGCACTGCTGGGGAACACTGTTGATTAAAATCACAATGTCAAAACTCCTCGGAGTACATCTTTACCTTCAGGCGAGACCGCCTCTCAAACAGTAACCACGGTTCGAGTAACATCCTCACCCACTGGCAAAACCAAATCTCAAACGGTAACCACGGCTTGAGACTAGATAATGTTTGCAATGATGATGCATGATATTCTTTTCAGCGTAATGCTCCATAATTATGGAAATGCTACGCGATTCATTATGCAATATGTTATGCTTATTCTACATGATGAATGTATAAAAAGTATCCCCCTCAAGGGACTCTCCTGAGGTGCTCGAGACACTCTGCTGAGGAACTCGCCAACACTTCAACCTCCACCTTGCTAGGGGATAGTGCTGCTGCTGGGAAAAGGCAACCCTTGCTGGGGAAAACCTCCTTTGCACCCGATCCGCTTGGGGGACCTCGCTGGGGATAAGAACCACCAACGCACTCTGTGGGGAAACAAAGGTCTTTAACTTGCTGGGGATATAAATCCCGACTCTGCTAGGGAATCCACCGCCCACAGATACCTCCGCTGGGAAATAGCAACCTTCAGGCCTGGCGACTGGGGAAGCATTGATCTAAAACCTGCTGGGGGATAACCATCCGGACCCTGCTAGGGAAGCCACAGACCTTGAATCTGCTGAGGAATTAGTCCTCACGACTCTGCTTGAGGAGGTGAGGAAAGTCCGGTACCGAACACTCGTCGACTCGTCGAACCTTGGTATTCCACACCCAACTCCACTATCAGCTTTCCAATTTTGAGAACTCCCAGACTCGTCTGGACTTTTCTGATTCATCACCTTGTATTCCTGACGTCTCCGTACTCCACGGCGATCGAACCCCTGGGATTCATACAGACTTTCCAACCTTCAGACTTTGAAGAGTCTTCTTGATTAATATCCAGGATCGTCGTACGTCTTTCGTCGTCCTTTCACCGTTCTTCCATTCATTCGTCCCTGACTGGACTCCACGGGGATTGTTTTGTCAAAAGCTTCCACATCATCACCTGCAAGTGAGCGAAAATACCTAACAGCACCTGCAAAAGAGATCGTTAGATAAAACCGTGCCCCAGGCGTGTCAAGATTTCAACACTTGGGTCACTCAACCTTCCGAATAAGATTTCAGGTTCTCAATCTTATAAACATGCATTGGAATTGGAAGGGACCTGTATGTCTTAAAATGCAAAATTCTTTATCACAAATAATTGGATGTTTTTGCAATCAAAGAGGTAATGAAAACAAAAACAAAATTATTTTGACTGAATATGCATTTTATTGATTGAAAAGTGTGGCTCAAATTGAGCGATACAAAGGAAACAATTCCTGAAAAGAGGTAATTGCGCACAAAAGGAAAAATCTATCCTAATGGCAACGTGAAACCGTGATCTCATCGAGTTCCAACTCAGTTACACCCCATATGTCCTCAGACTCTCCTTACTTTCTGCCTTCTGAACAAGACGTTTCTGATTGATCCCTACCGGGTATTATCCATGATGCTTTAACCAAAGCGCAAACGATCATGCCAGACGCAGTTGTTCGTTTCAATCCCTCTTTTGCCTGGACCGCCCTTTCGGGTTTTCAGTCCAACCGGGATACCCCTTTTTGCCCAAGTCGCCTTTTCAGGTTTTCAACTTGCCGGGTGTACAGTTTTTCTCTTTTTATCCCTAATTTTTGCCCGAACCTTTTCTTTCTATTTTTTTTGGTTCGCCGGGATGCCCATTTTTGCCTGGACTATTTTATTCTTTTCGTCCAGCGGGTCTCTTTATACGAAGTATTTTTTAACTGCGTCTGCATTCACAGGGGATGGAAAATCCTCGCCATCCATGGTCGTCAGCAACAAGGCTCCGCCAGAGAAAACCTTCTTGACCACGAATGGACCTTCATAATTGGGTGTCCATTTTCCCCTACGATCGTTTTGAGGAGGAAGGATCCTTTTCAATACCATATCACCTACGTGATACACCCGAGGTCGCACCTTTCGGTCAAAAGCATGCTTCATCCTTTGCTGGTACAACTGCCCATGACAGATGGCCGCCAGCCTCTTTTCCTCAATCAGGCTCAACTCTTCAAACCGGGTCTTTACCCATTCAGCCTCTTGCAACTTCACGTCCATCAGGACTCTCAAAGAGGGAATTTGAACCTCAACCGGTAGCACGACTTCCATTCCATATACCAACGAGAAAGGAGTTGCCCCAATAGATGTACGCACCGACGTTCGATACCCATGCAACGCAAACGACAATATCTCATGCCAGTCTTTATAGGTTACCACCATTTTCTGCACAATCTTCTTTATATTCTTATTGGCTGCCTCAACCGCCCCATTCATCTTCGGACGATAAGGAGAAGAATTGTGATGTTCAATCTTGAATTCCCGGCACAGTTCTGCCATCATCTTGTTGTTCAAATTAGAACCATTATCAGTAATGATTCTCTCGGGAACCCCATATCTGCAAATGATGTCTCTCTTGAGAAACCTGGCAACGACCTGCTTCGTCACGTTCGTATAAGAGGCTGCTTCCACCCACTTGGTGAAGTAATCAATAGCCACTAATATGAACCGGTGCCCATTCGAAGCCGTAGGCTCAATCTTTCCAATCATATCAATGCCCCACATAGCGAACGACCATGGAGACGACATCAAGCTCAACGGATTTGGAGGCACGTGCACCCTGTCAGCATAAATCTGGCATTTATGACATTTCCGCACAAAATTGAAACATTGGGCCTCCATTGTCATCCAGTAATAACCTGCCCTCAGCAACTTCTTCACCATCGCATTCCCACTGGCATGGGTACCGAACGATCCCTCGTGAACCTCTTTCATCAACTGGCTTGCTTCTTTGTCATCAACACATCGGAGCAAGACCCAATCAAAATTTCTCTTGTACAAAACCCCATCCTTATTCAAGTATAACACCATGGCCAACCTCCGCAGAGTCTTTCGGTCCTTCTTAGATGCTCCCTTAGGATATTCTTGGGTTTCCAGATAACGCTTGATATCGTAATACCACGGCTTCTCATCATCAGGCGCTGTATCAACAGCAAACACATAAGCCGGTCTATCCAGACGTCCTACCTCCACACTGGGGAACTGATTCCACCACTGCACCTTAATCAAGGCGGCCAGAGTAGCCAAAGCATCTGCCAAAGGATTCTCCTCTCCAGGCACATGATGCATCTTCACTTTGGTG
Source organism: Lathyrus oleraceus (assembly GCF_024323335.1). NCBI lineage: Eukaryota > Viridiplantae > Streptophyta > Magnoliopsida > Fabales > Fabaceae > Lathyrus > Lathyrus oleraceus. The sequence goes on from NC_066580.1 coordinate 211,757,653, forward strand.
AAAAACGTCAACAATCTCCTCGTATAATCCCGGTATGGAACTAAATGAGATTGATGCGTATACCATTTTCCGTTAACTTGATTTACAACCAGAGCTGAATCTCCATATATGACAAGGTTCTTGATTCTCAAATCAATCGCCTCTTCAATCCCCAGGATACAAGCTTCGTATTCAGCCACGTTGTTGGTGCACTCAAATGTTAGCCGGGCAGCAAAAGGAATGTGGGATCCTTTCGGCGTAACCAAAACAGCACCAACACCGCTACCATTCACGTTAACGGCCCCATCAAACATCAGAATCCATTCGGATTCCGGATTCAGGGTCAGGCCCCTCCTCCGGGATTGGTTCCTCGCAATCTTTCGATTTGAGAAACATGATGTCCTCATCAGGGAATTCAAACTTCATCGGTTGATAATCCTCAATGGGTTGCTGGGCGAGGTAATTAGACAATACACTCCCCTTTATTGCTTTCTGAGAGGTATACTGAATATCATATTCGGTCAAAATCATTTGCCATCTCGCAACCCGTCCGGTCAATGTTGGCTTCTCAAAAATGTACTTGATTGGATCCATCTTGGAAATCAATAAAGTGGTATGAACCAGCATATACCGCCTCAGTCGGCGAGCAACCCAGACCAAAGCACAACAAGTTTTCTCGAGCAGTGAATATCTTGTTTCACAGTCGGTAAACTTTTTGCTAAGGTAGTATATGGCATGCTCTTTTCGACCAGACTCGTCATGCTGCCCCAATACACACCCCATAGACCCCTCGAGGACCGTCAAGTACAGAATTAACGGTCGTCCCTCCACAGGAGGCATCAGAATCGGAGGCTCCTGCAAATACTCTTTTATCTTTTCAAATGCCGCTTGGCAATCATTATTCCACCTGACCGTTTGATCTTTTCTCAACAACTTGAAAATTGGTTCAGACGTGGCTGTTAGATGAGATATGAACCGTGAAATGTAGTTCAATCTACCTAAGAAACCACGAACCTCTTTTTCCGTTCTCGGTTCAGGCATTTCTCTTATTGCTTTTACCTTAGCAGGATCAACCTCGATTCCTTTCTCACTTACAATAAACCCCAACAATTTACCGGATCGCACTCCGAAAGTGCACTTGTTTGGATTCAACCTCAGTCTGAACTGTCTCAACCGGTCGAACAACTTGGCCAGATCTACCAAATGCCCCTCTTCTGTTTGGGACTTTGCTATCATGTCATCAACATAGCATTCGATTTCATGATGAACCATATCATGAAACAAAGTCACCATGACTCTCTGATAAGTAGCACCGGCGTTCTTGAGACCGAATGGCATCACCTTATAACAAAAAGTGCCCCACGGTGTGATGAACGTTGTTTTCTCCATATCATCTGGCGACATTTTGATTTGATTATAGCCAGAAAAGCCATCCATGAAGGAAAACACCGAGAATTGAGCTGTATTATCTACCAACACATCAATGTGAGGTAAGGGAAAATCATCCTTTGGACTAGCTCTGTTCAGATCCCGGTAGTCCACACACATTCTCACCTTCCCATCTTTCTTCGGGACTGGCACAATGTTCGCGACCCAAGGCGGATAATTAGTGACAGCTAGGAAACCAGCATCCCATTGCTTCTGCACTTCCTCTTTGATTTTCATCGCCATGTCAGGTCGAGTTTTGCGTAACTTCTGCTTCACTGGAGGACAATCTGCTCTCAACGGTAGCTTGTGCACAACGATATCGGTATCCAACCCTGGCATATCTTGATAAGACCAGGCAAAGATGTCGACACACTCTTTCAACAACGCCACCATTCTGCTCTTAACACTCGCCTCCAAAGCGGCCCCGATTTTCACTTCTTTCTTGGCCTCGTCGGTACCCAGATTCACCGTTTCAACCCGCTCTTCGTGCGGCTGAATCACCTTCTCCTCTTGTTTTAACAACCTGGCTAATTCCCCTGGCAGTTCACAATCTTCTTCGTCTTCTTCTTCGGCATGATAGATCGGATTGCCGAAGTCATATGAGGGTGTAACAGGATTGTTATCAATGAGATCCGGCGAATGATCGCATCTGCATGAATGTGGACTCATACATTGCTTTAGAACCGGAGCGAGACAAATTGCAAAAGAAAATGAAAACATTGCCATTTTTATTTTGTTTGTTTTATTTTTAAACTGCAAAAATAAATGAAAAACAGGGAACACCGCTTTTAACTGAAAAACATCCTTTTATTAATGATGCAAGAAATTTGCAAAATTTTAAACATGAGGTAGCCCTTACAATGAACCATTACGTGTCGGGCAACACGTATGGATTTCATGCAAATAAAACTGAAAACAGGAAAATATTACTCTTCGAGCAGAGTGACCGTGATGATCTTTTCAGCCTTCCAGTTCTGGACTCCCATCCCTGGCGCGCACGGCTTTATCCACCGATCAAATTCACAGTCGCTATCAGTTTCGTCACCCACCATGCAGATATGATATGGATCTAGCATTCCAGCACTGGTGAATGTGACGGTCGAACGACGTCCTCTACCTTGTTCAGAGCCTCGGCCCGGCTGATACCCCACTCCAAAACGGTCTTTCTTGGCGGAGATGTCCATCATCTTCCCCCAACCAGGAGCTTCTCCACTCTTGGTGATGACAAGACCATGATGATGATGATGTACCATTTCAACCAAGATAATGATCCACCTCCTTGAGGAACCAAGAAACCCTAATTTGAATCACAAACCCTCAGATGGCTAGTGATCAATTCAATGAGACCCTTAACTTGAATCTTTCAACCTCTTTATCTTCTGATCAAGACCTAGGAGGATGGCTTGCTCAAAGTTGCCATATGATATGCAAAGATGCAATGACTAATGTCCTAAAAATGAAATGCAATATGCTAAACTAGTCCCAAGAGAGGAGGGCAAATTTTGAGGTGTTACACTCCTCGACCTCAAATACAGGGAATTCAAGTTTTGGAGAAGGAGAAGGATCATTGTAATCAATGGGGTTAGGAACTAACCTGCATAATGATTTGATATTTTGATTTTAGAGAAGCGAATTTGTGACCAAATATTATGCAGATGGACAATTATTTTGTTTATTTATGTTTTTTCTGATTACCATTTTCAGAATAAAGCAAAAAGTAAAAACAACCATCATAGATGTGGATGAATATAATTAATTTATTGATGATCGATTTAAAATGCCGAACAATGTTCACTTCTCCCTTAGGCATAGAAGAAGGATTTTAAGATATAAAAGCAATTACTTAGATCGATGCAAAATAACAGGAATATCAACGACAGTCCAATTGTTGCATGCCCTTCCATGCGTTACAAAGTTGGTGCAGTCTTCCTCTTCACTATCCTCTAGCACAACAGCTAAGTGTTGTTCATTGCCATGAATGAACCTTCCGCTACGGAAGCTAAGTTGCATATCTTCATATCTAACAGCTGATGAGCCCTTTTGGAACCCCAAACCAGTTCCTCCTTTGTTGTTGGAGACCTCTACTATGCGCCCCCACTGATCAACAGTACCTTCTTCAACGATTTTCTGAGCATCTTTCAACGAGGACATAGGTGCCCCAACTCTCTTCTCAGCAGCAATAGATAAGGCTTGGAACGGAGTTCCAACCTCATCCTCAGATTCTACATACGAGAAAGATGACAGATGGATAACCAACAACACCTTCTCTCCTCCCACAATCACTAGCTTTCCATTCTTGACAAATTTGAGCTTCTAGTGCAGAGTGGAGGTAACAACCCCTGCCTCATGAATCCATGGCCTTCCCAATAAGCAGCTGTAGGACGGGTGGATATCCATTACTTGGAAAGTAATCTGAAAATCACTCGGACCTATCTTGACTGGAACGTCCACTTCACTAATAACCGTTTTGCGCGAGCCATCAAAGGCTTTGACAATCACCCCACTATATCTCATGGGAGCTCCTTGGTAAGATAACTTTGACAAAGTTGACTTCTGAAGCACATTGAGTGACGAACCGGTGTCAACAAGCACATTTGACAAAGCATCTTCCTTACAATTCATTGAAATATGCAAAGCCAGGTCATGATTTCTTCCCTCCTCAGGGAGTTCTTCATCACAGAAGCTCAAATTATTGCATGAAGTGATGTTAGCCACAATGTGATCAAAATGATCCACAGTAACATCCTGCTTTACATACGCTTGTTCAAGAACTCTCTGTAGTGCTTCTCTGTATGCTTCAGAATTCAAAAGTAGAGACAACACTGAAATCATTGTGGGAGTCTAGAGCAGCTGCTCAACCACATTAAATTCACTTCTTTTGATTAATCGGAGTACCTCATCATCATTAGCTTTCAAGTTGCTGGATTCACCAGACTTATCTTTTGAACAACCAACCGGATCTACACTAGGTATCTCCACCTTCTTACCAACCACTGTTTCCTCTGGGACCACTGGCCCAAACACTCGACCACTACGGGTCACCTTCGTTACATCATCAATGCTCACCACTGAACTAGTCGTAGGTAACGGGACCTCTTGACCATTCTTCATCATCGTAGCATTATACTGGTATGGTATAACCTTATCAGATGAATACGGGATTGGGCCCACTAACCGTATTACCAACGACGATACTGATCTTTGACTGACATTCTTGTTGTTGTTGCTATCATACTGGATTACCAACCGCTCTTGTTGCTTGAAAACGGGCACTATGACATTGACATCGTCATCTACATGACAAGATTGAACAATCTGGATCATGCCTTCATCCATCAGATGCTGGATATCCATTTTCACCACATCACACCCTCTTGGATTCACACTACACACAATGCAACCATCATGGTCATGTTCACAGTTGCTCACCATACAGATATCCTTGTGCATCTGCACCAAAGATCTTCAGATAAACCGGACATCAAAAACCTTGAACTCACCAGGACAGCCGTCCACCATATTCAGTGAAGAGTTCCCATGAGCGGGTAAAGGGTTTGCTTTCATATTTCGTGTGCGGTCCTCAAAGGACACCATACAACTCTTCATGAGCTTTTGAACCTCATACTTCAATGGATAACAGTTTTCAATATCATGCCCAGGTGCACTCTGATGAAAAGCACAATGAAGCTCAGGTTTATACCACCAGGGAAGTGGTTCTGGGATCTACGGTGGGTTCCTCGGTTGAATTAAGTTCTTGAGAACTAGCGAGGGATACAGCTCTGCATACGACATAGGAATTGAGTCAAAAGAGACCTTGTTCCTCTCAAAGTTTTACTGATGCTAATGATTGTTGATATTGTTGTTGTTGTTGTAGGTCTTCGTTCTTTGTTGCGGTTGTTGTTGTTGACGTTGATATTAAGGTTGTTGTTGAATTGGTGTTGCTTGCTGATTAGAAAATACCGGAATTACTGATGACACTTGATGATGATGATGTTGACGGGGTGGTGGATTTCTTCTAATTTGAGGCCTCCTTTGCCTCCCACTGGAAATTGTGTTTGTCTCACTGTCCTTCTTCTTGCTGAAACTACTACCATACCTCTTACTCGTTGACGCCTCATCTCTTGACAAACCTCCTTCACGGACCCCTTCTTCAAGTCTCATCCCCATATTTACCATTTCAATAAAATCACTAGGGGCACTAGCGATCATGCGTTCATAATAAAATGAACTCAGGGTTTTCAAGAAGATCTTTGTCATCTCTTTCTCCTCCAAAGGAGGAGTGATCTGGGCAGCCAACTCCCTCCATCTTTGTGCGTACTCTTTGAATGTCTCTTTGTCCTTTTGAGACATAGACCTCAACTGGTCTCTATCCGGCGCCATGTCCACATTGTACTTGTATTGCTTCACAAAAGCCTCTCCTAGGTCATTGAAAGTGCGGATGCTTGCACTATCCAACCCCATATACCAACGGAGTGCAACACCAGTCAAGCTATCCTGGAAGTAGTGAATAAGCAATTGGTAATTATCGGTCTGAGTAGACATCTTGCGGGCGTACATCACAAGATGACTGAGCGGACAAGAATTCCCCTTATATTTTTCAAAGTCAGGAACTTTGAACTTCACCGGGATTTTAACATTGGGCACCAAACACAATTCAGCAGCACTCTTCCCAAAAAGATCTTTACCTCTCAGCGTCTTCAATTCCTTGCGCAAATCAAGAAATTGGTCCTTCATTTCGTCCATCTTCTCATAGACATCAGGGCCCTCAGACGGCTCGGAATGATAGATGGTGTCCTCTACGCGAGGCAAAGTGTGCACAACTGGAGGTGGAAGAGACATGACCAGGCTAGATGTCGGCATGGAAGCAAAGGTATGCGCAAAGCCCTCTGGCACAAAGTTGGGCGACATTCCTCATGGGAATCCGGCAGGCAGGTTTGGTGCGAAGTGGGCGGTGGCAGCAGGCACGGTAGAGGTAACCACTTCTGTAGTAACAGTCCTCACGGGAGGAGTTGCAAACGTTGGAGAAGCTTGGCTTTGAGCACCAAGAACTAACTCCATCATGGCAGTCAGGAAGGCGATCTCGTCCTTCAGCTCTTTGTTCTCTTGCTCTAAATGCTCCATAATTCTCAGATGATTGGCCCTGGTGTTGTACCGGTGAATCAGCTTGGCTAAAGCACAGAAGAAACACCAATCAGTGGCAAAAACCTGCTTATGCAAATGATGCATGAAATGTAGTGCTTGATTATTTTTTATTTCCAAGGAACTTACTATATCATTTGTAAATATATAATATTTAAATGGCGATTGCAATAATTTGATATGACCAAAAGTCTCTTTTTATTTATATAAATTGGAAGGATTACACTGAGTACAATTTCAGAAACCAAAATAAAAAGATACAAGAGAAAAGGAGACTAGTCATCCTAAGGATCCCTAACAACAATGTCAGAAGATCTGGATGAAGGCGCGTACTTCCTTCGAATGCGACGGATCTCGGTCTCAAAAGAAGCCTTCATCTGAGTCTTCTTGAGGACAAGCTGGTCAACAATCTTCTTCCAAGCAACGGAAGGTTGAGGCATGCTAGAAGATGAAATCTCTGGCTCTCTCTATCTCTTCGTCACTCGGTCTTCAAGTAGCTCAATCAGTGCATCTTTGTCCTTAGACTCCAACTGCAACTCTTCATGCTTTTTGCTCAAATCACGGAAACGCTCTTCCCACATATCCTTCTCTTGCTTCATCTTGATGAGCGCGTCTTCCAACTCCTCTACATCTTGGTTAGGGAGAGTTAATGGCTCAACCATAACCATAGACATAGGTCTTTCACAAGGATAAGGCATCTTCAACTCCATAGCTCTCTTCTTCACCCAAAGAGTGTAAGCTTCCAAAGCTACACAATTGCGCGGACCAAGCTCAGATCTTCCTTTCCTATGCACATTATGCCAAGCATGCACAATCTTCTGCTTTAAATGTTGGGGATCTTTACCCTCTTGATAGAAAAGACCTTCTAACAACATGTTATTAGGCTTGTCTCTCAAGGGGAACCCAAGTTGACGACGAGCCAAAGCATGGTTGTAATTAATTCCTCCTTGTGTACCAATGAAAGGCACATTAGAGAATTCACCATAACTATCAATAATCCCCAAACTACTTAAGGACGGGTCATACCAAACTATATCATCATTAGTGAGAGACATAAGTCTCTAAGACCACCTTAGACATTGTTTGTTCTCCACAAAAGCAGGCGTCTGAGGCAAGTGTGAAATAAACCACTTGTACCGAAGAGGAATGCAACAGACAATCGTTCCACCACCCTTAGAATTCCTTAGATGCAAAGAGAAATACAAGTCGCCCAACAAATTAGGCACAAGATTCCCAATCAAGAAAAGCCTAATGGCGTCAACATCAATAAAACCGTCCATGTTAGGGAACAAAGCTAATCCATAGATGAGCAACACAAAGATAGCTTCAAAAGCATCCACACTACCAGCTTGAGCAAAAGTAGTAGCTTCCTTGATGAGGAAAATATATGGCAACCCAAATAACCCTCCTTTCTTCACCCAATGATCCTCTATCTCAGACTTCTTCAAGTGAAGAGCTTAAGCAATAACACTAGACCGGGGAATCTCCTCCAATCCACTAAAAAGCACTCTACTAGAAACAGGTATCCTCAAAAGATGAGAATACTCCTCCAAGGTAGGCACAAGATGAAAATCTGGGAAAGTGAAACAATGGTATAGAGGATCATAGAACTGCACCGACACACTCAAAAGTCCTTCAACCACATCAGCAGACAAGATGGACAGAAGCTTCCCATGACGTTGTTTGAGGTCCAAGGGATCTAATACAAAAGACGCTAGCCTCCTTAACTCTTTCAAGTCGGGACATCTGAAACTGTACTTCTTAGTGTTCCTTCGTCCACAATCCATGGTCTGAAAAATATTTGCAAATGATACCTTAGTTCCTTGAAAATTTCGTGTGATGAATGTTATGATGCGCATGAATGCAACAATCACAAATAAGGGATCACACACAAGGCAAACAAAGGTCAAGGGATGAATCAAGTCATTGTCAAGATCAATCATCCATTTTGGTGGATTATGGTTTACACCTTATAAACACCCAAGTTCCATTGATATTTACAAGACTTGATTAGATCAACCAAGAATCAAGGATTTGTTGTAAGTCACGAGCATGGAGTCTGGGTAAGAACCATCCCAAAGGAGTGAACTAAGGATAAAACCTGTAGATCATGTTCTAAAATGTTCCCAGAGTCTTAATTCCATCTATCGGATATTACAGGTTAAGATGACTGACTCATCGACCCATAATATTCTCAAGAGAAACTCGTCTGAGTGTAGATCGCGTAACAACTGTTATCAAGTCTACACTTGAACAGTTTCTGCACTACGTCCTAAATAGGCCAAGATGGGTTAAATGTTCTAAGGTCCTCAGCTTCTCAGATCCAATTAGAAATAGTAATGCCTAACCACAAATACTTGTGTGACATTTCCAAATCCAAAGGAGTCTCCACTAAGCAGATGGATCTCAAGCCAACTTGTTAAGGACTACTCCACACAAGTCGAACATGATTATACCACTCAGAGATCACCAAGCACAACAAGCAGATTATATCACACATACATAAATATAGACATCATATATATACAAATATATTCACACAAAAAGTAGGCTAAACCCACTGGAGACTACTCCCCAGCAGAGTCGCCACTTAATATTTGTAGCGGAAAATTCACGATCATCAAGCTATTGACAAGCTAGAGATCAATTAACAAGAGTCGCCACCGCGCTTTTATTGTTTCCAAGGGAAAAGGGAAAAAGTACGAACAAAACCCAAATAGTAAGAAGTTTTCAAATAAAAACTCATAAAAGTCAGAGATCACAGGTAAGGGGGTTGGTTACATAGAGGGAAGGTGTTAGCACCCAAAGTGTCCTAGGTACTCCTAGGGAGCCCTTTTTGTGTGCATATGTATTTTCTACAAAGTGATGTTTACAAACAAATAGAATGAGGGGATGAGAAAAGAATTTATTAATTATATTTTTGTGTTTGACAAGACCGTCGGTCTTGTGCCTACGTACCAACATAAAAATGAGGGATCAAAACCTCGTAGTTCGTGATACAAATTTCAAAATGGATGCATTGCTTTTAACAAAATTTAAATTTGAAAGGCACAAAGGCCTAAAATGGTCTGAATGAGTTAGTTCTTTTTGTCTTTTTGAAAGTTTAAGTCAAGTATAGTTAAGTTTGTTTACAAGTTTGATTTAAGAAAAGAAGTTTGAAAATGCAATGGCATAAGGCCAAAGTTTCTATCTTTTTGCAAAAATTGGTCAAAGTTTAGAACAAAAATAGTTCACACAAAGAAGATTTTGAAAATGGAGGGAGAGATTTTGAAATTAAAGAAATGGGGAGAAGATGAAGAGACTACCATATGCATAAAATGTAAAAGTTTAGAGTTGAAAAGATCTGACCAAATGGGTAGCAATCCAATAGACAAAAAATGTCAATAGAAACCTAGAATTCCCTTGGACTCTTAGAATTAAGCAACACACAAATGCATAATTATATTCTCTTAAAGATCAAGGCATCAAATAAAGATGGCCTCATCCAAGCTTATCCATTCCACGTTCTTCTTCAAAATAGCCCATGCAACAGATGAATTCCTCAAGTCACAGGTTCAAAATAACAACTTCACAATGATCATGTTATAGATGAATCCTAGAGAGATCTTCAAAGATGTATCCGATGAATTTCAAATTGCAAGCACTTGGTTCTTCAACAAGTTGGCATTGTCCAAGTCCTTTACCATAGGGAGGTTGCCTAGATTCTAAGTTCATTTGTCCAAGATCAAACCAACAGTCCACTCAAAAGTTTTTTAGTGTTTTTATGATTATTATGTCGATTCATGGTCAAAGACCACACAAACAAACAAAGTAACACAAACAAAATATATCACACAATATTGTCTAAATGGACAAAGTGAAAATTACATTAACATAAACAATTAGAAGGATATGTACAATGGCAAATGAAATAAAGTGCTAAAAGTAAAGTGCATTAAAGTAAAAGCTTGAAATTAAAAGTCAATAGTTAGTAGGTTAGAGGTTAGTTTTGTTTTTCTTTTCATTTCAAGACATTCTTTGGAGAACACTCAACCCACTTATCACAAACATGGATCCTTGAACCAAAACATCTTCCAAAGGAAGGAAAGAAGGCCAAGTTTCCACACAATACCATGAAAGAGGGGAGACTTACAATCTCACTAACTAGAATGCTTATGCCTTTTGTATCACAAATTTAGCGCTATATTAAGCAATCATAATTGGACTTATGTAGAAGTCATAACTATTTGAGGTCGGGCAATAGAATTTTGGTGTTAATGCATGTTAGAGACATAGTATAATGCACTATGCTCATGAAACATACCACACACAAAAAAGAATATGCAAAAGGTGTGGCCTAATGTCATCCACACTCATGTCAATTTTCAATCAACTAACATTAGGACTTTGAGATGTCATAGGCCAAATGAAATGAATGAATTAAGAAGAGGAATGAGATGAAGTGGGAAGGGGATGAATGAGATCACAAATTGGTCAAAGGAGGAATTTTACCAAATTAATATCATTCATTCATTTTGGGAGATGGAATGTACATTCCATCAATCCCCTAAATCCAATGATATTAATTTGACAAAGTCAAATTAACCTTGACCAAGGCCCAACAACAAACAAGCAAACTCAATTAAGTCAATACAAATGGTCAACAAAATTTAATTGGCATTTATTCAATTAAAAATAATAAAATAATGCATTTAAATCAAATATGTTTTGTCCAATTCCTAAAATCTCATCAAAACACCAAAGAAATGGCCATGAGATTTATCATAGGTCAAACAAGGTCAAAGGACCTTGGAGAAAAAATTTCATAATTTTTGGACATTTAAAAATATTTTTAAACAATTAAAAACAAATGAAAAATCAATTAATTCATGAAAAATATTAATAATGATCCAAAAAATAATTTTAATTCAGAATATGAAAGAGAAAAATATTTGAATTTTTTTGGTGAAAGTCCCATATTTTTTGGATCAATATTGAATTTAATATGAATTATTGAAGAAAATGCAATTAAAACAAAAAATTAGAAAATCTAAATTATGTGGACCATCAGATCTCCCTCATTAATTGAGGTGGCAGATCAGATGGTCAAAAGTGCGCATTCCATTGTGGACCTTAGTCAGTGCGTGGCAAATGTAGTAATCAACACCAACACTCAGGATTAAAACGTGAGAGAAGGATCTTGTGGTTCAGAGGCTGGCCAAGTCATCGCCGGAGCCAGAGCTCCGGTCATCTTCTCCGGTTGACCTCACCGGACTGGTCCACCATGAACCATCATGATAATGAAAAACAAGGACATGATCTTGAAGAAAAAATGGCACTGAGCTCGAATCTAACCTCTATTCATTCCAATTCCAAGTATATTGAGAGAAATCTGGAATTGAAATTTGAGGTACATGAACTGAGTTACTTCGATTTTACCTCAAATCAACTCAATCTTCTTGCCTACATTGGTAGGACTTCAGACAACCAAAGAATCAATAGAATTGAGCAAGAATTTGAGAGAATCAAAGAGTTTAAAATTTCTGAAAAATACATTCAATGGAGGTCTGGATTCGACAGGTCTTGATCTTGCTTGTGCTTGGACTCACTCCACTTGCTTGCAGGAAAAGGATTAAATGGTTTAGAAGCAATGGATTCCTAGAGAATTGAATTCCAAAACAGTGGAGATTCATGCTCAAATTCAAGAGAATCTATCAGGCTTATCCTTTGAGAATTGAGGGTTTGCAATGGGGGATCAAAGCTGGCGCAATTGTGTGTTTAATTCTGAGCAATTGAAGCTCTATTTATAGCTGAATTGGTTGATAATTGCATACTCTCTCTCACTTTCCAATTTTGGCAAATGATGATGCAAGTGTGCATGGGCGCGCATAAGCCCATGAAATGATTGCTAGAGGTCCATAATTGAATATCATATGCATTGAAGTAAGCTTGGATTGCAAGGCAAATGTACATTGATGCTTGAAGTTTGATCCATGCCAAATGATATCAGCCTGTCTAAGCCATGTGAAGCCTATGCATTTCTCATCTAAAATGAATGAATTTGAGCTCTTTGGAAAGGTGAGATCAATAATAATAACTTTGGTGTTCAACACTTTTTCATTTGGAGCTTGGAACTTGGAGAAATTTGAGGTGGAAGTGTCGCAACGCGAAAAACAACCGGCGGGGAATACAGAGTCACCACCGACGCTATTCATCCTATGACGGAAAGGGAGTACAGGACTAACCTAAGAAAGGGAAAGGAACGGTCTTACGACCATATTTTACAAGGTACGGGAGTCGGTTACGCAAGGGGAAGGTGTTAGCACCCCTCACGTCCGCTGTACTCGACGGGATCCACGCTCAAAAGATAGCTCAAAGGAAAGGAAAAGGTTGCTGCTAATAAACTGCTCAAAGAAACTGCACAAACTGGAATGATAAACAGGTGGAGGAGAGAAAGAAAACGGAGGAAGTGGACTCGGCAGGATGTCGCATCCTGGGCCTACGTAGTTTGTCAGAAACAAACATCAGAGTCAACGTAGTTCGGGAAAGGGAGACATGCTCGTTAAGACATCGCGTCTTATGCCTACGTATCTTCTCTATCCAGAGGAGAATCAGAGCACTCGTAGCTCGGCTAACGCACGCTGAAACAAGACACCAAAAAGGGACGCTGAGACGTCAAAAGACACACCCAACAGGAAACAGAATGCCAATACATGGACTTACACCTGACTCCTAACAATAACCAACGAACAGGAAACAAAATGCCAATATATGGACTTACATCCGACCCCTACAAATAACAAACAAACAGGAAACATAATGCCAATACATGGACTTATATCTGACTCCTAACAATAACAAACGCTAACCAGCGAACACCAAAGAAAAGGTTATCAGAACAAACCCTAACAAAGTAACTAACTATCCAGCCAGTCACCACAAATAAACCCCAAAGATGAACCCCAATATGAACCCCAAAGATGAACCCCCAAATGAATAACACTCATCACAAATGAACCCCAAAGATGAACCCCAAGTGAACAACAATCGTCATAAATGAACCCTGAAGATGAACCCCAAATGATAACAATCATCACAAATGAACCCTAAAGATGAACCCCCAAGCGATAATAATCATTACAAATGAACCCCAAAGATGAACCCCAAGTAATAACAATCATTACAAATGATCCCCAAGATGAACCCCAATGTGAATGACAACCATCATAAATGAACCCCAATATGAACCCCAAATATGAATGACAATCGTCACAAATGAACCCCAAGGTGAATAACAATCATCACAGATGATCCCCAAGATGTACCCCAATATGAATGACAACCGTCATAAATGAACCCCAAGTAATAATCCTCATCACAAATGAACCCCGAGATGAACCCCAATATGAATGACAACCGTCATAAATGAACCCCGAGATGAACCCCAATATGAATGACAACTGTCATAAATGAACCCCGAATAATAACAGAAGAAATCCCCAAGGTATGAACATACCACCACACACACGCTGGACAAACGGGTACTCACACCCGGAACAAAGAAAAGGGTGAACAAACAGAGACTCAACAAAGCAAAAAAGAAAAAGGGGTGCCCAGAGAGATTGTTCACAATCTCCTGCCTACGTATCTCATCTGGTATGAGAATCAAGGCGACGTAGTTCCCCTTAACAGGGGTAAAACACTCTCCTAACCAGAGACCAGGGAGACAACAAACTAATAGGGAGACTAAGACTCGAGCCTAATAGTTGTCATGCAATCAATATCCCTAAGTTGAGGTCTCTAACAAGCATTCAACTTCCTCAGAAATCAATCATACAACTCCTACAGAAATGGAGATGAGAAGAGGAAAGAGGATAAACACATCAACACAAGTAAACAAACATCACACTCTATATCCATACAAGAGGCTCAAACAATGGGCGGGCTTTAGTCAAGAGGGGTCATATCAACCTCGACAAACAAGCCAAACTGTAATGGGTAATTTGTAGCTCTTAACCACTAACATTGAACGTTAGGGTGAAGCTGATCAAAATGGTAATGAGGATAAGACCTCATGCTCTTAACCCTGGCCAGGGTGAGCTTATGACACAAAAAGCGTGGGGATCCAGGAAGTGGGATCCTATTCCACTTGACAGACTCTGGACAAAAGATCTGGGGCACATGTTCAGAAGCATCAGCACGTAGTGCGAGCATAAAGAACGACACACTGAATAACGGGGGATTGACTGTTAATCCCTTTTATCCGTCAATTGCCTCTTCTCTTGGAGGTCTTATCAAATATCACATGCCTCTCCTTGGAGGTATTTGGGCACAATTGTAAACAAACACAAACAGAGCCTCTGAAGGAGGACTTGCCAGCAAAATGCCTGCCAAAAAGGTGACAGGACTTCCAGACTACATGAAGTAAGAAGCTAACTACCTGAGTGGTGTGTCAACCACAATCCAATGCTCAAGCAAGAGCAAAAGCAAGCAAGCAACTAAGGTACCTGTACAAAGACTAAACAGTTAGTACTTCAGTCATAAAACCAGAAAACAAGCAATGAAACTCTCCAAGAGTTACACAATGCAATGCATAAGTGCCTTGGCACTCAAAGGAGCTCATGAGCTCACCACATCAATCAAAACCCTACAAAACAAACATAGTTCAGACCTCAATGCATCTCACAAGGTGATAACAAACCCAATCATCAATGATGAGTATCCAAACCTGAAACACAAAACAAAGTTAGTTTATGTACATCCAATCAACACCACAAAACCCTAGTGCAAAGGCCAAATTCAAAACCCAACTAAATGACCAATCCAGGACCTATCCTTCTACACATCACACATTCAAACACTCCATCTAATGTCCTCAAAAGGACCAGCATCAAATCAATAACCAAGTGCCTCAACTGGTTCATGTAATGTAATGACCAAAAATATGCACAAAATGAACTTCCAACTTAGAAAATTCATATCAAATCAGAAATGCATGCAATGACTTTGATATTTGTTTTACAAGTTCCTCATGCCATGAATATTCAATGTTCAAAAAATCAAGTCCAGAAAGATCCAAATGCAATGTGAACAAAAATGCACCAATTCAATGTCAAAAATGTGACACAAATTGTCACATTTTTTTCTATGTGTCAAAAGTGATGATAACATGTGAGAAAAATTCCAAACCAGTGACCAAAAATTCATATTATGTATGAATGTAATGTATGCAAAAAATTGGATCAGAAGGTTCAACATAAAGAATTTCACAACACATTGAATACACTATATCAATTTGGCACAACATTGGTTCAAAAATTCACAAATAAAAATCCAGACATCAACAATTCTTGAAACCAGCATCATAAAAAATTAGACATCCATACAAAACCATGAAAAAAAATTGGGACTCATTTAGATCATTTTTGCATTTTTTATGAATTTTACAAAATAAGCAAAATAATTGAATAACCAAACAAAATGGAGGGAAACAAATAATTCAAATAAAACTCAGAAAAATCACCAGCCATTGGATCTGGCGCACGCTTTTGATCAATGGTCCACGTTTGAACCATGAAACGCACCGTTTCACTTAACCCAGTCAGCATACACAATCAGCGGACAAGACACGCGTGGCCTCAGTCAAACGCTTCTCCTCCAATCCTTCTGCCACGCCTGAAACCACATGGATCCAACGAGGCAAAACCCTAACATGATACAGACGCCGGAGCTACAGCTCCGGTCGTCTTCTCCGGCGAGACGCACGGTGGCGCCGCCGTGAAATTTTCCAGAACTTCACAAAACCTACATCATTCTACTCGTCTTCTCACGTAGGTTCCAAATATGCTATTGGTTCATCCTAATTCCTCCTAGGTTTTGCAGATCGAAGACAAAAAGTTTCTAGATCCAAACTTCCATTCAATACCACGTCCTCAATTCTCACCTAATTCCAAATCTAAACACATACCCGTGCTCTACTCAACAAGATCTACAGTTCTATATCATGAAATCAGCAAAAGGAGAGAGTGAAAACAACATCACCTGGAATTGGAGCTCTCTGAAATCGCGATCTCACAAGCTATAAAGCTCCAGATCAACCTTCTTGAACCTCCTTTGAAGCTTTATGCCAAAATGAACAGTTAAAACCTCTTGAATCTACTTCAATTTCCAAATTCCATTGCCATGAGAATGCTCTTGAACTGCTCGAAATCTTGATGAATTGCACCAAACCAATGATGATTCTTGATCAATGAAGGATGAGGATCATGAATATGCAAA
Organism: Lathyrus oleraceus; assembly: GCF_024323335.1. Classification (NCBI taxonomy): domain Eukaryota; kingdom Viridiplantae; phylum Streptophyta; class Magnoliopsida; order Fabales; family Fabaceae; genus Lathyrus; species Lathyrus oleraceus. The sequence goes on from NC_066580.1 coordinate 211,774,456, forward strand.
AATATTTGAGGCTTGTGTGAAGAAAAATGAAGAATCGAAGAGAGAGAATTTTGAGAGAGTTCTTGAATTTGGATCTGAAAAGTTGGTTATGGCAGTTACAATTAGGGTTTGGCTATTTATACTTCATGCTAATCACACTGAAAACCAATTTAGCCATTCACTAAACATGATTAGTGAGTTGTGAAGCCATTTGCAAAAAATGAAAATTGACACTTCATGGCCATAATACACGTGAGACATCCCATGCTAAGGCTTCAATCCACTCATGAACAACCAAGGGCTAGGATTGAAATGTTATTTGGTTTGTATCTTAAGCCAAAAATGAATGGTGAAGATTCACTTTAATTTGAACATGTGTGAAATAATGAGCATACACACTTTTCCCTTGCATGGTAAAGCTCATTTTGAGATGTCTTGAACATGAGAAGCATTTTGCAGAAAGAATGAACCAATTTGAAGCATTATATCAAAAGTTATGCCATTTTGAATTTCCATGCACACTTTGTGATCAAATGACCATAACTCCTTAAGCATTCATCATATGGACATGAATTAGGACTTTTTAGAAAGCGGAGACAAAGATCTACAACTTTCATGTTCACCAAAAATCCATTTGAAACATATTTGATATTGAAAAGTAAGTTGAAAGTGGACCAAAAACTTGCCAAATTTGGAAACTTTGAATTATAGGTCACTTTCCATTTTTAGTAACTTTTGCCATGACCTTTGTATCTTCAAGATGGATGTTTAAAATGATGAATGGACCCCATTTGACATGATTGAGGTGTCTCAACTCATTTCCCCACCCCATAGCCCTTAGTTGACTGCACAATTGACTTTTTGGTCCTCAGATGACCTTGAAATGCCTTGATCCACTTGAGCCTCTACCACTTGGGGAAACTGCTCAAAAATGAAACCCTAGCTCATGTAAGCCCCTTATGATAACCATGTGATCCTCATCCCAAGAAAATACCTCATCTCTTTGAGAAACCCTAGTTGGAAGAATGGCATTAATTAAGGTTGACTAGAGGTCACAACCCTAATCCAAAGGAACTTGAGAATGAACTATGAAACCCTTGATGATGATAGAACCATGATGAGGGTAATATATACTTGCAAACAAGATGATTCTCAAGACCTTTGAAGAATCAAGAAACCCTAATTGGAGCCCATGCCCTCAGATGGTTGATAATCAATTCATAGAGACCCTCAGGCTTGAATCATGTAACTTCTCCATCTTTTGAAAAGACCTTGGAGGATGATCTTATTATTTTCATATGAGATGAAAAATGCAATGCCTAATGCTCTAAAATATGAAATGCAATGTGTCAAACTAGTCTCAAGAAGAGGAGGGCAAATTTTGAGGTGTTACAACTGCCCCTATTCAATCCACTGGAGACCCGAAAAGAAGATAGCAGCAACTTTCGCACTTTCGAGGTGTCAAGGGATTGAATAGAATAAAAGCCTGAAAATTTGCACTGGAGTGAAGTGAAGTAACAATGCCTGTCAGAATCGGCAAAGAGGTGGTCTTGAAAGAAGAATCCGTTTGGTAAGGTGAGAGTCGGTCTGAATACCGAAAAAGAATGTTAACCTGGATACCAAAATAAATGGTAACACAGAAATAACCATGGCCTGAATGCTGCTCATCAGTCTGAATACTGGAAATGACTTCGATCTGAGCATCGGAAGATATGAGATTATTAACATCGGTCTGAACACCGAGAGACTGGCCTGAATGCCACAAGTTGCATCGACCTGAATGTCGGAAACTTCTTCGATCTGAACATCGGAAAACTGGCCTGAATGCCACTTCGGTATGAATACCGGGAAACTGGCCTGAATGCCACAAGTTGCATCGACCTGAATGTCGGAAACTTCTTCGATCTGAACATAGGAAAACTGGCCTGAATGCCACTTCGGTCTGAACACCGGAAAAACTGGCCTGAATGCCACTTCGGTCTGAATACCGGAAAAACTTTCCTGCCTGTCAGCATCGGCAGAAATAGGGAAAGTGATGATTGAGGCGGCGCGTGGGCCAACGACCCCTGCTGGGAATTATTATTATTTTTTGCTTTTCTTGAACCCCAAAACTTCATTGTTTTTTTTCCTTGGACCCCTTCACAAATATTTTTCTTTCGCGCGGATAATCTCTGATCACCGCATTTGAACCCCGACAACTTCATGTCACTCTTGCTGCCAAACAATGAACCCCATTCTCCATTTGAACCCCAGTCACCTGACGATAACTCTCGATCGTCATTGTGAACCCCATTCTCCAGAAGACACCCCGTATCTCCTTTTCTCCATTTGAACCCCGTTCTCCAGAAGACACCCCGTATCTCCTTTTCTCCATTTGAACCCCGTTCTCCAGTAAATGCCCAGTACTTCCTTTTCTTCTGGTGGACCCCAATTTTCGCGCTGATCGCGTAACGTTCTCCAATTTCCATTTCCATCTCCGAACGACGGAAATTTTCCTCCAATATCGCGCTACTGGGAAATACGGTTGATCCAACGTCACAATCCCAAACTCCTCAGAGTAACATCTTCACCAACCAGCTAAACCAACTCTCAAACGGTAACCACGGCTCAAGACTAGCTTATGCTTGCAATGCTGATGCATGAGTTTTACAGCGTAATGCTCCCTAACCATGGAAATGCTACACAATTAATTATGCAATATGCTATGCTTCTCTAAATGATGAATGCATAAAAAAATATCCCCCTCAGGGGACAACACGAGCAACTCTGCTGAGGAACTCGATGTCACTCCAATCTTCAACCCTGCTTGGGATAACACTGAGGCCGAGGAAAGAGCAACCCTTACTAGGGATGACCTCCACTGAACTCGATCCGCTTAGGGGAAAAAAAACTGCCAACGCACACCTCTGCCAGGGAAACAGCAACCTTCAGACTTGCTGGGGAAATAGCAATCTCAACAATGCTAGGGGAAATACGGAATACCTAGCACGGAACACCCGTTGACTCGTCGAACCCTGGTATTCACCATCTAACCACAGTGTCAACTTTCCACTTTTGAGAGCTCCCAGACTCATCCAGTCTCTTCTGATTCATCACCTTGTATTCTCGACTTCTCCATACTTCATGAAGATCGACCTCCTTAGATTCGCGCCAACTTTCCAATTCTTCAGATTTTGAAGAGTCTTCTTGATTAACCCTCTAGGATCGTCGCACTTCTCTCGCCGTCTCTACACCATTCTTCAACTCCTTGTCCCTGATTGGACTTCAAAGGAATCTTTTGTCAAAAACGCTTCATATCACAACCTGCAAGTGAGTGAAGATAAACCAACAGCACCTGCAAAAGAGATCGTTAGATAAAACGTGATCCAGGCGTGCCAAATTTTCAACACCAAGGTCACTCAACCTTCCGAATAAGATTTCAAGTTTCAATCCTCTAAACATTCATTGGAAGGGACCCCTATGTCTCAAAATGCAAAGATTATTTATCAAAATAAACGGATGTTTTTGCAATCAAAGCGGTAATGAAAACAAAAACAAACTTATTTGACTGAATATGCATTTTATTGATTGAAAAAGGTGGCTCGTAACTGAGCAATACATAGGAAGCAATCCCTGAAAAGAGGTAATTGCGCACAAAAGGAAAATCTATCCTAATGGAAATGTGAACCCGTGATCTCATCGAGTTCCAACCCGGTTACAACCCATATGTCCTCAAGACTCTCCGCACTTTCTGCCTTCTGAAACAAGGCGCTTCCGACCGATCTCCACTTTCAGATTATCCATGTGTCTTAACCAAAGTACAAACGACCATGCTAGACGCAGTTGTTCGTTTCATTCCCTCTTTTGCCTGGACCGCCCTTTCGGGTTTTCAGTCCACCGGGATACCCTTTTTTACCCAGGCCGCCCTCGTAGGGTTTTCGACCTGCCGGGTGTACAATTTTTTTTCATTTTATCCCTAATTTTTGCCCGAACCTTTTTCATTTTTATTTGGTTCGCCGGGATGCCCATTTTTGCTTGGACTATTTTATTCTTTTCGTCCAGCGGGTCTCTTATACGAAGTATTTTTTAACTGCGTCCGTATTCACAGGGGATGGAAAATCCTCACAATCCATGGTCGTCAACAACAAGGCTCCGCCAGAGAAAACCTTCTTGACCACGAACGGACCTTCATAATTAGGTGTCCACTTGCCCCGACGACCGTTCTGAGGAGGAAGGATCCTTTTCAACACCATATCTCCCACATGGTACACACGAGGTCGCACCTTTCGGTCAAAAGCACGCTTCATTCGCTGCTGATACAACTGCCCATTGTCGCAACCTGAAAAATACAGTGTGCAAAAAAACAACCGGCGAAAGAAAATGACAGAAGAGTCGCCACCGTGCGTTATTTATCCCAAAGGAGAGAAAGGAAACGCTCGAAGTAAACCTGAAAAGTGGAAAGGAAAAGACAAGGTCTCGCAACCAAATCTTGGGTTCGGGAGTCGGTTATGCGAAGGGAAGGCACTCCTACGCATCCGTAGTACTCTACGGGATCCACTTTTGTAGTTCTTGTCTAAAGGGTGTGAGTTTATCTTGTGCTGTTTACTAAAAAAAAGGGGTTAAATGAAAATGACTCGCGCGGATGTCGCATCCACTACATACGTATCTCATATGAATATGAGAATTAGAGTCTTCGTAGCTTGGCTGACCTATGGGTTTGGGGGGATGTGTGCTTGCTAAGACATCGCGTCTTATGCCTACGTATCTCATCTGGAATGAGAATCAGAGCAAGCCGTAGTTCGGCTAACTACGGGGTTATGGATTGGGTTTTGGACGAACGACGTTACTACGCAATCTACCGGATGCTCGACCTTTGGGGACTTACTCGCCTGTAGTAGAAGGAGTAAACGTGTGTTTAGGAGAAGAAAAATCAACGAAGGGTTAGGGTTTGGGATGCTCATGCAAAAAGGCAGTCCTTGACGAAGGAACCTGCATAAAGTAAACACACAAAACATTGCCTCCTATCGAGGTCTTCCAGCTAAGAAAGCGGTAAAAATACGGGAAAATGTAAAAGTACCACACAGATAAAGATCCGAAGTAACAGTAATTAACGGAACAAGGAAACCCTGAGATCCTCCCAAGCTAACACCATCAAAGAAAGTGAGTTAGTACAGGTAATCGGAATGAAATCTTCAGGTGGTATCCCACAAATAAAGTGGAACATCAGGCAAACCATCTCTGCAAGAGTCATATGAGCCCTCACAAAATAAAACTCAACAAACAGATTAGAGAAACAAAATAGGGTAACCAAGAGTTACCCCCAAATCAAAATGTGACCACATGAATCATGCCATTAAAATTCACAAAAAAAGCTCACAAAAAGCAACCAAGGGTAAGAGGCCTAAAATCTTGTCAAACACATGCATCAAAAGGGTATCAAATTCACCCATAATACCTCATACATTTAGAGCATTCAAATTAAAGGCATAAAGATGATGGATATAGGGCAAACCTGATTGGAGAGATCGGTTGAAGTCAAATGGCACGACTGGATTTGCAAACTAATGTTAGGGTTTGCTTGAGCTGAAAGTGTGTGAGTCAGAATGAACCTTTCAGAGTTGCCTGGAGGTTGCTCTGAACTCTTTTAGCTCTTCTCTCACTATCTTTTTCCCCAGGGTTCTTCTCTCATTATCTTTTTCCCAAATAGGGTAATAGGAATAGAATGAATATTTGTTTCACTGAAACTCTGAATTTATAACCTGATTTTTGTGGACCTGTGGGCTCAAATGAGAGAGGTCCAAGTCCAAGATTTTTTATTTTATTTATTTATTTATTTTATTTTTTATTTTATTTATTGTTTTTTTTTTTAATTTTTTTCCGCTTTTTTTTTTTCTTTTTCAAATCATGTGGGCTTCGCCTAGCGAGCATGACAGCTCATGAACAAACCTTTGCTCCTTCAAGATTAACGTTTTGACTGACGAATAGACCCCTGTTGGAAGTAACTCAAGTCTTTCCCTTGTGTTGACTGATCATCTAAATAGAGCCCACAAAGTGTCCTGGATGATGTTCAAGCTTCTTGGATCCGATTCCTATTGCCATGATGAAATGCAAATGCTAAATGACCTAAAAAATGAATGCATGCATGAGGTGTAAAGCGTATGCTTCCAGGAAAAATGAAGGGTAAGTTTTGGGGTATTACAGCTGCCACTATTCAATCAACTGGAGACCTGGAAAGAAGATAGCAGCAGCTTTCGTGCTTTCGAGGTATCAAGGGATTGAATATAATAAAAGCCCGAAAATTTGCACTGAAGTGAAGTGAAGTAACAATGCCTGTCAGAATCGGCAAATAGGTGGTCTTGAAAGAAGAATCCGTCTGGTACGGTGAGAGTCAGTCTGAACACCGAAAAAGAATGTTAACCTGGATACCAAAATAAATGGTAACACAAAAATAACCATGGCTTGAATGCTGCTCATCAGTCTGAATATTGGAAATGACTTCGATCTGAACATCGGGAGATATGAGATTATTAATATCGGTCTGAACTGTCGCAACCTGAAAAATACAGTGCGCGAAAAAAACAACCGGCGAAAGAAAATGACAGAAGAGTCGCCACCGTGCGTTATTCATCCCAAAGGAGGGAAAGGAAACGCTCGAAGTAAACCTGAAAAAGGAAAGGACAAGACGGGGTCTCGCAACCAAATCTTGGGTTCGGGAGTCGGTTATGCGAAGGGAAGGTATTAGCACCCCTACGCATCCGTAGTACTCTACGGGATCCACTTTTGTAGTTTTCGTCTAAAGGGTGTGGGTTTATCTTGTGCTGTTTGCAAAAAAAAAAGGGTTAAATGAAAATGACTCGCGCGGATGTCGCATCCACAGCATACGTATCTCATCTGAATATGAGAATCAGAGTCTTCGTAGCTCGGCTACCTATGGGGTTATGGATTGGGTTTTGGACGAACGACGTCACTACGTAATCTACCGGATGCTCGACCTTTGGAGACTTACTCGCCTGTAGTAGAAGGAGTTAACGTGTTGCTTTGGGTTTTAGGGTTTGGGATGCTCAAGGGCAAAAAGGCAGTCCTTGATGAAGGAACCGCGCTACCTGCAGGGATACGAACACATACAAAACAAACATGTATAAAGTAAATGTGCCAACAAGGGGCTCAGAAGTAAATAAACAAAAGAAAACAAATGCCTCCTATCGAGGTCTTCCAGCTAAGAAAGCGATAAAATGCGGAAAAGAGGTAAAAGTACCACACGGATGGAGATCCGAAGTAACAGCAATTAAAGGAGTAAGAAACCCAGGGACCTCCCAAGCTAATGCCATCAAAGAAAAGTGAGTCAGTACAGGTAATCGGAATGAACCTCCAGGGGTTATCCCACAAATAAAGTGGGAAACCACGCAAGTTATCCCTGCAAAAGTCATGTGAGCCCTCACAAAAACTCAACAAAAGGGTTAGTGAAACACCATAAGCATTTTTTTCATGGATAACAGTATGGTTTCAGAAACCTCAAACCCTGTGGCATACATTTCAAAAATCATGTGATTAAACATTCAAGGCATAGGTTTCACCCATTCATGCATAATTAAACCCGTGGGCAAAAACATAATGAAATTCATCCATCATACCTCATACATTCAGATGATCCAAATTAAGAGCATAAAATCATGGGAATGAGGCAAACTTGATGGGAGAGACCGGTTGAAATCAAATGGCACGGCTGGGTTTGCAAGGCAATGAAAGTGTGTGAGTCAGATTGAATTTTTCAGAGCTGCCTGGGGGTTACTCTGAGTTCTCTGTCAGGTTTCTCTCCCGGTTTTGTCTAGGGTTTTGTTTCAAGGAAACCTCAGAGTATTTTGCTTCTCTCTTTTTTCTCAAGTGAAGCCTTGGTATTTATAGACTGAATTTCATGGTTTTGTGGACTCAAATGAGAGAGACCCAAGTCCAAATTTTTTTATTATATATATATATATATTTTTTTTTTAATTTTTTTTGTAAAAAATTATTATTATTATTTTTTTCTTCGTTTATTTTTATTTTTATTTTTTATTTTTTCGTATCTAATTCTGATTGACATGATGAAATGCAATATGAAATGCTAAATGAATGCATGAATGAGGAGGGCAAATTTTGGGGTGTTACAGCTGCCCCTATTCAATCATCAGCTAAACCGAGTAGGATGAAAGCGAACAGCTTATCAGACAAACGGGGTAAGCTGTGATTGAATACCAAAGACAGATCGAAAATTTGCGCTCCGAGAATACCACAAAAACGCGGAAATACACCGTGGTGTTTATTTTTCTTCCGATCCTCTGGCTTAATCTGGAGTTTCGATCCTCTGGCTGGATATTAATTTTGATCCTCGGGCTGGATACTATTTTGATCTTCTGGCTAGATCTTCTGGCTAGATCTCCTTCGTTTCGATTCTCTGGCTGAATCTATTTCCTTTGATTCTCTGGCTGAATCTACTTCGATCTTCTGGCTAGATCTGAATTGTTTCGATTGTCTGGCTGAATCTATTTCCGGTCTTCGGGCTAGACCTGACTTCGATCTTCTGGCTAGATCTTCTTCGATCTTCTGGCTAGATCTCCTTTGTTTCGATTCTCTGGCTGAATCTATTTCCTTTGATTCTCTGGCTGAATCTACTTCGATCTTCTGGCTAGATCTGAATTGTTTCGATTCTCTGACTGAATCTATTTCGATCTTCTGGCTAGATCTTGATTGTTTTGATGATAAATTCCCATCATTAGGATCCCGCATCTGAGGCATGCGCTGGTTGACCCTCTTTTGAAATCTACACCCAACCTTCATATTAGATATGCAGCTTCGAGCATATTCCACTTTTGGGCTTCGTACATATTCTTCGGGCTAGAACATGTTGTAACGACTCCTCAATTAGACTTGCTGGGGAAATAAAGCTTGTAGGCGACTTCACTGGGGAATCTTCAAATTGAGCCTTAGGCTGGCTTACTGGAACACGATTCTCAGGCTGAATCTTCGAAATGACCCTCAGGCTGGATCACTGGAACACGATTCTCAGGCTGAATCTTCAAAATGAACCTCTGGCCGGATCACTGGAAAATGATTCTCAGGCTGAATCTTCGAAATGACCCTCAGGCTGGATCACTGGAAAACGATTCTCAGGCTGAATCTTCAAAACGACCCTCAGACTGGATCACTCACGCTTGATCCTCTGGCTGGATCTCATGACCTTGGTTGTAAAGTAATTCTTCAGTCTGCTTGGAAGAACCTGTTTATCAGCTTATGTGTATGCTTGATATGATATGCATGCGAATGCAAATGTTATGCATGGTGTAAAAAGAAATCTGCTTGGGGAAGCAAACTCCGGTAGGGAACAGATCGCTATATCAATCCTTGAATGCTCTGTGGGGAATGATCCGTCTGCCGGGACCAATGAGCCACCAAAAATAAATTGGCTGCTTGAAAAGTTGACCTTGCGGGGGGAGTATCAACTATGGAAACTTTGTTCGGCGAGGCTCTGTGAGGAGAGTCTGTGGGGAAAACACTTCTTGGGGAAATGTCGTAGGAAACGGCCTTTGCTGGGGATATGAACTTTCTAATCGCCCTTAAGCTGGGGATTAATAAATCTGTTAAAAATAATCTGCTGGGGAATGAGATGAACACTGGGAACGCCACCCTCTCATCTGTTGGTTATGCAACCACTCCGCTGTTGCTAGGAAGATACAGTCTGACACTGACAACTCCACTGGGGATATATAGTCTGGATACTGTCAACTCTACTAGGGATAGACAGTCTGGATACTATCAACTCTGTTGGGGAACATGTTCTGCTGAGGAGAGACTTTGTCAACCGCTTGGGGATGAGGATTCATGACTTGGCATCCGGTTCCTGTGACCTGCAACCAAAAATACACGTATGCCTCGGGGGAATTACTCGGTTTGAATTCACCGTCCGGGATTAAGCACATTCAAAGCAATTTTAAATGTTTTCCTGTGCAAATCATCTGCAAAGGCCACCATTATGTTCATATGCAATATGTTTTATCAAAAATTCGGACATTTTTGCAAACAAACTGATAAATGAAAAATAAAGAGGCTCTTTAACTGAATTATTCGACTCTTAATGGGGAGAAAATTTGTGCCAGGAATAGGCGAGGGTATCAGGAAGCTGATCCCTGAAAAGAGGTGATCGCTATAAAAAGAGAACTATCCTAATGACAATGGGGATACGGGGTCCCACTGAGTTTCGACTCTGCTATGACCCGTATGTCCTCAAGACGCTCTGCTCATCTTGCTTTCTGAAGTGGATGATTAGTCGATCTTTAACCTTCGAAGATTGCCGGATTGAATGAAACGGTGATATAACACTGATGAACTCAGATCACAGTCATTCGCTTATTCCCTAACTTTTGCCTGGATCGCCCTTTTGGGTTTTCAATCCACCGGGATACCCGTTTTTGCCTGAGCCGCCCTTTTGGGTTTTCGACTCACCGGGTGTACCCTTTTTTTATATCCCTAATTTTTGCCCGAACCTCTTTATTCTTTTTTTTTGGTTCGTCGGGATGCCCTTTCTTTGCCTGGACTATTCTTTTTATCGTCCAGCGGGTCTATTTTATGCGAAGTATTTTTTTTTAACTGCGTCTGAGTTAATAGGGGACGAGAATCCTTCACCATCCATGGTTGTTAGCATCAAAGCTCCGCCATAGAAAATCCTTTTAACCACGTACGGACCCTCATAGTTCGGTGTCCATTTGCCTCTGTGATCTGTGTTGGGAGGAAGAAATATTTTGAGTACCAATTCACCGACTTGATACCCCCGAGGGCGCACTTTCTGACCAAATGCTTTCTTCATTCGTCTCTGACCGAGATACGTCAATTCTGGGTACGTAGTTCCAGCATAGCACCTTAATCATCGAAGACAAGGTAAACAAAGCATCAGCAAATTGGTTTTCTTCAAAAGAAAGTCAACAATCTTCTCGTGTAGTCTCTGTAAGGAGCCAGATGAGGCTGAGGTGTATACCATTTCCCGTTGGTTTGATTGATGACTAAAGCTGAATCCCCGTATACATCCAGGGTTTTAATCTGTATATTGACGGCTTCCTCAAGTCTTAGGATACAAGCTTCGTATTCGGTTTCATTGTTGGTGCAGGGAAAAGTTATTCTGGCACCAAATGGCATATGAACCCCCTTCTGGTGTGATCAACACTACACCAACTCCGCGACCATTGACGTGGACCGCCCCATCAAACATCATAACCCATTTGGATTCAGGGTCAGGCCCCTCCTCCGAGAGTGGTTCCTCTCAATCTTTCGATTTGAGAAACATGATGTCCTCATCAGGAAAGTCAAACCTCATAGGTTGGTAATCATCAATCGGTTGCTCTGCAAGATAGTCTGACAAGACACTTGCCTTGATGGCTTTTTGTGAAGTGTATTGGATGTCATACTCTGTCAGTATCATTTGTCACCTAGTAACCTTTCCGGTAAGTGATGGCTTTTCAAAAATATACTTGACTGGATCCATTTTTGATATCAATAGAGTCGTGTGAGTTAACATATACTGTCTTAGTCGGCGAGCAGCCCATGCCAAAGCGCGGCAAGTTTTCTCGAGCAATGAGTATCTTTGTTCACAGTCGGTAAACTTTTGCTAAGATAGTATATTGCATGCTCTTTTCGACCTGACTCGTCATGCTGACCGAGCACACAACCCATTGACCTTTCTAACACAGTCAAGTACATGATCAACGGTCTTTCCTCTCGGCCTGTAGACTGGCCCCGATCTTGATCTCTTTCTTGTCGTCTTCGGTACCAACGTTGATGGTCTCAACCACCTCCTGATAAGGTGTAATAGCTCGGTCCTCCTGTTTCAAAAATCTGGCTAACCCTTTAGGCAATTCACAATCTTCCTCAGCCCCTTCTTCGGCTTGATAGATAGGATTGTCGAAGTCATACTTGGCCATAGCAGTGTCGTTAGCAGTGAGATCCGAGTGGTCGGCTCTGCATGATGGAGGATCATGCTTTACCTTAGAATGAGAGATTTTTTTTTGAAAGAAAGGAAAAACGAAAAAAGAAACATTGCCATTTTTTTTGTAAAAAGTAAAAAAAACTGAAAGAAAGAGAACACAAAATTGTTTGCAAAAGCCGTCCTTTATTGATGATAAAAATGATTGCGAAACGTAACTAAATGGATGGCCCTACAAATGAGCCGTTACACCTTGGGCAAAGTGTAAGACTTTATTATGCATGTAATAAAGGAAAACAATAAAAATCACTCTTTCAGTAGAGTAACCCGGATGGTTTTTCCAGACGACCAATTGTCGAGCTTTTCTCCCGGGACACACGGGCGAATCCAGCTATCTAAGTCACAGTCGCTGTCAGCCTTGTCTTCATCTGCAGCATTGACGATGTGGGGAGAAACCAAACCCCCGCTGGAGAGAGTACCAGTTTCATTCTTCTGAGATCCCGGAGCATACCCCAATCCAAACTTGTCTTCTTTGATGATTGGCTCCACAAATTTTCCCCAGCCTTGGGCATTACCAGCTTTAACCACTTCGACAGCTTGCTTGTATGAAGAGATAGAAGTCCCGACCTTCTCAAACTCAGGTGAAAAGACAGCTTCGGGCGCGACCTCATTGATGTTTGTAGTTTCGAAGCCCTGACACAGCATCTCATGCATCTCGCCGTCCATCTCTACATACTTAAATGTAGACAGGTGGCTAACAAAAATATCCTCTTCACCACATACAGTGACGATCTGACCTTCTAGTTCATATTTGAGCTTCTGGTGGAGGGTAGAAGTAACAGCACCGACAGCATGAATCCAAGGCCGACCTAGCAGACAACTGTAGGCAGGCTGGATATCCATCACATAAAAGGTGCTCTTGAACACCTGCGGTCCAATCTTAATTGGCAACTCAACTTCGCCAAAGACAGCTCTCTTAGAGCCATCAAAAGCCCTCACAACTAAGTTACTTGGCCTCAGGATGGTGTCATCGCAATCCAACTTCATTAAGGCTTTCTTTGGAAGAACATTCAGAGAAGAGCCTGTATCAACCAAAACATGGGAAAGCATCACCCCTTTGCACTCCATTGTGATATGCAAGGCTTTGTTGTGATTCCTTCCCTCAGACGTCAGGTCATTATCGGTGAAACCTAGCCCCCGGCTAGCGTTTACATTGGAAACTACCGACTCCAGCTGGTTAACAGTTATCTCCGGTGGAACATAGGCTATATTCAGTACTTTCAACAAGGCTGCTATGTGCGCCTCAGAGCACAGCAATAGTGAGAGAATGGAGATCTTTGAGGGTGTCTGATTTAGTTGGTCGACTACCTTGTAGTCACTTTTCTTGATAATCCTCATAAACTCATCCACTTCCTTCTCGAATGCGGTCTTAGGAGGATCTTCCTCAGTAGTAACCTCTTCGGTGGATACCTGTTTCCCTTTAGCCTTGGCAGCTGCCTCGGCTTCAGTATTCGCGCGTAATGTTGATGGTGCAAATAGGCGTCCACTGCGAGTGAAGCCACCAACCCCTCTAACATTGTCTACAGCGGAGCTACCAATGTCAATGTCTTCTTCGTTAACTTTCTACCCCTGGCAGTAGATATCAGCCCCATAGTGCCATGGGATAACACTGTCTTTCTCATACGGAATAGGTCCTGGTACCGTGATGGTGATTGGACCAACCAAAGTCGGTTGAGGGCTGTCAGAGTAAATTGCGACTGGTGCTGAACTTTCGATGTTCACCGCTGCTGGTTCTGTACTTTCTGGGAAATATATTGTTGTCGGAGCGAGTCTCTCGGGAACATATATTTCTTCAGGAGTGAAATAAAACGTCACCGTCGATACATCATTCTTCACCGGACGGGCCTGATCGAACTGAAGACAACCTTCATCTATCAGCCGCTGAATACCCCTTCTCAAACTGTCACATCCATTTTCGGCAGCGTGACAATTTCTGCATTCTTCCCCACAGCCCGGGAAAATCTGTCCTTTCAGAAGTCGGTCTTTAACCACCGATAGCAAAGTCTTCACCTTAGTCACATCAGAAACCAAATTCAAAGTTTCCCCACTATCAACAACATTAATCCTCTGCCCGCCATGAGCCGGCATCGAGTTCTGGATAACATTAGGCACCGGAGCAAAATTGATAGCCTGGGCATCTCTCAAATCTTGTACCTTTAACTGGAGAGCCTTGCAATTATCTGAAGTATGGCCAGGTGCGTTGGAGTGAAAAGCACATTTGGCGTTGACATCATAACCTCTAGGCAAATTATTGGGATCGATTGGTGGGGCCAGAGTTCTCAACGTAACCAGATTCATGTCAATCAGCTTGGGAAGTAATACTGAATAAGGCATTGAGATTGGTTCGATGACCCGGTCCGTCTGCCTTGGACGTTGTTGATAGTGTCTCTGCTGACCCGGATTACCTCCTTGTTGTTGATTGTTGTACCTGGGTTGTTATTGCGGATGATATTGCGGTTGAGGAACATGTGTTGGCATAGTGACTGCGGCCACTTGATCTTGATAATAATTAGGGCGTCCTCTACCCCTGCCTCTGCCGGCATACACAACGCTTGCCTCGCCTTCTTTTCTTCGCTGACCGTTACCAGCAAACGGTCTCTTGGGACCTGATGAGTTGGAAGCGCTATTGTCTTGAATTCGGCCCATCTTCAACAGACTCTCGATTCTTTCTCCAGCAATTACTATCTCTGCAAAGCTGATTGACGGGCAAGCAGCCAATCTCTCAATATAATTGCCTTGAAGAGTGTTCATGAACATGTCCGCCATCTCCCTTTCAGACATAGGGGGTTGGACGGACGCAACAATCTGTCTCCAACGCTGAGCATATTCTCTAAAGGTCTCCTTGGCAGTCTGGGACATACCTTGCAACAAGGTCCGATTTGGAGCCATGTCCAAGTTGTATTGATATTGCTTGACAAAAGCCTCTGCCAAGTCTTTTTAGATCTTGATGGTAGTACGAGACAAATGAGAATACCATTCACGAGAAGCTCCAGTTAGACTGTCTTCAAAATAGTACATCCACAGCTTTTCATCTTCCGTGTGAGCTCCCAACCTTCCCAGATAAGATTGGAGATGAGTGCGTGGGCAAGAAACCCCGTTGTATTTCTCAAAAGTAGGGGGTTTGAACTTGTGAGGAATCCTTACTCCCTGAACCATACCAAGATTTGTGACATCAAAGCCTAAGGAATTTTGAGACTCCAAAGACTTGAGCTTCTCAGCAAGCTCATCCATACGGCGAGTGGTCTCGAGGGCCTCGTCGTGCAAAGAAAATTGATCATACTGATAATCTTCAGTAACGGGGCGCCCGTTAATCCGAATTCCTTGATTCACATTGTACCTTCCGCCAATACCATTTCCAACATTCCCTGTGTTGCCAACATTACTCTGGTTTCCATCAGCATTTGCGTTAGCCGCGTTACCAGTGTTCACAGGGTTATCAGCGTTCCCAGGGTTACCAGGGTTTCCCTCAGCATTTGGTATCTCCACCTCCGGATCGGGTCTCGGTTGCTCAACCAATTCCCTCAGCTTTTCCTGGCCTTCTGCCATACCAGTCATCAATGTCATGAACTGATCCATCCTTTCACGCATATCAGCCAGCTCTTTCTGTACTTGGTCCATCGCTAGCTGTGGACGATTTTCCTTTCTGTACAGGGAACAAATATTAGACACTGCGGTGACACCTGCAAAACAGACAAGGGTTAATATGCATGGTATGCGATGCACTGCTTGTTCAGTTTTAAGGCACCCCCGTTTTGAAAGGGAATACCCTGCAAATGAATAAGCATGAGATGTTGGATGCAAATATACAGATGATGTTATGCAATGCAAAGGCATGTCAATCAGAATTGATGGATCCGCTTGAACATCTGTCATGTTGCACTTCCTGGAGAGAAATTCACTGAGGAATATAATACAAGACCAAAACTCTGCTCCAGAAAACCGGGTTGGTTGGAGGTTAAGGTTTCCTGAATTTAGCCCACCCCTCACTGGTAGGTTCTAAGAACAGATGTTCGTCAGCTTCAGCCCTTCAGTCGCGAATAATACGTTTACCACTGAAGGTTTGGCATTATTATGGGATAAAAGACCTCCACTGACTCCCCTCAACAGGACATCCTAAAGCAAGTTCCCAGTCTCGGGGTCCTCAGATTGATCAGCGAGAATGCGCCCACCAGAGCTAACATAATCACGTCTCGGAGGAGAGGCCTCGACTGAGTTCTCGGGAAATGGTCACTAGAGTCGACGATTTCTAAAGGAACACCATGTCGTTACGGAACATCCGTAGGACATAATATATCCAAAAGAAACCTCGTCTGGGTGTGGTTCTTCACGAACGACTTAACGTAGCAACATGCCACGCAAGCCTCATGATCATCCACTCTAAAACCTGTGTGTACACTCAAGCCTGGGTAATGGGCTTATCTCTCGTAGAACATCCCATCCCAACAAACAAACAACAACTCCAACAGATACAGCAGATAAATGCAAGCAAGTAAGCAAATAAATATACAAAAGCATGAACACCCAATAAACAGACAACCTACAAAAGCTAGGAGGGACTCGCTTAGGGAAGATGGACCAGCAAGAGGTCAACTTCTATAGGTCCCCAGCAGAGTCGCCAGCTGTCGCAACCTGAAAAATGCAGTGCGCGAAAAAAACAACCGTCGAAAGAAAATGACAGAAGAGTCGCCACCGTGCATTATTCATCCCAAAGGAGGGAAAGGAAACGCTCAAAGTAAACCTGAAAAAGGAAAGGACAAGACGGGGTCTCGCAACCAAATCTTAGGTTCGGGAGTCGGTTATGCGAAGGGAAGGTATTAGCACCCCTACGCATCCGTAGTACTCTACGGGATCCACTTTTGTAGTTTTCGTCTAAAGGGTGTGGGTTTATCTTGTGTTGTTTGCCAAAAAAAAGGGTTAAATGAAAATGACTCGCGCAGATGTCGCATCCACTGCATACGTATCTCATCTGAATATGAGAATCAGAGTCTTCGTAGCTCGGCTACCTATGGGGTTATGGATTGGGTTTTGGACGAACGACGTCACTACGCAATCTACCGGATGCTCGACCTTTGGAGACTTACTCGCCTGTAGTAGAAGGAGTTAACATGTTGCTTTGGATTTTAGGGTTTGGGATGCTCAAGGGCAAAAAGGCAGTCCTTGATGAAGGAACCACGCTACCTGCAGGGATACGAACACATACAAAACAAACATGTATAAAGTAAATGTGCCAACAAGGGGCTCAGAAGTAAATAAACAAAAGAAAACAAATGCCTCCTATCGAGGTCTTCCAGCTAAGAAAGCGATAAAATGCGGAAAAGAGGTAAAAGTACCACACGGATGAAGATCCGAAGTAACAGCAATTAAAGGAGTAAGAAACCCAGGGACCTCCCAAGCTAATGCCATCAAAGAAAAGTGAGTCAGTACAGGTAATCGGAATGAACCTCCAGGGGTTATCCCACAAATAAAGTGGGAAACCACGCAAGTTATCCCTGCAAAAGTCATGTGAGCCCTCACAAAAACTCAACAAAAGGGTTAGTGAAACACCATAAGCATTTTTTTCATGGATAACAGTATGGTTTCAGAAACCTCAAACCCTGTGGCATACATTTCAGAAATCATGTGATTAAACATTCAAGGCATAAGTTTCACCCATTCATGCATAATTAAACCCGTGGGCAAAAACATAATGAAATTCATCCATCATACCTCATACATTCAGATGATCCAAATTAAGAGCATAAAATCATGGGAATGAGGCAAACCTGATGGGAGAGACCGGTTGAAATCAAATGGCACGACTGGGTTTGCAAGGCAATGAAAGTGTGTGAGTCAGATTGAATTTTTCAGAGCTGCCTGGGGGTTACTCTGAGTTCTCTGTCAGGTTTCTCTCCAGGTTTTGTCAAGGGTTTTGTTTCAAGGAAACCTCAGAGTATTTTGCTTCTCTCTTTTTTCTCAAGTGAAGCCTTGGTATTTATAGACTGAATTTCATGGTTTTGTGGGCTCAAATGAGAGAGACCCAAGTCCAAAATTTTTTATTATATTTTATTTATTTTTTTATTATTATTTTTATTTATTT
The DNA here is from genome assembly GCF_024323335.1 of Lathyrus oleraceus. Taxonomy (NCBI): domain Eukaryota; kingdom Viridiplantae; phylum Streptophyta; class Magnoliopsida; order Fabales; family Fabaceae; genus Lathyrus; species Lathyrus oleraceus. The sequence goes on from NC_066580.1 coordinate 211,792,497, forward strand.
ATTTATTTTTGTAAAAAATTATTATTATTATTATTTTTTTTCGTTTTTTTTTTCGGATCTAATTCTGATTGACATGATGAAATGCAATATGAAATGCTAAATGAATGCATGAATGAGGAGGGCAAATTTTAGGGTGTTACATGAACACCGAGAGGCTGGCCTGAATGCCACAAGTTGCGTCGACCTGAACGTCAGAAACTTCTTCGATCTGAACATCGGAAAATTGGTCTGGATGCCACAAGTTGCATCGACCTGAACGTCGGAAACTTCTTCGATCTGAACATGGAAAACTGGCCTGAACGCCACAAGTTGCATCGACCTGAACGTCAGAAACTTCTTCGATCTGAACATCGAAAAACTGGCCTGAACGCCACAAGTTGCATCGACCTGAACGTCGGAAACTTCTTCGATCTGAACATCGGAAAACTGGCCTGAACGCCACTTCGGTTTGAATACCGGAAACTTCATGCCTGTCAGCATCGGCAGAAATAGGGAACGATAATAGAGGCGGCGCATGGGCCAATGACACTTGCTGGGGATAACAAAGGTAAGTCATGAACAATCTTCAGTCTGAGTACTGGAAACAACTTCTGGCTTATCACTTGGGATACTGAGAATGTTTTATGCTTACATGCGTATGTTTGAATTTTTCAATGGCGTAATGCTCCATGAAAATGGAAATGCTACGCGATTTGTGAGGATGCAATGCAATATGATTCTACATGCAGGGATGCAAAATGCTGGGTAGAATGCCAAGCTGAGGCAAGGGGATCTGCTGGGGAAATGATCACCATCTTTTGGACCCTGGTAAGGCTGCTGGAGATGCACAGCGCAAAGAATTCTGTGGGGAAATGACCCGCCACACGGTGTTCTAGCAATGGCAAAATACCGAGATTCTGACTGGGGAGAGAACGACACTGAAAACTTGCTGCCGAGGAAAGCGACAGTGGTTCTGGCAACCATAATCTGCGAGAGATGACTCAGTAGGGGAAGCAAACACCGATACGGTACCGAGGTTCTACTTCAAGGAAAGAAACCATGGATCTGGCATTGGGATTATCGATCTGGCCTCAAACTCTGAGGAGCAGCCGCTTCTGCTGGGAAGATACAGTCTGGCACTATCAACTCCGCTGGGGGTGTATAGTCTGACACTGTCAACTCTACTGGGGAGTGTATAATCTGAAACCACCGCTTGGGGGGTGTACAGTGGTGAGAACCTGCTGGGGATTGAAGAATCCAACGCTCTGATCAGCTCTGCAGGGATAAGATACCGAATTCGTCTGTTTGTGCAAAACATTCACGATCATCTGCAAGGGATTTTAAGGAAATGCCCCGAGGGTACCTGTTCTGCATAGACGATCCAAAGCACTTAAAATTTACAGCAATTTTAAATGTTTATTAAGCATGTACCTGTAAAGCTCTTATGTGTCATGATGCAATGTTTATCAAAAAATTCGGACGTCATTTTTGCAAACAAAACAGAAAAGTGAAAATGAAAACAGAGATGTACTGAATAACATGATTTTATTGATTGAACGGCCTCTGAATAGGCATTTACATCAGGAAGCAATCCCTGGAAAGAGGTAATCGCACAACAGATAAAAACAGACATTAATCTAATGGCAATGTGAAATGGATTTCTATTGGGTTCCAATTCTGCTATGACTTGCTCGTCTTCAAGATCCTCCAGATGATCAGCTTTCTGAAAGAGTGATTGGACCGTTTCCTATCCTTCAAAAGTTTCCAGTCATTGACACGAGATGAGATTCAAAACTACTCAGGACGCAGTCATTCGCTTAATCCCTAACTTTTGCTTGGATCGCCCTTTTCGGGTTTTCAATCCACTGGGATACCCATTTTTGCCTAAGTTGCCTTTTCAGGTTTTCAACTTACCGGGTGTACAATCTTTTCACATTTAATCCCTAATTTTTGCCCGAACCTTTTTCATTTTCTTGGTTCGCCGGGATGCCCATTTTTTCCTGTACTACTCTTTTTATTATCCAGCGGGTCTATTTCATGCGAAGTATTTTTTAACTGCGTCTGAGTTCACCAGGGAAGTGAAGTTTTCACCATCCATCGTTGCAAGCATTAAGGCCCCACCATCAAAAACCTTGGTGACAATATACGGTCCATCATAGTTAGGAGTCCACTTGCCCCTGTGATCTGTCTGAGGAGGAAGGATCCTTTTCAACACCAAATCTCCGACCTAGAAGCATCGAGGACGCACTTGCTGATCAAAGGCTCTCTTCATCCGACTTTGATACAGAAGCGAATGACAAATGGCTGCCATTCACTTCTCTTCGATAAGACTCAACTCACTAAACCTTGCCCAAATCCATTCAGCTTCGTCTAACTTGACATCCAACATGACTCTTAGAGAAGGAATCTCCACTTCAACAGGTAGGACTGCTTCCATACCATACACAAGGGAGTAAGGGGTTGCCCCGGTCGACGTACGTACTAAAGTACGGTACCCATGCAAGGCGAAGGGTAGCATCTCATGCCAATCTCTGTACGTAACGACCACCTTCTGCACAATCTTCTTTATGTTCTTATTTGCCGCTTCAACAACACCGTTCATCTTAGGGCGATAAGGGGAAGAATTGTGATGCTGAATGTTGAAGTTCTGGCACAACTCCTTCATCATTTTGTTGTTGAGATTAGAACTATTACCAGTAATGATTCTTTCAGGAATCCCATAGCGACAAATGATTTCTTTCTTGATGAATCGGGCAACCACATGTCTGGTGACATTCGCGAACGATGCTGCTTCGACCCACTTGGTGAAATAGTCGATGGCAACAAGGATGAAGCGATGCCCATTGGAGGCGCTCGGCTCAATCTTTCCAATCATATTGATGCCCCACATAGCGAAAGGCCACGACGAAGACATCACATTCAAAGGATTCGGCGGCACATGCACCTTATCAGCATAAATCTGACATTTATGGCACTTCCGAGCATATTTGAAACAATCAGATTCCATGGTCATCCAGTAATAACCTGCTCTCAACAATTTCTTAGCCATTGCATGTCCGCCGGAATGAGTACCGAAGGAGCCTTCATGAACTTCCTGCATTAACATGTCTGCTTCGTGTCTATCCACGCATCTAAGCAGAACCATGTCGAAGTTCCTCTTATACAGCACATCGTCTTTGTTCAAGAAGAAACTGCCTGCCAATCTTCTCAAAGTCTTTCTATCATTGTTGGATGCCCCTGCAGGGTACTCTTGATTCTTCAGAAAGCACTTGATGTCGTGTTACCAGGGCTTGTCATCAACTACTAGTTCAGCAGCAAACACGTACGCGGCTCTATCAAGGCGCATCACGTCGATCTTGGGAGCATGGTTCCAACGGATCACCGTGATCATGGAGGATAGAGTAGCAAGAGCATCTGCCATCTGGTTCTCATCACGAGGTATATGATACAGCTTTTCTGTTGTGAAGAAAGTCAACAGTCTTCTCGTGTAATCTCTGTAGGGGACCAGAGTAGGCTGGAGAGTGTTCCAATCACCATTCACTTGATTGATCACCAGAGCTGAATCTCCGAAGATGTCCAAAGTCTTGATTCTCAAATCAATGGCTTGCTCAATACCCAAGATACAGGCTTCATACTCAGCTTCATTATTGGTGCACTCGAAAGTCAGACGAGCGGTGAAAGGCATGTGGGCACCTTTCGGAGTTGTAATGACAGCACCAATTCCACTTCCTCTGGCGTTGACGACCCCATCAAATATTAAAGTCCACTTTTCATCTGGATCAGGTCCCTCCTCAATAACTGGCTCTTCGCAGTCTTTCATCTTGAGGAACATGATGTCTTCATCTGGAAAATCCAACTTCATCGGCTCATAATCTTCAACCGGCTGTTGAGCAAGATAGTCTGACAGAATACTCCCCTTGATGGCTTTCTGGGAAGTATACTGGATGTCGTACTCTGTCAATACCATTTGCCAACGAGTAACTCTTCAGGTGAGAGCTGGCTTCTCAAATATATAATTAACTGGATCCATTTTGGAGATCAGTAAGGTTGTGTGAGACAGCATGTATTGTCTCAATCGCTTAGCAGCCCATGCAAGTGCACAACATGTTTTTTCAAGCATTAAGTATCTCGACTCGCAATCTGTGAATTTCTTACTCAGGTAGTAGATGGCATGCTCTTTCCTACCTGTCTCGTCGTGTTGACCGAGAACACAACCCATGGAATTGTCCAGTACTGTCAAATACATAATCAGCGGTCTCCTTGGGACCGGAGGCACAAGGATAGGAGGATTCTGCAAAGACTCTTTTATCTTCTCGAACGCCCTTTGACAATCATCATTCCACCTGATAGCCTGATCTTTTCTCAACAATTTGAATATTGGCTCACACGTGGCTGTTAGGTGAGAGATGAACCTTGCAATGTAGTTCAACCTCCCTAAGAAACCACAGACTTGTTTCTCTGTTCTTGACTCAGGCATTTCCTGTATCGCTTTCACTTTGGCCGGATCCACCTCAATCCCTTTTCCGCTAACAACAAAACCCAGTAGTTTTCCAGATCTCACCCCAAAAGTACACTTGTTTGGATTAAGCCTCAACTTGAATTTCCTCAAACGCTCAAACAGTTTCTGCAAATTCACCAAATGTTCTTCTTCTGTCTGAGATTTTACAATCATATCATCAACATAAACCTCGATTTCATGATGAATCATATCATGGAACAGAGTCACCATCGCTCGCTGATATGTTGCTCTGGCATTTTTCAGACCAAACGGCATCACCTTGTAGTAGAAGGTGCCCCATGGGGTTATGAATGTTGTCTTCTCCATGTCTTCTGGTGCCATCTTAATTTGATTATAGCCAGAAAAGCCATCCATGAAGGAGAATACCGAGAACTGAGCCGTGTTATCCACCAAAACGTCAATGTGAGGTAAGGGGAAATCATCTTTAGGACTAGCCCTATTCAGATCCCGGTAGTCAACACACATCCGTACCTTTCCATCCTTCTTAGGTACCAGAACGATATTTGCAACCCATGGCGGATAATTTGTGACTGCTAGAAACCCTGCATCCAACTGTTTTTGCACTTCTTCCTTTATCTTGACAGCCATCTCTGGTCTTGTTCTTCTGAGCTTCTGCTTGACCGCAGGACAACCTTCTTTGAGCGGCAAGCGATGTACCATGATGTCTGTGTCAAGCCCTGGCATGTTCTGATAATACCAAGCGAAGATGTCAACATACTCTTGCATCAATTCAATCAACCCCTTCTTCACATTGTCTTCCAAAGCAGCCCCTATCTTGATTTCTCTCTTGGCGTCCTCGGTGCCGAGATTAATCACTTCAACAGACTCTTGATGCGGTTGAATGACCCTTTCCTCTTGTTTTAATAACCTGGTAAGTTCTTCAGGGAGTTCACAGTCTTCATCACCCTCTTCTTCAGCTTGAAAGATTGGATTTTCAAAGTCGAAGCGAGCCATAGCAGAACCGTTATCAATAGGATCCGGTGATGTGCATCTGCATGAGTGATGGTATGTGCTTATGAGTGTGAAAAAAAAAAGTGGAAACTAAACAAAACATTACCATTTTTGTTTGAAAAACTGCAAAAATAGAAAGACAGGGAACGAAATATTTGAATGCAAAAAGACATCCTTTATTTATGATAAAAAATGAAAGTGTCACATAGATGAGCCCTACAATGAGTCATTACGCCCTGGCGGAACGTAAGACTTGGATATGCATGAATAAACAAAGAAAATTACTCCTCCAGACAAGTGGCTTGGACAATCTCCTCAGAAGACCAATTGTTGAGAACTTCACCCGGGATCCTCGGACGCACCCATTTATCGATGTCACAATCACTATCCCCATCTTCATTATTGACCGTAGAGACTAATTTGACTTCTCGTTCAACCATGTTAATGTTGGCTCCACCATGCTAGGGCATGGGATTGTTGACGACATTAGGAGCCGGTGCAAAGTTAACGGCCTTTGAATCAATACGGTCCTGAACTACGTGCTTAAAAGCTTTGCAGTTCTCAATATTGTGGCCAGGTGCCCCAGAGTGGAAGCTATACCTAGCGTTGGCGTCATAACCCGCCGGAAGCCTGCCAACGGGATGAGCCAGAGTGCGTAACTGCACAAGTTGTAGTTGTTGAAGACTAGAAAGTAACTGAGCGTACGATATTGGAAGAGTGTCGAAACGCCGGTCCATCGTCCTTGGCCTCGGTTGATAGGCGGGTCTGTTACCCGGTTGTTGTGGTTGGTACTGAGCTGGTTGACACTGTGGTTGTTGTTGTTGTAGTGGTGTTGCAGCTGGAATGGTCACAGCCATAACATGCGGTTGCTGATGATAGTTCTAAAAGTTATTCCTCCGGTTATCCCTGTTCTGATAAGAAGATATGGCACTTGCATCCCCTTCTCTCCTCTTCTGTCCCTGAATGAACGGCTTCTTCACCCCTGATGAGGATCCACCTCCACTCTGGGTCTCGTATGTCCTCAGGTAATTCTCCACCCTCTCTCCGGTAGAGACTACATCAGCAAAATTGGAGGCATTGCAACCCACCAGGCGCTCCAAATAAGATCCTGGCAGAGTGTTCATGAACATGTTAGCCATTTCCTTCTCAAACATAGGAGGTTGAACACGGGAAGCTGTTTCTCTCCAGCGTTGAGCGTATTCTCTGAAGCACTCATTGCTTTTAAGAGACAGATTTTGAAGTTGAGTTCTGTCCGGAGCCATGTCTGCATTATACTGATACTGCTTCACGAAAGCCTCAGCCAAATCCCTCCAGCAACGGATGTGGGCTCTGTCCAGCCTCATATACCATTCCAGGGATGCCCCAGCTAGGCTGTTATGGAAAAAGTACATAAGCAACTTTTCGCCATCGGAGTATGTAAGCATTTTACGGAAATAGGCTTGCACATGGGTCTTCGGGCAAGAGTTGCCATTGTATTTGTCAAATATCGGGACCTTGAATTTCGGTGGCACTCTCACACCTGGGACCAGCCCCAAGTCAGCAACATCTACTCCCAGAGGATTCTGTCCTTCCACTGCCTTCAACCTCTCTTCCAATCTTCTTAACATGGGGTCTACACCATGACCCATACCAAAGTCTTCCTGCAGCAGGGGGAACTGATCGTTCTGATCATCATGAACGGGCTGTTGACCGGAGGTGACATGTAGGATTGGGATAGGCCCCGGTCCATTGGGTTCATTAGCCTCTCCAGCTGGAGGGTCAGTCACCATCTCTGGTTGAGCAGGGGGATTCCTCTGTATCATCTGCCTGAGCTCTTGCTGTCCCTGAGCCACCCCTTGAACCACATCCATGAATTGATTCATGCGGATTTTCATCTCGGCGATCTACTTGTAGGCTTTCCATTACTCTCTGTTGGTTTTTTCGGGTACCGTACCGGTGAATGCCTGGGTCAGCTATCCTGCTGATGGAACACCAAACAAACTGAGAACACTGTGGCGGTACCTGTTATGCAAGACATGCTAATGAATATGTAAATGCAATGACATGTTTATTAATTCCAAAGGTATTCTACCCCCTTGATTCCAGTCTCTCAATAGATAAACGATGTAAAAAAAAGACTAAGCCGTTGATAAGAACCAAGAAAATTCCGACTAGAATCAAGTAGAAGATATAAACCCCACAGAAATGGATAAACATATGTGAATGATTATGAATGCAAAATGATGTGATGCAAAATGATGTGATGCAAAATGATGTGAATGCAGTGCAGTGGCATGGGAATCAGGATCGCTGTATCTGCTTGAACATCTGTCAGGTTGCACTGTCTGGAGAGAAATTAAGAGCACACCAAAGAAAGGTCATGGGATGGATCATGTTATCCTTAATATCAACCACCCATTTTGGTGGATTATGGTTTACAGCTTATCAACACCCAAGTTTCATTGATATTAAGGACACCTTATCGGATCAACCATGAATCAAGGGTTTGTTGCAAGTCACGAGCATGGAGTTTAGGTTAAGAACCACCCAAAAGGAGTGTACTAAGGTTTACACCTGCCAAACATGTTCTACAAAAGGTTCCCATAGTCATAATCCCATCTTTCGGATATTATCGGAGGAACGACTACTTGTATTCCAAAAATATTCTCAAGAGAGACTCTTATGAGTGTAGTATCGCATAACAATCGTATCAAATCTTACACTTGAACGACTTTCGCACTCCGTCCTACGAATAGGCCAAGATGGGTTTGGTAAACTAAGGTCCTCGGCTTCTAAGGTCTATATTGGATAAAGTAATGTCTAACCACAACTTACTTGTGTGACATTATTGATCTCAACATGACCTCCACCAAGTGAATGGGCTTGCAAGTCAACTTTCTAAGGAATAACTCCACACAAGTCGACAAGACTATGCCATTCTCCTATCCTAAGTGCACTCGAGTTCGGGTATAGAACTCATCTCACAAAGATCACCAAGCAGCCATAGCCAGCCAACAGATACAACAATGATATGTACACAATGCAATGAGGTAAAGCATGTAAATAATTGTGCAAAAGGCTGAACACCCAATAAACAAACAAACTACAAAAGCTAGGACGGACTCGCTTAGGGAAACCGGGTCCCCAGCAAAGTCGCCAGCTGTTGCAACCTGAAAAATACAGTGTGCAAAAAAACAACCGGCGAAAGAAAATGACAGAAGAGTCGCCACCGTGCGTTATTTATCCCAAAGGAGGGAAAGGAAACGCTCGAAGTAAACCTGAAAAGAGGAAAGGAAAAGAAAAGGTCTCGCAACCAAATCTTGGGTTCGGGAGTCGGTTATGCGAAGGGAAGGTATTAGCACTCCTACGCATCCGTAGAACTCTACGGGATCCACTTTTGTTCTTGTCTAAAGGGTGTGAGTTTATCTTGTGCTGTTTACTAAAAAAAAGGGGTTAAATGAAAATGACTCGCGCGGATGTCGCATCCACTGCATACGTATCTCATCTGAATATGAGAATCAGAGTCTTCGTAGCTCGGCTGACCTATGGGTTTGGGGGGATGTGTGCTTGCTAAGACATCGCGTCTTATGCCTACGTATCTCATCTGGAATGAGAATCAGAGCAAGCCGTAGTTCGGCTAACTACGAGGTTATGGATTGGGTTTTGGACGAACGACGTTACTATGCAATCTACCGGATGCTCGACCTTTGGAGACTTACTCGCCTGTAGTAGAAGGAGTAAATGTATGTTTAGGAGAAGAAAAATCAATGAAGGGTTAGGGTTTGGGATGCTCATGCAAAAAGGCAGTCATTGACGAAGGAACCTGCATAAAGTAAACACACAAAACATTGCCTCCTATCGAGGTCTTCCAGTTAAGAAAGAGATAAAAATATGGGAAAATGTAAAAGTACCACACGGATAAAGAGCCGAAGTAACAGTAATTAACGGAACAAGGAAACCCTGAGATCCTCCCAAGCTAACACCATCAAAGAAAGTGAGTCAGTACAGGTAATCGGAATGAAACCTCCAGGTGGTATCCCATAAATAAAGTGGAACATCAGGCAAACCATCTTTGCAAGAGTCATATGAGCCCTCACAAAACAAAACTCAACAAACAGGTTAGAGAAACAAAATAGGGTAACCAAGAGTTGCCCCCAAATCAAAATGTGACCACATGAATCATGCCATTAAAATTCACAAAAAAAGCTCACAAAAAGCAACCAAGGGTAGGAGGCCTAAAATCTTGTCAAACACATGCATCAAAAGGGTATCAAATTCACCCATAATACCTCATACATTTAGAGCATTCAAATTAAAGGCATAAAGATGATGGATATAGGGCAAACCTGATTGGAGAGATCGGTTGAAGTCAAATGGCACAGCTAGATTTGCAAACCAACGTTAGGGTTTGCTTGAGCTGAAAGTGTGTGAGTCAGAATGAACCTTTCAGAGTTGCCTGGAGGTTGCTCTGAACTCTGTTAGCTCTTCTCTCACTATCTTTTTCCCCAGGGTTCTTCTCTCACTATCTTTCAGAGTTGCCTAGCGAGCATGACAGCTCATGAACAAACCTTTGCTCCTTCAAGATTAACGTTTTGACTGACGAATAGACCCCTGTTGGAAGTAACTCAAGTCTTTCCCTTGTGTTGACTGATCATCTAAATAGAGCCTACAAAGTGTCCTGGATGATGTTCAAGCTCTTGGATCCGATTCCGATTGCCATGATGAAATGCAAATCCTAAATGACCTAAAAAATGAATGCATGCATGAGGTGTAAAGCGTATGCATCCAGGAAAAATGAAGGGTAAATTTTGGGGTATTACACCCATAACAAATGGCCGCCAGCCTCTTTTCCTCGATCAGGCTCAACTCTTCATACCGAGTCCTTACCCACTCAGCCTCTTCCAATTTCACATCCCTCAGGACTCTCAATGACGGAATCTGGACCTCAATTGGTAGCACAACTTCCATCCCATACACCAGCGAGAAAGACGTTGCCCCAGTAGATGTACACACTGAGGTTCGATACCCATGCAATGCAAACATCAACATCTCGTGCCAATCCTTATAAGTCACGACCATTTTCCTCACAATCTTCTTAATATTCTTATTAGCCGCCTCGACCGCCCCATTCATCTTCGGACGATAATGAGAAAAATTGTGATGCTCGATCTTGAACTCTCGGCATAGTTCCACCATCATCTTATTGTTGAGATTAGAACCATTATCAATGATGATTCTTTCGGGAACCCCATATCTGCAAATGATATCTCTTTTCAGGAACCTGGCCACGACCTGTTTCGTCACATTTACATAAGACGCCGCTTCCACCCACTTGGTGAAATAATCAATAGCCACTAATATGAGCCGGTGCCCATTCGAAGCCGTAGGTTCAATCTTTCAGATCATATCAATGCCCCACATAGCAAACGGCCACGGAGACGAAATCAAACTCAACAGATTTGGAGGCACGTGCACCTTGTCAGCATAAATCTGGCATTTATGACATTTCCAAACGAAATTGAAGCACTGAGCCTCCATTGTCATCCAATAATACCCAGCCCTTAACAACTTTTTCACCATCGCATTCCCACTGGCGTGGGTACCAAACGATCCCTCGTGCACCTCTTTCATCAATTGGCTTGCTTCTTTATCATCGACACATCTGAGCAAAACCCAATCAAAATTCCTCTTGTACAAAACTCCATCTTTGTTCAGATAGAACGCCATGGCCAACCTTCTCAGAGTCTTTCGGTCCTTCCTAGACGTTCCCTCGGGATACTCTTGGGTCTCCAGATAACGCTTGATGTCATAATACCACGACTTTTCATCATCAGGCACTATTTCAACAGCAAACACATAAGCCGGCCTATCCAATCGTCCCACCTCAACACTAGGAACTTGATTCCACCACTGCACTTTAATCAAAGCGGCCAGAGTAGCCAAAGCATCTGCCAAAGGATTTTCTTCTCTCGGCACATGGTGTAATTCCACCTTGGTGAAGAACGTCAACAACCTCCTCGTATAATCCCGGTATGGAATTAAGTGAGATTGATGTGTAAGCCATTTCCCATTAACCTGGTTCACAACCAAAGCTGAATCTCCATAGATAACAAGGTTCTTGATTCGCAAATCAATCGCCTCTTCGACACCCAAGATACAAGCTTCGTATTCAGCCACATTATTGGTGCATTCAAATGTCAGCCGGGAAGCAAAAGGAATGTGGGATCCTTTCGGCGTAACCGAAACAGCACCAACTCCACTACCATTCACGTTAACAGCCCCATCAAACATCAGAATCCATTCAGACTCAGGGTCAGGCCTGTAAGACCCCAATTTTGACCCTAAGATCCCTCATGACATCATAACATTGCATTTGCATTGCCTCAAGGATCTTTAGCATCTTGGTTCCCTTTGCCTTTGGGTGAGACTCCTTGTGATTGGTTTGAGATCACCAAGCATGCTTGAATTACACATCATTATTTCTCTTACTTTTGTTTACTAACCAAAAGCACAAAAATGTGTCACTAACATCTTTTGTTTGAAGCTTGAGTATCATCCAAGACACTTTGTGGATTCTATTTAGATGATCAGTCAACACAAGGGAATGGCTTGAGATACTTCCAACAGGTTCAAATGGGGTCTAATCGTCAGTCAAAACGTTAATCTTGAAGGAGCAAAAGTTTGTTCATAAGCTGTCATGCTCGCTAGGCGAGCAGAATGGGTCGCCTAGCGAGTCCCAAGAAAAGCCACCAGAATCACCTACGCTCAGAGGAATTTCGTGAACTGTCATGCTCGCTAGGCGAAGCCCACGTGTTTAAAAAACAAAAAAAAAAGAACGCAAAAAAAGAAAGTAAAAAAGAAGAACGAAAAAATAAAAAAAATAAAAAAAATAAAATAAAAAGTAAATAAATAAATAAATAAAAAATAAATAAATAAAAAATAAATAAATAAAAAATAACAGAAAATTTTTGGACTTGGGCCTCTCTCATTTGAGCCCACAGGTCCACAAAAATCAAGTTATAAATTCAGAGTTTCAGTGAAACTAAAGGGCATTCTATTCCTATTACCCTGGCAGGGAAAAAGATAGTGAGAGAAGAGCTAACAGAGTTCAGAGCAACCTCCAGAGACTGAAGGGAACTCATCGGCAAAGAACCAATTCCCTCTCATATAAACCCTCATATTGCTTTGCAAACCCAACCGGGCAATTCAATTTCATTCGATCTCTCCAGTCAGGTTTGCCTTATTCCCATTACTTTATGCTTTTAATTTGAATGCTTTGAATGTATGAGGTATTATGGGTGAATTTGATACCCTTTTGATGCATGTGTTTGACAAGAGGTTTAGGCCTCCTACCCTTGGTTGCTTTTTGTGAATTTTAATGGCATGATTCATGTGGTTACATTTTGATTTAGGGGCAACTCTTGATTACCCTATCTTGTTTCTCTAACCTGTTTGTTGAGTTTTGTTTTGTGAGGGCTCATATGACTCTTGCAGAGATGGCTTGCTTGGTGTTCCACTTTATTTGTGGGATACCACCTGGAGGTTTATTCCGATTACCTGTACTGACTCACTTTCTTTGATGGTGCTAGCTTGAGAGATGTCTGGGTTTCTTATCTCTTTAATTGCTGTTACTTCGGATCTTTATCCATACGGTAGATCTCTCGATCCCTTTACTTTTCCCGCATGTTACCGATTTCTTAGGTTTCGTATAACCTCTCGTGGCATGTCATTTAAGGTAGCGCGGTTCCTTCATCTAGGACTGCCTTTTTGCATGAGCATCCCTAAACACCCCAAACTCATTGATTTTTCTTCTCCTAAAAACACGTTTACTCCTTCTACTACAGGCGAGTAAGTCTCCAAAGGTCGAGCATCCGATAGATTGCGTAGTAACGTCGTTCAAGCCCTTACCCCGCAGTTGGTCGAACTACGTTTTGCTCTGATTTTCATCCCAGATGAGATACGTAGGCATAAGACGCGATGTCTTAGCGATCACACTCCTCTTTAACCCATAGGTAGCCGAGCTACGAAGACTCTGATTCTCAGATTCAGATGAGATACGTATGCAGTGGATGCGACGTCCGTGCGAGTCATTTTCTTTTGACCCTTCTTTTAGTAAGTAGTACATTAGATAAACATACACGCTTTTCTCATCCCTTCAATCATGTTTGCACAAATAAATTTTTAGAAAAAACAACAACCTTTGCAACAAATGTGAAAAGGGCTCCCTAGGAGTACCTAGGATGCTTTGGGTGCCTAATACCTTCCCATTGCATAACCAACCCCCTTACCCAGATCTCTGACATTTTTACTAGTTTTTGATTCGATAAAATTTTTAGGTTTTTGTTCGCTTTCTAACCATTCCTTTGGATAAATAGAAGTGTGGTGGCGACTCGACTTGTATGATTTACCTTGGATTTAGTCAATATCTCTAATGGTAACGAATACCCCGCTACATAAAAGTGGCGACTCTGCTGGGGTAATGTTTTGCCTAGTGGGTTTTGCCTACTTTTCATACTTCTTGTATTGTATTGTATTTTTTTTTGTGACATATTTTTGTGCAATTTGGGATTACTGTATTATATGTAATGATTGAATTGCTTGAATATTAATTCCTTGTGTGCTTGGTGATCTTTGTGAGATGAGTTCTATACCCGGACTCGAGTGCACTTAGGATAGGAGAATGGCGTAGTCTTGTTGACTTATGTGGAGTTATTCTTTAGCAAGTTGACTTGCAAGTCCATTCACTTGGTGGAGGTCGTGTTGGGATCAATAATGTCACACAAGTAAGTTGTGGTTAGACATTACCCTTTCCAATATAGACCTTAGAAGCCAATGACCTTAGTTTACCAAACCCATCTTGGCCTATGCTTAGGATGTAGTGCGAAGGTCGTTTAAGTGTAAGATTTGATACGATTGTTACGCGATACTACACTCATAAGAGTCTCTCTTGAGAATATTTTCGGAATACGAGTAGTCGTTTCTCCAATAATATCCCAAAGATGGGATGATGACTATGGGAACCTCTTGTAGAACATGTTTGGAAGGTTTAAACCTTATTACACTCCCTTTGGGTGGTTCTTAACCTAACTCCATGCTCGTGACTTACAACAAACCCTTGATTCATGGTTGATCCGTTCAGGTATCCTTAATATCAATGGAACTTGGGTGTTGATAAGGTGTAAACCCTAATCCACCAAAATGGATGGTTGATATTAAGGATAACATGATCCATCCCATGACCTTTGTTTGGTGTGCTTTGCTTGATCCTTGAGTGTGATTGTTGCATTCATGCATTCATGCACCCATTTGCATCCATATCATCAAAATAATAAGAAAATTTTCAAGGAACTTAAGAGGTTTATTTGCAAAATTTTCGGACATGGAAAGACAAAGAAGGAATACAAAGAAGTACAGTTTCAGACAACCAGACTTGAAAGAGTTAAGGAATTTGACATCTTATGTATTAGATCCCTTGGGTTTCAAAGCTCGTTTTGGGAAGCTTCTTCCTCTTCTGACTACTCAGGTGGATGAAGGTCTGTGAGTGTATTGGTGCAGTTTTACGATCCTTTGTACCGTTGCTTCACGTTTCCGGATTTTCAGCTTTTGCCTACACTTGAGGAGTATGATTATCTTGTGGGTATACCTATTCTAGACCAGTTGCCGTTCAATGGCTTGGAGAGTATTCCTACTTCTCAAGAGATAGCTGACATGTTACACATAGATGAATCTCTGGTTGGTGCTCATATGACTACCAAAGGAGGAATTCAAGGTCTCCCTTCTGAGTTCCTCATTGCTCAAGCTACTATGTATGGGAAGGCCATGAGTGAGGACGCCTTTGAGGCCATATTTGTACTTCTCATCTATGGGCTAGTGTTATTCCCCAACATCGACAAGTTTGTGGATGTGAACGCTATTAGGATTTTCTCTACTCTTAATCCCGTTTCGACTCTGTTGGGCGATACCTACTTCTCTTTGCATATGAGGAATGCAAAGGGTGGTGGCGTCATTTGTAAGACCCCAATTTTGTCTCTAAGATCCCTCATGGCATCATAGCATATCATAACATAAGCCTCAAGGATCTTTGAGCATCTTGCTTCCTTTACCTATGGGTGGGATCTCTCCTTGAGAGTGGTTTGAGATCACCAGGTATTGCTTGCATTGTATATCATTGTTTTTCTTGTTTTAATCACTAACCAAAAGCACCAAAATATGTCATCTAACATTTGTTTTGTAGTTTAAGCACCACAATTCAAGCAATTCAAGAGCATCCCTTGTACAAGAGCAGATGGTATTTTCTTGAGATGAGGACCATATGATATTATGTTGAGCTTATATGAGCTATGGTTCCATCTTGGAGCATTTTCCCCAAGTCGTTGAGGCCCAAATTCATTAGTACATGTTAAGGTCATCTGAGGACCAATACAATCAATTGTGCAGTCAATTGAAGGCTTTGAGGTGGGGAAGTGATTTGAAACATCCCATTCATGTTAAAATAAGGCCTATTCATCATGTCAAACATCTATCTTGAAGATTTTGAAGTCATAGCAAAAGTTTCCCAAAATGAAAAGTGACCTGTAATTTCAAGTTTCCAAAAATGGCAAGTTTTTGGTCCATATTCAACTTGACTTTCCAACAACAAAGAAGCTTCAAATGGATTTTTGGTGAACATGAAAGTTTAAGATCTTTCTCTCGTCTTTTCAAAAAGTCTTATATCATGTCCATCTGATAATTGGTTGAGGAGTTATGATCAAATGATTGCAAAGAATGCTTGGAAGTTCAAAATGCCATAACTTTTGATCCAAAACTCCAAATTGAACCATTCTTTTTGCAAAATGCTCCTCATGACCAAGAAATTACAAATCAACCATTGCATTGCATGAAAAAAGCTCACATGATCAAGTGTCCATTCAAGTGCATTTTGGAGGGAAAATGGAGAATTCAAATTTGGTGAATCACATGAGCAAAATTCCAATTCCATGTGGTTTATTGAATAATTTTAACTGATTTTACACCTTGCATGGAACTGTTCACGTGCACATTGCTCATGCCACCTCATATTTGCCAAATTTGCATTTCACCTTATTTCTCTTTAATTTTCAATTAGCCATTGCTTAATTATGATTACAGCATCATTAACACATCATATATAAGCCTAATCCTAACTACATTTGCAATAACAACACATTCTAGATCTGAACTTCAAGATTCCCTCAAAAAATTCTCTCACTTCAAACTTGAAATTTTCTTCACATAACTCATTAATTTTCTTGCATAATCTTATTCATTGAGCATTATTGAGTAGGAATCAAGGCTTGGATTGAAGAATTTGGTCAAGAATCGTGCATACACAAAGCTTGAAGATGAACATGGAAGCTTCAAATTAAGCTAGATCTGGTGGATTTCAATTGCTATTTCGTGCATAAAGCTTCAAATCAAGATTACTGGAGTGGATCTGGAAGTTCTGGAGCCTTGAATACAAGAATTTGAACACTGCAAGTTCAAGTACATTAGTCGCTTTAGCTCTTGCTTGAGCTTTGCTTTGGTTTGTGGTTGGTATACCACTTAGGTAACCACTCCCTTTCTCCATGTAGTCTGGAAGTCCTGTCGCCTTTTTGGCAGGCATTTGGCTGAAGTCCTCCTTAATTTTCATTTGCAATAAGGAGGACTTCAGCCAAATTTGCATTTCACCTGATTTCTCTTTAATTTTCAATTAGCCATTGCTTAATTATGATTACAGCATCATTAACACATCATATATAAGCCTAATCCTAACTACATTTGCAATAACAACACATTCTAGATCTGAACTTCAAGATTCCCTCCAAAACTTCTCTCACTTCAAATTTGAAATTTTCTTCACATAACTCATTAATTTTCTTGCATAATCTTGTTCATTGAGCATTATTGAGTAGGAATCAAGGCTTGGATTGAAGAATTTGGTCAAGAATCGTGCATACACAAAGCTTGAAGATGAACATGGAAGCTTCAAATTAAGCTAGATCTGGTGGGTTTCAATTGCTATTTCGTGCATAAAGCTTCAAATCAAGATTACTGGAGTGGATCTGGAAGTTCTGGAGCCTTGAATACAAGAATTTGAACACTGCAAGTTCAAGTACATTAGTCGCTTTAGCTCTTGCTTGAGCTTTGCTTTGGTTTGTGGTTGGTATACCACTTAGGTAACCACTCTCTTTCTCCATGTAGTCTGGAAGTTCTGTCGCCTTTTTGGCAGGCATTTGGCTGAAGTCCTCCTTAAGAGGCCATGATTGTGTATGTTTACATTTGTGCTAAAGACCTCCTTGTTGAGGCATGTTACTTGTTAAGTCCTCCTAAGTGAAGAGGCAATTGACAGATAGAAGGGATTAACAATCAATCCCCTGTTAATCGTTGAGTCGTTCATTATGCCCGCACTACGTGCCGATGCTCTTGAACATAACACAAGATCTTGTATAGAGTCAGTCAAGTGGAATAGGGTCCCTCATTCTGGATCCCCACATCTTCTTTATCATAAGCTCACCCAGGCCAGGGTTAAGAGCGTGAGGTCCCATCCTCATTTCCATTTCATCAGCTTCACCCTAACTCTCAATGTTAGTGGTTAAGAGCTTCAGAACACCCCTACAGTTTTGGCTTGTTTGTCGAGGTTGATATGACCCCTTGACTAAAGCCCAACCAACTTGTCTGAGCCTCTTGTTTGTATATAGAGAGTGATGCTTGATTGCTTGTTTGCTTACTTGTGAATCTTTTATGTGTTTGCTTTTCATGCATGTTTGTTTGTTTTATGGAGTTAGATGTAAGACCATTGATTGGCTTTCTGTTTCCTGTTTTGTTTTGTGGAGTTAGATGTAAGACCTTTGATTGGCTTTCTGTTTCCCGTTTGATTTTTGGAGTTAGATGTAAGACCATTGATTGGCTTTCTGTTTCCTGTTTTGTTTTGTGGAGTTAGATGTAAGACCATCGATTGACTTTCTGTTTCCCGTTTGTTTTTGGAGTTGGATATAAGACCATTGATTGGCATTCCGTTTCCAGTTTTGTTTGTTCTCTTATGAGACTTTGCTTATTGTTTTTGCCTTGTGTTGCCTAATTCCAAAGGATCTTACTTGGATCATCTCTATGATCTTGAGAAAGCAACCCTGTTTGTGGCTTTGTTCCTCATCCCCCACCTTTTTGTTTCCTTATACCTCCATATTTTCATCCTTAACCCAAACCAGAAAACTTTTGTGCAAACATCTGACTTGTTTTCAACATTAGAAACCTAGGCCTTATGCCTTTGATTTTCAAACTTTCTTTTCATAATACGTATTTTGAATTGAACTTTAAGTCAACTTTGACATGTTTGTGAATACTTCTTGTAGCGGTGTATTCATCACTTTATGATTTATTGACTAAATCAAAAGCAAAGCATACAAAGATAGAGTCGCCACCGCACTTCTATTTATCCAAAGGAATGGCTAGAAAGCGAACAAAAGCCTAAGAAGTTTTACACATAGAAAACTAATGAAAGGTCAGAGATCTGGGTAAGGGGGTAATTATGCAAAGGGAAGGTGTTAGGCACCCAATGCATCCTAGGTACTCCTAGGGAACCCTTTTCACAACTTGTTGTATCAATTATTTGTTTATGAAATATTTTTGTGCAAACATTGATTGGGAGGATGAGAGAAGAATATACAATTTTTATTATTTTTGTGTTTGGATGGAAAGATCCATTGCCTACGTACCTTTACAGGATCAAAACCTCGTAGTTCGGCTAAAAGATTTCCAAAACATGGGTGAATTGATTTTAAAACAAAAGCCCTAAGGTCTTTCGTTATCCACGGGAGAAAACTCAACCTATACAACCACAAGTCCACCATGTGAGAACAGCTTCAACTTGCTAGTGAGGGACCATGCCCTATAATAAGCAAGGAAGTCTTACAATTCAATCACTAAGGACAAAAAGGTGAGATTCACATCAACCACTAAGATAATTGAGATCTATGGCTAATGTATGAAAACTTATCAAGAAAGTGGACAAGGGCCACAAAAGCAATTGAGTGAGTGGAATTAACCAATTAGAATTATTCACGAAATCAAGTCAAAGTATGATTAGAATTCAATTCAGAAGAAGTATTGTGAAAATGAAATTTGAAAATCAGAGGCTTAAGGCCTAGGTTTCTAGTTTTGAAAACAAGTGAGAATGTTTGCACAAAAGTTTTCTGGTTTGGGTTAACATGCAAATGGAGGTTGTAAGGAAACAAAAGGTGGGAGGGTGAGGAAGCAAAACTTCTTAGGTGTTCATCTCTTGAGATCATATGTAGATGATCCAAGTGATTCCTTTGGAATAGGCAACAAGCATAAAGCAAATGAGCAAGGTTCAAAAATAAAGATGGAAACAGATGGCCAATAAATGGTCTTATATCCAACTCCACAACAAGAAACAGAATAGGAAACAAGTTGTCAATCAATGGTCTTATACCTGACTCCAAAAAATGATCACAGGAAACAGATAGCCAATCAATGGTCTTACATCTGACTCCTCACAAAACAAAAATAAAATAGGAAATGGAGTGCCAATCAATGGTCTTATGTCCACCTCCACAAAACAAAGATGGAAATCGGATGCCAATCAATGGACTTACACTAGCCTCACAAAGCAAAGAAAACAAATGCAATAAGCAAGAGGAAACAAGTTGCCAATAAATGGTCTTACACTCGACTCCAAGGAAATGGAATGCCAATCAATGGTCTTAGTTCCAACTCCTACCAGATCACAGGAAACAAATGCCAATAGTTGGACTTACAATTGACTCCTTAATGGTCAAAACAAAATGTCACAAAGAATGAACAATGATCATGAAATGATATACAATTAATGCTCAAAAATGAAAACAATGCACAGAGGCACACACAAACAATTATGCACAGATGGACAAACAAGCAAAGAAACAGTCAATTATCACACACTATACACAACCAATGGGCTCAAGCAAGGTTGGGCTTTAGTCAAGGGGTCATATCGACCTTGACAAACAAGCCAAATACTGGAATGGGTAGTCAGGCTCTTAACCTCTAACATTGAGAGTTAGGGTGAGCAGATGACAGGGAGATGAGGGTTATGCCTCATAGCTCTTAACCCGGGTCGGGGTGAGCTTGGATCAAAGAATGTGTGGGAGTCCAGAATGAGGAACTCTATTCCACAATGACTGACTCTATATACAAGATTTTGGGTTTTTTATTCAAATTGCATCAACACATGGTGTGAGCAAGATGAAAGACACAACTGAATAATAGGGGATGGATTACACATCCCTTGTATCTGCCAATTGCCTCTTAAGAAGACTTAACCTGCATGGCACAAAATTAAACAAAGAAGAACATGGCCTCTTAAGGAGGGCTTCAGACAGGTGCCTGCCAATAACAGCAGGTCTTAGAAGCCAAGAACCTTAGTTTACAAGTCATTTGTGGTTAGACATTATCTTTCCAATATGTGCCTTAGAAGCCAAGGACCTTAGTTTACCAAGCCCATCTTGGCCTATTTTTAGGACGTAGTGCGGAGGTCGTTCAAATGTAAGATTTGATACGATTGTTACGCGATACTACACTCATAAGAGTCTATCTTAAGAATATTTTTGGAATACGAGTATTCGTTCCTCCGATAATATTCGAAAGATGGGATGATGACTATGGGAACCTTTTGTAGAACATGCTTGGCAGGTTTAAACCATAGTACACTCCCTTTGGGTGGTTCTTAACCGAGACTCCATGCTCGTGACTCGCAACAAACCCGTGATTCATGGTTGATCCGTTCACACATCCTTAATATCAATGGAACTTGGGTGTTGATAAGGTGTAAACCATAATCCACCAAAAT
The DNA here is from genome assembly GCF_024323335.1 of Lathyrus oleraceus. Classification (NCBI taxonomy): domain Eukaryota; kingdom Viridiplantae; phylum Streptophyta; class Magnoliopsida; order Fabales; family Fabaceae; genus Lathyrus; species Lathyrus oleraceus. Next base: position 211,813,769 of record NC_066580.1, read on the forward strand.
GGATGATTGATATTAAGGAGGTTTGAGCCGTTCATATATCGTTAATATCAATGGAACTTGGGTGTTGATAAGGTGAAAACCATAATCCACCAAAATGGATGATTGATATTAAGGATAATATGAGCCATCCCATAACCTTTGTCTGGTGTGCTTTGCTTGATCCTTGAGTATGATTGTTGCATTCATGCATTCATGCATTCATCTGCACCCATATCATCAGATAAAAATAAAATTTTCAAGGAACTTAAGGGGGTTTATTTGCAAAATTTTCAGATATGGAAAGACAAAAAAGGCATACAAAGAAGTACAACTTCAGACAACCCGATCTGAAAGAGCTAAGGAATCTGACATCCTATGTACTAGATCCCTTGGGTTTCAAAGATCGTTTCGGGAAGCTTCTTCCTCTTCTGACTACTCAGGTGGATGAAGGGTTGATGGGTACTTTGATGCAGTTTTATGATCCTCTGTGTCGCTGCTTCACTTTTCCGGACTTTCAGCTTTTGCCTACCCTCGAAGAGTATGCTTATCTGGTGGGTATACCTATTCTGGATCAGGTGCCGTTCAGTGGCTTGGAGAGTATTCCTACTTCTCAAGAGATTGCTGACTTGTTGCACATAGATGAATCCCTGATTCGTGCTCATATGACTAACAAAGGTGGAATTCAAGGTCTCCCTTCTGAGTTCCTCATCGCTCAAGCTACTGTTTACGGGAAAGCCATGAGTGAGGATGCCTTTGAAGCCATATTTGTACTTCTCATCTATGGATTGGTATTGTTCCCTAACATCGACAAGTTTGTGGATGTGAACGTTATTAGGATCTTCTCTGCTCTTAATCCCGTTCCGACTCTGTTGGGTGATACCTATTTCTCTTTGCATCTGAGGAATGCAAAGGGTGGTGGCGCTATTGTGTGCTGTTTTCCTCTATTGTACAAGTGGTTTATTTCGCACTTGCCTCAGACGGTCGCCTTCAAGGAGAACAAGGGATGTCTACGGTGGTCTACGAGACTTATGTCTCTCACTAATGATGATATCTCTTGGTATAACCGAGTATATGATGGAGTGCAGATTATTGACTCTTGTGGTGAATTCTCCAATGTGCCTCTTCTTGGTACATGTGGTGGGATTAGCTACAACCCTGTGTTAGCACGACGTCAGCTTGGGTTCCCCCTAAAGGATAAACATAATAACATTCTGTTAGAAGGTGTGTTCTTTCAGGAGGGTAAAGATCCCTAAGGTCTGAAAGGCAGAATGGTTCACGCTTGGCGCAAGATTCACAAGAAAGGCGGGAATGAGCTAGGCCCTAAGAATTGCATTGCTTTGGAGCCATATACTGCCTGGGTAAGGAAGAGAGCATCTGAGTATCTCATGCCTTACAATTATCCGAGACCTACACCTTTGGTTGTGGCTGGGCCTTCAACCCTCCCTAACCAAGGAGTAGAGGAGTTGAGAGACGAAGACCTTTCACGTGCCTGGATCCGTGAAAGGGAAGAGTTGCTTCAACAGATAAAGGAGAAGGATGCTCTGATTGAGTTCCTCGAGCATCAAGTCATTGATGATCCTGACGATGCATGGACTTCTCAACATCCTCAGTCTTCCAAGTTCTGGAAAAGGAGGTATGACAGACTTGCCAAAGAGAAAGCAGATATGGAAGCAGCATATGAGAGAGAGGTGAAGAAGCTTCGAGCATCTTATCGTCCTGTTCCCTGAGTATCAGATGATCTGTTTATAGGGATCCATAGGATGATTATTTTCCTTTTCTCTTGTAATGATTGACAATGCTGTACTTCTTTTCTCAGATATATTTGATGAGATATTTTCCATATGCGATAAAATGCTTAATATTCAAAATTTGCAAATAAAACCCTAAAGTCCCTTTGAAGTAAAAACAAATCATGTGCACAAGCATTGCATGCATCATTTGCATAAGCAGGTGCTGTTCTCAGCCTCTGGTCTTGTGGTCTAACTCCGTGCTCTTCATTTATTTTGAAGACAAGCTGACTCACCGGTACTACACCAGAGCCAAGTCTTCCCGATTGATAGATCATCTAGAGCAAGAGAACCGTGAGCTCAAAGAGGAAGTCGCTCGACTGAGTGCTTTGATGGAATCTTTCCTGGCAGCCCATAACCAGTCGTCTCCAACACCTGCAACTCCTCCCCAGAGGACAGCCATCTCTGAGATTGTTTCCTCTACTGTGCCTGCTGCCAGTGCCCATTTTGTGCCAACAGCCATGCCGTTCGGGTTTCCGTGGGGGATGCCTCCCGGCTTTCTGCCCGATATTCCTGCTCCAATGTTTGCTTCCATGCCGGCATCTAGCCCGGTCCTTTCCATTCCTCCTCCTGTCGTGCATACCGTTCCTAGGGTAGACGACACCATCTATCATTCTGAGCCGTCTGAGGGCCCAGATGTCAATGAAAAGATGGACGCGATGAATGACCAATTTCTTGAGCTCCGCAAGGAATTGAAGAATCTTCGAGGAAAGGATTTGTTTGGCAAATCTGCTACCGAGCTGTGTTTGGTTCCCGGTGTTAAAATTTCTGTGAAATTCAAGGTCCCAGACTTTGAGAAATACAAGGGGAACACCTGCCCTCTCAGCCACCTGGTCATGTATGCCAGGAAAATGTCAACTCAAACGGATAATGATCAGCTACTCATTCATTATTTCCAGGACAGTCTGTCCGGTGCTGCACTGCGTTGGTATATGAGTTTGGACAGTGCGAACATCCGTTCCTTCAATGATTTAGGCGAAGCCTTCGTCAAGCAATACAAATACAACGTGGATATGGCTCCCGATCGGGATCAGCTCAGGGCCATGTCCCAGAAGGACAAAGAAACGTTCAAAGAGTACGCCCAGAGGTGGCGAGAGTTGGCAGCTCAGATTGTGCCTCCGCTGGAAGAGAAAGAAATGACCAAGATATTTTTGAAGAGCTTGAGCTCATTCTATTATGAGCGGATGATTGCTAGCGCTCCTTCCGACTTCACCGAGATGGTGAACATGGGGATGCGTCTAGAGGAGGGAGTCCGTGAAGGACGGCTAACCAAAGATGAAGGCTCTTCTACCAAACGATATGGGGCGTTTGCGAAGAAGAAAGATGGAGAGGCACATGTTGTGCAATCCCATGTTAAATCCAGAAGACCCTCTGTGAAGAGGAAGCCTGTGCGTCCAGCCAGCAATCAGCACCAGGTGGCTCATATAGCACCTGTCTTCAGAGACAATCAGTATCATCAGCACAATAATAATCAACAACCATCTCAGCAATATCAATAACAGCATCGTTCTCAACAGCAGGCCTACCAGCCTCGCAATAGTAATCAAGCCAGTACGAGTTATGAAAGGAAGAAGATCACTTTCGATCCAATTCCGATGTCATATGCAGAGCTGTATCCCTTTTTGATAGAGAGGAAATTGATTACTCCGAGAGACCCGCCAGCTATACCGGTTAACCCTCAGTGGTGGTATAAGCCTGAGTTGCATTGTGTGTATCATTCGAGTGCTCCTGGCCACAATGTGGATAATTGCTTGCAGCTGAAGATCAAGGTTCAAGACCTTGTAAGGTGTGGTATTTTGAGCTTTGAAGACTCCGGTCCTAATGTTAAGAAGAACCCATTGCCCAAGCATGGGAAATCGATTAACATGGTCCACGGCTGCCCTGACAAATACAAGGTTAAATATGTTAGCCATATTCGACAATCGTTGGTCGAGTTGCATCATCTGCTGTGTGATTACAGTCATTTGGAGCATGATCATGATATGTGCCGAATCTGCTCTGTTAATCGTTTGGGTTGTCCCCAAGTGCGCAAAGATCTTCAGGAATTGCTGGATGAAGGCGTCATTGAGATCCTTCAAAACAGAAATGTTGATGAAGATGAACCAAAGGTTAACGTGATTTCTCCGGTGTTCAGGATCCCTGAGCCTGTTATCATTCGATATGATGGTAGCAAGACGAAGGTTTCTCCTGCGCTGATTATCAAGCCTGTAGGCCCTGTGCCTTATTCTTCTGACAAGGCAATCCCATTCCGATATAATGCAGTTGCTGTTGAAGATGGGAAAGAGGTGCCTCTGCCGTCCTCCTCTGTTGTGAATATTGCTGATGTGAGAGGGTTGACCCGTAGTGGTCGTGTGTTTTCTGCACCCCCGAAGCCTCAGGCTGTTGCTGACTCTGTTGAGCGTCCGGTTGGGAATGCGGTGAATTCTCCGAACCCGGCACTTGTTGTTAAACCCTCATTCGTACAAAAGACTCCTACTTCTGTTGGCCCTAGTGGCAATATGAATGAAGACTGTGATGAGATGCTGAAGCTCATCAAGAAGAGTGAGTACAGTGTTGTAGACCAGCTTCTACAAACACCATCTAAGATTTCCGTGCTATCTTTACTTCTGAATTCAGAACCGCATAGAGAGGCTCTGCAGAAAGTCTTGGATGTGGCTTATGTTGACCACGATGTCACAATAGAACAGTTTGATAGCATTGTTGCAAACATTAATGCTTGTAACACTTTGAGTTTCTGTGACTCTGATCTCCCTGAGGAGGGAAGAGACCACAACTTGGCTTTACACATTTCCGTGAATTGTAAAGACGACGCCATGTCCAATGTGCTGGTGGACACTGGGTCATCCCTAAATGTATTGCCGAAATCCACTCTCTCTAGATTGTCATTTCAAGGGCCTCCCATGAGGCAGAGTGGAGTCGTTGTGAAAGCTTTTGATGGGTCTCGTAAGACTGTGATTGGGGAAGTTGATCTCCCAATCAAGATTGGACCAAGTGATTTCCAGATTACCTTCCAGGTTATGGATATCCACTGATAAGTGCATATTTATGCATAATTCTCCTACTTTTTACTTAGGCATTTTTTAATTTTATTTTGTTTATTTTTATATTTTATTATGTTTTCATATTTTATTTTATTTTTAGTTTAATTTAATTTTCGCACTTATTTTTCAGCTTTAGCAGTCTGCGCGGAAACGATCATAACTGGAGTTCCAGGAATCCGTTTGAGGCGTTCTAAAAATTGTCGGAAAGCTAAGAGAGAGAGCTACGACTTTCGTGTTGGAGTCGAAGTCAGATTCGGAGCTCAAAATTCCAGAATTTCGTTTCAAGTTGCAGCATTAGTTTTATTTAAGTTTTGGGTCATTAGTTTTGGGTTTGGGTTATGTTTTCGATCCAGTTGGGTTGTAAACCAAATTCCTTGTTTTCCATATACCTAGCAGCCGCATAACATTAGGATAATCACTATTCATGAAATACTTGAAAGCTTTGGCAAGAATTCTCATGAAGAACTAATCGATCCAAACAATTTGCTGTATTCGGGTTCCGATACCTTGAGATTTTAGTAATTCTTATTCAGGTTTTTTATTCCTTTCAATATTAATATATGTATTTTGTTTGCTTAATCCGATTTACATATGCTATATTGATTTAATCCGATTGATTGTGTGATCCTAACTATAGTCACGATTTCGTTTGCTTAATTCGTTATCGAGTCCGTTTAATTCATGTTTGCTTAATTCATGAAACTTAATCCCGTTTGCTTAATTCGGATAATAGGAACATACAACTTATACTATCAATTGCGCTTGTCAGTTGATATTATAATCGAATAGGAATAGTTAATCTGCGGTTGGAATTACGATAGTCGATGATAGGCAAGGACCGAATCAGTAAATTGTTGCTACAACTTATTTCAATAATCACTTATTTTAATCTATTCTTTTTATTGAATCCTAAACCAACCAAAACCCCATTAATTGTTACTATCATTACTATCATTTGTCTCTTTGTTATTATTTAAGCCAATTTTACCGCGTCGAGACGAAGATTTTAACCTTCACTTCTCCGGCTAGAATGATCTTAAATAAGGGCATCTGTAAGACCCCAATTTTGTCCCTAAGATCCCTCATGGCATCATAACATCTCATAGCATAAGCCTCAAGGATCTTTAAGCATCTTGCTTCCTTTACCTATGGGTGGGATCTCTCCTTGAGAGTGGTTTGAGATCACCAGGCATTGCTTGCATTGTATATCATTGTTTTTCTTGTTTTAATCACTAACCAAAAGCACCAAAATATGTCATCTAACATTTGTTTTGCAGTTTAAGCACCACAGGTCAAGCAATTCAAGAGCATCCCTTGTACAAGAGCAGATGGTATTTTCTTGAGATGTGGACCATATGATATTATGTTGAGCTTATATGAGCTATGGTTCAATCTTGGAGCATTTTCCCCAAGTGGTTGAGGCCCAAATTCATCAGTACATGTCAAGGTCATCTGAGGACCAATACAATCAACTGTGCAGTCAATTGAAGGCTTTGAGGTGGGGAAGTGATTTAAAACATCCCATTCGTGTTAAAACAAGGCCTATTCATCATGTCAAACATCTATCTTGAAGATTTTGAAGTCATAACAAAAGTTTCCCAAAATGGAAAGTGACCTGTAATTTCAAGTTTCCAAAAATGGCAAGTTTTTGGTCCACATTCAACTTGACTTTCCAACATCAAAGAAGCTTCAAATGGATTTTTGGTAAACATGAAAACTTAAGATCTTTCTCTCCTCTTTTCAAAAAGTCTTATATCATGTCCATCTGATAATTGGTTGAGGAGTTATGATCAAATGATTGCAAAGAATGCTTGGAAGTTCAAAATGCCATAACTTTTGATCAAAAACTCCAAATTGAACCACTCTTTTTGCAAAATGCTCCTCATGACCAAGAGATTACAAATCAACCATTGCATTGCATGAAAAAAGCTCACATGATCAAGTGTCCATTCAAGTGCATTTTGGAGGGAAAATGGAGAATTCAAATTTGGTGAATCACATGAGCAAAATTCCAATTCCATGTGGTTTATTGAATAATTTTAAGTGATTTTGCACCTTGCATGGCACTGTTCACGTGCACATTGCTCATGCCACCTCACATTTGCCAAATTTGCATTTCACCTTATTTCTCTTTAATTTTAAATTAGCCATTGCTTAATTATGATTACAGCATCATTAACACATCATATATAAGCCTAATCCTAACTACATTTGCAATAACAACACATTCTAGATCTGAACTTCAGGATTCCCTCCAAAAATTCTCTCACTTCAAACTTGAAATTTTCTTCACATAACTCATTAATTTTCCTGCATAATCTTGTTCATTGAGCATTATTGAGTAGGAATCAAGGCTTGGATTGAAGAATTTGGTCAAGAATCGTGCATACACAAAGCTTGAAGATGAACATGGAAGCTTCAAATTAAGCTAGATCTGGTGGATTTCAATTGCTATTTCGTGCATAAAGCTTCAAATCAAGATTACTGGAGTGGATCTCGAAGTTCTGGAGCCTTGAATACAAGAATTTGAACACTACAAGTTCAAGTACATTAGTCACTTTAGCTCTTGCTTGAGCTTTGCTTTGGTTTGTGGTTGGTATACCACTTAGGTAACCACTATCTTTCTCCATGTAGTCTGGAAGTCTTGTCGCCTTTTTGGCAGGCATTTGGCTGAAGTCCTCCTTAAGAGGCCATGATTGTGTATGTTTACATTTGTGCTAAAGACCTCCTAAGTGAAGAGGCAATTGACAGATAGAAGGGATTAGCAATCAATCTCCTGTTAATCGTTGAGTCGTTCATTATGCTGGCACTACGTGCCGATGCTCTTGAACATAACACAAGATCTTGTATAGAGTCAGTCAAGTGGAATAGGGTCCCTCATTCTGGATCCCCACATCTTCTTTATCATAAGCTCACCCAGGCCAGGGTTAAGAGCGTGAGGTCCCATCCTCATTTCCATTTCATCAGCTTCACCCTAACTCTCAATGTTAGTGGTTAAGAGCTTCAGAACAGCCCTACAGTTTTGGCTTATTTGTCGAGGTTGATATGACCCCTTGACTAAAGCCCAACCAACTTGTCTGAGCCTCTTGTTTGTATATAGAGAGTGATGCTTGATTGCTTGTTTGCTTACTTGTGAATCTTTTATGTGTTTGCTTTTCATGTATGTTTGTTTGTTTTATGGAGTTAAATGTAAGACCATTGATTGGCTTTCTGTTTCCTGTTTTGTTTTGTGGAGTTAGATGTAAGACCTTTGATTGGCTTTCTGTTTCCCGTTTGATTTTTGGAGTTAGATGTAAGACCATTGATTGGCTTTCTGTTTCCTGTTTGGTTTTGTGGAGTTAGATGTAAGACCATCGATTGACTTTCTGTTTCCCGTTTGTTTTTGGAGTTGGATATAAGACCATTGATTGGCATTCCGTTTCCAGTTTTGTTTGTTCTCTTATGAGACTTTGCTTATTGTTTTTGCCTTGTGTTGCCTAATTCCAAAGGAACTTACTTGGATCATCTCTATGATCTTGAGAAAGCAACCCTGTTTGTGGCTTTGTTCCTCATCCCCCACCTTTTTGTTTCCTTATACCTCCATATTTTCATCCTTAACCCAAACCAGAAAACTTTTGTGCAAACATCTGACTTGTTTTCAACATTAGAAACCTAGGCCTTATGCCTTTGATTTTCAAACTTTCTTTTCATAATACTTATTTTGAATTGAACTTTAAGTCAACTTTGACATGTTTGTGAATACTTCTTGTAGCGGTGTATTCATCACTTTATGATTTATTGACTAAATCAAAAGCAAAGCATACAAAGATAGAGTCGCCACCACACTTCTATTTATCCAAAGGAATGGCTAGAAAGCGAACAAAAGCCTAAGAAGTTTTACACATAGAAAACTAATGAAAGGTCAGAGATCTGGGTAAGGGGGTAATTATGCAAAGGAAAGGTGTTAGGCACCCAATGCATCCTAGGTACTCCTAGGGAACCCTTTTCATAACTTGTTGTATCAATTATTTGTTTATGAAATATTTTTGTGCAAACATTGATTGGGAGGATGAGAGAAGAATATACAATTTTTATTATTTTTGTGTTTGGATGGAAAGATCCATTGCCTACGTACCTTTACAGGATCAAAACCTCGTAGTTCGGCTAAAAGATTTCCAAAACATGGGTGAATTGATTTTAAAACAAAAGCCCTAAGGTCTTTCGTTATCCACGGGAGAAAACTCAACCTATACAACCACAAGTCCACCATGTGAGAACAACTTCAACTTGCTAGTGAGGGACCATGCCCTATAATAAGCAAGGAAGTCTTACAATTCAATCACTAAGGACAAAAGGTGAGATTCACATCAACCACTAAGATAATTGAGATCTATGGCTAATGTATGAAAACTTATTAAGAAAGTGGACAAGGGCCACAAAAGCAATTGAGTGAGTGGAATTAACCAATTAGAATTATTCACGAAATCAAGTCAAAGTATGATTAGAATTCAATTCAGAAGATGTATTGTGAAAATGAAGTTTGAAAATCAGAGGCTTAAGGCCTAGGTTTCTAGTTTTGAAAACAAGTGAGAATGTTTGCACAAAAGTTTTCTGGTTTGGGTTAACATGCAAATGGAGGTTGTAAGGAAACAAAAGGTGGGAGGGTGAGGAAGCAAAACTTCTTAGGTGTTCACCTCTTGAGATCATATGTAGATGATCCAAGTGATTCCTTTGGAATAGGCAACAAGCACAAAGCAAATGAGCAAGGTTCAAAAATAAAGATGGAAACAGATGGCCAATAAATGGTCTTATATCCAACTCCACAACAAGAAACAGAATAGGAAACAAGTTGCCAATCAATGGTCTTATACCTGACTCCAAAAAATGATCACAGGAAACAGATAGAAAATCAATGGTCTTACATCTGACTCCTCACAAAACAAAAATAAAATAGGAAATGGAGTGCCAATCAATGGTCTTATGTCCACCTCCACAAAACAAAGATGGAAACCGGATGCCAATCAATGGACTTACACTAGCCTCACAAAGCAAAGAAAACAAATGCAATAAGCAAGAGGAAACAAGTTGCCAATAAATGGTCTTAGACTCGACTCCAAGGAAATGGAATGCCAATCAATGGTCTTAGTTCCAACTCCTACCAGATCACAGGAAACAAATGCCAATAGTTGGACTTATAATTGACTCCTCAATGGTCAAAACAAAATGTCACAAAGAATGAACAATGATCATGAAATGATATACAATTAATGCTCAAAGATGAAAACAATGCACAAAGGCACACACAAACAATTATGCACAGATGGACAAACAAGCAAACAAACAGTCAATTATCACACACTATACACAACCAATGGGCTCAAGCAAGGTTCGGCTTTAGTCAAGGGGTCATATCGACCTTGACAAACAAGCCAAATACTGGAATGGGTAGTCAGGCTCTTAACCTCTAACATTCAGAGTTAGGGTGAGCAGATGAAAGGGAGATGAGGGTTATGCCTCATAGCTCTTAACTCGAGCCGGGGTGAGCTTGGATCAAAGAATGTGTGGGAGTCCAGAATGAGGAACTCTATTCCACAATGACTGACTCTATATACAAGATTTTGGGTTTTTTATTCAAATTGCATCAACACATGGTGTGAGCAAGATGAAAGACACAACTGAATAGCAGGGGATGGATTACACATCCCTTGTATCTGCCAATTGCCTCTTAAGAGGACTTAACCTGCTTGGCACAAAATTAAACAAACAAGAACATGGCCTCTTAAGGAGGGCTTCAGACAGGTGCCTGCCAATAATAGCAGGTCTTCCAGACTACATGAAGATCAAGAATTATACCTAAGTGGTATGCCAACCACAAGCAAAGCAAAGCAACTCAAACAATGAGTTAAAGCTACTAAAGTACCTATGCAAACAACCAAACAGTCAGTATAGTGTTCAGACAAACAGACAACAGTTAACAACAAACAGACAATCCCAATAGACAACATGTAAGCCAAACAACTCAAGTGAGCTATCATCAAAGCCTACGAAACATACAAATGTTAGCAATCAATAGCAAATATCAACATTCAAATGACGAAGCAACATCAACCATGGAGATTAAGTGCTTGGTCCTGAAATTCAAAGCTCACATGTAAGTATAAACCACTAGGTCAAAGCCTAGGGTCAAAGGTGAAGAAAAAATTCAAAACAGGAGCTAATATTCAACACAATGCAACTTCAAACACATATTAACATGTCCTAAAAAGAACCAAGTCAAAATCATCAAGCAAAGGCATTTCATGAGCAAGAGAAGTCAAAGGCAAATTCAAGGCATACATTTGGACATTGAGAATGAAAATTCCAAATCAAAACAGAAATGATTCAAATAATTTTGGAAATTTTCATGAGCATACAACACATCCAATACAATCATCATACAGAAAATCAGAATTAACAGAGGTCATTTGATATGGAAATGAAATTGCACAAGTTGATCATCAAATTGTGTGACACAAATTGTCACACCATGCAAACATGTGTGTAAAACAGAAATGGAAAATGAGAAAAATGCAGAATCAAGCCTCAAGCATCCATCAACATGTTAGGAACAATCATGCAAAATTTCATGGTAATTGGATCAATATCAAGCATTTTATGCTAAGATGAATGGAGCAAGGTCACAAATGTACACATGGTCTCATATTCTAACACAATTCAAAATCCAGCCATGCACAACTTCAGAAATTATCATCATAAAATAGAGGACATCTCAATGAACAAGTAGCAAAAAACCAGGGATTATTTGGAGAATTTTTCAATTTATTATGAAATTTTGAAGTTGGAAGAAAAATTTGAAATCAAAATGATCATGTACATGGAAAATAAGGAGGGAAATGTAAAATGAAACATTAATTTGAATATGTGATGCACGCTGGGATCGAACCGTGTTCACATTCAAAAATAAGCGCGCTGCACAAATAATATCAAAAACACCATAGCATGGAATCGAAGTGAGGAAAACGGATCAAACGCGTTATGGCGCATGTTCTTCATCAAGAACCCTAGCGCCATGCAGATTGAAACCAGACGGACGCAAGATGGACGCAAAGCCGTCGCTACATCGTCTTCCTCACGAAGACGATGATGAACAGTAGTAACACATAATTTTTTTTCCAAAATCATGAAATGAATGCATCAATCGCATCCTTATGCAACGTAGGTTACAAATCAAGCATTAATTCACTCCAAATCATCACCAATTGTGCAAATCGATCAAAATAAGTTTGATGCACCAAACTTCAATCACACATATCTCACTCAATAATGCACCATTTCACATGAAATTTCCATCAGATTTATCAGCAAAGAGAGATCTACAAGATTATGCATACAAAACAGTGAATTAAGAAGCTCGAAAATATGACCTCTTGAAGAACAGCTCCTTGAAACGCACGATCCAAGGTCTTGAATGATCCAAATCAGCTCCAGAATACTTGTAATGATGTTTGATGAAGAATTTGAAGCTTGGAAACGTGTAGATCTAGCTCAACAATCAACTTCCATTTTCACCTTCATGAACTTGCTATGCACAATTTCCACACGAATTCAACAATTCAAAGCTTGATCTGCACTATATCAACACCAGAGAACAAGAATGTGGAAGAATATTGCAATGTTATGTGAAGAAAATTTGAATTATGCTTGAGAGAAAATTTTGGAGGGAGAGAGAATTTGGATCTTAAAATGGTGAAAAATGATTAAGCTCCCTGAAATTCTGTTAGGTTTTAGTATTTATATGCTCTCTTAATCATATTGCTAACTCACACTTAATTTGGTTAATTGAAATTAGGCAAAATAAGGTGCTTAGAAAAAATTGAAAATTGGAGGTGCATGGCAAAATTCTCACGTGAACAGTGCCATGTACATGGTCAAAGTCACTCAAAATCATTTTTCAAACCAAAATGCAATGGTAGAAAGTTCATACAATGCACCAATTTTGAATTTTTGAATTTCCCTCCAAAAAAGACTTGAAATAGCAAATGATCATGTGATGCAAATTCATGTAATGTAATGAATGTTTTGGAAACTTCAGGTCATGAGAAACATTTTAGAAAAAGAGGCACCAAATTTGGAGTTATGAGTCAAAAGTTATGGCCATTTGAAGTTCCATGTACACTTGGCAATGATTGGACCATATCTCCTCAACCATTCATCAGATGCTCATGATCTTGGACTTTTTGGAAATGGGAGAGAGAGATCTTCAACTTTAATGTTGGACAAAAATTCATTTGGAGCTTCTTTGATGTTGGAAAGTTGAGTTGAAGTTGGACCAAAAACTTGCGATTTTTGGAAACTTGAAATTACAGGTCACTTTCCATTTTGGGAAACTCTTAACTTGACCTCAAATTCTTCAACCTTGATCTTTGGTATGATGAATAAGCATGATTTGGACATGAATGGGATGAAGAAACTCAATTCTCACATTCAAAACCCACAGTTAACTTTTCAGTTGACTGCATTGGCCCTTAGATGACCTGAAAATGTCCTGATAAATTTGGGGCCTATGCCACTCGGGAATTTGGTTCCAAAATGAACCTATAGCTCATATAAGCTCCATATGATGATCACATGATCCATATCTCAATGGAAATTTCATCTCTTGCACAAAAGATTCACTTGAATTGCCTTGACCTGTTGATTGCTTAAGCTGCAAGACAAATGTTAGATGACATATTTTTGTACATTTTTGGTTAGTGATTAAGAGAAAAGCAATGATATACAAATGCAAGCAATGCTTGGTGATCAAGAACCACTCTCAAAGGGATCCTACCCACAGGGAAGGAAGCAAGGTGTCCAATGATCCTTGAGGCAATGCAATGTTATGATAGGATGCCATGAGGGATCTTAGGGACAAAATTGGGGTCTTACACTTCTAATTGGTTAATTCCACTCACTCAATTGTCTTTTGTGGCCCTTGTCCACTTCTTAATCAAATTTTCATGCATTAGCCATAGATCTGTGTTATCTTAGTGGTTGATGTGAACTCACCTTTGTCCTTAGTGATTGAATTGTAAGACTTCCCTGCTTATTATAGGGTTAACCCCTCACTAGCAGGTTGAAGCTGTTCTCACATGGTGGACTTGTGGTTGTTCAGGTTGAGTTTTCTCCCTTTGATAACGAAAGACCTTAAGGCTTTTGTTTAAAATCAATCCACTCATTTGTTTTCGAAATTTGTTACCCGAACTACGGGGTTTTGATCCTTATCTTTCATGAGAAGGTACGTAGGCAATGGGTTCATCCATCCAAACACAAAATGTAAATAAACTTGTATATTCTTTTCTCATCTCTTCAATCATGTTTGCACATAAATAATTTCATAAACAATAACCTTTGCAACAAGTTGTGAAAAGGGCTCCCTAAGAGTACCTAGGATGTTGTGGGTGCCTAACACCTTTCCATGACATAACCAACCCCTTTACCCAGATCTCTGACCCTCTTTTACTAGTTTTTTTTGTAAAACTTTATAGGTTTTTGTTCGCTTTCTAACCATTCCTTTGGATAAATAGAAGTGCGGTGGCGACTCGAATTTGTATGATTTACCTTGGATCTAATTAATATTTCCAATGGTAACGAATACACCGCTACACCATTGTGTGTTGTTTGCCTCTGTTGTATAAGTGGTTTATTTCTCACTTACCTCAGACGGTCGCTTTCAAGGAGAACAAGGAATGTCTACGGTGGTCCACGAGACTTATGTCTCTCACTAATGATGATATCTCTTGGTATAACCTTGTGTATGATGGTGTGCAGATTATTGACTCTTTTGGCGAATTCTCCAATGTACCTCTTCTTGGTACATGTGGTGGGATTAACTACAATCCTGTTTTGGCACGTCGTCAGCTTGGGTTCCCCTTAAAGGATAAACCCAATAACATTCTGTTAGAGGGTGTATTCTTTCAGGATGGTAAAGATCCCCAAGGCTTGAAAGCTAGGATGGTCCGCGCTTGGCGCAAGATTCATAAGAAAGGAAGGAAAGAGTTGGGTCCTAAGAATTGCATCGCTTTGGAGCCTTACACTATTTGGGTTAGGAAGAGGGCGTCTGAGTATCTCATGCCTTACGAGTATCCGAGACCTACACCTATGATTATGACCGGGCCTTCAACCCTCCCTAATCAAGGAGTAGAGGAGTTGAGAGACGAAGATCATTCACGTGCCTGGATTCGTGAACGTGAAGAGTTGCTTCAGCAGATTAAGGAGAAGGATGCGATGATTGAGTTTCTTGAGCATCAGGTTATTGATAACCCTGATGATGTATGGACTTCTCTACTTCCTCAGTCTTCTAAGTTCTGGAAGAGGAAGTATGATCGACTCGCCAAAGAGAAGGCCGATATGGAGGCAGCCTACGAGAGGGAGGTGAAGAGGCTTCGCGCATCTTATCTTCCTGTGTCCCGAGCTTTGAATGATTGTTTCTA